>NC_139461.1:303542500-304792500 GCF_057233095.1 Heloderma suspectum | reverse complement strand
CAGCCTGTCGGAAGACCGGCTGCTGCTGCTGCCGCCGAACTGCCACCGAACTGCTGCCGGAGCCGCCGCCACCAGGAGGATTAGCCCAAGGTAAGTTCCGTCCCGGGAGGGGCGGGGGGGGGGGAGACCGTTTCGCCACCAATTTCGGGGGTCGAATGCGCTGGCATTCGGCCTCCCCGAGATTCGTGGCAAAATTCTCTGACATCCCTACTTGTCTGCTTCTGAAAAGATAGTGGGGTTATCAAATATCTGGCCAGGCACAATACATGTCTGGTGGACTGCATTGGCCTTACTGAGTTAAAGCTTCAGTGGCTTGGTGGGTCAGAAAGTAGAGATGAATTGGATATCTCCATTCCAGCCTTCTGTAAAATCCTTGCCTCTTGTCACTGCAGCCTTAACCAGTGATGTTGCTGAATTTCGTAATTAGTCAAGTTGTTGGTTGAAACTTGTCTTGTTTGTAAAGTTCGCCTTTGTGCCGAGCCTGAATCAATGCATTTTGAATCTGCTATTAAGTTCAGAATTGATTGTGAATTTTGGAGTAGGTGCAGTGAAGTAGTACGCAGGTGTCCCCCACAATTTTCAGTTGTCCCACCACCTAGACCCTCGCAGACTGTACTTGAAGCAGTCTCAGTACCCGCTTCCCTTGTTGTTGCCACTTCTGCCTCCACCACTCTGGCTCTGAGGAGGAGGTGGAGAACTCTGCAGGTCCATCTCCAAACCAGTGATTGGTGATGGTGAGTAAATATTGCATGACATCATCAGGCAGGCAGGCCTGAGGAAAACCACCAATCAGAAAGGGGGCACGTAACATGGCAGCACATGATGTCATGCCACACTTTGTGATTCCAAACTACAGCTCCCAAGATGCTCCTTGATATTGCACATGATATTGCACATGAGCAAAGCCCCATATACGTGGAATGAGATATCGTATTAAAGGAGAACTCTTGTCTGAGCTCACATGGACAAACTTGTTACTTTCTGAGTAAATAACAAATTTACTCTGGGTAAGTTTACCCATCACTAGTCCTAACCTGGAACAGGCCCTTACTAAATGATGTTAAGAAGCAGGGGACTCATAATGGACAAGCCGTGTTGTTGATAAGATGATAAATCTTTCTTGGCAATGGTACAGCCGATCCATTTATCTCACCACCACCCAGTCTTTTACACAATTAGCTTATACGGCATTTCAAACTGCTTATTAGAGCGAGTTGAATAACTACCTACAATTGTGGCATGTACTGAGCTAAAAATAGCCGCGGGAGGCGGACCTGTAACATACAGTAAAGAATGAGACACTTTCTGGTGAACTTGAGGATTTCTTTTCGTTGTCTGATTTACCCTAGTAATTATGTCCTCATTATAATTTTCTTGAGAGCGTTGATACAGAGGCTGTCAGTTTCAGAGACATTTGCCTGTCTTGCCTGCGTTTCTGAAAAGGAGAAAGAGAGAGTGGTAGTGATGGTGGCAGAGGCAGAGTGTGCATGTCTGTGGGATTTTTATATCGCAAACATTTCAAGAGGATTACACCAAGTAACACATGGTCTTTTCAAAAAGCCATCAGGCAAGATGGGGGATTGCTGCATGAACTGCAGGATGCATCCATGGAATTAGGGTCTCCATGTGTCCCACTTTACAGAGGGCAGTCCTCTACCAGAAGGCTTGTCAAAGGACAGTCCTATATTTGAAGGTGTTCTCTGTTTTCAGGGGTGGGCAACACTTGGCCTGCAAGCCACATGGGGCCCTCCAGGGGGAGTTTTTGGGTTCTACTGGGTCCTCTGCCTCCATGGCACAGCCCCCATTGCTGCCCCACTGCCAGATTCCCACTGATTCTGCTGAGAGAGGGTCACATGCCCTGTTTCTCTGCAGAATCATAGTCCACCCAGCCTGCCAAACAACTATTTGGCAGGCTGGGGAGTGGGGGGAGCACAATTCTGCTAGGAAACAAGGTGCATGGGGTGGAGGTGGGGTGTGGCCCCCAAAGGGTTCCAACGTGGCTACCAGCCCTCCGAACTTGCCCACCCCTGCTCTGTGTGAATGAGTGTCCAGTCCAGGTTTAGTTTAAAGATAAAGGACCCCCAAAAAGGAGAGCAGGGGCCTTGAAGTCGCCCATCAACCATGCCTGGACAGCAGGTAGGGATGCTGGGGAACTCTGCCATGGACGCAAATGAGGCCAGATTCCAAAGAATCCAACCTCTGGAGTCTTCAGCGGACTGGCCACGCTCACCTTTGCACCCAGAAGAGTTCCGGCAGGGCGGCTCTCCAGCCTCCTAAAAAATGCAATGTGCTAATTGTACACCATTTGCATCTGTAAAGCCCTTACTTTTACATAATGCAGCCATAAACTGCTGCAATTTCAGTAAAAGGAAGTGTTTTACGGCTGCAAACGGCATAAAATATACCATTTACAGCTGTAATTTCCCTGCGATAGGCTAATGACAGCCGCCATTCGCGTACAGCGTTTTTTAGGAAGTTGGAGAGCCGCCCTGCCAACTCCGCCGGATGCGGCAGGGCTCTGGAGGAATCTGTGGGGCCTCAAGCATCCTGAATTGCCCTGTGGTGGACCCCTCCTGGAGTGGACACTGTGGGGTTTGTACATCCCTAACAATGGGCAAGGCAGCAAGGGTCATGTGGTCACAGTCTTCTATCGTTAGATGTATTGCATTTCTATTTAAACTTGATAGCAATTATTTCTAAGTGTGCATCACTCTTCCTATAAACCAGCATATGCACATTTTATGCAAATCTGTGTCCTCTTTTGTCCTCTTTTGGGGCGATGCATAAGTGGCTGCCCTGCATGGAACTGCACCTGAGCTGGGGGGCATTTCTGTGATGCTGTTGGCACCTAAACTCAGCCCGCAGGGCTGCGAATGCCCTCATGAGCCTCCTCTCATGCAGCGCCACATGCATACATGTGCAGCTGGCTTGTAGTGTGTCCATAGGAGAGCTTCTGCTGCTCCCAGCAAGCCATTCATTGTCTCTGCCTGAATATACAGGTTTACTTATGTGCAGAGTGCACACTGGGTTGAGTCTTGTCTCTGATGGCCTACTGAGGAGGGCAGCTCTGATTACTGGCTGAGATGTAGTAGTGTTACATCTCTCTTTGGCTTTTGTATGCAATGCACCAGCCCTTCTTGAGCATAAGTGCCCCATAAGTGTGACATCTTGACTAATCAGTAGCACTGACTTTATCACAGAGCCTGACAACCTATAAAGGAGCCAGGTTGTACATAACAGACACTTTCTGGACGTTGGAGGATGGAGTTGATCCCCAAGTATACAGAAGCTGGTGAAACCAGCCCTAACATGAAGCAAAGGGAAGTAGCTGACTTAGATGGTGTTCTTAAAAGGGGCAACTTGTCTGTTGTTTATTATTATATTTTCACTTTGAAGGAGCCATTTGAATTTCCCATCTCTGGGGTAGAAATGTCTCTGCTTGTCCCTCTTCTCTAGCACACTCAGCCTGGTGCTTCAGCCTGTCCCAGTTGTGCCTCCATTTCAAGGCAGTGGAGCTTAAAATGTATCCAAGGCAATGCAAAGAATAGAGGAGAAAGAGGGTTGCAGAACTCTTCCTCCCTTAGATATGTATGGTGTTTGTGGGGGGAGAATGTTGTGAAGTACGCAGAACTTGATTCCAAGAACCTGAATGAAACGAATATGTGGATGCAGTTGACTTTGGTGATGGGACTCTACGTTGTTCCTCTCAAAGGTTAATAAATGGTATGCAAATCCTCTTAAGCTGCCATGTTTACAGCAAGGCTTAACAGCTGGTGCATCTTTTTACCTTTTTAACTCGGTAATCTCTCTAGCCCATCCCTTGGAGTAATTTGTTCCATATTTAGATATCGGGCTCTGTCACTGGATGGGCCCTTTTTCGCTTTTCTTTCTCTTTGCTTTTGATGAGGAACACACAAACCAACAAACACCCTCCCCACATAACCCTAGATCATCTTGCTTTTTATACAAATGATGCTGCTGAATAGCAGGCCTGAATGGGGTAGGCCTAATGAATGATTAATCAGGAGGAGAAAAGGCCAGTTCAACAGAGCAAATGCTCAATAACAGCTCATTTAATCATTGGCAGAACAGCTGCAATCGCCACATTAGCATTAATGGAGGCTGAAATGGTGCCATGGGTCCTTCCCCAGTGGCTGATCTTTCTGTTGGACATCTCTGGCCGCAAGGGCCTGACATTTTAAAAACAGGTTATGTAAAGTGCTACAGCAGAGGGGCAGGCAACCTTTTGGGCCCCCCGGGGCACATTTGGCAAGTTAAGAAACTGTCCTGGGCACTCCCACAAAATGGCTGCCAGGCAAGGTGCAGCTAGTCAGAAAGGATAAGTAACCTGCCCAAAAGACTGAGGACAAGGCAGAGGGAAGGGCTGAGTCCCAACCAGTGGAGGTGGGTGGCTCTGATTTCTCTGGGGCTGTGAATCCATTCTGGGTTTCAGGCAGAACCGGCCAGAACTCTAAAGGAGCTATCCAGGGTGCTGAACCTAGATTGGGGATAGGGTTCAGCAC
Organism: Heloderma suspectum; assembly: GCF_057233095.1. Classification (NCBI taxonomy): domain Eukaryota; kingdom Metazoa; phylum Chordata; class Lepidosauria; order Squamata; family Helodermatidae; genus Heloderma; species Heloderma suspectum. The sequence continues at coordinate 304,787,977 of NC_139461.1, read as the reverse complement.
CTTGGATAGCTTCTTTAGAGTTCTGGCTGGTTCTGCCTGAAACCCAGAATGGATTCACAGCCCCACTGAAATAGGAACCATCAGCCTCCACTGCCCCCCCCCAACACACATAATATCTCATTTGAACTCATGGTTTTCAGCACAAAACAGAAACCTATTTCAGAGAATACAAACTCTTTTTCTCTTCCCACACCACCCAACACCTCTCTCTGCCAATCAAGTGATGCCCCCCATCTCTCTCACCCTGGACCACCCCCTCCCTCTCTCACACACAAGCATGCACGTGCACACACTCACACCCCTCCCCATCCATTCACTCTCTCACTCTCTCATACACAAGTTCTCACACACAAGCAAACTCCCCAGGTACCCAACATGCACACACACACACACACACACACACACACACCCTTCTATGGCAGCTATAGAGACTGCATTGTTGTTGTTCTGTCGTTCAGTCGTGTCTGACTCTTTGTGACCCCATGGACCATAGCATTGCCTTCCTGTCCTGCGCTCTCTCCCGGAACATGCTCAAGGGACTTTGCATACTGAGTAGTATTTACATGGAGAGCAATTCCTTGGTTTGAATCTAAAATGGGCAACAACCTTAATAGAATCATAGAATTATGGTGTTGGAAAGGACCTTCGAGGTCATGCAGTGGAGGATGGTGGCTCTGATATCAGTGGGGCAGTGAATCCACTCTGGGTTTCAGTCAGAATCAGTCAGAACTCTAAAGGAGCTCTCCAAGGTGCAAAGCCTTTAGAGTTCTGACTGGTTCTGACTGAAACCCAGAGCGGATTCACTGCCCCACTGACATTGGACCCACCAGCCTCCACTGCCTCTAGGGGCCTTTTCAGAACGTGCAAGTATTTGAGAAGCTTCAAGGACAGCATGGGATAAAAATGGGCAAAGAACACATGCAAACCCCTCAGCCACCCGCTTATAGTAAGATAAGCACTGAAGCCCTGCGCCCTGAGAAAAGCCTCTGAACATCTCAATGGGGATTCAGCACAGGTGGGGGTTCAGTACAGCACTCATCCAAAATATCTGGAGGGCACCAGGTATGGGAAGGATCATGAAGAGCATCTGGAGCTAGAATCATTGAATTACAGAATAGTAGGGTTGGAAGGGGCCCACAAGGCCATCGAGTCCAACCCCCTGCTCAAGGCAGGAATCCAAGTCAGAGCATCCCTGACAGATGGCTGTCCAGCCTCGTCTTGAAGGCCTCCAGTGTGGGAGAGCCCACCACCTCCCCAGGCAATTGGTTCCATTGTCGTATTGCTCTGATAGTCAGGACATTTTTCCTGATGTTCAGTCGGAATCTGGCTTCCTGGAACTTGAGCCCATTATTCTGTGCCCTGTATTCTGGGATGATGGAGAAGAGATCTTGGCCTTCCTCTCTGTGACAACCTCTCAAGTACTTGAAGAGCGCTATCCTATTTCCCTTCAGTCTTCTCTTCTCAAGGCTAAACATGCCCAGTTCTTTCAGTCTCTCTTCAAAGGGCTTTGTTTCCAGTCCCCTGATGAACTTCATTGCCCTTCTCTGAACCCGCTCCAGCTTGTCTGTATCCTTCTTAAAGTGTGGTGCCCAGAACTGGACACAGTACTCCAGATGAGGCCTAACCAATGCTGAGTAGAGGGAAACTAGTACTTCCCAGGATTTGGGAGCTATGCTTCTATTAATGCAGCCCAAAAGAGCATTTGCCATTTTTCGCAACCACATCACACTGTTGGCTCATATTCATCTTGTGGTCTACAACAATTCCAAGATCCTTCTCGCTTGTAGTGTTGTTGAGCCACGTATCCCCCACCTTGTAACTGTGCATTTGGTTTCTCTTTCCTAGGTGCAGAACTGAGCATTTATCCTTATTAAATGTCATTCTGTTGTTTTCTGCCCAGCACTATAGCCTATCAAGATCACTTTGAATTTTGTTTCTGTCTTCCAAGGTATTAGCTATCCCACCCAATTTTGTGTCATCTGCAAATTTGATCAGCATTCCCTGCACCTCCTCCTCCAAGTCATTAATAAAAATATTGAAGAGCACTGGGCCCAGGACTGAGCCCTGCGGTACCCCACCTGTTACCTCTCCCCAGTTTGAGAAGATCCCATTGAGAAGCACTCTTTGAGTCCGATTCTGTAGCCAACTGTGGATCCACCTGATGGTTGTTTCATCTAGCCCACTTTTGGCTAGTTTGCTAATCAGGATATCAGGGGGCACTTTGTCCAAAGCTTTGCTGAAGCTGAGGTACGTTATGTCCACAGTATTCCCACAGTCCACAAGGGAGGTTACTTGATCAAAAAATGAGATCAGATTCATCTGGTAGGATTTGTTCTTGACAAATCCATGTCGGCTTTGAGTAATCACTGCATTGTTTTCAAGGTGCTTACAGATGGATTGCTTTAGAATCTGCTCCAGAATTTTCCCAGGGATTGATGTCAGACTGACTGGTCTGTAGTTCCCAGGTTCCTCCTTTTTACCTTTTTTGAAGACAGGGACAACATTAGCCCGCCTCCAGTCATCTGGCACTTCACCCTTCTTCCATGATTTCTCAAAGATAATAGACAGTGGCTCTGAGAGCTCTTCTGCCAGTTCCTTTATTACTCTAGGGTGCAGTTCATCTGGCCCTGGAGATTTGAACTCATTCAAAGTAATTAGGTGTTCCTTGACCACATGCCTATCGATCTCAAGCTGCAATCCTGCCCCTTCAGCCTGTACTTTGCCTTTGCCAGGGGGGTCATAGACCCTCTTTTGGGAGAAGACTGAGCAAAAGTAGGAATTGAGCACTTCTGCCTTTCCTTTGTCATCTGTTACCATTTTGCCATCCTTATTTAATAGCTGAACCACCATTTCTTTCCTCTGTCTTTTACTATGCACATAGCTGAAGAAAGCTTTTTTGTTGCTTTCAGCATCCCTCACTAACCTCAGCTCGTTCTCAGCTTTAGCCTTCCTAACGCCATCCCTGCAATTCTGTGCTACCTGCCTGTACTCTTCTTCTGTTGCTTGGCCTTCTTTCCACTTCCTGTATGTGTGCTTTTTTGTTTTCAGGTCATCTCTAAGCTTTTTGTGAAGCCACATTGGCTTCTTCTGTTGTCTTCCACTTTTTTTTCTTGTTGGAATTGTTTGTAATTGTGCCTTGAGAATTTCCTTTTTAAAAAACTCCCCACCCCCATCTTGGACTCCTTTTCTCATTAGGGTCACTTGCCATGGGACCTTACTGATCATTGTTCTGAGTTTATTAAAAATCAGCTTTCCTAAAATCCAGGGTACGCACTTGGCTACACTCGGCTTTTGCTTCCCTTAGAACCATGAACTCAAGTATAACATGGTCACTTTCCCCCAAAGTTCCTGTAAATGCTACTTTACCCACTAAGTCACCTCTGTCAGTTAGGATCAAATCAAGGATAGCCAATCCTCTAGTTCTCTCCTCTACTTTCTGTAGGAGGAAGTGATCTGCCACACAAGTCAGGAATTTCCTGGAGGGGCCATGTTTTGCAGAAATTGTCTCCCAACAAATACTGGGGAAATTGAAGTCCCCTATTACTACTACATCATGCTTCCTTGAAACATTGGCTATTTGCTTTTCAAAAGTTTCATCTTTGTCTTCTCCTTAATTGGGTGGCCAGTAGTAGGCTCCAACCACCAGCTTCCTTTTATTCTTTGCTCCATTTATTTTAACTCAGATCTCTCGATGGGGCTACCAAGCTCATCCTCCTGTATTTCTGTGCAGAGATATGTATTTTTCACATACAGTGCAACTTTTCTGTTCCACCTGTTCCTTTTGAACAAATTATATCCTTCAATTGCTGTATTCCAGTCATGACAGTCATCCCACCAAGTCTCAGTTATACCTATCAAGTCATAATTTTCCTCCTGTATTAAGAGTTCAAATTCGTTCAGTTTGTTTCCCATACTCTGGGCATCAGTATATAGACATCAAAGACCATGTGCTTCATGGTCTGGCTTTCTTCCTATATGTTTGTGAAGACTATTATTGGGAGCTATTAGAGCTGTTCTCTCTGTTGTGGTGCATGAGCCTTCATCCATTGTTACCCCCAGCTTTACATCTCCCTTCCCCGTTTAAAGGATTCAGTTTAAAGCCCTCCTGATGAAGTTCTTCATGCTGTGGCCAAACACATTCTTCCCAGCCTTTGTGAGGTGTAACCCGTCCCTTGCCAACAGTCCATCTTCCAGGAAGTATAGCCTGTGGTCCCAGAATCCAAATCTCTCTTGTTGGCACCACCTTTGTAGCCAGTCATTCACCTGGAGTTCCCCCCCCTTTCTATCCCTCTACTGGAAGGATGGATGAGAAAACTATTTGGGCCCCAAAGTTCTTGAGTTTCCCCCCCAAAGCTTCAAAGTCTGACGTAATTTCTTCGTAGCTCCGCTTGGTGGTATCATTTGTTCCCACATGGATAAGAAGAAAGGGATACCTGTCAGTGGGCTTTATGAGTGCAGGCAACCCTTCAGTTACTTCTCTAACCTGTCCTCCCAGGAGACAGCATACCTGGTGAGCCCATGGGTCTTTGTGACATACTTGGGTTTCGATCCCACGCAGCAAGGAGTCTCCCACTACTACTACTCTTCTCTTCTTGTTGTTGTAGGCCTTTGTTTCATCGCCTCTGCTTGGCTGACCTTCAGCCTCTTGCTCGCTCTCATGCAGGTTCCCCTGTAATTCTTCCTCTGCAGGCTGTCCTCCAGTCTCATCCCCAAGTACCTGGAAATGGTTCCCTAGTTCCACTGCCTCCACTGGTGCAGAGTGCCTTCTAGTTCTTCTGCTCCTAGCTAGATGGACTAATAGTATAAGGTAGCTTGTGTTCAAATGTTTCCATTGTAGCTCAGTGGTAGAGCACATGTTTTGCATGCAAAGGGTTCCAAGTTCAAGTACTGGCATCTCCAGGTAGGACTGGGAAAGAATCCTGCCCGAAACTTTGGATAGCAGCTGGCTAAAATTTAGCTAGATTCACCAGTGGTCTGGTTCAGTATAAGGAACTTCCTGTGTAGCAGGATGTGATGTTTTCATTTATTTCTAGGGTATATTATACCACTAGATTGACCTTTGATCATGGTTATCAGCGATTATTAAACATGGGGAGATCTTAATGCACATTCTCCATGAATATCTCCAGATTTCTGTACTTGATGAAGTTCCCAAATCCTTATCCCATTTTTAAGAAACAGTTTTAGTTGCATTCTCATCTGACATATCTAGCAGCATAGGACACAGCCTGGGAAGTAAGACTGATATTTCTGCACTCCAGGCAGAATCAGTTTCTTCTACCCTCAGATTAATATGATTTCAATAAAATTCCTGTCTTGAAAATATGGATTGGATAGCCTTGGATATTCATTTTTCACCCTAATAACAATTTGGTCATAAAATATCCATCAGAGGGAGGAAGAGAGAATAAATAAATCCTTAAGGGTGCAACCCTATGTATGTTAAACCAGAAAAAAAAAGTTGTATGACTCCCAGCATCCCCAAGCCTGCGAGATGTAGGATTTTGTTTTCTGTCTAAACTTGAATAGGATTCTGTCTTAAGGGTGCAGTCCTATCGATTGCACTCTAACCTCTTGGAAGCCCCCAAACTTGGAGGTTTCTGAGTTTCTTATGCCCTGCTGGGCTGAAGGGCGTTGCCCTTATTTTCGCCGTAGTCTACGTAAACATTTACATAGACTACAGCGACCAAATAAGGAACGGGAATGGCGGCTCCCTATGGGGGCCGCCATTATCCGTACGCGCTTTTTTTTTTTTTTTAAAGTCACCCGTGATAGGCTACATGACGATTGACGTAGCCTATCACGGCTGACTTTGCAAATCTAGCCGTGATAGGCTACGTGAATCATCACGTAGCCTATCAGGGGGCGTTTTTTTTTTCTTTGATTGCAATGGCGGCGGCGGCAGCCAGTCGAAAGACCAGCTGCCGCTCCCGCCCCGCTCGAACACCCGCCGAACCGCCGGCCGGACCCGCCACCGGGAGGGACATTCGGTGAAGGTAAGTCCTGTCCCGGGGGGGGGGGTGCAGGGGGCGGGGGGGGTTCGGAGGATTTCTCCCCAAAACTTGTGTGGGGGGCCGAACACGTTGGCGCTCGGCCCCCCGAATTTTCGGGGAGAAATTCTCCGCCATCCCTAGGATGGATTGAGTTGCTGCCTTCTGAACAATGTTATAGACCTCTGTCCATAGTTCCTCAGGCACTCTGTCTATCAGGTCTAATCCCTGAAATCTATTCCTCACCTCCACTGTATATTCATAAGGGATATGATTTAGGTCATACCTGAATGGTTTAGTGGTTTTCCCTACGTTCTTCAATTTCAGCTGAAATTTTGCAACAAGAAGCTCATGATCTGAGCCACAGTCAGCTCCAGGTCTTATTTTTACTGACTGTATAGAGCTTCTCCATCTTTGGCTGCAAAGGACATAATCAATCTGATTTCGATATTGACCATCTGCTGATGTCCATGTGTAGAGTCATCTCTTGTGCTGTTGGAAAAGAGTGTTTGCTATGATCAGCGTGTTCTCTTGGCAAAACTCTATTAGCTTTTGTCCTGCTTCATTTTGTACACCAAGGCCACGCCTGCCTGTTATCCCGGTGATTTCTTGACTTCCTACTTTAGCATTCCAATCCCCTATGATGAAGAGGACTTCTTTTTTTGGTGTTAGTTCTAGAAGGTGTTGTAGGTCTTCATACAACCGATCAACCTCAGCTTCTTCGGCATCAGTGGTTGGGGCATAGACCTGAATTACTGTGATGTTGAATGGTTTGCCTTGGATTCGTACTGAGATCATTCTATCATTTTTAAGATTGTACCCCAGTACTGCTTTTCCCACCCTTTTGTTGACTATGAGTGCTACTCCATTTCTTCTAATGGATTCTTGCCCACAATAGTAGATATGATGGTCACCTGAATTAAATTCACCCATGCCTGTCCATTTTAGTTTGTTGATTCCCAAGATGTCGATGTTCAATCTTGCCATCTCATGTTTGACCACCTCCAGCTTACCTTGATTCATTGATCTGACATTCCAGGTTCCTAAACAAAATTGTTCTTTACAGCATCGGATTTTCTTTTCACCACCAGACACATCCGCAGCTGAGTGTCCTTTCGGCTTTGGCCCAGCCGCTTCACTCTTTCTGGCGCTACTTGGAAATACCCTCTGCTCTTCCCCAGTAGTATATTGGACACCTTCCGACCTGAGGGGCTCATCTTCCGGCATCATATCTTTTAGCCTTGTGATACGTTCCATGGGGTTTTCTTGGCAAGAATACTGGAGTGGGTTGCCATTTCCTTCTCCAGTCCTGCTTCATACACTAGCATTAAAGAAGTATATATGAAGGAAAATTGCTTGCAACCCCCCACCGCCTGGCCCGTATATTAGGGGAAAATGCAAACAGTAATGCATACACATTTTCATGTGTCCAAAAATGCACAGCAAAAATGTGTACAAATTTATGTGCAGACTTGAAAAAAAAATACTTTGCAAATGGATGGGGAAACAGGATGAAATTGACTTGTGCTTGAAAAAAACGCAGACATTATGGGAAGTGAAACAGATGGATTTGTCTATCCTTAGCTAATGTGCCCTGTATAGCTGAATTCTTGTCTTTCCAAGGCCTGTAGAATCTGTACCCTCCTTCTCTGGTGCTTTGATGCTGATAGCAGTTATTAAGATTTTATTTTTTAAAAATATAAGAAGTGTATTTTATTGCACTTAAAGCTGTCGTGCATCAGGTTGATGGGAATTTTTTCGCCTTCAGAGGCTCTACAGTGTAACTGCATTTCCCAACAGACTCTATTTTTATCTTCAATGGTTTTTCATAACAAGGTCATCATTTTTCCCCCCTCCCATCATGTAATCACTGGCTGATTTACTTTTGTGTGCTGTCTTTGCTTTTATACTCATTGCGATCGCTTGGAGTGACAGGGTTTGGTGCTTGCTTGGCTGATGAAGGGCACTCCAACGATGCTTGTTCGTGGTTGGAACGAGCATGTGTCTATCTATCTATCTATCTATCTATCTATCTATCTATCTATCATCTATCTATCATCTATCTATCTATCTATCTATCTATCTATCTATCTATCTATCTTTAAAGCCCCATTGTAAAGGTCTTTTGTGTGTGCATTAAGCTCTGCTGTTGCCTGTTTCAGGAACCTTGTTCATATATTTCACTGAATGTAATAATAACAAATATGGTCTCAACTCATAGTAGCTTAGGTGGCATATATTTCCAAACTGAAAAGGTGATGACCAAGGTTGCATGGTGTTTTGTTCTGATTCACTTCCTCAAGTGCTGGGAAATTCAGCCTTCTGAGATGTATTTCTTTTGGAGGACACTATGGCACAGCTAAGGATGAGTATCTGTTGGTTTTGCTTTCTTCCAAATTTGAATTTTTTAAATCTCAAGTTGTTTCTCACCCAAGTATGAAGAACGTTTTGGATTTTGATAAATTCTCATCAAAATGAACCAAAACATAATTCTCACACATCTGCACCAGCCAAATTCAAACGATACAGCTATTTCCAGCATGGAGAAGACCGTGATGTGCCTGCCTGCCACAGAGCTGTTAAAGATGAGGAGCCTTTCAGAAAAAAAGGAGTGGCAACCCTAACCAAGCACTAACATGGCTGAATACACAGGGAATCAAACCCAGACTTTTAAGAGCAAAACACTCAAAACCTTGAGGCTGTATGGATGAATTGCCCATATTCCAAAGTATCTTGGGATGGTAAAATGCCCCACAACTAGAAATGTCCCTGTAGTGTCAGAAGTATTTTTTGTGAACCGCCCAGAGAGCTTCGGCTATTGGGCGGTATAGAAATGAAATAAATAAACAAACTAACTAACTAACTAACTAACTAACTAAAAAATATTAGAAAAATATCATAACTGCCCAGGTAAAACTTTGAGTAAAAATTTATTATTACTAAGGATTAACATTTTTGGTATTGTGGCATATTTGTCTAGCCCCGTATCTAATTTGTCTTTGGTGAGGTAAATGTTCCCCAATGAAATCTTATTGTTTGTGCCACTCTATTGAATACACCCTGAATACTTAAGCCTGTTTCCTCAGACCAGTTTTCTTTGGAAAAACCTATGGGGACACTGTATACCATCAAAACATAGCTTCGTTTTGGGGAAATAAATCACCCCAATGGCAAAACCAAATGGTTCTGGGGATATTTTATGCCTCACATCATTTCCCATCCCCTAAAAGAAAACAGGAAGCAGTAAGAGACTGAAATTTGCAGACATTATGCAGGTGATAGAAGACAACCATGTCATGGGAGGGCTATGTTGTAGGTCTACTTTTATGCAAATTATGCATTGTAAAAGGTGTTCAGGGAATCTTTGTATCTGCACCTGTTGGGAGGAGGGTTTTAATGTCAAGGGTCTTTTGTTCTGCTTCTAGAGAACTTCAGTGGAGAACATTCTGGTAAATTCTTATCAAAAACAAACTGAAACTAAATACTTACCCTTCCCTACAGCACACTGGAAATGTACAGCATTTTTGTATAAAGCTTTGTATTTACAGTTATATTGTGATAATTGGTGACAGGGATGTCAGAGAAATCCACAACAGAATCAAACGAGTTTGGATTTCTATGAACCCTTTCTGTGGATTTCACAGCCAACTGGATTTTTCTGAGCTGCACAGATTCTGCAGACTTGTAGACTGGTCTTTTTTACTTTTTGGAATTTATGCAAATTTAGTCATAGAAAAATATGTGAAATAAGAAAAACACCAGCCAAAAATGCAGATTTCCCCTATAGGCATGAAAATGTGCAGGGGGGGATGGGGGGGTTGCACATTTTTTTCAAGTGTGAATTTGTACAAATGCAAATGTGCACATATTTTGGAAACTGGGGGTGGGAATCTGATTCTGTCAATGAGGGGAGGGTGGAACAAAAGGCACCTGACAACCCAGAAAGCGCAGATGGAACAGATTTTACAAAACCCATACGTCCCTAGTGACAGAATCTTTACAGATCCCATAGCCCAACATGGTCAGAGTACACTAAGTGGTTCCTGTTTAGCCTCAGCTTATGTGTGGAGCAGGAAGAGGTGGTCAAGTCCTGAGGTGGGAGAATGGACTGTTCCAGACTTTCCCCAAGCTGGGGCCCTCCAGATGTTTTGGATTTCACCTCCCATCAGTCCCAGTCAGGAAGGCTGGAAGTTACAGTCCAGCCCATCTGGAGGGCACCAGGTTGGGGAAGGCTTAACTACTCCTGTAAGCCAATCTACATTACAACTTTAAACTGGTTTCAAACCGGTTTATCTAAAGGGATCCTGCAGTTTCATGAAGGTACTGAGAATTCTTTGCTAGTGAGTCCCCTGCCCAAGCAGCCCCTCTTCCTAGAGCTACAATTCTCAGAATTCCTGTATTTGGTAGCCGTAATCACTAAAAACAGGTTTGAAACCAGTTTAAAGTTGTTATGTGGATTGCCCCTAACAGTCACTACTTACCTAAAAGTAGAAAACCAGCACACAGGGATCAGGCTGGGCTAGAACTATTCTCCCTGCTCTGCTAGCTTTTACTTGTGAGGAAAGTATTGCACAATAGTTTAAAGTGGTGCACCCCCACTGTGCAATCTGGTGGTACAATTTAGTTGATCACCTCAGGATTCAGAGATGGGTTTGTGGAGTGGGGGGCAGGGGAGAGACAATCCACTTTGTGCCCTGACTTCCACATAAGGCTGGCCTCTGCATGCAGGAGGGTGCTGTAGCAGACGGACCTTTGGTCTAATCCAGAAAAGGCCAGTGGAGGCTGGTGGCTCCAATGTTAGTGGGGCGGTAAATCCACTCTCAGGTTTCAGTCAGAACTCTAAAGGAGCTCTCTAGGGTGCAAAGCCTTTAGAGTTCTGACTGGTTCTGATTGAAACAGGTAGCAAAGTTAGCAAGGACTTTGGAGAGCTCTTGTAGGCACAGGAGCAGTGGAGGCTGGTGGCTTGGAGAGCTCGTTTAGAGTGCGGAATGGTTCTGACTGAAACCCGGGGTGGATTGAACTGGGCACATTTAGTCTTGAGAAGAGAAGACTGATGGGGAGATAAGATAGCACTTTTCAAGTACCTGAAAGGTTGTCACAGAGAGGAAGGCCAGGATCTCTTCTCGATCATCCCAGAGTGCAGGACACGGAATACTGGGCTCACGTTACTGTTACAGGAAGCCAGATTCTGGCTGAACATCAGGAGAAACTTCCTGGCTGTCAGAGCAATATGACAATGGAAGCAATTACCTAGGGAGGTGGAGGGCTCTCCCACGCTGGAGGCATTCAAGATGAGGCTGGACAGCCACCTGTCAGGGATGCTCTGACTTGGATTCCTGCATTGAGCAGGAGGTTGGACCCGATGGTCTTACAGGCCCCTTCCAACCCTACTGTTCTACGATTCTATGAATCTATGGATTTGTCCATCAACAGCGCCTAGTTGCTAATGAATGTGAGGAATTTCTTCTATCTATCTATCTATCTATCATCTATCATCTATCTATTTATTTATTTACAATATTTATACACTACTGCACATCAAAAGATTTTGGAGTAGTGAACAACAAAGATAAAAGAATAAAACACCAGATTGAAACAATTAAAACATTTTAAAAGAAACACATTCTGAATGTAATAAACCATGGCTGGTCACTCAAGGAAGGTTTCCTGAAATAGTAATATCTTCAGGAAGAGCCAGAAGGAGCACAATGTTGGCGCCTGCCTGACTTCCAAAGGCAGTTCCACAGGAAGGGAGCCACCACTCTGAAGGCTCTTTTCCTGGTGGACTCCTGCCGGGCCATGGGTCCACGTGGAACCACCGGAAACATGCCCTCTGATGACCTCAGTGACCATTGGTAGACTTATTGATGGCCATGTTAGACCATAGCTCCTAAAGCAATACTGCTTTATCTTTTTGAACCTATTGATCCTGGATTCCTGCAAAAAGAATGGGAGTTTTTCTCTAAACATTGAAAAATGAAATTAGCAGTTGCTTTGTTACCATTTATTCCTGGATCTTCTTTTTTCCTTGGAATAGTCAATTGGGCAATCCCAGCCATTCAGTGTTCACATACTGACTGTGATGATGTCACCACATTAAACAGCCAATCTGATCTGTCTATAGGATGACATCACAGAGGAGACACTGAAGACAGCAAAGAATAAGGGCAAAATTTCCTGCATCAGCAGTACTCTTACTCTGAACAGGCGAACGCTTCCCTGCACACACACACCCCTTTTGGAGCCAAATCCCTAAAATGGTCAACAGGGATGAAGTGCTTTTCACCACCACCCTTTTTGGCGCAGACCTAATTATTCTGCACACTTTTAGCCTTGGAAGAACACCCCCCCCCCGCCGCCGCCGCTAATCTGACCTGTTTAAGATGGTTTGTGTGCATATGGGGTTTAATAAAAGGGAATGAATATGAACCCCTGCCATACACAGTCAGGCCCAACATGGAGAGGTCTCCTTTTTTGCTCATTCTGATGCTGACCTGAAACAGCCTCTGCTTGCTTTTGCCAAGATGCCATCTTTCCAGGCTGCAGCAAAAGCAGCACACTCAGTTAGTACAGTTTTGCAGCCACCGACCCAGCAGAAAATGTTGCCAGCACTCATATATCCTCCCTTACGGCACAAGCCCGCTATTCTGTGGGTTGCATTTTTTTTTTAATCCCTCTGTGCAGCTCTCTGAATGCGAATGCATTAATCTTGGCTTTTGGTGCTCCTTTGCTGCAGCTCACATATATCCACCGACCGCCGGTTGTAACCCTACTGATCTGCAGTTTCATGGAATTAACGAGGTGGGCTCAAGAACCTGAGCAAAGAAGGAAAGAAAGAACCCAGCGTGCTTTCCTGGCTGGGTCACATTGTTTTGAACAGGGGTGTGGTTGCAGGGACTCAAAAAAAGAACCATGGGATGGAACAAGGGTCCACTAGAAAGCATTAGAATTTTGGCATTTCTGCTCTGAACATTTTGAAGATTATTTTTTTTTTTGGATGTACTTGTTTAAGGCCCAGTTGCACATAAGTTGGAAAGGATCCTGAGGGGCATTTTACACACTTCGAAAACTTATATTACCTATTCACAGAGGTGTTGGTGCTACATTAATCTCTTATCTTTTTCCAGATGTGGACAGAAGTATTATTGCTATGGGGTTGAACCCAGATGTTGTCGTTGGTTTTATTGCCGGCTTTTATTGTTGCTTTTATCACTATTTTATTGTGATGATGTTTTTATTATTTTTAATACTTTAATTGTTTTTATGTATTCTATTGCTGTGAGCCGCCTTGGGAGGGCTTCTGCCCTGAAAGGCGGCCAAGAAATTTTAAAAATAAAATAAATAAAAATAAATAATTTATGCTGGACCAGCTGCACTGGTGGAAGGGGACTTTCACAGCCCCTCTTTCCCATGGCAGCCCCTTTATCTCCCCCCACCCCACGGAAATACCACACAGAGAGTCAGGAGACCCTGCTGAATAGGGGTGAGCTGTGTGGGGAGGGGGATCCCCCCAAACTGGGCAGAGGGACCTTCTGTGAGTGGGAGGCAGCTCCCAGAACCAACCCGCTGTTGCTGTTGCTGTGGTTATTACTGCTAGCACTATTACAATTTGTATAGTGCCTTTGGAGTGTTTAAAACACTTCACATGCATTTATTGCTGCAATCCTAGTGGCAGCCTTGTATGATAGATGAGACACACACACTATTATCCTAACTAGCAATGCCCCCCACCCCGTGGTATTATGATAGATGGGTCCAGGGAAGACCTTTCATTTCTAAGGCTCTGGTGAATGTGCCCAGCACAAAGACATATTGCACATGTGTGCGCACACAGACTGTAGGGTCCCAGGATATTCAACCTGTTCTGGGGGGGGGGGGTTGCACTCCCCCTAAAGGATCACGTTGGTAGTTTGGGGGTGCTCTTGGATCCGGAACTGTCACTTGAGGCACAGGGGAACTCAGTGGCACGGAGCACTTTTTATCAGCTTAGGCTGGTATGCCAGCTACGTCCTTATCTGGACAGAGATAGCCTAGCTACAGTGATCCATGCTCTGATAACTTATCGTCTGGATTACTGCAATGCGTTATACGTGGGGCTGCCTTTGAAAACAGTCCGGAAACTTCAGCTGGTCCAAAAAAGGGCAGCAAGATTGTTAACAGGGACTGGCCAGCGAGCTCATATTACGCCAGTACTTTTCCAGCTGCACTGGCTGCCAGTCCATTTCCAGGCCCGATTCAAAGTGCTGGGATTAACATTCAAAGCCCTTAATGGCTTGGGCTGAGGTTATCTGAAGGATTGCCTCTTCCCATATGTGCCTGGCCGGACCTTAAGATCTTCGTCAGCGGCCCTTTTCCATGAGCCCCTGCCAAAGGAAGTGAGGCAGCTGGCTACTAGGAGGAGGGCTTTTTCTGCTGTGACGCCCCGGCTGTGGAATGAGCTCCCTAGTGAGGTTCGCCTGGCACCTACACTGTATTCCTTTCAGCGCCAGGTGAAGACCTTCTTATTTTCCCAGGCATTTTAGCATTTTAGCTTTCTCGACTTTTAGTTTGCTGTTTTAAATCTGTATTTTAAATTCCTGCACTGCTGCTATGTTTTATTGTGGTGATATAATTATATTGTGGTTTTAATGTTCTGTATATTTTAAATTGTTTTATTGTGTGCCATTTAATTTTTGTAAACCGCCCAGAGAGCTTTGGCTATTGGGCGGTATAGAAATGAAATAAATAAATAAATAAATAATCTCCCCCCAGTTAAGTTTCAGTTTCATTTCCCCACCTAAGTTTCATTTCTTTAGGTTTGAAGCAGTACTTTTCAGTTTTGAGGGAGGAGGGTATATAAAGAGAATGGGAGAGCCAGTAAGAGCAGAGTCAGGGAGACCAGAGCATGAAGAGAGAGCAGGAAGAAGCAGCCTGGAGAGGTCTCAGTACAGCTAGGGTAAAGTAACTTGTGCTTTGCAACTTTTATTTTCTCTCAAGTCCTTTTGTACCATTCAGCTCTATTGTGTAAATACCTATAGTTGTGATTTGCTTGCTTTAATTTACCTGTGAACTGTTGTGGTTAAACCCCGTGTCTAGAGTGTTGATCACCCAACATCTACAGCCTAAACTCCATGTTACTGGGAAGGGGAAGTTCAAAAGAAGGAAGGTGGGACTCTTAAGGAGGCAAGAGATCTGTAAGGAGTTGCTCAGGGTCATAAGGGGTAACCTGACACAAGTGTTTGGTCAATGAAAAGCTGGAGCTAGTGCAGAATGCAGCAGCTCAGCAGTTGTCAGGAGCTGCCCCTCTTCAGCATGAAACTCTTTTGCTGAGGGAACTGCACTGGCTGCCTATTTGCTATTGGGCTGCGTTTCAGGTTTTGGTACTAGTGTGCAAAGACCTAAACAGCTTCAGAGCACGATACCTGAGAGAACGTCTTCTCCCTTACCAAGCTGCCCGATCACTGAGGTCACCAGACAGCTCGCTGCTGGTGGTTCCACATGGACTTATGACCCAACTGGAGTCCACCGGGAGAACAGCCTTCAGTGTGGTGGCCCCCTTTCTTTGGAACTCCCTGCCCTTGGAGGTCAGGCAGGCACCAATACTGTGTTGCTTCCAGCACCTCCTGAAAACAGCACTGTTCCAGGAGGCATTCCTTAAGTGACCAGCCATGGTTTCTATTGGTATTCTGTTTTTAAAATAGCATAATTTTAATCTGGTGTTATAATCTTTTTATCCTTTTACTGTTTTATTTCTTGTGCTCACCACTCTGAAATCTGTTCTAGATATGGAGCGGTATACAAATAGCGTAAAAAAATAAAAACATAAAACAAAACATTACAATGTAAGAACATGATAGGGAGAACCATGCTGGATCAGAGCAAAGTTCTGTCTCAGGGATGTTGAACCTCTTTCAGCCCAAGAGCCAACTTCCATTGTGGAGATGCTCTCAGGGGCTGCATTCCAGTGGTGGGCGGGGCCAAATGCAAAAGGGGTGGGGTCAAAGATGCCAGCATATGTTAGCTTAAATCTTTTACAGCCAGTAACTAAGCCTTAGTTCATTTCTAAATCTTACAGGCATTTCAACCTTTTAGAATGGGGGAAAAATGGAACAAAAGCCAAGAAACCACCAAACAATCGGTAATTGTGGGAAAGGGGTGGGCTGGGGAAGGGGGGGATGGGCCCTTGGGGAATGCCAGAGGGCCAGTCTGGGCCCCACGTTCACTGTCCAGGATGAATACTTGGCTCAACAAGACTACAAGCAAGAAGAAACAAGAATAGGTGGCTCAGCAACATTACAAGCGAGAAGGATCTTGGAATTGTTGTAGATCACAAGCTGAATATGAGCCAACAATGTGATGTGGCTGCAAAAAAGGCAAATGCTATTTTGGGCTGCATTAATAGAAGCATCGCTTCCAAATCCCGGGAAGTACTAGTTCCCCTCTACTCAGCACTGGTTAGGCCTCATCTGGAGTACTGTGTCCAGTTCTGGGCACCACATTTTAGGAAGGATGCAGATGAACTGGAGGGTTCAGAGGAGGGCAACAAAGATGATCAGGGGGCTGGAAACAAAGCCCTGTAAGGAGAGACTGAAAGAACTGGGCATGTTTAGCCTTGAGAAGAGAAGACTGAGGGGGATAGGATAGTGCTTTTCAAGTACTTGAAAGGTTGTCACAGAGAGGAACGCCAGGATCTCTCCTTGATCATCCCAGAGTGCAGGACACAGAATAATGGGCTCAAGTTACAGGAAGCTAGATTCTGGCTGAACATCAGGAAAAACATCCTGACTGTTAGAGCAATACGACAATGGAACCAATTGCCTGGGGAGGTGGTGGGCTCTCCCACACTGGAGGCATTCAAGACGAGACTGGACAGCCACCTGCCAGGAATGCTCTGACTTGGATTCCTGCATTGAGCAGGGGGTTGGACTCGATGGTCTTATAGGCCCCTTCCAACCCTACTGTTCTATGATTCTGTGATTCTATGAATCCCCACCTAACTGTTTCCCCCCCTCTCCTCCATTGTAGCTCTACCCATTTGTATGTGTGGGGAGCCACCACCTTCTTTCTTCACTCTGAGTCTGAGCACCTGCATCCCAGGGCCCTTATCTAGAGTGTACGTAGACTCACATTTAATCTGGCTTTGGATTTCTGCTATAGTTTTGGGACTATGCTGGAACCGTCGGAGTTAACAAACAGAAAAATATTCCTCTCATCTTAAAAAAAAATTAATAATAATAATAATAATAATAATAATAATAATAATGGCATGCTATTTTGAGGAAGAGATGGACTGTACTGGCCCAGTGCCAGAGGCAATCCTCTCGCTGCCAGGAAGCCAGATGCAAGGTCTCTTTGCCAGCCTATCTTGGGCAAGGGCAGAAAAGCTTCAGCAGGTGTGATGGAAAAGCACGCCGGAGCCTCGGGCTGGCAGAGAACAATGGCCCCCAAGGTGCTGCTGTGGGTGTTTCGGTGCTTGAAAAGCCCATTCAGGCAGGGAGCAAATTACTCCAGCCTCCCAGTCACTGTCGTCATCAGTCAAGCAAGTCTCTTGCGTGTAAATGCACAAGGTGCCAAAATGGTTCCAAGAGGAGAGGGAGATTGGGACCCTGTTAGCGGGGATCCTTGAGATACGTAGCAAAATTTGTTGTATGTGTTTTAAAAAACCAAACCAAACAAAAAGCCTAGCGGCAATTAAAATGAAGAAGCCCCAAATGGGGGAAATATTCCGGCAGCACATATTTATTTATTTATTTATGAAATTTATTACCCACTTTTCACCATAAAATTATCCCAAAGCAGGGTACAACCAATAAAACACAATAAAATCATGCAACATTGACCAAAAAGCAATCAAACAGAAGAGAAGAGTAACACAGATGAATAACAGTTTACATGATGCACCCCCCACTAAAAAAAAAACCAGTCAAAAGCCTCGTTGCACAGTTTTTCATAGGCGCCAAAAGCTTGTAAGACTTGTTACTGATCATATATGAGTGGGGAGGGAGTTCCACAGTTGGGGCAGCTGTATTAAGAACTAGGGATGGGGGAGAACACCATTGGGATCACATTTTAATGTGAACTTACCTAATTTTGCACTTTCAAAATTACAAAATACACAAACCAAAACTTCTTTGACATTTACGTTTCTCCTAATTTTGTAATGGAGTTCTGCAATCAAAATATAAATAAATCATTGTGTATATATCAGTAGGAACTGCTTGCAAAAATGTGTATATTAGGAAAATTGCATACAAAAATGCATGTGGTAGGAGAAATGCACATTAAAATGCATACAATTTTTTGTGCAAACATTAAAATATATATATCAAAGTTTGGGATGAACCAAACTTAGGGATGGATAAATTTTCAAAGCTTGGGAATGAAACAAATTTAAGATTTAAACAAAAGAGAAAGAAAGAGAAACCGGAATTGACAGATTCGTTGAAGAATCTGAGAGCACCCTATTGAGAACACCCTCTCTTGGGCAACTGCATATCAAACTCCAGGCAAAGGCATTACTGTCAAGCATCCCCACTTGATCTTAATAACTGGGTAGGTACATATACAGTTGAAGGATTCCAAGAAGTGATGGCAGCAGCATATAGGCAAAAGAAGAGCAAACACGACTAGTGACTAGGGATGTGCAGATGTGGGTACATCTTTTAAGTCTGTGTTTCATGGATTGTAAGGCTTTTTTTGTTCCATTGTCTTTTCATTGATGGAATCAGATTTTTGTACCAAGCATTTTGTTCTACTTGCACGAATTCGCATTAGCACTAATGCACACTTGTGCAAATGTGCTAATGTGCATTAGTTAGTGCAAATTAGCACTTATGCACATTAGCGCTAATGCAAAGTAGCACAAATCCTCCCCCTCCAACTGAAAAGTGAAAGACTAATGCACAAGTCCGCAGCATCTGTACGATGCAGAAAAAGCCGGTCCGCTGTGGAATCTGTAGGTTGAATTCATAGAAATCCAAACTCATTTGAATCTATTGTGGATTTCTCCGACATCCCTACTAGTGATGGGTGAAATTATCTTGAGTGGGTTCATTAATTATTCAGAAAAATAATGAACTCTATCATATAGGCTCGGACGAGAGTTCTACCTGCAGTTTGGATTTACATAGTACCTTTTTGGAGCCAGAACTGTGATGGCGGTGATGAGGATGACAAATACAGCTGCTAAGGAGATGGTAGGATGACTAAACATTTATGGGGAGCTACTGAGTCCTCCTCCTCGCACAGCCAGAGTGGTGGCAGCGGCAAAGAGGGAAGCAGCATCCGTTTAGTCAAGGAAATGGTTGATCCAATCAATGCAGAGCATGTGCAGAAATGGCATTGTTTAGATAAGACTGTGCATGCTCAGAAGCTCACAATCAATTCTGAACTTAGAAAATTTGTGAACTGCCAGTCCAGGCTTGTTAAAAAGGTAAGCATTATGAACGGGTAGGGATGTGCGAACCCACTCCCATCTGGGTTCTCTGGGTGCCCGCCTAGACCCTGCCCCTACTCGCCAGTCCCTGGACTGCTCTCAAACCCCTCCTGCACTCAGCGAGCAGCCTGCACTCACCCTGGCAGCCTTGTCAAGCTCCACGTTCGCTATTTTTTGAAAAATAAAATGGCGATCGCAAAAATGTGCATATTTGCATATGCACGAAAATGCACATTTTTGGCATATTTACGTATGCATGGAAATTCACATTTTTGCAAATACATTTTGTGCACGTGCTAATATGCGTATTCACAAAGTGTGCATTTTGTGCATACACAAAAATGCACATCCACAGAAATGCACATTTTTGTGCATATGCAAATAGGCAAGTTAAAAATGCGCATTTTCACGCTCACACAAATATGCACATTTTTGCATTCACCATCTTATTTTTCAAGAAATGGCAACCCCAGAGCTCGACACCACCACTGGGGTAAGTGCGGGCCACTCGCTGAGCATGGGCAGGGGGCCAGCAGGGGGAGGGGCTTGGTGAGTGGGGTGCAGGCACGAGGGGTTCTGCCAGATTCCTGGGCAGAATCAGGTGTCCATGTCATCCCTACGAACGGGCAAGTTTTGATCAGCAAGCTGACTGATTACGAAATTTGGCAGCATCACTAAACATGACCAGTGGAGGTTGAGTGTTACCCTGTTCAACCATCTCCAGGATGAAAGTCCCTGCAAGTCTGAGTGTCATTTGATAATATTTGAACAAATATTTCTTAAAAGAGTTTGCTGCAACAGCAGTGGGGGACAGGAGAGGGAAGCAGGGAGAAAATCAAAATTATGAGAATATTGGTAGTTCACAGATCCGCATTTCTAAAGACATATGGAAGAATAAATGAAGCTGACAGCATTGAGAGGAGAGAAAGGAAACAGGAGGGATGGTGCAGAAATAAAAATGATTGCAGGAATGCTTAGATGAAGATGAGGATGGTAGGATAATGACAGTTTGTTTGACAGGTGTACACATCTGAAGAGGTGCAGCTCAGCATTCACAAGCTCTATAGAAGCCTTCCCCAACTTGGTTCTCTCCCGATGTGTTTGACTACAACTCCAAGCATCCCCCAGCTGGCATGGCTGGTTGGGAGATGCTGAAATTTGTAGTCCAGAATATCTGGAGGGCACCAGGTGGCAGAAAGCTGTTGTATAGGGTTCACGAGAGGAAGGATGGGCTGCAGACCATAACCTAGAGCAATATCACAATGATATAAGCCAGAGAAATGGTAATAATGAAGAATTAAATATCATCAACACAGGTAATGAGAAAGGGAGGAGAAAGCATACAAGGCATGTAGATGAAAATCCTGATCTGCTTAGGGAAGGGGGGAGAAAGAGATAAAAAATAAGTCAGTGCCATAGATACGTGGCTTGGATCCAGATGTAGTCATGACTAACTCAAATACCATTGATTTCAGTGTGTCTACTCTAAGCACGAGTAAAAGAGCAATCCTATGGTGGATGGAAGTGGGAGAGACAGAGCAGGGGAGGAACCACTGTTTCCTACGTCCTGCCACCTCATGCCAGCAGGGTGGAAGTTGAGTGGCATGTGGCTTATTCATGGGGGGGGGCGCTTTCTCGCACGCATGCACGCATGCACGCTCACACACACAGACACAGACACACACATGTAAGAGGCTTATGAGATGAGATCTTTTTCTGTTTATTGGAAGAATGGAAGCAGACAAAATTTGCAGGCATATTAGCCCCTTAGGAGGGGATTATGCCTGCCAAATTTCAAAAAAAAAAAAAGTGCAGCGTTGTTTTTCGTGCTAGTCACCTTTCTATTTTTTTAAGGGAACTGTCAATAATGTTTTAATTTCTTGGCAGAACTGGATGAAATTTCTAGGGATAGTTGCCCCTTTTGGGGCAATAGAGCCTCCCAAGTTTCAGATTAATAGGTACAAGGATGTTTGTGCAAGAGAAGGCTTTACATTTTGAGGGTATGCAAAAGAGGACACACTTCTCCCCCTATGTCCCTTGTGGACTATTCTTCTGAAAAATGACAGGCAGCACAGAGGTGGCCATAAGTAATAGAACTGCAAAGTGTCAGAAGGATATGTGCAGCAGTTTATGTGGAAGGGGAGTCCTCAAATCTGGAGTGGAGGGTGCATGATTTGCTTCCCCTTCCCTCCCCCCATGTTTATTTGGGACAATTTGTATGCAAACAGCACACATCATAGAGGTTTCCTCAGGGCAAGAAACCAGCAAAGTTTCAGAAGGATAAGTTGAAGTAGATTCAACTGACACTCTAGCCAGCCTCTGTACATGAGACAGGGAGGGACACCATCTTGAGCTTTGCCTCAGGCAGCAAAATTTCTTGGGCCAGCCCTGAAATTGCAGAGCAATTTCAAATTTTTCTCCCTGTGCATGAAGGATCCCCTCTCTGGAACACATTTTTCTTCTAGACGTATGATAGGATTGTCAGAACCTCTCTCTCTCTCTCTCTCTCTCTCTCTCTCAGCAAAATAAGCATCAGAATAGACCCTTCACTGCAGGTCAACAAATAAGCATGGTGTCTTCTAGTACAGGCAAATTTGAAGTAAGCGCAGTGCCTAGGCATGATGTACATTGTGACTGTATGTGAGATAGAAGGGAAACATAATGCGCTGTGACTAGACAGTTGCTTTCACTCAGGACCAGACTAATTGTTCTCCTAATCATGCATGATGTAGCTATGTGTAATAGTTTTACTTACTCCTATGTAAGTGTGTGTGGTCCTGCTTTGGATCAGGACCACAGCACGCTTCTTCTTCTTTTCTTTTTTTTTTACCAAAATTCCACCGTTGGACCTCCGTTGACTCCAATTTAGACTTTTTCAGGGGGAGGGACTTGGGGGGAATGGGTGGGGTTTAACACCCCCTCCCAGAGCACCATGGTCCCAATCTGAATTGGCGCTGGGCATTGCTTACAGAGGAGTAAGTCAAACTATCACACATAGCTACACTAAGAGAGCAATCCTATGTCCCCCGGACAGCATCTGGGGGAAATAGGATTGTTGGTTTCTCAGCTCGAAACTCATGGACAGTGCTACAAGCTCATAGCTGGGAAACCATGTTCCCTGCCCACTCCCCCCCTGTGTAGCTGGGGCAGAGAGAACCGTGGCGGCTTCCTCTCCATGCCTCTCTGTGCTTGTAACACCGAGCTTGTAACACTGAAAAGGGCAGTGTTCCCGGGGGTGGGGTGGGGAGGAGACCATGGAAGCTGTTTTAGACAGCTTCCTATGTGGTCTTTAGCCCTGTTCCTGCCCCTGCCATGAAGGGCTTAGTCGCCCGAAATCAGAGGAAGTTGGAGGCAACCATCTATCTCAATAGGATTGCACCATAAGTGTGATTAATAGAATCATCCGTCTGGCTCTCCCTCAGAGATGTGTTGTTGTTGTTGTTGTTGTTGTTGTTATTTAATAGACTTATATATTGCTGAACATATTTAAAAATACCTCTAATCAGCTCACAAAATATGTTACAATATACATTAAAATACAATTAAAATATGTGCAAATTGCTAAAACATGAATATAAAACATTAAAATTGATTGAAATCAATTAAAACAACAATGTAATTTCAGTCCAACAGAGTGGGGCATCACATTCACTCAGGGAAGGCCTGGGTAAAGAAACGAGTCTTTAATGGGCACCTAAAGCATGATACAGTTGTTGTTGTTGTTGTTCAGTCGTTCAGTCGTGTCCGACTCTTCGTGACCCCATGGACCATAGCATGCCAGGCCTTCCTGTCCTGCGCTCTCTCCCGGAGCGTGCTCAAGTTCATATTCATTGCATCCGTGATGCTATCTAGCCATCTCATCCTCTGCCGTCCCCTTCTCCTTTTGCCTTCAGTCTTTCCCAGCATCAGGGTCTTTTCCAGGGAGTTTTCTCTTCGCATTAGGTGGCCAAAATATTGGAGCTTCAGCTTCAGGATCTGTCCTTCCAATGAGCACTCAGGGTTGATTTCCTTTAGGATGGACTGATTTGACCTCCTTGCAGTCCAGGGGACTCGTAAGAGTCTTCTCCAGCACCACAGTTTGAAAGCATCAATTCTTCAGCGCTCAGCCTTCCTTATAGTCCAGCTCTCACAGCCATACATTACTACTGGGAAAACCATAGCTTTGATTAGACGGACCTTTGTCGGCAAGGTGATGTCTCTGCTTCTTACTATGCTGTCTAGGTTGGCCATAGCTTTCCTCCCAAGGAGCAAGCGTCTTTTAATTTCATGGCTACAGTCACCGTCTGCGGTGATCTTGGAGCCCAAGAAAGTAAAATCTGTCACTGCTTCCATTTCTTCCCCTTCTATATGCCAGGAAGTGATGGGGCCAGATGCCATGATCTTCGTTTTTTTAATGTTGAGTTTCAAACCAGCTTTTGCACTCTCCTCTTTCACCCTCAACAAGAGGCTCTTGAGATCCTCTTCGCTTTCTGCCATTAGGGTGGTATCGTCTGCATATCGGAGGTTGTTGATAATTCTCCCAGCAATCTTAATTCCAAATACCAGGGAGTGGGGAGATAATTACATCTGTTGGTCACCACCATAGAGAAGATGGCAGCAACCAAGAAGATGAAGAGTTCTGGTCAGAGAGTGTTCTGGCTAGAACGTCCATGCCTAGAGAAGAAGCCCACTTCATGGTAACAGTTATTCCCGGTAGTGGCTTCTGATTCAGTTTACAGAGCATGGTAGCACTCATCTTTTTGGGGAAAGGGCAAAGTGTTGCTCCAGTGCAGGAGCACCAAAAGTCATTACAGGGTTCTCTCCCTGCCCTGCTGTCTCTATAGACTAGTGTTGTGCACCACACGGGTGATGCTTGCGCTGCGGCATATTGGAGGAGAGGTGAGTCATGGAGGCAGGGCGACTGTTGGGGCCTTGATGCCTGGCTGCTGATGGGACAGGACCTGCCCATTTTACACGTCACACCTTCGTTCTCCCACCTGGAGGTGGAGTCAGGAGGGGACAGAGACAGTAGGACTGGGCTGGCTGTGCGGAAAAAGACTGAATCCTCCTACCAATGGATTCTAAACTGGGTGGGGGAAACGGGGCTCAATATGCATAGGCTAAAGAAGAATGGGAGAGACAAAACTAGCGGCAGATGAGAAAAATTGAGGTTTTTCTTTTCTTGCTGCTGTTCTCCAATAATAATAAAAAATACATGGAAATATATATATTAGGTGGAGTGCACACAAAAATACACATGTACATGAAAATAACAAACAGAAATGCATTATATTCAGGAAAATTGCTTTCAAAACTGTGTATATTAGGCAAAATTGCATGCAAAAATGTGTATATTAGGAGAAACGATTTCCTTTGATTTATGTTTAATTTGTCCGTTTTTCCTTTTCTGGAAAATATTCTGGATATTTTCTCTGACTCATATTGTGATGACCTAGGGTTATACGCAGTGAAACTGAACTGAACTGACATTAGGAGAAATCCATACAAAAATGTGTATGAATTTTTTTGTAGACTTCAAGAAAGAAAGAAAGAAAGAAAGAAAGAAAGAAGCAAATGGGGATGAAACAAACTACAATGAGAACACAAAATTGACAGATTTGCCCAAAACATTTGGACCCAAAACATTTCGGAACCATTATGTAGTTTCAGGAGCAAGCAGTACTGTGACGGTTAAGCCCTTTTTAAAAAGAGACGTCACTCTTTTCCTCCTGCTAATGTAGCGTTCTTATGCTAAGGCAAATTTGTCTCAATCAGACTCTGCCAAGCAAGAAATGAGCGTTAGGGTAATACGTTCCTCTCCATCTCTCCCTGCACTACTGAAATCCTTCCACAGTCCTCAGCAATGTTGCTCAGAGATCAGGGGACTTGCACTGAGCAGCCTGCAATGGCAGATGGCTGGTCATAAGCCCTCTCGCTAATCTAATGCTGCTGCAAAGCAAAGTAGGCCTTGGGACTGCGAAGGCGGGGGAGATAGGGCGATGCAGCTCCTAGGCCTCAAAACGAGAGGATGATGGGAGAGAGCACTCCAGGTGACATGCCCTTGAAGGATGCTCCATCCCCTGAGGGGTCATGCAGACGATTTAGCCCACAAAGCAACTGAGCGAAGATGTGTTTGCAAACTGCAGAGAGCTTTGGCGATTGGGCGGGATAGACATGAAATCAATAAAATAAAATAAATAAAGGAAGCCAGTGCATTTTAAAACAGATTTTAAAAGTTAGCCATGGTCTAACTTTTAGACCACGTGGCTGGATTGTTATTAGCAATGGCGGGATTCAATCGTGGCTGGATTGTTATTAGCAATATGCCAGTGGCAACTAACATGAGAATCTACCTTAGGGAGCAATCCTATGCCTGTTTAGACAGAAAAAAAAGTCTTGCAACTCCCAGCATGCCCCAGCCAGCATGGCTGGTTGGGGCACGCTGGGAGTTGCTGGACTTTTTTCTGTCTAAACATACATAGAATTGCACCCTTAGTCAACATCCTGGAGAGGAGCTACCAATCAGATGAGATAATACTGTGCAAAATGGATCAGTGGTCTGTCTCAGGCATAGGATTGCACCCTTAAAGACTTTTGTGTTATCAACCATTTTCTTCAGAACTGTATGGATGATGATTTTTTTAAATAGCCAAATCTATTTCCATTCAGTGCAGGGTTTTGGAGATTTTTTTTTCATGGCAAGGAGATTTTCTTGGCGCCTTCTGTGCTACAGCTTGCAAGGAAAATTATGGCCGTTATTATTATTTTTTTAATTTCAAAATACAGGCTGTATTTTGGAGCCGGCTGCTCCTGGCAAGCCACCATCTTTGCTGCTGTAAAGGGATACCTGCAATTTTTGGAGCATATGGAAGGCATCAGATGGCTGGCTGCCCAGCTTGTCACAATAACGGGGATTGCAGGATGCTATCAAAGGCACGATATGCTCTGCTTGGGTTAGATTGGCAGGTTGCTTTGGACTACGATATAATGCCCTCATCACTGGGGACTGATCATGTGCAGAGCTCCCCTAAAGCTTCTAAGTGAGGCAGCTGACATGGGTTCAATTCCAATCAGTCTTATAGGCCCCAGTAGGCAAAGGGCTGTAATCATCTCATGCCACCCAGGATCACACCATATAAATATGGCTTTGGTTTCTGGTAACAAATATTGTGTCCCGAAGGAATCTTCCCTTTCACTTTAGAAGTCCAATTGGAGAGCTAGTGGTGTGGTGTGGAGAGCCAGTGTGGCGTAGTGGCTAGAGTGTTGGACTGGGAGTCAGGAGATCTAGATTCTAGTCCCCACTCAGCCATGAAGCTCACTGGGTGACTTTGGGCCAGTAATAGACTCTCAGCCCAACCTACCTCACAGGGCTGTTGTTGTGAGGATAAACTGGAGAGGAGGAGGATTATGTAAACTTCCTTGGGTTCTTTAAGGACAAAAAAGGATGGGATATAAATGTACCAAACAAAAAAACAAATAGCCCTTTATTAAGGTTGCAAATATCAAATTGAAACCACAAAGTCAGTGCCTGGTAAGGACCATAGCTGAGCACTGAAACATGCGTTGTCGTTTTTGTTAGCTGCTTCTGTACTGCTTGATGTCCCAGGATCTCCAACCAGTTTATATAAAAACACACACACTATAATATAAAGAAAGTATAAAACAATAAAACATTACAACAAAGGCAGTAAAACAAAGCAGTGTCGTCATGGATTACACATCAGGGAAAGCCTGAGTGAACAAATGTATTTTCAAGAGGGTTAGAAGCTTGCCACTGTTTCGAACCACACATGGGAGAGTTTTCCAGAGGGTGGGTGCTACTACCAAGAAGGCCCGCTTACGTGGCATTACCCGGTGACACACTGTTGGTCTTGGAATGATCAGTAAGGCCACCTTGAAATTGCTCAGGGATTGATGTGGTGTAAGGAAGTGTATTTTGTTTGTAGAAGGTGTCAAGCTCAATCCTGGGTAATTCCTCTTGGCTCTCATTCAGCTGGGTGGGAATGACCTTTGCCCTAAGGCAGCCTTCTCCAACCTGGTCCCAGCCAGATATGTCATACTACAGATCCCATCAGCCCTAGGCAGCTCCCCATGCCATACTAACTAGTTATGCCACCAAAGCTCGTCATAAACCAGTCTGTTCTGTGAATCTAGTCTGTTCTTAATTTGAAAATGTATAACAGACCCTGACTTCAAGGTACTGAAATGGTCATATCTTCGTCATTAAAAAGGAAATGTCTTACGAGTTTATTTTTGTTCTTGGAGCCTGCCTGGTTCAGGAAGATGGCGTGACTAAGCACCCATTGGACAGTATCAACCATCTTTTTGCATCGTCAGATGTTGCTTACTTTAACCCTTTAGTTACTCCATGTCTTTCTAGTCAGTTTGTGAACAAAACAAAGAGGACAATGGCCAACCAGAGAACAATGCTTCATGGTATATGACATCTTTGTCATGTTCAGGCAGTGTCGAGACAGAGAGGCTAGAAACCAGCAAAGGTTAGTACCAACAGCAAGATCTGAAGACAGTCCAAAGGTCCAAGCATGCAGGATCTTGGAGAGAGCAAGCTAGCCAGGGAATATGAGACTAGAGTCTGGGAGGTGGAAAACACATGTTGTTCCAGCGACTCTGTCCCTGAAACTGAAGACTTTTAAGCCTGAGCACATTCAGACCTCACCCAGGCACAGCTACAGGGCCAGCAGAATCACCCAAGGAAAGGTCTATCTCACAAGGACAGCCTGGCTCATGAGTAACCATTTACTCACAAGGAGTCTTATTCCTGAAGCAGCACTTCTTCACCTGGCAGCCTACTCAACCTGCACCTTTAGGTGCCTGCACTCCCTCAAACAAGAGAGTAGCTTGGATTCTACTTCCAAATCAGAAAGGGGGCAGTTAAAACATAAGAACATAAGAACATAAGAAGAGCCATGCTGGATCAGACCAAGGGTCTATCGAGTCCACCATTCAGTTCACACAGTGGCCAATCAGCTGCCTACAGGAAACCCACAAGCAGGACATAAGTGCAACAGAATCCTCCTACCCTTGTTCCCCAGCAACTGGTATACATAGGCATATTGCCTCTGATACTGGAGGTAGCATATAGCCATTAAGACTAGCAGCTTTTTCCTCCATGAATTTGTCCAATCCCCTTTTAAAGCCCTCAAAATGTTGGCCATCGCTATGTCTTGTGGTAGCAAATTCCATAGTCTAACCCTGTGCTATGTGAAGAAGGACTTTCTTTTATCTGTCCTGAATCTCCCACCAATCAGCTTAATGGGTTCTAGTATTGTGAGAGAGGGAGAAGAATGTTTCCCTATCCACTTTTTCCACACCGTGCATCATTTTGTATACCTCTGTCATGTCTCCCCTTACTCACCATTTTTTTCAAGCTAAACAATCCCAGGTGTTGTAACTTTTCCTCATAGGGAAAAAAGTTCTACACCCCTTTGATCATTTTAGTTGCCCTTTTTTGCACTTTCTCCAGCCCTACAATATCCTTTTTTAGGTGTGGTGAGCAGAACAGTTCAGATACTGTTTCTCCTTAGGGCCCAGAATCCATCTGATCTGCCTCGTGGTCCCTGGAAGCAGGCTGCTCCTCTGAGGTGTTTGGCTCAAGGAGCAGCCCTCCAGAAAGGGCTGGAGGCCTTTCAACCCTCCAGAAAGGATTCCTCCAGAGGGGACATGGCAGTCATGCTAGAGATGTGACATTCCCAAGGTATATTTCAGTAATGTGTATGTGCGAAAATTCAAGCATAATGCAAAAGCTTAGGCTATAAGAGAGTTTCCTTCCCAGTTTTCATCTTGCTGGTCTGGGAAGTCACACCCAATTCTGAACGGCAACAGGATCACTTTGCCCATCGCTCGTTCTAATGCGCATGCACATCACTTCATGAACCCTACTCTTGGCAATTCCTAGCGCATGGCCTGAACTCCCTCTCAAAGTGTTGTGCTTAAAATGATACAAAGCTTCTCTCTGTAGTTTGGGATCTGTGATGGCTGATTCGCAGATGTACATGACTCTTTGATGCTGCAGTCACCGACTCGGATGCATGCACAAGCGTGAACTGACCCATACTTTCCAGGCTGAGACCAGACTGCTCCACCAACAGCCTGCATTTGCAGCAGGAAGATAAGAATGCTTCTGAGTGGGCTAAAGGGATTTTGCATCCTGATTAGGGTTTGGCCTTGACAGCTGAATCCTAAACGAAGGTGAACCTCCATTGACGAATCCCCCATGTAAAATGCTTGGGAAATGTTGTCTTAATAATAAACAACTCCAGCTAGTTAGATGAGAGAGAATTTCTCTTTTATATGCACTCGAATGATCACCCTAGCATCATGGTGAGGTGCATGTCAGGAAAGGAATGCTCAGAAAATGAAAGAAAGAACAAAGCCAAACAAAAACACAGAACAGCAACAAACAGACAATTGCTGCATCCCGGTGGAGTGATTAAAACAGAGCTGGTGGTGCTTCATTTTTAGCATCTTTTTGAAAAAACAATATGTAACTCCCCATTGTGCTTAAAAATACTCACTCCAAATAGGCCACCCAAATGCCTTGTTGGAATGCAGAGAAACAGACTGTGCTTTGAAACATGAATATTAAAGAAGTCAGCCCATCTTCAAAGATGTCCAAATCTGTCAACTTCAGTAAGCATTTACTAGGAATTTATGATTCCGGAGAAGAAGAAGAAGAAGAAGAAGAAGAAGAAGAAGAAGAAGAAGAAGAAGAAGAAGAAGAAGAAAGATATCACTGGGGTTTATACCTTCCAAAAAGCTACAAATACTGTCCTGGAAGCATTATTTCAAGAGCCATTGTGGTGTAGGGGTTAGTGTGCTGGACTGGGGAGATGCCGATTTGAGTCCTCCCTCTGCCAAGAAGCTCACTGGGTGACCTTGGGCTTGACACTAGCCCTCAGTCTAACCTATCTTACAGGGCTGTTGTGAGAATAAAGTGGAGGGAGGGTTGGATAGAAATGTAATAATTAAAAATAATTCCACAGATATGGGAGTCAGCTGCGGCTGCTCAGAGGTGAGCAAAAGATGTTCCTATGTGTTGCTTGGAAGTGTACATGTAAAAGTGATAGGGATACGTCTTCAAAATACATGTTTGGGTAGGGCCCTGGGCGTAGAGATGGACAGATTTGTAGGGCTGTGCATGGACCCCCTCATCCGACTCGGGGGCTGTTTCATGGCTTCCGAGGTGGGCCCAATTTGGCTCGGGCTGATTCGGGGGTGGGGGGGGCTGACTTGCTTCAGCCTATGAAGCCAAAGCAGGATTCAGGCACTGGAATCCCATTTTGCCCCATCCCCCACACGCACCCCAGCACCCAGCTCCTGACCTGGGCCCTTGTTCCATGGGGGGGGCACCACCAATGGGAGAGCTGCTGGGGGTGCCACTGCTCCTGCTGTCACCGGTGCTGCTGGGGGAGATGCCGCTGGCACTGCTGGAGGAACTGGCACCAGCACCATGGGAGCCGCCCCTGCTGGTGCTGCCAGGAGAGCCACTGCCACCACCAACTCCTAGGCCCTCTGTACGTGCGCCGGCAGCCATCTTGTTGTTCTGGAAGAGTGGAGGAGCCAGCTAAGGAGCTAGGGCATGGGTGGTGGCAGTGGCAGTGGTGGCAGAGTAGTGGCTGGGCTTCTGGATTGCTCCAAAGTGCACTGAAGTGCTTCGGAGCGACCCACTTCGCTTCAGGCCGCTTCAGGCCCCTTCCGCTTCACTACGGATGTACAGACTGTATAAAATCTACTCCGTCTGTGTTTCACGGATTCAGATGCTTTTCGTTCCATCATCTGCCCACAGATAGGGATGGCAGAGAATTCCGCCACGGATTCCAGTGAGGCCAGATTCTTTATTACGGCGGGGAAAAAAGAACGCAAAGAGCACCCACTACTCTATTTGCGTTCCCCTTTTTTTCGCCGTAATAGCCTACGTAAATATTTACGTAGGCTAGAACGGTGAAAAATAGGGAACGCAAATGGCGAATGCCGTAGCCGCCGCCACTTGCGTACGCTGGTCTTTTTTTTTTCGGCTTGCCATGATAGGCTACGTAAATACTTACGTAGCCTATCATGGCAGCTTGGCTGGACGCAAATGGCGGCTGCTACAGTGGCCGCCATTTGCGTCCGCAGCAGCCCATCTGCGGTCGGAACTCCGGCTGTGGACGGCCCTGGCCGGCTGCTCCGCGGAGCCTCCACGGAGCAGAGCCGGCCAGGCAGGATTTTTTTGGGGGGAGGACCAGATCGCCTCCCCCCCATCAAGGATTCCGGGGGGAGGGACAGAGCACCTCCCCCCCACTGCGAATCACATCCATGAATAGGTAAGTCACTTTCGTACATCCCTACCCACAGATGGATGCAAATATTTTTTTTTGTCATGCAGGAAAATACGGAAATATTTACATAAATATTTATGTAGGTATTTATGTAAGTATTCACATAATTTATCTCAATATGTAACATTTAGCGTATTGTCCCCCATTCCATTCAACGTTTCCTCAGCAGAAACTTATGGATTTTTCTACGGATTTATATGCGTACATTTCGGGAAAGTAAAAAAAAAATCATCCA
Source organism: Heloderma suspectum (assembly GCF_057233095.1). Lineage (NCBI taxonomy): Eukaryota > Metazoa > Chordata > Lepidosauria > Squamata > Helodermatidae > Heloderma > Heloderma suspectum. The sequence goes on along the minus strand of NC_139461.1, from coordinate 304,756,021 downwards.
AAAGTCCAGGGGCTCTGCACGGCCTGATGGGGTCACTCCACAGCAGATTCCTCAGGTCAGATTCTTGGAAATCCAAGCTCATTTTAATCTGTTTTGAATTTCTCCAGCATCCCTATGCTTCACCTCAGAGGTAGGGATGTACAGATTGTGTAAAATCTGCTCTGTCTGCATTTTGCGGATTGTCAGGTGCCTTTCATTCCGTCATCTGCCCACAGACAGCTGCGAATATATTTTTTTTCATCATGCAGAAACATATGGAAATAATTACATAAGTATTTACATAATTTACCCCAGTACATAACATTTAGTGTATTGTCCCCTTTTCTATTCTACGTTTCCTCAGCAGAAACGTATGTATTTTTCTATGGATTTATATGCGTAAATTTTGGGAAAGTAAAAAAATCATCCAAAAGTCCACGGACTCCACAGGGGCTAATGGGGTCATGGATTCCGCAGGTCGGATTCTTAGAAATCCAAGCTCATTTTAATCCATCTCGAATTTCTTCAGCATCCCTACTCAGAGGCAGCCCAAAGTGGCCAGAAGCGCCCCACTTCGACTGTTGGAGCTCAGGCTTCAGGTCGAAGAGATGCACAGCCCTACAGATTTGTTAATTTTGGTTTCTCATTTTTTCCAATCTTTTTTCCAATCATCCTGAACTTGGAGCATGTATCCAATCTTAAGTTCTGTTCATCCTGAACTATGAGAATTTTTTTTAAAGTTTGCTTGAAAATCCATGCACATTTCTCCTACTACATTCATTTTTGTGCAGTTTTGCCTACTCTTCACATTTCTGCAAGCCAGTTCCCAATATAATGCAAGTTTGAATGTTATTTTCACCAAAATGCACATTTCTGTATGTAATTTCTTACTGGAGAACTCCTTTGTAAAATTCAGAGGAGTGCAAATGTCAAAGGAGAACTGAGTTTCACATAGTGGTTCGGAAGTAGGAAATTAGGTAAGTTCACATTAAAATGAACACCAAATGAATTTCACCCTGATCCCTACTTGAGATGGTTACCTATGACAAAAGCATTTGTCATAGGTAACCATCTCAAGTAGGGATCAGGGAGAAATTCATTTGTTATTTGTCATAGCATTTGGGACAGCTGGGTACACTAGACAAATTGAAAGATTAGACTGGTTTGCCAATGCTCTTCTGTATCCCTTCCTGTGGAACTCCCTGCCTCTGCAGGTCAGGCAAGCACCAACACTGGGTTGTTTTCGGCTCCTCCTGAAAACAGCACTCTTTCAGGAGGCATTCCTTAATTGACCAGTTATGGTTTTTATTGGCACTCTGTTTTTAAACAAGTGTAATGTTAAAGTGGTGTTTTATTGGCACTCTGTTTTTTAAAGAATAGGTTTAATATCATATTTCATTCTTTTTATTTTTTGTTCATTTTAGCTCTTGTTGTTCACAGCTCCGGAATCTGTTTAGATGTGGAGCGGTATGCAAATGTTGTAAATAAATAAATAATAAATAATACAATAATTTATTATTGTAAATAATAAATCATAAATAACTGTGGGGTGGACCTCAGGAGTATGTGGCATTACTAGGAAGACCTCACCAGGTGACATCAATAATTGAATGGGTCTATAGGGGAGAAGTGCGAAGAGAAAACTCTCTGGAAAAGACCCTGATGTTGGGAAAGACTGAAGGCAAAAGGAGAAGGGGACGGCAGAGGATGAGATGGCTAGATAGCATCACCAATGCAATGAATATGAACTTGAGCACGCTCCGGGAGAGAGCGCAGGACAGGAAGGCCTGGCGTGCTATGGTCCATGGGGTCACGAAGAGTCGGACACGACTGAACGACTGAACAACAACAACATAGGGGAGAAGATGGCCCCTTCCTTCCCGACCATCTGCTCCCATCGGTAGTACATGCCCTGGTCTCCTCTCGTTTAGACTACTGTAATGCGCTCTACGTGGGGTTACCCTTGAAGATGGTTCGGAAACTGCAGCTGGTACAGAACGCGGCGGCTCGCCTGATTAAAGGCAGCCGCCGGCGAGATCACATCACTCCAGTGCTGAAGGAGTTGCACTGGTTACCAGTTGTTTTCCGGGCCAAATTCAAGGTGTTGGTTTTGACCTTTAAAACCCTATATGGTTCCGGCCCAGCCTATCTTAAGGAGCGCCTCCAGCAGCACCAGACAGGCCGCTTAACAAGATCAGCCTCAGATGGCCTTCTCTGTCCCATCAGCCAGGACAGCTAGACTGGTGGGGATGAGGGAGGGGGCCTTTTCTGTGGTGGCCCCCACTCTGTGGAACTCCCTCCCTAGGGAACTCCGTCATGCCCCCTCTTTAATGAGCTTCCGTCGTGCATTTAAAACGTGGCTGTTCAGGCAGGCATTTGGGGTGGGTTAGGGTATTTTAGAAAATGTTTTTATTGTTTTTATTGTATGTTGTACATCGCCCAGAGTGGCTGGGTGACCAGCCAGATGGGCGATTAATAAATTTAATAACAAATAAATAAATAAACAAACAAACAGTTCCCAAGGTTGGTTATGTTGTCTTTGTCACAACCTTTTAGTGATTATTAAGCCTGTGATGTAGGTTAGTCTGAGAGATAAAAAGTGTCAGGTCTACTCAGTGGGATAATGGCTGAGCAGGGATTTGACTTCTGCTCTTCCTGGCGCAAGGCTACCCATTAAAACACAATGCTCTTATACTGCTGTTTGCTAGATGGTGTGGGATCTCTGTGGCGCGGTACAGAGATCTGACTCCATGGTCAACGCCCCCCCAAAAAACATTTTGGGTCAGCAGGCACATTTTGAATTTTGAGGGAGTGTCATGGGCACTCTCACAAAATGACTGCCACATTCATAAAATGGCTGCCATGGTGGGTACGGCCAGTCACAAAACACTCATTTCCCAGAAGGCAAGCTGGTGAGAGACTAAAAGACAAGTAACTTGCCCTAGAACCTAAGTACAAGGTAGAGGTGGGGTTTGTGCTCCAAAACACAAAACCACTCTTTTGAATGCAAATAAAGATGGCACTGGAGGGCAGCCCTTTCCTTTGCAGCATGCCAGACTCCCAATCTGAGAAAAGTGTAATAAAAAATCTTAAGGAATAAAATTAAAATCAGGAGGTGAAGGAAGCCTGGCAGGTGCCAAGAAAAGTGTCTGTGGGCACATTGGTGCCCACAGGTACCATGTTGAAATCTCAGCTATAGTGAATGGTGTGTTGTCCTTATTTGTTCAGCAAAGTTTCCCCCAATGAAAGACCAAGACTGGTCTGAAATGCATTGGGTTCATTTGATTAATAAGTCTTTTTTTCTTCTTCTTCTCCATCTTTCTATGGAAATTGTGCTCATTTGAGAACATTCCCTCCTGCAAGAATGGCTTTAAAAGGGGGTTGGACAAATTCCTGGAGGAAAAGGCTATCAATGGCTACTAGCCCTGATGGCTTTGTGCTTCCTCTAGTACCAGAAGCAGTGAGCCTATGTACACCAGTTGCTGGGGAACATGGGTGGGGGGGTGCTGTTGAGCTCATGCCCTGTTTGTGGGTTCGTGGTCGACAGCTGTTTGGCCACTGTGTGAACAGAATGGTGGACTAGATGGACCCTTGGTCTGATCCAGCAGGGCTCTTCTTATGTTCTTATGTTCCTAAGAATACAGCCAGGAGGCTTGCAAATAAATACATCAATAGAAATATGATCACCCTTGAAAGGATACAATCTGGAAAGCAGGAAAGCGCTGAGCCTGCTTTGTGGCTGTAGGTGCATGCTGAGATACATGGCTGAAAGAGGCCTTGTACAAACCATGATGATCCATGCCAAAAAAGTTGCAGCTGGATGGAACGGATGACGAGCACAAGCTTGCAAGTGTGGAACCATCTCCAGGCAAGCGAGTTCAAGCAATTCCCTTAGCTGTGCTTATCTTGCTGTGCCTTTGGTTGGCACATTTGCTTGACAAAGAGGGCTTAGTGCAACTTGGCAAAGCAGCTGGGGGAACCTGTTTAAAATTTCCAGCAACTGGAACAATTAAGGGAGCTTTAGAAAGAATGTGAATAGGGCTTCCCCGAAGGATTCCTATCGCCAGCGGATAACATTTTCCGGCTTTATCCAGGGAGGGATGTCACTTTGTTGAACAGTGGCACTGACAATGCTCACGACGACTGAATCTTGCTTATTGTATATTAGGAAGGGGTATCGCGGAATCATCTCTCCGGCAGTTGCCAGAGCTTTGGGGGAATTTTGTAGTGGTGCTGGCAGCAGGAAGAGCTCTTTCTGAGCATGATTTTTGCAACAGTTACAACAGAAGCAGATGCCTTTCAGGAACGAAGTCAATCTTGCAAACGGAGACTGCAACCTTTGTTTTTCAGAGTTGGTTTCCCATGCTGCAAGCAAGCAATGTTGCTGGCGTAATTTTAGACCTTGGACTTAATGGTCTAATGGGAGCACCCTTTAGATGGCTATGTGTTGCTTCAGTTATAAAGCACTCAACTAGTGTTTCTCTTTGGTCTCCAACGTCCAACCCCCCATGCCATGCTTTGCAACTACTTCTACATTCCTGATATGCCAGAACAAAAATAACAACAAAACTGTTTGTCAATCCTGATTAATAATAACAATAATAATAACAACAACAACAACAGCAACAACGTTCTGAGAATGTGCAGTTCTGCATTTTAAACTCACTTAATTCATAGCACCACCATGACCACAGGAATAAAATTGGGATTTGCTTCTGCTGGCCTGATGTCCTCATCTACCACGCTCTGGCAGGTTATTTGCACACACATCCCATCTCTGGAGCCCTGCCCTAGCTGTACCACTGCAAGCACATGCCTCTTTTATCCCATGGCTACCTCTGGACAAATAGGTTTTGCAGGTTTTTCAAACAAGACGGAAAACCTTGCAAAGCCTTTTTACCAGAGGTAACTGGGGGATGAGCGTGCTACCCTGAGCAATGATCCCCTTTGGATCCACCTTCAACTTGCTGGAAAAATGATGGTCTGTCTTAAGCATGAGAGTATTTTCAGGGGATATGAAATCAGCGGTACAGGGAGACCTCTGGAAGCAACCACACCAGCATGACACTGTGATGTTCCCCTGCTGCATAGCCAAGGAAGGATACTGAAGTGTGTGTGCGTGTGTGTGTGTGTGTGTGAGAGAGAGAGAGAGAGAGAGAGAGAGAGGTGGTTTTAAATAATACAGAATGTAGAATCACATCCGTCACCTCCAGACTCGACCTTGGGGGAGCTGGGGGTGGCGACGGCCGACAGGAAGCTCTGGCGTGGGCTGGTCTATGAAGTTACAAAGAGTCGGAAGCGACTGCCCGAATAAACAACAAACAGAATCACATCATATTAACAGAAAACCAGGGCCAATCCTACACCTTATGTTGGCGCTGTGTTTGGAGCTCTCAATATAATTATATTTGTTTTATCAAGGCAGCTGCAAGGACTGCCTGGTTTGGGTTGAGGCCATGACATGGGGGGGTTTCCTTCCAACCCTCCCCCCACAGCCCTAATTCAGATGCCCCCTGAGCTGCTATTCATTATGGAGAGAGGAGCTTGCAGGCTTTCTTTCTGAAGCCAGCACGTTTCCCCCTCTCTGTCTAATAGCAACTCCAAGGATGCGACCTGGGTTGGGATAATGGAGCAGGAGGAAATGGTTAGACACCTGCTTCTCACAAACCTGTGATTGCAACCCAAATCCACCGCCCCACCTCGCAACTGCTTTTACAAAAAGGAAAATGGGTTGGGAGTTCCAAATATGGAGCTCCAGATAATGTAGACTTTGGCCTCAGTCTAGGCGTTGTTAAAGTACATTCACAGCAAGGAGGTAACAAGCCATTTCCCACAGCAGAGAGCTAGTGGCACTAGGCTCAAGGGTCAGCATGGTTGGGCACCTGCCAAGGGCCCACACCGCAGCAGGGACCCACCGACGAGAGCCCCCTGTATTTGCTCCTCCTCTTCATCAGTGCAGCCTGCTTGTTCATCTACCTCTCGCTCTGGCTGAGACAACGTTACTAGTGGGAAGTAGGAACAGTAGATGCCACTGCCCACTTGCTCACTGGCTCTCTGCCTGTCAAGTTATTTGTTCTATGTTATTATGCAAATGGTTTTCTATTTTATATAATGTATTTCAATGGGTTTTAATTTTTGTGAACTGCTCAGAGAGCTTCAGCTATGGGGCGGTATAGAAATATAATAAATGGTTGAATGGATGAGTGGATGAATGAAGCGAGCAAGTGGTAGCAATGATGAGAAAGAGGACAACGAGCAACAGCAACTTGGTGACAGCGGCAGTGAGAGAGATGGACCACTGAGGGTGTCTCGCCCAAGGGCCCTCCAAAACCTGGAGCTAGCATGTAGTGGTTAAAAGACTGAGCTGTGAACCAGGAAGTTCTGTATTCAAATCTCACCTTTGCCATGAACGCTTTCTCTCTCTCTATCTCTCTCCCTCCCCCACCCCCCTCTGCCTCAACCTGCCAGCCACAAGGTATGATAATTATCCATTCCTATATATGTGCACTTTAAAAAAAATGGAAATACATGAAGCTTTGGTGAAACTCTAATTCCTTCTTCTACACAACCATTAATGGTACAGAAACCACACACCCCTTTACAGCAGCCAATGGCTGATGGCCCCCATTTTTCTTCCACATTGGGGGATATCATTTTCCCTCAAGAAACCACATTAGACAATATCTACATCTTGACCTATTGTTCCAGGGGCATTCTGGGAGAAAATAATGGCAGCTGGTGGCTGGCAGCCAGCTGCCACCACAAGTTGCTCCACCCCCTTCCTTTGGACACCCTCCCCCGCAACCACCAATCATTGGGTGGCTTTCTGGCATTTCTGCAATTCTGTTCCCATTCTAAATATGCCTCTCCTAAGGTTTAGTTACTGCCAGTAAGAGCTGTAAACTAAAATATGCTGGTGTTTGGGTTTTCTTTGCCCCACCCCTTTTGCCTTCAGCCCCGCCCACCACTGAAATGCGGCCCCCAAGAGCTTCTCTGAAATAGAATACAGCCCTTGGGCTGAAAGAGGGCCAATACGTTTGATATAAATGAATTATTATGACCATTGCCCCTATTCTTGGGGAAGCACCCAAATAAAGGGACCATGTCCAATATATTTTACCAGGGAAAATGGCAATTTAAACTATCGCTGAGCTGAAAATTTCTCCCACATTTTTTTTACGGATGTCAGAGAATTTCTCCACGAATCTCCAGTAGGCCAAATGCCAAGGCATTTGGCCCCCCGAAATTGGTGGAGAAATGGTCTGCCCCCCCGCCCCCCCCCCCGGAATGGGACTTACCTTTGGTGAATGTCCCTGACGCTGGCAGCTCCCGGTGGCGGTTCGGTGGCAGTGGCGGCAGCGGCCGGTCTTCTGACCGGCTGCTGCCGCCGCTGCCATTTCTCAGTAAAAAAAAAAAAAAACCAAACGTGATAGGCTACGTAAAGATTTACATAGCCCATCACGGCTAGATTTTCAAAAAACACCGTGATAGGCTACGGAAATCCTTACGTAGCCTATCATGGCTGACTTTGGAAAAAAAAAAAAAGCGCATACGCAAATGGCGGCGCCCATGGGCGCCGCCATTTGCATACGCGCTTCCCCCCCCCAAAGTCAGCCGTGATAGGCTACGTAAGGATTTACGTAGCCTATCACAGCTGACTGCAGGGACGCAAACGGCGGCAGCTACAGCCACCACCATTTGCGTCCCGGCAGGAGAAGAGATTCGCGGCCGGAGGGACGGGGCGCCTCCCCCCCGGCCAGAATTTCGGCCAGAGGGACGGGGCACCCCCCCGGCCAGAATTTCGGCCGGAGGGACGGGGTGCCTCTCCCCCGGCCAGAATTTCGGTGGGGAGGAACGGAGCGCCTCCCCCCCACCGCGAAGCAAGCTGTGGGACCAGGTAAGTGACTTTCGTCCATCCCTACAAGTAAGGTGGCGAATTTCAAGAGGCCATTTGCACACAGCTCTCATTTAAATATATAAGTATGATACCATTCCCAATGGATGTGATTAGACATTTGTGCATCCCTGAGTGCAAAATGAGAAGCAGCCCTCATTACCCAGGGACAGAGCTCATTCACACCTGCATTTCTATTACTCCACAGATGATAGTTGGTGGTGAAATTTCTCAGCTGCCATCACTGCAAAGCATTGTGTTCAAGATGATATGGAGGCTCTCTGTGTGGTGTTAGATCTGTGATGGTTCAGTCATACATGCAACAGCATCACTTGATCTTGCAGTCACTGAAGGATAAACATGCATGCTTAAAACCATTCTGAAGCAGGCACTAGGAAATTTCAATGAGGGCACCATCTAGTAGGATATAAACCAGCATAAACCCTAGCATAAACCCTAGATATACTCTCACACAAGGCCCATTAATTTTAAGGGGTTTTTAGAGCAGAATTGCTGGCCTGGGCTCTAATATAAGCTAATTTTATTTTATTTTTAATTAAAATGTGTTACTTTTAATTTTGTGGCAATAATCTATCACTGATCCATCTTTTTTATACTTAGGCTGCAATCCTATGCTCACTTACCTGGGATTAAGTCCCATTGAACTCAATGGGGCTAATGTTTGAATAGGTTAGTTAGTATAGGATAGTTGGGGTGCAATCCTATGAGCAACTCGGAGGCGACTGCCTATCCAATGCCAGGGAGGAGAAGCATGGAAAAGCATGGAGGGGATCATTCCCCCCCTTGCTTCTCCTGCCCTGCATTTGCAGCTAGACAGCCGATTTCTAGCCGTGGGAAGATGGGGCGGGGGAGGAGGCTGCTGGATGACACATTGGATGTGTTGTATCAGCATTTGCACCTTCCCCACCTCGGAATACCCCCCCAGAATGCCCCGTTTTGGCCACTCCATGAGGCAGTGTGGAAGGGGGGGAAGGTCAGTTCTCTGGGAACTGACCTTGGAGCGTGGGCTGTGAGGTCGGTTCCTGGAAAATGTCATATCCTATGGCCGTCTAGTCACTGACTAGCAGCCATAGGATTGCAAAGGAGCACAAATCCAGGACTCTTTTCCAAGCAAGAGTCATGGCCAAAGCTCCAGGGTGACTGATGAATCCGCCTTGTCTTGGCAAGAGAAAAAGCTAATAACAAAGCTTTGACATTTTACTGATTTTTGTGACTGATTGGCACAAAGGATGCCAGATAATCCACTGGAGCTGCATTTTTGGATTCTCCTTAGAGGCATGTCTATGGGGACTGCCAAAACGAGCACTTAAACTTCAAAATGTACCATTGTTTATACTTTCAGGATGCAATCCTATGCATGTTTAGACAGAAAAATCCTACAACTCCCTGCATTCCTCCAGCCAGACATTCTGGCTCAGGCATGTTGGGAATTGTAGGACTTTTTTCTATCTAAATGTGCATAGGATTGCACCCTTAATGTGCTGCCTCCTTTTCTAAAATCACTCATCCTGGGTTGATGCTTTATCACATTGCTTCTTGTGCCCCCGTTCTTTCCTATCTGAAACCACAAGAAATGTGGTAATAACAAAAAGGTATATAATTTGCACATAGCAAATGTTAAGTGTCAAACATCAAACATCACGTCAAACATCACCTCAGCAGTATTACTGACTACAGATGGAAACAGTGAGACTAAGGGCTTCTCCATATGGGACTTTTATCCTGTGACTGGTTACTCACAGAAGTTTGTTGGTCCCTTACATGAGATCACCATCCCTCAGGGCCTCTCCCACTCTTTGCAATAATTATCATGGGTTTTTTCATGATAAGGAAAGTCAAGTATTTTCTCTCTATCCCACTATATCCCGCCACAGAAGCCTTGTGAAAATGCACAATTCCATTATACTGCATCACCATCTAGAGGCTGCATAATGAAACAAATAGAACTTGCTAAAAAAAGAAAATCCCTGAAAAACAGCATCTGTCAGTCCATGTAAAGGAGCCGACCTTAATCCTGCAAAGAATCTGGAAGCAGAGGCCCTGGTAAAGGTACAGAATTTTACCCTCATGTAGAGAAAAGTCCTTTGATTATAGTAGTTTGCTTGAGGCAGCTTTCTCCAACTTGGTGATCTCCAGATACGTTGGATCACAACTCCCATAATCCCCCAGCCAGCATGGCCATTGGGAAAAGCTAATCTAATGCAACATGTAGCCCAATCCTAGATGTCTACTCAGAAGTAAGCCCAAATGAATCCAATGGGACCTACTCCTAAGTAAATGTGCATAGGTTTGCAAGCCGGGTCTGTTCTTAGATGAGGCACGTTCTCACAGTGGATGTGTTAAAAATGAGATCAAATGAAATGAATAAATATGTAAGTGGGGATGAGTACAGGGTTATTTTAATTGTTTGCACCTATCTGGCTTACATTTGTACATTCAATGTATTTTGACATGTAATATATGTTGATTTCTTTAAAAAAAAAAAAAAAGTTTCTTTCCACACTCAGTTTGAAGAGCTGGATATGTTTTAAGAAAGTCAGAAACTCACCACAAAGTCTTCATCCATGCACATTATTGCTGATGCGATCCTGTTTCTTATCATCTGTTTTCATCCATCAGGGAGGGGGGGGGGAAGAGAGAGAGAGAGGAGTCTGTTTCCCTATTTGGTGTCAATTCAGATCCTTCCTAGGCTTTTTCTTTGCTTCCCCACCCCCAATATTAAAGCAATGCTGGAGACATGCCATGCCATCAAAAAATAAAAGGGAGTGGGGGAATCAAGATTTTGGTGAAGGAGGTGTGGACAAAAATAAATCCAGCTGAGAAAAGATTGCTTGCATGCTGCTGTATAAATAGTTGCTTTATTATCATAAAGAGAGAGAGAGAGAGGGCACTCTAAAAGAGCTGAGGACCAAAACGTACAAAAGATGTAAAAATTAAAATGAAGCCAGTATTCACATTGTCAGCAGTTACTTTTGTCACTGTAAAGCATCCCCTCAAAGGACTATGAAGCAGCCACAGCAGAAGCCAAGTGAAGGAAGTGCCCCAGCGTTGACTTTACACAGGGGGCGGGGGGCTTCTTCAAGCTGCAGTAATGGAACCCTGGGGTTCCTCTAGAGAGTGAGATTGTTCCATGGAAGCTGCTTCTGAAGCAAGAGGCTGTCAGGTGATGACCATGCCCCTGTTTTCCTTCCTCCAGTGCTTGGTGAGCATCCCTCCCATCCATTTCTCTTAAATTCTGGATTGCAACAGACAGACGCAAGGAGGCTGTGGGTGAGCTCACTCGTCACTGCTCAATCAACCAGCCATCTCAGCCCATACAACAGGGGCGTTGAACCCCTTTTAAACCAGGGGCTGAATTCCATTTTGGAGAAGCTGGGGGGGGGGGGAATCTCAGTTGTGTGTGTGTGTGTGTGGGGGGGGGGATTGCCAAAGCAGTGTGGCCAAAGACCAAAGTCAGGTCAAAATACCAAAAATACCAGCATATTGTAGCCTAAAGCTCATGCTACCAGCAACTAAGGCTTAGGGGAGGCATTTCAACCTTGTAGAATGGGGAGAAAAACTGCACAAAAGCTGGGAAGCCATCCAATGACCAGTGCTCAGGGGAGAGGGGGTTTGCACAACAGTGGAGGCTGGTGGCTCTGATGTCAGTGGGGCAGTGAATCCGCTCCGGGTTTCAGTCAGAACCAGTGAGAGCCCTAGAGGAGCTCCCCAAGGTATAGAGCACCAATGTGCAAAGCACCTTAGATAGCTCCTTCAGGGTTCTAACTGGTTTTGACTGAAACTCAGAGTGGATTCACCACCTCACTGATATCTGAGCCACCAGACTCCACTGGGACACAGGGAAGGGGGCGTGGCACCCTGGGAACCCCAGAGGGCCAGATTTGGCCCTCAGGCCAGAGCTTCCCCAGCCCTGCTCTGTTCTGACCTTCAAATGAACATTTGTTGACTGGGAGCTGGCAAAACATGTGTGACCCTGATCCCTTCCTGCATCAGTGTCAGCTCCAGGTTTGGGGAAGCCTTCAGGCAAGATACCTTCACTAGGCCCACTGCTCTGCACAACCATCACCCCCGCTCTCTCCCTTTTTCTTTGGCCCCAACTGGGGCGATCCAGAATTTTAAGAGAAATGGATGGGAGGGATGTTCACCAAGCACTGGAGGAAGCAAAACAGGGACATGGTGATCACATGACAGTCTCCTGCTTCAGAGGCAGCTACCATGGAACAATCACACTCTCTAGAGGAACCCCAGGGATCCATTACTGCAGCTTGAAGAAGGCCCCCCACCTCTGTGTAAAGTCGACACTGGGGCACTTGCTTTCAGACAGAAAGGGGGAGCGAGTGAGTGAGCAGGCAACAGTGACTGCTGTTCCTTCTCCTCAATCCTTGACAGGATTCCCTTTGCCCCCACTGATCTTCAAACACCTAATCAAAGACAGACAAGAGGCTTCAGTCTACAGCTTGTAATTCCACTACCACAAAGGGTCATACAGAGGCAAATTCTCAGTGACTCTCAGTCTGCAAGGAAATGCCTTCAGGGGGTTCAAAAGGTAGCTACGAAAGTTGCCCACCATTTGAAAGAAAGGCGGGCTCACTAGCCTAACTTACGGTGGGGGGAGGTCTCTCTCTCTCTCTCTCTCTCTCTCGTGCGGCTTCTAAGTGCTGCTGTTCACGCAGGGCCAATCGGGTAGACCTTCTAAGTTCCACCCCAGCCTTCTCCCTCTTGGCTCTGCATCTGCACCTTGCATCTATTAATTCAGATTCTCCAAACCCTGCCTCTCCCTGTTCGCTATCTCCAGGGGGGGGGGGGGATGAAGAGGGGCCCTCTCCGTCCAGCTGGACCTTTGAAACCTGAGCAGCCTGCCTTACCATCTCTGGAATAGCCTGGGAACATTCTTCCCCCATGTCTGGCGGCTCCTATTCAGACTCTGAACTGCTTTGCCACTCCATGTGCTCAGAAGCACCCCTAACACTCCTGTTGCTCACTCACATTCTCCCTCTGGGTGATGGAGGTAGAACAGGTGAGCAAGTGAGCAAAGAGGAGGCGCAACAGTCCCAGGTGGTCAGCACAGGTCCCAAGCTGAGAAGAGGGCCTTGGATGGTGCCTGACCAAGCCAAACCCTGGCGCTGACCCTTGCCCACCCCCATACAGTGAAAGGTGAGAAAAAGGCTGACGTGAAGGCTTGCACGTTCAAATGAGAATCACGACTCCAATGCCACAGATAGAATTTCCATCTCAGGTCACATACACATTTCAGTGGAGCTAGTTCATGGACCCACCAAACAAAATGGACATTACTTTTAATTGCATGGTTACCAGTCCCACCTGTAGTAACCGTGGGTGTGCGTGTGTCCAGTTTCCATTGGGACCCCAGTAAGTGGGGAGGGGAGGTTTTACTTTTTCCTCCCCAGCCACAATCCTAATGAAAGTCACCCCCTTCAATAACCCCCATGGCAATTCTCATGAGGAAAAAAGCTCCCTTTGGTGCCAATGGGAATTGGTTTCCCCTAATACTAATTACTACTCTCTCTTTCTCTCTCTCTGTGTGTGTGTGTGTGTGTGTGTGTATGGTGTCACTGGGATCACAGCTGGAGAGGAAAGAGTAAAATCTCCCTCCCTCTTTGCTGCAATCACAATTAAAATAACCCCCCTGCTTATTAAAAAATAATCAAACAACAACAACAACAACAAAACTGAAGTGTAGTTGCTAACCAGACAATTAAAGTGATATCTAGTTTGGCCCCGTGTGGCACAGAGTGGTAGGCGGCAGTAATGCAGCTGAAACTCTCTCTACGACCTGAGTTCGATCCCAGCGGAAGCTGGTTTTCAGGTAGCCGGCTCAGGTTGACTTAGCCCTCCATCCTTCCGAGGTCAGTAAAATGAGTACCCAGCTTGCTGGGGGAAAGGTAGTTAGGACTGGAGAAGGCAATGGCAAACCACCCCACTATACAGTCTGCCAGGAAAACGCCGAGGAAAAATGGCATCCCTCTAGGGGTCAGTAATGACTCAGTGCTTGCACAAGAGGAACCTTTCCTTTCCTTTCCTTTCCTTTCCTTTCCTTTCCTTTCCTTTCCTTTCCTTTCCTTTCCTTTCCTTTCCTGGTTTGGCCCTAAATGTATGGCAAACTAGTGATGTTCATCATGCATGTGCGAATCAGCCCCAAGACATACTTATATGTCAGTTTCCCATCAAGCTGCATGAAGTCACGCAAGAGCCAATAGGAGTATGTTCCTATATAGCCCCATTGAAATGAATTGGAGATGAACAGCAGTATGGAAGGAATGAAAGCTTGTGTTCATTTCAAGAAGCTTCTGGTAGAGCTCTTCCCTCTCAATGGGGCCTCGGGAGAGAAGACCTTCATTGGTTTGCTACCATTGGTGTCTCCTTGTTTCCTCTTGCTGAGATATTTCTTGAGAAAGGCAGGGCTGGAGGGGGGAGTGGAAGAGTCCTCAGGAAAGTAACCTAGCATCAAAAGAAAAGATATTCATTAAGATATTCATTAACTCTTTTCTCCAAGGTCTTACAGCTTTGTGCAATGAGAAGCATGACATAAAAGCTGAAATGAAATGGGGTTTCATTGCTGATCTCTGCCACAAACCACATCCTCTTGTTTAACACTGAAACAACCCCCCAAATATTTTTTTTACCTTATTCAGTAGCTACCTAGCTGATTCCTCCCTGAGTACCATAAATTGTTCTGCATCTCACATTTACTGCTGCCCTATTCTGCTTGAGTATGCTGAGAAAATGAGCTTTGTTCCGTGTAGCACAGAGGACATGCCACAATTAATTTAAGGAATTGTTTTTCTCTTTATATGAGGTTAAATATTCTCTACTTTAAAAAAACAACAACCCTGTCCACACCACTTGCACCAAGTAATTTATCCCAAGGAAGGACAGATGCTGTTTAAAAAATGGTGCTGCATTTGCTTCTAGTTCTCTTAAATTTTCCCTTCCCTGAATCTTAGAGTTGGTGGAGAATCAATTCCTGCTTAGTTATACAATCAGACCTAAGGAGGAGGAGGGATATCATCTTATATGATGGTGTAACTACGTAACAACAGCAGTAACAAAAGAGTGACGTAAGAAGAAAAAAAAGAGAGGTCCTTGCCTCAAGGAACATACAGTCTAAATTTCTACAGAGGGGGAGACAAAGGTAGAGGAGGAAGAGGAGGAGGAGGAGGGGGAGGAATAATAGAATCATAGAATAGTAGGGTTGGAAGGGGCCTACAAGGCCATCGAGTCCACCCCCCTGCTCAGTGCAGAAATCCAAGTCAGAGCATCCCTGACAGATGGCTGTCCAGCCTCGTCTTGAACGACTCCAGTGTGGGAGAGCTCACCACCTCCCTAGGGAATTGGTTCCATTGTCATATTGTTTGTTTGTTTATAACATTTGTATATCATTAAGATCTCAGGGTGGCATACAGATAAAATCAATTTAAACAGCACTAGAGGAAGTCATAGTTTGATCGCTCTGTGCCTCTCAGTGCATGGAGAAAGGAGTTCAATGACATCTTTTTTATCATCATTTCATATATATTATGAAATGAATATAAATGAATGAATAATTGCTTTCATTGCAAAGAGGAAACAGATAAGGAACAAAAACTGGGCAGGGAACAGAAACTGACTAATCAAAAGCGGATCTAGGAGCATCATTGACAAGTAAGCAAATAGGAAGCAGCTAATTAAAGAGGCAGAAGCCAAAGCCACTTTGAAAGAAAAGGAGGAGAATATATTTACTAATTAAAAGACCAGTTGCAGAAAAAAAGCCTCAGCAGCCCTTTGCCAGTTAATCCACAAAGGGCTGACACTGCAACCGCATTTTAAGGACCAAGGAACTGACACAAAATTAGGTCTGAAAAATACAAAAAACACTAAAATAAAACAGGTTGGCAACCTGAAATCCCCATAAACAACTAAGCGAACAAATGATGTCAATTCCAGATAAACATAGCTTGGGTGAAACAGCTATTCATTCATTCATTCATTCATTCATTCATTCATAAATTTATGAGTCACATTTCAACCCAGGTAGGGCACCAAGATGGCTTATAATTAAAACTTTACAACAATTTTAAACTTTAAAACATCACAAACAACAGAATTAAGAGCAGGAGAAATTCTTAAAATCAGAGTGGGAAGCTAAAACATTTAAAATACTAAGTCACGTGGAACAAAAAAGTTTTAACAGCCTGCCTAAACTGATAAAAAAGGAAGCTTGTCTACCTTCCTTAAGGACAGAGATCCACAGGCACCGTGTTACCACAGAGAAGGCCCTATCCTGTGTTCCCACCAACCTAGCTCTCCTGGAGATGAGACTTATAGAAGGTCCTCTGAAGAAGATCTTAAGCTTCAGGCAGACTCATATGGGAGGAGGCAGGGCTTTCTAGCTAAGCCCCAGCATGTTGAATTGTGCCTAGAAACAAGTTGGCAGCCAGTGCAGTTGATACAACAGTGTAATATGGTTAACAAAGTGTGTGTGCCAGAAAACAATCTGGCTGCTGCATTTTGCACTAGCTGCAGTTTCTGAACACTCTTCAAGGGCAGCTCCATGCACAGCACATTGCAGTAATCAAAATAGGAGGTGATTAAGGAGTGGACCATTGTGGCCACATCTTCTTTCTGTCCATACTAAGAGTTTCTTCTTTTGGGGGCGAGAGTTTCCAAAATATGAACAATCCAGAAAAAATATGAACTGGTAAGAAACCACAATGTACCTTTGTACCTCCATGTACCTTTGTTCAGACTGTCCTTATTAGGTGTACACATGTTGGTGTGAGTTATTGACATGAGTATGTAAATTACAATCTCAGAGATCTGAGCCTTGAGGAGGTGCCATGGATCAGAGCACAGACTTCGCATGTTTAAACTCTCTGGGATCTCAGTGAAAAGCATCAGATGGCAGGTGATGGGAATGCCTTTTGCTTAGGGATGTCAGAGGAATCCTCAATGGATCCAAATGAGTTTGGATTTCTATGAATCCAACCTGGGAATTATGCAGCGGACTGGCTTTTTCCAAGTCATGTAGAATCTGCTGATATGTGGACATTTTCATTGGGGGGGGGGAGGATTTGTACTAATGTGCATTAGTTCTAATGCACACTAATGCACATTTGTGCAAGTAAGTGCGCTTAGCACTAATGTGCACTTGCACTAATGTGCTAATGTGAATAAGCTTTAATGCGAATTAGCACAAGTAGAACAGAATTCTAGTTAAAAAAATCCAATTCCATCAATGCGTGGATAATGGAATGAAAGACATCTGACAATCCACGAAACACAGAGGAAATGGATTTAACAAAATCCATACATCCCTACTTCAGCTAATACCTTGAAGAGCAACTAGTCAGTATAGACAAGACTAGGCTCAAGGGACCAAAGATCAGACTTGGTATAAGTGGCTTTCTATGTTCATCTGTTCGCAAATGCTTTCATAGGTAAACCAGGCAGTTACAGTAAGTGTGGTGTCTTGGAGCCGTGGGTTCAAATCCTTATTCAGCAGTGACATTCATGGTTATGTTCCCCCATGACTCTCTGCCCATGCCATACCATTGCAGACAGGGGGCTTCTTAACCCCATGGCAGTTCGTTGACATCTCTTTTTCTGGGTCTTGCATGGAAGGATGAAGGTGTGTGTGTGTGTGTGTGGGGGGGGGAGATACAGCCCTGTCTGCCCCCCTGCCCGCTCCCCAGTCAACTACAGTGTTAATTACATCGCTCCTGTGACATAATAAACACTAAGAATGAATCCAGAATGGTTTATTTATGATGCCACCTGAACTCAAAGTAATTATAACCATGTAATTTAACTCTCCCCCTATGTCATTTCATACAGAATGTAATATTTCAAAATATTTCAAAATATTTCAATATTTCATTGCAGTCCACACCTATCTCTGGTTCTATACGCTGTCTAATAAATTGTGATCTTCTTTCACAAGTCATATATCAGCAGCGGTCCCTAAGGGAGGGAGCTGTAGTCTTGTCAGGAAAATCCATAAATTAATTTATATTTAAACAGAGACAAGGAGCTCTTAGCACTGGGGCACACCTCTGTTTGCAGCCAACAGTTCTGCATTCACTGACATCAATATCTTTTTGGTCTCCTTCTTCTATGGAGAACGAAGCATTACAGACACACTATCTGTCTCAGTCCAATAGATTCCAGCAAAACATTTCCCTGTCAGAAATATTAAATATGCCGAGGTAAGCCACAGAACCACATTAGGGAACAGTCAGCAGCTAAGCTGTGGTGAAAAGAATAAGAGGCCCAAGATATAGGGTTATTAATTTTTTAAAAATCACTTTCTGTACGTTTATTACGTCTGAATCCCACCCTTCCTCATAGGAGGTAAGAGTGTTGTATATTATCTTATCCCTTTTTATCATCATAAGAACCCTGTGAGGTAGGTTAAGCAGAGAAGCTGAGGCTGCCTATGTATAAATAACTGAAGAGAATGCATATTCTTCCTCTGTTTAACCTGGACTCATCCTACACCTTTCTCTCTCTAGCTTCCCCTATTCAAATTTTAGATTGCAAGTTGCTTGGTAGGGTTGGGGGGGGGGGATCTTTTTGTTGGTACTTAAAAGTTTCATGAACATTAATAGTATAATAATAATAATAATAATACATTCATTTACTACATTTCTATACCCCCCAATAGCCAAAGCTTTCTGGGCAGTTTATAAAGATTAAAAATCATTACAAATACATTACTGATAGTGTTTGTGTGTGTATATACATACATACAAACATATAACAAGACAGCACATACACAGATGCTTATATATCTAAACAATTTTGAACAATCAACAATACAAAAAATCCAGGACCTGATTAAAACTTCATCACATGTTGCCAAATGACTGAGAGAAGAGGAAGGTCTTAACCTGGCACCAAAAAGATAACAATGTTGGCACCAGGTGGCCTCATTGGGGAGATTGTTCCATAATTGGGGGGCTACCACCAAGAAGGCCCCCAATTATGGAACAAGAAGGCCATCTCCCTTGCTGCCACCTTCCAAGCCTCCCTTGGAGGAGGCACCTGGAGGAAGGCCTTAGATGATGAACGTAGTGTACAGGTAGATTCATGTCAGGAGAGGCACTCCGTCACGATAATGGTGATGATGATGACCAAGTACACCCAGTGAGCTTAGGAACGTACATCAGAACATAGGAAGCTGCCTTACACTGAGTCGGATGGTTGGTTCATATAGCCTAGTACTGTCAACACTGACTGGCAGTAGCTCTGCAGGGTCTCATGCAGGATACCTTCCTAGCTCTACCTGGAAATGCCAGGTACTGAACCTGGAACCTTCTTCATGGAAAGTATGTATTCTACCACTGAGCCATGGCCCTCCTCAGCTTGATGGCTGAGTGAGGGGTTGAACCCAAGTTCCCTGCTCTAAGGCCAACATCTATTCACTAACCCAAACTGGCTGTTACAGAGCCTTGTCTCCTGCCATTACCCACTATGGCTGCATTCAGACATCATAAAGGCCAGCTCACTCATTCCTGCCCATGAGTGTAGCAAACAGGTGGAGGGGGGGTGGGAACATGCCCGCTGGCCCCACCCCAAGGCCACTGTGCATGCCGGCCCCATCTGTGCATTTGGTGCAATGTCTGAAAGGGGAACCCGTGCATGGACACACAGAAGATGTGTGTGGAGAGCCAGTGTAGTGTAGTGGTGAGAGTGACGGACTGGGAGCCGGGAGATCCGGGTTCTAGTCCCCACTTGGCCATGGAAGCTCACTGGGTGACTTTGGGCCAGTCACAGACTCTCAGCCCAACCTACCTCACAGGGCTGTTGTTGTGAGGATACAACGGTGAGGAGGAGGATAATGTAAGCCGCCTTGAGTTCCTTGCGAGAGGGAGAAAGGCGGGGTATAAATGCAATAAATAAATAAATAAATAAGATTGCCTGTGTCAGGGGTGGGCAACGTGTGGCCCTCCAGATGTTTTGCCATACAACTCCCATCAGCCCTAGCCAGCAAAGCCAATGGTGAGGAGTTGTAGGCCAAAACACATGGGGGGCCAGAAGTTGCCCACCCTCGCTCTATGTGATGAGGAAGTGGTTTGGATGGCAAGGCACTGGGCCAGTGGGTTCATCAGTGTTAGGTACAGGTGCAGAGAGTTCGCTGTGTGCATGGAGGGGGAAGTAGTGAACAAGCCGGAAGGGCAGCGTGCCTGATGCGGAAAACCTCCTTCCATGTAAATGGGGCTCCTTCCATAGCTATGATATTTATCAGCCGCAACCATGTGGCTTGCATGGCATGTCTCCATGTCAGCAGCAGCCCTGCCCTCGGGAGTGGTGCAGGACCAAAAGAGGGCTGGTATTCACCACATGGTTCTCTGAGCCACGTGTTTTGCTCTTTATAGATCAGGGGTGCAGAACCACAAGCTCGTGGGCCAAATCCAGCTCTCCCAAGGTCCCAGTCTGGCTTTCTGGGGTTCCTTACCCTGGCTCCACCCACTTCCCCCTAACTACTGATCATTTGGTGATTTCCAGGATTTTGTGCAGTTTTGTCACTGCCCCCCCCCCCCAAGATTGGGAAGCCTCTCCTAAGGATTAGTTGCCGGGGGTAAGAGCTTTAAGCTAAACTATGCTGGTATTTTGCCTTGCCCCTTTTGCCTTGGCCCCTCTCCTTTTGTCTTTAGCCACACCCACCACTGGAATGTGGCCCCTAAGAGCTTCTCCAAAAGTTAAATTTGGCCCTCGGGCTGACAGAGGTTCAACACCCCTGTCATAGATGATATGACCCCTGCAATCTGGAAGCTGAATCACCCACTCTACAAAAGCAATTTTCCCAGGAGCAACCATGCCACATGTCTGAAGTTCCTGGTGGTTCCACATGGACCTATGGCCCGATTAGAGCCCACCAGGAAAAGAGCCTTCAGTGTGGTGGCCCCCTTTCTTTGGAACTCCCTGCCCCTGGAGGTCAGGCAGGCATCGCCTGAAAACAGCATTGTTCCAGGAGGCATTCCTTAATTGACCTTAATTAAAAACAGGTATTCTGTTTTTTAAAATAGCACAATTTTAATCTGGTATTCTAATCTTTTTATGCTTTTACTGCTTTACCTTTTGTGTTTACCACTTGGAAATCTGTTCTAGATATGGAGCGGTATACAAATATTGTAAATAAATAAATAAGTTCACCTACATATCACAGAAGGGTGTGTTGTATGGACCAACCTAGAGCATAATTTCAAATGATTGGAAAGCTGGTTCCACTTCCATTTTATGCCTTTTGGAAGCTGTAATTTAAGCCAAGGACTGGGCTAATGGAGCTGGCTGTCTTGTTCTCAATCACAGTTTGAAGGCCTCAGCTCTTCTCGGTGTGGCTTCCTGCCTCCTCTTCTGTGCTTCAGAATTATCCCTTTTGGTGGCTAAGTGCTTTGGTGGATGTCTGCAGCATCAAGGGATGACTTGTACGTGTGAATGCAAATACCCCAGGGAGAACTTCATGCTGTCTGAAAGCAGCTCAAATGCAATACCTTTCAATGGAGTTCATACACTGGAGCCCATTTCAGACCTTCAGTTCAGGTATAACAAAGATAAACAGGGGGGGGGTGCACTCATGCAAATGCACATTTGAAAATGAATGACATTGTAGAAATCCCTCCGCCGCCCCCCAAAAATAACTGGTTTGCAAGTCCATGGAATCCACACAACTTGGAAAAAGCTGGTCCACTGTGAAATCTGGAGGTTGGATTCATAGAAATCTGAACTCATTTGAACCCACTGCAAATTTCTCCAACACCCCTAACAGTTGTTGTTCAGTCGTTCAGTCGTGTCCGACTCTTCGTGACCCCATGGACCATAGCACGCCAGGCCTTCCTGTCCTGCGCTCTCTCCCGGAGCGTGCTCAAGTTCATATTCATTGCATCGGTGATGCTATCTAGCCATCTCATCCTCTGCCGTCCCCTTCTCCTTTTGCCTTCAGTCTTTCCCAGCATCAGGGTCTTTTCCAGGGAGTTTTCTCTTCGCATTAGGTGGCCAAAATATTTGAGCTTCAGCTTCAGGATCTGTCCTTCCAATGAGCAGTCAGGGTTGATTTCCTTTAGGATGGACTGATTTGACCTCCTTGCAGTCCAGGGGACTCGTAAGAGTCTTCTCCAGCACCACAGTTCGAAAGCATCCATTCTTCGGCGCTCAGCCTTCCTTATAGTCCAGCTCTCACAGCCATACATTACTACTGGGAAAACCATAGCTTTGATTAGACGGACCTTTGTCGGCAAGGTGATGTCTCTGCTTCTTACTATGCTGTGTAGCTTTGCCATAGCTTTCCTCCCCAGGAGCAAGCGTCTTTTAATTTCATGGCTACAGTCACCGTCTGCGGTGATCTTGGAGCCCAAGAAAGTAAAATCTGTCACTGCTTCCATTTCTTCCCCTTCTATATGCCAGGAAGTGATGGGGCCAGATGCCATGATCTTAGTTTTTTTAATGTTGAGTTTCAAACCAGCTTTTGCACTCTCCTCTTTCACTCTCAACAAGAGGCTCTTGAGATCCTCTTCGCTTTCTGCCATTAGGGTGGTATCGTCTGCATATCGGAGGTTGTTGATAATTCTCCCAGCAATCTTAATTCCGACCTCTGATTCATCCAACCCGGCATTTCTCATGATGTACTCTGCATATAAGTTAAATAAGCAGGGTGACAATATGCAGCCTTGTCGTACTCCTTTCCCAATTTTGAACCAATCGGTTGTTCCATGTCTGGTTCTGACTGTTGCTTCTTGACCCTCGTACAGGTTTCTCAGGAGACAGGTAAGGTGGTCTGGTACTCCCATCACTTTCAGAATTTGCCACAGTTTGTTGTGATCCACACAATCAAAGGCTTTAGCGTAGTCAATGAAGCAGAAATAGACGTTTTTCTGGAATTCTCTTGCTTTCTCCATGATGCAGCGAATGTTGGCGATTTGATCTCTAGTTCCTCTGCCTCTTCGAAACCCAGCTTGTACTTCCGGTAGTTCTCAGTTCGCATACTGCTGAAGCCTAGCTTGTAGGATTTTGAGCATAACCTTGCTGGCATGTGAAATGAGCGCAATTGTGCGGTAGTTTGAACACTCTTTGGCGTTGCCCTTCTTTGGAATTGGAATGTAAACTGACCTTTTCCAGTCTTGTGGCCACTGTTGAGTGTTCCAGATTTGTTGACATATTGAATGCAGCACTTTAACAGCATCATCTTTTAGGATTTTAAATAGCTCGGCTGGAATACTGTCATCTCCGCTAGCTTTGTTGTTACTAATGCTTCCTAAGGCCCACTTGACTTCACTCTCTAGGATGTCCGGCTCAAGTTCAGTGACCGCACTATCATGGCTATTCACCCCTAACAGACATATGCACATAACTGCACCATGTGACCAGGATCCCTGCACTATTGGGTGCCCCAATTACATGGCGTGCCTACATACATACAGATGTGCTGTGTGGATGTTGCAGTGCTGAACACGTGAGTATCAAGAGACAATGACAGGTGTGTGGTCCCTCTTCCTCCTTCTCCATGCATATAGTGTAGGTGTGGAGAAGGTCTGAAGAGGGCTATTCAGATGGACCCAGGTAAGTTGGGGGTGCAGCCAGCCACTGCGATCTCACAACCCCCCTCATACATATGTATTCATTGCACCCACAAATAAAAGCTCTGAAAGAGGCTCAAATATGTGAGATCCAGCGATATTCATGCAGGTGCGAATGAGCCCTTCAAAAAGCTATACATACTGAAGTACAACCCATTGTCCTTGAATGTAGCTTCCATTTTGCAGAAGTTTCCAAATGAGGGTTTATCTTTCAGAAATGCAACAGAGAGTCTTAGGTCACCTAAGGACTAACAATGTTATCAATTTGTTAGTCTTTAAGGAACCACAAGACTCTTTGTTTTTCTGCAACAAACTAACAGGGCTATTCCTCTGGAAATTCTTTCAGAAATGACAAGGTATAGTGCAGGTCGTTATGCTTTTCCTTTTCTTTTTTTTAAAGGAGCGTTGGCAAAAATGGTTAACTACTGCGTTGCTTTGGAGTTTGAATTTTTTGATGAGTAAGTCAAAATCAAGGTCAAGGTGTAGCGGTGTGATGGTTCCATCCTCAGCTGGCCTTTGCACTGTTGCACTGAAACATTCCGAGGTTTCCATGACATCATACAGTTGGTGTGGAGCCCATCAGTTAATTAAATACTATATCCATGTGTTCTAGTTAATTGATGCTTCCTTTATGTGGTGTATTGTGCCACAGTCCGGTATTCTTTCTGTCTCACTGAGCAAATACAGAGAAAGAGGAAGACACATAAACATGTATGCCCATGAGCACATTCACAGAGATATTGCATTTCTGACTAGGGCAGAATGTTTGGTGGAACTGTCATCTCTCTAGCTCTGCGGTTTGAAAAGGGGGCATTTCTGGAGGGAAAGGTCTCATTCATTTCAGTTCATGGTAGTATTCAAATGGTGTTCCTGAAAACACTGGGGCTCCTTGGCGTCTTTGAGAAAGGGGCAATAGGAGAGCACATACTTTCCGTGTGGGAGGGCCCAGGTTCAGTCCTTGGCATCTCCTGTTAAAAGGATCAGATAGCAGAAGACCAAACTACATATTACACTGAAGACGTAGGCAGCATCTTTCTTTCTACTTTTACTCTAAAGTAAGTGCAGAGGCCCTTTTGGATTGGGACTTTAGCATGGGCTTTAATCCTTTGCACCCCACTGTGGTCTTGATCCAGATCAAGCCTCCCCATGCTTGTAATTTTTCATTGCCAAAAAGTGATCTATTCAAACAAAATCATGCACCCAGGATAATTCCTGTCAATAGGATTAAGGGTGCAACCCTATCCAGATGCCCACCAGCAGCCTCTGAACTCAGAGGCTGATGGATATCCCATGCAGAGCAGGAGGCGCACAGAGGTGATGGTCAACTTTGCACTATTCTCACTGCATTTTTGCTAGACAGGTAATTTTGCCTGTATAGCTGGGGCTCTGTGGAGGGGGAGGGAAGGAGAAAGCTCATGTCCCCGCTTCCCCAGTCCTTTCTCCTCCCACAGAACTGGCCCCTTCCAGGGTCAGTTTTGTGAGCTTGGAGAGACAGCCGGTGCAGTTCTCTCTGCGCTGGCTTTGAAGGGCACTCCTAGGGCTGAGGTCAGAACACTGTCTCCAATCTCAGATCCAGGAATCCGAAACTATCTTATCCCTCCACCCACCCCAACACTGTCTAGGGGCCATCGGATTGCTCTCTAAGATGCGGAACACCTTACCTAAGGGAAACACCCCAATCTAGATGTCATTTTCCACCAGCACAACCCTCAGAGGCATAGCCAATTTGTTTATTTATTAATACCCTGCCTTTCCACCAAAATGGCACAGAAAATACTCAAAATAGTTCTATGAAAACACAATTAAAAACAAAACAACAAAAGAAACAGACAGCACACAACTAACTTAAATCCACTTCAGTATTATGAAAGTATGGCCACTGCAGTGTGCTCCTCATAGGGCTGCATTTGAAAAGTGCTTTGAAACTCGGTTCAAAATGTTGCTGCCAGACTATTAAATGGGGCAGCAACATTGAACAAGTTAAAGGAAAATTCTGTGCATTCAAAATATGACAAAATTTTAATATCAATACTGATACTTCATATGAAATTTAAAACAATAGGTTAGCAGTCCATCAATATATCACAATATACACTGTACAAATTTACAATGCCTATGTCCCAAACGTGTTTCAACCAAACTGGTCCTCTTCAGTGGGAAAAATATAAACAGTAATTACAGCCCTTATTAAAACAAGTTCTCATGATGTTAAATTCCCCTTAGTCAGGAAGTACCAAAGTAAAGGATGGAACTGACAAATTCTTTGACAATTCTTTACTTTTTATTATTACTACTACTACTATTAACATTTCTATACTGCCCCATAGCCAAAGCTCTCTGGGCAGTTTTACGACTGTTAAAACATTAAAATACAATATACAAAGTTTAAAAACCATTTATATAAAAGCATATGGACAGTATATACAAGCAACATATAACGAAAACAACTTTGAACTAAAAACAAATTTTAAAAAATCCAGCAATAAAACACAGCTTGAAACAGTATACAAAAGTCAGCAAAAGGAAGAAGAGTTCTAAAAAGGGAAGGCCTGCCAGAATAATAGAGTCTTAAATGCCTGCTTAAAAACCTTCAGAGAGGTCAGCATACTTATTTTCACCGCTCTAGAATCCGTTTTAGATATGGAGCAGTATGCAAATGCTGTAAATACACACATACATACAGAATATGGCTCTGCTGGGCTAAAGGAAGAAGTGTGTGGAGAGATGAAATTGACAAGGATATTGACAAGAAAGGAATATGCCCCTACATAGCAGACAGTTGGATTTGTGCTCGTGTGCACTTGCACAAGATTGTTACTAAAAAATTTTTTAAAAACCCATTATGACACCATTTGTGCAAATTTCAAGTTCCCTAAATAAAAAATGTGAAAATTACAATTTGTGCAAATGGCGGAATCTGAAAAAATGCTCAAAATATTTCTGGAATTGGAAAAAAAAATCCACAGTGAGAAAAAATCCACTATGGCCTGCTGCCACTAACCAGAATGGAAGCACTGCAGAATCCCATCTGGCTTAAATGGAATGGAATCCCCAGCATCGCACATCCCTAGTTTTGTCCCTCATAGGCATAGCACAGAGGACACGCCATGATTAATCTGAGGAACTCTCTTTATGTGATGTTAAATATTCTTTACCTAAAAAAAAGAAGACCCCCATCTGCACTGCTTGGCATGGAGTCAACCAAGATGGTGCCTTCCCCTCATTCCATATACAGAAGCCAACCTGACAGGCAGTTGAATTGCACTTCAACAGCGGAAATGGGAAAGCATGCATCACCACTCCTGAGGGCAGCAGGGTACTTCAGGAGACTCAGGGCAGATTGCATTAGGGATGTTGGAGAATTCTGCCATGGACTCCAGTGAGGCTGGACTCTTTAGAATCTGGCCCCCTGGAGTCTGTGGCGGAATGGACTACCCCCCAGCCACCCCCCAAATCCCCCCCCCGGAACGGGCCTACTTGGCTCCAGCGGCGGCGGCTCCGGGTCGTCTTCCAGTGCTCCCAGGCTGCAGCCACAAATGGCCACTACGACGGCCGCCATTGTGTCCTTGCCAAGCCATGATAGGCTACGTAAGTATCTACATAGCCTATCACAGCAAAAGGCAGGGACACAAATGGTGGCTGCTATGCCATTTGCGCCCCTGCTCTTTGCTGTAATAGGCTTGTTGTTGTTGTTCAGTCGTGTCCAACTCTTCGTGACCCCATGGACCATAGCACGCCAGGCCTTCCTGTCCTGCGCTCTCTCCTGGAGTGTGCTCAAGTCCATATTCATTGCATCGGTGATGCTATCTAGCCATCTCATTCTCTGCCGTCCCCTTCTCCTTTTGCCTTCAATCTTTCCCAGCATCAGGGTCTTTTCCAGTGACTTTTCTCTTTGCAGTAGGTGGCCAAAATATTTGAGCTTCAGCTTCAGTATCTGTCCTTCCAATGAGCAGTCAGGGTTGATAAAGTATTTACGTAGCCTATCTCGGAAAAAGGCAGGGACGCAAATGGTGTAGAGGCCACCATTTGCATCCCTGCATTTTGCTGTGATAGGCAACATAAATACTTACGTAGCCTATCTGGCCTAATGCAAGGATGCAAATGGCAGCTGCTATGATGGCTGCCATTTGCTGCCACAGCAGCCCGGCATTGGCTGGAAGTCTGGCTGTGGCCGGTGGTTCCGTGGCCTTGCCGCGGAGTGGAGCTGGCCAGGGAGGATTCTGGGGGGGAGGACCGGATTGCCTCCCCCCCCCATCAAGGATTCCAGGGGGAGGACTGGATCGCCTCCCTGCCACCGCGGACCACAACGGGACAAGGTAAGTGGGGCTTTGTACACCCCTAGATTGCATAGCATGCACAGCTTTGACACCCAGGGCCACCGCAAGACATCTTGCTGCCTGAGGCAAAGGACAAGCAGGTCCACTTCCCATTCCAAGTACAGAAGCTGACTGGATCTCATTTCAGCACTGGCAAGCGTCTTTTGCTGCATCTGAGGGCAGCAGGCTTGTTTAGGGTGTGCTGGGAAGACCACATGGCCCACACAGCCCTTCCCTCCAACATCTCACCACCTACCCCACCATCTAGCACCTGAGGTGGCAGCTTCACTCTGCCTAGTTATAGGACTAGCCCTACTGCCCTCCAACACCTCACTACTGCTCTCTACCCAAAGGCCCACCTAGCTCTGCTTAATGGTAGGGCTGGCCTTCCATTTATTATAGGCCCAGAGCTCTCTTCAGGTGCAAAGGGGAATAGGCCGGTGCATCATCAGTTTCTGATTGGCCAGCAATACAGAGTTCCTAGATTGGCCAGGCCTAGTATAAATACTTAGAATGTGGGACAAGGCTGAGAGAAATTTCTCTCACTATAGGGGACTGATGTTAGAAGAGGGTGTGCCTTTAGTTTAAAAATATTTCTCAGAAAATGATGAGCAAACCTTCAGGCTAGACATACACCTGATGTCTGCACAGTGGCTCTAAAATATTTTAGTGAAGGCAACTTTCCAGTCATGGTTCCTTAGGTTTCCCTTCTGTCTCATACAAGCATAAAAAAAATTCACAGACATCATGACTAGGAACTATCAGGGTCAGTTCCATGTTTAAGGAAGCCTTGATAAAGTGCCCACAGGTGGGTCCCCTCCTAGTTGTTGAGATGTGATGGCTGCACCAGTAATTATTTGTGCCTTTCTCACATCTGAGGTACCTAAATTTTGTTCCAGCAGTGTTATCATAAACCTGGGGGTAGATTTTGTTCCAGAAAGGAAAAATCCTGGTTCATAGATTTCTACTATCAAATTTCCTATCGTATGAATCATATAATCTGAGGAAGAAAAACCTCCACACACTGAGGCCTTCTGCTTGACTGAGCAATGCTTTCTGTTGGTGGTAGGATAGGCCACAGCTTTTCTAGAACATGGTACTGACCTCAGGGTCTCTGAGCAGAACACCTACCACCCCTAGGTGCATGTAGAGTTGCCTGCAGCTCTGGCTTAAGCCTCACACCAGGTCCCAGCCAGCAGAGGCTGTCATGTTGCTTGGCAAAGATGGCTGCCTTCTAGCAAAAACAAGCAGCCATTTTTGTTTTCTGCAATTCTTTGTAGTCTTGTCTTTGGGGCGCCTACTCCCTCAACACCACTACCAATCTGCCTTCTTTCATTTCTAGTGACTGCACTTGGTGAGCAAAATGCAATGTTGGCGATGGGGGTGGGGTAGGGGAAGAGGGAGTTGCAAGATGATGGAGGGGGAAATTTTCTGTCGTAATTTGCATTTAAACCTGGCGTTCAGCATTATATCTCCCTGTTCACCCATTGTCTATAAACATTTCAGCTCTTCCTTCTGCCTCATCAGAATGAATTAAGCATTTTTACTCCACCTCTGGTCTAATTAGAGTCATTTACTATGTTGACACAAAGGGTTTTTTTTTTTTATTGACATCTCTGTTTTTTCAATACACAATGGCAATGCTGAAAAAACCTCTGATGAAAAAAAATTGGTGCTGACTGGGGAATGCTGGAAGTTGTAGGACTTTGTTCTGTCTAAATATTATTTATTTATTACATGTACATTCCACCTGTTTTCCTCCTTAAGGAACCCAAGGTGGCATACATAATCCTCCTCCTCTCCATTTTGTCCTCACCTAGGGTCACCCAGTGAGTTTCCATGGCTGAGTACCCAGCTTTCCAAATCCCGGTCCAACACTCTAGCCACTATACCACACTACACCACATGCATAGGATTGTGCCCTAAATTATGGTAATTATTTCTATACATATAAATGAGCAGATGTAAATTTTATGCAAATTGGTATCCTCTTTTTTGGCAATGCATTTCCTCCGTTTTTGGTGATGTGGGTTCCTTAAACGCCCCTTGAAACAGTGTTTCAGCAAACTGTGTTTCAGCAAACCCGAGGACTTGTTGCCCACTGCTACCAGTTTTTCCCTGAAATGTTCAGCCTTATGAGAGTGTTGGAAGTGTGGTTTAGTAGCGTGCATTCCCAGCTCAAGTCAAGCAATGATGATGAGTGCAGTGGGCCTGGCCAGCAATCCCCACATGAACTGAGCATGTGCACCACAGAATGTGCTCTGGAATCCTCTGAAATCCAGTGACAGGAGGGCCATAGGTGGGTAGGGATGTACGGATTGTGTAAGATCCGTTCTGCTGTATTTTGTGGGTTGTCAGGCATCTTTCATTCCACCATCCGCCCATCGATGGAATTGGGGTTTTTTAGTTTCTGAATTTGTGCAAATTTGCATGTGCAGAAATGTGCAAATCCCCCCCAAATGCGCATCTTCAGACTTTAGCCTATGGGGGAAATGCGCATTTTCAGGTTTTTTTTGCTTATTTTTCTATGATGAATTTTGCACAAAATCCCCAAAGGGTAGAAAAATGGTCCACAAGTCCATGGAGACTCAGAGCAGACTGCATAGCTCGCACAGCTTTGTCATCCAGAGCCATCCCAAGACATTTTGCTGCCTGAGGCTGAGGCAAAGGACAAGAAGGTCCCCTTCCCATTCCATGTACAGGAGGTGACTGGATCTGATTTCAGCACTAGCTCTCAGGTATGTACATCCTGATCACTTAAAAACTCTACAACCTTTTTGGGTATTTCATAGCTTTCAAAGCTTTAAACCTTCAAGCTGCCATCCTTTACACATTGGTAGGTTCTGCCAAGGAACTGATAGGAACAGAATAAGATGCCTTATACCAAGTCAGGCCATCCATCTAGCTGGGCAGCAGCTCTCTAGGGATCCAGACAGGAGCCTCTCCCAGTCCTACCTGGAGATGCCAAGGTTGAACCTGGGACCTTCTGCAAGCAGAACATGTCCCCACCACTAGGGATGTCAGAGAAATCTGCAACAGAACCAAATGAGTTCAAATTTTCATGAATCTGACCCATGGATTCTGCAGTGGACTGGCTGACCCCTGTAGGGCTAAGGGGTTGGTTTGACAAAAAATAGGGGAGCCAAGTGGTGAGGCGATAGATTTCATTAATGTCCCTTACTTTCCCCCTTCCATAATTTGAGCACTGAAGGGAAGACTCTAGAGAAATCTGACTGGAATAGGGCAATAGGCCAAAGACATTGCTACAGCACAAAGCTATAGGAACCCTCCTTTCTCCAGGAGTTTAACCATAACACTCCTGCAACCGTTTCTCTCTTGCCCATTCTTCTCCTTGCTCTGTGATGCTAAAGTTCTCTGCTCAGGTTGCCAGCTCAGGCACTCACCCACAGTAGGTCTGGCTCCTGACGCACACACGTTCTGGGATCTTACCCCGAAGTCTCATGGAGCAACTGCACCCCGTCAGTTCTCTTGAGTCTCTCACTCTCATTTCCTTGTCACCAATGGGCACTAAGTGGTATCAGAGTGTTACCACTGCACACCTTGTGAGCCTTTTCTCCACACATCCGTATAGAATCACACTTATCCCTGCTTTATTTCTCACTTCTGGAACATCGGCACAAAAGAGGGCCCACAGCAACAAATACTGTTGAGGCAATATTTTGTTGTTGAGGCAAAAGGAAGTTCAGTGTCACGTCATCTTATAACTCATGGAATGCGTTTCTGCAAGATGGGGAGGGGCTCTAGCTCAGTGGTAGAGCTCCTGCTTTGCATGCAGAAGGTCCCTGGTTCAATCCCTGGTATCTCAAGGTAGGGCTGGAAAAACTCCTGCCTGAAACCCCAGAGGGCTACCGCCAGTCAGCGTCAGCGTGCACAACACTGGGATAGGTGGACCTAATGCCAGCTCCACATTTTTGAGGGCCCTTGGGCAAGAGGCCCTCGATGGTCCCCTCCTTCAGGAAGTCTCCTTTCTCGCCGCCATTGTCACCAGCTGCTCTTCCTCCTCCCCTTTCTCATCACTGCTACCACTTGTTTGCTTGACAGGCAGCGAAGCAGTGAGCAAGTAGGCCATGGCATCTGCTGCTCCTCCTCTTCCTCCTTCTCACCAACACCACCATGGTTGTCTGGGCCAGAGTGAGCAACAGGTGAGCAAGGAAGTGGAGTGGGCCTATAGTAGGGGTGGGCTGGAGGCCCCCACCCCTACATTTTCTCTTCCCCTCTATTTTTTTTCAAACAAATAATTAAAAATAGTTTACAATTTTTACATGTTTAATCCGCGGTTACGAGCTCTGAAACAGGAGGTGAGACGGCTAGAGCGCCGGTGGCGGAAGTCTCGCTCCAAAGACGATCAGACATGGGCTAGAGCTGTATCTTCAGCCTATCACGTGGCGGTGAAGGCAGCAAAAAAGGAATATTATGCTGCCTCCATCGCGTCTGCAGAGTGCTGTCCCAGGAGGCTGTTCCAAGTGGTCCGGAGCCTGGTCGGTCCTGTGGCTCCGGAACCACTGCAGCATTCTAAGGCCTCCTGTGAGGCCTTGGCAAGGCACTTTGCAGATAAAATTGATCAGATTAGGTGTGTTACTCTGCACACTGTGGATACAGTTAGTGAGCGAGAGGCGGCCTGTGGCAAACCGGTTTTGTGGGATCGGTTCCAGCTTCTTCCTCCTGATGAAGTGGACAAGGTGCTTTCATCTGTAAGGCCGACCACCTGCTTACTTGATCCTTGCCCATCTTGGCTCATTATGAGCTGCAGAGAGAGACTGGGTGAGGGGATCAAGGCGGTGGTGAACGCCTCCCTTGAGGAGGGAGTGATGCCATCAGCCCTCAAGGAGGCAGTGATAAGACCGCTCTTAAAGAAGCCCTCCTTGGATCCTCAAGTTCTGAACAACTTTCGCCCAGTCTCAAATCTGCCATTTTTGGGCAAGGTGATTGAGCGGGTGGTGGCGGTGCAGTTGAAGGCACACTTGGAAGAAACTGATTATCTAGACCCATTTCAGTCGGGCTTCAGGCCTGGGCATGGGACAGAAACGGCCTTGGTCGCCTTGGTGGATGATATGAGGAGGGCTCTGGATAGGGGTGAATGCTCCTTCCTTGTTCTCCTCGACCTCTCAGCGGCTTTTGATACCGTTGACCACGGTATCCTCCTGGACCGCCTGGAGGGGTTGGGCATTGGAGACACTGTATTGCGGTGGTTCCAGTCCTTCCTCTCCGGCAGGTACCAGAGGGTAGCACTGGGAGAGGAGGTTTTGGACCCGTGGCCACTTACTTGTGGGGTGCCACAGGGTTCCATCCTCTCCCCAATGCTATTTAACATCTATGTGAAGCCACTGGGGGCTATCATCAGGAGGTTTGGGGTGCAGTGTCATCAATATGCGGGTGACACGCAGCTCTACCTCTCATTCAAATCTTCACCAAGGTTGGCCATAGAATCCCTGTCCAAATGTCTGGAGACGGTGAGTGGCTGGATGGGGAGGAATAAGCTGAAGCTGAACCCTGACAAGACCGAGGTACTTTTGGTGGGAGACAAGAGGAGGCTGGGGGATGTTGACCTGGTGTTGAATGGGGTACGGCTACCCTTGAAAGACCAGGTCCGCAGCCTGGGGGTCATTTTGGACTCCCAGCTGTCCATGGAGGCTCAGGTGTCAGCTGTGAGCCGGACAGCGCTGTATCAACTCCATCTGATACGGCGGCTGCGCCCCTTCCTTCCCGACCATCTGCTCCCATCGGTAGTACATGCCCTGGTCTCCTCTCGTTTAGACTACTGTAATGCGCTCTACGTGGGGTTACCCTTGAAGACGGTTCGGAAGCTGCAGCTGGTACAGAACGCAGCGGCTCGCCTGATTAAAGACAGCCGCCGGCGAGATCACATCACTCCAGTGCTGAAGGAGTTGCACTGGTTACCAGTTGTTTTCCGGGCCAAATTCAAGGTGTTGGTTTTGACCTTTAAAACCCTATATGGTTCCGGCCCAGCCTATCTTAAGAAGCGCCTCCAGCAACACCAGACAGGCCGCTTAACAAGATCAGCCTCGGATGGCCTTCTCTCTGTCCCATCAGCCAGGACAGCTAGACTGGTGGGGACGAGGGAGAGGGCCTTTTCTGTGGTGGCCCCCACTCTGTGGAACTCCCTCCCTAGGGAACTCCGCCATGCCCCCTCTTTAATGAGCTTCCGTCGTACATTAAAAACGTGGTTGTTCAGGCAGGCATTTGGGGTGGGTTAGGGTATTTTAAAAAAAATGTTTATGGTAAAATTTTATTGTTTTAAATTGTTTTATGGTGGGTTGTACATCGCCCAGAGTGGCTGGGTGACCAGTCAGATGGGCGATTAATAAATTTAATAAATAAATGAATAAATAAACAATTTTGTTTTTAAAAGGCCTGCAAACCAGAATAGCTGCCCCCCTACTCCCCCCCAACTTTTAGGCTAGCTATGGGCATGAAGAGGATGAACAACTCCAGGGGGCTCTTTACACTGAGACCCTGCTGGGGTGTGGGCCCTTGGCAGCTGCCCAACCACCCCTACCCTTGATGCCAGCCCTGGAAGGATAAGGCAGTATAAAGCAACTTCCTATGTTCTTAAGATGTGGTGGCCACTGTTGACTTCATGATCTGCTTGTGGACTTCCCAGAGGCACCAGTCTGGCCATTGTTGAAACACGATACTGGACTAAATGGACCCCTCATCTGATCTAGGAAGGCATTGATCTTATGATAGCATTTAAAAAGGTAAAAGGTAAAGGTGTCCCCAACCAGTCGTGTCCGACTCTAGGGTGCGGTGCTCATCCCCGTTTCTAAGCCGAAGAGCCAGCGCTGTCCGAAGACGCTTCCGTGGTCATGTGGCCGGCATGATTGAACACCGAGGTGCACGGAACGCTGTTACCTTTCCTGCCGAAGCGGTACCTATTTATCTACTTGCAATTTCTTGCTTTCAAGCTGCTAGGTTGGCAGGAGCTGGGACTGAAGACGGGAGCTCACTCTGTCACGCGGCACTTGGGTCTCGAACTGCTGACCTGCCGACCTTCCAGTCTGCAGTTCAGCATCTTAACCACTAAGCCACCACAGCCCATGATAGCATTTAGGCTGTAACAAAACAAACAAAAAATGTATTCTCCTTCATTAGATGCTGGATGCCAACCTATCAGGGATACTGTAGCTGCAGATTTCCTGCATCCACAGGCAACTGGTCTAGATGACCACTGAGATTCTTTCCAACACTATGATTCTTTTATTCTAGCCTTTGATATGCTAGCTATAAAACAAGATGATTTATCTCATTTTGGATATGATGCATTGCCTGAATCTTCATAGCAGTAGGTAACAGATGCTGACAAATTCTCTTTAGGAAAATGAACACATTCAAAATATAATTCCAGATGAGATGATAGGAGGAGTAACAATTTCTTTTTCTGCCTATTTAAGTAGTTTTTCTAAAGAAAAGGAATCAAACTAAAGTTGCAGTATAATAATAATAATAATAATAAAAAATGTTTGGCAATCAAAAACCTGCTGAAAGGTAAATATAATATTTGCAATGGACGCCTACATTCCACCCCCTCTCCTCACCCAGTAGGTGATTTTAAACATATTATTTGTTTTCTGGAGATAAAAATAGGAAGCACAACACCATTAAGTAATCTAGTGAAAGTATTTGTTTTTTGTATTGTTATGTATTTTTTTTATTCGAAATTGATATAGCACTTTGTTGAGAGCCAAGCTACTTGTTATGTGAGACATGTCGTTTGGCAATGCGTTTCTTGTTTTTAAAACTTTCAGTAGCAGTTGCCAGGGGATGGGGGGGGGGGTAATACGCGTTGGCAAAAATGGCTGTTTCCAGCACCAAATAGCATCCTTGCAGCATGATAGGGGAAGACATTGAATCAGACTGTGGTGTGGGAGGGAAGAGTTAACCTCCTTTTTCTGTATGCCATGGCCCCAGTCCTGATCCCCCCTACAGCTGCTGTTTAAATGTTTTAAGAATAAGCATTCATCACCAAACTTCATGTTTTAACATAACTTGTATTGGCCCTGATTCAGTGTCATTGAGTTTGATCCAGACTTAGTCATGCTTAGAGTACACCCATTGAAATGAATAGGAATTGGGTAAGCATGCAGTGGGTAAGCATGACTAACTCTGGATCTAACCCATTGCTTCATTCTTCCACAACACAATCCTATTCTGATTTTACACTTAAAAACTGAGGCTCATGACCTTCATTTTTCATT
Organism: Heloderma suspectum; assembly: GCF_057233095.1. Classification (NCBI taxonomy): domain Eukaryota; kingdom Metazoa; phylum Chordata; class Lepidosauria; order Squamata; family Helodermatidae; genus Heloderma; species Heloderma suspectum. Next base: position 304,720,002 of record NC_139461.1, on the reverse strand, counting down.
GTTTGGCCTCTTTTACTCATTCTTTTACTCATCTGAAACTAGGGATGTGCAAATCAGCAAAACACGAGCTTGTCATGGTTCTCTGAATTCCACCTCCAAGTTCATTCTGATGTATGTCCATATCAGATTGCAATCTTTGGGTTTTTTTTTTCTTTTCACATGTAAATTCATGCATATCTTTTGTACATGTATTAAATGTGTACACATTCTTCTTTCATTGATAAAAGCGTGTTTGTGCGCATTTTTCAAAAGCACAGATTTTTTTTCATGTGCATTTTTCCTGCTGAAAAGGCATTCCGGTGGGTCTCCTGATGCTCTAGAACCTTTATTGTTCTGTGGGTACATTTTTCTGTTTGAAAAGAGCCTGTGTGGGTGCCACCATAAAGTAGGGATGCTTGGATTTTGTAAAATCCGTCCCATCTGCATTTTGTGGATTCTCTGGTGCCTTTGGTTCCATCATCTGATTATTGATGGAATCAGATTGTTTCCAATTTCCCAAATTTGCACAAATTCACACTTGCGCAAATACCACCACCACCCTGTCCCGCACATTTTCATGCCTTAGCCTATGGTGGGAATGCACACATTGGGCTGTTGTTTTTTAATTTTATGCATTTTTCTATGACTAAATTTACATAACATTCCAGAAAGTTAAAAAAAAAAAAAAGTCCACAAGTCCGCAGAATCTGTGCAAGTTGGGAAAAGCCAGTCTGCTGTGGAAACCACAGGTCAGATTCATAGAAATCCAAACACATTTGATTCCATTGCGGATTTCCACAACATTCCCTACTATAAAGTGCTGTGTCAGTTGGTGGGCACATATCCTCCTTTTCCTGCCGTGCTCCCTTTCTCCTCCTTCCCTGCCACCACTGCACCCACTCCCTCACCTCCACCCCCACCTCTGCCCCCTGCTTCCTCCATGCTCACCCCACTGCCTCTCTCCCTCCGCTGCTTCTGCTGCCTACGTCTGCACTCACCGTAGCCCTAACAATGAAGCAGGAAGTCAGGTCTTCCAACTTCCTGCTTCCTCATTAGGGCTCCGGTGAGCACCGAGGCAGGGGGAGGAAGTGGTGGTGGGAAGTAGGTAGGTGGTGAGGGTCTCGCAGGTGCACCCAGGGGTCCTAGTACAGGGGTCCTAGGCGTTGCTGCACCCATGGGCACTACGTTGCTGACCCCTGCTCTAGAGGCAGGTTTTTAATGGATGTAGGGGGCTGCAGAGGCAAGACATTAACAACCTTCTCTGCATGACTGGAAGTAGGACTGCTCATGTTGTAGGACTGATAGCTCCAAGCCCTTGTTCTCATTTTTCAGTGTGTGGCCTGTCTTATTTTCACAACTCTTCAGTTGATCATGTTTCTCTCTGTCCCTGTCTCTATCTCTCCTTTCTTTACATTGATTACCATATCCTTTATGTAGTCAGTTTAAAGTTTTGCTGCTAACATTTAAATGCATCCACTGTTTTAGCAGCTTCCTGTGTCTCCTCTTTACTTTGTCTTTACTCCTGCTTGTTCTTTTGCACTCACTGTATTTTCTTCTCTCTCATCTTATGATCACTTCTCCTCTTTCATGCTTCTGCCCTTTTTCTGTCATTGCCCTCAGTCTTTAGAATGTGTTGCTGGTGGAGATCAGAGCCATTAAGTCTCTTTGGGTAAGAAGTGCCTTAAAATTACCCACTTTTTTCTGTTAGCATATAGTTGATAATTTTGTTACCAAGTCTGCAAACTCCTCCTGTAGCTAGCTAGCTAGCTAGCTAGCTTGCTTGCTTGCTTTCTCCCTCCCTCCCTCTCTTTCTTTCTTTTCCTTCTTTTCTTGTGTCTTTTTTAAAATGCTGCCTTTATTCGATTCTAAATCTGTGGGAAGTTTCTTGTTAATCGTGGCTGGGATCCAAAGAGTTTCTTGCATGACTCCACTTGTGCTTCTCTTTTATCTTTGTACAGGGCCTCACCCAGGGGTGTAGAACCTCAGGCCTGGGGGCCAAATCCAGGCCTCCAGGGCTCCCCAGGTGGCCATGCCCCTTCCCCAGGCCCCACCCCCTTTCCTTTGACCACCAATCTTTTCCATGCAGTATTTTCCTCATTCTAAAAGGTTGAAAGGCCTCTCCTAAGGCTTAGTTCCTGGCATTAAGAGCTTTAGCTAAAATACTCTGTTATTTTTGGTACTTTTAGCTCTGCTCCTTTTGCCTTTAGCTCCTGCTCCACCACCAATGTAATCTGCCCCCTGAGAGCTTCTCCAAAACAGAATTTAGCCCTTGGACTGAAAGAGGTTCAACACCTCTGGCTTAGCCCCTTTGAGCACCACATCAAAACTGTTGTTGTTGATGATGATGCATCTGAAAGAATTTTAATTGTTACGTTATGATCAGCCTGCTCAAGGGATTCTTGTGCCTACACCATTCTGTATATTATACTGTGGGCCCCCACCCTATGGACTCAGGAGACCATTATAGAGGCCTGGGGTCGGTTGTTCTGCACCTTTTCAAGCAAGAAGCCGGTAACCAGGGATGTTGGAGAAATCCACAATGGAACCAAATGAGTTCTGCCCCCCCTCCCATAAAGCAGATTCTGCAGACTTATGGACCGGTTTTCTAACTCTCCCCAATTTTATGCAAATTTTGTTGTAGAAAAATATGCAACGTTAAAAAAAAAGCCAAAAATGCACATTTCCCCTATAGGCTAAAGGGTGAAAATGTGCATTTTGTGGGAATTTGTGCAACCGTGAATTTGCACAAGTTCAGAAACAAAACAGAAAAATCTGATCCTATCGAGGGGCAGACGATGGGACGAAAGGCTCATGGCAGCCTGTGAAACAGAGATGGAACAGATTTTACACAATCCATCCCTACCTGGAACTGGACTTCTGCAGAATGACCTCACTGCTTCTGACATAGCAAAGAGGTAGTGGGCTCTCGCACACTGGAGGCATTCAAGATGAAGCTGGACAGCCATCAGTCAGGGATGCTTTGACTTGGATTCCTGCACTGAGCAGGGGGTTGGACTTGGCGGTCTTATAGGTCCCTTCCAACCCTACTGTTCTATGATTCTAAGACACAACTTGGGAGCATGCCCATCTGCATGCCAGTATATAAATCATGCACTCAATGCACAATAAATCTGTAGGTTTGCATTAGGCAGACACACTCTTGGCTTTCCCTTTTTCTTGTTGCTCGAAATCTAAGCTACACGTGAAGGAGAATTACATAGTGTAGCTCTTGCTGGACTGTACCACCTCAGACTGTACTTGACTGAATGCCCCCTGACCCCATCAAAAATAAAACACTTATGTGCCTGTAGAAGGCAACCATGCTAAAAAGTATTGACTAGAAGCCTTCCTCCTGACATGAGAGTTCTCTATGTACAAAGTTCCTCTGTTTTCCAAAGTCCTGTGTGTTCTTGTGCAGGTCCCATTTGTTTCATTAGGGTTTGCACAGAACATAAGAAAAGCCATGCTGAATCAGAAAAAGCATCCATCCCACTCAGCATCCTTTTCACACATTGACCTACCAGGTGTCTGTGGGAAGTCCACAGGTAGACCATGACTGCAGTAGCATCAGCTCACTTGTGTTCCCCAGCAACTGGAATACAGAGGCATCCTGCCTCTAATACTGGATGTAATCTAAAGCTATCAGGACTAGTAGCCATTCATAGCCTTCTCCTCCATGAATTTGTCTAATCCCCTTTTAAAGCCATCCAAGTTGGTGGCTAGTTTTTGGTAGTGAATTCCACAGTTTAACTATGCATGATGTGAAGGTTGATTTACCTGTCTGGAATCTCCCACAATTTAGCTTCATGAGATTATCTCAGGTTCTAGTTTTATGAGAAAAGGAAAAATCCACAGCTTCCCAGGGGAGTGTACCTCAAACCCAGAAAAATATATAAAATCGTTTTTCCTCCTAGTACACCAGGAACAGAGATAGTTCAGATGTTCCATCTGAATGTTGTATGCAAATTTATCAGATTCACTCCTGCTGAACCAATGTGTGAACCAGAGCACAGTTGCATACTGACATTTGCACTTTTCCAAATTTTGTGATGCAGTTCGCCACTCAAAAAAGTGAGAAAATATGCAAATTAGCACGAAGTCAACACAAAACTCCACATGCTAGGGAAAAGTGTGCACAAAAATCTTCCCAATAGTGAAAATGGACTATAACAGAAAAGGGACTATAGAAATGGACTATAATATGGAAAATATCTTGCAAAAAATGCGTACCTTAGCAAAAGGTGCATACAAAAATGTGCACATTGGTGAAAAGTGTAGAGAAGTTGCATATATTAGGAGAAGCATGCATGAAAATGATTTTTGCATGGAATTGAAAAAAATCCATACAATGATGTGGAATTGACCTAAAACAAACCTGTGATCAGAAAAATGAGAAACTGAGCAGAAGCAAAATGGACAGATTCATCCATCCATAATTAGAAGTGTGCACATGCTTTGACTGCCTCATGTATATATTGCAAGACAAATCTCACGTTATATCTTGCCCAAATTCTTCTTGATGTGTTTTCAAACTCTATGCTGAAAAAAGGAACATGAGATTCAGCCTTTACTAGCTATCCACATGGCTATTTTTTGTTTGTTTGTTTTTGCTTTTAATTGGTGAAAGGACTGAGGTCTTTTTAAAAGCCCAAATATCCCCTCTGAAAATCAGTGAAAATCAATGAGAATTTTAAAATGTACTTAAAAGATCCTGGCCAATGAAAACCATTTTCAAGAACAATGAACAAGACTGAGTTAAAAGACCAGAAGGAAGGGAATTCAGAATTGAGTGTAATCCTATACATTTCTCCTCAGAAATCAGTCCCATTCAGTTCAATGGGGCCTACTCCCAGGTAAGCAGATATAGCAGGGGTCCCCAATCTTTTTGGGCTGTGGGACACATTTGGAATTTGGAGAGTGTGCTATGGCATGGGCACACTCACAAAATAACTGCCATGAGGGGTCCTTCCCATTCACAAGATGGCTACTGCAATGGGTGTGGCCAGTCACAAGACATCCATTTCTCGGAAGGCAAGTGGGTGAGGCTAAAAGAAAAGTAAACTGCCCAGGAACCTAAGTACAAGGCAGAAGAGGGGGCTGAACTCCAAAACACAAAGCCACTCTTTTGAACCCACACTTTTCTGCTCCAGCACCCATTTTTCAGAAGGTAAACGATGAGGCTCAGAGACAAGTAACATGGCCAAGAAACTGAGTACAGAGCAGGGGTGGGAACTGAGCTCCAAACTCCAAATCACATATTTGCAGCATGCCAGCCTCCCACTAAAAATAAAATAAAATTCAAAAATCTAAAAAGAAAATAAAAGTCAGGAAGGGAAGGGGGTCCGCTGTCTGCCAAGAAAGGTGCCCGTGGGCCAATTGGTGCCCATAGGCACCATGTTGTAGGTCCCAGAATTATAGGATTTAGCCTGTGCATATGTTGCTGGCCTTAATTTCCCTCAGTATCTTGAGGCAGCAGTGAGGGAGTGGGGGAATGTCTGAGTTCAGAGACCAGCCTTCAGCGCTGAGCTTTAATTTCCTCATCTTTCTGTAGATTTTTAGTAAGAATTTTCCAAGTTACCACGAGGTGGATTCTGTGCTCGTGTATTTCATTTCTTAATGAAATTTGGGTGAGGGAAAAGATGGTCTGATAATTCAAATCTCAATAAAATGAAAGTTAAACAAAAACAAAGAAATTTTCCTCTGACAAAATAGGTTTTGCATGTTCAGGAACAACACAAAAACCTACTCAACCTGTTTACTTGAGGCAACAGTGGGATGTGTGTATATGCCATGAGCAGACACCTCTTTTTAAACTCTTTTGTCTGTCCTCAGCGTCACACCCTCAGAGCACTGGTAGTTACAATCCTACACGTCTCTTAGAAGGCAGTAGTTATTGGACTGTTAGAAGGAGGTATTTATGAGGTGGTGGGGAAATCGAAAGTGACAATATTTGGACAAGTCATCTTCCCAGGAAACAGAATATGTAGGATTTAAAAACATATACGGAAGATAAACCCAGTGTTCCACTATAGGAACATTTGATGTTCATGGAACAGAGGGATTGCAAAAACTGGCAGGTGCTGGGAGCATTTCCTTTGCATGAAGTCGTTAATGCGCCTTAATCCTGACCCTGTGCCACCCCCTCCATGCTAATACCATGGCCTCCCATGACCAAGTGATTCTGAAGCCTACCGCTTTCTCTGATAGGGATTTTTATTTTAACAGGCAGCAAAACAATCAGGAAGCCGCCAAGCCCATTCTGTGTATGACCTAGATAGATACTATTTGGGCCCATGTTCTGTAGACACAATTCATTTTTAGCTGAACAAGATCAAGTCACTCACTTTGACGTTGTTGTCCATTTTCCTACCAAGCGGCAACATAGTACCACACTCCCCATAAGGCCAGAGAGAATCCAGGCTTTAGTCTAAGATTTACACAATTTAGGGCGAGGGTTAAATGCTTAGGATGAGGGTTTCTGTTTCTTTCTTCAGTTGTTCATTTGCTATTTCAAAATGTAAAACTATGGTGATGTGCCTTCAGAATTCACTAAACGAAGCGACGCTTGAGACCTGATCTTCCACACAGTTTGTCCACCTGGAGCCGACATCGATGGCTGAAACTCAAAGATGTGAAATAATGTATGGGTGAGAAGAAATAGACTTGGCTGATATATGTGGTCCTCCTCTCAGTTTTTGCTCTGTTATCATTACTGTGGGTGAGCATCATCAGCCATTACAAAGCCAATTCTGAGCATTAAAAAAAAAAACACCAATCCAATGGCAACAGAACAAAGACAAACTATGCAGTTGCTTAATGGCAAAGTATATGGTTTAATTTTGAAGAGAAATGGGTCTTTATGCTTATATGGGAAATAAAAATAAATCTTATTGTGTGTTGTTCTTTTTCATGTATGTGATTAATAGATCAGAAGACTCTGTGTGTGCGTGTATTATGAACAAATATCATAGACTTATTTTATCTGGGCATAAGGTGAAATTCACAGTCTGTTTACTCTAGTGCAGTTCTAGAGGGGATCCCAGAGTTAAGGAAATTGTGAATTTATAAATTATTTGAAGTCAAACCATAGAGAATAGATGTATCTGCAATTATGTGTATATATTATGTTTCAATGAATGTCCAACGTTTGGTGGATGTCAACATTCACGTGTAAATGTTGACAATCCCAGACAGATTTTGTGAAGGTTCGTGAATGCAGAGAAGAGGGAATGTAGGGCTGATAAATCAACCAAATGTGTTTGTTTGTCAGCAATTGCATATCTATCTGCAAAATGTGGAGAGAAATATATCTATTTTTAGACATTCGCAACATTAATCTTTGATTGTCAGCATTCAAATGTGAATGTCAACATTTACTATTATAGACAGATAGATTATAATGTAATATTGTATAATTTTAGCACACACACACACACACAGTTAACATGAGAAAAGGAGGTTAGTATGTACTTCAGTATTCTCTATTCAGCCATATATACTTTTTGCTCGATTTCTCACATGCATGCACACACAGACACACGCCATTTTTTTCTAGAGGTATGTGAGTTAAATTTCCTGTTCACCCCTCAGCAATAACTCACACATATTTGCTCCTTCAGCCAACCAGAAATCTAGAATGCCTGTGATTTTAGCTGCCAGAAGGAGGAGAATAAAACAAGTAGACAAATGTTTGTTTGCTATTTTTTAAAAGTCTCTCCTAATGTATAAATTTATTAACGGAACAGTTAAACTTCCTTTTTAAAAATCCCTTTTTTGTTGTAAGGTTTGGCAGTTTCTCTACTACTTTAATTCACTAGCTGCTAAAGCCAAAGGCCAGTTGTTACGGAAACACTTCTTTACCTCAGTCTATTGGTTATATTAATTACACCTATTAATATCTCTCACACAGAAAAAGATTCGAAACAGTGGCTGACATCTGTAAGTTCTCCTTTGGATAGTGGGGAAAAAACCATATACATTAAAATCTGAGAATTTGCAGATTAACCCAAGAAAGGTAATAGCTCACACACACAAAGACGCCATCTATACCCTCATCATTTATCAAACACCATCTATTTTTATATTTATGAGAATCATGCTTACAAAATGCCAGGGAATATCCATTTTGACAGCAGGGCAATAATAGTCTTTTATATAATTGAAATTTTAATTTATTTGATGGCATACTTTTATGAATATATTTAGGAAAAATAATCTATGATTACAGCACCATATAAAGGATCTCCCTAGATGTATTATAGCCCAGTTTTATTGGTTAAAAAAAAAAGCTTATCTCTAGCAGAATTTGGTTTCTTTGAGATATAATTAGATTTGCCACAATATTCCACTTTTTAAAACAGCTGTGTGTTTGCAGAAGCTTGTTTCAAAACTATATTGCCCTTGACTCCTAGTGAAATCTCCAATGACTTGGAACCAAAAAGAGGTTGAGCTCCTAAATTCCCATTTTTTTTTAGAGATGCTGTAGTCTAGAATTTTAATCTCTCACTCGTGGTGGTTTTAAAGAAACTTAGTGAAAGCCATGTCCTTCTCAGCTTCCCAGTAACTGTGAAATAAGACAGTAACCCTATATAAGAGCTGGATTTACTAGTGGAATAATTTTAAAGAAGAGCTGTAAAACCTGGAATAGGATGTGTGATTGTCAGTAAGAATCATAAAGAAGGAAATACCCATAATCATCAGAAAAAGGGAGGGGAAAAGAAAAGAGCATATGTGGTCACAAAATGGTTAAAAGCAAAGAAGAATATAATCAAGTTTGGGACGCCAAAAAAAAAAAAAAAATTGAGCAGTCAAGTAGCTAATTGACTTTGCTTTAATCAGTCCAATGAATATTCATTAGTGTGCTGGTCCTAATCACGGGGGCCATGTTGTCCGCATTTAGCAAGCGCACGATCAGCATCATACATGCCTCAACAGCTTCCCTTCCTGTCTGCACTGACATTAAATTTAGAGGTTTTATGCCTTCACTAGCTCACAGTTAGCAGTGATTGGCCCAGCTGCTCTACTCGAAAATGCCATAGCAACCCCTGGCTGGTTGCCTAGCAACTTTTTTTTTTTTTGCAAAGGCCCAAACCAGTAATCCATAGGCTTAGCATTGTAGAAAATATGTTTTTTTGTAGGCATGGATTGCGCATGGTTTGTCTATGTATGTGCATTGATTCTACTGGGAAGAAGGTCAACCATTTAAGTTACTGTTATATAGCATCAGTTCTCACTCATAGCTTCAATCCTTAGGAATTGTTCTCATTTTATTATGGGCTCTGTTGCACCATGTTATACTGCATAGCTCCTGCACTATCTGATCCAATGATTTGGGCTAAGCCAACACAATAGCAGCTTTGTACAAGTGTGCAAACACACACATACACACACACACAATCCCAAGATCCTGAGAGCCTGTATGGTCAGCAGCCTCTGCATAGACCAACCTACCACACTGGTACTGTTGAGAACTGCCCATTTTACATCTCTCTTTTGCCATGTTGGTTTGGCTTCCTTACATGCATCCACAGCTACCTATAATCTGCCCTAAAAAAAGAACAAAAAACAGCTGAATTTTACAACCTGTGCAATTTGTATATGTTACCCAATCTTGCATATTACGATTTGATCCAGGTTTTCAATCCAAAGATGCCGTTCCCCTAAGAGCACCCCTCTTCCACTCACGTGGAAGAGCTGTCTCATGTAATGGATGAATGCTGTGTGAGAAAAGTCAACCCCAAACCAGAAAAGCTCTACCATTTGATCAAGGGATCATAGATCAGTGGTAGAGCACATGCTTTGCAAACCTACGGCAGTATCCTATTGAACACTAGTGGTAATGTAAATTATGTAGCATCCAGGAAACCCGTCGTGCCAACAAATGCTATTGGTGTTGAGCTAGAGGTCGCTTATGCTAGCGCAGAATAATTTACATTAGCACTAGTGTCAAATAGGATACTGCTCCAGAGGCCCCAGGTTCAATCCCTGGCATCTCTTTTAAAAAAATTAAGTTCAGGTAGCAGGTGATGTAAAGACCTCTGCCTAAAACCCTGGAGATATATTGCCAGTCAAGAGTAGAGGATATGGAGCGGGACAAATAGTCTGACCTGGCAAAGGTGTTTTCCTATAATAGTTTTAAGGCGCAATCTTACGCATGTTTAGACAGAATGGCTGGGGAATCCTGGGAAGTGTAGGACTTTTTTCTGTCTAAACATACATAGGATTGCGCCCTTAATTAACTTGGCAAGGAGATGAGGTCCTGTAAGGAGTTCTGTTTTGACACATCAGCTCCTGTTTTGCAACACATAGATTCATTAGCATGGTAGGATTTGTGCAGTTCAACATATATACAAGGCAGATAACAAAGGACAAAACACAGAAAGAACATGAATATTTCTTTTGACACCTCCCCCCCCCCCCGCCTTTCGAATGTGGATTCATTTAAAACAAGCATTTTGCTCTTGGTAAATGGCTTGCAGCATGCCTGCAAAATCTTTGTGTGGGGTTGTTTGTTTTTAAAGCGAGGTTTGCTGTTTCAGGTTTTATTTCTGCTACACAGCAAAATCCGGTTAAACAAGAAGAAGAACAAAAGAAGACTATTTACTGGAGAGCAGAAGGAAAGATACATTCAGGTCAGCATTTCCGGTCATGGTTGGATAGCTGCACATTTCACGAGATTAACTGTAGCCTGAAAATACTATCAGGCCCTTTAGCTGATCTTGAATGTAGAACCTTACAGCCAGGCCTACGATGGGACACCTCTGGTTATTTTATCACGACATGGCATGGCATAAGGCTTCATCATGTCATGATGCCATCCTTGTCTAGCTGCCAGCCATCTGGGCAGTGCACCAACTGCACTGCGATCTAATCTAGAGCTGTGCCCAAATGGCCTCTCAAAATTCTCCAGCCTATTAGTGGGCAGAGAAATTGCAGGGACAGTTTCACTGAATTTCTCCTAGGGGAAAGAGAGTCTCACAGATAGGGCTCCCCGTTGGCAGGGGTTGTAGCATAACTTCTTTCTTTTTTCCTTTCTTTTTGGTTTACTGTACTGCTTCTGTAGCTGGCAACAGCATCAACTGTGTTGAGGCTTCCACTTTTTTTGAGGCAGAATTTTGAATTTCTTTTGGTGGTATTTTTGAGCTTACCTAATCACTGCAAGGGGGCCGAGGGTGCTGTGTGTGTGTTCGCTCTCTATCACACATCTTTCCATTGCACTGCAGCCTCCCAGGCCACCTGCACTTTCTGAACTGAAAAAAAAAACCCATGGGAGGAATTGCCTCATGAGGTCTTCCTCGTGATGGCTTTAACGAAAGTGTGGGAAGCCGAGGAGGCTACAGGCTGCCACAGAGATGACTATATAATGACAGGACACACTCCTCAGCCACCTCATCAGTAAATTAGGCACAAGAACCCCAAACCCAACCTATGAGAATTTCTCCAAAAGTTCTCCTTTGAATTTCTTTTTGAAAGCAATAGGGATGTTGGAAAAATCCTCCACGGACCCCAATGAGGCTGGATTCTATTGAATCCGGACCCCTGAAGTCTGTGGAGGATCGGATCTCCTACCTCCGCCTCCCTGCGAAGTTCCTTGCTGGCCAGATCCTGCCTGCTGCCGGCTCTGAAGCCGCAGCGATACGGCTGCCATTGCCATATTGCCAGCTGGACTAAAGGACTGTGGATACAAATGGTGTCCGCTATGCCATTCGTGTCCCTGCTCTTTGCTGTGATAGGCTACATAAATCTTTACATAGCCTATTGCATGAAGAAGCAGGGATGCAAATGGCGTATTTGCGTCCCTGTTCCTTCGCGCGATAGGCTACATAAAGGGTTATGTCAAAAAGCAGGGATGCAAATGTGGATGCCATTTGCATCCGCAGCACTTCAGTCCAGCCAGCGATACGGCAATGGCAGCCGTATCGCTGGGGCTTCAGAGCCGGCCGGCAGCTCCGCAGAGTCAAAGCAGAGTGGAGCTGGCTGGCGAGGATTCCGGGGGGGAGGAATGGATCACCTCCCCCCCCAGGTGGACCCCCTGCAGACGGCAAGGTAAGGGATTCGTACATCCCTAGAAAGCAATTTATTTTCTATCAAATTGAATGAGAATGGTCGAAAAAAATGTGGGGGAAAATGTTTGGAACAGCACATCCTCTGAACCCATTCCTGACTGCTTCCAAATCACTGTGATGACTTTTATTTACTTTCCAGAACTGAAAAAATAATATGCATGTGTGTGCAGTATGTTGCTTCTGCTGCTGTTTGTATGCTTAAATTCAGGGACAGTGGATTAAATGTGCATTGTCTCCTCCAGTACAACCCATAGCCTAGACTCCCATTCCCAATTCCCTGAGGGTAGGAGATGCACTGCTTTAGGCCTATGTTGGGATCCTTCCTTAAATGAACCACTCTCATTTCAAGTTTGGTCCAACCCCTCTTCAAGCTGGGCCAAACTCAAAATGGCTCAGAGCTAGGGATGTATGGATTTTGTAAAATCGGTTCCATCTGCATTTTGTGGATTGCCAGGCACCTTTCATTCCATCATCCGCTCATTGACAGAATTGGATTTCTTCCAATTTCCCTAATTTGCGCAAATTCACATTTGCGCAAATATGCACTTGCAAAAATACATAAATTCCCCCACCCCCGCAGCCGCCCCCGAAATGCACATTTTCATGCTTTGGTGGAAATGCACATTTTCAGCTTGTTTTTAAATGTTATTTTACGTATTTTTCTACAAGTAAATTTGCATAAAATTCCAGAACGTAAAAAACAGTCTGCAAGTCTGTGGAATCTGTGTGACTTGGGAAAAGCCACTGTGGAATCCATGGGTTGGATTCATAGAAATCCTAAGTCATTTGATTCCATTGTGCATTTCTCCAACATCCCTACTCAGAGCTCCCCTGCCTTCCCAATCAATCCCTCCCCCTTCTCAAGGGGGGAAAAATCCTTACCTTGGGGAAAGGGAAGGGAATACCAAGAGGGAAAGTGCAGGAAAATGATGTCCATAACACATCACTCCCTGCTGGGTTTCAACCTTTTAGCCAAGCTATGTGGTCCACCAAGAAATGACACATAGAGTGTGTCCCTTGCTAATGAGGAAAGGCACAGGAGGGCCTGTCCTGGCCTGTTCTCCTGCCATTGACCAACCATGTAAGGATTTGACTTGGAAGGATTTGAGTGGGAAGAAGGGGTGGAGGGATTCACAGAGAGGCTGGGAGAGTGGGTCAGGTGGAATGTGAGCCCTTTGGGGGACATGGTGAGGGCAGGAAAACAGGAAAATTGGCAAGTCTTGGGGAAGGAGGTAGATGAGATGGATCAACTGTTCAAGTCAAACAGTTGTAAAGCCTGTCACACTTTGACCTCCAACAGTTGAGCAGCCCAGTTGATTTGCCCCTTCCAGGCCTGAATTCCAGAGACAAGCTTCATCATGATTCCATTCTTGGTATTGTATTAGAACTAAAGTAAGCTTTGCACATCTCTCCCTCCCTCCCTCCCTCCCTCCCATCCATCCATCTATCATCTATCTATCTATCTATCTATCTATCTATCTATCTATCTATCTATCTATCTATCGTATTAATCATCTATCATCTACCATCATCTCTGCCCAGGGGCTCCCAATTTAAGTGTATTGACTGAGCTTTGAGAAGGAAGGTTAGGAAAGGTTCAAGTGTTTTCTTTAACAAATGCCACAGTTTCATATATGGTACAAGAGGCCTGCACCACGGTTGAGGCAGGATCAGTGCAGGATAAAAGCCTAATCCAGAAGCACCCTTGAACCCTGAGCAGCAGGACTGCAATATTTTGTTGTAGGGCCCATGTCTCCATATGTTCTGCAGCAGAGACTCATTGTCTTGCAACTATAGTCAGGCTGGGAATGGTGGGAGTTGTAGCCCCACATATCTGGAAGGTACCAGCTTGGGGCCAGCTGCCTTACTGAAACTTTGGCATATACACTGGGCATTTCATTTAGCTGGCTTCATGCTATTAGTTGGGATCAACTGAAGGCATCACAAGGGATAATCAGACAACCTGTTGGCTTCCCAGCCTTTCTCAGTCAGTCAGGAAGATTGCTGAAACAGGAGGCAACTGGTACGAGCAGCATCGTCGGGACAAAGGACTTGATGGTGGGGCTTGCTTTGGATAAATACAGCAGGCAGCCTAAATTGGGCAGCTTTGGTTTGTAGCTGGATCAGGACAGAGAAAAATGAAGGCCTTCTCTACACATGAATACGCAACCTAAAGAACCGTTGTTGTTGTTGTTCAGTCGTTCAGTCGTGTCCGACTCTTCGTGACCCCATGGACCATAGCACGCCAGGCCTTCCTGTCCTCCTCTCTCTCCCGGAGCATGCTCAAGTTCATATTCATTGCATCCGTGATGCTATCTAGCCATCTCATCCTCTGCCGTCCCCTTCTCCTTTTGCCTTCAGTCTTTCCCAGCATCAGGGTCTTTTCCAGGGAGTTTTCTCTTCGCATTAGGTGGCCAAAATATTGGAGCTTCAGCTTCATTATCTGTCCTTCCAATGAGCACTCAGGGTTGATTTCCTTTAGGATGGACTGATTTGACCTCCTTGCAGTCCAGGGGACTCGTAAGAGTCTTCTCCAGCACCACAGTTCGAAAGCATCAATTCTTCGGCGCTCAGCCTTCCTTATAGTCCAGCTCTCACAGCCATACATTACTACTGGGAAAACCATAGCTTTGATTAGACGGACCTTTGTCGGCAAGGTGATGTCTCTGCTTCTTACTATGCTGTCTAGGTTGGCCATAGCTTTCCTCCCAAGGAGCAAGCATCTTTTAATTTCATGGCTACAGTCACCGTCTGCGGTGATCTTGGAGCCCAAGAAAGTAAAATCTGTCACTGCTTCCATTTCTTCCCCTTCTATATGCCAGGAAGTGATGGGGCCAGATGCCATGATCTTCGTTTTTTTAATGTTGAGTTTCAAACCAGCTTTTGCACTCTCCTCTTTCACCCTCAACAAGAGGCTCTTGAGATCCTCTTCGCTTTCTGCCATTAGGGTGGTATCGTCTGCATATCGGAGGTTGTTGATAATTCTCCCAGCAATCTTAATTCCGACCTCTGATTCATCCAACCCGGCATTTCTCATGATGTACTCTGCATATAAGTTAAATAAGCAGGGTGACAATATGCAGCCTTGTCGTACTCCTTTCCCAATTTTGAACCAATCGGTTGTTCCATGTCTGGTTCTTACTGTTGCTTCTTGACCCTCATACAGGTTTCTCAGTAGACAGGTAAGGTGGTCTGGTACTCCCATCACTTTAAGAATTTGCCACAGTTTGTTGTGATCCACACAATCAAAGGCTTTAGCGTAGTCAATGAAGCAGAAATAGATGTTTTTCTGGAATTCTCTTGCTTTCTCCATGATGCAGCGAATGTTGGCGATTTGATCTCTAGTTCCTCTGCCTCTTCGAAACCCAGCTTGTACTTCCGGTAGTTCTCGGTTCGCATACTGCTGAAGCCTAGCTTGTAGGATTTTGAGCATCACCTTGCTGGCATGTGAAATGAGCGCAATGGTGCGGTAGTTTGAACACTCTTTGGCGTTGCCCTTCTTTGGAATTGGAATGTAAACTGACCTTTTCCAGTCTTGTGGCCACTGTTGAGTGTTCCAGATTTGTTGGCATATTGAATGCAGCACTTTAACAGCATCATCTTTTAGGATTTTAAATAGCTCGGCTGGAATACTGTCATCTCCGCTAGCTTTGTTGTTACTAATGCTTCCTAAGGCCCACTTGACTTCACTCTCGAGGATGTCCGGCTCAAGTTCAGTGACCGCACTATCATGGCTATCAGGGACATTCAGATCTTTCCTGTATAGTTCTTCTGTGTATTCTTGCCACCTCTTCTTAATCTCATCTGCTTCTGTTAGGTCCCTGCCTTCTTTGTCCTTTATCATGCCCGTCTTTGCACAAAACGTTCCCTTGAGATCTCCAATTTTCTTGAAGAGATCTCTAGTCTTTCCCATTCTGTTGTTTTCCTCGATTTCTTTGCATTGTTCATTTAAGAAGGCCTTCTTGTCTCTCCTTGCTATTCTCTGGAACTCTGCATTCAGTTGGGTATATCTTCCCCTTTCTCCCTTGCTTTTCGCTTCCCTTCTTTCCTCAGCTACTTGTAAAGCCTCATCAGACAGCCACTTGGCTTTCTTGCATTTCTTTTTCTTGGGGATGGATTTCGTTGCTGCCTCCTGAACAATGTTACGGACCTCCTTCCATAGTTCCTCAGGCACTCTGTCTATCAGGTCTAATCCCTGAAATCTATTCCTCACCTCCACTGTATATTCATCAGGGATATGATTTAGGTCATACCTGAATGGTTTAGTGGTTTTCCCTACGTTCTTCAATTTCAGCCGAAATTTTGCAAGAAGCAGCTCATGATCTGAGCCACAGTCAGCTCCAGGTCTTGTTTTTACTGACTGTATGGAGCTTCTCCATCTTTGGCTGCAAAGGACATAATCAATCTGATTTCGATATTGACCATCTGGTGACGTCCATGTGTAGAGTCGCCTCTTGTGCTGTTGGAAAAGAGTGTTTGCTATGATCAGCATGTTCTCTTGGCAAAACTCTATTAGCTTTTGTCCTGCTTCATTTTGTACACCAAGGCCATGCCTGCCTGTTATCCCAGTGATTGCTTGACTTCCTACTTTAGCATTCCAATCCCCTATGATGAAGAGGACATCTTTTTTTGGTGTTAGTTCTAGAAGGTGTTGTAGGTCTTCATAGAACCGATCAACCTCAGCTTCTTCGGCATCAGTGGTTGGGGCATAGACCAGAATTACTGTGATGTTGAATGGTTTGCCTTGGATTCGTACTGAGATCATTCTATCATTTTTAAGATTGTACCCCAGTACTGCTTTTCCCACCCTTTTGTTGACTATGAGTGCTACTCCATTTCTTCTAAGGGATTCTTGCCCACAGTAGTAGATATGATGGTCACCTGAATTAAATTCGCCCATGCCTGTCCATTTTAGTTCGCTGATTCCCAAGATGTCGATGTTCAATCTTGCCATCTCATGTTTGACCACCTCCAGCTTACCTTGATTCATTGATCTGACATTCCAGGTTCCTAAACAATATTGTTCTTTACAGCATCGGATTTTCTTTTCACCACCAGACACATCCACAGCTGAGTGTCCTTTCGGCTTTGGCCCAGCCGCTTCACTCTTTCTGGCACTACTTGGAAATACCCTCTGCTCTTCCCCAGTAGCATATTGGACACCTTCCGACCTGAGGGGCTCATCTTCCGGCGTCATATCTTTTAGCCTTGTGATACATTCCATGGGGTTTTCTTGGCAAGAATCCTGGAGTGGGTTGCCATTTCCTTCTCCAGTGGACCACATTTTGTCAGAACTCTCTGCCATGACCTGTCCGTCTTGGGTGGCCCTGCACGGCATAGCTTATGGCTTCACTGAGTTACGCAAGCCCCTTCGCCACAACAAGGCAGTGATCCATGAAGGGGCTAAAGAACCGACAGCCATACAAATTGGCCACAGCCCCTAAGGTTAGACAGCTCTAAAAAAGAATTATATCAGTTCATGGAGCATCTTTTCCCAACCTGGTGCCCTCCAAATGTGTTTGGACTACAACTCCCATCTTCCCCAGCCAGTATGGCCAACAATGACCTCTCAATGGCTGTTAGCCACCATAGCTACATGAAGATCCCTCCACATACAGAACCAGAATGCCTCTGAAAAGCAGATGAGTAACTGTGCACTCTGCTCTAAGCCTCCAGAAGGTCAAGCTGACCACTGTTGGAAACTGGAGGCTAGGCCAAATGGACTTTGGTCTGATCCAGTGAGGCAATTCTTCTTACATTCTTATGCTTTGGGAGCCAGATCCATGCCTATTCCCCAAACAAGTCTGGGTAGCAGTATTACATGCAATGCTGCTGTGTGCACATTATATGAGCGGGATAATACCTTTATTAGGATCAACCAGAACATTACAAAATAGTCAGCAAACTTTGTAGGACTCTTCTTCAGGCTGGATGTTATGTTAAACGAAAAAGTCTGTGTGTGTTTGGGGGATGTGGTAGAAGAGCTCCAGTTTGGGCAATTTCAGAAATGTAGAAAATGTGATTTCAGAGTAAAAAATAGAAACTTCCCTTTCACGGCTCAGGAGATCATATGTATGGGGTGGGATCATGTCACGTGTATGAGAGAGGGCCTCTGTGACAGGTTTTTACTGCTCCCTACAGCCCCCCAGTGACACTTGATCCCTGGTCCCTTGAGTTCTTCCTGTGTATCATTTCTAGTGCTGATGTGAACATCCTCACATTTCCCCAAAGGCAGATTCAGCAGTCTTGTGAGATTTCCTGTAGGATGTGAAACTGGGCTTGTCCAAAGTCAGTTTAATCTCCAGGTTTCTCCAGCTGCTGAAGGAAGCAGAGGATGCCAAAGTCATGGACCAAAGGCAGTCACTACCTACTGACCTTGCAGTATTTGGAAGGAGGCAGATTTTAAAAAAGAAAATCATGGTTGTATTTTGCTTAGAGCCAATGCAGAAGTTATGTTGCTTGCAAGATCACAGGGATAGGCAAATTCCAAGGGTCGGGGGGGGGGGGGGGGTGTCACATTGCCCAGTGGAGGCTGGTGGCTCCAATTTCGGTGGGGCTGTAAATCCACTCTGGCTTTCAGTCAGAACTACCCAGAACTCTAAAGGAGCTATCCAAGGTACTGAAACTAGTTTGGGGCTAGGTTTCAGCACCTTGGACAGCTCCTTCAGAGTTCTGGTTGGTTCTGACTGAAACCCAGCATGGATTCACAGCCCCACCGAAATTGGAGCTACCAGCCTCCACTGGGTGATGTACATTCCCATGTAAAGAGCCCCCACTATAAGGCCATTAAGTCCGGAGTCTAACATTACCTATTTTTATTTATCCATTATTTATCAAAACATTTGAAGCTGCTCTTCATTGTGGATGCCAGGGGGGTGAACAAATACAAAAGAAAATAATAGAAGCAGGAAAAACTGACGATCGTGTCTGCCACATCACCAGTGCATTTAAAGGCAAAAGAAGAAGTTTCCAGGTTGCAACTTGCATTAACTGTGTCTCAGAGAGAGCTACATCTCTCTAAACCTGCTTGCCTGTCCTTAGACCTTTGTTATTGTGCATTCCCCTTCTCCTGGGCACTCTCTGAGGCTCTTGCATTAATCGCAGGTGTTATGTTTACTTTCCAGCATTACTCTGCAAGGCTTCTGACACTGGGCTTTCTGCAGAACAGACAGCAGAAAAACGTTTTGCAGAAATCACCTATTGGGGCCATCACACCTTTGCCCCAGTGTTCTTATTTGCATTAGGAACGCTGCACAAAAATATTGATGACTGAAATACTTACAAGTCTAATGAGATGAGAATGAATCACAAAAGCTCTGTGATCATGTCACTGAGGTATGATGGAAGTTGCACATCAAATTCCTTAAAGAGCATAAGACGAGTCCTGCTGGTTTAGAATAGGGCTGTGTGTGGACCCCCCGATCTGAGTCGGAAGCCGCTTTGGGGCTTCTGAGGTGGGCCTGGTTTGGCTCGGGCTGATTTGTCCCCCAGGACCCGCCTCAGTCTACAAAGCCGGAGCAGGATTCAGACATCCAAATCCTGCTTCACCCCCCCCCCAACACACCACCAGCGGCCAGCTCCTTACCTGGGCCCTTGTTCGGGGGGGGGGCACCACCACCAGGGGAGCTGCCAGTGGGGGGGGGGCTGCCGGGGAAGGGACTACCGGTACTGCTGGGGAAACCACTGCCTGTTGCAGCCCTCCAACAGGCACCAGGCCAGGAGTTGCCCTCCAACTGCACTCTCTCCCTTCCTTGCAAGGAGGGGAGGGCGCCTGGTTGGAGGCCAACTCCTGCCTCTGTTCGAGCCTTCATGGGTTCCTTGCTTGCAAGGAGCCCGTGAAGGCTTGAGTGAGGCCAGCGCTCACAATGGCAGCAGGCTGCCACCACTGCCGGAACAGTCGCTGCTGCCACCAGCTCCTAGGCCCTCTGGACGTGCACCAGAAGCCATCTTGTTACGGGGAATGGGGGGAGCCATTTTTTAGATGTTGATTCCCTGTATTTCCAGAAAAACAGGGAGTCACCATTTTAAAAATGGCTCCCCCCATTCCCTGGAACAAGTCGGCTGCCGGTGCCCACCCAGAGGGCCAGGTAAGGAGCTGGGGGCTGGGTGGCACCAGTGGCGGCAGTGTGGCAGCTGGGCCTCCGGAGCACTCTGAAGCACTTTGGAGCAACCCGATCCATTTCGGGCCACTTGGGGCCCCTCAGAGGTGGCCCAAAGTGGCCCGAGGCACCCTGCTTCGACTCAGAGTTTGGGCTCCGGGCTGAAGCGGTGCACAGCCCTAGTTTAGACCAAAGGCCTAGTGTAGTATTCTGTTCCTGTACTGGCCAAGCACATGCCTCTGGGAAGCCCACATGCAGGATATGAGTGCAACAGCACCCTTCCACTCGTGTTCCCCAGCCAGTGACATTGTGAGACATACTGCCTCTGATACTGGAGGAAATATATAGACTTTGATAGCCTTATCCTCCATGAATTTATGCCCCCACCCCCTCTTTTAGAATCCTCTAAGCTCGTGGCCTTCACCACATCTTGTGCTAGTGAATTACTTCCTTCTGTCTGTCCTGAATGTCCCATTATTGAGCTTCATTGGATGCCCCCTGGATCTAGTATTATCAGAGAAAACAACTTCCCTCGATCCACTTTTCCACAATATGCATAACCCCCCACCCCAATACATGCACACTTATTTGTTAATCTGCCTCAGCTAGGTCCAAGGAAACATCAGCAAACATCAGAGCTGCCATGATGGACCAAAATGGATGTCAGCAAGGGAAAAGACAAATTCTGCTGGGAACTTTTGCTAAAATGAAGTGATAGACAGTATGAACCCTTGGCACCTGGGTCAGTGATAAGAGGCCCAGAAGAGCATCAACAGCACCTCAGTAGACGATGGGAGAAGAACATACTTGGCTTGTTTGCTTGATATGAAACATGTCTTTGTGACCTGCATGATGACAATGACAAATGATATGGATGCTGATTGCACTTTCCCCTAGACAAATTCTTGTCATATATAAAGGATGGAAAAGTCCTCGTGCCCACCTCAGGGCCCAGCTCCAAAATGACATAAATGAAGAAAAGATCCAGAGCCATCTCTGATCAATATAAAATGAAATGTCTAGAAGTTCAGGGTCACACCTCTGCACTTCACCTCAGGTCACATCTTTTTTTTTATTATTTTCTCCACCGCCCCTTTCTATTGTTTTTTCTCTCTCTTTCTGTTCTAGCTTTGCAGGAGTTGAAAGGAATCTTGGGTAGCTGTAGACTTTATTCTGAAATACTCAGCTGTTTAGAATGGCTAGATAACTAAGGCTGGTTTAGGATGCTTTAAATGAGATGGGTTTGAGGGAATTTTAGTTGGGAGCCTCAGGATTGTTGCATAAAGGCATTACAACATTGGCAGATTTATTTTCAATCCATTCCCTAATATTGTATTTTTCTTTTTCACACCAGCTGCACAATGGGTTGATGTTTTCATTGAGCCATCCACCATGACTCCAAGATCTCTTTCCAGGTCAATTACCCCCACCTCAGACTCCGTCACTGTGTATTATTATTATTATTATCATCATCATCATCATTTCTGTACCACCCCATAGCCAAAGCTCTCTGGGCGGTTTACAGACGTTAAAATATTAAAATACAATATACAAAGCTTAAAAGCCATTTACATAAAAGCACACAGGCTAGGGTTGGATTTTGTTGAGTTTCTGGATTTCATTTTTGCCCCAGTTTGCATCGCATGACATTTACTTTCACTGAACTGCATTTGCCATTTTAATGCCCATTCTCCCACCGTGGTGTGATCCATTTGGAGCTTTTCACAATACATTTGTTGTTTTTACCATCCTAAATAATTGGGTGTCATCAGCAAATTTGTCCACCTCATTGCTCACCTCCAAGTCCAGATCATTTATGAACAAGTTAAAAATCACTTGTTTCAATAGAGATCCTTGGGAGATTGCCTTTCCTACATCCCTCCTTTGTAAGAACTGTCCACTTATTCCTAGTCTCTGCTTCCTGTTTTTTAACCGGTTACTGATCCATAAAAGGACCTGTCCTCCTACCCCATGCCTGGTAGGTTTGCTTAGCAGCCTTTGGTGACAACTGTCAAAAGGTTTTTGGAAGTCCACATAAACAATGTCTACCAGATCATGACAATCCACATGGATGTTGGTACTCTCCAAGAATTCTAAAAGGTTAATGAGACAGGACTCACCTTTGCAGAAACCATGTAGCTCCTTCTTTGGCAGGACCTGTTCTTCAATATGCTTGATACTTTTATCCTTAATAATGCTTTCCACCCATTTACCCAGAACAGACATTAAGCTAACTGGCTTGTAATTTCCCATATTCCCTCTGGAATAGTTCAGCCTTAACTGAGAATAGGTCTATGGTCATTTTGAAGTACACATTATATTAGGGGAAATTGCTTGCAAATTTGCAAATAAATGCAAAAAAGGCTAATGCCCTTTGCTGGGTCTGTTCAGCTATGGAGTACTAGAGTTGGACAAATCTGTCCAGTTTTGCTCAATTTCTAATTTTTCCAACTTTAGGTTTGCTTTGTCCCATTTCTGCATCAGTTTGTGATTTGTTTTTCTTTTAAAAAGTCCACACAAGAAGTCACACACATTTTGTGTGCATTTCTCCTAACAGACACACTTTTGTATGCACTTTTCCTAATATATGCATTTTTTTCAAATTTGCAAGACTTCTCCTAATATCATGTGTTTTTCCCCATTATTTCCATATGTGTGCACTTTCTCCCAATATACGCATTTCTGTTTTTTATTTTTATTTTTATGGGAGAATTAAAAAATCAGGAAAGTGCAAATATCACTTAGTTTTGCATATTGGCTTGGGAAGTGCAAATTGGCGTTTCGTTTTGCGTGTTGGTTTGGGAAGTACAAATTAGGCAAGTTTGCATTAAAATGTGAACGGAACAAATTTCTCCACCATCCCTACTGAGCCCTGCTCAAGAGATGCCTCTGTAGCTTTATCAGCCTCCCACCATTGCTGGAAGGACTACAGATTCCAACTGCAGGAGGGGGAGGAATCTTCTAATCCATTGTGCTCTATTTAGTAAGACCAAAATAGTCCACAAGCACTAACGTGAGCTTTGGTACTTTGCGATAACTAGCCATTATCTCACCTGAAGCAGCTGCAGGGTGTCCAAAGTATCCAATTACTCAGACAAGAAGGAAATGAACCTTCAGGATGAATCATTTTGCAAAATTGGTTGTATAGCAAGCAAGCCGCATTGTTCCACGTTTCTCCTCGACCCTGCTAACATTCAACCTTGACAGTGAATGTTAGATACATATTAAACATTTTCCTTTCTGTCTTTGGCCAAAGCTGTTTATGTACTTGAGGAAAAGAAGGCTGTTGCCCAGGCACCTTTCCATCATACCTTGACCCATCTCTAGTCCCCACTTCCCATGAGCAACCTGCTTCTTTTTCCCTGACCCTTCATTGTACATCATGGCTTTTCTTCGTTGATACAACTGCAGGTCCAGACTATCCATTTTTAATCTCTCTCTCTCTCTCTCTCTCTCTCTCTCTCTCTCTCTCCCCCCTCCCCTTACAGGGTCTGAAAAGCAAAGAATGGCTGGGCCATTTCTGATCCCCTGACTTGTGATGAATAGAACAAACATGTTTGCCAGAACCACCGGCAGCCATTTTGTTTGCTAATGCTCGAATTACAACTGGAAGGCTTGGAGTAACGTTCAAAATGGCAGCTTGTGCTCACAGAGAATCATTCAGACAACCCTGAAACTGGTGACTTGAAAGTGGCGGTGGGGGGGAGCGAAGCCACAAAAGGGGTTTCTGGTGCTCCATTTATACACTGCCTAAACTGGCAGCATTGCTCACTGGTCCAGGTGATGCCTCCATCTCCCATTCAAGTTCTTCTTTTCTAAAATACACTTTTACACCTTCAAGGAGCACAGAGCGGCTTAAATCTGGTTCCCAGGCATTCTGTTCTTTTGGCACCTTAGAAAGATTGACCCTGCTTAGCTTCATCAGTAAAACCACATTGAATTATCCACAGGTTATTTGACATTTCCAGGCTATACTGGTGGAGCAGATTGTGAGGTTGTGTGTCACACTGATGGCACGTCCCTCCAGTGGGAAGGGTGCAACCAGCATGGGGGTCTGTAACCACTCCATCCACCCTAATCCCTTGGGATGGAAGATGAAGATACTGGCCCTGTTCAGACACCCACTGGAGGGGGGGGGGAGGATAGCTACAGAGGGGGAGGGGTTAAAGAAACCATGACGTGTGAACCTGCCACATGACCAGGAATCTTGCAGCGCCACGTGGTTCCCATAACCACCCCCCTCTTGTTACCATAACCATCCTCCAGCTGGTGGTGGCGGCGATCCCAGTGGCCCTTGCACCACAAAAATGCATGTCCCAGCCACTCCATCCATCATTATGCAATGGCGACCATAGGGAAAGTCCACACTGGCTAGAGTGTTGCTGGAAATGCAGGATGCTCTAGGTCACCGTCTCTATGGTCATGGTCTACAAACCACCAGGAGCCCATTTTACCAGGAGCCTGCCAAATGTAATGCTAAGCCACCCCGGGCCCCTTAACTCTGCTGAAGGGGGGTGGTTAGCTAGGGTGGTTCCAGAACCATGGTTAGCAGGGTTTTCTTCCCCCCCCCCCATGACACACTAAGCCACCATGATTAGTGCACATTCCCTAACCATCATGGCTTAATGTTATGTGTGAACAGGGCCATTATGTAGAGCTGGGGGTGGGGCGATGGGAGCACCCATGCCACTATAGCTAATTTGCAAACAAGGGCTGAAAGTTGCCCAGCAGTGGAGCGGTCAAACGTCAACCTGTGCTGATAAAACTAGGATTTGGACGTGTTTTGAAGCTGTCACAGAACCACTTTGTGAACCCCCTCCCCTTTTAAATCCAGTTCTTGAGTCAGATTTAGTCCATTTTTCACCATATTTCCAGCCCTTCCTCTCCTTCACTGGCCCTTGCCCTTTGGCTGTTTTATATGAAAAGACCTAAAGTCTGACTTTGGACTTTGCTGCTGAAGGTGAGAAGGCTAAGCTGGACCCCTCACCCCACCCCCACCACCTGTCCAGTTATGCAGCAGTACTGTTCCTCCGAGACTCATTGATCCTGTCCCACTGCTTCCAGAGTCTCAGGTCCATCCTAATGAGTGACAGCAGATTGCTGATGCTTCTTTGGCATTGCTTCCCATCCTTGGCAGATCTGGAGCTCTCAGACTGACCAGGCATGTGTCACTGCTCGCCCTCTCTTGACATCCTTGCAGGTACCATCCACAGGCTTGGCACCATGGGGCAGTAATGGTGGCTGCTGGGATCCATCCTAATCCCTCCAAGTTGGCTCAGATGCCCTTTCTTACAGTATGTCTGGTCTCCCTAGTGTACCATAAAGTCCTCTCATGCATCTACTCACATTATGTGTCGCAACTGGTCTTGAAGAAATATCTTGACAAAACTGGATGAATGGGTTCAGAAGCAGCTCAGATGCATTGTTTTTCCTCCACTGTACACAGTAGTCAGATGGGGAAAAGACATGCAGTAGTGGTCAAGGGCTGGTACCAGCACCAGACATCTGCTGGGGCCCTGGCCAAAGGCCCTGTAGCAGGCTCCAGCACCCAGCAGGGGCAACCAGTGCTGAGGTCAGGACTGGTTCCCCTGGTCACAGGCATATTTAGTAATAGTTGAAGTCAGCCATTTTGAATTTCCCACAATGCCCTGGAGTGGCCCCCGTAGCATTGCTCTCCAGCATTGTGGCAACCTGAAATAGTTCTCCGTTTCCCAGGCTCTGCTTCGGCCACCAAGAAGGCCTATGGCCAGGCAAGTGAGTGAGCGGGTGGGCAGAAGGGTGACCTTGCCACACTCCTTGGGGGAGCGGTTGTGATTTCTCTCATCCTGCCTATATTTTCCCTTCCCTTACACGATCCGCCATTGATCATGTTCCAGAAGCAGCATGTTCAGGCAGAGTTATCTCTCCAGTGAAGGCATCCATCATCTCTACTGTGTCTGTGCTGCTCCTGGTGGCGATGGTGTTCCATTGCATGCATGGCTTAGCCAGCGAAAGTGCGGGGGGGGGGGGAGCTTACCTCACTTGACCTTCAAATCCTTCCACCATGCAATTTATAAAGAGAAAAGTATGACGTGGAAGCCAATGGGAGGAAAGCGAGCCCAAGGGACGCATTAAAACTCGCACAGCCGCCTGGTGTACGGGGAACACCCTTGCCTTTTGTATCTATGTCACCAGAGAAAGTCTCTCGTGAAGTGCGCAGCGGCACCTCTCAATAGGACTGGTGGAGTTCTGCCGGCGTTCCGGCGACCCTTGGCATCCTCCCTTCCTTTTGGCACGGCGGAGTCAATAAAATCAGTTCAAGGCTTAGCAATCCTCGACAAAAGGGGGCGAATTGGCTTTTAAAGTGCTGGAACATGTCCAGCTCTCCGAGAAGGAGACTGGAGGTGCCAAGGGTTGAGTAGCAGGCCACTTGTGAGCAAAGTTGTTGGAAAGTCATCTCGTTGGCCTCCGCATGCCGGCTCCCCCTTGCATTGCGATGGGAGGGGGGTGCGCGGAACAGATTGGCAAGTTCTTGTGCCCATGGAAGGGGGGGTGGCTAGAGGGGGAGGGGGATTTGGAAGGATGCCAAGGCTCCATGGGCGCTTTGCCATGAAAGGTTTTCTGCTTCCCCCCCCCCTCCTGTTTGGTCTTCTTTCCCTCCTCCTCCACGAAACACACAAGCGCAGGCTGGCAGGGAGAAGCACACTGAAAAGGATTTGACAGTTTGAACAACACTCGATGACATAGTTCGTTGTGTCCCCTGACTTGTTGCCAGCCAAGCAGCTCTGGGGATGAAAGACTTTATTAGCCGATTAAAGCCACTGACATTGGGTGTTTCTTTTCCTTTTGACCTGAGGTACTTGAGAAGAAATGAAAACAACATGTAACCTTTCAGGAAAGCTGAAAGAATGTCCCAATGGAAGAATACTGTTTATAAGAGTGTATCCCCCTCCACACCCCCACAACCCCACCCCACACACTACCCAAAAGAGCACTTCCTGGGCCAAAGTGGAATAGAACAGGGAGAGTTGAAAGGATTCGTTCTAGTCAAAGACAGAGAAAATAATACACACACACAAAGAGAGAGACATACAGACACATGGATGATGTCGATGAGTTCAATGAGGGAACAATCTACCCTTGGTAATTAAGACACTTCAGGAATGTCATGTCCAATGCTAGAAGTCATAGGAACAGAGGAAGCTCCCTTATACCGGGTCAGACCATTGGCCCATCTAGCCCAGTATTGTCGACACTGACTGGCAGCAGATCTCCAGGGTTTCAGGCAGGATTCGTTCCTTGCCCTACCTGGGGAAGCCGGGGATCAAACCTGAGACCTTGTGCATGCAAAGCGTGTGCTCCATCACACTGAGTTATGGTCATTGCTAGCCATCTCTCATCAACCTGCAGAGCAGGACCTTATGCTGTTGATGCTAACAAGTGGCCAAGATCTTCTACAAAGGAACCCAAATGCTGTACTAGAGGTGTCATGAGAATTTTGTCTCAAGCAACATTTGGGGTTCTTCTTTGGGCAAAACGTTTGAGGAATTTAGGGAAAAATGGAACCGTCTTTAGCCAAGAATATTTTTCCTGATTTTTTTTTTTTTTTCTGGAAGGAGACAAACCAAAGAGTTTTGATAAGGTTCCTGAAGCTTTGCAGGGATAATCCCACCCAAACACCTTGATGAGGGTTGCCACCATATCCACTCTAAAGCAAAGTTGGAGCTTCCTCCTTAAGTGAAAATATCTGATACATTTTGAAGGAAACTAGAAGTTTCAGTGAGCCAAGCAACATTTCTCAGAGGAGTTTTGCAAATCCTTGTTTCTAGGAGAATGGAAGAGTCAAAGCCTCAAACTGGTGCTTTAAAATAATGATTTATTGATCCATGCAAATTATCTGATGCGCTCCAATAAAACCATTTTCTTCTGTTATATTTTAGTATAGTAAAACAGCCAAAGAATAAGAATTATTCTTTGGAGAAATAACCTTTAGTAAGTCACTCAGGCTGCTTTATGAGAGCAAAACATAGCAAGATTCTTGGCCCTGACATTTTTTTTTTTTTAAAAAAAAATCAAACCACTGCAGATAATTCATATGGATCAATAAATAATTATTTCAGTTCGAGGCATCAACTTTTTCACTTTTTGGTGCTGCCCCTCCTTTCTTTTGTACATTTTTATTCTGCCTTCCCACCCCCACCAAATGCTGAATTTTGTAAACAGATTTAATTATGAAAATTAAGTAACATTGTTACTTGTTTGCTGCAGTTCGCTAAGAGAGCAATCCTACGGCTGCTAGACAGTGTCTAGATGGCCATAGGTTTTTACGGTTTCTAGGAATTGAGCTCCCCGCTCCCGCCCCCGCTGCCTCGTAGGCAGCATGGTTCTTCCCCATCATAACCACAGCACAGAGCGGGTGGAAAGGTGGTGCTCCAGGGGACGGGGAGGGGAGGAGACCACGGAAGCGATGTTACAATGCTTCCTATGTGCCTTGCAGCCTCACCCCCCTCCCACTCCCTCACTAGACAGCCTAAATTGGCTGTCTAGCCACAGATGTGGGGTGGCCAGAATATGGAGGAGAGGATCCATGCTCCATCTGCCCTGCATTGGATAGTCGGCGACCTCTGAGTTTGGAGGCGGCTGGCAATCCTGACAGGATTGTGCCCTAAGTGGTGGGAAAATCTGGGGCCTGCTTTGCTAGTGTCTAGCTTCCTTTGGTTGAGAGAACGTTGGTGATACCTTTGTAATCCTGGCTTCATTTTAAACTACACAGTTATTTATTATTTCCTTACCACCTTTCTGATCATTCAAAGTGGTGTATGAGCAGAAGATAGTGGAGGCAAATACACTACTATAAGCAGACTGTTCAACCACTAATCCTGCACCAAATTGGAGATGGGTGAACAACCTTTATGCTTACCCCCAAACTAAAGGCCCACCAGACTTCTCCTCCTTCCCCAACTCCTGGCTAAATATACCGTGAGCATAGAGATGCTGGCAGGGTCTTTTGTCATCCTGGATCATGGGGGTTGAACTATAAACCTCATGATCCATCCCCATGGAAAATGATGCTGGCATTTATTTCATTTTATTTATTCATTTGTCATAGAATCATAGAGTTCGAAGGTAACTCAAAGATCATCTAGTCCAACCCCTTGCCAGCATTCCTGATAGGTGTCCATCCAACTTGGGTAAAACTGCCTAATGAACAAAAGTCCACCACCTTCCAAGGCACTCTGTTTTACTATCACAGAGCTCATACCATCAGAGAGTTCTTCCAAACGTTCAGTTGGAATGCCCTTTCTTATAATTTGAACTCGGTGTTTCAGTTCTTACCCACTGGAGCAACACAGGACAAATTTCCTCCATCATCTGTGTTTCAGCCCTTCAGATAGTTGAAAATAGCTGTCATAAGACCTTTCAATCGTTTTTTTTTGTAAATTGCTGTGAAATTGCTGAGCCATCAAGAAAGCCTCCCATTCACTTAGGGCCATGAAGTCTATTTTCTGAGGACTGTGGCCACTCATTGATAGTGCACAAGCTATCCAAGGCTCCAAGCAATACATTTCCTTGTGTGACGTGATGCTCCTGCATGAGGAAGGACGCGGAGTATAGGCAAGGAACCATGGAGGCACTGAAGCTCCTCCTTGAACAACTTCTGCTTCTGATACTCACTCGCATTGCCTATATTTTTGCAGCCATTCAACCCGGCATTTTAGTTTGTGCTTTGCTTTCCTGCAAGTCGACTTTATCAGCACGTTGTGGCCCAGTTCTAACTCTTGGCGTTTCAGGGCACGTACACAGCCATGTATCGAAGCCCCTAGAACACTACGCTGTGCTTGCTCTAGACCCAGGGTGGAATTCAAGGGGAGCCCAGGGGGCTACCTGGTTAATTTAAAGCAGGAATGGGGAACCTCAGGCCTTGGGGCCAAATCCAGCCCCCTGGGATTCCCCAGACAGCATTGCCCCTTCCCCTGGCACCCGCTTTCACCTAACTGCCGATCATCTGGTGGCTTCACGGCCTTTGGGCAGTATTTCCCCCACTCTAAAAGCTTGACATGCTTGCCTAAGGCTCTGTTACCAGCAGAAAGCGCTTTAAGTGACAATATGCTGGCATGTTTTGTGTTTTGGTCCTGCCCCCTTGGCTTTCGACCCCACCCACCACTGGAATGTTACCCCTGGGAGCGTCTCCAAAATAAAATTTGGCCCTTGGGCTGGAAGAGGGTCAACAACCCTGCTTTAAGAAAGGCTCAGACTGAAAAGGGAGGCTCACAGGTTACCTGGTCACAGTCTTCCACACTATGGTGAGGTGGACTGTATTTCTTTTTCAATTATATTATTGCTAAATTTGCATCTGCATAGGTAAATTAGCACATGCAAATTTGATGCAAACTGGTGTCCTCTTTTGTCCTCTTTTTTTTGGGGGGGGCGTATCATAAATGGCCACCCTAGTAGCCCTTGGGCCTCATTGGATGAAAATTCTGAGAGTGCCTTGGACTGCAAGAAGATCAAACCAGTCCATACACCAGGAAATAAAGCCAGACTGCTCACTTGAGGGAAGGATATTAAAGGCAAAACTGAAGTCCTTTGGCCACATCATGAGAAGACAGGATACCCTGGAGAAGATGCTGATGCTAGGGAAAGTGGAAGGCAAAAGGAAGAGGGGCCGAGCAAGGGCAAGATGGATGGATGATATTCTGGAGGTGACGGACTCGACCTTGGGGGAGCTGGGGGTGGCAACAGCCGACAGAAAGCTCTGGCTTGGGCTGGTCCATGAAGTCACGAACAGTCGGAAGCGACTGACCGAATAAACAGCAAAGTAGTCCTTGGTCCTCTTAACAAAGTTAAGTCTAGTATGGACACTCCTAAAGAAGCCATCCTTGGATCCTTTTTAAAAAACAAACTTGCTATTGTTAAATTTAGGGATGGCATGGTTGCCTGATTCCATCCGGGAATCTGGCAGAACCCCCTCTGCCTGCACCCCTGAGCCCTGCTCATTGAACCCCTGCCCCCGCTCACCCCCTGCCCATGCTTGGTGAATGGCCCGCATTCACCCCGATGGCCTCACTGAGCTCTGCGGTCACCATTTTTTGAAAAATAAAATGGTGATCACAGAAATGTGCATTTTTGCAAATGCGTATATTTGCGTGTGCGAGAGTGCAAATGCACATATTCACACACATGCAAATATGTGCATTTTTGCATATGCGCATATTCACACATATGCAGATATGCGCATTCGCAAAAATGTTCATTTTTGCACATACGCAAATATGCGTATTTTGCAATCGCCATTTTATTTTTCAAAAGGTGGCAACCGTGGAGCTTGACGAGGCTGCTGGGGTGATTCTAGTTGCTCACTGAGTGCAGGAAGGGCTCGAGCGTGGTCCGGGGACGAGCGAATGGGGGCAAGGGCTGGGTGGGTGCCCAGAGAACCCAGACAGGGGTGGGTTCGCACATCCCTAGTTAAATTATTAGGATTCATACAGTTTTGCCTGTTTATCACAAATGACCTAGAGCAGCATTCTTCAACCTGGTGTCCTCCAGATATGTTGTCTTACAACTCCCATGATCATTGGTCATCCTGGCTGGGGCTGATGGGAACTGAAGTCCAAAACATCCAGAGGGCACCTTGTTGTGGAGGGATGACCTATGCATCTACCCTCTGTCCAGCCCTGTTCTAGGAGCTCCATCTCGCCTGTACACATCATGTGCAACTAGCTGAATCTCAGGTGTCTTCCAGGACTATGGTTTGATAACATTTCCTATGGAGTTCTGAAAGGCATTCAAATCCCAGCTTGTAGAGGGACATGAAAAGCTAGTCAGTTATCTGATGGAAGAGCTATGGTTTCACTAATGCTCGCATGGCATGTCTCCACTGGTTGTCGCCCTGGGATGGATCATTAAGGCTAGAGGACACTGATACATGCTCCCATTGTTCAAAACAGCACTTGCCTCTTGTTTTTTTTCTGATTAGAGAAAGGATCTATTTATGTAAATGAGTGCAGTGACCTCCGCTGCACAACTGTCTCTTTCACCCAAGGTGGAGAGCGTTTTGTTGAGGGCATACGTGCTCATCAAGTAAGATAAATAGAATTGCTTCGCTGTCTCCTCATGTATATGTAATGCTGCGTGTGACTTCTAAAGTCGCAGAATGCCACTCAAAAGGATGATGAGATAATTAAATGGAAATTCCTTTTTTCTTCTCCTAACAGCCCTCCTTTTTTTGCTGACCTAAGCTGAATCCAGGCCAGGTTTACACTGAAGTAAGTGTAATGCTTTGTAAGTCTGCAGCAGGGATTCTGAACCTCCTTCTAGCCTGAGGGCCGAATACCATTTGAGAAAAGCTCCCAGGGGCCGCATTCCAGTGGTGAGCAAAGCTCAAGGCCAAATGGGCAGGGCCAAATGTATCAAAAAGACCAGTACATTTTAGCTTCAAGCCCCTCCTGCCAGTAACTAAGCCTTAGGAGAGGCATGTCAACCTTTTAGAATGGGTGAAAATCTGCACAAAAGCCGGGTAACCGGCAAACAATAATTGGTTGGGGGAAGGGGGTGGGGCCAGGGGGAGGGGCATGGCTATCTTGGGAGCCCCAGAGGGCCAGAGTGGGATCACAGAAGAGCCGGATTTGGAACCTGGCCATGAGGTTCTGCACCCCTGCTCAATGGAGGCTGGCGGCTCCGATGTCAGTGGGGCAGTGGATCCGCTCCGGATTTCAGTCAGAGCCAGTCAGAACTCTAAAGGAGCTCTGCAATGTGCTTCAGTGGAGCAGTGAATCTGCTCTGGGTTTCAGTCAGAGCCAGTCAGAACTCTAAAGGAGCTCTCCAAGGTGCTTCACCGCCCCACTGACATCGGAGTCACCAGCCTCCACTTCCCCTGCTCTTTGCTGATGGAGTTCCATGGCCTAGTTCCACACCAAATGTAGGCTAGCTTACCAAGGATCTGCACTGCGCCACAGTCCACACTGTATATAAGCTGCACAGGATCTATATGCATATTCATATTTGAACCTTGCACTTTGCATGCACTAGAGGTCTGATCATGTTGGCAGGGTCCATAATGTGTCCTGAAAAAACCCCAAACGCAACATCAACTGGATGGTTTTAAAACAAAAACTAAACATATAAAAGATTTTAAATCTCACTCTCCCCACCTTCTTTTATGACTCAGTCTTTGCTTTACAGTTTGTTTAGGTTAAGTGTTTGTGACCATGCAGTCATGACAGTGGTGAGTGGTGAGTGGTGCTTTCTATGAATGGGTTCTCAGGACATTGTCCATAACTAACATGACTGGTAGGTGTGTTGCCCTGGCTGTGGGCATTGAACTCTTAGGTTAGAGGTGCCAAGATGGTGACAAATCAGACTCAAAGGTTTGCTTACAAGGAGACTTTATTGAGTAACTTACAGCACACAGGCATACCCAATAGTTGGATCAGACAGCTTCTCTGAATCCTGAGCCATTGGGTCCAATGGGTCTTATACTCTACAGGTTAGCAATAAGCAGCATAACAGCAGCACGCGCTCCTAGCGTTCATTCTCAGCATAGGCTAGAAGTGTTTGGTTCTCAGGCACAGCCACCTGTGAACAGACTTTGCATCCCAGGCACATCAGAGATAAAGACATTCTCCTCATTAGTAAGGAATGCACTGAGAAGACTGTTATCAGCCCTTGACTCATCTGCACATGCTCAGAGGCTTACTAGCATGGGAATTGCACCAACAATGAATTTAAGCAAGCATTGTGGATCTCTAGGCCCCTCTAACACTACAAATGACTTGGCTACACTCCTGGGGCCAATACAGTAGGGAACCCTACTGTTATGATGGATGCTGTGTGAAGTGATGCCATAGTTGCGGTGTTTATTATTGTTTCAATGTTGTTAGTGTGTTGTTGATGTGCTGCTGAATAGGATCACTGGACTACTTGCGAATGGAAAGAAACAACCTTCTAACATGACCTTTTCACTGGTTAAATCTCAGATTAACCATGAACACACTGGGTAGGGAAGCCACTGAGTGTCTGCCTCAGTGTTCCATTTTCCCATCTGTATAGTCATGATCATTCTGGCCTAACTACTGAGATAATATATGTGACACATATAATTCACCAAAGTGACAAAGTGAAAACAGCTTAGGCTGTTTTCTGGTTATGCACAACAATGTACTAGATCCTGACCATAACATGTGTCACCTTACTTGGCTTGGGGGACATATTTGTAGCTTTAAAAAATTAATCCAGCTTTCAGAGGGATTAACAGCAGAACATCCCCTTAACTAAAGGCACAGAAGGTTAGGGCGTACATAAAGATGGGAATATCTTATATATTCTTAGGCTTAGGAGGACAGAAACTAAATTTTGTCCTAATTAAGACATCAATATTTGTTGATTTCCTAATTATTATTTTTAATTTAGAGAAGAGGAAAAGGACTTAACAGAAGAAGCTAGACCAAATTCGAGCAGAGGTGGTGAATGGTGCTAGTTTCAAAATAGCTGTTTGAAACTTATTTTTTTATTATATAAGTTATTATTATCATTATTATTATGTTCTTCTTTTTCTTCACATCATTTAGATATAATGTGCCTTTAGGAAGTAAGGGTGTGGAGATGTGAATGGCCTAGACCCTTGTCCTCCTCTTGAAAATATGCTCCCATTGTTTTGTACCTTTTATTGAAAAACACACATAAAGCTGATTTACATACCCTTAACTGAGGTTTGTTTATGGTGGGGGGAGGGGGGCTCATTACTGCATCACCCTTAAAACTCCTGATGCTTAAACTTGTTCTTGGCAGTTCTCCAAACTATACCCCACTACCAACAGCCAGAGCCAGCTAGAGCACCATCCTATCCCACTTCCACAATTCCAGGGCAGGAAAAGAGAATAGGGCCACAGTGGTACACCAGCTCCCTCAGTAAGTGTGTTTTAGGATTGGTGCCTTTTTGTGCTTTACAGTGCAGGAGTGGGGGTGGAGAAATTTTATGGAAAAGTTTATTTTACATCTTGATGAACATGAAAAAGATGGAGGCAGATGGGTGGTGCAAATGAGAAGCAAGATGATGTCTTGTTCAGCTACTGAATTATTAATATTCATTGTAAGAGTTGGTTTGTGCCAGTTTTTAGGATTTATCACACAGTCCTATGCGTGTTTACTCAGAAGTCAGTCCCACTATGTTCAATTGCCAGTTGGGCTTTCTCCTGGGTAAGTGTGCCTAGGACTGCAGCCTTAGCTGCCTTCCCAAAATCTCTGCAAATTTAATTCAAAATAAACACCCATCGGATTGCACTGTGAATTCTTGAACATTAATTTCTACAGTAAGCAGAAATGCCAAATGCAACCTGCTCTGTCAGCTACAATTCTTGGTACAAGGTTAGCATGCACCTGTGCAAACAAACCCTGACAGGTTGGTTTGCCCAGGTACATGCTACCTAGCCCACTGACAGGTATCCCTTTCTTCTAGGGATGTCAGAGAATTCCGCGACGAATCTCGGTGAGGCCAAATGCCAGTGCATTCGGCCCCCCGAAATCCGTCACGGAACGAAGCCCCCACCCCCCCACGAAAGGCGCGCGGGACGAAGTCCCCACCACCCCCACCCCACGAAAGGTGCACGAAACGGAGCACTTACCTGCTCCCGTCCGTGCTTTTTGCAAATGGCGGCCGTCCTGCGGCCGTCATTCGCTTCCTCGTCTCAATAGCCATGATAGGCTACATAAATACTTACATAGCCTGTCACGGCTAACGCAGGGATGCCATTTGCATCCCTGCAGAGGCCGTGATAGGCTACATAAGTATTTATGTAGACTATCACGGCGGGGGAGGGGGAACCCAGCGTAAGCAAATGGCGGCAGCTACCGCCATTTGCGTACGCTGGGGTTTTTTCCCCTGTGCCGTGATAGGCTACGTAAGTATTTACGTAGCCTATCATTGTTGTTGTTGTTGTTCAGTCGTTCAGTCGTGTCCGACTCTTCGTGACCCCATGTACCATAGCACGCCAGGCCTTCCTGTCCTAGCCTATCATGGCACGGGGGAAAAAACCCCAGTGTACGCAAATGGCGGCACCTACCGCCATTTGAGTACACTGGGTTTTTCCCCCTGCCGTGATAGGCTATGTAAATATTTACGTAGCCTATGACGGCTCACTACCGGGACACAAATGGCTACGGCTACAACAGCCACCATTTGTGTCCCTGAGGGCCGCACAGCGGCTGGATGTCTGGCTGCGGGCGGCCGGAGCTGGTCGGAGGCTCTGTGGCTTGGCCACAGAGTGGAGCCAGCCGGGCAGGATTCCAGGGGGAGGGACGGAGCACCTCCCCCCCATCAAGGATTCTGGGGAGATGGATGGAACGCCTCCCCCCCACTGCGGATTGCCCAACGTGGAGCCAGGTAGGCGTTTCGTACATCCCTACTTTCTTCTCATCCATGTGGGAACAAATGATACCGCCAAGCGGACGAAGAAATCACATCAAACTTTGAAGATTTGGGAAGGAAACTCAAGAACTTTGGGGCCCAGATAGTTTTCTCATGCATCCTTCCAGTAGTAAGAAGAGGGAAAGAAAGGGGGAAAAAAATACTCCGGATGAATGACTGGCTACAAAGGTGGTGCCGAGCGACGAGAGAGATTTGGATTCTGGGACCACAGCTATACTTCCTGGAAGATGGACTGTTGGCAAGGGACGGGTTGCACCTCAAAAACGCTGGGAAGAATTTGGCCATAGCATGAAGAACTTTATCAGGAGGGCTTTAAACTGAATCCTACGGGGAGGGGAGATGTAAAGTTGGGGGTAACAATGGACAAAGGATCATGCACCGCAACGGAGAGAACAGCTCTGATAGCACCCAATAATAGTCTTCAGTCACATGTAGGAAGAAAGCCAGACTATGAAGCACATGGTCTTCGATGTCTTTATACTAATGCCCAGAGTATGGGAAACAAACAGAATGAACTTGAACTCTTAATACAGGAGGGAAATTATGACTTGATAGGTGTAACTGAGACTTGGTGGGATGACTCTCATGACTGGAATTCAGCAACTGATGGATATAATTTGTTCAAAAAGAACAGGAGGAACAGAAAGGGAGGTGGAGTTGCAATACATCTTAAAAAATATGCATCTCTGCACAGAAATACAGGAGGACGAGCTTGGTAGCCCCATCGAGAGATCTGGGTTAAAATAAATGGAGCAAAGAATAAAAGGAACCTGGTGGTTGGAGTCTACTACTGACCACCCAATCAAGGAGAAGACGAGGATGAAACTTTTGAAAAGCAAATAGCCAATGTTTCAAGGAAGCATGATGTAGTAGTAATGGGGGACTTCAATTTGCTCAACATTTGTTGGGAGACAGACTCTGCAAAACATGGCCCCTCCAGGAAATTCCTGGCTTGCGTGGCGGATCACTTCCTCCTACAGAAAGTAGAAGAGTTCAGTGCTGAAGGAGTTGCACTGGTTACCAGTTGTTTTCCGGGCCAAATTCAAGGTGTTGGTTTTGACCTTTAAAACCCTATATGGTTCCGGCCCAGCCTATCTTAAGGAGCGCCTCCAGCAACACCAGACAGGCCGCTTAACAAGATCAGCCTCGGATGGCCTTCTCTCTGTCCCATCAGCCAGGACAGCTAGACTGGTGGGGACGAGGGAGAGGGCCTTCTCTGTGGTGGCCCCCACTCTGTGGAACTCCCTCCCTAGGGAACTCCGTCATGCCCCCTCTTTAATGAGCTTCCGTCGTGCATTAAAAACATGGTTGTTCAGGCAGGCATTTGGGGTGGGTTAGGGTATTTTTTTTAAAAAAAAATTATGGTAAAATTTTATTGTTTTAAATTGTTTATGGTGGGTTGTACATCGCCCAGAGTGGCTGGGTGACCAGTCAGATGGGCGATTAATAAATGTAATAAATGTAATAATAAATAAAAGAGGGAACTAGAGGATCAGCTATCCTTGACTTGATCCTAACCAACAGAGATGACAGTGGATAAAGTAGCAGTTACAGGAACTCTGGGGGAAAGTGACCATGGTATACTTGACTTCATAGTTCTTAGGGAAGCAAAACCCGAGTGTAGCCAAACTCGTACCCTGGATTTTAAGAAAGCTGATTTTAATAAACTCAGAACAATGATCAGTAAGGTCCCATGGCAAGCCCTTCTAATGAGAAAAGGAGTCCAAGATGGGTGGGAGTTTTTAAAAAAGGAAATTCTCAAGGCACACATACAAACCATTCCAACAAGAAAAAAATGTGGAAGGCAACAGAAGAAGCCAATGTGGCTTCATAAAAAGCTTAGAGATGACCAGAAAACAAAAAAAGCACACATACAGGAATTGGAAGTGGAAGGAAGGCCAAACAACAAAGGAAGAGTACAGGCAGGTAGCACAGAATTGCAGGGATGGCATCAGGAAGGCTAAAGCTGAGGTTAGCGAGGGATGCTTGAAGCAATAAAAAGGCTTTCTTCAGATATGTGCATAATAAAAGACAGAGGAAAGAAATGGTGGTTCAGCTATTAAATAAGGATGACAAAATGATAACAGATGACAAAGAAAAGGCAGAAGTGCTCAATTCCTGCTCTGGCTCAGTCTTCTCCCAAAAGAGGGTCTATGACCCCCCCCCCCGGGCAAAAGCAAAGTACAGGCTGGAGGAGTAGGATTGCAGCTTGAGATCGATAGACATATCGTCAAGGAACACCTAATTACTTTGAATGAGTTCAAATCTCCAGGGCCAGATGAACTGCATCCTAGAGTAATAAAGGAACTGGCAGAAGAACTCTCAGAACTGCTATCTATTCTCTTTGAGAAATCATGGAGGACGGGTGAAGTGCCAGATGACTGGAGGAGGGCTAATGTTGTCCCTATCTTCAAAAAGGGTGAAAAGGAGGAACCTGGGAACTACAGACCAGTCAGTCTGACATCAATCCCTGGGAAAATTCTGGAGCAGATGATAAAGCAATCCATCTGGAAGCACCTTGAAAACAATGCAGTGATTACTTGAAGCCAACATGGATTTGTCAAGAACAAATCCTGCCAGACGAATCTGATCTCATTTTTTGATCAGGTCACCTCCCTTGTGGCCTGTGGGAATGCTGTGGACATAATATACCTCAACTTCAGCAAAGCTTTCGACAAAGTGCTCCATGATATCCTGATTACTAAACTAGCTCAAAGTGGGCTAGATGAAACAACGATCCGGTGGATTGTTGGCTACAGATGGCTACAGATTTGGACTCAAAGAGTGCTTATCAATGGGATCTTCTCAAACTGGGGAGAGATAACAAGCGGGGTACCGCAGCGCTAAGTCCTGGGCCCAGTGCTCTTCAACATTTTTATTAATGACTTGGAGGAGGAGGTGCAGGGAATGCTGGTCAAATTTGCACATGAAACAAAATTGTGCGGGATAGCTAATACCCTGGAAGACAGAAACAAAATTCAAAGTGATCTTGATAGACTGGAGCACTGGGCAGAAAATAACAGAATGACATTTAATAGGGATAAATGCCAGTTTCTGCACCTAGGAAAAAGAAACCAAATGCACAGCTCCAAGATGGGGAATAGGTGGCTCAGCAACACTACAAGCGAGAAGGATCTTGGAATTGTTGTAGATCACAAGCTGAATATAAGCCAACAATGTGATGTGGCTGCAAAAAAGGCAAATGCTCTTTTGGGCTGCATTAATAGAAGCATAGCTCCCAAATCCTGTGAAGTACTAGTTCCTCTCTAGTCAGCACTGGTTAGGCCTCATCTGGAGTACTGTGTCCAGTTCTGGGCACCTCACTTTCAGAAGGATGCAGACAAGCTGGAGAGGGTTCAGAGGAGGGCAACCAAAAAGATCAGGGGACTGGAAACAAAGCCCTATGAAGAGAGGCTGAAAGAACTGGGCATGTTTATCCTTGAGAAGAGAAGACTAAGGGGAGATATGATAGCACTCTTCAAGTACTTGAAAGGTTGTCGCAGAGAGGAAGGCCAGGATCTCTTCTTGATCATCCCAGAGTGCAAGACACGGAATAATGGGCTCAAGTTCCAGGAAGCCAGATTCCGGCTGAACATCAGGAAAAACGTCCTGACTGTGAGAGCAATGCAACAATGGAACCCATTTCCTAGGGAGGTGGTGGGCTCTCCCACACTGGAGGTGTTCAAGATGAGGCTGTCAGGGATGCTCTGACTTAGATTCCTGCATTGAGCAGGGGGTTGGATTCGATGGTCCTGTAGGCCCCTTCCAACCCTATTATTCTTTGATTCTACTATTCTATGATTCTGTGATGGAAGGAAGGGAAACAGAAAAAAAAATCAGTTGTGAAGAGGGGAGAAAGAAGGTGTGTGTGTGTGTGTGTAGTTCAATCCAGCTGGGTGTGTGGATGTTTCTGTTGGAGGGGGAGGGGTGATATAATGAAAGAGCGTAGGGAAGGCTAATGGGTAATGTTGGGGCGCTAAGGGAGTGTGCAAGGTGGCTGTTTAAATGAGAAGTGATCTGTCCATGAGGGCTGAGTTGAGAAGGTGAAGCTTTCATAGAGTATCATATCTTGAAAACCTAAAATGTTTGTGAGTGAGTGAGTGAGTGAGTGAGTGAAAAAGATTTTAACACCCCTGCATTTTTTCTCAGACGTCCAATTGAAATACCACTGCCTTACCCTCAGCTGTAACTCAGCACTGTTTTTGGATGCCGGTTGAAGGTTGCATATCTTACAAGGTTGTACAATCTTAGAAGGGGGCATGGCTGTGAGGGGGCAGTCCTGTGACTGTCACGAAGGGACCCTGCACTTAGGGATGGCGGAGAATTTCGCCACAGATTTCAGTGAGGCCAAATGCACTGGCATTCAGCCCCCTGAAATCCCTGGCGGAACGGCCTGCCCCCCTGCCCCCCCCACGGATTCCCCCTGGGACGAGGCTTACCTGGGGCGGATGTTCCGGATGGCGGCAGCTCCAGCGGAGGGTCCGGCGGCAGCGGCTGGTCTTTTGACCCACTGCCGCGGCCGCCATTTGCATCCTGGTCTTTGCCGTGATAGGCTACGTAAGTATTTATGAAGCCTATCACAGCAAGCCAAGCAAAAAACAACAATGGCGTACGCAAATGGCCGTGGCTATGGTGGCCGCCATTTGCGTTCCCTATTTTTTGCCGTTTTAGTCTATGTAAATATTTACGTAGGCTATTATGGCAGAAAGAAAAGGGGAACGCAAATAGCTTGTGGGCGCTATTTGCATTCCCCCTTTTTTTAGCCGTAATAGACTACGTAAATATTTACGTAAGCTAAAACGGCGAAAAATAGGGAATGCAAATGGCGGCCACCATAGCCGCCACCATTTGCGTACGCTGGGGTTTTTTTTGCCCAGCTGTGATAGGCTACGTAAATACTTATGTAGCCGATCACGGCAGCCTGGCGGGACGCAAATGGTGGCTGCTACGTCAGCCGCCATTTGCATCCGCAGCAGCCGGCCCGCGGCCAGAACGCTGGCTGCAGACCGGCCTGGCTGGCTGCTCTGTGGAGCTGCCACAGAGCGGAGCCAGCCAGGCAGGATTCCAGGGGGGAGGACCAGATCGCCTCCCTCGCCCGTTGAGGATTCCGGGGGGAGGGACAGAGCGCCTCCCCCCTCACCGCGAATCAATTCTGCAAAAAGGTAAGTGACGTTTTTACATCCCTACCTGCACTTCTGAATTTGCCACTTCACTGCTGCCCATAAGCATACAAAACGTCTGCACTCTTCCATGCATTAGACGCGTATCAAATGTATACCATTTCCCCCTTGCAGTATGGATACACTTCAGATCTGATCACAGTAGCAGGGTCTACAACATGTCAAGACAAGATCAGTGCTGGCATTATTTGAGTGGGAGGGAGTAAAATATAAAGAGTTTTGAATCTCCCT
Organism: Heloderma suspectum; assembly: GCF_057233095.1. Classification (NCBI taxonomy): domain Eukaryota; kingdom Metazoa; phylum Chordata; class Lepidosauria; order Squamata; family Helodermatidae; genus Heloderma; species Heloderma suspectum. The sequence goes on along the minus strand of NC_139461.1, from coordinate 304,678,046 downwards.
CCACTCTCTTTTTTAGTTTAGCCTGCACTTTAGAGCTTTTTTAGCCTAATTGTTTGCAGCTATAGTCATGATGCCATGGTGCAGTGAATGGTGCTTTCAGTGCATAGTTGGTAGAGGAAATTGTCAGGAAGGACAGTGTGATTGTTTGGGGAGTTGCACAGTTGTCCACAATTGTAACAGAAGCCAATGAGCTATGGAAATGTCCTTGGTGGGGTAGCCTACACTCTAGGGATGGACGAAAGTCCCTTACCTGTTCTCGAAGCTTGCTTTCTTCGAAGCACCGGCAGCGGTGGCGGCAGCGGCTGGTCTTCTGACTGGCTGCCACCACCGCCATTTGCAGTCTTGTGTAGAAAAAAAATAAAAATGATGTGATAGGCTACGTAAAGATTTAGCTGGGTTAAAAAAAAGCTGGGTTAAAAACAAACAAACCGCGTACACAAATGGCGGCGGCTATGGCCGCTGCCATTTGCGTTCCTTATTTTTGGCCGTCTTAGTCTATGTAAATATTTACGTAGACTATGACAGCAAAAATAAAGGGGAACACAAATAGCATAGCGGGCGCTATTTGCGTCCCTTTTTGATTCACTGTTTTAGCCTACGTAGATATTTACGTAGGCTAAAACGGTGAATCAAAAAGGGACGCAAATAGCGCCCACTACGCTACTTGCATTCCGCTTTATTTTCGCTGTCATAGTCTATGTAAATATTTACGTAGAATAAGACGGCCAAAAATAAGGAACGCAAATGGCGGCAGCCATAGCCGCCATTTGCGTAGGCGGGTTTTTGTTTTTTTTCCCAGAGCCCTCCGTGGCCGGAAATCCGGCTGTGGATGGCTCTAACCTGGCTGAGCCTGGCCGGCTGCTCCGCGGAGCTGCCACGGTGCACAGCCGGCCGTGGAGGATTCCGGGAGGGAGGAACAGATCGCCTCCCCCCCCGTCGAGGATTCCGGGGGGAGGGACGGAACGCCTCCCCCCCCCACCATCAACATAATCCGTGGAAAGGTAAGTAACTTTCGTACATCCCTATTATAAGGCATCCTATGTTCCTCAATGCTATAGTCATAGTGGTTCCTTCTAATACCAAACCTGGATGTCCCAGTGCCTATTTGTTTGGGAATGGAACAGGTCCACTCAAAAATAAGGTAGCGGTTTCTGCATTCCTGGGGGAATCCCCAGGTAAGTGGAAGTGTATTCATTAAAACAACACTACTAGGCTCCTGTTCCTGGCTGGCTGGAGCTCGGAACAGGATCCATCCTGTTAGGGGCTAGGGATACACAGTGACATTTTGGTGAAGGCCATACTTCTTAGCACCTACTGTATCTTGGAATGGATGGGAAATATAGCCCGTAGAGCTTCCCCCATTTCCATGCACACAGGCCACAGATGCCTTTGTCAATTTTTAGGATTTTTAGGGTGCAATCCTATGCATGTTTATGCAGAAAAATAGTCCTACTACTCCCAGCATTCCCCAGCCAGCCATGCAAAGGCCTGCATAGGCAGGGCATGATGAGTGCCAGTGGAAATTCATGCCAAAGGATCAGAGCCACTGCCAAAACAGATATCTTCTTCATACTTGCCAACCTAAGTGCCTCTGGTGGTGGGCAAGTGAGAAGGGCTTCTGCTGATGACCTCAGATTACAGGCAGGCTGGTATAGGTAAAGATAGTCCTTCAGGTAACTCAGGTCCAACCCGCTTAATGATTAAAGGTTAAAGCCAGCACTTTACTGGTCTTGGAAACACACTGGTAACCTAATTAAAATTATTTAAACACTTTAAAACATCACAAAACATCACTGGCTACTAATTAGCCTATGAGCCAAGTTCAAGGTCTTGCTGTTGGCATAAAAAGCCCTGAACAGCTTGGGACCAGGATGCCTGGCAGATCACCTTCTCTAATATAGACCTGTGTGACCATTAAGATCATCAGAGGCGTCCTTACCACAACCTGCAGACTGCTGTCTTATGGCAACATGGAAGTGGGCCTTCTCCATGGTGGCACCAACCTTATGGAATGCACTTCCCTTTGGTATTCGGGAGGCACCAACTGTGGCTTGCTTTAGGTGCCAGCTGAAGTCCCATCTCTTTATCTAGGCCTTCCCTGAGTGAGTGTGCTGCCCATTTCATTTGCTAATTATCATACTGTGAGTAATTGGCTTTAGTGTTCTTACGAATGTTTTATTTTAATGTACTTTAATATCTTCCCTCTGTAAAATGCTTAGAGATATTTTAATATATGGTAATCAGTATATACTGACAACAAAGGTCCACATAGTTAAAGCAATGGTATTCCCCGTAGTAACCTATGGCTGTGATTGCTGGACCATAAGGAAGGCTGAGCGAAGGAAGATAGATGCTTTTGAACTGTGGTGCTGGAGGAAAATTCTGAGAGTGCCTTGGACTGCAAGAAGTCAAACCAGTCCATCTTCCAGGAAATAAAGCCAGACTGCTCACTTAAGGGAAGGATATTAAAGGCAAAACTGAAGTACTTTGGCCACATCATGAGAAGACAGGATACCCTGGAGAAGATGCTGATGCTAGGGAAAGTGGAAGGCAAAAGGAAGAGGGGCCGACTGAGGGCAAGATGGATGGATGATATTCTGGAGGTGACGGGCTCAACCTTGGGGGAGCTGGGGGTGGCGATGGCCGAAAGGAAGCTCTGGTGTGGGCTGGTCCATGAAGTCACGAACAGTCGGAAGCGACTGACCGAATAAACAACAACAAATCAGTATATAAATGTATTCATTAAGTAATAAATAAAACAATTACAAAACTTTAAAACATCACTTTAAACAAAAGAACCAACTCCCAACCAACCGCCTAGCAGTAGCCAGTGTCCTCCTCTCTCCCAGCAAAAAATTGTGGGCTCTCTAGATCCTGGTGGTGATTGACCAGGAGAAGGATGGGTTGTGGTGGATGGCTCAATGAAAATGTTGACCCAGTGTGTGTCAGCTGTGAAAAAAGGCACTTGTGCATGAGGACCACCCTCTCTGAAGATTTAAATTGCACTCCACATAGCCCGCCAAAGAGCTGCCTTTCCAGTGCATTGAAAAAACCAGCAAATGAAAGGTGTCAAAAGATCCATATGGTTCAACTCAAAATGCATGCTAGTCCACCTATTGCATCTAGACCACAGCCGCACCTTTAAATTGGGATTATTAAAATAATAATATGGCTTGACTCAAAATAATAGTATGGTGCGACTCAAAAATAATAATATTATTAAAATAATAATATGGTGCATCTCAAAAATAATAATATAATTATAATAATATGGTGCAACTCAAAATACTAATATGGTGCAACTCAAAAATAATATTATTAAAATAATAATATGGTGCAACTCAAAATAATAATATGGTGCAATTCAAAAATAATAATATTATTAAAATAATAATATTGTTCAACTCAAAATGCATGTTGATCTACCTATTGCATCTAGACCACAGTTGGTCCAAATTTGGATTATTAACTTTTTAAAGGGAACAGTGCTAATAACTTCTTTTTTTAAAATTGGCAGAATTGGATGAAATTGGTAGGGATAGTTGCCCTTTCTGAGGGGATCTAATCTGCCAAGTATTGGATGAGTTGGTTCAGGGAGCTTTGTGCAAGAACATCCTTTATAGTTTGGGTGGTTCCAAAAAGGATGTGCCTACTGCCCTATGTTTTTGTGGGCAATTGTTATGAAAATGACATACAGCGTAAAGATGGCTCTGCTTAAGAAAAGTGCACAAATTCTTTTTTGTGGAAGGGGAGAGTTCAATTTTTTTTAGGGGGTGGGGAGAAGTGATTCATTTCCCCTTACTCCACTTCATGAGGGTTTTTTGGCAATTTGTATGAAAATGTCATATGGGATAGAGAGGCCATAGCTCAGTGGTAGACCTCAGTGGTGGAGCCATGCTTTGCACGCAGAATGTCCCAGGTTCAATGCCTGGCGTTTCCAGGTATGGCTGGGAAGGAATCCTGCCTGAAACCCTGGAAAGCCACTGCCGGTCAACCTGACAGCATCAGAGTATGGGTTGGCCATGTGTTGACTGTGGGTTGTTGTTGAATTGCAGGTTGTTTTTAATCAAGGGTTGTTGTGTTGTGTGAACCCAGCTGCTCTAATAAACCTTGGTTTGTTAAGCACGAAAACCCCACAGTTCACGATCCAACCAGAAACCATGGGTTCTCTTCATGGGCTGTTCATGCTTAACAAATCAGGGTTTCATAGTGTGGCTCAGTCCACATAACACAACAACCCACAATTCAACAACAACCTATGCTTCAACGGCAACCCACACTCAACCCATACTGTGGCTTGTCATGTTCTGTGAACCCTTGTCAACAATGCTGGGCTAGATGGAGCAATGGTCTGACTTTGTATATTTATTTGTTTATTTATTAAATTTATTAATCGCCCATCTGGCTGGTCACTCAGCCACTCTGGGCAATGTGCAACAATAAAAACAGTTCACACAATAAAATTCAACATTAAAAACATCACATTTCTAAAATTACCCTAGCCCACCCCAAATGCCTGCCTGAACAACCACGTTTTTAATGCATGGTGGAAGCTCATTAAAGAGGGGGCATGGCGGAGTTCCCTAGGGAGGGAGTTCCACAGAGTGGGGGCCACCACAGAGAAGGCCCTCTCCCTTGTCCTCACCAACCTAGCTGTCCTGGCTGATGGGACAGAGAGAAGGCCATCCGAGGCTGAACTTGTTGAGTGGCCTATCTGGTGTTGCTGGAGGTGCTCCTTGAGACAGGCTGGGCCAGAATCGTATAGGGTTTTAAAGGTCAAAACCAGCACCTTGAATTTGGCTCGGAAAACAACTGGTAACCAGTGCAGCTCCTTCAGCACTGGAGTGATGTGATCTTGCCAGCAGCCTTTAATCAGGCGAGTCACCGCTTTCTGTACCAGCTGCAGCTTTCGAACTGTCTTCAAGGATAACCCCATGTAGAGCGCATTACAGTAGTCCTCGTTTAGAGGAGACCAGGGCATGTACTACTGATGGGAGCAGATGGTCAGGAAGGTAGGGGCACAACTGCCGTATCAGATGGAGTTGGTACAGTGCTGTCCGGCTCACAGCTGACACCTGAGCCTCCATGGACAGCTGGGGGTCTAAGATGACCCCCAAGCTGTGGACCTGGTCTTTCAAGGGTAGCCGTATAAGGCAGCTTCCTATGTTCCTAGGTGTCCCTAGGCAAGAACCCTGTGAAATTCCAGAGGGATAGGTGCAGGGACTAGAGAGTTATGATAATTGAAAAACAGTTACAGACTTTTTTTGTTTTCTGTTCATTTGGTACCAAGAGTCATGAAAAGTTGCATTGAACAGGGTGGATGATGAATGTGGAGCATACAGTGGCAGAGGGGGAAGGACTTAAACAGCCAGCATTTTCCAAGCAAGCACCCAGCGCTACACCCTCCCATGTCCCACAGACTCCACCAAATGTCTTTTAATGCTCCTGGGAGGGAGAGCCAGCAAAGCATGCTGAACACTGGATCTGTCCTGTGATATATTCCTTCAACATCCCTCCCGCAAAGCCCTCAGACTAGAGAGCCCTTGTAGAACCATTCACTGTGATTTAGAAGCCAGAACTACGTCCCCTCCTCTCCCACCCCCCTCTCGCTACACTGGTGTTTTCCTTATATGGAGGGCTTGAGGAGAAATGTTTCCATGTTGTGCCTTGGTGTCCCTCTGAATCTCAAATCTTCAGGGGCATCTCTACACCAGCCTAAAATCCTGCATTTAAAATGGGGCTTTCTGTTTCCATTTTAAATGTAGGATCACAACGACTCCCTTTTTCATGTGCTTCCTTTCCCCCATCCCCTTTCCCCCTCCTCCTCCCTGTATCTGAGTCTTCCATTATCTTTCATTGACCTCACTCCTCTTCTTGCCACTTTTCCTCTTCTTGTTGACAAAACTGAAGCGGAACACAACGGGGTAATTTCATAGCTCATGATCTGCGATCTATTTAAAAATGGAACAAAGGGCATTTAGTGCAGGAGACGCCTTGGATGATCACGGCGTCATGTAAAGAGCCTGCAGACTTCTGGGAAGGAGCCATCTCAATCGCAGGATAAAAGCTCCATGTGGAGGAGCCTCAGGAGTGTTCAGATTCAGTCTGCTTCAGAGGAGCCGCACTTCGATTCAGACATCTCCCAAATCTGTTCGAATCAGCACAACTTGGTTTGGGATCCAGCCAAATCACAAGCACAGCTCCACCACACAGAAACGTCACATCCAGAAACGGTCAGCTTATGAGCTTCCCAAAGGCATCTGATTAGGTGCTCTGGGAAACAGAATGTGGGACTGGGAGAACCTTTGGTTTGATCCCAGAAGACAGCAACTTTTACTTCTTAGTGAAGATTCTGATTAAATGGCCTGTAAAACTGGTGCACTGGTTCCTGAGATCTCACCAAATACTGCTTGTAGGTTTTCCACAGCCATGAGGTCTAGAGAGTTTGCTTAAAATGCCAACGGGGGTGGGAGTGTGGGAATCAGGTTCCTCAGATGCTAAATTCTGTGTCAGCAGGTTTCATGTTTGGGTAGTAAACTCATAAACTTGCAGTGTATACTGCTCCCAAGCATCATCTGATGCTGATGGGGGTGGGGGAGGAGTCCTTGCCCTTTATCTAAATATAGATTTCAAAATACCACAAAATACATGCAAAATAACTTTTAAAAAATCTGTTCAGCAAACTCTAATTACACTAGAAAGATGCATTTAGACCATAGCACCCATCCCCCGCCCACCTCCCCTCCCCAAAATCTAATTAAAATGGAAAGGGAACTTCCATATTACAACAGCATTATAGCACTCCAGGGTGTGTTTAACGGGGCTATAAATGCATTTCTCAGGTGGTTCAAGTGCCTTCGGCCTTCACCCTGTGCCTCGCATGGCCCCGTTAATGGGCCCGTACATCATGGGCCTGTCACATTTTTAATCGTATGTTGCACGGCAGGGTTACCGCTGAGATGTGAAAAACCAATCACTGCATGGGTGGAAATCCTTCCTGAGTGTCACAGAAGGAAGGCAGAATGTGATCGATCAATCAGTCAATAATCAATGCAATTATTATTGGAGTTAGCATGATCTGGGCAGGGCCTGCGGAAGGCCTGAGTGAGCCCTTGGCAAGGTGCCTTCTGATGGAACCATGGAAGCCACGGTTGCGACCATCTTAGTTTTCCCAAAATGCAGTGCTCCTGAAGTCTCTTTGTTCGGAGACACTGTGAGTAAAAACAAAAAAAAAGCGGGAGCAGGGAGTTCTGCCACAAAAAAAATATGGGATCATGGGGATTTTTTTAAAAAAAGCTACCCACAATGCCTTGGAATGATGGGATGGGGGTTGTCTACATCAGAGCTGTGCTCAAATGGCCTCTCAGAATTTTCCACCCTTTTTATGGGCAGAGAAATTGCTCAAGGGGAGGAGAAATTCTGAACAATTTCTCACAGGTAGGGCTCACTGTTGGCAGGGGTTGTAGCACAACTTATTTTTTCATAAGGGGTTTGGGGGTTTTTGTTCTCCCAACAGCACCAACTGTGTTGGCAGGCTGGCCCCACAGTTTGCATCCACCACAATGCAGGGGGCATGGTTGCGGCTACCTCCAGAGAAGAGGTGGACCTAGTGTGAGCCAAAATTTCCTGAAAGGTTTCTTCCCCTTTGAAAGAGGTTTCGATTTTTCTGCCTCATTCTCAGGGTGTTTTTTTTAAATTTATTTTTGTGGTGTTTTTGAGGTCACCTAATTACTGCAAGGTGGCCGAGGGTGCTGTGCTTGTATTTTCTTCCTATTACACATCTCTCCATTGCTCTTCAGCCTCCTAGACTGCCTGCACTTCCTGATCTGAAAAACCCTATGGCAGGAATTACCTCATGATGTCTTCCCCTGGGCTTTAATTGAAGTGTGGGAAGCTGAGGAGGCTACAGGCTGCTGGAGAGATGATTGTAGAATGAAAAACAGGACATTTGGGCACACTGCTTGCCTACCTCCTATGTAAGGAAAGCACAAGAACCCCCAACTCAGCCCATGAGAATTTCTCCGAAATGTTCTTCACCATTGAATTTCTTCTCGGAAGCAATTTCGTTTCTGTCAGATGGAATGAGAATGGTCAAAACAAATGTGGGAGAAGTTTTCGGCACAGCACTAGTCTACATACTCCTAGAGTAAAATTCATAATGTTTGGCAGTCTGTAAGGACAGATACTGAAGCTGAAGCTCAAATATTTTGGCCACCTAATGCGAAGAGAAAACTCTCTGGAAAAGACCCTGATGCTGGGAAAGACTGAAGGCAAAAGGAGAAGGGGACGGCAGAGGATGAGATGGCTAGATAGCATCACCGATATAATGAATATGAACTTGAGCACGCTCCGGGAGAGAGCGCAGGACAGGAAGGCCTGGCGTGCTCTGGTCCATGGGGTCACGAAGAGTCGGACACGACTGAATGACTGAACAACAACAACAACAAAGGAGATACAATTATAACAGACAACAGTACATTCACATAGTGCATCGTTTAACTATGGCATTAACTACCACAAGATGTAGTGATGGCCACCAACTTGGATGGCTTTAAGAGGGGATTAGACAAATTCATGGAAAATTATAAGGCCCCAGTTGTGGCCCTATGTTAAGGCTAAGTTGGAGGAATCACATTCCGCCATTATAACTAGAAATTAGGGGACAGTGGATTCTTCTATGGCTTATACTCAGCTGGCAGATCAGAGGATTGGTTTGAAACTTGGCAATGTTGGATAGGGATGTACGAACCCCCGATGTCTGGTCCAGGGGGGTGGGTCTGCCGCAGGGCTATTCGGGCCGCTTGGGGCCCCATGGATTTCTCCTGCCGCATCTGATGGAGCTGACAGAGCTGCACTCCAGCTTTCCAAATAATGTTATAAGCTAACGGCAGCTGCCATTAGCCTATTGCAGGAAAAGTACAGCCATCGATGGCATATTTTATGCTATTTGTGGCTGTAAAGCACTTACTTTTACCTAAATTGCAGCTGTTTACGGCTGTATTTAGGTAAAAGTGCTTTACAGCTGCAAATGGTGTACAAGACACCATTTACGGCTGTAATTTTCCCACAAATAAGCTAATGGCAGCCACAATTAGTGTATCATGTTTTTTAGAAAGCTGGAGAGCCGCCCTGTGGGAACTCTTCCAGACACGGAGATGAGTGCAGCCAGTATGCTACAGACTCCGGAAGTTGGATTGTTTGGAATCTGGCCTCATTTGAGACCGTGGCAGATTTCTCCAGCATCCCTAGTGTTGGAGAGGTTGGTTTTAGGGATGTCAGAAAAATCCACTGCGGATTCAAATGAAGCTGGATTCTTTGGAATCCAGTCTCAGGAATCTGCAGCGGATTGGGACCACTTACCTCTGCTCCAGGATGACTGGAGGCAGAATGGCACTTGGCTGCTTCTTCCAGCCAGAGCCATTCGCCTCCTCCCTGTCCCTGCCGATTGCTTAAAAAAAAAAAAAATGGCAATCGGGAGGATGTGCCCATACACTTATACGCAAATACAGTCATGAATCTTGCGTATAAGTCTATGTATCCATAGGCTTATACTCAAAATTCATGACTCTATTTGCATATAAGTCTATGGACACATCCTTCCGATCGCCTTAAAAAAAAAGACTTTTTTTTAAAGGCGATCGGCAGGGACAGGGAGGAGGCAAACAGCTCTGGCTGGCAGGAGGGAAGGTAAGTGCCCCCAAGCCAGTCCCCCCCCCAGAATCTGAGTGGAGTGGAACCACTCTCGAGAATTCTGGGGGGAGGAACGGATCGCCTCCCCCCCACGGATTCCCCACCGGAACAGACAGTGGGGAATCCGTACACCCCTATTTATTTTGAGGATGGCCCATGCCTATTTTGAGGTAGAAAGGGTAAGAGACGGCTTTTTAATAGGAGTTTAAAGTTTGATGAATGACCTCCAACAGTTTGACAGGCATTGTTTGTTTTCTTTCATAATATTAGAACCCAGGGACATCCCACGAAGCTCATGCTGGGAGATTCAGGACAGATAAAAGGAAAGACTTCTACACAGAGCACATAGTTAAACACTGAAATTCATTTCCACAAGATGTAGTCATGGCCACCAATTTGGATGGCTTTAAAAGGGGATTGGAAAAATTCATGGAGGAGAAGACTCTCAATGGCTACTAGTCGTTTTGGCTGTATGCTACCTCTAGTACCAGAGGCAGTATGCCTATGTACACCAGTTGCTGGGGAACATGGGTGGGAGGGTGCTGTTGCACTCATGTCCTGCTTGTGGGTTCCTGGCCAATAGCTGGTTGCGCACTGTGTGAACAGAATGCTGGACTAGATGTACCCTTGGTCTGATCGAGCATGGCTCTTCTCATGTACTTTCTCACATACTTTGCTGGAGTTAAATTTTATTGGCCAATATCTCCATTTGTACATCATCTTTCAGGAAACTGTTTGCCCTAGAAGTACTGTAACATGTTTGCAGTTTGTCTTTGAAATGTAATACACCCACCTGGCCCATTTTCTGCTATGCAAGTGAATAAGATTCTTCCGTAGGAATGCCTGCTACGTTTAGAACTTTGTAAAATCCCAAAAGAAAAAGCCTACAATGTACATGCCCCCCAAAAGAAAAATCCTTTTGGGACAAAAGATATGTGAGTAAATAAGTTATTCTTAATTTGCAAGTTTATAAGGTTATGAGACATTTATGCCACTAGGATTTTGTGATAAAAATTATTTCAGAATTCTGGACATTTATAAAGTAGTACTAAATTTTGTGAAACAATAATCACCAGATCATATTAAAATATATCAATCACAATATTCCTTTCTTAGAATACATGCATGTTGTAAAAATGTACGTTAAAGTTCCTCTGTGTGCATTCTTTCCCTTCTAAATGGTGTGTGAGGGTCAAAACAGACATTGCTTTAAAGACATCCCTAGCAGCTACAGCTTTTTCCATTTTTACTCTAGAGGAGGGGCAGGGCCCCCAATCCAGATCGGGACCCTAACGTGAGTGATACGTACATTTTAATCACCACCACCACCACCACCATAGGCCTGATCCAGATCTGGGCCCCTGCACCTGCCATTTCTCTTGCCAAATAGTGAACCACAATCCAATGGGTCACTATTTTGCAACAGAAATTTCAGGTGTGCCCCCAATCTGGATTGTGCTCATACTCTGGGTGGATGATAAATGCCCTCTACCCCTATGCTAGGGTCCTGATCCAGATTGGCCTTCCTGCACCTACTCTAGAGTACAAACAAGCTAACAGCTACATCTTTAAAGTAATGTCTCTTGGCCCTGATTTCTTATTAGTTATATTTGTTCTTGTTTGTTTCTACTGAGTTTCTCATTTTCAATTTCAAGTTTGACTGACCAGAGAGTTTTAGGAATACCCTTCTCAAAATATATTCAGGTTCAGTTAACACCCACACACACCACTTTCAATTTAACAGGTTGTGTTAAGGGCTTTCCATGTTCACTTCAGCATTAGGGATGGGCGGATTCCCTACCTTCCAGTCCATGGGGAATCCACCCGCAGGGGGGAGGCGATCTGTTCCTCCCCCCGAATCCTCTTCAGCCGGCTCCGCACCGTGGCGATTCCATGGAGCCGCTGGCCAGCTCCGAAGCGCCAGCAATGCGGCTGCCATGCCGTATCGCTGGCTGAAGGGGACTTGACTTGACTGACTGTGGACGCAAATGGCGTCCAGAATGCAATTTGAGGCTGTAAAGGCCTTACTTTAAGGTAAATGCAGCCGTAAATGGCTGCATTTAGCTTAAACTAAGACCTTTACAGCCGCAAATGGCTTCCTGGATGCCATTTGCATCCGTGCTTTTCATTCATGTGATAGGCTGCGCAAATATTTGCATAGCCTATCACGTAAAACAGGGATGCAAATGGTGTCCTGGCCGCCATTTGCAGCCCTGTTTTTTCACGAAAATGAGGTGAGTCAAGAAGACGTCTCTGGTAGCAGAAGTCCTTCCAACTCTCTCTGACATCTCATCTGCTCTCTGAGCATGTAAACAAAGCCACAATGTGATCAGTTAGAGGTTGCTTATTAATTCAAAACCACAACTGTATAAACAGACAACTGTCTCTCCCATCTATATCTCTAACTCCAGCCAACATTAGCACACTCTGTTCATGGGAAAGTATTCCTCAAATTGATTGTCTGTACAAGTGATTTTTAATTAATTTGGTGTGACTGAGCCAAGACGTTTTACAACAATCTTATGGATGATCAATATGTCCTTCTTTGTTTATTTATTTATTCATTTATTTTTGTATTATTATGCTTTGATCTAAAATTCTAGGCGCATTTGATACCATAAAAAGAAACATTTGCATATTTTCTCCAAGTTCTTATGAGCGTTTTTATAAAAGCATGCACCTTTAAATCGTCACATCGTCAAACTGGCATCTTTGAAGGAGAAGCTTCTATTCCCAAACACAATAAACAGTCATCTATTACTATGTTAATTTGAAAAGCAGGTCATGGGAAATTACATTGCTTAAAATAGGTCACCGATTATAATTCTGCATTCTATTAAAACAAGCACATCTCTGAAATCTTTATTAGTTTATTTTAATTACAAGCACAAAAATATTCAGTGCTAAATGATTACCATTTGTGCATTTTACACTGGTCTGGGTACACATCTTTTGTTGTTGTTCATATTCCTCCAGCATTAAATTCTGCAGATCACACTCTCTTAGGTTGTGTGCGTTTTTCTTAATTTATTTACCCATCAATCTAATGTTATGATCAAGTTGCATTTGAAACCAAAATGGAGGAGAGGGGAGGGAAAATGTGCAGAATATTAAATATTGATGCACTTTTAATTAGCTCCCCATTGAAACACTAAAAATACAGGGTCTATTTGAGAACTACCAGTGAGTAACCACTAGTCAACCACTCTAGTGCTATCAACAGCCCAAATTAAATTCTTCAGTAGGCGATTCATTATTTTGAAATTGCTGAAATAAATCCTGCTTCTGAATGATCAGAGTCAAATTTCCTCCCACTGAAAGCCAAATGGTTAGTTTGGCCTTGATGTCTGCCTGTCCCTCTCTCCCTAGATGTGCCACTTCTGATTTTAGTTGGGGAGGGGAGAAATGTTGGTAAGCATGGGCACGTTTGATAGTAAAGGTTCAAAAGTCTGACCCTGATATGTTCAAACCACACACAAGTTTGCCACTACTCAAAACATTTATTTATTTATTGCATTTATATCCCGTCTTTTTTCCTCCTACATGAACCTACGGCCATTTACATTATCCTCCTCCTTTCCATTTTATCCTTACAACAACAACCCTGTGAGGTAGGTTGGGCTGAGAGTCTGTGACGGGCCCAAAGTCACCCAGTGAGCTTCCATGGCCGAGTGGGGACTAGAACTCGGATCTCCCGGCTCTCAGTCCAACACTCTCGCCACTTTACCACACTGGCTCTCATAAGTAAAAAAGGGATGTTCTTCTAAAATGGGGTGCTGCAGGCTCAGCTATGGCACTTCCTTTTGCCAGCAAGGTCGGCTGGGTGGACGAGGAGGAGGAGAATGGGGGCAGTTGCAGCAGCAGACTCGGGGGGAGGGATGGGGCCTTCTGAGCCGCTGGGCTCTTGGCAGCTGCCCTGCCATGCTGACCCCTGATGTCGGGTGTGTTTGCATGCAAAAATATGTGCTCTGCGACTGAGCTGCAGCCCTTATCAACTTATATGCTCCTCCTCCTCCATCTTCCAAGAGCTACAGCAAGACCCCATCCTTGCATGCCTAGACCTGCTTGGCTTTAGCAGCAGAGCTTCATCATGCTCTTTCAATCCATTCCCTGGGCTTGGAAATGGGGGGTCTTTCTTCCATTCGGGTATAGGAGGATGAGGGCATAAAGGCATTGGAAGATCTCTAAATCTACCAAAGAACGATAAGCTCAATAGCTCTCAGGGGCAAACCTACATTAATTATGCATCGGAACATTTGTGTGTTATGTATTCAGAAACCACACAGATTATTTACACAGTGAATTATAATAGCTCTGAAGGAGCTGTTTATGATCAAAGGTAAATATGTGGTTTGGTTTACAGGCAGTCGCAGTGAAAATTCAAGTCCAGTGTCCTAATTTTTATTCGCTCAAGCTGCAACCACTCCCGCATTCATCCAACAGAGTCCCACTAAAAAAAAAACGAACTGGAAATGAAATCATTTTAGATTCAACCCTTTTAATAATTAGCATTAGAAATAATTAAAGTATTTTTGGGGAGGGGGGGAGGTAAAAAGGAAGTGGCATGGGTACAATGAGATATAATGTTATCTCGGCATTTGTCAAAGTAAGTTAAGATTTAGTGTTGTTGTTTTTACAAGTCTCTCAAAAGTTGGAAAGCAAACATATTTTTAAAAAATCAAGAAGTGTAATTCCTGAAAATCGAATCATTTGTGGATGGCACTCCAACAGAGTATTCAACAATGTTTCTTTATTCATTCAGTACGTTTCTAATCTGCCCAATAACTAATGTTTTCTGGGCAGAATACAAACAGTAAAAAAACTAAATTGCCATAGGAGAATTAAAAATATAAAATAAAATACAAACATTTAAAAGACTAAAATACAATATAACGCAAAACAACAAACAGCATAGGAATCAGTAAAATGGCCATAATAAGCTAGAACTAGGTCTCTAAAAATGCCTGGGAGAATTAAAGTTCTTTTCTGGTGCCGGAAATATAAAAACGTAGGTGCCCAACACACCTTTTTGGGGAGTTTATTCTCCAAGTGGGGTGCCACCTCTCTCTTGTAGCCACCCGCCTATGTTCTTTTGGTCACTGAAGATGACCTAAGGGTCTGAGCAGGTACATGCAGGAGGAGATGCGCTTTTAGATACTCTGGTCCCAAGGCATGTATGTATGGTATGTATTGCATTTATATCCCGCCTTTTTTCCTCTTGCGAGGAACCCAAGGCAGCTTACATTATCCTCCTCCTCTCAATTTTATCCTCACAACAACAACCCTGTGAAGTAGGCTGGGCTGAGAGTCTGTAATGGGCCCAAAGTCACCCAGTGAGCTTCCATGGCCGAGTGGGGATTAGAACCCAGACCTCCCGGCTCCCAGTCCAACAGTCTCACCACTACACCACACTGGCTCTCCTTCTTTTAGGTCTTTAAAGGAAAACACCAACACTTTGAATTGGGCTTGGAAATGGTCTGGGAACCAATAAGTCTTGCCATGTAGACAAGATCATGCCTTTGTATTCCAGTATATATAGGGATGTCATGGAAGTCCAAGAGGGGCATGGAGTCTGGTGGACTCCGCCACCCTGCCTTCCACCCACCCACTCCAGTCCGCAGAGCACCATGCCTGCCCAACTTGGCATGTGCTGAATCAGGCAAGCACAGTGCTTCCCGCTGGTCTGCCATGCTGCCGTTTTGCATAAAAATAGTGGCTTGTTCTTGTACGTAAAGGGCCTTTTACACAAATGTCAGCCATAAAGTGGACCATTTATGCCTGTAATCGTGAGTAAATGGCCACTGTGCAGCCGCCATTTGCATCAAAGGCTCATTACGTAAAAGAACGAGCCACCATTTTTACACAAAATGGTGGCTCGCTGAGGATTGGGCGGCCACGTGCCACATGCAGCTAGCAAGGGCGGCCATACAGCAGGGATACGGCATACGGCGTACCAGGCAGATTTGGGTGAGTCTGTCCATCCCTAAGTATATATAACTACTGGATCCTGGGTTTGCATTGGGGCACCACAGTCCTACAAGAATGATGCTTCTTCCTCGATTGAGCTCTGCATGATGTGTACAAGGGTGCAATGATTTGATAGGGAAAAACCTGGAACACAGTACCTGGTGTACAGTACCTGAAGCTGTGCACGTGAGGCTCCGTGATCAATGAGATCTATGCACGTAGCCCCACTCTACTAATGCCTGAGATCTGAGGCTGAATTGCCACACAGCACCTACATTTCCAGCCAATTTCCACACAAAAATACGTAGTTGGAAGGGGGTAAAGTGAAGGGAATGTAACGTCTCTGGTAGGTTCCACAGTGTGAATAGACAATGGTAGGCCTGTTCAGAATTGATATATGTTGAGGCTATCATCATGGACCATGGTGGGAAATGTAGCTCCCATCTGTCAGTGCTTGAAGTGGGGCAGGATGGGCTGGGATGCCATCTGACTTCTTTTCAGGCACTGCCAGGCCAAATCCAGCCCCCCTGAGCTTCCAGCCTGACCCTCTGGGGTTCCGCAGATGGCCAAGCCCTCTTCTTCTGGCCTTACTCCATTTCCCCCAAATGCTGACTGTTCGGTGGTTTCCTGGCCCTTGCAGTGTTTTCCCATCCTAAAAGGTGGACATGCCTCTCCTAAGGCTTAGTGACCAGCATTAAGAGCTTTAAGCTAAAATACACTGGAAGTTTTGGCCTCACCCTTTTGCCTTTGGCCATGCCCGCTTTTGCCTTCTGCCCTTCCCACTACTGGAATCTGCCCCTGAAAGCTTCTTCGAAATGGAATTTGGCCCTTGGGTGGGAAGAGGATCCAACACCCCTGGATTAAGCACTAGTTTAAATTTGAAAGACAAGTGGTGAAGCTGTTCAGCAAATCTCCACTGGGAACTGTGGTGCTACTATGCCACATGTCTGTTATGGGGATGAAATAGGGAATGTCCCACATAGACCAGCATGAAGGTCTTTGAAGAAAAGTGATATAAATCTGAGGTCCTTCTTTGGCTGCCTACTCCAAGGGAAGGTTCAAAGACAGCAACAAGGGAAAGGGCCTTCTCCATGGTGGCCCCGCAATTGTGGAATGATCTCCCCGATGAGGCCTGCCTGGTGCCAATGCTGCTATCTTCTCAGCACCGGGTTAAGACCTTTCTCTTCTCCCAGGCATTTGGCAGCATAGGATAAGTTTTAATCGACCCTGGGTTGTCTGATGGTTATGGTTGTTTGCTTGAGATTGCTTGCTTGAAGTCGTTTTAGATATACAGTATGTTCTCTTGTGTATATTGTCTGTTCATGTGTTTTATGTAAATGGCTTTTAATCTCTGTATACTGTATTTTTAATGTTTTTAATCTTTGTAAACTGCCCAGAGAGCTTTGGCTATTGGTTGGAATAGAAATGTTAATAATAATAATAATAATAATAATAATAATAATAATAATAATAATAATCAATCCCCCCCCCACAAGTTTTAACCTTATTTTAGTCTCAAACAATGCACCCATCACCACAGACACACAATCCTCAATATGCACATCTTAACTATAGCAAAGATTAGTGGAACCTCCCCACCTCGCGGGCAGGTCTCTTTTCTTTTTTACAATCCCCATTGCATAGTAACCCTCAATGCTTATTATGAAATACGATGATTTAAGTGACTGCAGCGGTTCATGAAAAATGACCCCAATAAACGGCTCCGTGAAAACGAGATGCAGTAAATTAGCACATTCCTTAACACGATCATTCGGGTTCTGTGTCATACATTAGCTTAAATGCGCTTAAATGGACAGTTCACCAGCCTATATATAACATTTTAAAATTATTACCCCCCCATTCACCCCCAGAAAAGGGCCATTGTTAAAAGGGCACAGATTTGTGTGTTCCATCACTTATGCAGATTAAAGGGATTTTGTAAACAAAACAAAAACAAAGCAAAAACCCAAACACCCAAGTTCCTGTTACTTTTAGACAAAGTGCAAATAAGCTTTCCATTGCATATTAATGAACTGCTCATTCTACAGCTCTTCCGGACACATTTTTATGCAGATTATAGCAAAGCTATTTCACACATTTGTATTGAAGATGAATGTACTCTCTCCTTCCATGCCCCAGCTCAGAGAATCCCTACCATTACTCCACCCCGCCCCTTTCCTTTCAAACTCGTCAGGACTTGAGACTTAAAGTCAAGCTGGAAATGAAGAAATCTCTGTTCAAAGAGAAATCAGAATAAAACGGGTTATATGAGAGCATGAGATGATAAATGATTTTATCGTCACCAGGAACTAGAATACAGTTTTGTGGATTTGGGAAACTGACCATTATGGGATGTGTGTGTATACAAATGACCTTGGTTGGTCAGTCGGGCATGGTTGACCTTGGACTAGTCATGGCTGGGCATTGGGCTTGAGTGGACAGTTTCAAGCTCTCTGTTTCAAAGACACATGTTGTAGCAAGAGTCTGATGCTTTGCCCTTTCCACATATACTAGAGTTGTGACCCAGCTGGGTTGCAGATTTTGGTTTCCACAGAGGGGGAATATGCAATTTTTATGCATATCCCAATGAGGGGGGATGGAACAGACTGACAGACTCTGGTCAGTCCTCTGGCATAACACTAAGCCTTTGCAGAGTCTTCTAAACATTGCTGCGCACCAATGCTCTGAGACAAGGAGGGGTCAATCTATGCCATGTGGCATATAGCCTGCCCACAGATCCCAGATGCTTATGTTAGAGATGGAGCCGGTGTCTGGTTGGGGCTCAAAGCTCAGCAATTTCTTGTCAGCTCGACCCCCAGGATGCTGGTCTGCAGATCCCCTCACTTGCCCGACTTGGCACGCGCTGAGTCAGGCAAGTGTGCGGGCTGCCCACTCCCTCATTGAGCAGCCATTTTGCATAAAAATGGGCTTTTCATAAATGACCATTTATGTAAATGGTGGCCGCAGAGCAGCCATTTATACAACACTCCAGGTGTAAATGGACCATTTATGCCTGTAACATTGTGTAAACAGCCACTTTATGGCTGCCATTTTCATAAATGGTTATTTATGGAAAAGCCCGAGCCACCATTTTCATGCAAAATGGCCACTCAGCGAGGGAGCAGGCAGCCGCACACTGCTCACTGGGAGCCCTCAGGCCGCCTGGGGGCTCACCACGTGTGGTGAGCAGGGTCGGGCAGCTGGCAGAGGTTCAGCGAGCAGCACATGGGCAAGAAATGGTGGGTTCCCCCATCCCTAGCTTACGTACATGTGCAGGAATTTCCAAGGTTGTAGGCAGGGCTCAAAGTGGATGGGGGGGGGGAGGGAATAGGAGGATTTTGTTTCAAATTAGCCCCAGCAAAGTTTAATGGTTTTATTTAGGTCTGTTGAAAATGTGAGGGATAGTTTAAGCCTTTCCGGAAAAGGGGTAGGAGGATCTTGCACCCAGTTCAGTCATTGGTCATAAGACTCATGGGAACTACATTTCCCATGGTGTATTTGTTTATTATATTTTTAACAAGAATTCTTTGGGCAGATTACAAATAGTTGTACGATAATAATGCTTACCAACGCATAGGCGATTTTGTTCTATGTCCATTGAAAAGAAGAGAGATGGTTTTAGACAAGGACCATTGAACCTCTTTCAGCCAGGGGACTGAATTCAGTGCCGGAGAAGCTCATGGGGGGCTGCATGCCGGTGGTGTTTGGGGGCAACTGGGGTGGAGCCAAAGGCAAAAAGGATGGAGCCAAAATACCAAAAGCACCAGCATATTAATTACTTACTTAATTACTTGATACTCACTGAATTAGTTAATCAATTAACCTTCAATTAATATGAAGTAAGTACTTAATTACTTCATTAATTACTTAATCACTTAATAACCTAATCACATAATTAATTACTTAATACTTAAAGGTAAAGGTGTCCCCAACCAGTCGTGTCCGACTCTAGGGTGCGGTGCTCATCCCCGTTTCTAAGCCGAAGAGCCAGCGCTGTCCGAAGACGCTTCCGTGGTCATGTGGCCGGCATGACTGAACACCGAAATGCACGGAACGCTGTTACCTTCCCACCGAGGCGGTACCTATTTATCTACTTGCAATTTCTTGCTTTCGAACTGCTAGGTTGGCAGAAGCTGGGACTGAAGACGGGAGCTCACTCCATCACGCAGCACTCGGGTCTCGAACTACTGACCTGCCGACCTTCCAGTCTGCAGTTCAGCATTTTAATACTTAATTAATAATTAATTAATCAACATTATTATTTGCTTACTTATAATTACTCTTACTACTACTACTACTACTTATTATTATTATTATTATTATTATTATTATTATTATTATTATTATTACTTTAGGCTCCTACACCCAGTAACAAAACCTTAGGAGAGGCATTTTAACCTTTTAGAATGGGGACAAACTGCACATATAATTGGTGGTCATAAGACCATAAGAAGAGCCCTGCTGTTTCACACCAAGGGTCCATCAAGGCCAGCATTCTGTTCACGCTGTGGCCCACCAGGTGCCTGTGGGAACTCACGGGTAGGACATGAGCACAATAGCATCCTCCTGCTTGTTTTCCCCAGCAACTTGTATCCACAGGCAGGCTGCCTCTCATACTGCAGGTAGTATATAGCCATTGTGATTAATAGCCATTGATAACCTCATCTTCCATTAATTTGTCTAATCCCCCTTTCAAGCCATCCAAATTGATGGCCATTGCTACCTCTTGTGGTAATGAATTCCATGGTTTAACTATGTGCTGTGTGAGTTACCTTTTTGAGATTTTGCTCCCTCTGCTGAGCCCTTGTTTTGGCTTCAGCTGATGATTTATGAGTTGAAATGCTTACCTGAATGAATTGAATAAGTAAATACCAATTGCTTTCTCCCCACACATGTGCTTAACCCATGTGTGCACTTAACTTCTTT
The DNA here is from genome assembly GCF_057233095.1 of Heloderma suspectum. Lineage (NCBI taxonomy): Eukaryota > Metazoa > Chordata > Lepidosauria > Squamata > Helodermatidae > Heloderma > Heloderma suspectum. The sequence goes on along the minus strand of NC_139461.1, from coordinate 304,657,463 downwards.
TTACCTTGATGCTTCATCACTAGGGCTGGGATGCTTCATCACTCAAGTTCCTCATGCTCAGGTAGGGATGTTGGAGAAATATACAACAGAATCCAATGAGTTCAGTTTTCTTTGAATCTGACTGGCAGTTTCCACAGCAGACTGGCTTTTCCTTTAAAAAAAAAAAAAATTTACTTATTTTATTTTTATAAATGAAATAAACAATACCAAAATTACCAACAACCTAATCAATACTTCAGTTTCCCAACAGTACAATATTCTGATATGGACACCACAATAACAGAAAGAGAAGAAAAAAGAGGGGAAAAAAGGAAAAAAGAGGGAAAAGAGAGGAGGAAAGGAAGTGATGAAAAAAGAAAAATTCCCTCCCCTTCCATCCCCTCCCCCTGTCCCTCTCCCTCCCCCATAAAGAATTGAGTTTAAACTCTAACACCCCCCGGCCTCTGATGCCATTCTATTTTAAAAACTATATAACCTTAACAACCTTACAGTTTAATAAACAACCTTACATTTCTATATCATATCATCAATCTTATATCAAAGAAACAGGTCTACTATTCATTGCCAAAAGCCTATATTATTAGTTATATATATATATATATATATATATATATATATATATAGTATTATATAATAATAAAACTTAATATAAACCTTCAACCATCACTAATATATTTTATACTAGATATGTTATCTATTTTAAAATAAAAAATATAAAGGAAAGCAAGAAAAAATAAGAGATGAAAGAGAGTAAACCAATATAAATATAATCATTTATCTTCTGAATTAGCCTGGATCATGTAGACTAAACACAAACAGTTAACAAAGCTTGTTTAAAGATTCCAGTTCATGGGGTTGTAACAGAATTCTCACACATTTTTACGTTCAGCCATGCCTCTGCCATTTCATGATTTAGAAACTTCTTCATCTGACCTTCAGACACAATGCGAAGTGTAGCAGGATATTTTAAGTAATATTGTAAGTTCATTTGTTTTGCCATATTCTTTGCTTTGATAAATTGCCTTCTTTTATTCGCCACCTCTTTGGTGTAGTCTGGAAATAACAGAACTTTATCTTGTTTCCAGGAAAGGCTTCCACCCTCCCTTGCCAAACGCAAGATATAATTCTTTGTGGAGACTTTTGCAGATTGAGATATGATCATGTAGTCAGTCCCTTTAGCATTTGGCACATGAAATGCCTGCTCAATATCAAGTAAATAATCAGATGGAATAGGGAGCATCTCATGCAAAAGTTTATCCACAAAAATAGGCGATTTTACATCATTAGGAAGATTTTTAATCCCAATAATATGTACATTGGATCTTTTCGTGAAGGCCTCCAGTTGAGAGATTCTATCAGAGATATTTTTAAAACAAATTTGTGTCCTAGTTTCATTTCCTGCCACTCGGTCTTCAAGCTCATTAATTTTCATCTCCATTTTTTGCCGTGATGCATTAATTAAATCTACAGCTCCTTGCAGGGCAGTGATGGAATTTTGGATTAAATCCAGCCTTTTGACTTGTTCCATAAATTGTGAAGATAAAGTCTTTATCAGCGTAAATAATTCCCCTATATCTTCTGTTTTCGACACTTTTGACACAGAGGATGTGGGGGGAGTAATTGCCAGCTCCTTTTTTCTCCTTGGCGCAGACATGTTTCTCTCAAACAAATCTTATAGGTCCTCAGATGTTCTCAAATATTGTTAACGTTTCAAATCATCCCTCAGAGGTTGTTGATATTTCTTGAAGCATATATTATTATGGGACACATCAACCCTATTTTCTCCTATAAAATAGAAGTCTCACCACAGCTTTTTGCACTGGTAAAGCTTTGGGAAGATAATCCTGGAATCCAGCCCCCCCCCCCCCACTATCTCGTAGGGGTTACTTTTCTCCAAGATGTTGTCCAAGGCTACTGCCTTGCCCCCGCTTTCAATTCCAGGGGGGAGATGAAAAGGTTTCTCAACCTTTTAAAAAGCTGTTTGAGAAAGCTCCCACGGAGACCCATGGAAAGCTGCCAGAGCAACATCGGTCCCACCTGGAAGTCAGACTGGCTTTTCCTGAGTCACATGTATTCCACAGACTTGTGGACCATTTTTTTGTTTTGTTTTAGTTTCCAGAATTTTACATGAATTTAGTCATAGAAAAATGTGTAAAATTAAAAGACACTGGCCAAAAATGTGCATTACCCCCATAGGCTAACGTATGAAAATGCAGATTTGGGGGGTGCACTTTGGGGGGGGGGTTGCATATTTTTGCAAGTGCAAGTTTGTGCAAATTTGGGAAATGGGGAAAAAATCTGATTCGGCCAATGAGTGACGATGGAATGAAAGGCACCTGACGATCCACACAATGCAGATGGAATGGATTTTATGAAATCTGTACACCCCTATGCTCTGGGGGAAAGTGGGCATGGCCAGAAGAAGTGAGTGTGGCCATCTGGTGAACACTGGAGGGCCACATTTTGCCCCTGGGCATGACCTTCTGGAGCCCTGCCTTAATTAGTAACTACATTCATGGCCAGAAATATTGGAACAAGGATAACTGTTTTGGCAGTTGGCCTCTGTACACCATCACATTGAAGTTGAAAGGAAACACACCCAGATGGGAGCGAAGTCAGGACTTTCAGCTGTAATTCAAGGGGTTTGACAAAAGTGGGGCACCAACCATTCTGGAAGTACAGCCAGTGGCATACAGACACACCCATCGTTGGTGGCTCATAAGGAATGGAACAAACCAACATCATTTCAAACTTAAGGATTGCCTTTAATACCTGGATGAGAATCCTTTGCAGTCAATGACTGCATGAAGTCTGGAACCCATGGACATGACCAAATGCTGTGTTTCCTCCCTTGAGATGCTTTGCCAGGCCTTTACTGCAGCTGCCTTCAGCTGCTGCTTGTTTGTGGGTCTTTCTGCCCTCAGTCTTGTCTTCAGTAAGTGAAAAGCATGCTCTATTGGGTTGAGATCAGGTGACTGACTTGGCCATTGAAGAACATCCTGCTTCTTTGCCTTGAGAAATGCTTGGGTAGCTTTTGCTGTATGTTTGGGGTCATTAGTCATCCGCAGTATGAAGCGGCATCCTATCAGTTTGGCAGCATGCAGCTGAATCTGAGCAGAAAGTATAGCGCTATACACTTCAGAATTCATCCTGCTGCTTTGATCAGCAGTCAGGTCATCAATAAACACCAGTGACCTGGTTCCATTGCCAGCCATATATGCCAATGCCATAACACTGCCTCCACCATGTTTGACAGATGTTGTGGTATGCTTTGGATCATGAGCTGTTCCTTTCCTTCTCCATACTTTTCTCTTCCCATCATTCTGGTACACGTTAATCTTGGTCTCATCAGTCCAAAGAATCTTATTCCAGAACTTGGCAAGCTTTTTTAGGTGTTTGCTGGCAAAGGCTAATCTGGCCTGTCTGTTCTTGAGCGTTACCAGTAGGGATGTCAGAGAATTCCACCACAGATCTCGGTGAGGCCAAATGCCAGTGTATTCGGCCCCCCGAAATCCATGATGGAACCAAGCCCCCCCGCCCCGTGAAATGGGCCCGGAACGGAGCACCTACCTGCTGCCGTCCACGCTGACTTGCGAATGGCGGCCACGTCGGTGGCCGCCATTCGCTTCCTCATCATAGCCGTGATAGGCTATGTAAATAATTATGTAGCTTATCACGGCTAACGCAGGGATGCCATTTGCATCCCTGCGGAGGCCGTGATAGGTTACATAAGTATTTACGTAGCCTATCATGGCTTAAAGAAGGGAACGCAAATGGCAGCAGCTACGGCTACTACGCCATTTTGCGTTCCTTTTTTTTTTTTTGCCGTAATAGCCTACGTAAATATTTACATAGGCTAAAACTGCAAAAAAAAAAAAGGGAACACAAATGGCGGCCGCCATAGCCGCTGCCATTTGTGTCCGCTGGTTTGTGGGGTTTTTTGCCGTGATAGGCTACGTAAATATTTACGTAGCCTATTACAGCAAAATACAGGGACACAAATGGTGGTGGCTACGGCAGCCGCCATTTGCATCCCTGCAGGCTGCCCAGTGGCTGGATGTCCGGCTGCGGGCGGCCCCAGCCGACGGCTCCGTGGAATCTCTGCGGAGCGGAGCTGGCCAGAGAGAATTTTGGGGGGAGGAACAGAGCGCCTCCTCCCCTACTGTGAATGTCACCCTTTGAAAAGGTAGGTGTCTTTCGTACATCCCTAGTTACCTGTGGTTACCAGTGGTTTGCACCTCATTGTGAAGCCTCTGTATTTACATTAATAAAGCCGTCTCTTGACTGTAGATGTTGACAATGACATGCCTACCTCTGCAAGAGCATTCTTGACCTGGCTAGATGTTGCGAAAGGGTTCCTCTTCACCATGAGCAGAATTCTGCAGTCATCCACTTTAGTTGTCTTCCGTGGTCTGCCAGGCCTTTTGCTGTTGCTGAGCTTGCCAGTTAATTCCTTCTTTTTCAGGATGTTCCAAACTGTTGTACTGGCCACTCCCACTGTTTTTGCTATCTCTCTGATGGGTTTATGTTGTTTCCTCAGCCTAACGATGGCCTCCTCCTTCACTCGCATGGACACCTCTTTGGACCTCATGTTGGGAGTTCCAGTGAACAGCTACCAAATGCAAATGTAACACTCAGAACCCCCTCCAGGCGTTTATCTGCTTGACTGGTCATGGGGTATCCAGAAAACAGGCCACCTGGCCATGCAGCTGCTTGTCAGCCATTCGTTCCATTACTTATGAGCCACCAATGATGGGTGTGTGTGTGTATGCCACTGGCTGTCCTTCCTGAATGGTTAGTACCCCACTCTTGTCAGACCCCATGAATTACAGCTGAAAGTCCCGACTTCGCTCGCATCTGGGTGTGTTTCCTTTCAACTTCAATGTGGTGGTATACAGAGGCCAACTGCCCAAACAGTTATCCCTGTTCCAATATCTCTGGCCCTGACTGTAGCTGTTTTCATTATTTTTTCAGTGTAGTTTTAGTACTGCTGCCTCTTGATGTTTTATCATTGATGTTTTACTATTGCTGATCTCTTTTAATGATATATTGTTTTACTGTTGTTATTTATTCTCTTGCTTTATCTTTTTCTTGCAAGCCACTTTGCTTATCAGTTTAATAGAAAAACAAGGAGATACATATATATTTAAATATATCATAAATATATCATAAATAAACCAGACGAAATCAATGAAGAATAAGAGACCCCTGCTGAATTGGACTAAAGGTCCAACACTCTGGGTTATATCTTTGTGATCAGAAATCTGTACATGGAGGAGGTTGTAATGCATTCCACAAGATAAAACAAAACTATGTCACAACAGGTGCACATTTTTAAAAATATGCAAAGTGCACTTCGCACATCTTGAAAATGCACACAAACACACTTTGGTCAATGGGTGCATGAATACAAAAATGCCCTCATTTGAAAAATGTGCTAAAATGCATGCTTTTGAAAAACGCACACTAAAATATGTGGGTGGAGAGGAAAACCTGTATGGAAACATGATAGAATGAGCTTGGTGGTTGAAGAATAGAATCTCAATGAGCAAGGGAGAAAAGTTTCTCTCCAGCTATTCCTTTTTCACCATTCATAATTTTATAAACCCCTATCATCTCCCTCCCTCCTTCATCATCCTTTTCCCCCCTAAACAGCCCCCTCCCCTGCACCAAATAGGTGAGTTAAGGTGAGAGACAGTGGCTGGACCAGGATCATTCAGAAAACTCTCTGACAGAACCCAGGTGTTCCTGCCACATCTCGCTCTGCCGCTCTCTCCCTTACACATATACTGGCTTGCTCAGCAAAAAAGCACACTGCTTAGTGATACAATGGAACTTCACTCCAAATAAGTGGCTGGAAAGGCATCTGTCAGAGATGGGCAGATGACTGAACTCCTGCCATCGCAGGTTGGTGCCTTGTCTGTCCCAGGCACAGAATCAGAGAGCTGAAAGGGACCCACAGCTCACTTGTTCCATCCCTTGCAGGCAGGCATCCCACAAACTCACTGGCCACAGATGAACCCACACAATGCAGGCCCAACCCTGCCAGAATCAGAGAGCAGGGGCACCAAGTAATGTCACCAGCTGCTCCAGATGACTCAAGCCAAGTGTGCCGAGTGATGTTGGAAGGCAAGAGCACAGTTGCTTGACTGTTTCCATCTTTCCTGTTTGGAGGCTGCTTATGCTAGTGTGAGGATGGCACTTGGCCACAAAATAGCCACAGCTGCGCAATTCATGAAATCCGGTGGTTTGTCTGATGTGTTTCCTGGAGGTTCAAGCTCTATATGTAGCGGAATGTTATCATACAATCCAGTAGCTTGGCATGTTGCTGCATCGGTGTGTGTGTGTGTGTGTGAAGGAGAGAGAGAGAGAGAGAGTTTGGGATACAAGCTAGGACCAATATAAATGGCTGCAGTGTTAGATCTCCAGTAATTAACTGAAAGGCTTGCACATCTGTAGATATGTGGGTACCGTGAAGGGAAACCGCACCATTTTCCCTCATTAGGTGACACCCTGGTCCTATCTTGCTAATAAAAACTCTTCACTTCCCTCAATTGCACCTTATGTGCCATTTTCACATATCATTACGATGGAGCATTGCTGGGTTTTTAAAACATTATTTCTTCTTTATTCAAACACGTTGTACACCCAACCTATCCAAAGGCTTGAAGCCAGTAACAACATAAGAAGGTCAAAAGATTCCTGTCAAATTATTGTTGTAATGATTCTCTTTAGATATCAGAGATGAACCTTTTCTCTGGGAATTGGTTTAACTTAATAGCTACAAATGCTTCTTTACTGAGCACAAGATGCAATAATAATAGTAGTAGTAGTAGTAGTAGTAGTAATAATAATAATAATAATAATAATATGGCCTTTGGTGACTGGTAGGTATATGTGTCATTGCATACCCCAGGTGTTCATGTAGAAACTGGAGGGAAATACTGTGGCATTTGGAATGTAGCCAGCAAAGAAGATGGAGACCTGGTTTTACAGCTGTCTCCCAAGAAGAGAACAAGAATGGGGGCGGGGGGCTTCAAGGGCATACTGTCTGCTTTTGTGAACTGATGCTGCTTTGAAGACTATCGTTGCCTGCATGTTGGCCTGCTCTCACTTGTTCAACATATAATTTTAAATATAAGTGGATTTTATAGAAGCACCTAAAGTCTCCAAGTCTCTCCTCACTGGGAAACATCTGTTGAAATGTTACATCCAGAATTTCCTTCCATTTGCAGGCAGAGGGGAATGCTAAACATGTAATAGCACACTCCTATACATGTGCACATTTTTGGTGTGCACTTTTAAAAATACACATTTTTCCTGATCAAAAATGTGCATTTTTCCCCATCTGGAAAAAGAAGAAGAGAGATGCTCATGTTCGGGATCATGTACAAGGTAAAATAAGCTTCAAGGAGGAATTTTGAGAACCTCAACCAGGTCAAACATCACCCATCTCTATTCCCTTGTTGGTACTTTTGCTTGAATGAGTCTCTCGTTCCTTAGGCCAATGGATGGTGCGAGAGCATTTTTTCCCCTTAGAGTCCCAGGGCAACTGTTAGTTGGGGCTGAGTGTTCTTTCAGCAAAGAAACACTGTCTTCAATGGTCCATCTGCTCCAGCAGCCTGGTTCCCAATCAACCAGGTGTTTCCAAGATGCAGGGTTTGAATGTTTCATTGCTTATTGATGATAATTTTAAAATTCTGAACTTAATGAATATTTTGAGATTAACAAGAGTACAACCATGTCTTGCGCTATTGAATGGGAGGCCTCAAAGGCATATATGAGGGGAAAGGTCACTGCAGTTCTTTCTTATAAAAAGAAGCTTAAGGAAATCCAGGAAGGAGAATTAGATAAAACAGTGAAGTCCTTATTAAGTCAGTTTTCAGCCTATCCCTCCCCAGTCCTCTGTCAAAGACTACAACATGCTAAATATATATTAAGTAGACTACATTCATCTAAAGCAGAATTTGTGTTGACTTGTCTGCATGAGAGGTACCGGAAAAGTGGAGAAAGGCTTAATAAGATCCTGGCATTTCAGCTGAAACAAAGGAATTATATTCCATTGATCAAAGATAATCATAATAATATATATACAACCCCAAAAGTTATATATTTAGAGTTTCAAAATTTGTATTCTGAATTATTTATGAAAAACAGGGTGCCTACGAGCCAGGAATTTGAATTTTTCTTTTTGTAATTTCTTCTACAACTGGATTCACAGCAAAAGGAGCTGCTTGAAGAGCTTTTGTGGGGGTGGGGGGGTGAGATTAAGTGTGTGCTATTAACAATATGAGGAATGGAAAACTATGGGGCCAAATGCTTTTCCTATAGAATGATACAAATAGGGGATGTGTGAATCAGAAAAACTCAAGCTCGCTGAAGTTCTCCAAATTCATCTCAAAGCTCATTCTGACTCAAGTCCATATCAGATTGTGAGCTTTTTTTTTTTTTTCTTATTGCATGAAAATCCATATGTCTTTTCATGTGTATTTTTCCAAATGCGTGTAACAGTTGGGAACATCTTTGAAATGCATGCATTCTGTTCCCATTGATTAAAATGTATTTGTGTGCATTTTTTAAAAGTATGCCTTTTTTCATGCACATCCTTTCAAACGTCTGCATGACATCTAACATGTTGTTTTTTTAGTCTGCGAATCACATTGCAAGTTCAAAAATATATGGATTTCAACTGCAGATTGCATCCAAATCCGTGTTCAGTCTGGAAGGTGCAAACTGGGTAAATCCTGATAAAAAATGAACTGAAATGAATTTTTCATACATTCCTAGGTACAAGACGCGCTTAGACTTTTTGACTGCTAAATTTTTCTGTCCTTATTGTGAGGCTTTTGAAACAGGATCTCTACCCATTTTTTTTTTATGATGCTTTGTTGTTGTTGTTCAGTCGTTCCATCGTGTCTGACTCTTCGTGACCCCATGGACCATAGCACGCCAGGCCTTCCTGTCCTGCGCTCTCTCCCGGAGCGTGCTCAAGTTCATATTCATTGCATCCGTGATGCTATCTAGCCATCTCATCCTCTGCCGTCCCCTTCTCCTTTTGCCTTCAGTCTTTCCCAGCATCAGGGTCTTTTCCAGGGAGTTTTCTCTTCGCATTAGGTGGCCAAAATATTTGAGCTTCAGCTTCAGTATCTGTCCTTCCAATGAGCACTCAAGGTTGATTTCCTTTAGGATGGACTGATCTGACCTCCTTGCAGTCCAGGGGACTCGTAAGAGTCTTCTCCAGCATCACAGTTCAAAAGACCATACCAACTGTGCAAATTGTAGGCCAACATTCTTAATTAGTGTGGATGTAAAAAAATTAATGGCAATTTTGGCTAATAGACTTCAGCATGCAATGCACACATTAGTCCATCATGATCAACTGGGATTTATTCGCCAGAGACAGGGAGTGAATAATTTAAGGCTTCCAGTAAACCTGACTGCTTTGAATTCTAAAAGAATGGATTCAGCTTAGGGATGTATGAATCCCCTATTGTCTGGTCTGGTCTGGGGGTCCATAGAGGGGCAATTCAGGCCACTCAGGGCCCTGTGGAGTCCAGCCATGTCCTCCGGAGTTGGCAGATCAGCTCTCCAGCTCCCTATAAGATGCTATACAGTAATGGCTGCTGCCATTAGCCTATTGAGGGGGAAATACAGCCATACGTGGCATATTGTATGCCATTTGTGGCCATAAAGCACTGACTTTGACCTAAATTGCAGTTGTTTATGGCTGTATTTAGGCCAAAGTAAGTGCTTTATGGCCGCAAATGGTGTACAATATGCCATCTATGGTTATAACTTTCCTCCGATAAGCTAATGGCAGCCGCCATTACTGTATTGAGTCTTAAAGGGAGTTGGGGAGTTGCTCCGCGAGAACTTCTCCGGAGCCGGAGATAAGTGCAGCCGCTCCACCACTTACTCCAGAGGTTGGATTCTTTAGAAGCTGGCCTCATTTGAGTCCATGGCAGAATTCTCCACCATCCCTTATTCAGCTGCGATGATTTCACTTGATGCCGAGAAAGCATTTGACAAACTATATTGGCAGTTTATCTTTGTGACCTTGGAAAAATTTGGATTTCCACAGAATTTTTTAAAATAGATTAGAATTTTACATCTCTGTCCTGTTTTGAATGTTGACAAATGGAACTCTTTCAGGGGTTGTTTTTTTTTAGTTTGGAATTGGGTACAAGTGGGGGTGGATGAGCCCCCCAAAGTCTGGTCCAGGAGAAATCCGGACCACTTGGGCTCACCGGATTTCCCCAGAGCTCTGCACGCACCTGCCAGATTTTGCAGCGTGCTTTTCTGGTTTTAAAAAGGCAAGAGTTGGCTGCCATTTACAGACCTTGGGGAAATTACAGCCATAAATTGCATATTTTATGCCATTTGCAACCATAAAGTACTTACATCTACATAAATTGCAGCCGCGAAAGTGCTTGTACAGCTGCAATGTACGTAGATGTAAGTGCTTTGTGGCCGCAAATGGCGTAAAATACACCATTTATGGCCATAATTTTCCCAAGGATAATTTTCCATAATTTTCTGCAAATGACAGCCGACCTTGCCTTTTTAAAACTGGAAAGGCGCCCTGAGTGGAGGCTGCTGGGTGCGCATGGGGGAGCCGGTCCACTGTGGACTCCACAGGTCAAATTCGTGGGAATCCAGCTTTATTTGAGTCTGGAGCAGATTTCTCCAGCATCTCTAGGTGTACAAGTCTCCTTTGATATTTAATTTGTGCTTGTAACCCTTGGTGTGTGCAAGTAGGCAGAGTAGTGATATTTTTGGCTTTGTGCATGAGTAGGTCTAGTATAAAACATCTTTATACTGAGTATAAAGTATAAGCTTTATACTCAGATTATCTGTTGCTATTCATTAGTAGGTTACAGTCTTCAATAACAAAATGAATAAGATTAATTGAACCTTTGGTACACTTTCAGATTATATTATTAATTGTTCAGAATCTGAATTGACACCTGTAGGTAGTATCAAGATACCCAAAGTAGTTACTATTTGGCAATTTCAGTGGTTCCCAGAAGTGATAAAGTGTCTTGGTATATTGGTGCCTAGAAGTATTTTACAAATGGTTAAACGGAATATGTGCACTGCTGGCAGAAATGTCTCTTGACTTGGAAAGATGGGCATCACTTAATTTATGTACTTAGGCTAAGGTTAACATACTTAAGATGAAACTCTAGCCATGGGTAATTTATGTATTATGTAGTATTCATGTATGTATTCCCCAAATGTATTTTTAACACTCAGTTATGCTTTGAAATTTGAACTTCTTTGCAGTTTGCAATTGAGTTCTCATTATATCTATATTTGAATCTGAATCTGTATCTATATCTATAAAACAAAGATGTGTAGATGAGAGGGAAATGCACATAAAATGTGTATATTTCTGAAAACAATATTCCAAAAGGCATTAGGAAAATTGTTTGCAAAAATGTGTATATTAAGAAAATTGCATACAGAAATGTGTGTAAGGAGAAATGAGCAGGAAAGTGCATACAATTTTTTGTGCAAACATTAAAACCGTTGTGGAAATGGGACAAACCAAACTTAAGAGCTGAAAAATCAGAAATGGAGAGATACTGAAATTGACAGATTCATCCATCCCTAAATGAAACTTGTGTTTCATGTCATACAGCAAATTCTGTTTCACAGCTTCACTCACCTCGTCATCCAACAACAGTACATGAGAAACTTTGCATTGTCACTTTCTCTAAAAATCTGGAGGTGAAAAATAGCTCCAGCCAACCTTTCCCCCAGCATCAGTGTTCTGGAAACCACACTCCTCCTCCCTGCAGAGATGGCTTTCAAGTGGCAATTTCAGCTGAGTCAGCCCCAATGGCTCTGTGAATGAGTGGATACTGCAACAACGGCACAAAGTGCCATGTGGATGTCAAATCACCCCCTCTGCAACTCGGTCAGCAGGGTGAAAAGGCTGGGAAGGAAGCGGAAAGAGGTATCTCTTGAGAAGCATTAACAACAATGTGCCTCTGTCATGGCTGGCTCCAGATTTTTTGGTGAGCATTCACGGTGCGTCCCTGTGCACTCGAAGGCAGAAGGAGTAGGCAGAAGGTAGAGCAGGACCTACAGGTAGGTTGCTGAGTGGTGTGCAGTAAATTGGCAAGGGTTGGTGACTCCCAATCATTTAACAATAGCAACAACAAAAAGCCTTTCTCCTCCATGCTAGTTGGGGATGCTGGGAGTTGTAGTCCAACCCATTTGAAGGGCACCAGGTTGGGGAAGGCTGGTGCACTATTTGGCCTCATCTTTATGACCTAAATGTGGATCGTTTCTTCTAAACAAACACAAGAGGGATGGCAGGGAGCCTTGAAAACAAGAGTTCCTAGAGTCTCTTGGCTTCATGGACTGAGCCAGCAGGTGCTGGAAACTCCATTTCCCAGGATCCCCAGCAGCAATGGATTCTTGCCACTTGCTTTCCTTTAGCCTGGATCCTAAGGATGGGTGGAAATCACACCAAGAACACAGAGATTTCCAGGTGCACGTCCCCCAAGCCTCGCTACCACCATAGAATCTTTTAAGCTGCAAGGGCACATCGGCAAGGGATGGGGAGAGCAGAGTTTGGCCTCCCAGGGTGGAGGGCTTTCAAGCCCACATTCATTCCAGCTATTTAGGCCTTTGTTTCCTTCAGGCTAGCGCAAACCTCTGCAATGGCTTTGGTTGGGGGGTGAAGGGGAGAAAGAAGCCATCATAGGAGCACGAGTTTCTTGAGCACAGGGGTACCGCCTGTTGTGCCCAAAATAACAAAGGGGAACCAGGACCACAAACACCCCAATATAAGGATGGACAATGTCAGCTTTGCTTTCTCCCACATTCATCCCCCCCCCCCATCTCAAGCTCTTACTGTCTTGTTTATGAAGAAAGGTGCACATTTGTGTGAACTGCCCAGAAAGCTTTGGCTATTGGGCGGTATAGAAATGTAATAAATAAATAAATAAATGAATTTGGTAAATTCTTACCAAACAACAAACCAGGTGAAATGCTCACCCCTCTGCACTGGCCAGATTCAATAGGTACAGCTATTGCCAGCATGAAGAGGATCAAGTTGTACCTACCTGCCATGTCGCTGTTAAAGTTGAGGAGCCTGTTCCAGTAAAAGAGGTTGCAACCTTAATTTAGCCCACAAACATGGATGAATACACAGGGATTCAAACCCAGACATTTAAGAGCTAAGCACTTAAAGCCCTCTGCCTGGATGGATGAATCCGTCAGTTCTGCTTTCTTCCATGTCTTCTTCCACTTTGTCTTCTTCGTCTTCGTCAATTTATATCCTGCCTTCTGCAAAAAATAAAATAAAATGTACTCAAGGTGGCTAACAATAAAATCCACATTAAAAATAAAATCTTAATTAAAACATAACATGAAAACAAATAAATTAAGAATACATCCATAAAAGAAATAAACAGGACCAACCAATGACAACCCCCTTTAGCAATAGAGCAGCTTATATACCAAAGGCCTGCCTGAATAAAAATGTATTTGCCTGCTGGAGGAAGGACAATTGAGTTGAATTCATTTTTATTCTCAAGTACTTTCCATCCTGTTTGTGTAGAAATGTGCAAATTTTGGTTAAATTCTTACTTAAAAAAATTGAACCAAACATTTCACCTATTCCTACCAAAGAAACCTGTGTTTGATTTGGTCCCTGTGTCCTGTGAAATCTCCTGGAAGAATAATTCTTGCTACAATGGCTTGGGGGAAGGGGTAAAGAAAAATTCACTGCCCTGTTACTTTCATTTTCTGCATCATGCTAAATCGTTCCAGCGCCAGCCTTTTACAAGGCTGTTTTCTTCAGCTATAAAATCTTAATGCACTCGAGTGCTTTCAATCTTGCATTCCAGTAGGGAAGGAGGTGGGAAAATAAGGTGAGTCCCCAGTAGTAAATGAAATATTAAATATTATTAAGTATGAACTAGCAAAACCTGTTACCCGTTAAAATGAATCTTTCATGCTTTCCAGGGATTTTTATTTATTTATTATCCACTGTGGCATGGGAAAATCTCATGAGTTTTGATACAGCCGTTCCAAGATGTGAAAGGGTGGGGGAACCCCAAAACACCCACAGGTGATTCGTGATTCTGCTCTATATTATAGCTAGGAAGCAAATCCAAGGATGAGAACTTTCCCCTTCAGTTTCACGTACCATTGCCGAGTCACTTTGTGATCTATTATCAAAGGTTCACTGAAAAGCACTGGGGTAATGTAAACTGACAGCTGCCACCAATGTAGAAACCCTGTTTCCAATTATATTATCGACTTTCATTTGTTGCAGCTTTAATCTTTCACTTTTTTTTTTCTTTTAAAAATCCCCCTTTATTAGACAAGATTTTAAAAAAAATCATTATCTTGGTTGTTACTTCAGGCATCCACAACCTTTTTGGCCTTGAGGGGCACACACTGGGATGGGGTGGAACACACACGTGCCCTGGGGTGAGCTGGACACACACATGGACACACAGGGGTGAGGGAGGAGACACACACACACACATACAGGAGTGGGGTGGGAGACGCACGCGGACTGGAGTATGGGGGAGACACACACAGATGGGAGTGGGGCGGGAGACGCACACAGACGGGAGTGGGGCAGAAGACGCACACAGATGGGAGTGGGGTGGGAGACGCACGCAGACTGGAGTATGGGGGGAGACACACACAGATGGGAGTGGGGCGGGAGACGCACACAGACGGGAGTGGGGCGGGAGACACACACAGATGGGAGTGGGGCGGGAGATGCACACAGACTGGAGAAGGGTCAGAGTCATGCACAGACTGGAGAGGGGGGAGAGACGCACAGACTGGAGAGGGGTGGGAGTCATGCACAGACTGGAGAGGGGGGGAGAGACGCACAGACTGGAGAGGGGTGGAAGTCATGCACAGACTGGAGAGGGGGAGAGAGATGCACAGACTGGAGCGGAGGGACACACACACACACACACACACACACTGGGTGGATAGATACAGAGATCCTGCCTCGGGGTATTGCTGCTTTACCACCATCATTAGTGGCAGTAAAGCAGCAACCCAGGCTGCCTCACGGGCACGCCCGGCCTTCTCCCCTCCCCAGCACCTGCAACCCAATTGCTGCTTTACACTGAGAGATCGGGGAGAAGCAAGGGATAGGAAGTGCAGCAGCAGATGCGGGGTGGCAGGAGGGGTCCGGCGGGCTGCCAGAAATGGAGGGCCACATATGGCCAACGTGCATCCCTGTTATGCTTGGATTTTCATGGAGTTGGCATGCAATTGGAAGAACCACCTAAAAAAAAAAAAAAAAAACAGGAAAGAAAAGCAAGGAAGCGTACCCTCTAACATCTTAGCAAATGGCAATAGGCATGCTCTGTTGTACGTTCAGGGGCAGGGAGGTTGGAGCTCTCCGCCATTTCCAAAGCTTTGCCAGGCCCCTGCCAGCAGGCCAGAAGGGAGACCGGAGCCCCATTCACTGCCCCTTTCTTCCTGAAAACAAACAAACAATTTCTCTGCCATTGGAAGCAAGGAGGGAAACATTTTAACCAACTCCTGGGCCAGCGTAAAACTTTTCTCCATGTTGGAGGCCTGACACAATGCTGGAAAGGATACTATGTATCCAGAGCTTCTCTCACACTTCCTACACTCCCCTGCCCCGATCCTCACACTTTTCACCTCTCCCAGCTTCAAAGCTCTGAGGTCAGCGGGGTAAGAATTGCAGATCTTTCCACAGGGGCTGGGAGAGGGAAACTGAAATCAAATCTTCCCCTTTGAGTTTGGAGCTCTGTCTCTGACCTTGGAGGGAGAGGTGCAATCTATATCCTATAGCCCCTGAGATGCCATATACAGGATTGTAGCCTTAGGGGATGAAACAAAACTATTTGTATATATCCCTGAAACATTCAGTAACACACTCCCTGGATCTGATGAAGTGAACTATAGTCCACAAAAGCTGATGCCATAATATATCTGTTAGTCTTTAGGGTGCCATAAGACTCTGGCTGGATCTACACTTACCACCTTTTTTCGCTTCCAATGACGTTTCACCGCCCACCTTTCACACTACGCAGTACCCGCCTCAAATTGGAACCGGAATTTCCCACTTCCGTGCTCCCACTTTCAATACCCTAATATCCTGGTATTTCCCCTTAATGTGCTCTGATTTTCTGCCTTCGCTACCATATCGGGTCATAGTCCCCTCCCCCGCCTGTCCATATACGGTGGTGTTTCTATTTCCCTCTTGTCCAATCACAGCTCTCGACGGCCCCATGTCGTCTTCTGGCTACGGATCACATAGCTTCCTCAGCATAGGGGTGAACGAAAGTAACTTACCTTTTCTCGCAGCTTTTTTGCGGTGGGGGGGAGCGCTTCGCTGCTCCCCCGCGAAGTTCAGGCCGGGGGGGGAGGCTTCCCGCCTCGCCCGGCCGAAATTCAGGCCGGGGGGGGAGGCTTCCCGCCTCGCCCGGCTGAAATTCAGGCCGGGGAGGAGGCTTCCCGCCTCGCCCGGCCGCGAACACGAAAGTAAAAAAAAAAAAACAAAAACCGTCCCCTGATAGGCTACGTGACGATTCACGTAGCCTATCACGGCTAGATCTGGAAAGTCAGCCGTGATAGGCTACGTGAATCGTCACGTAGCCTATCACGGGTGACTTAAAAAAAAAAAGCGCGTACGCGAATGGCGGCCCCCATAGGGAGCCGCCATTCGCGTTCCTTATTTAGTTGCTGTAGTCTACGTCAATGTTTACGTAGACTACGGCGAAAATAAGGGCAACGCAAATAGCGTTGCCCTTATTTTCGCTGTAGTCTATGTAAACATTGACGTAGACTACAGCAACCAAATAAGGAAGGGGAATGGCGGCTCCCTATTGGGGCCGCCATTATCCGTACACACTTTTTTTTTTTTTTAAAGTCACCCGTGATAGGCTACGTGACGATTCACGTAGCCTATCACGGCTGACTTTGCAAATCTTGCCGTGATAGGCTACGTGAATCGTCACGTAGCCTATCAGGGGACTTTTTTTTTTTTCTTTCATTGCAATGGCGGGGGCGGCAGCTGGTCGAAAGACCGGCTGCCGCTCCCGCCCCGCTCGAACACCGGACGAACCGCCAGCCGGACCCGCTGCCGGGAGGGACATTCAGGGAAGGTAAGTCCCGTCCCGGGGGGGGCGGGGGGCGGGGGGGCGGAGGATTTCTCCCCGAATCTTGTTCGGGGGGCCGAACACGTTGGCGCTCGGCCCCCCGAAGTTTCGGGGAGAAATTCTCCGCCATCCCTACCTCAGCAGCCCCCATTTCCTCAGCAACAAGCAAAGGGCTGGATGTGCACGCGCTTGTCTGATCTCGGACAAGTGGGCTCGGCCCTGGTCAGTAGTTGGATGGGCGACCGCCTGGAAATCAGGCTTCCTGCACTAAGCAGGGGGTTGTTCTCTCCCTTCAAATGAGACTAAGTTTTACCCCCTCCTATCCCCCACTCCGAATGTTGTTGTTGTTGTTTTTTAATTAAGGCATTATCCTCGCAGAATTGGTGCTTCTCTACGATGTTTTTTTTTTCTAATTCAGGCATAATCTTCTAAGATTCTAAGTTACGAAGCTTCACAACTTAGAATCTTAGAAGTCTAAGTGGGAAGTCTAAGTCCACTTAGAAGTCTAAGTGGGAAGAAGTCAAGTGGGAGTCACTTGACTGAGTGCTCCTCCAAGCAAAAAATAAATCTTCTACCACGTGGGAGAAAATGGCATGTCAGGGACAAGGCTAAGCTGGAACCCTTCTCACTGATATCTAGTTTTCTACGTGGAGGAATGTTTTTTAGGGTTCTATCATCTGAGTCGCCACCCACAAACACACCAGAAGTGGTTCAGTGGGTTTACAGGGCCAGGGCCAGGTTTGGTGGGGCTCTTGGTGCCTTTCTAGAGGGCCCCTCAGTGGTGGTGCCCTCCTGGACAGTCCCCTTGGTGGCAGCACCCTTCTCTCCCATTACCTTGGTAGTGGCAGGTGGGCAGAGCAGTGGGAAAACAAAATCCAGCCTAGCCAGGGCTGCTAGTGGTGCCTGCCATTTTAATTCCCCCACAATGCCTCTGGACTAAACTATCTCAGGGCTCTAGAGGCATTGTTGGGTGGATTTAAATGGCGGGCACCGCCACAGTGACCCACGCTCCAGTGCTGACAGGATTGCAGCAGGCTCTGGATGGCTGGAGGCCCCATTTTCTATTAGTGGTGGACCCTCCTGAGGGCTCAGGCCATCAGCAAGTGTTCAATAGTGCCAGGTCCTGATACAAGGCCTGAAGGTCTACCATCTCAGTGAGAAGGACTAAGCTAGCATTCCCCAGCCAGGTGCCCTCCAGATATGTTAAACCCCATCATCCACAGCCACCATGACCACCATGCTAGCTGGGGATGATAGGAGTTGTAGTCCAACCCATCTGTAGGCCCATGACACAGAAATTAAGCTTTCTCTGGCATGCAGGTAAGTTGTGCCAAAGCTCCAGCAGTGCCATTTCTTTGTGTCAGGCTGTATTGCCCTGGCCGTGGGCTGCTAAGGTTTGGAGGTCATAGAATCATAGTATCATAGAATAGTAGGGTTGGAAGGGGCCTACAAGGCCATCGAGTCCAACCCCCTGCTCAATGCAGGAATCCAAGTCAGAGCATCCCTGACAGATGGCTGTCCAGCCTCGTCTTGAAGGCCTCCAGTGTGGGAGAGCCCACCACCTCCCCAGGTAATTGGTTCCATTGTCATATTGCTCTTACAGTCAGGAAGTTTTTCCTGATGTTCAGCCGGAATCTGGCTTCCTGTCACTTGAGCCCATTATTCTGTGTCCTGCACTCTGGGATGATCAAGAAGAGATCCTGGCCTTCTTCTCTGTGACAACCTTTCAAGTACTTGAAGAGTGCTATCATATCTCTCCTCAGTCTTCTCTTCTCAAGGCTAAACATGCCCAGTTCTTTCAGTTTCTCTTCATAGGGCTTTGTTTCCAGTCCCCTGATCATCTTTGTTGCCCTCCTCTGAACCCTCTCCAGTTTGACTGCATCCTTCTTAAAGTGTAGTGCCCAGAACTGGACACAGTACTCCAGATGAGGCCTAACCAGTGCTGAGTAGAGGGGAACTAGTACTTCCCGGGATTTGGAAGCGATGCTTCTATGAATGCAGCCCAAAAGAGCATTTGCCTTTTTTGCAGCCACATCACATTGTTGGCTCATATTCAGCTTGTGATCGACAACAATTCCAAGATCCTTCTCGCTTGTAGTGTGGTTGAGCCCCGTATCCCCCATCTTGTAACTGTGCATTTGGTTTCTTTTTCCTAGGTGCAGAACTTGGCATTTATCCCTATTAAATGTCATTCTGTTGTTTTCTGCCCAGCGCTCCAGTCTATCCAGATCACTTTGAATTTTGTTTCTGTCTTCCAAAGTATTAGCTATCCCTCCCAATTTTGTGTCATCTGCAAATCTGATCAGCATTCCCTGCACCTCCTCCTCCTCCAAGTCATTAATAAAAATGTGGAAGAGCACTGGGCCCAGGACTGAGCCCTGCAGTACCCCACTCGTTACCTCTCCCCAGTTTGAGAAGGTCCCATTGATAAGCACTCTTTGAGTCCGATTCTGTAGCCAAGTGTGGATCCACCGGATCGTTGTTTCATCTAGCCCACTTTGAGCTAGTTTGCTCATCAGGATATCATGGGGCACTTTGTCGAAAGCTTTGCTGAAGTCGAGGTATATGATGTCTACAGCATTCCCACGGTCTACAAGGGAGGTTACTTGATCAAAAAATGATGCCGAGATAATGATAAGCCCGACCCAGGTTTGCTTACAAGGAGCCTTTATTGAGTACTTACAGCACACAGGCATACCCAGTGGTTGGACCAGACAGCTTCTCTGAACCCAGAGCCATGGAGTACAATGGGCTTTACACTACACATGTTAGCAGTGAGGCAGCATGACAGCAGCAAGTGTTAATTAGCATTCATCTGCAACTTTCCCAGCACAGGCTAACAGTGCTTGGTCAGAAGGAAAACAATCAGAACTTTCCCAGCACAGGCACCTGCAGCTTTAAGGCAAACAAGCTTCACTTCTCAGGCACATCCTACTAGGCCCTGATAAGACACTAGCCTTCCTTAGCATGGAAAGTGCTGAGGCCGCGCTATCAACCTTTGACTCATCTCACATGCTCAGAGGCCCACTAGCAAGGAAATTCCACCAATAATGAACCTAAGTAAAGCATTATGGATCTCTAGGCCCCTCTAAAACTACAGGTGACTTGGTTACAGGCCTGGGGCCAATGCACAGGCTGTTGTAAAGGCACAAGTGTAGGGCAAGAGATTTAAGCTGGCAACCCTAGAGTCTCCCTTTGCTGACTGGCTTGCTGCCCAGACGTCTTAAAGCTACAGGCAGCACCTCCAAGTCTGTAGCCCTGGACCTTGCAAGCTTCCTGCAGAAACGACGGATCTCCTAATGTTTTCACGTTCCTTGCAAGATGTCACTTTGAGATTGCAGGCCGTCAGAGCTTCAATCCATTTAAGGCGAGAAAGAAAAGACAGTTTGAAACATACGAAATCATGGAAAATTGGGGGAAATGGAGCAAAATGACTGAAGAGTTGATGCCTGTTTCGAAAAATATGAAAACAGAAATGATACAGATAAAAGCAGCACCATCCTCCAGTCCCAACAAGTACATGTTTGCCCTGAGCTTGTAGGCAGGTTAAGCTATAAGTGCAGATCAATGCATCCACTGACAGATGATGATTGAGTTCTCGCCTAAAAACATGGTCTGGTTTTCCAAGTCCGTTGCAATCCCCACAATGAGAGTTAGGAATGACGCTTCAGTGGACAGGCTGAGACCACATTCAGCCTGAGGATGTACGTGTTGCATTATAAATTCACAGGAGAAGGGTTGGTGGGACTTTTACGTGGGTGCAGGACCAATGCAAGAAGAAGCCACTGAATAAGACCCCAAAGGAGCTGGGTCTCTTGATTGCCTGGTCAAGATGGCTAGTGAGTTGGGATGTGCGAACCCACCCCCATCCAGAATTGGCGGGCACCTGCTGAACTGCTGCCCCCACTCAAGCCCCCCCAGACCCGTGCTTGAGCCCCCCACGAGCTCAGTTGGCCACCCGCAGTCACCCCAGTGTCCCATCTGGTGAGCGCCTGCCATTTTGCCAACTTGTCTTTTTACGAAAAGGGGATCTCAAAAAACTGTGCATATTTAAATATGCACATTCGGGCCGGGAAAGCTTCATCTATGCACTTTGTTGTTTAGTCGTTAAGTTGTGTCCGACTCTTCGTGACCCCATGAACCATAGCATGCCAGGCCTTCCTGTCCTCCACTCTCTCCCGGAGTGTGCTCAAGTTCATATTCATTGCATCCGTGATGCTACCTAGCCATCTCATCCTCTGCCCTCCCCTTCTCCTTTTGCCTTCAATTTTTCCCAGCATCAGGGTTTTTTCCAATGAGTTTTCTCTTCGCATTAGGTGGCCAAAATATTTGAGCTTCAGCTTCAGTATCTGTCCTTCCAATGAGTAGTCAGGGTTGATTTCCCTTAGGATGGACTGATTTGGCCTCCTTGCAGTCCAGGGGACTCGTAAGAGTCTTCTCCAGCACCACAGTTCGAAGGCATCAATTCTTCGGCGCTCAACCTTCCTTATAGTCCAGCTCTCACAGCCATACATTACTACTGGGAAAACCATAGCTTTGATTATGTGGACCTTTGTCGGCAAGGTGATGTCTCTGCTTCTTAGTATGCTGTCTAGGTTGGTCATAGCTTTCCTCCCAAGGAGCAAGCGTCTTTTAATTTCATGGCTACAGTCACCGTCTGCGGTGATCTTGGAGCCCAAGAAAATAACATCTGTCACTGCTTCCATTTCTTCCCCTTCTATATGCCAGGAAGTGATGGGGCCAGATGCCATGATCTTCATTTTTTTAATGTTGAGATTCAAACCAGCTTTTGCACTCTCCACTTTCACCCTCAACAAGAGGCTCCTGAGATCCTCTTCGCTTTCTGCCATTAGGGTAGTATCATCTGAGTATCTGAGGTTGTTGATAATTCTCCTGGCAATCTTAATTCTGACCTCTGATTCATCCCACCCGGCGTTTCTCATGATGTACTCTGCATATAAGTTAAATAAGCAGGGCGACAATATGCAGCCTTGTTGGACTCCTTTCCCAATTTTGAACCAATCGGTTGTTCCATGTCTGGTTCTTACTGTTGCTTCTTGACCCTCGTACAGGTTTCTCAGGAGACAGCTAAGGTGGTCTGGTACTCGCATCACTTTAAGAATTTGCCACAGTTTGTTGTGATCCACACAAAGGCTTTAGCGTAGTCAATGAAGCAGAAATAGACGTTTTTCTGGAATTCTCTTGCTTTCTCCATGATCCAGCAAATGTTGGCAATTTGATCTCTAGTTCCTCTGCCTCTTCGGAACCCAGCTTGTACTTCCGGTAGTTTTCGGTTCACATACTGCTGAAGCCTAGCTTGTAGGATTTTGAGCATCACCTTGCTGGCATGTGAAATGAGCGCAATTGTACAGTAGTTTGAACACTCTTTGGCATTGCCCTTCTTTGGAATTGGAATGTAAACTGACCTTTTCCAGTCTTGTGGCCACTGTTGAGTGTTCCAAATTTGTTGGCATATTGAGTGCAGCACTTTAACAGCATCATCTTTTAGGATTTTAAATAGCTCAGCTGGAATACTGTCATCTCCACTAGCTTTGTTGTTACTAATGCTTCCTAAGGCCCACTTGACTTCAATCTTGAGGATGTCCGGCTCAAGTTCAGTGACCGCACTGTCATGGCTATGAGGGACATTCAGATCTTTCCTGTATAGTTCTTCTGTGCATTCTTTCCACCTCTTCTTAATCTCATCTGCTTATTTTAGGTCCCAGCCTTCTTTGTCCTTTATCATGCCCGTCTTTGCACAAAATGTTCCCTTGAGATGTCCGATTTTCTTGAAGAGATGTCTAGTCTTTCCCATTCTGTTGTTTTCCTCGATTTCTTTGCATTGTTCATTTAAGAAGGCCTTCTTGTCTCTCCTTGCTATTCTCTGGAACTCTGCATTCAGTTGGATATCTTCCCCTTTCTCCCTTGCTTTTCACTTCCCTTCGTTCCCCAGCTATTTGTAGAGCCTCATCAGACAGCCACTTTGCTTTCTTGCATTTCTTTTTCTTTGGGATGGATTTCGTTGCTGCCTCCTGAACAATGTTACCAATGTTACCGTCCATAGTTCCTCAGGCACTCTGTCTATCAGGTCTAATCCCTGAAATCTATTCCTCACCTCCACTGTATATTCATAAGAGATATGATTTAGGTCATACCTGAATGGTTTAGTGGTTTTCCCTATGTTCTTCAATTTAAGCCGAAATTTTGCAAGAAGCAGCTCATGATCTGAGCCACAGTCAGCTCCAGGTCTTGTTTTTACTGACTGTATAGAGCTTCTCCATCTTTGGCTGCAAAGGACATAATCAATCTGATTTCGATATTGCACAAAAAAAGCGTGTACACAAATGGCAGCGCCCATGGGCACCGCCATTTGCGTTCCTTATTTTGGCACGTCTTAGTCTACGTAAACATTTACGTAGACTACGGCGAAAATAAGGAAATACTCTATTTGCATTCCCCTTATTTTCGCCGTAGTCTACATAAATTTTTACGTAGACTAAGACGTACCAAAATAAGGAACGCAAATGGCAGCGCCCATGGGTGCCGCCATTTGCGTACACGCTTTTTTTTTTTTTTTACTCAGCCGTGATAGGCTACGTAAACATTTACGTAGCCTATCACGGCTGACTGCAGGGACGCAAACGGCGGCGGCTATGGCCACCGCCATTTGCAGGCCTGGCCGGCCAGGATTCGAGGGTGGAGGGACGGAGCGCCTCCCCCCCGGCCAGAATTTCGGGGAGGAGGGATGGAGCGCCTCCCCCCCGGCCAGAATTTCAGGGGGAGGGACAGAGCGCCTCCCCCCCACCGCGAATCAAATTTCATTAAAGGTGAGTGACTTTCGTACATCCCTAGTTGTAGGTCTTCATAGAACCGATCAACCTCAGCATCTTCGGCCTCAGTGGTTGGGACATAGATTTGAATTACTGTGATGTTGAATGGTTTGCCCTGGATTCATACTGAGATCATTCTATCGTTTTTGAGATTGTACCCCAGTACTGCTTTTCCCACCCTTTTATTGAGTATGAGTGCTACTCCATTTCTTCTAAGGGATTCTTGCCCACAGTAGTAGATATGATGGTCACCTGAATTACATTCGCCCATGCCTATCCATTTCAGTTCGCTGATTCCCAAGATGTCAATGTTCAATCTTGCCATCTCATATTTGACCACCTCCAGCTTACCTTGATACATTGATCTTACATTCCAAGTTCCTAAACAATATTGTTCTTTACTGCATCGGACTTTCTTTTCACCACCAGACACATCCACAGCTGAGTGTCCTTTCAGCTTTGGCCCAGCCGCTTCCCTCTTTCTGGCGCTACTTGGAATTCCCTCTGCTCTTCCCCAGTAGTATATTGGACACCTTCCGACCTGAGGGGCTCATGTTCCAGCGTCATATCTTTTAGCCTTGTGATATGTTCCATGGGGTTTTCTTGGCAAGAATCCTGGAGTGGGTTGCCATTTCCTTCTCCAGCGGACCACATTTTGTCAGAACTCTCCACCGTGACCTGTCCATCTTGGGTGGCCCTGCACGGCATAGCTTATGGTTTCACTGAGTTATGCAAGCCCCTTCGCCACAACAAGGCAGTGATCCATGAAGGGGCATCTATGCACTATTAGAGGCATAATACTGGACAGGTCCACATGAGTGCAAGGAGCATCCAGGAGGGCATGAGCGGGGGTGAGCGAGGCCAGGGTCTCAGTGGGCACAGTCAACAGACTCCTGGATGCAGTTGGAGTATGGACCTAGATGGAGTGTGAAGGGAGGTAAGGGACATGAAGTTGCCACTGCCACTGAGTGGCGATTATGGGACAGTGGGACGCAATGCCCTTACCAGTGAGAGATGCTAGGTTGCAGTGCAAGCAAGTGGGGGCAGGGATGGACAAATCTATCAGATTTGGCTTCCTTCCGTTTCTCATTTTTCTAATCCGAAATTCCGTTCATCCCAAACCAAGAGATTTTTTAAAGCTTGCATGAAATTCATAAGCATTTGTGCATATTTCTCCTAATACATGCATTTTTGTATACACATTTTTTTGCAAGCAATTTCACCTAATTTCACCTATTTTCTCTATTGGACTTGCTGGCTGGGGGCTGATGGGTGTTGGAGCCTAATAGCATCTGGAGAAACCCCTGAATTATGCATCCCAGTGGCGGCCCTGGGTTTCAAGATATGAGGTGTTGATGGAACAAGCTGTTCTGCCCTCAAAGCCCTTTGACACTCTGGATGAGTTTCAAAAGACAATAGAAGATGACACATGAATCCTAATGCAGTCTGTCAGGGTTCCCCTTACGACCTGGACCCCCTGAGCAACCCCTTAAGGATCTCTTGCCTCCCTAACAGTCCCACCTTCCTTCTTGCAAACTTCCCTTTCCCAATAATGTGGGATTTAGGCTATAGACATGAGGTGATTGACACTCTAGACACAGGGTTTAACCACAACAGTTTACTGGTAAATTAAAGCAAGCAAAATTACAGCTAAAGGTATTTACAGGATACAGCTGAGTGATACAAAAGGCATTAAGAGAAAATAAAAGTTGCAAAAACAAAGGTTCCCCTCCCCTAGCTGCACTTAGACTTCCCCAGGCTGATTCTTCCTGCTGTCTCTTCAGGCTCTGGTCTTCCTCTCTCTGGTCTTCTTCTTCCTCTCTCTCCCTTTATATCCCCTCCTTCCAAAACTAAAAGTACCATTTCAAACCAGGAGAAATGAAACTGAACTCAGGAAAATGAAACCAACCAGGGAAATGAAAGTACCCCCCCCCAAAAGCCCAGGCCTCTAGGCCTGACCATTTTCTTTTCCTTGCATCTGTAGGCCACAAGCCTTCACAGAGTCATATTTGAAAATACGATGAGCCTCCAGTATTTTGTTCCTTTGCCAAGCACCACGTGTAGGACTTCCGATGATGGATGTGCATATTTATCCACTCGGTGGTTCTGATAGCTGGTTTGTCGAATGACCTTATATTTGTAGCAAAGCTGCATTCTTGGTTATTGGGTGATTTTGTTCTCCTTGGTCATGAAGTCTGTGGGCTGTGCCTATGTGCACCTTCTAAAAAGAGCCACCCCGCACACTACTATATGCATTTTTGTATGCATTTTTTAATCATTGGAGAATTCCATTGCAGACTTTGGAGCAGTGCAAATTTTGAAGAATAGATTCATGGAATCATAGAACCATAGAATCATAGAATAGTAGTGTTGGAAGAGGACTATAAGACCACCAGGTCCAACCCACTGCTCAATGCAGGAGTCCAAATCAAAGCATCCCTGACAGATGGCTATCCAGCTTCATCTTGAATGCCTCCAGTGTGGGACAGCTCACTACCTCTGTAAGCAATTGGTTCCATTGTCACATTGCTCTAACAGTCAGGAAGTTTTTCCTGATGTTCAGCTGGAATCTGGCTTCGACAGGAAGGCCTGGTGTGCTATGGTCCATGGGGTCATGAAGAGTTGGACACGACTTAATGACTGAACAACAACTTGAGCCCATTATTCCATGTCCTACACTCTGGGATGATCGAGAAGAGATCCTGGCCTTCCTCTCTGTGACAACCTTTCAAGTACTTGAAGAGTGCTATCATGTTTCCCCTCAGTCTTCTCTTCTCAAGGCTAAACATGCCCAGTTCTTTCAGTCTCTCTTCATAGGGCTTTGTTTCCAGTCCTCTGGTCATCTTTGTTGCCCTCCTCTGAACCCTCTCCAGCTTGTCTGCATCCTTCTTAAAGTATGGTGCTCAGAACTGGACACAGTACTCCAGATGAGACCTAACCAGTGCTGAGTTAGATCACAGTTGTGATCTACCACAATTCCAAGATCCTCCTCATTTGTAGTATTGTTGAGCCACATATCCCCCATCTTGTAACTGTGCATTTGGTTTCTTTTCCCTAAGTGCAAAACTTGGCATTCATCTCTATCAAATGTCATTCTGTTGTTTTCTGCCCAGTGTTCCAGTCTATCAAGATCACTTTGAATTTTGTTTCTGTCTTCCAGGGTATTAGCTATCCCACCTAATTTTGTGTCATCTGCAAATTTGATTAGCATTCCCTGCACCTCCTCGTCCAAGTCATTAATAAAAACACTGAAGAGCACTGGGCCCAGGGCTGAGCCCTGTGGTACCCCACTCATTACCTCTCCCCAGTTTGAGAAGATCCCATTGATATGCACTCTTTGAGTCCGATTCTGTAGCCAACTGTGGATCCACCAGATCGTTGTTTCATCTAGCCCACTTTGAGCTAGTTTGCTCATCAGGACATCATGGGGCACTTTGTCGAAAGCTTTGCTGAAGTTAAGGTATATTATGTCCACAGCATTCCCACAGTCCACAAGGGAAGTTACCTGATCAAAAAATGAGATCAGATTAGACTGTCAGGAATTGTTCTTGACAAATCCATGTTGGCTGGCTTTGAGTAATCATTGCTTTGTTTTCAAGGTGCTTATAGATTCAGTGCCTTATAATCTGCTCCAGAATTTTCCCAGGGATTGATGTCAGACTGACTGGTTTATAGTTCCCAGATTCCTTCTTTTTGCCCTTTTTGAAGATAGGGACAACATTAGCCCTACTCCAGTCATCTGGCACTTCACCTGTCCTCCATGATTTCTCAAAGAGAATAGACAGTGGTTCTGAGAGCTCTTCTGCCAGTTCCTTTATTACTCTAGGATGCAGTTCATCTGGCCCTGGAGATTCGAAGTCATTCGAAGTAATTAGGTGTTCCTTGACTGTATGCGCATCAATCTCAAGCTGCAATCGTGCACCTTCAGCCTGTACTTCACCTTTGCCATGGTGGTGGTGGGGGGGTCATAGACCCTCTTTTGGGAGAAAACTGAGCTGAAGTAGGAATTAAGCCCTTCTGCCTTTTCTTTGACACCTGTTATCATTTTGCCATCCTCACTGAATAGCTGAACCACCATTTCTTTCCTTTGTCTTTTACTATGCACATATCTGAAGAAAGCCTTTTTGTTGCTTTTAGCATCCCTTGCTAACTTCAGCTCATTCTCAGCTTTAGTCTTCCTGATGCCATCTCTGCAGTTCTGTGCTACCTGCCTGTACTCTTCCTTTGTTGCTTGGCCATCCTTCCACTTCCTTTATGTGTCCTTTTTGTTTTCAGGTCATCTCTAAGCTTTTTGTGAAGCCACATTGGCTTCTTCTGTTGTCTTCCACCTTTTCTTCTTGTTGGAATTGTTTGTGATTGTGCCTTTAGAATTTTCTTCTTTAAAAACTCCCACCCATCTTGGACACCTTTTCTCATTAGAGTCGCTTGCCATGGGACCTTACTTACCATTGTTCTGAGTTTATTAAAATCAGCTTTCCTAAAATCCAGGGTACGCGCTTGGCTACACTCGGCTTTTGCTTCCCTTAGAACCAAGAACTCAAGTGCAACATGGTCACTTTCCCCCAGAGTTCCCATAACTGCTACTTTATCCACTAAGTCATTTCTGTTGGTTAGGATCAGGTCAAGGACAGCTGATCCTCTAGTTCCTTCCTGTACTTCTGTAGGAGGAAGTTATCAGCAACACAAGTCAGGAATTTCTTGGAGGGGCCATGTTTTGCCGAATTTGTCTCCCAACAGATATCAGGGAAATTGAAGTCCCACATTACTACTACCTCATGCTTCCTTGAAACATTGACAATTTGCTTTTCAAAAGTTTCATCCTCATCTTCTCCTTGATTGGAGAAGGACAGACACACCCCCAATGCTTAATTTAAATGGCTTGCCTTAGTGATTCACTTGCTCACCACTGTCTTAGAACAGTGGACAACACTGAATTCTGTTCTTTTGCATAAATAGGAGCATGCTGAATGGCTGATTTACATAAGAAGGGTTAGAAGTGGCATTTAAAGTGCAACCCTATGCATGTCTGCCCAGATGAAAGTTCCATTGAATGCAATGCCACTCACTCCCAAGTAAGTATATAGGATTTCAGCCTTAGTAGCAATCTTTCATGGACCAAAAACAGGAATGCTGTTATTTTAGGCACATCTTACTCAGAATCTTTGGCATTTTACCATGAAAGGTGCAGGAGGTACTGAAAATATATCCTAAAAGGCCAGCCATCACACCAAAAAAGATACGCTGTACAAAAAAGTTATACAAATCTATAGTACACTGCTATATCCCAACTTGCTTTATGCTGCTTACATGTTTTATTGATATATCCTAGGGATGCATAAGAAATTAGTTTCAGTTCATTTTTTTACTAGAATTTACCCAGTTTGCACCACCCAGAACTGAATGGCAATCATAATGTAATCTGCAGTTAAAGTTTGTACATTTCTGAGCTTGCAATGCAATTCACAGAACAAAAAAGCGGGGGTGGGGGAGAGAGAAAAGAAAAATGTTTGAAAAGTGCATACATTTGAAAGATACACATTGAAAATATTGCTTTTGGAAAATGCACACAAACACACTTTAATCAATGGTAGAAAATATGTACATTTCAAAAATGTGCAGAATTGATGCATACATTTGGAAAAATGTTCATGAAAATATGCACAAATGTTCATGTGAAAATAAAACAAAGTTTGCAATATGATACAGACATTTTATATAAGAATCCAGTGGTGTAAGGCTTATTACTCAAGATCTACCAGACCACTTTTGCTCATTTTTGTTTTAAACTGGTTTAAACATGCAGAAAATTTTGGAACTTCAAAAAAGTTCAAAGCTTGAGCTTTGGGCAGTATGGGAAGGGAGAGGGATGAGGCAAAGGGGAGGTTAATGCATATGCCCCACACTGTGCATGTAATGTAACATGTGACACAGTGTGTGTATGCACATGTAATAATGATTACTCCAGTAAGCTCTTAGGGTGCTGGGCCAATGAGAGGACAGGCACAGAATGTTGGGAAAGGGGCTGAAGAAAAGTCAGTTGATGCTAGTTAGAGTAGGAGGAAGAGAAGGTGAGGAGAAAGAGCTGAAAGAACTTCAGAGGGAGAAGGGAGAGAAAAATCTTACATCACATTTTTTCAACCTCAAACTTCAAGAAATGGTAAATGACCTTTTAAAAAAGAACGTCTTTTTTTTCACCTATGCTGTTTTATTTGTAGTACATTTATTTTAAAAGCATAAAGTTGTTCAAGTTGCAAGGGAAACAGGCAAACATATTTTTATCCAATCATTCTCAGACTACTTAGCCCCCATGGCAACATGGGGTTTGCACTAGTGAGTTGAGATTAGTGATGCTGGCAAAACTTGGAATTAGGTGGCTTTAAAGTAAAATCTGCCATGTTCATAATGCTCACATGTGTACCAAGTTTAGGTGGCTATCCAACTAACTTTGTTATTTAAAACGAGATTGATTACAATCCACCATGCCAGGGCATGTCACATGGGATGGTCACATGGGCATCCAGGGAAGTGCTGCTGGGCTGAAACACTGTCTCTGAAGACAGCGGTGCTTGCTAGGAGAACGTGCACCTGGTGTTTCAAGGGCGAGGAGGCCAGGAGGGGAACAATGCAGGCAGGGGTAGCTGGCTAATGGTCAAAGAGGAGATCTGTACTTCTGTGCTAGTTCATACATATAAACTGAGAACCAGTGGTGTAGTGGTGGCAGGGCCCACAGCCCCAGCACTTTTTCATTAGCAGGGACTCTGATGTCATCTGCCACCCCCCTCAGAATTCCCTGTTCCCTCTGAGCTTAGCTGCAGTCCTCACTGCAACGATATATTGTTCCACATTGGAATGCAAAGTGTTTGGGATGAGTTGGTCTGGAAAGGGCAATTAAGCCCTATTCGCTTTACCAAAGATGTGCTCTTGGTGGAGATGAACACTCCTAGAACTGGTGTGTTGATATGGATCGACACAGCGGCCTGAAATTTTTGGACTGCCCTTGGAGACTGTCACGATGAGCTCCTGCACTACACCACTCCGTGTGTGTGTGTGTGTGTGTGTGTGTGTGTAGTTCAATCCAGCTCGGTGTGTGGACGTTTCTGTTGTGGGATGGGAGAGATATAATGAAGGCGCTTAGGGAAGGCTAATGGGTAATGTTGGGGCACTAAGGGAGTGTGCAAGCGGGGTGTTTAAAGGGGAAGGGATCTGTCCATGAGGGCTGAGTTGAGAGGGTGAAGCTTCCATAATCATATTTTGAAAACCTAAAATGTTTGTGTGTGAGTGAGTGAGTGAGTGAGTGAAAAGATTTTAACACTCCTGCATTTTTTCTCAGCCATCCAATTGAAATACCCCTGCCTTACTCTCAGCTGCACTGTTTTTGGATCCCAGTTAAAGGCTGTATATCTTACAAGGTTGTATAATCTTAGATGGGGGCGTGGCTGTGACTGTCACGAGGGAACCCTGCACTTCTGAATTTGCCACTACACTACTGCTGAGAACTCAGAAGAATAGAGACTTTCATCCCAAATTAGACAGAGGAATTAGACACCTGGTGAGCATATTATGAGATCTGTTGGGGTAAGTTCGCCCATCACTAGTTGGAGTGAGCTTTGAGGTGGAATTCAGAACACCTCAGTGAGCCTGCATTTTGCTGATCCACGCATCCCTGATATATCTGTACTTCTCTGCTAATCTTTATTGACATTCCCCTTATCAATACATGCCTTGTAGAGTTGTTGGAATATTTACTGAGTTCTATCTTATCTGCCTCTCACTCACCCCCAACCCCAATGCTGCTTTTCTAGAAGTTAATCTGCTGCTCCAGCTGGCAGGACTGGGTGGAAATTGCAAGGAAGCAGATTTTGGCTAAACGTTAGGAGAAACGTCCTAACTAGGGATGGCGCAGGAGTCCGAAGAGGGGGTGGAGTTCGATGGACTTCTGGATCCCACTCACTGAACCATGGGGTGCTGACAGACCCAGCTGCCAACTGCCCCAGGGCTTGGTGAGTGGCTAGGAGCTCCGCTGAGGAGGACTTGTCCTGCCTCTGCTGGCTGTCAAGGAAGCCCTTGACAACTGGCATGGGCAGGAAGGGCCTCAGCGGCACCCCAGCATCTAGCCCTGACCTCCAAGAAGGCCAGGGCGAGAGCGCTGGGGTGGGGGTGCCATACCGGGACCCGTCCTGCCATCACCAGCTGTCAAGGAAGCCTTTGATAGCTGGTGCAGGAGGAAGGGCCTTGGTGGCACCCCAGCGCTCTCACCCTGGCCTCCTCAGGACGAGGCCGGGGCTAGAGCATGGGGGGTGCACCACTCTGAGGACTCCGGCAGTCAAGCTCTTGTGTGGATAAAGCATGTGTGCATAGTCTGTGGAGAGGAGGGATGGCTCTCATGGCTTGGCGGCCGGGCAGGGTGAGCAGGGAGGCTCACCGAGCAGGTCCGGGCTGCGTGAGTGGGGGGCGGGGGCAGCTCGTCAAGCTTCCCCTCACCCTGGATGGAGGTGGGCCCACCCATCCCTAGTCCTAAGTGCTGTTGGACAGTGGAACACTCTGTTTCGGGAGATGGTGGTCTCTCCTTCACTGGAGGTATTTAAGCAAAAGTTGTACAGCAATCTGTCAGGGATGCTGCAGTTCCATCGTGCATTGCATATCCTGCATGGAGCAGCGAGTTGGACTACATGGCCTCCAAGGTCCCTTCCAGCTCTAGAAATTCTATGAACTTTTCAGGCAGCCAGAGAGACCATTGGCTACTAATAGTTCTGGACATGACTTAAAAAAAATATTCTAACATTTCAACAAAGGAAAGAAGAAGAAAAAGCAAGCAAGCAAGAAAATGTGGCTATATAGATTTGAATATATCAATTTCAATGCATACATATGAAATGAGTGTGTGCGTGTGGGTGTGTGTGGGTGTGTGTAGATAGTTACAGAAATAGTAGATATAGATATACATTTCATATATATGAAAATACAGGTGTTTAAGAACTATACATAAACATCAAGAAAAGCAGACAGAATATCCAAATAAGTGTCCATTCTTAGTTGGTGTCTATACACCACCCATTCAAATGTTGAAAATGTTGTAAGGTCTTCAGTCCACATCCATAGATATAACCACATCAGTCGGAGGATAAAATGCCATGCTTTGTCCCTGCATCCTGTCTGGAAACTTAGATTGCCATTTCTTCTCTGTAAAGTGGCATCTAGAAGGGGTGATTCCCTGTCCTTGCCCTACCCCCACTCATCTTCCCAGCTGATTTTTACCCAGCAAGAGTTCTAGATCTATGTTTAAACCTAACTGGGGGTGGGGGTGGGGGTGGGGGAACAGCTGCAGAAGGGGGTTGCAGTAAAAAAAGAGTGGATAGAGGAATAATTAATCCAGAAATGGAAAACCTGTGGTTCTCCATATTGTGTTGAATGACAACTCCCATCATCCCTGATCATTGACCATGCTGGCTGGGGGCTGATGGGTGTTGGCATCTGACAGCAACTGGAGCAACCCCTGGATGAAGCACTCATACCCTCTGCATTCCCCCAGTTTTGCCTCATCCCCCAGCTTTGTGGAACCATGGTGGATCTGGGTTTCAAGACACAAGGTATTGATGGATCAGGCTGTCCTGTCTTCAAAGCCCTTTGACTATCTGGAAGAGTTTCAAAAGAGTTTCAGAAGTGAATCCAAAATGCAGTAACATTTGATGAGGCTCCAGTATTTTGTTCCTTTACCGAGTAGCAAGTGTAGGACTCCCGATGATGGATGTGCATATTTATCCACTTGGTGGTTCTGATGGCTGGTTTGTCGAATGCCCTTACATTTCTAGTGAAGCCACATTCCTGGGTATTGGGTGATTCTGTTCTCACTGGTCCTGAAGCTCACGAGCTGTGCCTGTGTGCACCTCCCCCGCCCAAAAAAAGAAGTTGTAATTTGATCTGCTTCATATATCAAGTATGACATGCATGGCTTCAAAATGAGAGCTCGTGCCTTGATGCTGAGCTTTGTCAATGATGATGTATGAACTGCAGGACAGGAGCAAACAGAACATTTATTTGCATTAAACCACAGAGAGATGACATCAGATGGGATTTGTGAGGATATATGCAGAATGCAATACCAAAGTTCCATTTTCAACACGGTATGGGCACATACCTGTGCACGAGTGATCCATCTGACTCAGTCACTGGCCTGACCTCTGGCAATGGGCAATTTTATGCCCCCAAGTTTGGTACTCAGAGATTGACAGTGGGTCTGGGGCTTGAACAAAGGACTCCTGGCTGATCCCGAGTAGGAATGTCGCAAGGATTTGATCAGGAACACTGGCAGAGGTCCCCCAATCAAATGCTTGCTGGAGGACTGGAGAACACAGCCCTGCATGCAGCCTGAAGTGGGCAAGGGAAACAAGGTGGTGCTCAGCCCAGTGCTGCAAGATGTGTCCCTTTTCCCTGCCTCATGACTCTCCAGGAACACTGGGATGGGAGGGCAGGAAGCAGAGGGGGTGGTGTAGGAGGTGGCTTCAGGTACTCCCAGTGTGTCTACTCTTTTCCCACTGGAGACTGGACTGGGACTTAAAGCCCCCAGGGGCCCTTTCCTCAGTGGGTAGGGCACATGCAGCACCCTTTTCCACTGGATATTCTGGGTCTTGCCATTCCAGTTGAGTTTCCAGTGCACTCTGTTGTGGGCCAGGAGCCTGCAAAGCCACTGCCTCCCCCCTGCCCCAGTGTATGTTTCCGGGGATCCTTTGAGCACGGGAAGGAGGAGGCAGTGCTGGGTACTCCTTGAGTACTTGCTGCAGCTGGGCACAAAGCCTCAACTCCTTGGGGGGTGATCTTAGAAATGGCAGGCCTCCGAGTCTTCTTCTGCAACGGAAGGGAGTTGAGGTGGGCAGTGGAGGCTGGTGGCTCTGATGTCAGTGAATCCACTCCGGATTTCAGTCAGAACCCATCAGAACTGTAAAGGAGTTACAATTACAGTTCTGTTACTGTTCTGACTGAAAGCTAGAGCAGATTCACCACCCCACTGACATCGGAGCCACCAGCCTCCACTGGAGGTGGGCAACATTGGGCCCTGTGATTGGCAGCAGTATGAAGCCTCTGAGTTGGCCAGGTCTAGTATACATCATGAAAGTCTGATCTTCTGCCTTTGTGAAGTCGACAGAGCAGCAGCTTTTGTTCACAGCACTTCAGGCTCAGCCCCTAGCTCAAGCCACTCACCTCTGGGGTGGCCACATAGGCCACTGCCCCAAAAAGAGGACAAAAGAGGGCATATATTTGCATAAAAATTGCACCTGATAATGTTTATGTATAGATGCTTATTTAGAAAGAATTACTGGTAATGCTGTCGAATTTTGTAATTAATCAGCTTGTTGGACAGAACGTCTGCATTTATAATCCCAACCTTTGTAGCGAGCCTGGGTCACTGTTTTATGAATTCAGATTAATTCTGAATTAATTAACTCAGAAATTAATTAATTTCAGAATTGGTGGCGAGCTTCAGAGCATGCACAGACTGCATCTAAACTAAGCCGTATCTGCGCATGCACTGAGTTGGTTGGTTTAACCCTTTTCTTCCTTAAGGAAATGTGAAGATGTCACTTTAGCCCTTTGGTGGAAGGCATTTTTTTTTCTTTTTTGGTAATTAAAAGTGTGTTTTAGTGGGTGCTGGTGGGTGGCACTTGAGTCTATCTGTGAAAGGGATACTGGATGGGGAACTGAAGAAGGAGGATGTCTCCATGGCATGGCACAAGCTGATATGGCTGGCTGGCATGGGCAGGGCTTTGGGAGATGTAGTTTGTTGCTCACTGAGACATTACCTAAACTTCCCAGAACAAAATATGACAATGGCAATTATAATAACCTAATTGAGGATGTGGCAACAGTTAAAGTGAGCTGGCAAATCCCCCACCCTCCTATTTCCTTCCTGATAAACAAAAGAGTTAGGCCTCATAAACAGAAGAGTTCCTGAGAAACAAAAGAGTTGATTATCAGGCAGGTGATGCAAAAACAACCTATCAGGAAGGGGTTCACAAAGTGGTGACACGTGACATCATGACACATTATGCAATTTCCAAGATGCCATTTGAGACTGTGCATGCACAAAACCTTCTATACACAGAATGAGATCTCGTATTAAAGGAGAACTCTCATCTGGGATTACACAGATGAATTTACTACTTTCCAAAGAAATAAGAAATTCACTTGGGGCATGTTTGCCCATCAGAAATAATATCTCACCATAGTGGGGGAGACTATGATCAGGTGACCTTTGTGCATGCTTCATCTGCTGTCCAGGTGCTATCCATCGATAGGTGACTTCAAGACCCCTGTTCTCCCTTCTTATAGTTCTTTATATTGAGCCGGACATGGACCAGAAGCAGTGGCAAAGGGCAGGACAGCTGACAGTAGGCAGAGACAAGGAGTCACAAGAGGCAGAGCCAACTAGATAGCACAGAAAAGGCAAACTGAGGCATAAGAACATAAGAGGAGCCCTGCTGGATCAAACTAAGGGTCCATCTAGTCCCGCATTCTGTTCACACAGTGCCCAACCAACCAATTGTCAACAGGACACACACAAGCAGGACATGAATGCAATAGCACCCTCCCAGTCTTGTTCCCCAGCAACTGGTATATATAGACACACTGCCTCTGATACTGGAGGTAGCACATGGCCATCGGGACTAGCGGCCAGTGATAGCCTTCTCTGCCATGAATTGGTCCAATCCCCCTTTAAAGCTGTCTGAATTGGTGGCCCTCACTAGATCTTGTGGCAGCAAATTGCATCATTTAACTATGTGCTGTGTGCAGACTAGGGAGGGGAATCCACACCCCACCACAGAAAACAGTCTTTGAACCCACTTTTTTTCTGCTCCAACACAACCCATTGCCCAGAAATGGAACTGAAGGCAGTAAATAAACCAAGATTCTGTCTGCCAGACTAGAGGAGCTGGGAGGTCTACACAACAATAAGGAAAAGCAGTGAACCCACATTTTTTGCTCCGCTAGTACTTCTCCACTCCATCTCTCCACCCCAAATCCCCCTCAGGAAGCTGATTTTCGCAGGAAAAGCAATTGCGGGGCACAATCCTATGCATATTTAGACAGAAGAAAGTCCTACAATTCCCAGCATTCCCCAGCCAGCTGTGCAGGACTTTCTTCTGTCTAAACATGCATAGGATTATGCCCTACTAGGCTTTTGTTACAAACATATGCATATAAAATGCAGCTCCATCCCCACCTATCAGAAGTTTGGAAAAACTGTCTTAACTCTCTTATACCGCTTCCTATAATATCCACAACAACCTCATTCATTCATTCATTCATTCATTCATTCATATAATGTATAGCTTTTTCATTGTTTAATGTCTGCATTCTGTTTTGTTTTTAGTGTAGTTTAGGGTTAGATGAGTGTTTTGAGGTCTTGTTTTGTATACCACCCTGATATCTTTGGATAGGTGGTGGTTTAAAAATGTAACAACAACTCAATTTTCAGTCAGAATTCTTAAATCGGGGTACAACCAAAGATTATTAATACAAATAAAATCCTACAGCAATAAAAGAAACAGGAGGACAAGTTAAATTGAAGAGTAATGAACTGTTTTAAAGGGGAGGGGAACTGTGTTGGTCCATAAGCCTCCAAATCCACAGTTTGAGCAATACCTTTAAATATCCTGTTCACCAAAGGAAAGTCTTGCTGCCTGCTTAAAGGGGGGCAGCTCCTAGATCTGCCTTTCAGTACTTAGGAGCTAGTTCCAAAAATGTAGGGGCCACCACTGAAAAAGCTATTTTGGCAGTACCCACTGTCCCAATAAATGGTGCAGCCCCCAAAGGATTCTGATCACACATCCTAACAAGTGGGAAGGTATGTTTGGAAGACCAATTGTACATTTATCCCCAAATCCATTACATTCTCATAAACCACTTCACACCATGTTGGCTGTGAATGAGTGCAGAACAACTCACAACTTTTTCTAACTGTATTTCAATTTTTTTGCTGAATCAGGCACCTGGATTTCTACACACACCTGCCTTCGACAAGAGCTGTTATTATGCCAGCGCCGAAGTTGGCGCTCAGCAAAGAGAGTGAAATTTTCCACTGGCGCTAAGCTGTGATTGAATTTGTTCAGATTAGGCCTGGAGCTGAGCAAACTCGAAATGCATCATTTGAGGGATGCTCTTTCATTTTTATGGAAATGTTCCGCCGTCTTCAGATCTAATTGAAGGTCCTGACATTCCAATTTCCCCATAAGAATGTATTCAAACACCAGCTCAATTCTTATTCTTTATTTTCTTTGCAGAATTGAAGCGTCAGTGTGTCAGATGTGCGTTCATTTCAAAGCCGGCAATCTGGAGTATCGCGGCTTCCCTTTCAATGCACGCTCCATCACTCTTATTGAATCCATATCCTAAGGCTTGATCCATGATCCACCTAAACCCATGATAACTGAAGTGTAGGATTAAGGCTACACTTCACACCTCACATTTCAAACGAGCAAGCAAACAAACAAACGAAAGGAGAATGAAATTATTTCAAATATGGATTAAAATGCACATCAGGCTTATGCATTACTCAGATGCAAACGAACAAAGACTCAACCTATAATAAGAAAAGGCTGGGTGGAGGAATGATGGACACACACACCCCTTCCTTTGTACAATACCATGCTACTGATGGATGGGTTTTGCTTCTGGAATGCTTCTGTATGCCAGTTGTTGGGGAACATGGGTGGGAGGGCGCCATTGCACCCATGTCCTGCTTGTGAGCTTCTTATAGGCATCTGGTTGGCCACTGTGGGAAATAGGATGCTAGACTTAATGGGCATTTGGCCTAGTCCAACACACATCTTCTTATGCTCTTATGTTCTAATAATAACAATAATAATTAACATTTGTATAGCTCTTTTGCATGCCCCAAGCACTTCACGTGCATTATCTAGTCATAATCTTGACAAGAAATCAGTATTATTATCCCCCATAATGCAGATGGGGAGACTGAGGCTGAGAGAGATTGACTCACCTAAGGCTACTGGGTGAGTTTATGGCAGAGATGAGATTCAAAGTAGGGACTTCTAGATTCAGTCTCTCAGCAACAATACTGTGCCAGCTAGAGATGTCGGAAAAATCTGCTATGGATTCAAATGAGTTCAGATTTCTATGAATTCAACCTGCAGAGTCTGCAGTGAACCTGTCAGGATTCCTTTTGCACCCACGTAACTTCAAACGCCGAAACATACACAGACAAGAGGCTTCAGTCTACAGCTTTTAATCCATTACTTCACAGGGTCATACAGATGTAAATTCTCAGTGACTCTCAGTCTACAAGGAAATGTCTTCAGGGGGTTCAAAAGGTACTTAAGAGAGTTGACCGCCATTTGAAGAGGGACGTGGTCTCACTAGACTAACTTAAGGAGGGGGAGGTCCCTCTCTCTCTTGAGGCCTCTAAGCGCAGCTTCTCACACAAGGCCAATCGGGTAGACCGTCTAAGTTCCACCCCTGCCTTCTCTCTCTTTGATCTGTGCCTGTGCCTGGCATCTATTAGATCAGACTCCCCAAAACCCCACCTCCCCCGTTCGCTCTCTCTTACGGGGGGGCGGGTGAAGAGGGACCCTCATCCTCCACCAGCTGGACCTTTGAAACCTGAGGAGCCTGCCTAGTCATGCCTGGACTAGCCTGGGAAAATACCTCCCCCATGTCTGGTGGTTCTCCTTCAGAATCTGAACTACTATTCCTCTCCCTGCACTCAGAAACACCCCTCACAGAACCGGCTTTTTCTGAGTCACACTGATCCTGTGGACTTGTGGACCATTTTTTTAAAACTTGGGGGTGGGTGGGATTTGCACAAATGCGAGTTTCATCTCCTCCCCTCCCAATTCACACTTGTGCTAATGCACACTTGCCCAAGTGGAACAAAATTCTCGTACATTCCTAAAACAACAACAACAACCCAATTTTGTCAATGAGTGGATGATGGAATGAAAGACACGTGACCTGACGCTCTTTGAAACACAGCTGAAATGGATTTAACAAAATCCAAACATCCCTAACACCACCTTCAACTAATCACTTACCAGGAGAAAATCCCAGTGCCCGCAAAGCCACATGGGCATTGTCAGCATGGAAAACCAGCCAGCCTGTCACAGGGAGGGTTCATTGATTCTGAGATGTGTGTGTGTGTATATATTTACATTTCTATACCACCCAATAGCCAAAACTCTGTTTGGAGATAAGAAGGAATTTTCCCTTAGGTCATACTGGTTAGCAATCCTTTGGATGTTTTGCCAGTTCCCAACCTTATTTTTCCCCCAGTCAGCATGGCCAATGGTTAGGGATGATGGGAGTTGTAGTCTAACAACATCCAAAGACCCAAGGCAGAAAAAGGCTGCCTCATAGAGTGTAGCTTGGCTCACTTGCTTGAACAGGTTGCTGAGTGATAAAGCCCATGCTTTGCATGCAGGACATCCCAAGTGGAATCTCTAGCATCATTGGTTAAAAGTATCACAGGAAGAAGGGCTGTGAGAAACTCTCTGGTGGACAGCATGTGTAACCCACTGGTATATTTTTCTTTAAGAATTCTGAGTGGGAATCTTCCTGCACATGCTCAGTAAAGGAGTGAGATAGGGAGTGGCCATCATTTTAGGCAGTTACCAAAATGCAGTGTGAAAGAAGCTTGCTTTCTCCTCTCTGTAAGACCTGGAACTCTTGAGATAGGTTAGTAGGGAGGATTGCTTTTGAATTTTTTTTTACAGAGTCATGAAGGGGTTTTTTTTACGAACATGATGAGTTCCTTGTTTGTTTACATTCTTTTATATTGTATAAAAGGCTGTTTACAAAATTGGTCCTGTGTTGCTGGATCCTGATCCATTTTTGAGAAGACCGCTGTGAAGCTGGAGAGAACTGAGTAGAGACTGTTTTCCTTCTTCGGCCAGCAGAAAAATCAAGCTTCAGAGAGAAGTTTTATTTATATTTTTGTTGTGGACTCAAGCTAAAAGACAGAACTTTGGGAGGGCTGTGCTCTGTTTTATTGTTTTTTGGTAATAACTGATAGTTATGCATGCACAATTATTACATGTGCATTATTGTTTTTAATTAAGAAATTAGAATAATATATGTTAATTGTCTCTGCATGAGGCCTTTGCTGTGACTGTGAGTCCATTTAGAGACCCTGAAGCAAAGTGTTACGCATGGAAAACTGATGTCAGAGTAGACAACAGGTGTTGAACCTCTTTTCAGCTGAATTACAGAGAAGACCTGGGGACCATGTTCCAGGGGTGGGTGGGGCTGAAGGCAGAAAGGGTGGAGCAAATGCAAAAGGGGTGGGGCCAGCCTAAGGGAGCAATATCCTATGGGATAGGTGGCCACCACTGAACTCGGAGCAACCACTTATCTAATGCAGGGTGGGCAGACCACTGAGGGGATCTTCACCTTCACGCTCCAGCGGCCCTAAAT
This sequence comes from Heloderma suspectum, assembly GCF_057233095.1. Lineage (NCBI taxonomy): Eukaryota > Metazoa > Chordata > Lepidosauria > Squamata > Helodermatidae > Heloderma > Heloderma suspectum. The sequence continues at coordinate 304,616,086 of NC_139461.1, read as the reverse complement.
TTGTGGCTAGACAGCCAATTTCGGCTGTCTAGCCACAGCGCTTTGGAGTGGGCAGGGGGGCAGCTGGATGATGCATAGGAAGTGTCGTACCAGCCCTTCTGAGGTCCCCACCCCTAGGAATGCCCCCTTTCCTCCCATTGCCCTTATGAGAGAGGAGCCCGGGATGATCCATGCTGCCTAGAGGATGGCAGGGGTGGGGGCTGGGGGGCAATTTTCTGGGAACCAACTTCAGAGCGTGGGCTCTGAGGTCAGTTCTCCCCAAACGACTAATCCTATGGCCATCCAGCCACTGTCTAGCAGCCATAGGATTGCACCCTAGAGTTCTTATTGCTGGTAACAGAGCCTTAGGAGAGGCATTTCAACCTTTTAGGGTGGAGAAAGAACTGCACAAAAGCTGGGAAACCACCAAATGATCAGTAATTGGGGGAAAGAGGGTGGGGCCAAGGGAGGGGGCATGGCCATCTGGGAAACCTCAGGAGGCTAGGTTGGGACCTCAGGAAGGCTGCAATTGGCCCCCGAGCCTGAGGTTCACACCACTGGAGCAGAAATTACTGAACTAAATGAGTGAATGGCCTGATTGTGTACAAAGAGTTGGAAAAAGTGCAGAAATGGGCAACTAAAATGATCAAGGGGCTGGAGCATCTCCCCTATGACAGAAGGTTCCAACAGCTGGGATTGTTTATCTTGGAAAAAGGCGGTTAAGGGGAGACATGATAGAGGACTACAAAATTATGCATGGTGTGGAGAATGTGGATAGGGAGACATTTTCTTCCTCTCTCATAATACTAGAACCCCGGGTTACCCTATGAAGCTGATTGGTGGGAGATTCAGGACAGAGAAAAGGAAGGACTTCTTCACAGTGCACAGAGTTAAACTACCACACGATGTAGTGATGACCACCAATTTGGATGGCTTTAAAAGGGGGTTGGACAAATTCCTGGAGGAGAAGACTATCAATGGCTACTAGTCTTGATGGCTATGTGCTACCCCCAGTATCAGAGGCAGTGAGCCTATGTACACCAGTTGCTGGGGAACATGGATGGGAGGGTGCTGTTGAGCTCATGCCCTGATTGTGGGTTCCTGGTTGACAGCTCGTTGGGCACTGTGTGAACAGAATGCTGGACTAGATGGACCCTTGGTCTGATCCAGCAGAGCTCTTCTTATGTTCTAAAGGCAGCTTCATAAATTTATCATAAAGCTGCTGCCGTAGTTGTGACGTGGCTCAGGCATAGTATTCTGGACCAAAATGTACATATAACAATGACATCTTCCCTGTTTTAGATGTAAATATTCAAGTGAAGATTATCTTGATTTCTTTGAAAACATTTTTTTTTCTTTTCCTGATAAATAGAACTAGGAACAACCTTCTTTCCATACTTCTTGATGCCAATTTAGTAGAACATCAAGGGACCAAATGAAATTCTTTGGGGCCACATGCAGCCCTTGGACTGCCACTTAGCTGTCCCTGCTCTGATTCATCACATATTCTATGATAAATCCGAATCCACCATTGGACTCAGAGCCTTTAACTCAAGAAATCGTGCCTCCTCCATCTCTCTTAAGAAATCCTGATAAACTCACTACTCCATTTCTGTCACTGGAAATAAATTTTGACAGGTCTTATTGATGATTTGGAAGCTGGGTCTATTTTTGTTTTGGCTGTGTGTGTGTGTGTGTGTGTGTGTGTGTGAGGAAAGCCTCTGTCCCTTCCTGAAAGGGTCAAAACCATTATCCTCTCAGGGTGCCCACAGACGTGAGCCATTTCCCTCTGCGTTCCATCCAAGCTGCAAGGACAGCTCCTACGATGATGACTTCACCTCCCTGCATTGCAACACTGCACAGTGGCCAACTGCTGGAGTTTGCTAATTTGTGTGTTTTCACTGGAGGCTTGCTGATTCAATCATTTTAAAGATGCCCATTTCTTCCACGCCAGAGATTTTATGGCTCTGAGGATTAGAAGCTTTTATCTCAACAAACCCTGGAGCTCTATATATTCCGTTTTTTATGGTAAGCTTCACTAATAAACTGTTTAAAACATATGCTAATTGTGTTTATTGTATTCTTTAATTATCATATGTATCATTAAAGATGTACCATCCCATTTAGAATCTTAATCCAGATTACCCTTTGCTCTTTTATTTTTTTCTCTGCTTTAACCCTTTTTTTTATCAAAAGCCAGAGGAAAAAACATCACCTTAAAATTGAGTCTCTCTCTCTCTCTTACAAGGAAATACATATTCATATGATTGTGCTCAGGCACTGTTCCCATTCATGTCAGTGGGACTTGCGCAGGAGAACTTCCTTATAGATGGTGCTCCAAGGTTTTCCCTTCTTTGGGGAGAATTGCAGGGAAAACCCATTGACTTCTACGAGAATACCTTGACATGGGTGCATTGCAACCAGAATGTTCCATTTGTCTTTTGGGGCAAATGGATGATAGACTTATATGTTGCTTTTATGTTACTGTTTTTTTTTTTAAAAAAAAAAAAACAGTTTGGAACACATTAATTAGTGCAATAATTAATTATGTTGAATTGATTAATTGCACAGTCAAGTTGAGCACTCATTGATTTCAAGAAGAGAGATTTAAGGACATGTTTCACTTTCCCATTACAATCAGTGGGACTAACACTGCAACCCTATATACACTTACTTGGGAGTAAGTCACATTGAACTCAATGGGACTTATTTCTGGGTAGACATACATTGGATTGGACCTTTAAAAAGATTTATTTTGGCTGGATTGTGTCTAGTATTTATTATTCAAGCGCAGAGAGATGTGTTCCATATCTCAGTTAGTAGCCTAACAGAGGAATCCTATGCATGTTCACTTGGAAGTCCCATTGAACCTTAGTTGGTGAAATGCATGTCATGGCACCATGAACACTTGGTATTCCAGAGAAAGAGCCAGACCTAATGGCACTCCCAGATTATAAGCCTGAATCTTTCAGGAAGAGTATAACCAGCATCCAAAACTAACCCAATGGCAACCCCTAATATAGACAAACCACCTCTCAACAGCTGCTTCATCTTATTATTTTATTGACCCCCATCTGGTCCAATACCTATCTCAGGCATTGGTTTAGCACCTGTACAGCTTCACTGCATTTGATGAAAAAGACAAAATGAATTCAGCAGCATCAGTGGACTGACGACATGGCTCTTCAAAACACCAGATGACCTCACTCAGTGGTTTAACACAGACGTCAGATACCATGGAGACAGAGTAGACCCCTGCAGAATGCAATAAGCTTCATGTAGATTGGGGTGAACAACTTCCTGGGATCTGGGAGGGGTGCATTGCCACCCCCAGAATCTACTGATGGCCACACCCCACCGAATTTGCTACCACCAAATTTGCTACTGCATTTGCCATGGTAGTGGCAAAAATCATGCCAATTTAGCAGGGAAACAAGGTGCACGGGGAGAACACCCATTGTTTCTGAGCAGAATTGTAGTTCTGGAAAGCTCAAATAAAGACATTAAATCCTAACACAACTAAAACACAATAAAAAATGCAAGACAATCAAGAGACAGCAATAAATTTTTAAAAAATTAAGAAACGACTTCATAAGATAATCTGGAGGGGGCAAGAAGAACTAACCATTTTTTTTTAAAGTCTGCCAAAATAAGATGGCCTCTACAGGACATTTAAAAAAAAATACAGGGAAGGGGCTATGCAAGATTCTCCAAGGAGCTCCAAAGCTTAAGCACCACCACTGAGAAGTTCCTGTTCCATGTACCCAACAACAACCCAACAACTGGGCAGTTGTGAACCACCCAAAGTGCTTTGGCTATTGTGCAGTATACAAATGTAACAAAATTAATTAATTAATTAACTAACTAACTAACTAAATAAATAAATTCTAACCTTAGACAGAGCTGGTACATGGAGTACAGCCTCCTCTGAAGATCTTAACAAGCAAGTATATTAAACATAAGCATTTCTTCAAATACCCTGGACCCAAACCAGTTAGAGCAGGGCTGTAGAACCTCAGGCCCAAAGGCCAAATATGGCCTGCTTGGGATCACAATCCAGTCCTTCAAGATTACCCAGATGGCTACAGTCCCATCCCCTGGCTTCCAGTTGTTTTCCCTTGACTATCAATTGTTTGCTGGTTTCCTGGCTTTTGTGCAGGGTTTTCCCCATCCTAAAAAGCTAACATTCTTCTCCTAAGGCTTAGTTATGGAGAGCAAGAGCTTTAAGCTTGGATATGCCAGTATTGTGTGTGTGTGTGTGTGGGGGGGTATATTTGGCCCTGCCCCTTTTGCATTTGGCCCCACTGCTTTTGACCTCTGCCATGGCCCCCACTGGAATGTGGCCCCCTAGAGCCCCAAAATGAAATTCAGTCCTTGGGCTAAAAGAGGCTCAACATACCTGATAGAGAAGATGAAAGACATCCCTGGTTCAATGGATAACATCTGTTTTGTTTGTTTATACAGGAACTCTTTAAAACACTCTTAATAAGAGAAATGCACATGACTCACACAAACTCAAGAGATTCTCAGTAGGACTATGCACCGCTTCAGTCCAAAGCCCAAATAATGAGTCGAAGCAGGCTGTTTGGAGGTGCCTCGACATGATACAAAGTGGAGCAGAATGGCACCAAGGCTCCACGAACAGAAGTGGCTTGTATACGAGCTGCCTTGGTCTGCCTCAGTGATTTGGAGCTCTACTGATGTATTCTGAGCAGCCCTGACAGCCTGGCACCAAATGTATCAACTTGAGAAAGATCTGGGAGGGGGAGAAGAGGAGGAAGGAGTGGGGAAGGGAGGAGGAGGAGGAGGAAGGGAGGGAGCTTTGGTGAATGGCAACTCTAGTTGTCAAATCAGGGCAGAACATAACCCAGCAGTCTCCAATCAGTGACAGTGGTGGAGGAAGGGGGGGAGAGACTGAATAAAACTGGAGAAAAATGGCTGCATTTCAGTGATAGAGATCATTCTGGTGGTGTTACTTAGGAATGTGAGAATCCACCCCTGTCTGGGTTCTCTGGATGGCCACCCAGCCCCTGCCCCTGCTTGTCAGTCACCAGCCCACACTAGAGGTGTGAGAAACACCCCATTCCAGCCAGCAGTCCATGCTCGGGGGGGAGACAATCCGTCCCTCCCCCCTGGAATCCTCCCCAGCTGGCTCCGCTCTGTGGCAAGTCTGTGGAGCCGCCGGCCGGGGCTGGCCGCACCCAGACTTCCGGCCGCTGCTGGGCCACCACTATGCCAGCTGCCCTTTGCGTCCCTGCCAAGCCGTGATAAGCTACATAAGTATCTACAGAGCTTATCATGGCAAAAGGCAGGGACTCAAATGGCAGCCGCTACGCCATTTGCGTCCCTGCCTTTTGCCATGATAGGCTACATAAGTATCTACAGAGCTTATCATGGCAAAAGGCAGGGACTCAAATGGCAGCCGCTACGCCATTTGCGTCCCTGCCTTTTGCCATGATAGGCTACATAGATACTTAAGTAGGGGGGTGGTGGGGTATTCCGTTCCGCCATGGACTCCGGGGGGCCAGATTCTAAAGAATCCGACCTCACTGGAGTCTGTGGCAGAATTCTCCAACATCCCTAGCCCACACTTGACTCCCTCCCCTGCTCGGTGACTGGCCCACCACTTACCTGGTCCCATCTGCCAAGCATCCACTTCCACCATGATCACCATGTTTTTAAAAAACATGGTGATCAGAAGTCTATGCGCACATAGACATATACATAAAAAGTGCTGTGAATTGCCCAGACAGGAGGAGGAGAAGGCATGGCACACATCCCAGCTGCTCACCATCTTCTACTTATGAGTAGGAGACAGCTAGCACAGTGCAGGCACTGGCCGAGACCCCGTGCTGCCTGGTCGTCTGTCAAGGACAGCGTGTTGTAGAGCACAAGCTGAATGTGAGCCGACAATGTGATGTGGCTGCAAAAAAGACAAATGCTATTTTGGGCTGCATTAATAGAAGTATAGCTTCCAAATCACATGAAGTACTAATCCCCCTCTACTCAGCACTGGTTAGGCCACATCCTGAGTACTGTGTCCACTTCTGGGCACCACACTTTAAGAAGGACACAGACAAACTGGAGAGTGTTCAGAGGAGGGTAACGAACATGATCAGGGGCCTGGAAACAAAGCCCTATGAGAAAGAGCTGGGCATAATTAGCCTTGAGAAGAGAAGATTGAGGGGAGATAGGATATTGCTTCTCAAGTACCTGAAAGGTTGTCATGGAGAGGAAGGACAGGATTTCTTCTCGATCATCCCAGAGTGCAGGACATGGAATCATGGGCTCAAGTGACAGGAAGCCAAATTCCGGCTGAACATCAGGAGAAACTTCCTGATTGTTAGAGCAATACGACAATGGAACCCATTACCCCGGAAGGTGGTGGGCTCTCCCACACTGGAGGCATTCAAGACGAGGCTGAACAGCCACCTGTCAGGGATGCTTTGACTTGGGTTCCTGCATTGAGCAAGGGGTTGGACTCGATGGTCTTATAGGTCCCTTCCAGCCTGACTATTCTATGATTCTATGAGGAAGAGGAGGCATGGCACACACCCCAGCCACTAGCTGTCTCCTGCTTGTGAATAGGAGATAGCTGGTGGCCGGGGCACCAGCCAAGACCCCGTCCTGCCTGGTCGGCTGTCAAGGAGGAGGCATGGCGCATGCATGCCCCAGCCACTAGCCATCTCCTACTCATGAGCACAAGATGGGTAGCAGTCCTTGGCAGCTGACCAGGCAGGAGGAGGAGGAGGCATAGGGCTGAAAGGTCCCCATATTTCATGCACTTCTGAGGAAAAAGTGAAAAATTACAGCTCTTTGCTTTGAGAGTTTTTGTTGAAAAATCAAAATATATGTGCACCTAGCACAAACACTCCTTGGTCAAACTATCTGAAATTTGTCAGGTGGGATCCCCTCCATTGGGGCTGACAGTTCCCCAAATTTCATGCACCTTTGCACAACCAGTGAATAGTTATAGCTCTTTGCTTTGAGAGTTTTCCGTTAAAAAATAATCAAATTTGAAATTTCACCTGCACCTAGCACAAAAATTACTGGGCTGAACTATCTGAAATTTGGCAGATGCAATCCCCTCCAAGGGTGCAGAGAGGATCCCAAAAGCCATGTATTTATCCCCAAAATCGAAAAAGTTATAGCCATTTGTGTTTTCCAATGCAAGTCAATGGGAAAATGCCAAAACCGAGTAATTCGGACATCCAAATCTCGCTTCGGATTCAGATCAAGGTCAAAGCTGATGGGGTCCAAATTGGTCCAAGTTGAAGCAGGGCTGATTTGGATGGTCCAAAGAGGCATCCATAATGAAATAGGGGGTCTGTGCACAGCCCTAATTCTCAGAAGGGCAGAAAGGTCATATCCCCTGACTATGCAAATATTCACACAGGACAATTATATATCAGGAATCTGCCAGACTCAGGGGGGTGTCAGAGAGAGAGAAGGAGGTGGCTGAAAGAGAGAAAAGGGATGTCAGCTAGACAGAGAAGGAGTGGAAAAAGAGGGATAAGGGGTGGCAGAGAGGGGGTGGTGGCAGAAAATAGAAAAGTGGGAGAGAGCGGGGGGAAGGTGTGGCAGAGAGAGAGAGAAGGCATATCAGAGAGGGGGGAGAGAGAGAGAGAGAGAGAGAGAGAAGGTGTGGCAGAAAAAGAGAAAAGGGGTGACAGAGACAGAAAGAGAAAGAGGAGGTGTGGCAGGAAAGAGAAAAATGTGTGTCAGAGAGAGAAAGAAAGAGGGGGTGGCAGAAAGAGAGAGAAAAGGGGGTGGCCCAGCCCACCAGTGGCTTTGGCCACCCCCACCCCCAGCATTAGCCCTCATGATGCCCCAACAGATTACTCCCAAGGGAATACAGCTCTCAAAAGAAAAGAAAAAAGATTATCTGATTTGTCCAACATCCTATTTCCAACAATAACCAACCAAAGCATCCAGGAAGCGAAGCCCACAAGCAGGGCATGATGGTGAAAGTCTTTCCCCACCATTGCCTCCCCACCACCATCACCACCAAAAGTCTGGTTTTCATAGGTATACTGCCTCTGAAGATGGAGGCTCCCTATTTCTGACAGCCGCTTACTAAATGAAACCACCACATCTTTATGACACAATAGATTTTGTCCACACACACCCTTCCTCTCTTTTACAAAGAAACAATTATGCTGTTTCCAGATTGGAACAGATTTTGAATGTCAGGCTCTCGTAGCCAAATAGAAATGTCAGGAACTCTGCACTTCTCCGGTGTGTAGCGGTTAATTTAATCAACACTCCAAGCTGTGATTTCGATTCAATCATTTTGTTGGAGTGGCTGAGTTTATAAGGAGACTGCCCAGCAAAAAAGAGAACAGTTCGATATTATTCAAGGACACATGTTTCTTTCAGAGAGGGAGAGGGGGAGAGAGAGAAGGAGAGGTGGAGAGAGAGAGAGGACATCTTGGAGGAAATGTGTAGAGTTATAGGGATTAACCTTGCATTTAATGCTGAACCAGGTTGGCTCTGCCAAACTTGTGAAAACTAAAGTCAGTGTCAGGGGAAGGATGCAACAGAAAGGAGAAGCAGAAAGTTGGTGAGGGGTTCTTAACTTCTTAACTTCTTCTTAACTTCTCTCTGCAGCCCCTCCTTTGGCCACTTGCCTCCCTGCTGCACCACACAGGTATTTGGGGAAACCACATGTAGAAAAGGGGATAGGAGAGGGGAGCACAGGGAAGAAGAACAGGGGAGGGGAGGGTTAAACACCCCCCCACACACACACACACACTATCGACTTTTCCCCTTCAAATAATTGCACACACACCCCTCCATACACCTGCCACTTTTTAGATATTCACTGGGTTTCCAGACTAGAGACCTCTGCTGAACCTCCAATTCACCCCTTAGATCAGGGGATAGGCAACCTGGTGCTCACCGGATGTTTTGGACTAGGACTCCCATAATCCCTGACCAGTGAGCAGTTGAAGTGCCCCATCAGCCCATCAGTTGGGCTGATGGAGGAAAAGGCTCTCAATGGCTACAGATCCAGACGGCTGTGTGCTAACTCCAGTACCAGGGGCAGCAAGGCTATGTACACCAGTTGCTGAGGAACATGGGTGGGAGGGTGTTGGGTGCTATTGAGCTCATGCCCTGCTTGTAGATTCATGGTTGACAGCTGGTTGGCCACTGTAGGGATGTACGAAAGTCACTTACCTTTTAAGAAATTTGATTCGCGGTGGGGGGGAGGCGCTCCGTCCCTCCCCCCGAAATTCTGGCCGGGGGGGAGGAGTCCCATCCCTCCCCCCCCCCGAAATTCTGGCTGGGGGGGAGGCGCCCCGTCTCTCCCCCCCGAAATTCTGGCCGGGGGGAGGCGGCCCTTCCCTCCACCTCCGAATCCTGGCTGGCCGGGTCTGCAAATGGCGGCGGCCGTAGCCGCCGCAATTTGCGTCCCTGCAGTCAGCCGTGATAGGCTACGTAAATATTTACGTAGCCTATCAAGGCTGAGTTAAAACAAATAACAAAAACACGCGCGTACGCAAATGGCGGCGCCCATGGGCGCTGCCAATTGCATTCCTTATTTTGGCACATCTAGTCTATGTAAACATTTACGTAGACTACGGTGAAAATAAGGGGAACGCAAATAGCGTAGACGCTGCCGCTGAACCGCCGCCGAACCGCCACCAGAGCCGCCACCACCGCCAAGGAGATTTGCCCAAGGAAGTCCCGTCCTGGGGGGGGGCGGGGGGGCTGACCGTTTCACCACCGATTTCGGGGTGCTGAATGCGCTGGCATTCGGCCTTCCCGAGATTCGTGGCGAAATTCTCTGACATCCCTAACTGTGTGAACAGAATGCTGGAATAGATGGACCCTTGGCCTGATCCAGCAGGGCTCTTCTTGTGTTCTTATGAGCTGTAGCCCATGCTGGTGAGCTAGGCAATGTGCCCAAGAGAGGTCCAGGTTGGCAGGGTCCTTAACTACATAAAGAGGAAGGAAGGGCTTCTGTTCTGCATGGATCTGTAGCTCAGTAACAATACATGTTTTGCATGCATAAGATCTCAGGATGAAACCAGGATATTTGCAGTTAAAGGGATCTCTGATAACAGGAACTGATTCCTTGGACAGCCACTGGCAGTAAGAAAAGACAATACTAGGTGGAGCTATGGTCTGACACTGACTCAGCTTTCTATGTGCAGCTTTGCATGCACATAGAGATGTACGTGCACCTGTGGCCCGGGCAATGTAATCTCCTTAAGCACTTCACAATGCAGATAAGAAGAATGTCTTCCCATCTCTTTTTGTGATGCAGATGGAAATGCATACACTTTATATCTAGATCACCACGCATCATCACCCACAGATTACAAACCCCTGCACATCACTTTGTTGCACAGGAGACAGCACATTTCTGGACCTTAGCATTGCATTTCTAAAGCAGATATGCCATGTGCTATTCTTTTTTACCTTGGGGGAGCTGGGGGTGGCGACGGCCAACAGGAAGCTCTGGCGTGGGCTGGTCCATGAAGTCACAAAGAGACAGAAGCGACTGAACAAATAAACAACAACAATGATTTTATCAGGATTCGCTGGAACTATGTGCCAATATTCCCTCTCTTCCAACTATATCGCTGATTTAAAATCTCCCAGAATTTCTTCCAAAAGCCTCTTTCCAGCAAGGCAATAATCTCCCAGAATCAGCTAGATTCATTCTACATCAATGGTATTCAGGTCCTGAATTTTTAAAGGGCCTTTTATTTTTGCAGGGTAAATATCAGCCGTTTTACCCTGGCACTTAGCTATTTAACCACAGGTGCACTCCCTGATACTAGTACATGCATCTGCAAGCTCAGCCAGCCAGCTATTGCCAGTGGCAGCTACAGGTTTTGGAGGGCCCTTGGGCAAGACACCCTCAATGGTCCCCCTCTCTCAGTGGGTCCACCTTCTCACCACCATTGTCACCAGCTGCTTTGTAATCTGATTTGCAGACAGATTATTTGCAGTAGCCTCTGCCTGGTTGCTCTGGTTGATGCACACACACAGAGTGCATGTGCACACGCATGCACATACAGACATGCACATGCTCTTCGCCTCACACATACACATGTCCATACACACGCTCCCTTGTTTTACTTTTTACTTTTTTTTTAAAGTTGCTTTGGGAACCGCTTTCACGAGGCTCTATGGTCCCTGTCACATATAACCCATTCCTAGAGCATATTCCTGGAAGTTCTCTAGTTCCTGGCATAGATGTCCCATTCCTAGAGCATCCTCCAGGAAAACATGGTGATTTTCAATTGCAAAGGGACGGACTTGAGCTCCAGATTACTGGCAGCAGCTGGGGCTGGGGGAGCTGCGCAAGAGGGCCATGGATTGTTCACTCCTGGGTCCAAGCAAGAAAGCGGTGCCAGGACTCATTGCTCCAGAAATGGGGCCAGCGATCACCACTGTACTGTCTCTGGTAGTGGCAAGGGAGTGTCCACCCACTGCCAGAACAACTGCCTGATACTTCCCCACACCTGAGCCACATCAGAGTAGCTGTGCTGCTGTTCCTTCTCGACTCATTCCTCGATCCCAGAAGGCCAGGGTGGGTGAGCCATCGCTGTGGCAGCAGAAGAGAGGAGCCAAGCTAGGCAGGAGCAGCAATAGCAGCAACCACTGTGGCTTTACCGCTTCTCTTTCTCCTCACCACCACTCCCTGCTCGCTCACTCAGTCACCACCTCTCTCTTCCTTTGGGACCAATGAATGAGTGGGCCGTGGAGAGGGACAGGCCTGCCCAGCCAACTCCTGTGTGTGAGAGATGGGAGTGGGGGCACTAAGGAAGAGATGAGCCCCCAAACCTGGAGCCAGCCCTGACCCAAATAGTTAGGCAGGAGCTGAAATTTAGTAGCAAATGGGTGTGCCAGAACTAGGAAGGAGAGTCTTCGGGTGTTTCTACATTAAGCAAAAAACCAACATCCTTTCCAGAGCTTCCTGCTTTCGTTTTTTTTTGCAGGATTAGGAAGGCTTCTTTACACGGCAGCCATGTGATTTGAACTGAGGGAGTGCCTTCCTCCCTCCCTGGCATGTGTGGAAAGGAGGGGGGGAGTAGGGATGGCGCAGGCGCCTGGTTCAGTCTGCAAATCTGTTGGACTGCTGGCACCCACACCCCCTGAGCTACGCCCACCAAGCTCCCCCCCCCACTCGCTGGCTGCAGTCGAGCCCCCCCCTCCACGCTCGGTAGGCAGTCCGCAACTTACCCAGGCCTGTTCGTCTCTGTCCCAGTCACCATATTTTTAAAAAACATGGTGATCAGCAGCGCTTGCCCATAGACTTATACACAAAAAGCGCTGTGGATCACCCATATGCCCTAATTTCACAGTGCTATTTTGCGTATAAGTCTATGGGCAAATGCTGCCAATCACCATGTTTTTTAAAAGCATGGTGATTGGGACAGAGACGAACAGGCCTGGGTAAGTTGCAGGCTGCTTACTGAGCACGGAGGGGGGGCTCGACTGCAGCCCGGAGGGCCAGCGAGTGGGGGGAAGCTTGGCTGCTGCCTGGAGAACCTGAGCTGGGATGGGTTCTCACATCTCTAGGGGGGAGTCTTGTTTTCGTAGCTTACTTCTGCTGTACTGTTTCCTTGCAGCCCCCAGGAAACCTCTGACTTACTTCTGAGTAGACATAAAATGTAAGATTGTAAGTCTGCAACCCTCAGCATGCTTATGTGGCAGTAAGCCACATTGAACTCAATGGGACTTACTTCTGAGCAGACATAAGATCACCCGGTAAGTCTGCAACCCTCAGCATGCTTATTTGGGAGTAAGCCCCACTGAACTTAATAGGGTGCTCTGAAGCAACAGAGGACGTTGCTTCTGAGCTTGGTGGGGTGGGGGATCAGATGTGTCTCCCTTCATTGCAGGGAGGCATCTTACCCTCTTCTCCCTCCAATTCAGTAATGCAGAGGCAGGAGATGAAAACAAACGCCCACAGCAGGCAGACACAGCGGTTTCTTCCACTATTGGAGAATTTCACGGGGAGGTCCTGATGCTCCTGTTCTGTGGGCTGGAAAAAATACCACATTTTTTGCATTTGGGGAAAACATGAGATAGGCTGGAGGAAATGGCGGGAGATACCCTGGAGGGTAACAGCATCATCAAAAGAGCCTGCAAACATCCAAGAGAGAGCCATCTCAATAGCAGGATAAAAGCTCTGTGTGATGAACCCCTTAAGGGAATTCTTATAGGGATGTGCGAATCAGCAAAACTTGAGCTCACCAAAATTCTCTGAATTCCACCTCAAAGCTCATTCCCAACTAGGGATGGCGGAGAATTTCTCCACGAATCTCTGGGAGGCCGAATGCCAACGCGTTCAGCCCCCCGAAATTGGTGGGGAAATTCTCCACCGGCCCCCCGCCCCCCCCGGGATGGGACTTACCGTGGCCGAATGTCCCTCTCGGCAGTGGGTCCCGGCGGCGGTTCGGCAGCGGTTCGGTGGGGGCGGCGGCCGGTCTCCCGAACGGCTGCCACCGCCGCCATTGCAAAAAAAAAAGTAAATTAAAACACACACACACACACCCCTGATAGGCTACGTAACGATTTACGTAGCCTATCACGGCTAGATTTCCAAAGTCAGCCATGATAGGCTACGTAAATCATCACGTAGCCTATCACAGGTGACTTTGAAAAAAAAAAGCGCGTACGCAAATGGCGGCGTCCCATGGGCGCCGCCATTTGCGTTCCTTATTTTGGCACGTCTAGTCTACGTAAACATTTACGTAGACTACGGCGAAAATAAGGGAACGCTATTTGCGTTGCCCTTATTTTCGCCGTAGTCTACATAAATCTTTACGTAGACTAGATTTGTCAAAATAAGGAACGCAAATGGCGGTCCCCATGGGAGCTGCCATTTGCATACGCGCTTTTTTTTTTTTTTTAAAGTCACCGTGATAGGCTACGTGACGATTTACGTAGCCTATCATGGCTGACTTTGGAAATCTAGCCGTGATAGGCTACGTAAATCGTTACGTAGCCTATCAGGGGTGTGTGTGTTTGATTGTTTGTTTTTTACTTTTTTTTTTGCGGCCGGGTAGACGGGGCGCTCCTACCCGGCCTGAATTTCGACCGGGCAAGGGAAGGCACCTCCCCCCCCTCGCCTGAACTTCGGGGGGAGAACCGAAGCGCCTCCCTCCCACCGCAAAGCAAGCTTCGAGAACAGGTAAGGGACTTTCATCCATCCCTATTCCCAACGAAGTCTGTATGAGATTGCAAGCTTTGTTTTTCTCTTTTTGCATGAAAATCTGTGTGTATCTTCATGCGCATGTGTATACTCTTCGAAATGTATACAGCAATTGAGCTTATCTTTGTCACGTGCACATTCTTCTCCCACTGGTTAAGGCATATTTGTGTGCGTTTTTCAAAAGTACATTTTTTTGCATGTGCATTTTTAAAATGTACTCATGCTGTCAAACACATTTGGGGAGGGGGAGGGGGCACAAATTGCCTTGCAAGCTCAGAAATGTACAGACTCTGAGTTTGTTTTTAGTCCAGAAGTGCGAGCTGGGTAGTACATCCTAATAAAAAGTGAACTGAAATGCATGCATCCTTGAACTGAAATGAACTGAAATGCATGCATCTCATGCATCCTTAATTGTCTATGCTACACATGTATGTTGACTTTAAACCCTGTTGATGCATTGTCCACATGTAGGGCTAATGTGTGCATAATAGGGATGAGGGCCATGCCACTGGCCCATTCTGGCATCATGCACACAGCCCGGCCCACCTGTGATGAGCATAGGTAAAGGGGTCCCAATGCAGGAGTAGCTGAATGCACGTTGGTGCTCTAGGCACTCAAGGCCCCCAATAGCGTCTGAGTCTCGATCACATGGAGTGCCTACACATCTTCAGCTATTCATGCATAGCTGCCACTTTGTGAATATTTGGTGCTCACATCAGGGTAGGACGGGCACCAGGTCCTGGGTCCCCTTATCCATGTGTTAGCCCTACATGTAGATAATGTGTGCACAGGGCTAAACAGTTATGGCTTTCCCTAATGAATCCTGGGAGTTTAGTGAGGATGTAGAGAATTCTCTGTTAGGAGTTTGTGGCTCCCCAAACAAGTCTACATTTCCCAGGGATCCCCATGAGAAGGAGAGAATTTTTTGATTTAAAGTTCATGTCCTCTATATGTTCTACTAGTATCCTCTTTGATCCCACAGAACAACAAAGGAAGAAACCATACAGAGCTAGTGAGGTGATCACTTTTATTGGACCAATGCCTTTTCAAAATTCTGGGAGTAAGCTTGTGGGTTGCAAAGAAGGAACATCCATCACATCATCAATGGTCAAAAGTCAAATTGCTACCCCAAGGAGCTTACAACTTAAATTTTTACAGTGGGTGAATTAACTAAAGGGAGGGGAGGGGAGAAAGGAGAGGGAAAGACTTGAGCAAGGGAAGACTTGAGCAAATGAGGAAAAGGCCTGTTTGCTTTTCACACTGCACAGTGTTACCCAGTAGTTGGAAGATATTTGTTACGCATCATGCCTTCTCAAAGTCATGGGTGAGACATGCTGATGGAGACAAGGAGGTACACATATCATCCAAAGAAAGGTCCCAAGAACATGGAGAGAAGGAGAACTGGGATAAACCCAGGGGGGCCCATTCTGACTCAGATTGATCCCCAGTGAGATCAAACAACTAGGATCTGTGCTGCCTATAATTGTCTGGGTGTACTGGGATGATTCCCCAAGGAGCGTGATCAAAAATCAGGTTTTGTCTCATACAGTTTAATGGGCATGGAAGGCTACTTTGTGCATTTCCTTCACATCCATACAAAGGACTGCTGGAAAAGCTCCGACTACGGGTAAAGTAATGCCTTGTTCCTTTTTATCTGAGAACTCTCCAAATCATAATGATTCATCCCAAATGGCTATCATTTCAAATAGAAAAGAAGGAGGCTAAAAAAGAAAGTGGGGTCACCCAGTTGCACTTAGGGGGAGGGGGGAAGTCGCGTTCTTTTCTTTTAAAATGTTGTCCTGTAATTTAGTCAAAATGGAAAGAATCAGAGGGGAAGGTCAATATTGTTTTAAATGAAACCAACAGTTTCCTTTATGTAGCAGATCAACGGTGATATGTCTCCAGATGATTGGCAATTTCGCTGCTGGGACAGGGAAAGAAGAAAAGGTTAAATTTTGCACACAAAAGCATCAGCAATTTATTCCTGTCACTTTGCTTCAAATTAACCTATTTTAAGGCTTTCTGAACCTCATCAGCCTGTTCAGGTGGAAGAAAAAATAGGGGTCATCTTGTCTAGCAGGTGTGTATGCAACAGACGTGATCTGCAAGGTGTAATGGCATCTGCAAGTTTCAAGAGGGAGGGACTGGACACACACACACATATGGTAACATGTGCCTCACTTAAAAGCAGCTTCTGAAAGTCGCTTCTTTGAAGATGCCGAAATCAATAGCTGCAGATGATCATAGAATCAGAGCGTTTCTTAATCGTGTCCACCTCCTGTTACAAAGGAAGGTCTTCTTACATCAGCCTATCTTCCCCTCTCCACACTCCACCTACTGCAAGAAGACAGACATATCATCAGCAGAAAAATGTGAGAGGTTTGGAAACAATCAACATGTTCAGTACAACAGTACCTATCTACTCCTCTCCCGCAGCTTTTCTGGAGTGGCTCAACCTGAATGGGAGAAGCCATTTGGACCATGAACTGGAGCAGTACTAACTGGCCAGTTAACTCATGCCTCCTTGCTCAGTTTCCAGAATGGCTACCATCTTGGTTTTCAGCAACAGCAAATGTGAATATGGGTGATTATTTTTCAGCTCAGCTCTGTATGTCATCAATATAAATAACACCATCAATATCTTGGCTGTTTTTTGTTTTGTTTTTGTTTAAAAAGAAATGATAATGCTGTGGAAACAAAATGAAAAGCATCTCATCCATATACCTTGGAGAGCTTTGTAATCTCCCAAAAGTCCCTGTAGGCCAACAGAAAAGGCTTTCATAGATGAACCCCCCCCCCCCCCAATTCATTTTGTTGTCTGTCCGAGTAGGGAGGGAAGGATCAGGGTGGAGGGGGCTTAACTACTCAGGAACAAGAGATGAAAGTGATATAGCTGCAATAGTTCAAGGAACTGAGTGTGGACAAGCCCCCAAAGATGTGAACAAAGATTTTCAGTGCTGAAATTATACCGAACAGCTTCCAGTTCACCCAGTGCTGTCAGTATTGCCAGAAACTCAAATTCCAGCAACCTGACAAGATAAAGTATGAAAGGACACTGGATTTAGAAAGGCCCCTGTGAGTCAACAATCTTTGATTGCTTCCTCATATCCTGGCTTTGTGCTGTCCCTATCCCATCAGATGAGATCATCATCCAGGCCTTCTACGTGCTTGATTTGCCACTGCCAGGACACACAAAAAACATCAGTACACTTTTGAATCATCTCCTTTTCAAAAACCTCTAGAAAAGGAGTGACCATCCTCTTCAAATAAAAGGGATATCCTTAGACAAAAATGAAGATGGGTGTGCTGCTCACCTATTCAGGGAGATCAAATTGCCCCCGATCAAATGCTATTGCCAACGGAATGCACCCCACCCCATCCTCTGCATGCAGTGCAAGCTGGTGGCTCCAATGTCAGTGGGGCAGTGAATCCACTCTGGGTTTCAGTCAGGACCGGTCAGAACTCTAAAGGAGCTACCCAAGGTGCTTTACCTTGGACTGAAATTCTATTGGCGAGTCACATTTGGCATTCATCCCAAATGCAGGTGTTGAACAATTGCCTAATATCAAGTTTGCTCTTGTCCGATAATTTCCAAATGCCGTGAAAGCAACTATTTATGCAGTTTCAGCGTTTGAATGGGTGGCATATAGACACCACCATCAAATGTATACTTCTTCAGTTATCTGGTCCACTTTTGTTGAAGCCTATAATCCCTGCTAGTAAGTTGTTGTTTTTCATATATTGGCATTGCATATCATAGAATAGTAGGGTTGGAAGGGGCCTACAAGGTCATCGAGTCCAACCCCCTACATACATAGCAATATGTATGTATTGCTAGAGATATATACAACTTCCTGTATGAATATTTAAAAAAAATTCAAAAAGGAAGAAAAAAACAACAGCAGGACTAATAGCTATTCAACTGGAAAATGTTATTGTATGACCTCATACCAGTGGATGATCTACTTAAGTTCTTGAGGGCTCCTTCAGGTTTTAATGTTATTATTTGTTATGGGCATAATCCAACTAGTTTTCCTCTGCTATTGGAAGGTTTTCACCACTGGAATGGGAAGAGATATGCTTTTCAGCAACCCCCCTTTCCTTGCAGCCCCATAAATCTGCTCCAATGGTCCAGAGCAGATTTAGGGGAGGGGCACTGGGGACTGGAAATTGCACTCCTCCCCTTTCTGCTGATGAAAGCCTTCCATCAAGAGAGGGAAACTAGTTGGATTCTGCTGTATATTTTCATCCCACCGTTACTCCAAGGAGCTCAGGATGGTGTGTGTGTGTGTGTGTGTGTGTATTGTCATTCAGTCATTCAGTCGTGTCCGACTCTTCGTGACCCCATGGACCATAGCATGCCATGCCTACATATATATATACATATATATATATATATATATATATATATATATATATATTGGAACATCGGAAGCTGTCAAACCATTGGTCCATCTAGCCCAGTATCGTTGACACTGACTGGCAGCCATGTCTCTCCAGGGCTGCAGGCAGGAATTCCCTCACCTTACCTGGAGAAGCTGGGGCTCAAGCCCGGGACCTTCTGTGTGCAAAGCATGTGCTCTATCACACTGAGCTATGGCCCCTCCCCCCCATTTTATCATCACAATAGCCTTGTGAGGTAGGTCAGGCTAAGAGAGAATGACTGGCCCATGAACTTCATGGCATAGTGGGAACCTGAAGCTGGGTTCCTCTGGTCCTAGTCTGACACTCACTCTGGTGCCCTCCAGATGTGTTGGATTGCAACTCCCATCATTCCCAGCCAGCATGGCCAACACATCTGGACAGCACCAGACTGGGGAAAGCTACTCTAACCACTACACCACAATAACATTCCCAACAGAGAAATCACTGATATTGAGGAAGCAATTATGAAATGGCAAACAGAAAATCTTTGCCGTTACACAAAAGGATGGTATTGATATATAAACTGGTGAGCTGAACTGACAGACACTTGAGAAAGGAGTAATTGCATTCTTAATAATATTAAACCTGACGCCTGACTTGGTCAGTACAATGCGAGCATGACACTACTTAGCTACATATGAAAAGGATGGAGAGAGTAAGAGTGTAGCATATTTCCTTAGCAAAAAAATAAAAGAGGAGAACAGGAGGTTAGGAGAAAAAGGAGTAGAAAAAATGGTAAAAATGATAATTAATATAGCACCATCATTGTACATGGCTCTTTACAGAGTATGAGATAACAGGTCCCTGCCATCAAGGAGCTTACAGTTCATAATTCAGTACAAGGCAGACAAGAGAGGAGGGGAGGAAAATATAACGAGGAAGCAATATGTGATTAACTCAGTTACACTCATGGCTCAAGAGTAGGAAACAGTCTTGTAAGCAAATTTGATGGTTGCAAATGTGGTGGTAGGAACTTAGAAGTGGCATATGCCAGCTAGCAGTATACAAGGAAAATTAGAACTCTCATTCATTTCATTAGTCATTTGTAAAAATCACATTTATTTCGTTACATTCTTTTTCATTGTTGTTTCTCCCCGTGCCTCTTATTGCTTTTTACATTTCCCCTCAACTGTGAATTCCCAAAGCATTGTGGTTTCTGTAGCCATCTTCTGGCTGCCACCATTTAATTTTCTAGAATGCCAGTGTTGCTGTCTTGTTCCAGGGCCTTCTGTGGAGAAAATGGCAGCCACCAGGAGATCAGCTCCTGTTGCTGGAGAAAATTAACCATCTCAACGAAGACAGATGAATGGAAAACAAACAGGAAAGCGATTTGTGCCAATTTGTTACTTGTGGCATTCATTTCAGAATCAGTGACAATTGAATCAAGTAGGCTTTAGTTCACGTTTTTAGTTCTTTTCCCAAAATGAACCTGAATGCCAACTGCTCAGCTGGTCACACTATAATGCTTAGGGATTTAACAGGAGAATTTGACTCTACTGAGCTCCTTTTCTACTTGATTATACAGAAGGGGGGGAATAATGATACATGGAATCAAGAAGGAAGGCATTTTAAGGACACAAGGATGGGGCTGCTTATGGACCACAAAGAATAATCTAAACTTTGGAGGGGGGCAGTTGCTAGAAAAGCAAGGGAAAGGCTTTGTCCATCCTCCCCACTCCCCCCAGCATTTTTTTTCCCCTAGCATGACACCTTAGGTCAAGAGTGCACAACCTTAGGTACCTTAGGTCAAGAGTGCACAACCATTTTGAGCCCAAGGGCCACACGTGATGCTAGCTTGGGGGACAGAGGCTACATGCATGTTGATGTGCACACATACGCATGTACAGACACTTATAAACACACATACACACACACACATATGCATGCACACACACATATCCCAGTGATCCTGATACAGACTGTCCTTTCATTGCTGTTAGCATCAGCAGGGAAAAAATCGATCTGTATGTGGATCTCTGGGGGAGGGAGTGGACAGTGTAGGCTGGGAGGAATTTGGTGGCAGTGGGTGAGAGCAGAGCACCCATGGGTGAGTGCACCCATGGTGGGCACAGTAGAGGCCTTGGGGATGCATATAGCCCCTGGGCCACAGGTTATTCACCCATGCCTTAGCTGAAGAGACAGTGAAAAGATCTACAAGAAACCTTTGGGATCTACTATTTGGCTTCAGTCTGTGATCTTAACCAGATGAATCCAACCCATGCCCCATCCAGATGCTTTGATTCCAAGGCCTGGCAACCCCATACACAGACCCATTCCAGAATACATAAGCCCACTGTGAACCACTAACAGTTTGGTCAGCAAAGGATATACTTTGTTCATTCCATTTTCATGGAGAAATCAGACAACATCAACAACCTCAGTGCCAAACTGGCATATTCCAGTTTCATCCATGCTGTTGTCATCATGATTCTGCCCTCACCCCCAGCATGCTTTGCAGCACACACACAAAACGTTTTAAAACACAACTCCAATACCAGCCTGTCCAGTGTTGACCGGCAAAATGCTACTGTCTGAGGCTTTTTGATGCTACTGCCCGTTTACTTAGTAGGTTTGTCAAAGTTGGCTAATTATTGGAGGTGTTACACAGCTCATGCTTCTTCTAAACAAATGTTTTGGCGATGTCCAGGAGTTGCCTTTTGGGGGGAGGAAGTCAGTATAGGGATACATTTTCTACCAGAACACTCCTTAATATTTATTGATGCTCATGCTCTTTTAAATCATCTACCTGCTTCATGGAAGTTAATGCATAGTCAGCGCAAATGAATTCTTCACACCCTTCTGACAGCTAAATGACTTATACTACAACACTGAAAGGTCACCTCCTGTAATGCAATGGATTGGCGACCTTACGACTAGGGATGTCGCAAGTGCCTGATATAGAGGTGGAGTCCAACGGACTCTCCCCCACTCAGCCCCCTGGACTCCCATTCACAGACCTTGCAGCACTTACCAGCCCCGTCCGCTGAGCTCTGTGCAGTCCAAGAATGAGGGGTGGCTGCCGGCTCCTTCCCCAAGCCATCATTGCTACACAAAATGTTCCTTTTTAAATGCAAAATGTCGGGTCTTTCCGGAAAACTAGTGTTGTGTAGGAGGCCGCTTAACGGCCGCAATCTGTGCAACATTAGTTTCCCAGAAAGACCCAAGACACCACTTTGCATAACCATGGTGGCTCAGGGAAAGAGCAGGTCTCCTTGCAGCACTTGCTGGTCACTAGCTGAAACGTCTAGCGTGACATGATGAATGGACACAGGTCATGGCAGCAGCTCAGGGGCGACAGAGCTGAGTCCATCCATCCATATTTACAATGCTTTCAACATTTGAATGGGCGGTGTACAGATGCCATCTGTGAATGGATACTGATTTGGATATTTGGTCTGCTTTTGTTGAGGTTTATGTATACTTTTTAGAAACCTGTGAGAGAGAGAGAGAGAGAGAGAGAGAGAGAGAGGTGTGTGTGTGTGTGTGTGTGTGAAATACACACACACACACACTTCATATGTATGCATTAAAATTGATGTTTTCAAATCTATGTAACCACCTTTTTTCTTTTCCCCCTTTCTTTTCTTTTGTCAAAATTGTATAATAAAAATAGATAACAATTATTATTAATAATAATTAATAATAATAATTATACTACAACAACAACAATAATTACAGCAATAACAATAACGACAACGACAACGACAATAATAATGGTGCTCCCCCTCCCACAGAAGCCAGCCAGACTGGCAGTTGAACCTTACTTCAACTCCGGCTGCCTCTGTTGCACCTGAGGGGGTACATGGCAGGCTGTGTGGTCCACATACAGCTCAATCATCCAACACCTTGCCTCTCTCCCTGCCCCCTTCCCCCAGAAACTGCTGTCGAAGGCAGCTGCCTCACTCTGCCTAATGGTACGGCCGGCCCTGCCTTCTTGGGAGGAGGAATTTTTTTTAATATCTAAATTTGGATGATGATTATGATGATGACAGAAAGATGAATGGACGGACAGACGGACGGACAGACAGACAGACACAGTAGATAGATGGTTAATGGATAGGTGGATAGATGATAGATAGATAGATAGATAGATAGATAGACAGAGATAGGCAGAGAAAGAGAGAGAGAGTCCCTGTTTATGTGACTTAACATATATAACATGTTGTCTACACCTGTATATTCCTGTATACCTTCGAGCAGAAATAGCTCTTCATATCTGAAAGCACAGTTGTTTGGTTCAATAGTGCTTAAAGCCCATGGGGCTTGGGTATGTATATTGCCTTGTGTGTTGTACATGGCATATTAGATGCTGTTCTCTTGAAGAATTCATTTCTTTCCTTATTGCTTATTGCTTCCCCCACCCCCTCTACTCTTTTAATTCCTGGTCCAAGAGTTGGCTCTATTTCCCCCACATACATGCACACTTTTAATCCCTCCCCGTCTTTCTTCTTATCCTGTCCAATTGCAAGGATATTGGTACAGTATCTGGCATGCTGTTGTTGTTATATTTAAACATCTAACATTGACAGTTTTGTTCCTTTGAATTCGGATTGGTGGATTTAGCTTTTCTCAGCTCCAAGACAGACTCTCTGATATTTCTGGAGGGATGAGGTGGGGGTGAGGGGTGGAGGGGAGAATACATACATATATATATATATATATATATATATATTCCAGTGGAGTTTCTCATGCTAGCAAAGACAGTACTGCATTGCTTTCAGAAGCTGCATAAAAGCAGTTTAACACAGAGAGGCATTCCAGCAAAAGAGAGAGTCAGGATAGATAAGCAAACACACATCAAGAGATAGCATGGAGAATTAAAGCAACACAGCACTTCAGAGAATACCATGGGTCAACTCAGGCTCCAGGAGATGATCTGAGCTCCATTGTCTGTGATAATCATCTTACAGAACAATGTAGTATTTAGAAAGAGGACTACATTTTTTTTACAAAGCAAATGGAGGAGGAGGAGGAAGAGGAAGAGGAAGCAGCAGCATCCCATGGACCCATAGCCATAGCCCAGCATTGCTGGAGTAGATCTGGCCCACTTGTTAGGCAGATGGGACATTTTGTCCCAGCTGTGACATTGAAAAGGATGGGGCTATATAGAGCTGTTCATCAGAACACTCACATCTTTATCAGCGGAGCTCCTTACATCTCAGTCCTACATATGTCAACTCAGAAGGAAGTCCCACTGAGTTCAGAGGGGCTTAATCCTGAGTAAGGATTGCAGCCTGAACAGGCATTTTTGCTCAAAATCCACATTTCAATGCATATGCTCATACATTAAAATGGCCAGGAGCTGCGCTGCAACATTCGATAAAGTACAAAAGCGTACCTTTCCCCCAGTACCTTTCCTTGGGTTTGAAGCCCTTTCCTACGGACAGGAACTAGTGTGCATTGCAATTCCTGGTCTCAGGTGAAAAAGAAGGAAAACAGAGAGCCTTGACTAGGGGAGGCAAAGCACCCACTCTTGGCACCTTGCACTGTTGGCACCAAGCAAGGAGCATAGCAATTTCAGCACAGAGACTTTTCTCTCGGAGGAGAGACTCTGAGTGATTTCAGCAACAGTGTAGCACCATACCCCTGGAGGGGTAAGGCACCTAGTGATTTTGGCAGCATGCCCCCCCCACCTCTGGGAAGAGGGGGACTGGGGACTACAGCACTACCCAGACTTGAGGCTTCTTGTAGAGTTCAGAGAAAGGCAGTGACACAGCTCTGATGAGCCAGACACCACTTATAGGCACTGAAAATGGTGCTACTTGCTAAAGTAAAGCAATAAAGACTGAGCTGGCCCTCCATCCTGCATAACAAAAGAGGGTGCTTGGGGATGACGCCTGTACTTGCCAGAAACAAAAGTCCTACTTACTATCTTTATTCTTTTAACTAGGGATGTACGAAAGTCACTTACCTTTTCAACGAGGTGATTCGCGGTGGGGGGGGGAGGTGCTCCCCACCTCTCCCCGAAATCATAGAATCATAGAATAGTAGGGTTGGAAGGGGCCTACAAGGCCATCGAGTCCAACCCCCTGCTCAATGCAGGAATCCAAGTCAGAGCATCCCTGACAAATGGCTGTCCAGCCTCGTCTTGAAGGCCTCCAGTGTGGGAGAGCCTACCACCTCCCCAGGTAATGGGTTCCATTGCCGTATTGCTCTGACACTCAGGAAGTTTTTCCTGATGTTCAGCCGGAATCTGGCTTCCTGGAACTTGAGCCCATTATTCTGTGTCCTGCACTCTGGGATGATCAAGAAGAGATCCTGGCCTTCTTCTCTGTGACAACCTTTCAAGTACTTGAAGAGTGCTATCATATCTCCCCTCAGTCTTCTCTTCTCAAGGCTAAACATGCCCAGTTCTTGCAGTCTCTCTTCATAGGGCTTTGTTTCCAGTCCCCTTATCATCTTTGTTGCCCTCCTTTGAACCCTCTCCAGTTTGTCTGCATCCTTCTTAAAGTGTGGTGCCCAGAACTGGACACAGTACTCCAGATGAGGCCTAACCAGTGCTGAGTAGAGGGGAACTAGTACTTCCCGGGATTTGGAAGCGATGCTTCTATGAATGCAGCCCAAAATAGCATTTGCCTTTTTTGCAGCCACATCACATTGTTGGCTCATATTCAGCTTGTGATCGACAACAATTCCAAGATCCTTCTCGCTCGTAGCGTGGTTGAGCCACGTATCCCCCATCTTGTAACTGTGCATTTGGTTTCTTTTTCCTAGGTGCAGAACTTGGCATTTGTCCCTATTAAATGCCATTCTGTTGTTTTCTGCCCAGCACTCCAGTCTATCCAGATAACTTTGAATTTTGTTTCTGTCTTCCAAAGTATTAGCTATCCCTCCCAATTTTGTGTCATCTGCAAATTTGATCAGCATTCCCTGCACCTCCTCCTCCAAGTCATTCATAAAAATGTTGAAGAGCACTGGGCCCAGGACTGAGCCCTGCGGTACCCCGCTCGTTACCTCTCCCCAGCTTGAGAAGGTCCCATTGATAAGCACTCTTTGAGTCCGATTCTGTAGCCAAGTGTGGATCCACCGGATTGTTGTTTCATCTAGCCCACTTTGAGCTAGTTTGCTCATCAGGATATCATGGGGCACTTTGTCGAAAGCTTTGCTGAAGTCGAGGTATATGATGTCTACAGCATTCCCACGGTCTACAAGGGAGGTGACTTGATCAAAAAATGAGATCAGATTTGTCTGGCAGGACTTGTTTTTGGCAAATCCATGTTGGCTTCGAGTAATCACGGCATTGTTGTCAAGGTGCTTCCAGATGGATTGCTTTATGATCTGCTCCAGAATTTTCCCAGGGATTGATGTCAGACTGACTGGTCTGTAGTTCCCAGGTTCCTCCTTTTTACCCTTTTTGAAGATAGGGACAACGTTAGCCCTCCTCCAGTCAACTGGCACTTCCCCCGTCCTCCATGATTTCTCAAAGAGAATAGACAGCGGTTCTGAGAGTTCTTCTGCCAGTTCCTTTATGACTCTAGGATGCAGTTCATCTGGCCCTGGAGATTTGAACTCATTCAAAGTAATGAGGTGTTCCTTGACCATATGCCTGTCGATCTCAAGCTGCAATCCTGCCCCTTCAGCCTGTACTTCGCCTTTGCCAGGGGGGTCATAGACCCTCTTTTGGGAGAAGACTGAGCCAAAGTACGAATTGAGCACCTCTGCCTTTTCTTTGTCATCTGTTATCATTTTGCCATCCTTATTTAATAGCTGAACAACCATTTCTTTCCTCTGCCTTTTACTATGCACGTAGCTGAAGAAAGCCTTTTTGTTGTTTTTAGCATCCCTCGCTAACCTCACCTCGTTCTCAACTTTAGCCTTCCTGACGCCATCCCTGCAATTCTGTGCTACCTGCCTGTACTCTTCCTTTGTTACTTGGCCTTCTTTCCACTTCCTATATGTGTCCTTTTTTTGTTTTCAGGTCATCCCTAAGCTTTTTGTGAAGCCACATTGGCTTCTTCTGTTGTCTTCCACCTTTTCTTCTTGTTGGAATTGTTTGTGATTGTGCCTTGAGAATTTCCTTTTTTAAAAGTTCCCACCCATCTTGGACTCCTTTTCTCATTAGCGTCGCTTGCCATGGGACCTTACTGATCATTGTTCTGAGTTTATTAAAATCAGCTTTCCTAAAATCCAGGGTACGCGTTTGACTACACTCGGCTTTTGCTTCCCTTAGAACCAAGAACTCAAGTACAACATGGTCGCTTTCCCCCAGAGTTCCTGTAACTGCTACTTTATCCACTAAGTCATCTCTGTTGGTTAGGATCAAGTCAAGGATAGCCGATCCTCTAGTTCCTTCCTCTACTTTCTGTAGGAGGAAGTTATCCGCCACACAAGTCAGGAATTTCCTGGAGGGGCCATGTTTTGCAGAATTCGTCTCCCAACAAATATCGGGGAAATTGAAGTCCCCCATTACTACTACATCATGCTTCCTTAAAACATTGGCTATTTGCTTTTCAAAAGTTTCATCCTTGTCTTCTCCTTGATTGGGTGGCCGGTAGTAGACTCCGACCACCAGGTTCCTTTTATTCTTTGCTCCATTTATTTCAACCCAGATGCTCTCGATGGGGCTACCAAGCTCCTCCTCCTGTATTTCTGTGCAGAGATATGTATTTTTCACATACAGTGCAACCCCACCTCCATTTCTGTTCCTCCTGTTCTTTTTGAACAAGTTATATCCTTCAACTGCTGTATTTCAGTCATGAGAGTCATCCCACCAAGTCTCAGTTATACCTATCAAGTTATAATTTCCCTCCTGTATTAAGAGTTCAAGTTCGTTCTGTTTGTTTCCCATACTCTGGGCATTAGTATATAGACATCGAAGACCATGTGCTTCATAGTCTGGCTTTCTTCCTACATGTGTCTGAAGACTATTATTGGGCGCTATCAGAGCTGTTCTCTCCATTGCAGTGCATGCGCCTATGTCCATTGTTACCCCCAACATTACATCTCCCTTCCCCGTAGGATTCAGTTTAAAGCCCTCCTGATGAAGTTCTTCATGCTGTGGCCAAACACATTCTTCCCATCCTTTGTGAGGTGCAACCCATCCCTAGCCAACAGCCCATCTTCCAGGAAGTATAGGCTGTGGTCCCAGAATCCAAATCTCTCTCGTCGGCACCACCTTCGTAGCCAGTCATTCACCCGGAGTATTTTTCGTTCCCTTTCTATCCCTCTTCTAACTACTGGAAGGATGGATGAGAAAACTATCTGGGCCCCAAAGTTCTTGAGTTTCCTTCCCAAAGCTTCAAAGTCTGACGTGATCTCTTCGTAGCTCCGCTTGGCGGTATCATTTGTTCCCACATGGATGATAATAATGTTAGATATAATGTTAGAGCAATACTGTTAGAGAAATAATGTTAGAGCAATACGACAATGGAACCAATTCCCTAGGGACGTGGGGGGCTCTCCCACACTGGAGGCATTCAAGGTGAGGCTGGACAGCCACCTGTCAGGGATGCTTTGACTTGGATTCCTGCATTGAGCAGGGGGTTGGGCTTGATGGTCTTATAGACCCCTTCCAACCCTACTATGCTATGATTCTATGAATGAGGCCATTTCTAAATGCATTTGGCTATCAAAGGCAAAAATGGACCTAAAAGGCAACAGGCGTATTTCACCAAGAATACACATGCACACGCACACATACTGATATTCTTGGTTAAGAAGGAGATACAATCTTTCGGGAGGTAGGTATTCATTATTATTGATAGATAGTCTCAGGAGAACCCTTGGAAGTTGCTTTAATGGCTTGATCTAAGATGCCATCAATGGGAAAGGAAACAGCAAGAGAGAAAGATGTTGTGAACCGCAAAGTGAAGGAGCCCTCAGAGCTGTGGTTGTTCCTTTAGTTACTCATGTTGGGAGAGAAGCGCATACAAAGGCTGGCTTCTGCAAGAAGTCTTAGGAGTTAAGCTCCTTTTGACTTGCTAGTTTGAGAGAGAGCACAGGCTTTTAGAGGTTGGATTTTTAAAATTTTATATAGAATTAACTAAGAATGAACGAAATAATGAAAACTTTACCAAACATTTCATGCCCCCCCTCCTCCAAGGGGTGCAAAGATCTAGAATAAGTTGCACAACAGCTTCCCAAACCCTGCTGCCCTCCAGATATGTTGGACTGCTCCTTTGGAGAAGAGACAACTGGAGATATTTAGTTTGCAATAGCAACCAAAGAACATCTTCAGAGCAATACTATGTGACCAACAAGCAGTTGTATGTAGTGGCAAATAGAGTTGACACTAACATTTCACCAGAATTCAAAGAAAATCTGGGCATTTTTCCCTTGGGTAAATGTCTGGAGAATTTCGGGGGATGTCTTCAAAGAGTTTTGATAAGGCTAGTGAATTTTTTCTAGGTGAGTCCATGCTCTCCACCCATCTGTTGGCTGTGGTCAAATGGCATTAGGGATGTGGGAGAAAATCATTCATTTTGTATTTTAACACACATTTACCTGATTTTGCACTTTCAAGCCACCAAGGAAACTGAAACTCAGTTATCCTTTGAAACTTCACAATGAAGTTCTCAAATAAAAAATATGTACAAAAATGTGTATTTTAGGGGAAATAATGTTAAAATGCATTATTATAGGAAAATGGCTTCCAAAAATGTGTATATTAGGCAAACATGCATATAAAAATGCATGTATTAGGAGAAATGTACACTAAAATGCTTATGAATTTTCATGCAATTTTTTAAAAAGTCCTCAAAGTTTGGGATGAAGTAAACTTAAGACTGGAAACGTTCTCAAAGTTTAAGATGAACTGAACCTAAAACTGGGAAAATGAAAAAATGAGCGAAACTGAAATTTATAAATTTGTCCATACGTAAATGGCATCTACAACTTTGAAGTGTGTCAGAAGAAAGAGAGTTTTTCAGGCTACGTTTCTATAGAATTTCAAGGGAAACCTGAAGAGTGTTGATAAGAAGTGTCAAATTGCTCTGCACATCCCTGGTAGCAAGTCAAGGGCTTGCAACCTGTCTTCCATGTAAAAGGGTTTAGGCAGGGCTTATGCATGAAGGCACGTGTGTACTTGCATGCCAAACACATTCAATGTTCTACACACAAAGGATGCAGACATATAGGCCTGAGACTTGCTTCTGTATGCCATTGCATGCAGGGTCTATTACTTATATTATTTTATTTATAAAATTTATATCCCACCTTTCTTCCAACATGGAACTCAAGGCAGTCTTTATGGGACTCCCAGGCACTGATCAGAGCCTGACCTGCTTTGTTTCAGCAAGATGGTTGTATCATGTGCCCTGAGGCAATTGACTTGGCTCTATAGCAGGTATGGGGAACCTCTGGCCAATGGGCCACATATGGCCCCTGGAGGGTTCTCCATCTGGCTCACCAGATTCTTCTCCAGGCCTGCCCCCTCTTCTGCCAGGGAAAAGCTCTTATCTCTGATTAGCAGCTGTTAGGAAATAAGAGCTTTTCCCTGCTGCACACTGAGAAAAGGAGACTTTTCAGTGATCAGTAGAGGAAAGTTCTTATCTCCCATCAGCTGCTGACCAGATATAAGAGCTGTTGCCTGCTGGGGACAGAAGGTGAAGGCTAAGGAGGAAACTGGTGAGTGATTCAGTCCTGATTACTTCTGAGATTTGTCCTTACTTCTGAGTAGACATGCAGACGCTTGATATTTGGGATGCTTTTTATAGAATCATAGAACAGTAGGGTTGGAAGGGGCCTACAAGGCCATCAAGTCCAACCCCCTGCTCAATGCAGGAATCCAAGTCAGAGCATCCCTGACAGATGGCTGTCCAGCCTCGTCTTGAATTCTTCCATTGTGGGAGAGCCCACCACCTCCCTAGGTCATTGGTTCCATTGTCGCATTGCTTTCACATTCAGGAAGTTTTTCCTGATGTTCAGCCGGAGTCTGGCTTCCTGTAACTTGAGCCCATGATTCCATGTCCTGCACTCTGGGATGATCGAGAAGAGATCCTGACCTTCCTCTCTGTGACAACCTTTCAGGTACTTGAATAGTGCTATCATATCTCCCCTCAGTCTTCTCTTAAGGCTAAATATGCCCAGTTCTTCAGTCTCTCGTCATAGGGCTTTGTTTCCAGTCCCCTGATCATCTTTGTTGCCCTCCTCTGAACCATCTCCAGTTTGTCTGCATCCTTCTTAAACTGCGGTGCCCAGAACTAGACACAGTACTCCAGATGAGGCCTAACCAGTGCTGAGTAGAGGGGAACTAGTACTTCCCAGGATTTGGAAGTTATGCTTCTATTAATGCTATTTTTGAAAGTACAGCTGACTTATTCATCCCTGCTTACTTCTGCGTAGGCCTGCAGAGGCTTGCCCTGCTTACTTGTGAGTAGACATGATGCTCATGCATACTTCAGAGTAGATATGCAGAAGCTTGGTATTTGGCATGCTATTTGAACATGCTGCTGAGTGATTCATTCCTGCTTACCTCTGAGTAGACATGCCAAGACGTGTCCTGCTTACTTCTGAGTAGGCTTAAAATCTGTAAGAATCACATTTGACCCTGCCCACTCTGCTTTTGGCTCCACCCACAGATGGAATGTGCCCTCTCGGACCTTTGCAAAATTAAAATTTGGCCCTTGGACTGAAAAAATGTTTCCCCCTCCTGGTCTACAGGGTGGGAGGACTATGTGAACCAGCCCACCATTTTGCAAGAAAATATTTTCCTTTATCACTTTCGTCTTTTTATAAAAGACAGAAGCAGCATATTTCCTGCCTTTTTTGAAAGACTCACTATGAACATGAAGGGAAGGCAGGGAGTGTTTAAAACTTTGTGCAGTGTAGAAGAAAGTAACACTTTCTGCGTTAAAGGCCATTTTATTTTCACTTTGCAAAGTAACACCTCAACTGCACAGTGTTGTGATAAACTCCCTCTCTCTTTCTCTGAAGCAAAATCTCCCAATGAAACTTGGGTAAGCTTTGAAAGTGCTATTTCACACTTCGGTTCCCAGCTGGCACTCAAAAACAACAAACAAACAAAAAACCTAGAGAAGATGCCCCAGAAATTAACCAAAACAGGTGTTACCTTTCTTACATATTTTCTGAAGTCTTGTTGTAGGGAACCCAAATGAGAAACTCATGATCAGGCAAGAGTGAGAAGCTGGGGCAGCAATTCTCCACAGCTGCAGCTGAAGCAAAAGAAATGGACTGGAGGGCTGAGTCATTTTGTGGATGTTGGGTTCCCCTGGGCAACAGCCCATCATGAGCTTTCGTAACCAGTCATGGTTATGTTCTGGACACGTAGAGCACAGATGAGTCCTCTGCCCAGATAACTCATGCCAGCCAAGCCAAACACTGTCTTCTTCTTTTTTTACTTTATCTTCATGATGTAACTGTCAGGGTGGAAACTGAGCCGATGGAACCCCAGAGCAGTTCTGATTCTGAGGAGGATCAGCAGTCCGTGGGAGAGGAGCCCGCTCATCCCTCACAGGCACAGCAGCTGGCAGAGCTTCCTCCTGCCGGCATTCCTGAGATAGATAGTGACCCTGGCAGTGAGAAAGTGTGGGAGGGGGGCTTGCTGGACGCTCGACACAGACACAGAGAGCGACGAGCAATGGAGGGTGTGGAAAGGAGTCATAGTGCCTATTTGGTGTGCAAGCAGTGGCCGCCTCCTATGGACCCAAGGAAAGAGGGAGGATCTCTCCCTAGCCCATAAGTTCGGGGTCTTCAAGTGATCCTCCTTCCAATGGGGATCAACTGCCTACTCGGAGCAAAGGCTACTCTGCTGTTCATTGTTTAGTTGTTGGTGATTAGCATCTGAAAAAGTCATTAAGTTGTAAAAGGATTAAAGCCTTGAAAAGAATCCTTTCGTCTGTGTCTTGAGTTGCTATTGGAGTATAGAGAAAGAGGCTGCTAGGGCGCTCCTGACAGCTTGATCCCCATTCCTCTTTTTTTCTCTCTCTCAGTCTTCTCCTACTGCCGATGGAGGTTGCCAGGGACCCGGCAGTGCAAGTTCTGGTGCAAGAGAACCATATTCTCCGTGATCAAGTGGCTCAACTGACGACTGCCATACAGAATCTACAAGCTGTGGCTCAACCCCCACCACCTCTGATTCCCCCCCGCCACAAGTGCCCTGTGGCTTTGCCAGAGAAGTTTTCTGGTGAGAAAAGACTTTTTCAGATTTTCCAGGCCCATTCGGAGCTGTACATGTGCCTTCGACCTGAGGATTTCCTGACGGAACAGGTTCGTGTGGGCTTCATCATTAACCTACTTTCAGGTGTGGCAGCTAAATGGGCTTCGGGACTTCTTCTTGCTAATGACCCCCTGCTCAGGGACTATCAAGTTTTCATGACAGCGATGGCCAGATTTTTCAGTGACCCCCTGTGCATGCAGATGGCATGCAGACAGTGGAGGTTTGCCGCCTCAGGCAGGGCAAGGACTCAGTTTCCAGCTATGCAACAACTTTTCACTTGCTGATGCAGGATTTACAGTGGAATGATGCTGCGCTGGTGGCTCCGTTTTCGGGCAGTTTGAACGACGAGATCTTGGACGAGTTGGTGCGCACGCCTAGCCCGCCGACTTTGGAGGACCTCATCCAGACCTGCCTCCAGATAGATAGTCAGCTGGAGGGGCACCGGCAGACCTGGCGGGGTGCCGGGATTTACCTCCTCCCATTCCCCCCATTTCCTGCCCCCTCCCCCACCCCCCGCCCCTGCAGTGGGGGCGGAGGAGACCCCGATGCAGCTGGGAGCTACCTGAGCCCCACTGCCACCGGAGGAACTAGAGCGGCGGCGCACTGAGCACTGATGCTTTCGGTGTGGAAAACTGGGACATTTCGCCAAAACCTGCCACGTTAGACCCGCAGCTCCTCTGCCTCCCCCTCCTCTCCTTCCTCCTCCTCCTCGCCCCCAGGCCTGACTAGGCTGCCCCCCAAGCCTGTTGGGGGTCTCCAGTGTGGGGGTCAGTTCCACACCCGGTGGGTGCCTTCTGCAACCCCCCCGCCCTCCCAACTGCTATTGCATGTTCACCTCTGCTCCTCCCAGTGGGGCGGGCTGGAGGCCCTGGCTTTAGTGGACTCAGGGGCTATGACCAGTTTCATGGACGAAACGTTCGCCCTTTTCCACAAGATTCCTACCCTGCCTCTTCCTGCCCCCTTGGCAGTGGAGACCATCGATGGGTGTTCTCTTTCTTCGGGTGCGGTGACCCAGATTACAGCTCTGCTCACTCTGCGTGCCCAGTCCCACATTGAGCAGATTCAGTTTCACTTGGCCAAGGTTCCCCAATACCCAATCGTGCTGGGTGTTTCCTGGCTCTCTAAGCATAATCCTCAGATTTCTTGGGAGCTTCAGCAAGTGGAGTTTGCATCTCCCTACTGCCGGGAACATTGTCTCCCGATCGAGGTGCCAGTCCCAGCCCAGGCCTTAACCCTTTCCTCCCCATCCTTGTCTGCTTCTGGCAGTTCTTCACCTACCGTGATCCTCCCAGAGAAGTATGCGGCTTTTCAGGATGTTTTCGACAAGAAGGAGGCCGACCAGCTCCCCCCACCACCACCCATTTGACTGTGCCATTAACCTCATTCAGGGGGTGAGCATCCCCGCTGGATGACTGTATTCGATGTCGGAGCCAGAACTTTGAGCTCTGCAGGAGTTTTTGGACACAAACCTCAGACGTGGCTTCATTCGCCCTTCCTCCTCCCCCACCTGCGCCCCTACCATCTTTGTGACCAAGAAATCTGGAGAACTCCGTCCAGTGCATGACTACAGAGCCTTCAATTCGGTCTCGATCCCTGACAAGTACCCCCTCCCCCTGATCCCTGAGATGCTGGAGTGCCTGGGGCAAGCCAAGATTTTCACAAAGTTGGACCTGTGTGGCACCTACAATATGATTCACATCCGGGAGGGGGATGAGTGGAAGACCTGTTTCGGCACCCGGTTCAGAGCATATGAATACCTAGTGATGCCGTTTGGGCTCGCCTGCGCTGCCCCATGTTTTCACGTTTTATGAATGCCATCTTCCAGGACTATTTGGACACTTTCCTCATTGTGTATCTCGATGATTTACTTATATTTTCTGAGGACCCACACGCCCATCAGCACCATGTCTCCGCCATCCTCCAGCGCCTCCGCGAGCACCATCTTTATGCCAAGCTGGAGAAATGTGCATTTGACCTAACCTCTTTGGACTATCTTGCTACATTATCTCAGCTGACGGTATCAGAATGGATCCTGTAAAGGTCCAGGCTGTCCTCTCCTGGCAGGCTCCATCCACCAAGAAGGACTTGCAACGTTTTCTGGGGTTTGCTAATTTTTACAGAAAGTTCCTGCCCAGCTTTGCTCAGCTGACATCTCCTCTCACAGACCTCCTTAAGGGCAGGAAATCTCCTTTTCATTGGACGGCATCGGCCCAACAGGCTTTTGAGGAACTCGATGATTTACTTATATTTTCTGAGGACCCACACGCCCATCAGCACCATGTCTCCGCCATCCTCCAGCGCCTCCGCGAGCACCATCTTTATGCCAAGCTGGAGAAATGTGCATTTGACCTAACCTCTTTGGACTATCTTGCTACATTATCTCAGCTGACGGTATCAGAATGGATCCTGTAAAGGTCCAGGCTGTCCTCTCCTGGCAGGCTCCATCCACCAAGAAGGACTTGCAACGTTTTCTGGGGTTTGCTAATTTTTACAGAAAGTTCCTGCCCAGCTTTGCTCAGCTGACATCTCCTCTCACAGACCTCCTTAAGGGCAGGAAATCTCCTTTTCATTGGACGGCATCAGCCCAACAGGCTTTTGAGGAACTTAAGAAGCTTTTTTAGTTCTGAGCCAATCCTGTTACATCCTGACCCGAGGAAGCCTTTTGTGGTGCAAACTGATGCCTCTGACTTTGCAGTGGGGGTGGTGCTTTTTCAGCCAGATCGGGTAGGCAGCGGGTTGCAACCCTGCGCCTACCACTCCAGGAAGCTGAACATGTCTGAGAGGAATTATACCATCTGGGAGAAGGAACTGTTGGCCATCAAGTACGCTTTGGAGACCTGGCGTCATCTGCTAGAGGGGGCACAGCACCCACTTGAAGTTAGAACCAACCATCGCAACCTGGAACATCTTCAGACAGCCCGTGCCTTAAACCAGAGGCAGATTAGGTGGTTGCTTTTTTCCCCCCTGTTCCACCTTAAGATTTGCCATGTGAAGGCCTCTGACAACCTACAAGCAGATGCTCTTTCTCGTAAGCCGGACTCCAGCCAGGGGGTGAGGGAAATCCCCCCCCCCGATTCTTCCCCCCCAGAGCCTGGTGGCAGCTGAGGTGCCTCACTCTTGGGATGAGCTCCTTCACTCTGCACAGGCTCAGGATGCTTTTGTTTGCACAAAAGTGGAGGAATTGGGGCTAGCCTCTGCCACCCCACTCCACCCCCTTCTTTTTGCAAGGTGGCCTGCTTTACCATTCCGGTTGGGTCTATGTGCCTTCTAGGCCCCTCCACAAGAAGGTCCTTCATCAGTGCCATGACTCCCCCACCACTGGGCATTTTGGCTTCGCCAAGACCCTGCACAGAGTGATGTGGGATTTTTGGTGGCCTCGTGTGTGTTGGGATGTCAAGACCTATGTTGCCTCCTGCCCAACCTGCCAGCAGGCGAAGGCCCCTTCAGGCAAGCCCACAGGCTTGCTTCACCCCCTGCCTACCCCCTCAGAACCTTGGAAACTGCTCTCCCTTGGCTTCATCACTGACTTGCCTCGCTCACATGGTAAGTCCACCATTCTGGTGGTGGTGGATTTGTTTTCTAAAATGGCCCATTTCATCCTCTGCTCTGGGTTGCCCACAGCCAGGGAGATGGCAGGGCTGTTTTTGGCGCACGTTTTCCGGCTCCACAGATGGCCCAAGGGTCTCATTTCGGATAGGGGGCCCCAATTCACTGCTCATTTCTGGAGGGAGCTACTTGGGCTTCTCTATGTGATGTGCTGTCTTTCCTCCACCCACCATCCACAGACGGATGGTCAGACCGAGCGCACCAATGCAACTCTGGAGCAATATTTGCGCTGTTATGTCAATTACCAGCAAGATTACTGGTTTTCCTTGCTGCCTCTCGCAGAATTTGCTTATAACAATGCCTGCCATGCTTCCACCCACCAAACTCCATTTTTTGCCAATTTTGGTTACCACCCCAAGGCTTTCCCATCCACCTTAGCTCCCTCTTCGGTGCCAGCAGCCCATGACTTTTTAGAGGAGTTGCGAGCAGTACACCACCTCTTACGGGACTCCCTTGAGTAAGCCAAGACAGCGTACAAGGCCTCTGCAGGCCGACGCTGCCAGCCGGGTCCGTCTCTACAACTGGGGAACTGGGTTTGGTTGTCCACCCAATACCTCCCCTCTCACTCGCCCGCAAGGAAGCTCGCGCCTCGCCGCATGGGGCCTTTCTAGGGATGTACGAAAATCACTTACCTGTTCTTGAAGCTTGCTTCGCGGTGGGGGGGAGGTGCTTCGGTTCTCCCCCCGAAGTTCAGGCGGGGGGGAGGCGCCCCGCCTCGCCCAGCTGAAATTCAGGCCAGGGGGGAGGCGCCCCATCCCTCGCCGGTGAAATTCAGGCCGGGTAGGAGCGCCCCGTCTACCCGGCCGCGAAAAAAAAAGTAAAAACACACACACACGCACACACACACCCGTGATAGGCTACGTAACGATTTACGTAGCCTATCACGGCTAGATTTCCAAAGTCAGCCGTGATAGGCTTTGTAAATTGTCACGTAGCCTATCACGGGTGACTTTGAAAAAGAAAAAAAAAGCGCGTACGCAAATGGCGGCTCCCATGGGAACCGCCATTTGCGTTCCTTATTTTGACACGTCTAGTCTACGTAAAGATTTACGTAGACTACGGCGAAAATAAGGGCAACGCAAATAGCGTTCCCTTATTTTCGCCATAGTCTACGTAAATCTTTACGTAGACTAGACGTGCCAAAATAAGGAACGCAAATGGCGGCGCCCATGGGCCGCTGCCATTTGCGTACGTGCTTTTTTTTTTCTTTCCAAAGTCACCCATGATAGGCTACGTGACGATTTACGTAGCCTATCACGGCTGACTTTGGAAATCTAGCCGTGATAGGCTACGTAAATCGTCACGTAGCCTATCACGGGTGTGTGGGTTTTTTTTACTTTACTTTTTTTTTTTGCAATGGCCGTGGCGGCAGCCGGTCAGGAGACCGGCTGCCATCCCCACCCCCGACGAACCGCCACCGAACCGCCACCGGGACCCGCCGCCAAGAGGGACATTCGGCCACGGTAAGTCCCATCCCGGGGGGGGGCGGGGGGCTGGCGGAGAATTTCCCCACCAATTTCGGGGGGCCGAATGCGTTGGCATTCAGCCTCCCGAAGATTCGTGGAGAAATTCTCCGCCATCCCTAGGCCTTTCCAGATTACAGCCCAGATTAACCCTGTTGCTTTTCGCCTGGCTCTTCCCCCCTCCATGAAGATCCATCCTGTTTTTCTTCAGTCCTTGCTGTTCCCTCAGTTTCTGCCAACCCTCATCGCTCAGTCAGTTCCCCCCCCCCCGCCGCCAGTGCTGGTGGAGGGGGAGGAGTAGTTTGAGGTCACAGAGATTCTGGACTCCCACCTTTCTCACAGCTGCCTGCAATATCTAGTAGACTGGAAGGGGTACGGGCCAGATGAGCAAACCTGGGAACCCGTGGGAAATGTGCATGCTCCGTTGCTGCTGAGGCGCTTCCACCAGCTGTACCCTCACAAGCCCAGGGCCCCAGGGGAAGAGCACGAGGGGGGCCTCATGGGAGTGGGGATGATGTCAGGGTGGAAACTGAGCCGATAGAACCCCAGAGTAGTTCTGATTCTGAGGAGGATCAGTAATCTGTGGGAGCGGAGCCAGCTCATCCCTCACAGGCACAGCAGCTGGCAGAGATTCCTCCTGCCGGCATTCCTGAGATAGATAGTGATCCTAGCAGTGAGAAAGTGCAGGAACGGGGCTTGCTAGATGCTTGACGCAGACACAGGGAGCGATGAGCAATGGAGGGCGCGGAAAGGAGGCATAGCGCCCGTTTGGCGCGCAAGCAACGGCCGCCTCCCGTGGACCCAAGGGAAAGAGGGAGGATCTCTCCCTAGCCCGTAAGTTCAAGGACTTCAAATGATTCTCCTTCAAACGGGGATCAACCGCCTACTCGGAGCAAAGGCTACTCTGCTGTTCATTGTTTAGTCGCTGGTGATTAGCATCTGAAAAAGTCATTAAGCTGTAAAAGGATTAAAGCCTTGAAAAGAATCCTTTCGCCTGTGTCTTGAGTTGGCTATTGGAGTGTAGAGAAAGAGGTCGCTAGGGTGCTCCTGACAGTAACTAAAAAGCAGTGTCACTGTTGTAGACCCCACATCTCACAAGATGTGGTACATAGCAGATGTGATGGAGTCCCTGGGGAAAATGCCCTCTCCTGGGCCTCAGTGCCCCCTCTGTGGGCTTAACTCCAGCAGTGTGCAGCAGCAGCAGCAGGCCGCTGTAACCCTCCCACCCTCCTAACTACTCACAATGTTTCTCCAGGGCCTTGTGGGCAATTCAAAGTGGCTGTTTCCTAGCTGCCTGATGCCACCAGCTGGTAAGCCCAAGTCCTGAAGGCAAGGCAAGGCAAGGCAAGGCACGTGGGAGGGCCCTCAGCAGGGATCAGCACCAGGGGTCCCAGAGCTCCAGTAAGGCCCACATCAGCTGCCCAGGAATGCCTGGTGCTTATCCCAGGCCAGCTGTACCTCCACAAGACAAGACCTTTATATTCTGCATTAGTCCATAATACCATCTTTGATCCACACTCAAGAGCACTAATGGGGAGTATGAATCCCCACTTTGCCCAGTGAAAGGATCTCAGCAGGTCTTGGAGAGATGCTACCAGGCACAGCACAGAACCAGCCCTAGGCTAGATGGACCAGTGATCTGACTTGGCACGGGAGAGCTTCATCTGTGCAGTTGCTTGGCCTCCATGTATATTGCTCTATCTGTACCTCAAGATGGTCTATTCCAGAGGTGACTGATTGGCAGCCTGAGGGCCACATCTTTTATTTATTGATTTATTATTAAATTTATTAATCGCCCATCTGGCTGGTCACCCAGCCACTCTGGGCGATGTACAACATACAATAAAAACAGTTTAAAACAATAAAATTCTACAATAAAAACATTTTCTAAAATACCCTAACCCACCCCAAATGCCTGCCTGAACAGCCACGTTTTTAATGCATGACGGAAGCTCATTAAAGAGGGGGCATGACAGAGTTCCCTAGGGAGGGAGTTCCACAGAGTGGGGGCCACCACAGAAAAGGCCCTCTCCCTCGTCCCCACCAGTCTAGCTGTCCTGGCTGATGGGACAGAGAGAAGGCCATCCGAGGCTGATCTTGTTAAGCAGCCTGTCTGGTGCTGCTGGAGGCGCTCCTTAAGATAGGCTGGGCCAAAACCATATAGCGTTTTAAAGGTCAAAACCAACACCTTGAATTTGGCCCGGAAAACAACTGGTAACCAGTGCAACTCCTTCAGCACTGGAGTGATGTGATCTCGCCGGCGGCTGCCTTTAATCAGGTGAGCCGCCGCGTTCTGTGCCAGCTGCAGAGAACATCTGTTCTCTGTTTTCTCCAGTCCCCAAGAGGCTGAGAGTTCTCAGCTGTAGATCTAGACAGCACGACAGCAGTAGCCCCCTATTGCGGATACGGGTTCCTCCTCATGCAGTGACAAACAGTGCTGGCTAGTCCCTGCTCCCTCTGGTTATGAGGCTCTCAAATGGGAAGAATCCCAGCCTTCCTGGGTGCTGAAGCTGGCCTCCCCTGCAGAGGATATGACTGAACTGGTCCCCCAAGCCAACGGATGCTTACTAAGGTTGCCAGATTCAAAGCCAGAGATGAGAGCCCCATAGCTGTAAATTTCTTGATGCAGCTGGAGTGGAGTGGCCACTTACACATAGGGATGTACAATCATTTTGTTTCTCTATGCAAA
Organism: Heloderma suspectum; assembly: GCF_057233095.1. Classification (NCBI taxonomy): domain Eukaryota; kingdom Metazoa; phylum Chordata; class Lepidosauria; order Squamata; family Helodermatidae; genus Heloderma; species Heloderma suspectum. The sequence continues at coordinate 304,575,629 of NC_139461.1, read as the reverse complement.
TCATGTGAACATGTCCCATTCACAATTCTTAAATTTGCAATTGCATTCGAAAAATGCATTTTTAAAAATGTGCACTTTGAAAGGCACATATTTTAAAAAATACACATTTTCAAGCTCTAATCAATGGGGAAAAGTGCACACTTTGGAAAAATAGGCAAACATATGCACACCTTTCCTGTTCAAAATGCACATTTTCCCCATTCAAGCAAGCCAAAAACAGGTCAAAAACGAAAATGGGAGCAAGCCAGAACAAGCTTCAATGTGATTCTGGGGAAATCACTGGTTCTGCGATCCCTACTTATGCATCACCAAAAAGCAAGAATCACATCACTCCAAAAGAGGGCAAAAGAGGATGGAAATTTGCATAAAATTTGCATATGTGAATTTATATTTATAGATGCAAATTAAGAAATAATTACTGTAATTTCAATAGAAATGCAATACATCTCTCCCTTGTGGGGAAAACTGTAATATTTGCCCCAGAAGCCTTTGCATGTTGAGAGGGTCCTGCACTAACCAGCATAATGGGCTACCTTGCAAATATTTATCCAAAATAGAATGATTTTCTTCCACGTTTTTCTTATAAGTGTATCTCTCTCATTAGTTGAATGACTGGCTACGAAGGTGGTGCCAACAAGAGAGATTTGGATTCTGGGACCATGGGTTATACTTCCTGGAAGATGGGCTGTTGGCAAGGGATGAGTTGCACCTCACAAAGGATGGGAAGAATGTGTTTGGCCACAGCATGAAGAACCTCATCAGGAGGGCTTTAAACTGAATCCTACGGGGAAGGGAGATGTAATGTTGGGGGTAACAATGGACATAGGCGCATGCACTGCAATGGAGAGAACAGCTCTGATAGCGCCCAACAATAGTCTTCAGACACATGTAGGAAGAAAGCCAGATTATGAAGCACATGGTCTTCGATGTCTATATGCTAAACCCCAGAGTATGGGAAACAAACAGAACGAACTTGAACTCTTAATACAAGAGGGAAATTATGACTTGATAGGTATAACTGAGACTTGGTGGGATGACTCTCATGACTGGAATACAATTGAAGGACATAACTTGTTCAAAAAGAACAGGAGGAACAGAAAGGGAGGCGGGGTTGCACTGTATGTGAAAAATACATATCTCTGCACAGAAATACAGGAGGATGAGCTTGGTAGCCACATCGAGAGCATCTGGATCAAAATAAATGGAGCAAAGAATAAAAAGAAGCTGGTGGTTGGAGTCTACTACTGGGTGGCCACCCAATCAAGGAGAAGACAAGGATTAAACTTTTGAAAAGCAAATAGCCAATGTTTTAAGGAAGCATGATGTAGTAGTAATGGGGGACTTCAATTTCCCCGATATTTGTTGGGAGACAAATTCTGCAAAACATGGCCCCTCCAGGAAATTCCTGACTTATGTAGTGGATAACTTCCTCCTACAGAAAGTAGAGGAAGGAATAGAGGATCTGCTATCTTTGACTTGATCCTAACCAACAGAGATGACTTAGTGGGTAAAGTAGCAGTTACAGGAACTCTGGGGGAAAGCGACCATGTTGTACTTGAGTTCTTGGTTCTAAGGGAAGCAAAAGCTGAGTGTAGTCAAACGTGTACCCTGAATTTTAGGAAAGCTGATTTTAATAAACTCAGAACAATGATCAGTAAGGTCCCATGGCAAGCGACGCTAACGAGAAAAGGAGTCCAAGATGGGTGGGAGCTTTTAAAAAAGGAAATTCTCAAGGCACAATTACAAACAATTCCAACAAGAAGAAAAGGTGGAAAACAACAGAAGAAGCCAATGTGGCTTCACAAAAAGCTTAGGGATGACCTGAAAACAAAAAAGCACACATATAGGAAGTGGAAAGAAGGCCAAGTAACAAAGGAAGTGTACAGGCAGGTAGCACAGAATTGCAGGGATGGTGTCAGGAAGGCTAAAGGTGAGAACGAGCTGAGGTTAGCAAGGGATGCTATAAACAACAAAAGGCCTTTCCTCAGCTACGTTCATAGTAAAAGACAGAGGAAAGAAATGGTTGTTCAGCTATTAAATAAGGATGGCAAAATGATAACAGATGTCAAAGAAAAGGCAGAGGTGCTCAATTCCTACTTTGGCTCAGTCTTCTCCCAAAAGAGGGTCTATGACCCCCCTGGCAAAGGCAAAGTACAGGCTGAAGGGGCAGGATTGCAGCTTGAGATCGACAGGCATATGGTCAAGGAACACCTAATGACTTTGAATGAGTTCGAATCTCCAGGGCCAGATGAACTGCATCCTAGAGTAATAAAGGAACTGGCAGAAGAACTCTCAGAATCGCTGTCTATTCTCTTTGAGAAATCATGGAGGATGGGGGAAGTGCCAGATGACTGGAGGAGGGCTAATGTTGTCCCTATTTTCAAAAAGGGTAAAAAGAAGGAACCGGGGAACTACAAACCAGTCAGTCTGACATCAATCCCTGGGAAAATTCTGGAGCAGATGATAAAGCAATCCATCTGGAAGCACCTTGAAAACAATGCAGTGATTACTCGAAGCCAACATGGATTTGCCAAGAACAAATCCTGCCAGATGAATCCGATCTCATTTTTTGATCAAGTAACCTCCCTTGTGGACCGTGGGAATGCTGTAGACATCATATACCTCGACTTTTTTGCAGCCAACAATGTGATGTGGCTGCAAAAAAGGCAAATGCTATTTTGGGCTGCATTCATAGAAGCATCGCTTCCAAATCCCGGGAAGTACTAGTTCCCCTCTACTCAGCACTGGTTAGGCCTCATCTGGAGTACTGTGTCCAGTTCTGGGCACCACACTTTAAGAAGGATGCAGACAAGCTGGAGAGGGTTCAAAGGAGGGCAACAAAGATGATCAGGGGACTGGAAACAAAGCCCTATGAAGAGAGACTGAAAGAACTGGGCATGTTTAGCCTTGAGAAGAGAAGACTGAGGGGAGATATGATAGCACTCTTCAAGTACTTGAAAGGTTGTCACAGAGAAGAAGGCCAGGATCTCTTCTTGATCATCCCAGAGTGCAGGACACGGAATAATGGGCTCAAGTTACAGGAAGCCAGATTCCGACTGAACATCAGGAAAAACTTCCTGAGTGTCAGAGCAATACGGCAATGGAACCAATTACCTGGGGAGGTGGTGGGCTCTCCCACACTGGAGGCCTTCAAGACGAGGCTGGACAGCCATTTGTCAGGGATACTCTGACTTGGATTCCTGCACTGAGCAGGGGGTTGGACTCGATGGCCTTGTAGGCCCCTTCCAACCCTACTATTCTATGATTCTATGATTCTATGACTTCAGCAAAGCTTTGGACAAAGTGCCCCATGATACCCAGATGAGCAAACTAGCTCAAAGTGGGCTAGATGGAACAACGATCCAGTGGATCCACAGTTGGCTACGGAATCGGACTCCAAGAGTGCTTATCAATGGGACCTTCTCAAACTGGGGAGAGGTAATGAGTGGGGTACCGCAGGGCTCAGTCCTGGGCCCAGTGCTCTTCAACATTTGTATTAATGACTTGGAGGAGGAGGTGCAGGGAATGCAAATCAACTGGGCAGAAAACAACAGAATGACATTTAATAGGGATAAATGCCAAGTTCTGCACCTAGGAAAGAAAAACTAAATGCACAGTTACAAGATGGGGGATATGTGGGTCAACAACACTACAAGCGAGAAGGATCTTGGAATTGTTGTAGATCACAAGCTGAATATGAGCCAACAATGTGATGTGGCTGCAAAAAAGGCAAATGCTATTTTGGGCTGCATTAATAGAAGCATCTCTTCCAAATCCCGGGAAGTACTAGTTCCCCTCTACTCAGCACTCGGTAGGGCTCATCGGGAGTACTGTGTCCAGTTCTGGGCACCACACTTTAAGAAGGATGCAAACAAACTGTAGAGGGTTCAGAGGAGGGCAACAAAGCTGATGAGGGGACTGGAAACAAAGTCCTATGAAGAGAGACTGCAAGAACTGGGCATGTTTAGCCTTGAGAAGAGAAGACTGAGGGGAGATATGATAGCGCTCTTCAAGTACTTGAAAGGTTGTCACAGAGAAGAAGGCCAGGATCTCTTCTTGATCATCCCAGAGTGCAGGACACGGAATAATGGGCTCAAGTGACAGGAAGCCAGATTCTGGCTGAACATCAGGAAAAACGTCCTGACTGTTACAGCCATACGACAATGGAACCAATTCCCTGGGGAGGTGGTGGGCTCTCCCACACTGGAGGCGTTCAAGACGAGGCTGGACAGCCATCTGTCAGGGATGCTCTGACTTGGATTCCTGAACTGAGCAGGGGGTTGGACTCGATGGCCTTGTAGGCCCCTTCCAACCCTACTATTCTATGATTCTATGAATTTATGATTTTCATAAAGAAGCATTAAATATTAATGTATTATCATAGAAAAGTCTGAATCAGTTTGATTCTAATGAAGCATTCTGATAGAAGCATTTGTGCTGACATGCTGTGACTTCTCTGGTCTGGAATCTGGTAACCGTAGTGCTAATTAGGGCTGTGCACAGACCCCCCAAACTGCCTCGGATGCCGCTTCACATCATCTGAAGTGACCCTGATCCATCTCGGAATGATTCAGACACCTTCCGATCCGACTCAGATTCGAATCCGAAGCAAGATTCGGATATCCGGATCGCATGGTTTTGGCATTTTCCCATTGACTTGCATGGGAAAACACAAATGGTCATAACTTTTCCAGGTTTTAGCACAAAGGCATTAAATGTGGGAACCTCTCCACCCCCTGGAGAGGAGGCCACCTGCAAAATTTCAGACAATTTGGCTCAGTTGTCATTGTGCTAGGCAGAGTTAAAATCTGAGGTTTTCCAAAGAAACTCTCCAAGCAAAGCGCTGTAACTTCTCCTTGTTTCCTCAGATGTGTGTGAAACCTGGGCCTCTCACGGATACAGACACACAAGAGCTAAAGATAGGCAGAACTACCTAAGCAATGACAGGTGTCTTTAATTTATTGTTTTATATTTCATGTTCTTTTATAGAAGGCAGGAACTTCAAGAAATACAAGGTGATAGCGCAGGCGATTGGATAACAGCCAGTGCGGTGTAGTGGCAAGAGTGTTGGGCTAGGAGCTGGGAGATCCAGGTTCTAGTCACCACTCGGCCATGGAAGCTCACTGGGTGACTTTGGGCCAATCACAGACTCTCAGCCCAACCCACCTCACAGGGTTGTTGTTGTGAGGATAAAATGGAGAGGAGGAGGAGAATGTAAGCCACCTTGGGTTCCTTGCAAGAGGAAAAAAGGCGGAGTATAAATGCAATAAATTAACTAAATAAATAAATTAATTAATTAAATAGCCAAATCAAACCCTTTAAAAGAAAAAAAACTTCTTTAATTTCTGTTTTGGGAGGATCAACACAGAGAAGACACAGATGGTTCACTTCACCATGTGGGGTGCAAGGGAACAAACACTACACACATAGGCTGCTATAATATGCCTTTCTTTAAGGAGAAAGAAAGAAAGAAAGAAAGAAAGAAAGAAAGAAAGAAAGACTAACTGCTTGTATATGACTTATGGGGGTGGGGGCATTCCCAGAAGTCAGTGTTTGTTTTTAAAATTCTAAATAAGAATGGGTTTGTAAAAATCTAACAGAGACACAGTTGACTGACAAAAATGACAAGAAAACAGAACACAGAAAGCAGAAGTGAGGCTCGACATTTCACAACAAATGCAGCCTTTTCCGGAGTCCAAAATCGAGACAAACAGACACAGGTTGGGGGAGGGGGGGCACGCATGGCAGCAACTTGCAAGGAAAAGCTATGTTAGTTTGAAAAAATTTGGAAAGGAGAGATGAATCTAATCAAATACAAATAACAAAGGAGTTGGAGGTACAAACATATAGGAGAAAGCGGCTGGAAGAGGTGCTGCAGAAGACACTGTCCCAATGGGGATGGATGATCAAGGAGTGAGGGAAGGGAACACTCCCAGTACAACCAAGCTGTTTCCTTTTAATTTGAATTCCAAGGAAAGGCTAATGGTCATCAGAATTGAATAAACTGAAGGAACAACTCCTAGGAAGTGCACACACATGTACAAACGATCATCTACCCATGCCAGCCCTCTCTCCCCAAGACACAGCTAGCGCAATGACCAAAAGCAGCCTTTCACCGAAGTATATACCCCCTTCCTCCAACGCTCTCTCTGATTGGAGACTGCCAGCATTGGTTCTGGCTGAAGGTTCCTATTCACCAAAGCACACTCCCTCCTCCTCCTGCGCTCACCTTTCTGCCTCCCCCCACCTTCCTGCATCCACTCACCTTCCCCCTCCTTCCCTCCTCTTCCTCCTCTTCATGCCCCTCCATGTGAGCACTGAGAATTTGATATATTTTGGAGACAGCCTGTCTGGACTGCTGAGGCATTCAGTAGAGCTCCGAATATACGAGGCAAAGGAAGTGCTTCGTGGGGGGGGGGGCTTTGCCCTGGGGTGCCTCAGGACTGCTCTGAACTGTCTCATTTCATGAGGCTTTTGCTCCGAAACAGCCCGCTTCGCCTCGTTATTCAGACTTCGTAATGAGGCGGTACACAGCCCTAGTTAGGGGTGGGTGGATCACTTACCCCGTTCCGGCTGGGGGGGTCTGCAGGGGGGGAGGCAATCCATCCCTCCCCCCAGAATCCGTCCAGGCCAGCTCTGCCCGGCGGTGATCCTGCGGAGCCGGCTGCTGGCTCCGCAGTGCTGGCGATACGGCCAGCCGCCATTGCCGTGCCATATCGCTGTGCTAAGTCCGGACGCAAATGGCATCCGCTGCGCCATTTGCGCCCCTGATTTTTCACATGATAGGCTATGCAAATGTCTACATAAATATAATTTGCATAGCCTATCGTGTGAAAGCAGGGATTCAAATGGCGTAGTGGACGTCATTTGCATCTGGACTTAGCACAACGATACAGCACAGCAATGGCGGCCGGCTGTATCACCAGCGCTGTGGAGCCGGCTTGCAGGATCACCACGTAGTGGAGCCAGCCTGGATGGATCCCAGAGGGGCGCGGAGGTGAGTGTTCCGTTCTGCCATGGACCCCAATGGGGCTGGATTCTTGGAATCCGGCCTCATTGGGGTCCATGGTGGAATTCTCCAGCATCCTGGCCCTAGTGCTAATGTACGTTTGCCATTCAGGCTTAAAATGTTGACCACACCTGGTATAGTGGCATACTCCTGGTATACTCCAGTTATGGATGTCGGAGAAATCCACAATGGAATCAAATCAGTTCAGGTTTCTATGAATCTGACCTGTAGTTTCTGCAGCAGACTGGCTTTTCCCAGGTTTCATGGATTCCGTGGACTTGCGGATTAGGTTTTTACCTTCCAAAATTGTATGCAAATCTACTTATAGAAAAATACGTTAAAAGGGGGGGGGGGAATGCACATTTCCATCATAGTCTAAAGCATGAAAATGTGTGTGTGTGGGGGGGAAATTCGTGCCTTTGGGGGAGATTTGAGCATTTTTGCCAGTGCAAATTTGCGCAAATGCAAATTTGCAGAAATTTGGGAAATTAGAAGGAAAAACTAGTCTGCCAATGAGTGGACGATGGAACAAAGGGCATCTGACAAACTGTGAAACACAGATGGAACAGATTTTACAAAATCTGTACATCCCTAGCTCCAGTAACAAGATTTCCAGAAACCACCTGACTGTACCTGAGCTACACTGATGCTTTACCCTCTATTTGACCATGCACTATATTAAAGGTTTTGACATTGCTTTTCCCTTCCAGGATTGGATTGACAGTTTGGATACAGCGACCTTGGGAATCCTGGGGGAGCCTCAGATTCAGAGCAGCCCACCCCTGAATCTCAGCAATGTGCCCAGGCTGAACTGCTAGCATGTTGGTGAAATGGAGCTGGGCCACGCGTTTCGGTGGGCGTCTCTGTCAAATGGAGAGTGTGGGACCCAATCCAGATGCTCTGCCACCTGGCAACAAGCCTCCCCGACCTCCGCATGCCGATGAAACCTCCTCCCCAGCTGCCGAAAGCTGCTGGGGCGTAGACGGCGCCAGCTGGCAGGCAGGAAAAGAAAACTGAAGCAGGAGTTGGAAGCTGGAATGGCTCGGAAAAAGAAGGAAAAAACACACACATTCCTGGCACCGGGCCTTGCATGTCTGTGGTGCCAGCCAGCCAGATAACTGGGAGAAACCGCCGGAGTGGAGAGGTTGCAAGCAGCCTTCACTGCAACTGGAGCTTCTATCGACTTCTCTGAAAACAGCAGCTTACCGGCTGCCATCTCTTTAGCTTTGAATGCTACGCTCCAACTTCATAACCTCAAAATGGAGGCAAAGGTTGTCATAGGGAAGCTAGGAAACTGCCTTATACCAGGTGAGAATGTTTGTCTATGTAGTTAGTACAGGATCGTCTCCCCTGCATCTCTGGCAGAAGTTTCCTACTTTACCTACTGCCTGATCCTTTAGCTGGAGATGCCACTGAATGAATCTGGCTCCTCCTATATCAGGGGTGCAGAACGTCAGGCCCATGGACCCAATTTGGCCCTCCAGGATTTCCCAGAGGGCCGTGCCCCCTGCCTTTGGCCCCACCTTCTGAATAACCTTTCATGTGGTGGTCTCCTAGCTCTTGTGCATTCCCCACCACCACCACCATTCTCCTAAGGCTTAGTTACTGGCATTAAGAAGTTAAAGCTAAAATGTGCTGGCATTTTTGGCCCCACCCCTTTTGCCTTTGGCACCGCCCGCCCCTGGAATGCGCCCCCTGAGAGCTGCTCTGAACTGGATTTCAGCCCTCAGGTTGAAAGAGGTTTAATGTGCAAAACCACTGATTTATTATGTTCCTTCCCCTCTAGCAACTCTAGCAACACCAGAACTACTGCTGAACAAATTTGCCCCTTCCTCAAATTTTCCTTTGCAGAATTCTTGGCATTCTCCACATGTTCCATGTGCGTGGATGCCTGATGATTCTTTGACCTCAAGCTAGGGATCTCAGAGAATTTTGCCACGAATCTCGGGGAGGCTGAATGCCAGCGCATTCGGCCCCCTGAAATCGGTGGCGAAACGGTCTGCCCCCCCCCCGCCCCGCCGGGACGGGACTTACCTTGGGCGAATCTCCCTGGCAGCCGTGGCTCTGGCGGCGGTTCAGCGGCGGTTCAGTGACAGCGGCTGCAGCGGCCGGTCTTCTGACCGGCTGCCGCCGCCGCCATTTCCAAGTTAAAAAAAAAAGTGATAGGCTACGTAAAGATTTGCATAGCCTATCACAGCTAGATTTTTAAAAAATACCGTGATAGGCTATGTAAATATTTACGTAGCCTATCACGGCTGAGTGAAAAAAAAAACCCACGCGTACGCAAATGGCGGCGCCCATGGGCGCCGCCATTTGCGTTCCTTATTTTGGCACGTCTAGTCTACATAAACATTTACGTAGACTATGGCGAAAATAAGGGGAACGCAAATAGCGTAGACTACACTATTTGCGTTCCCCTTATTTTCGCCGTAGTCTACGTAAATGTTTACGTAGACTAGACGTGCCAAAATAAGGAATGCAAATGGCGGCGCCCATGGGCGCCGCCATTTGCATACGCGTGGGTTGTGTTTTTTTTCTTCACTCAGCCGTGATAGGCTACATAAACATTTACGTAGCCTATCACGGCTGACTGCAGGGACGCAAACGGCAGCAGCTACGGCCGCCGCCATTTGCAGTCCCTACCAGCCAGGATTCGCGGCGGGAGGGACGGGGCGCCTCCCCCCTGGCCAGAATTTCAGGGGGGAGGGACGGGGCGCCTCCCCCCGGCCAGAATTTGGGGGGGAGGGACAGAGCCCCTCCCCCCCACTGCGAATCAAATTTCATCACAGGTAAGTGACTTTCGTACATCCCTACCTCCAGCATCAGCATTTGATATCTGAAGATTTTGCCAGAGCAGTCAACATGTGACAGAATATCTGACAGGTGAATTGCAATATAATTTAGGGCACAATCCTATGGCTGCTAGACAGCATCTAGATAGCCATAGGATATTTTGCTTTCTGGGAACCAAGCTCAGGGCAAAGGCTCCAAGCTCAGTTCCAAGAAACTTGACTTCCCACTCCCTCCCCCGCTGCTTCATAGGTGGCGTGGTTTGTCCCTGGCTCCGAGCTCGTAAAAGCAGCATGGAGTCGAAGAAAAGGGGGCATTGCTGGGGATGGGGAGGGAAGGGGAGGGCGGAAGTGCTGTTACGACTCTTCCTATGCGTTATTTTGCCTCCCCCCCTCCAATGCACCCTGGCTAGACAGCTGAAGTTGGCTGTCTAGCTGCAAATGCAGGGCAGCCGAAGCACAGAGGAGAAGATCCCCTCTGTGCTCTGCCTGCCCCGCATTGGATCATCACCTGAGCTCAGAGGTGGCTGACTACCCCATAGGATTGCACCCTTAGTCAATTTTATACTCGTTTGACTGGAAGCATTCAAATGTGGAACTCAGGAGACAAAATTTGATTCCAGACTTGGATGTTGAGATCAAATTCTGATAGTAAAACTGAAACATGAATTTTGAAAAATGATCACATTTTGCAAAAATTTAACTCTTAGCAGAACAAATCCATGCCTTTAATGCTTCATACACAACATGTCAAAGCAATGGTCTTGTGGAGTGGGTCTGATATACTGATCCAGTGTTCTGAACTATGCCAAATCTTATAGTGTACAATCCATGCTGATCCCCTTATACTCACCCCTTATGATGACATCTGTCATGATGACATTTGCCTTCCCCCTCCCACCCGCCAAGGAGCAAAAAGCAGCAGATATTGTACCATCCCATGTAATCCTCAAAATAACTCCCTAGGTTGGTTAGGCTCAGAGATCAAGATAACTCCCTAGGTTGGTTAGGCTCAGAGTAAGTGATGGCCACAAAGCCAGCTCATAAGTTTTATGGCTGGGTGAAGATTTGAAAATCAATTCCAAATACACTACTACGTTGGCTTTCATGAATGAATAATGAATAGACATCAATAGACAGTGTATTCTGGGGCCACAGCTTAGTGGTAGATCATGTGTATTTCAGCGTCAATCCCTGAGAATCAGTCCAGTGCTGTTCCCCCCCCCCTCGCCCAATCCACATTTTTTCTGACCATTCTCATACAATTTGATAGAATCATAGAATAGTCAGGCTGGAAGGGACCTATAAGACCATAAAGTCCAACCCCCTGCTCAGTGCAGGAATCCAAGTCAGAACATCCCTGACAGATGGCTGTCCAGCCTTGTCTTGAATGCCTCCAGTGTGGGAGAGCCCACCACCTCCCTAGGGAATTGGTTCCATTGTCATATTGCTCTAACAGTCAGGATGTTTTTCCTGATGTTCAGACAGAATCTGGCTTCCTGCAACTTGAGCCCATTATTTGGTGTCCTGCACTCTGGGATGATCGAGAAGAGATCCTGGCCTTCCTCTCTGTGACAACCTTTCAAGTACTTGAAGAGGGCTATCATATCTCCCCTCAGTCTTCTCTTCTCAGGGCTAAACATTTATTTTTTGTTTGTTTGTTAGTTTATTATTTCATTTCTATACCGCCCAATAGCCGAAGCTGTCTGGGCGGTTCACAAAAATTAAAACCAAACAGCACACAATAAAACAATTTAAAATATATAGAACATTAAAACCACAATATAACAATACAACCACAATAAAACCTAGCAGCAGTGCAGGAGTTTAAAACACAGATTTAAAACAGCAAAACTAAAAGTTTAGAAAGCTAAAATGCTAAAATGCCTGGGAAAATAAAAACCTCACTAGGTAGGGAGCTCATTCCAGAGCCGGGGTGCCACAGCAGAAAAAGCCCTCCTCCTAGTAGCCACCCGTATAATGCATTGCAGTAATCCAGATGAGAAGTTATCAGAGCATGGATAACTGTAACTAGGCTATCTCTGTCCAGATAAGGGCGTAGTTGGTATACCAGCCTAAGCTGATAAAAAGTGCTCCGTGCCACTGAGTTCACCTGTGCCTGAAGTGACAGTTCTGAATCCAAGAGCACCCTCAAACTACTAACATGATCCTTTAGAGGGAGCGCAACCCCCTCCAGAACAGGTTGAATATCACCTAGCCGGGCAGATGAACCACCCACTAACAGTACCTCCATCTTGTCTGGATTGAGTTTCAGTTTATTGGACCTCATCCAGTCCATTACCGTGCCCAGGCACTGGTTCAGAACAGTCACTGCCTCACCTGGTTTTGATGAGAAAGAGGTAGAGCTGGGTGTCATCCTCATATTGATGGCACCTCAGCCCACACCTCCGGATAACCTCCCCCAGCGGTTTCATGTAGATGTTAAACAGCATAGGGGATAAAATAGAGCCCTGTGGAACCCCATTGCCATGGCACAGAGCAATAATCCCCCAGCACCACCTTCTGGAATTGGCCCTCCAAGTAGGAGCTGAACCACTGCAGTGCAGTGCCTCCAACTCCCAACCCAGACAACCTATCCAGAAGGATACCATGGTCGATGGTATCGAAAGCCGCTGAGAGGTCCAGGAGAATCAACAGGGTCACACTCCCCCTGTCCCTCTCCTGGCAGAGGTCATCCCACAGGGCGACCAAGGCAGTTTCCGTTCTAAAAACATGCCCAGCTCTTTCAGTCTCTCCTCATAGGGCTCTGTTTCCAGTCCCCTGATCATCTTCGTTGCCCTCCTCTGAACATTCTCCAGTTTGTCTGCATCCCTCTTAAAGTGTGGTGCCCAGAACTGGACACAGTACTCAAGATGTGACCTAACCAGTGCTGAGTAGAAGAGAACTAGTGCTTCACGTAAAAGTAATTGCTTTTTTTTTTCCTGAAAGGAAAACAATTTTTTTGTGAAATTCTTAGAGAACAATGGAAACCTCTTTCACAGGGGTAGAGTGGAGGTGAGATTTTGAGAAACTTGTAGGAGAGATTTCAGCCCAGTACCACCACTTACAGCATTTAATAGCCATTTTATAGCATTCCATATAGCATTTCAAACAAAGTGAAGCCAGTAACAAAGACCTCTGGTTCCCTAAAGCAGAGCTGAGTAACCTGCAGGCCAAATGCTGCCCACTGTCCTCCATGTCAGCCATGGCACTCGACCCGCTTTCCTGTAATGTGATGGCTGGGCAGTGGGGAACAAATCGCTGTTCCAGTGCTGCTATTACTAGTGGGGAAGGAGTGATTGTGATCAGGATCATTGGGAAGGGAGAGGCTTTGACCTTGCTTCCCCCACCCCACCTTGCCACACATGATGCCTGCAGGCAAGATCACACTTTTTCCACCCTGCTAATCATGCAGTCATGCTGATCCTAATAAATTGGGTATTATGCTATGTATGTACCCCTGCTGCTGCTGTATGTGTCTCCATGTGTGTCTGTGTATGTACGCACACCGTCATGATGAGCTCATCTTTACCACTACCAATTCACTGTTGTGCAAATCGGTGTAGTGGCGCCAGGGCTCACAGGGTTCACAGCGTTGCAGTGCTGACACTTTTTCATTAGCAGGGACACTGATGTCATCAGTCACCCCGCTCGGCATTCCCTGTTCACTCTTAGCTGCAATTCTCACAGTAACTGGGGGGAAATGAATTTTCCCAGCAACAGTGTATTGTTCCTGGTTGTAATGCAAAGTATTTTAGGGTGGCTTGGAATTGAATGGGTACTGAGGCCTAGTGCTATGTTGAATATTTTAATTCTTCCATTTTTGGCAACTTGGAAAGCATGGGACAGCAATAACTCCAATGAAAGAGACTGGGGAGGTGAGAATTTTCAATAATGTTCTCCTTGGAGGGAGGGAGAGGTGTTGTTTACCTTTTTAAGTGTAGAAAGTGGCTGAGGGATCTTCTCGTTTCTTTCTTATTTGTACTTTAAAAATGCCCCATGCACTTGCAGCAGCACAGGACTTTTTACGGAGAGGCACTGCAGTGGCTCTTTGGGAGTGTGCGAGATTACCTGGTCTCATGGGAGTTCAGGAAGAGTGGCCAGGCTGAAAGCCTTTGTGCAAAGAGCCTTGCGGTGCTGTGACAGCACACGGGATCATTTTAAATTTAAAAGAATAAAAGGAATACCGCCTTGGCCACCTCCTATATTTAAAAAGGTAAGCAGAAACCTGCCCCCTCCCAAATGAGAAAACTATTAAAAAATCTCCCCCTCCTGGCAAAAGAGGCCGAAAAAAAGCAATGCCTCTTTTTTGGGTAGAGATTTTGTTGTTGTTGCCAAAATAGGGGGCAGGGTTCCGTACTGCGTTATGTAAGACCCGTTAGCATTACCAAAGACCTGCTCCTGGCAGAGATGAGAACTGCTAGAACAAGTTTATTAATATAGATCAACACAGTTGCCTGCAGTTTTGGACTCTCCTTGGGGGCGTGGCTACAGGGCAGTCATGATGAGTGCCTGCACTTCAAAATTTACCACTATACCACTGCCACTGCAGCACTGGCAGGGAGCTCACCATGGCAGGCCTCAGCCTCTGCCTACAATGCTCTAGGTCAAGATTTGGAGTTCCTGCCAGTCACATCCTCTGCTAAGCAAAGGCCAAAACTCTGTGCTACGTTTCTTCCCCTTCTCTCAGCCATGATGCCTACAGCTTCTAGGAAGCATCATACCCAAAGAAGTATATTCCAATTTCAAATGTACTATATTAGAAATAGATGAGCCACAAGAAAGGAACATATCCTTAGAAATTGGCTTTAACTATTATAGAGAGACTGAGTAATAGAATAAAATGTTATTAGAATAATTTTTCATCATTTATTAGAAAATTTTTATCATGAATAATAAATTAATAGAGGTAATTGAGTATCACTGAATTAGGCCGTACTATCAAAATGCATCATTTTCAGAGCTAGATTTTAAATGAGATTTGCAGGAGTGAAAGAAGAAGGAGTCTTATCTCTATATTCCTCATAGAAGCTCTACAAACAATACATTTATTACCCTTGAACTAAATATGTACTAAGAATGAGCTGAAAACAGTGGGCAAATTTCAATGTACATCTTGGCTTACCAACATGGTGTCCATGAGTAGTAGTGTGCCCACGGAGACTTCTCTCCAGGCTCCCTACCCCTCCAAATGTATATTTTACATCTTAAGATTTTGTTTATTTTTATTTTGAAAAATGGGAAGCAGGCATGCTGCAAAGCAAGGTGCTTCCCTCTAGCACCATCTTTATTTCAGTTCAAAATGGTGACTTTGTGTTTTGGAGCTCAAACACCACTTCTGGCTTCTAGTCAGGTTCTTCAGCAAGTTACTTTTCTTATGCTTGCACCAGTTTGCATTCTGGGAAATGAGTGTTTTGTGACCAACCATGGCAGCCATTTTATAAATGAGCAAGACCCACTATGAAAGCCATTTTGTGACAGTGTCAGTGACACACTCTCAAAATTCTGAGTGTGCCCACTGACCCAAAAATGCCACTGATCTCTCAGCAGCATTTGATACCATCAACCATGGTATCCTTCTGGATTGCCTGAGGGAGTTGGGGGTTGGGGGTACTGCTCTGCAGTGATTCTGCTCTTTTCCCTCAGGATGGTTCCAGATGGTGTCACCCAGGGATAGTTGTTTCTCGAAAAAGGAACTATTACGTGGAGTCCCTCAGGGCTCCATTCCACCCCCGATGCTGTTCAATATCTACATGAAACCACTGGGAGAGATCATCAGGAGGCTTGGGGCTGAGTGTTATCAGTATGCTGATGACACCCAAATCTATTTCTCCTTAACATCTTTATCCAAAGAAGGCATGACTCCTCTGAATGACTGCCTGAAGTCGGTAATGGGCTGGATGAGGGGGAACAAGCTGAAACTGAATCTAGGTAAGACAGAGGTGCTCATCATGAAGGGTCGTAATTCAGGGGTTTGAAGTATGTCAACCAGTTCTGGAGGGGGCTGCACTCCCCCTGAAGGAGCAAGTTCGTAGCTTGGGGTGCTTCTTGACCCAACCCTCCTCCTGGTGGAGGCAATGGTGAGAAGTGCCTGTTATCAACTTCGGCTGATACTCCATCTACGCCCATTCCTGGAACATATGGACCTGGTAACGTAGGCTGATTTACGTAGGCTAAAACAGCTGATTTACATAGGCTAAAAAAGGCTGATTTACATAGACTAAACATTTACGTAGGCTAAAACGGCTGATTTACGTAGGCTAAAATGGCGAATCAAAACGGCTGATTTACGGCTGATTTACATAGGCTGAAAACGGCTGATTTACGTAGGCTAAAATGGCTGATTTATGTAGGGTAAAAACGGCTGATTTACGTAGGCTAAAACAGCTGATTTACGTAGGCTAAAACGGCTGATTTACGTAGGCTAAAACGGTGAATCAAAACAGCTGATTTACGTAGGCTAAAAACGGCTGATTTACATAGGCTAAAATGGCTGATTTACGTAGGCTAAAATGGCAAATCAAAAGGGGACGCAAATAGCACCCGCTACGCTATTTGCATTCCCCTTTATTTTCGCCATCATAGTCTACGTAAATATTTACGTAGATTAAGACGGCAAAAAGAAGGAACGCAAATGGTGGCAGCCGTAGCCGCTGCCATTTCCGTAAACCCACCCAACCATGATAGGCTACGTAAAGATTTACGTAGCCTATCACGTCGTGTGTTTTTTTTTAAACCTAGCCATGATAGGCTACGTAAAACTTTACGTAGCCTATCATGTCTTTTTTTTTTTTTTTTTTTACACAAGCCTGGAAATGGCGGCGGCGGCAGCCGGTCAGAAGACCAGCCACAGCAGCTGCTGCCGCCAAAGCCGCCGCCGCCTGGAAGATCCACCCCAGGTAAGTCTCGTCCCAGGAGGGATCCGCAGGGGGGCAGGGGGCTGGCAGACCATTCCTCCACAGAGTTCAGGGGGCCGAATGCCAGTGCCTCGGCCTCACCGAGATCCGTGGCGGAATTCTCTGACAGCCCTATCTGAGCGCTCTCTGCTGGGGCTGCCTAATGTGAGACTGGCAGCCACATGCAAGAGGATCTTCTCCTTTGCCACCCCTCAGCTGTGGAATGACCTGCCGGTTGAAATACCTCTGCTGACCTCCTTGAAGGTTTTTAAGCAGGCATTAAAGATGCTGTTATTCCAGCAGGCCTTCCCTCTTTAGAACTGTTGTTCCTTTTGCTGACTTTTGTATATTATTTTTAAGCAGTGTTATTTTAAACTGTGTTTTATAGTTGGATTTTTTAAACGAATTGTTTTTAGTTCACAGTTGTTTTCAGTTATATGTTGCTTTTCCGTATGTTTATGTAAATGGTTGTTAAACTTTATATATTGTATTTTAATGTTTTAACTTTTGAAAACCGCCCAGAGAGCTTCATCTACGGGGCGGTATAGAAATATAATAAATAAATAAATAAATAAATAATAAAAAAGTTGGGGACCCTGATTTAGAACCTCCCTTGAATCCTGGTGAGGCTTCCCAAGTCACCTGATGCCTTCTGGCTGGTTGGCTGCAGTTTTCCTTCTTGCCACTGTCACAGCAGCACTGCTAGTCCCTCCACTTGTAATCTGTCCTGGGGATGCAGAGAGTAAGGCAGCTAGGCCTTGGTTTCCAAATTCCCTGGTTTGAGCCTGCTGGTGCCTTACAACAGCCTTCCCGAACCTGGTACCCTCTAGATGTGTTCAACTACAGCTCCCATTACTCCCAGACAGCATGGTAATGGCTCAGTATTATCCTGTTCAGATCCCAGGATGGCTGCATACTAAGACAGCCCATTGATTCTCTCTGACTCACCCTACCTATATATGCTTCCAGCTCAGTTCTGGGGCTCTCAGAGCTGAAAGGCAGCCATTGAGCAGGGGTCAAAGTTGGGAGCTCAGAACAATCCAAGGAAGACTATCTTTGCCCAGGCAAAGTCCCAGCCCTGAACAGGAAATCTTCCTGGGCCTTCCTGTTGCAGGGAGCCAATGGCTAGCCTGGATAGAATCACTGCAATACCTGGGAATTCCAACCTAGGGAGATGCTCCAGGCTGCAGCTGTGGTGACTCACCGCATAGGACAGCCATGCACAGAGCCAGGAGCTTGCAGTTCTAGCCATGGCAGCTGCTGACAAAGCCCTTCACCAGAACACCAGTCCAGGGGCACCAGAGGTAGGGATGTCAGAGAATTTCACCACGAATCTCGGGGGGGCCAAACGCCAGCACATTCGGCCCCCCGAAATTGGTGGCAAAATGGATGGTAATGTTTACGTAGCCTATCATGGCTGATTTAAAAGAAAGAAAAAAACCGCGCATATGCAAATGGTAATGTTTACGTAGCCTATCACGGCTGATTTAAAAGAAAGAAAAAAACCGCGCATATGCAAATGGCGGCGCCCAGGGGCGCCGCCATTTGCGTTTCTTATTTTGACACGTCTTAGTCTACGTAAACATTTACGTAGACTAAGACGGCGAAAATAAGGGGAACGCAAATAGCATAGACACTACGCTATTTGCGTTCCCCTTATTTTCGCCGTAGTCCACGTAAATGTTTACATAGACTAAGACGTGTCAAAATAAGGAACGCAAATGCATTTGCATATGCGTGGTTTTTTTCTTTCTTTTAAATCAGCCATGATAGGCTACGTAAACATTTACATAGCCTATCACGGCTGACTGCAGGGACGCAAACGGCGGCAGCTACAGCCACCGCCATTTGCGCACCCGGCCGGCCAGGATTCGGGGGGGGAGGGACGGAGTGCCCCCCCTGGCCAGAATTTTTTGGGGGAGGGATGGAGCACCTCCCCCCCAGCCAGAATTTCAGGGGGAGGGACGGAGCGCCTCCCCCCACCTCGAATCAATTTCGTGAGAAGGTAAGTGACTTTCATACATCCCTAGCAGAGGGCAGGACCTAAACCAATGCATTCAAATTACAAGAAAAAGGATTTTAACAAAACTTCAGGAAGAACATCCTGACAGGAAGATACTGCTTTGGAAAGGGGTGGACTGTCCTTCATTAGTGGTTGTAAGCAGAGACTGAAGGGACACCTACCAGGGGTGCTGTGGAAGCAGGTTTTCTGCATATGCAGGGGGTTGGAGTAGATCACCTTTGATGTGCCCTCCAACTCCATGAGTCTAATTTAGGCCTTGTTTATCTTGGTCATTACCTTCTTGAATTTGCCTGGCTGCCACCTCCCTGCATCCGCCTTTCTTCAGCCAGATACCTGACCTTTAACCCCAACCAGTAAATTATGTGGATTTGAACAACTCGATCTGGATGATGATGCCTTGAACCTCAGACCAACAGTTCCTGGAGCACCCTGCAAATGCTGATTCCTATACTGAAAGTCCTCAAGTGTGGTTCAGATTTGGCTACCTACGGTCCAGTGCATACACCATGTGCATCTCATTCCTATATTTCATAGTGCACCCTCTCCCATTTTGTATTTAAAACAAAAAACAGAAACATCCCCACAGAAGATCATCATTGTTGAATTGGCTAACCATGTACCAAAGCATAATAACATTCTTCTCCACGGCTGCCTTTCTTGTCTCTGGTCCAAAACTGACAATTAAATGTTAGAAAGACATGAAATGCAGGAAGAATTACAGCAATTTATCAGCCGATATATTCCATAATTATAGGTGTAGACACATGTCAGCAGTGGAAATGGTTTCGATCAAAATTAAAGTATTTAGAGATTTCCACACACACACACACACCCCTCCGCCACTGCCTCTCAGTTTCAAAATTATTCAGATCCCGAGCTGGTGATTCCATGGTGGGGTTTCTGTAATTGTAGGATTACCAAGCCAACAGCAAGATTTCCTTCTTCCCCCTGCAAGGGAATGTTATTAATCATTTGACAGAGTCAACATCTCTTTAAACAAAAATGGAAATCTGTCTCACCAAATGGTGTGTGCGTGTGTCTGTGTGCGCGCGTGCGTGCGTGCACACAGCATTCCTAATTGTGGGGAGGATTCTAAGTGCTGAACGCTCAAAGCAGGATGTTCAGGCGTGGAGCTGGCAAGGTCAGGGATGTTGGGAGTCAGGGTGCATTCCCCCACTTGCTCTTCACACCTGCATAGGGCTTATGTCCATCCGTCTATCTATCTATCTATCTATCTATCTATCTATCTATCTATCTATCTATCTCATATTTCAGTCTGTCAGGAAGCCCCTGCTGTTTGCAGAGGTTATTTGACAGCTGGATGAGCAGATGCCATTTGAGTCCAAACATGGCTTCACATACAGATGGATACATAAGAAATATTTATACAACAACTTTGCAGGAACAGCTTGAGCTGCTAAGAGAAATGGGGCCATTCCAGTGGTAGAGGGTGCATTAGGATCTCAACATCCACCTTCACTCTTCTTCTTGAAAGGGGTCGTTTTATATAGCAGAGGTAGCATCCATCGAGAATTCAGAATATACCTCCAACTTGACTTTTTTAGGGCACAATCCTATGCATGTTTAGACAGAACAAAATCCTACAACTCCCAGCATTCCCCAGCCAGCATAGCTGGCTGGGGATTGCTGGGAGTTGTAGGACTTTTTTCTCTCTAAACATACATAGGATTGCACCTATAGTGGGTGAAATTTGTTTCCAAGACTTGGGGAGTAACACACTACTTGGCAATGATAAGAACCACATCTGGAATATGGCTTTCAGGGTTGGATCCCAATATTAATGTAGGGTGTTAGCAGGTTGGAAAGCATTCAGAGGAGAAAGCTAACAGCTATCGTAAAGGGTCTAGAATAGGGGTAGGGTGATAGGGATGGGTGATAATTTCATTCCGTTCATTTTTTATAAGAAATCAAAATTTGAAAAAAATTCTCCATAAATTGGATGAAAAGAACTTGAGATTTTAAAATGTTGAATATAGGAAAAAGTGAAATGGACAGATTTGTCCATCCAGGCAGAGGCTTCGTGTAGTTAGGTGTAAGGATGTATGGACTGTGTAAATTCCACTCCATCTGTGTTTTACGGATTGTCAGGTGCCTTTTGTTCCATCGTCCACTCACAGACAGATGCAAATTGTTATTGTTATTATTTATTGTTATTAATTAATTATTAATAATATTAATACTCATAGTGTTATTTATTATTAATTTATTATTATTATTAATGAGCCTAGTAGTGTTATTTATTATTAATTTATTATTATTATTATTATTTGTTGTGCAGAAAAAAACACAAATAATTATGTAAGAGGTTTCGCAAGAATTTATATAAGTTACCTTAGTATGTAACATGTAGCGTATTGTCCCCCATTCCATCCAAGTTATCCTCAGCAGAAACTTGCATATTTTCCTATGAATAAATATGCATAAATTTTGGGAAAGTGAAAAAAAATCCATCTGAAAGTCCATGGACTCCACATGACCTGAGGGGAGGGGGCGCTCCACAGTGGATTCCACAGGTTGGATTCTTAGAAATCCAAGCTCATTTTAGGTCATCTCAAATTTCTCCAGCATCCCTAGTTATGTGTTAATAGTCTGGTTTTGAATCACTGTTCAATCATGTTTGTGGTGCAGAATTGGGGCTGCCATCTTTCTCTCTTTTCCAAAGGGCTCTTCACCTTTAACAGCTATATGGGCTCAAATTACAGGAATCCAGATTCTGGCTGAATATCAGGGAAAACTTCCTGACTGTTAGAGCAATATGACAATGGAACCAATGACCCAGGGAGGTGGTGGGCTCTCCCACACTGGAGGCATTCAAGACAAGGCTGGACAGCCATCTGTCAGGGATGCTCTGACTTGGATTCCTGCATTGAGCAGGGGGTTGGACTTGATGGTCTCATAGGCCCCTTCCAACCTTACTATTCTGTGATTCAACGTTTCCATGATACCTAAACCTACCATAGATAAAAAGTATTATAGCATTATATAGAGGTTCCAGGAACATTGTGGGCAGTGGAGTCTGGTGTCTCTGGTGTCAGTGGGCGGTGAGTCTGCTCCAGGTTTCAGTCAGAACCAGTCAGAACACTAAAGGAGCTTCACACCTTGGATAGCCCCTTTAGTATTCTGATTGGTGTCTGAAACCCAGAGCAGATTCACCATCCCACTGACATCTGAGCCACCAGCCTCCACTGACTGTGGGGAAAATTGCCTGGTTGACATTTATCCTCAATAATATGCTCGTAATGAGCTCTGTTGTTTCTTGAAAAATGACATTTTTTAAAAAAGAAAAGAAAAATACTTCTGTCACAAAAAATAAATATGTGCCTGTGAGGGGAAAGTGCAAACCCAAACACATCTCAGCAATGTGATGTACTTGGGAATATGTGTTCATTTGAAAAAGTGCACAAAAATTAATGTGTACATTGGGAAAAATAAATGCAACCCCCCCCCCCCGACGTTCTGTGTGAATTTAAAAAACACACAAACGCTCATGTGGAAATGGGACGGAAACAATGTGACCTCAAAAAATCGAAGTGGGAGACCAAGACCAACAGATCCAGCTGCCCCTACAAGTCACTTCTTCATGCTGTAGTTAGCAAGTGATGACCATAATCTTTAGTTCCCTTCTGGCTAGTTTTACAATGTAACTGTGTGAGATTCCTCTCCCCACCCCACCCTTGAGTTATATAGAAACGTGGTCATAATTTCTCCTGGAACAGAGTACATTTCACAAATGTAACTGAATGGCAAACTTGCATTGCTGTTGCTTCTGCCGCAGATCCACCCATCTTCTCTGCCTCATCGTTAATCTGAGAGGCTGCATCACAATAGTGTCATCCTCGTCACAATCCATGGGGCACCATAACCACGGGGTGCTTGTTTGAATTTATTATTGTTTCTTTTCTTCTTCTTTTTCTTTTTTAAGCAGACACCAAACAAAAGAGAACCAGATGCCCGGGACCTATTTGCATATGCCAGGAAAAGCAGGCATCTGAGAGCCTGTACCCAGCTTCAATAACCGTGGTCGGCTCCATCTGGTGACACCCCGGCACAAGAGCAGTGGGGAATCTGTACTGCTGGAGGCACTGTCCTTTAACAGCTGAATGGTTGAACAGCTGGGAAATCAACCAAGGACACTTTGCATAGGCCAAGAGGGCCTGCCGTCCTCACTTGCTTCTTTGTCTACACTGCATGCTGCGTGGCAAACACCCAGAGGGGCCAACTACCACTCAAAGGTTAGGATAGCTGCAGCCATGTCAGGCAACAGAGAACTAAATAAATTATCATCCAAGATAAAGATATGTATTTTAAGGTAAAGATCTGTAAAGTCGTGCTGTGCCCAAATCATACCTGCCCTCTCGCAACCTCTTCATTTCCCTGCGAAAGAGGCAGTTGTTTTTCTGCCTCTTTCGCAGGGATGTTGAGAATTTCAGAAAAATGTCTCAAGGTGCCGGGCTTCACTGCTTACCTTGCTGAAAGGAGGTGGCAGAGGGCTGTGTGTGCGCGCATGCTCTTTATTTTGCAACTTTTATCCTGCCCTGTCTGTGCTTTGCAGCCTCCCTGGCTGTTTGTACTTCTGGGAAAGGTCTAAACCAGGGGCTCCTTCACACGGAGCTTTTATCCTGCGATTGAGATTGCTCTTTCATGGAAGTTTGTGGGCTCTTTACATGACACCGTGACCCTCCAAGGCATCTCCTGCACTAAATGCCTTTTGTTCCGTTTTTAAATAGAAACAAATTACTATCAAATTACCCTGTTGTGTTCTGCTTGAGTTCCCTCCATGAAAAGAGGAAAAGCGGCAAGAAGAGGGGTGAGATCAGTGAAAGATAATGGAAGACTCAGATACAGGGAGAAGGAGGGGGGAAGGGGAGGGGGGAAAGGAAGCACGTGAAAAAGGGAGTCGTGATCCTGCATTTAAAACAGAAGCAGAAGGCCCCATTTTAAATGCAGGATTTTAGGCTGGTGTAGAGATGCTCCCGGACTTCCTCCCTTGCGGCTTCCCAGTGCTGCTGAATGCTGAGTGTCTGAAAGTTGAGTGAGGAGTTGTTGTTCTTGTTCTTGTTCTCCCTCTCCTTCTCGTTAGATCAACTTTTAAAACAAAACCCTAAATGTTCAAAAATAAATGGATAGAAAAGTTTGGCACAGTGTTAATTTAAAATATTAAAATGGAGTGATTCCAAGACTGATGGCCATCAGGAGTGACTGGTAAACTCTGAAACAGAGCTGGTGCCTCCGGGTTCCCCTTTAAACATTTGTTTTTGCGGTGCTGCGATCAGCACCAGAAAATGAAGTGCCGTTTTAATTTTCCAGAATACCCCTGATGTGACATGGCTCCAGGGAACAGTGGGCAATTTCAGTGGTCTTCCTCACCCCCTCGTCAGTATTGACCACCATTTTAATTTCCAACAATGCCCTGGAGTGATGCTACGTCAGGGACATTGCAACAAATTAAAATACAGCTCACCTCCTGGTGCTGATGAAAACCTTGCTGCAGCCCGTGCTGCCAGGTGAGCCTTCTAGGTGGCTGGTTGATGTAGGAGGGGGCCCATCAGAAGGACCCCCTCCAATCTGGGGCTACTTTGACTCTGTGGAGGTTGATAGCTCCGATTTCAGTGGGGCTGAGAATCCATTCTGGGTTTCAGTCAGAACCAGCCAGAAGTCAATGTGGGGGATGTGGTTCAGTACCTTGGACAGCTCCTTTAGATTTCTGGATGGCTCAGACTGAAACCCAGAGTGGATTCATAGCCCCTCCAAAATTGGAGCCACCACCCTCCACTGCTTTTGCTGGCATGCCAGTTCTCATTGGTCAGAATATATGGCCAAAAAGGCCAATCAGCAGTAGTTGGCCAGGATCACATGTCTCCATTTCTCCCCGCCCCCTCCACCCCCTCAACTAGTTTCTTAATACTGTACCTAAATTTGCTTTACTCTATTAAGACCATGTGAACAGAAATAATGTGAAGCTGCAGAGTTGCCATGCTGCCTGGCCTGCTGCCTATGAGGAGTCTCCCAGGAAGCTGAGACCTGGCTTTGCATTTGCTATCTTAAAAACATATCTAAATATTCCAAGAGGAGAAGAAAGCATTATGCAATTTGTATTGTATTGCACTTGTGGCAGTGAAGCCTCTGACACTGATTGGCTGAGCTGTTGTGAGGACCCAGAGTGTTCAGCTGGCTGCTCAAGGAAATAAAAGTACAGTGAGGGAAGGAAAAGCTGTCCGTTTGGCTGGGTTGAATAGTTCACACAAGTGCAGGCTGAGGACTGGAATGGAATTGCATGCAGTATGCAGGGAAGCTAAGAAACAAGGATCCAAGTCTGAGGAAAAAGGAAGAAGAGGCAGGGAAGTGAGGCAAGAAGGGGCTAATAAAGCAGGGGAACAAAACTGTTTTGGGGTGAGCAGCTGGACTTCCCCCCACCCACACCCCACCCCATGGGCCAGATGACGTCGGGGGGGTGGCCCCACTCCCTGACATCACTCCACGCACCCAACCCTTGCTACATCTCATCCAGAGATCAGAGATAACAACAGGGATGAGAGACGGCAGGACTCACATGCAAAAGCCAGGAGGGGGATCCTGAGATAAGAGTAGAGATGACCTCTGAGAGGCTTCCTCTGGGGGGAGGGACTTGGAGCCTAAGCCCTGCCCCCTGGAGGAACCACAAGGGGTGGTGCAGGCTGAATTGGCGGTGCCCATGGTACGGATTAGGCCCACAGACTGAAAGTTCTGCATCCCTGTTATAAGGGGACTCTTTATATTTATATGCCACCTTTCCTCCGAGGAGCCCAAGGTGGCATACATAATCCTCCTCCTCTCCATTTTATCCTCACAACAACAACCCTGTGAGGCAGGTTGGGCTGAGAGTCTGTGACTGGCCCAAAGTCACCCAGTGAGCTTCCATGGCCAAGTGGGGACTAGAACCCAGATCTCCCGACTGCCGGTCCAACACTCTCACCACTACACCACACTGGTTCCCATAGGGGTGTTCCTTATTATTTTACCAGTTGTAAACCTATTATATGACATTTTGTGTCCATATCTAGGTTGTGCCCATTGCACCATCCCAGCTGCATATTGTTCAGCAAATGAGACAAATAATACATTTATTTATTTATTTATTTATTTATTTCATTTTTATGCCACTCAATAGCTGAAGCTCTCTGGGTGGCTCACAAAATTCAAACCACAAAAATACAACAGAAAATACAATATAAAATAGAATAGATTAAAACTTCAGAATAAAAATACAACCAAAGCAAAACCTAGAAGCAGTGCATATATTTAAAGTGCAATAACAAATTTAAGACAGCACAGCTAACAAACCTGGATTGCTAAAATGCTAAAACTGCCTGGGACAATTAAAAGGTCTTCACCTGGTGCTGGAAAGAGTACAACATAGGCACCAGGCGAACCTTTCTAGGGAGTTCATTCCACAACCAGGGTGCCACCGCAGAAAAGGCCCTTTTCCTGGTAGCCACCTGCCTTACCTCTTTTGGTAGGGGATCCTGGAGAAGGACACCTGAAGATGATCTTAGGGTCTGGGCAGGTAGATATGGGAGGAGGCGATCCTTTAGATATTCTATAATATAGATGTGTTGCCCACCCTACAAGGAAGCAGGACTTCAGTATGTCATATTTCACAGCAAGGTACAGCCCTCCTGACCTGGGAAAGCTACCTTTAAGTAATAGGATTTACCAGTTAGTGCATTGCCAAAAATGAGGAAATGTGTCACCATAAAAGAGGACACATGCCAGTAAGGTAATGCTCAAGATCTTGCAAGGTAGACTCCAGCAATTCATGGAATGAGAATTGCCAGATGTACAAGCTGGATTTAGAAAAGGCAGAGGAACTAGAGACCAAATTGCCAATATCCACTGGTTAATGGAGAAAGCCAGGGAGTTTCAGAAAAACATCTATTTCTGTTTTATTGACTATTCTAAAGCCTTTGACTGTGTGGATCATAACAAATTGTGGCAAGTTCTTGGTGGGATGGGGATACCAAGGCATCTTGTCTGCCTCCTGAGGAATCTGTAGAACGACCAAGTAGCAATGGTAAGAACAGACCACAGATCAATGGACTGGTTTAAGATTGGGAAAGGAGTACGGCAGGGTTGTATACTCTCACCATACCTATTCAACCTGTACACAGAACACATCATGCGACGTGCTGGGCTTGATGAAGCCAAGGCTGGAGTTAAAATTGCTGGAAGAAACATTAACAATCTCCGATATGCAGATGATACCACTTTGATGGCTGAAAGCGAGGAGGAGCTGAGGAACCTCATGACGAAGGTGAAAGAAGAAAGTGCAAAAGCTGGGTTGCAGTTCAACCTCCAAAAAACCAAGATTATGGCAACCAGTTTGATTGATAACTGGCAAATAGAGGGAGAAAACGTGGCGGCAGTGACAGACTTTGTCTTTCTAGGCGCAAAGATTACTGCAGACGCTGACTGCAGCCAGGAAATCAGAAGACATTTACTTCTTGGGAGGAGAGCAATAACAAATCCTGATAAAATAGTTAAAAGCAGAGACATCACACTGACAACAAAGGTCCGCATAGTTAAAGCAATGGTATTCCCCATAGTAACCTATGGCTGCAAGAGCTGGACCATAAGGAAGGCTGAGCGAAGGAAGATAGATGCTTTTGAACTGTGGTGCTGGAGGAAAATTCTGAGAGTGCCTTGGACTGCAAGAAGATCAAACCAGTCCATCCTCCAGGAAATCAAGCCAGACTGCTCACTTGAGGGAATGATATTAAAGGCAAAACTGAAGTACTTTGGCCACATAATGAGAAGACAGGATACCCTGGAGAAGATGCTGATGCTAGGGAAAGTGGAAGGCAAAAGGAAGAGGGGCCGACCAAGGGCAAGATGGATGGATGATATTCTGGAGGTGACGGACTTGACCTTGGGGGAGCTGGGGGTGGGGACGGCCGACAGGAAGCTCTGGCGTGGGCTGGTCCATGAAGTCACGAAGAGTCGGAAGCGACTGACTGAATAAACAACAACAAACAAAAGAGGACAAAAGAGACCTGATTTTGCATTAAATTTTCATGTGCTAATTTATATGTATAGATGCAACTTTGGAAATTATTACTATAATTAAAAGAGAAATATACATACATGGCACCATGGTGGGGAAGACACTGAGCAGGTGACCTCCTGGGTGCTTGTTCAGTCTGCAGCCCAGGTGCTAACTCTTGATGGCCCAACTGCATGCCCCTGGACTCTCCCTTCTTCTGGTTCTTTATATTTAAACCAGAATTGGACTGGACATCCTTTCAAAAAGGATGCACCATCAAATGGAGGACTGTCCTCTGCAAAGTAGCACACATGACCGTCCTGCTCAGTAAGTTCCCCAGCCTGAAATGACTGGCTGGACTGCCTTCTTTGAACCAATTCTGCTCATGAGTAAGGCTCCTACCATGGTTGTTCTCATGAATAGGGGGTATTAGGGATGGGACAATCAGCAATGCTCGAGCCCACCAAGGTTCTCTGAGGACCACCTTGAAGCCCAGACCACCTCACTCCTGTTATTTATTGTTGTGTGTGTTTTCTTTTTCATTTTATTCAAATTAGAAAAGTCTGCATTTTGGAATGCAGGTTTTGAAAATGCACACCTTTCCCCCATAGACTAAAGCATGAAAATGCATATATTGGGGGGGGGGGGGGATGTGAATTTTTGAAGCGTGCATTTTTTGCAAATATGAACACAAGCTTGGTAATGTGCAAGCTTTTTCCAAAAACTGTTCCTGTTCTCATTTGGAATTGTGAATTTGAGTTAAAAATGAATCAAAATGAAACGCTCTTGCATCCCTCTACAGAATTGTATTTGTGCAAAGCACAGCATCAGCATCTCCTGAAACATTTTGCTAGGCCCAATGCAGAACATGGGCTGGGATCCAAAGAGCTACTTTAGCCATGCCCAGTGGGATTTTTTACTCCTTTTCCTTGGAACAAAAGACAGACCCACACTGCTCCTGCTGTAGCACAAACTGCCTTTGAAACTCTTGTCACTTTCAAAAGCGGTTTTCCATCTGCTATTGGGCGGGAGCTGCTTTTTTGGAGAAACAAAAACACAACCAACCCCGCCTCCGACAGAAAATTAAGCCATGCAGTTCTTTGGATCCTGGCTGCTGACATGTTGCAATGGGTGAAGCATGGACATACAGTTTGCGGTAGGCAGATGAGAAAAGGATGGGCGTAGGGGGAGAAGTCAGTTATTGATAAATGACCATGGGGTCTGGAACCAGCTGAGAATCTAGGATGATTTCGTCCTGAGAGAGAGGACTCATAGAATCATAGAATAGTAGGGTTGGAAGGGGCCTATAAGACCGTTAAGTCCAACCCCCTGCTCAGTGCAGGAATCCAAGTCAAAGCATCCTTGACAGATGGCTGTCCAGCCTCATCTTGAATGCCTCCAGTGTGGGAGAGCTCACTACCTCCCCAGGTAATAGGTTCCATTGTCGTATTGCTCTAACAGTCGTTTTTCCTGATGTTCAGCCGGAATCTGGCTTCCTGTAACTTGAGCCCATTATTCCGTGTCCTGCACTCTGGGATGATGGAGAAGAGATCCTGGCCTTCCTCTCTGGGACAACCTTTCAAGTACTCGAAGAGCGCAATCATATCTCCCCTCAGTCTTCTCTTCTCAAGGTCCCAGGGCATAGTCTGAAGGCACGTGAGGTTACTACCTTGCTGAAGCTAAGCAGGTCTGGGTCTGGTCAGTGCTTGGAGGGGAGACCACCTGGGAACCACACGTAGCCAGCTTGAGTTCCACAATGGAAGAAAGGGGGATCTAAATGCAATAAATAAAGCAAAGCAAAGCAAGGCTAAACAGAAACTCTAAACTCCAATGTTAGCTCCAGGTTTTGGAGGGCATGTCTTCTCTGTTTGGGCTCATCTCCTCCTTGGCACTTACTCTGCTGCCCATTTATTTGCCCTGTCTCTCCAGGCCCAGTCCACACCACTACCCAGCGAGAGAGGACAAGACGAGTTGGGTGAGGACAGGTGAGCTGGCAGAAGCAGCAAAGAGTAGGTGTGCCAAGGTCAAGGGGTTATTGGAGTTGGCAGTGGGGCCCTTGGTGGAGCAGGGGCCTCAGCAGAGTCCCATTGACACTGACCTCTGATGAATCTCTCAGGGCTGTTGAATAGGTGCATAAATGATACAGAGCAGGGGTGTAGCTAAGGTGGGGCAACCTGGATGCAAAGTGGGTATGTGATATATTGACAAATACTGACTGAAACAGCATTAAATGAATGTCAGTTTTCAACATCCTATAATTAAGTATGTCCTGAAGATGGGCGATGAAAAGCGAGATATTTGCTTACTCAGGGGCTCAGTGAGGGCAGCATGTCAGGTAGAATGGCAACGTTACAGCTCCTCATTGGCTCTGTGTTCAAAGCCTAACACAGTGCAGCACGTTCACTCAGTGGGAATGGAGAGCATGAGAGGCATGCAGCACAGTAACCAACAGGTATTCTTTCTCGAACTCCTTTAAGCAGGAACAGCCTATCTGTGTGGTGACTGGTGAGATTTCAGCGTCACTACCCTTAAAGGCCTACAACTGTTCTGAATTTGCCCCAGTCTCTCTTTAAGGAAGATAGGCATGACATGAGGAGCTTGACCCAAGTGTATAAATGAGTAGTTATGGCACTGAAAAAGCAGGGGGGGGGGGAGAAAGGAAGATAAGTACAGTTAGACCCAATGACAGAAATAACCCCACTAAGATTGATAAAAGCATTCCACCTCATCTCCCCATTCCTCCCTCCCATTCCCATCACCCAAATAATTCCATGATTCTTATTCAGCTGGTGCTTTTCTTAAAGACCAAAGAGCCTCTATGATAAGCATATTTTACAAATTAGGTAGCGATTTATCCTGCTTTTGTTTTAATGATGGAAATGAATGATGTCGTGCCGTTTGCTGCCACAGCCGCATTCAGCGCCCGCTGTTCTCGGGAGCCAAAGACACGGCCACATTTGCATACTTAATGCCGGGAACTGGCGCGGCCTAAATAGCTCATTTTCTTTTCCTTGGTGTTTGTAGATTTAGTGCTGGGCTTAATCAAAGACTTTTTTTAAAAAAAGCAGGCCGTGTGCCATTTCACAATGCCGAACTTGCCGGCGACAAAAGGCTCCTGTTTATTACTTCTCTGCTTTGGGGGAAAGACCACAGGACAGTATAATTAAAGGTATTGGTGGCGGGGGTGGGAGGCTGTACCCAGCTGCTGAAAATGGCATTTGTCAGTTTACATTTCTAACCCCTAACTGAGTTGTGGCCAGGATTTCTATTATATATCTTCTTCTTCATCCTCCTCCTCCTCCTCATTATTATTATTAAAAATATTTTAGGGAAATATTCAGCCATGAAACTAGGAAGAGGAGCACCTGATAAGCCAGGATCTAGGGTTCTTCCGGATTCAAATTGAGGAGGTCCCATTTGGATACAAGCTAACTCTACAGTTCATCTTTCCAGGAGCTTAATGTGTGCATTTTCCTAATTTAAGCTCAACTGGAATGTCCATTGAGAAAGGGCTTTGGATCAGCCAATCAGGTCTTGAAGCTTCTCTGCATCTTATAGGATAGGCTTTCTCGAAAGGGTTGAGGTCTGTTCATACAATCCTTTGAGTACAAGGTAGCTCCAGGGAATAGAGTTGCCATCTGGCCAGAAATTTTATCAGCCCTACCAGAATTTCATTTGCCTGGCCCATCACTCGATCAGGGAAGATGTAATGCTTGAGGTGTGTGTAGTACACATCAGCTGGGTTTGGAATCATTATTACTTCCCTTCTTTAAGGCTGCATGCTTCAGATTGTCCTGGACATGCCAAGAGGAGACAGACAGACAGACAGATGAGAGAGAGAGAGAGAGAGAGAGAGAGAGAGAGAGAGAGATCCTGGTCCCTGTGCAAAAGATATGTGCTTTGCCCTTAAACACTTTTTATCAAGCAGAAAAAAAAAATGTGCTGGATTATGCTGGAAGCTCATTGCCACTGGTTCTGAGTCATGTGTGCAGTGGATGCAAAGAAGTTCCACCTCGTAGCTACTACTGCCCCCCAGATCTGCTGTCCCACCAACGTAGGAGGGGTTGCACCAGGGGGGACTTTCCCAAGGGACACCCTCAAACCTGGAGTTTGCCCTGCCTCCCTCTGATCAACCTAGTGCTTCACTCTTCAAGCTTCATAGCTGGTGTGGGGCCTACGTTAAGGGGAAAGGGAAAGGAGAACCAGTGGATGCACATGGATCCATGCAAGGCAGCCATCTATGCATCTCAGTGCAGCAGGGGCAAGGGACAGCAAGTAGACGGAGGCAGCCTAGCAGCTAAGAGACTGAGCTACATATCAGTAAGTCCCTGGTTTGAACCATGCCACTAGGTGACCTTAGGCAAACCACTCTCTCTCAACCAGTTCTAGGGATGTACGAAAGTCACTTACCTTTCCGTGGATTATGTTGATGGTGGGGGGGAGGCGTTCCGTCCCTCCCCCTGTCAAGGGCTCCTTGGAGGCCTCTCTCAGTCTAATCCAGTAACCGAGTCCAGACACAGACAAAGGGATTCCTTTCAAAGCTTTATTCTTCTTTTACAACTTAACAACTCTACAGGTAGCAACTAGATCTGAGCAGCAGAGTACCTATGCCCTAAGTTGGAACAGTTGGTCCCCGTTTGAAAGGGAATTACTGGCAGATCCCTGAACTTAAGGACTAGGGAGAGTCCCTCCCCTTTTCCCTTGGATCCTCGGGGCGCAGCCGTTGTTTGTGCGCCAACTGGGCACTGAGCCTCCTTTCCGCGCCCTCCATCTGGCGCCACTCTCTGCATCTGCGTCGCGCATCCACCAAGTCTGCTATCTCTGCTCAGTCACTCCCTGGACTGCTTTCTAATCTAGGAATGCTGGTGGGAGGAATCTCCGTCAGCTGTGGGCCCTGGGAAAGAGGAGTGTGCTCCTCTCCCAGGAGCGACTGCTCTTCCTCAGAATCAGAACTACTCTGAGATTCTATGGGCTCAGTGTCCACCCTGACACCCCCCGGAATCCTCGACGGGGGGGGGAAGCGATCCGTTCCTCCCCCTCGGAATCCTCTGCGGCCGGCTATGTTCCGCAGCAGCTCTGCGGAGCAGCCGGCCAGGCCCAGCCAGGCCAGAGCCGTCCACAGGCAGATTTCCGGCCACGGAGGGCTCTGGGGGGGGGGACCGCATACACAAATGGCGTCGGCTATGGCTGCCGCCATTTGCGTTCCTTATTTTTGCCGTCTTAATCTATGTAAATATTTACGTAGACTATGACGGCGAAAATAAAGGGGAACGCAAATAGCGTAGCGGGCGCTATTTGCCTCCCTTTTTGATTCACCGTTTTAGCCTATGTAAATATTTATGGCCTATAAGACCATTGAGTCCAACCCCCCGCTCAGTGCAGGAATCTAAGTCAAACAGTAGCCCTGACAGAGGGCTGTCCAGCCTCATCTTGGATGCCTCCAGTGTGGGAGAGCCCACCACCTCCCTAGGTAAGTGGTTCCATTGTCGTATTGCTCTAACAGTCAGGACGCTTTTCCTGATGTTCAGCCGGAATCTGGCTTCCTGTAACTTGAGCCCATTATTCCGTGTCCTGCACTCTGGGATGATCGAGAAGAGATCCTGGCCTTCCTCTCTGGGACAACCTTTCAAGTACTCCAAGAGTGCAATCATATCTCCCCTCAGTCTTCTCTTCTCAAGGTCCCAGGGCATAATCTGAAGGCACGTGAGGCTATTACCTTGCTGAAGCTAAGCAGGACTGGGTCTGGTCAGTGCTTGGAAGGGAGACCACCTGGGAACCACACGTAGCCAGCTTGAGTTCCACAATGGAAGAAAGGGGGATCTAAATGCAATAAATAAAGCAAAGCAAAGCAAAGCAAGGCTAAACAGAAACTCTAAACTCTAATGTTAGCTCCAGGTTTTGGAGGGCATGTCTTCTCTGTTTGGGCTCATCTCCTCCTTGGCACTTACTCTGCTGCCCATTTTTTCCCCTTATTTTTGCCATCTTAATCTACGTAAATATTTACGTAGACTATGATGGCGGAAATAAAGGGGAATGCAAATAGCATAGCGGGCGCGATTTGCGTCCCTTTTTGATTCACCGTTTTAGCCTACATAAATATTTACGTAAGCTAAAACGGCGAATCAAAAAGGGATGCAAATAGCGCCCGCTACGCTATTTGTGTTCCCCTTTATTTTTGCCGTCATAGTCTACGTAAATATTTACGTAGACTAAGACGGCCAAAAATAAGGAACACAAATGGCAGCGGCCATAGCCGCTGCCATTTGCGTATGCGGTTTAAAAAACAAACAAACCCAGCCATGATAGGCTACGTAAATCTTTACGTAGCCGATCATGTCGTTTTTTGTTTTAAACCCAGCCATGGTAGGCTATGTTAATCTTTACGTAGCCTATCACGTTGTTTTGTTTTTGTTTGTTTTTTACAAGACTGCAAATGGCGGTGGCGGCAGCCGGTCGGAAGACCAGCCGCCGCAGCAGCCGCAGCCACTGCCGGAGCCGCCGCCGCCCGGAAGATTCGCCCCAGGTAAGTCTCATCCCGGGGGGGATCCGCGGGGGGGGCAGGGGGGGTGGCAGGCCGTTCCGCCACGGAGTTTGGGGGGCCGAATGCAGTGGCATTCGGCCTCACCGAGATCCGTGGTGGAATTCTCTGACATCCCTAACTGGTTCCCCTGTTCTGCAATATGGGGACCAATAAACTGAAGCTGAACCCCGGCAAGACGGAGGCCCTGTGGGTGAGTGGTTCCTAAGACCAGGAGACAGCCTTTTTGCCTGTTGTGGATGGGGTTGCCCTCCCCCTGAAAGATCAGGCTCATAGTCTGGGGCTATTCCTGGATCCAACTCTGTCTCTGGAGTAGGGGTGTATGAAACCCCACTCACCTGCATCCACAGGGGGATCCGCTGGGGGGGGAGGCGATCCATTCCTCGCCCCCTGGAATCCTCCCTGGCCGGCACCGCTCCGCGGCACCTCTGCAAAGCCACCAGCCGGGCCCATCCACAGCCGGACCTCCGTCCGCTGCTGGGCTGCTGCGGCCGCAAATGGCGTCCTGCATAGGGGACACCATTTGTGTCCCCCCTGTAGTCGTGATAGGCTACATAAATATTTATGTAGCCTATCATGGCTAAAGCAGGGATGCAAATGGTGTAGCGGATGACATTTGCCTCCCTGCTCTTTGCCGTGATAGGCTATGTAAATATTTACGTAACCTATCTCAGCTAAAGGAGGGACACAAATGGCATCCCCTGTGCAGGATGCCATTCGCGGCCGCACACCGGAGCAGGAGACTGCAGCAGCTGGATCCGGACCCGCCGGAGGCAGGTAGAAACCGGTCCATGGGGACTTCACAGGGTGGCGGGGAGAGCAGTCCATTCCCCCACAGACTTCAGGGGGTCCGATTCTAAAGAATCCGGCCTCACTGGAGTCCGTGGCGGAATTCTCCGCCATCCCTACTCTGGAGGCCTATGTGATCAAGGCAGCTCAGAGTGCCTTCTACCAGCGTTGTCTGGTACACCAGCTATGACCTCTCCTGGAGAGGGATAGCTTGGCCACAGTAGTACGAACACCAGTATCCTCAAGGCTGGATTACTTCAATGCGCCCTATGTGGGGCTGCCCTCAAGGCTGGTCCAGAAGCTCATTCAGAATGCAGCAGCTCGACTGTTGTTGAGAGTTGTCCCTTTTCAGCATGTAACTCCTTTTCTGAGGGAATGGCACTGGCTGCATATCTGCTACCAGGCCAGGCTGAAGGTTTTGTTACTGGTGTGGAAAGCCCTAAACACCTTGGGGCCAGGACACTTGAGGGAGCACCTTCTGCCTTTCCAGCCTACCTGGTCACTGAGGTCATCAGAGGAGGGGTTCCTGGTGGTTCAGCATGGCCCTGCACTCCATTTGGAGTCCAATTGGGGTAGAGCATCCAGTGTTCTGTCTCTGTCTCTGTGGAACTCCCTGCCTGTTGATTTCAGGCAGACAACAACGTTATTTTGTTTCTGGCACCTGCTGAAGACATTTCCATTTAAACACGTCTTCCCCGATTGACCAGCCGCTGCTTTATTGACATCAGTGGATTTTAAACATTTTAATTCTGTATTTTCATTCTCTTTCCTTTCTTTTATTGTTCACTGCTCAAGAATCTTATTATATACAGAATGGTATATAAATAATACTAACTTACCTTACAGGGTGGTTGCAAGGCAAACGACTAGATAATGCGTGTGAAGCACTTTGAACACTTGAAAGCAACAAACAAATGTGAAGTGTTGTTATCTCATCCTTTCCCTCCATACTCTTAGGTGGCATCCAACAACAGTAATAAGAACAACTTGGAGAGCAATCCATGGCCCCTAGACAGAGTCTGGGGGACACAAGTTATTTGAGATTCCTGGATCCCAGGCCAGAGACAGCGCCCTGACCTCAGAGACAGGGAACTGAGCTCCTTGCTTTCCCTGCCCCCTCAGAGCCAGCATGGAGAGAACTGCTCCAGCTTCTTCTATGAGCCCGCAAACACAAGCTCATAGAGGGGTGTAAGGGGCATGTTGGTGAGAGGCGAGGGGAGGAGACTGGGGATGCAGGGATCCAAGCTATCTCCAGTTGCCCCCAGCCTCCTCCCCCACCCCTCCCAAAAATGCCCATCTAGCTAAAAGGCAGAGTGGGGGGCACATTGCATCCCCTGCTCTGCATTGGATACTCATAAGTCGCCGAGTTTGGAGGCTTACCAGTAGGGATGTACAGACTGTGTAAATTCATTCTGTCAGTGTTTCATGGATTGTCAGGTGCCTGTCATTCCATCGTTCGCCACAGACAGATGCAAATTTTTTTTGATTATATGGAAAAATTTGTTGTTGTTGTTCAGTCATTAAGTCGTGTCCAACTCTTCGTGACCCCATGGACCATAGCACGCCAGGCCTTCCTGTCCTCCGCTCTCTCCCGGAGTGTGCTCAAGTTCATATTCATTGCATCAGTGATGCTATCTAGCCATCTCATCCTCCGCTGTCCCCTTCTCCTTTTGCCTTCAATCTTTCCCAGCATCAGGATCTTTTCCAGGGAGTTTTCTCTTCGCATTAGGTGGACAAAATATTTGAGCTTCAGCTTCAGTATCTGTCTTTCCAATGAGCAGTCACATAATTAAGTAAATCTTTACGTAAGTATTTACATAATTTACCTCAGTATGTAACATTTCGTGTATTATCCCCCATTCCATTGAATGTTTCCTCAGCAGAAACTGACATATTTTTCTACAGATTTATACTCATAAATTTCGGGAAAGTAAAAAAATCATCCGAAAGGCCACGGACTTCACACAGCCTGAGGGGGGCGCTCCGGCAGGTCGGATTCTTAGACATCCAAGCTCATTTTAATCCATCCCCAATTTCTCCAGCATCCCTACTTAAGGGTACCCAGAGCAGATCCAGTAGGATTGCACCCTTCAGAAGGCATCCACTGGAAGGAAGCCAAAATGAGGGCAGCACTTC
Organism: Heloderma suspectum; assembly: GCF_057233095.1. Classification (NCBI taxonomy): domain Eukaryota; kingdom Metazoa; phylum Chordata; class Lepidosauria; order Squamata; family Helodermatidae; genus Heloderma; species Heloderma suspectum. Next base: position 304,538,409 of record NC_139461.1, on the reverse strand, counting down.
CTTTGGGCCATTTTGCTGGGGGGTGATGGCAAATGTGCAAGCGACTTGTGCCCATTGCCATTCCATGCTTCCAAAAAGGGGAAGTCTTGCATGCTTGCACAAGGGGAAATTGTGCAGGTGAAGTGGCAGGGCTGATGTATGCTCTCCCTGCCCCAGTTTTGTCTCTCCTTTACCATTGGAAGATGCTTTGTTTCAAATTTGCTAGTGTGGGTTGCCAGACCCCTCCTGAAGTTCTCTAGAAGTTAAATCTCCGAGGGGCAAAGGGGCAGGGGGGTGCATCTTGGCTCTAGTCTGCATGCGTATAAATGATTGAGCATGAACACTAAAGAACCATGCAGCACACCACCTGCCATTTCACACACTTCCGCTGCTGAGATAGATTTCGAACATAGCATAGGACAGAATTTTTTTTTTCCCCCTAGTATGCCTTTTATCCTTAGACCAAATATCTTCCTGGCTTCTAAACAAGTGGAGGATGGGCTATTGCAGTGTACATGAATTCAGCGATAGGCAGTGGTGATGGAGGGCGAGTGACCCTCTTGGGCAGTGTCCCTCAATATGAGAGCAGGTATGTCCCAAGTGTGTATTTTAGGGATGTATGAGAGATTCATTTCAGTTTGGGTTCGATCAGGATTTGTCCAGTTCACACCTTCCAAACTGAACACGGACTCAGATGCAACCTGCACCTGAAGATGTCAGGGGTGTTTCTGAGTACAGGGACTGGGGTAGCAGTTCAGTTTCTGCAGGAGAACCGTCAGACATAGGGGAGGTGTTTTCCCAGGCTAGTCCAGATATAAGTAGGCCTGCTTCTCAGGTTGCAAATGTACAGATGGCTGAGCTTGAGGGTCCCTCCTCACACACACACACTCTGTGAGAGGCAGCGAACAGGAGGTTGACCTAATAGATGCCAGGCACAGATGCAGAGCAAAGAGAGAGAAGGCACGGGCAGAACTTAGACGGTCTACCGGATTGGCCTTGTGTGAAAAGCTGCGCTTAGAGGCCTCACGAGAAGAGAGGGACCTCCCCGCTTAAGTTAGGCTAGCCAGACCGCCTCCCTCTTCAAATGGCGGGCAACTCTCTTAAATCCCATCTGAATCCCCTGAAGGCATTCCTTTATAGATGGGGAGTCTCTGAGAATTTGCATCTGTATGACCCTGTGAAGTAATGAATTAAAAGCTATAGACTGAAGCCTCTCACCTGTGTATGTTTGGGCACTGAAGTAAAGTGGGGGCTAGAGGAATCTTGACAGAAATCTGTACATTTCCGATCTTGCAATGTGATTCGAGGACCCCAAAAAATGTGTTCAGCAGCACATGCACATTTGGAAAATGTGCATTAAAAAAATGTGTTCTTTCGTAAAATGCGCACAAATACTCCTTAATCAATGAGAGAAGAATGCATACATTTAAGAGATGTGCACAATTGATGCATCTCTTTGAACAAATGCACATGAAAATACCTATGGATTCATACAAAAAGAAAAAGCCAAATCTCGCTATCTGATATGAACCTGAGTCGGAATGGGCTTTGAGATGGAATTCGGAGAGCCTCGGTGAGCTCGAATTTTGCTGATTTGAACATCCCCACTGTATTATCACATGTGTAATGTTGGAGGATATGTATTCACACTGGGAGCACACAAAGGCCTGGTCTGCACAGGAAGTGGAAGTGCTGGCAGAGTCCTCAGAGAACTGAATGAACTGTAGCCCTCTTCAGCCATTCAAGCATCCTAACTGTGGAAAGGAGGTGGGGATGTGTGCCTTGGCCCTGCCAGTTCGACCCCTGGGCCTCCCCATTTTGACATGAAATGTCTGCAGTGAGGTTGGCACAGGGCTCGGCTGAAGGCACTTACAAGTAGGGCAGGGGCCATAGCTCAGTGGTAGCCTGTCTTTTGCATGCAGAAGGTCTCAGGTTTGATCCTCGGCATCTCCAGGTAGGGCTGGGAAAACTCCTGCCTGAATCCCAGGAGAGCCACTGCCAGTCAGTGCTAGCAATATTGGGCTAGATGGAGCAAGGGTCTGACTTAGTATAAGGCAGCTTCCTAGGATCCTATTTCCTAATCTTCTCATTGATTGGGAGCCCAGATGGCACAGAGCACTATAATGGCATTCAGCCAAACATGGCTGCAGTTCTTCTTCAGAACCTCCCCATCGATCCAGTACAGCTGGGGTAGAGGGGCTGGGGCCCCATTTCACCTTCACCGTTAGGATTTTTAACACCCTAAATAGGGCATGTATCTCCTCAGAATGGTGTGTTGGGGGGCTACTCTTTTTTGGATGGGCCACTATTTAGGTGTGCCGCAAAGCCTCTTCCCCCATTTTGCCCAGTTTCAAAGATGGGTGGCAAAAAAAAGGTCTAAGTGGTTTAAGGGAATGATAGAGGTATTAGGGATGTACGACAGTGACTTACCTTTCCGCGGATTATGTTGATGGTGGGGGGGCGCTGTTCCATCCCTCCCCCCGGAATCCTGGCCAGGGGGGAGGCGCTCCATTCCTCCCTCCCCGGAATCCTGGCCAGCCAGTTGTGCTCTGCAGCAATTCTGCAGAGCCGCTGGCTGGCTCCACCAGCAGCTGGACATCCGGCCGCTGGCTAGCAGGGACACAAATGGTGGCGACCATAGCCGCCACCATTTGCGTCCCTGCAGTCAGCTGTGATAGGCTACGTAAATGTTTATGTAGCCTATCACTGCTGATTTAAAAACAAATAAACACGCGTACGCAAATGGCGGCGGCCATGGCCGCCACCATTTGCATTCTTTATTTTGGTACGTCTTAGTCTATGTAAACATGTACGTAGACTAAGACGGCGAAAATAACAGGAACGCAAATAGCATAGCGTCTACGCTATTTGCGTTCCTCTTATTTTCGCCATCTTAGTCTACGTAAATGTTTACGTAGACTAAGACGTGCCAAAATAAGGCCATGGCCGCCGCCATTTGCGTATGTGCGTTGTTGTATTTTTTTTTTTAAGTCAACCGTGATAGGCTTAGGGATGTACGAAAGTCACTTACCTTTTGGCAGGGGTGATTCGCGGTGGGGGGGGAGGCACTTCGCTTCTCCCCCCGAAGTTCAGGCAAGGGGGGGAGGCGTCCCGCCTCGCCCGGCCGAAATTCAGGCCAGGGAGAAGCGCCCTGTCTCCCCGGCCGCGAAAGAAAAAGTAAAAAACAAAAAAACAAACCCGTGATAGGCTACGTAACGATTAACGTAGCCTATCACGGCTAGATTTCCAAAGTCAGCTGTGATAGGCTACGTTAATCGTCACGTAGCCTATCATGGGTGACTTTGGGGGGGGGAAGCACGTACGCAAATGGCGGCGGCCCATGGGCGCCACCATTTGCATTCCTTATTTTGGTATGTCTAGTCTACGTAAAGATTTACGTAGACTACGGCGAAAATAAGGGCAACGCTATTTGCATTGCCCTTATTTTCGCCGTAGTCTACGTAAATCTTCATGTAGACTAGACGTGCCAAAATAAGGAACGCAAATGGCAGTGCCCATGGGCCGCCACCATTTGCGTACGCTCTTTTTTTCCCCCAAAGTCACCCGTGATAGGCTACGTGATGATTTATGTAGCCTATCACAGCTGACTTTGGAAATCTAGCCGTAATAGGCTACGTAAATCGTCACGTAGCCTATCACGGGTGTGTGTGTGTGTTTTTTTAACTTACTTTTTTATTTTGTAATGGCGGCGGCGGCAGCCGGTTGGGAGACCGGCCCCCGCCCCCGACGAAACGCCGCCGAAACACCGCCGGGACCCGCCGCCGAGAAGAACATTCGCTGAAGGTAAATCCCATCCTGGGGGGGGGCGGGGGGCCAGCGGAGAATTTCCCCAACACTTTCGGGGGGCTGAATGCCTTGGCGCTCGGCCTCCCAAAGATTCGGGGAGAAATTCTCCACCATCCCTAGATAGGCTACGTAAAGATTTACGTAGCCTATCACGGTGTTTTTTTTAAATCTAGCCGTGATAGGCTACGTAAATCTTTACGTAGCCTATCACTTTTTTTTTTTTTAACCTGGAAATGGCGGTGGCGACAGCCAGTCGGAAGACCGGCCGCCGCGGCCGCCGCCGCACCACCACCGCTGGAGCCGCTGCCAGAGCCGCCACCGCCAGGAAGATCTGCCCAAGGTAAGTCTCGTCCCGGGGGGGGGTGGCGGGGGGGTGGCGGGCCATTCCGCCACCGATTTTGGGGGACCGAATGTGCTGGCATTCGGCCTCCCCGAGATCCGTGGCGGAACTTTCGTACATCCCTAAGAGGTATACAAAATGATGCATCGTGTGGAGAAAATGGATAGGGAGACATTTGTCTCCTTCTCTCATAATACTAGAATCTGGGGTCATCCCATGAAGCTGATTGGTGGGAGATTCAGGTCAGATAAAAGGAAGGACTTCTCCACACAACATTATCGTCAACGTGGGTTTCTGTGTCATTTTGACTGGGGGGGGGGTGTTCTTTTCTTTTCCACTTTAAACTGCCCTTCCTCCCTCAGTCTTTTACCAACCTTCCTGAAATGTTTAGGTTATGTAAACTGACATTTCTTTCTTGCACACATAAACTGCAGGAAGACTGATAAAACTACTCCGATTTTATGAATGTTATAATGCCCACCGCCACCCCCAATTACCCCTTTATAATGGTTAGAATGCATTTCAAGCAGTTCAGCCTTATCATACCAGCCACATGATGCAGTGTGGCAAGCAGCAGTGTGGCTGATTCACATTCCCACACCGACCTTATCCAGGGTGGTGGGCGGTGAACAATACAGAGAACTTCAAGTCAATCCTCTTTTTCTGGGGGTGGGAAATGGTGGCACCCACCACAAGAGCTCTTATTTTTTTTCCTTCCTAGCTAAGCTAATTTTGTTTCTTTCACACACAGAGAGACAAGGAAGGGAAGAACTGGGAGCCGCTGCAGCCAAGCTACATACATCAAGGAGAACGCACAGTCTTCCCCCTGAACGACTTTGACCCCCCCAATAATCCCCTCCCATTTCAAAGGCCAGATTTGTTGCCCTTCCCTCAATCACTGAAACAGCCTGCTTTAATGAACAACATTACCATGCATAAAATAAATAAAAAATCCTGCAACTGGAAAATGAGAAGAGTGTGGCGCAGGGCTGGACTAGAACATTTCTCCGTGGTATGCTATTAACTTTTACTTGCAGGGAAATGTGTTTGTTTACATGGGGAAGCATTGAAAAATGGCATGTACACACATACACTCAACCCCCAGCAGGATGAAATGATATAGTTCACAGTTTCTACCACCTCCAGTTTCTACCAGGTCATGGTGCTGCATGTTTAGACCATGGCAAATTTAGCCACTGTGAAAATGCAAAACGTCCATGGGTCACCCACACAATATCACTATTTCTGGGCAACATGTAAGCCCAGGCCAAAAAATGCAAGCTTTCGGCCAAACGTTGAGGAACTTGGCAGGGTGAAATTCATCTACTTACCAAGTACCATCACTTGTTTTTAGGCAGTGTCAACATCATGGCCTCTCCCACCCACATGGCACTCTAGCAGCCACCAATTGGGGTGGCATTCCTCCCCTCCCCTCAAATGCCTTTGTGAGGCCATTACAGGGAAAACAAAATGGTGGTTGCCAAGAGAAGCACAACATAGCCAGGGATAAGTTTACCCTCACCCCTGAAAAATAACCTAAATGGGAGACAGCATTCTGACTAAGCCCTAGCTACATGCAAATTAGTCTTTGATTGTGGGAGATGTGGCAACCTTCTTGGGCCAGATTTGATTTGAAAATGACCAGTTAGTGTAGAACAGTCCTGCTAATTGCTTTAGTGAGCAATCCTATGGTCTCTGGGCAAGTGTCCCAGGGACCATAGGATTGTTTGGAAAACCCCTTCCAAGGTCAGAGACAGCACTCTGTCCTCAGAGTCAGAGATCTGACCCGCGACCCCTCGCAGCTGGCGTGAAAAGAACCATGCCAGCTGCCTCTCTGAGGTCAGAAAATCAACTTTGGAGAAGGGGAAGAGGGACGTTCTGGTGGGTGGTGGGCGGAGGAAACCAGAGAGGCCAGGATACAATTTCTTCTGAGCCTGCTCCAGCCTCCTTCCCTTCCCCTCCAAAGTGCCCTCAAAAAACTGAAAGTTTGGAGGGCAGGGAGGCAAAGATCACCTCCACAGCTCCTCCCGCCCTGACGGCTTCAGCCCAGCAAGACATAGGAATCTCGGAAACCTCCGAGTTCAAGGGCATCTGAGCAGCAAGGGAACAGTCCAGAGGGTTGCACCCTTAATATTTCTGATCATTTGTTTTACCCTACTTTAAACTGGGGCAGCTGCAACTTGCAGTGTCTGTTTTTCAAGGCATTTGGATTATTTCGCTGCTGAACTTCATTTGGAACTTTCTCTTCTGAGCAACTGACTCACACCCTCCACATCTCACGCTGAAGCATTCATCCTCGCTTTGCTTTACAATAGTCATACCACACACCAGACACCTTTCTGCCCCCATCGATGCACCTCCGCAGCAGCCGGAGTGAAAGAACGCTGACTTTCATCTCTGTGCTGCTTTCTAAATGTTAGCCCAGCTGCTGCCATTGCCTTTAATTTTCTTTCATAGAATCATAAAATAGTAGGGTTGGAAGGGGCCTACAAGACCATCGAGTCCAACCCTCTGCTCAATGCAGGAAGCCAAGTCAGAGCATCCCTGGCAGGTGGCTGTCCAGCCTCGTCTTGAACACCTGCAGTGTGGGAGAGCCTACCACTTCCCCAGGTAATGGGTTCCATTGTCGTATTGCTCTGACAGTCAGGAAGTTTTTCCTTATGTTCAGCCGGAATCTGGCTTCCTGCAACTTGAGCCCATGATTCCGTGTCCTGCACTCTGGGATGATCGAGAAGAGATCTTGGCCTTCCTCTCTGTGACAACCTTTCAAGTCCTTGAAGAGCACTATCCTAGATCTCCCCTCAGTCTTTTCTTCTCAGGGCTAAACATGCCCAGCTCTTTCAGTCTCTCCTCATAGGGCTTTGTTTCCAGTCCCCTGATCATCTTCGTTGCCCTCCTCTGAACTCTCTCTAGCTTGTCTGCATCCTTCTTAAAGTGCAGTGCCCAGAACTGGACACAGTACTCCAGATGAGGTCTAACCAGTGCTGAGTAGAGGGGAACTAGTACTTCCCGGGATTTGGAAGCTATGCTTCTATTAATGCTATTTTTGAAAGTACTGCTGACTTATTCATCCCTGCTTACTTCTGAATAGACCCGCAGAGGCTTGCCCTGCTTACTTGTGAGGAGACATGGTACTCATGCATACCGAGTAGAGGGGAACTAGTACTTCCCAGGATACTGAGTAGAGGGGAACTAGTACTTCCCAGGATTTGGAAGCTCTACTTCTATTAATGCAGCTCAAAATAGCATTTGCCTTTTTTGCAGCCACATCTCATTGTTGGCTCATATTCAGCTTGTGATCTACAACAATTCCAAGATCCTTCTCGCTTGTAGTGTTGTTGAGCCACGTATCCCCCATCTTGTAACTGTTTCCCATCTCATCAAGGGACCATTTGTACCTTCTGCCTGTAAGTGGGTCAAGCTACCATGGTCTTCTTTCCACTTTCATACTTCCTTTTTCTGGTGGCACTTTTGTACAAAAGGTTGCTCTCCAGAAACCAAGTACATGTAAGGATGAACTCCTGAGCCCTTTTTGAATTGGGATGTAAAAACCAATGCTTCAAGGGCTAAAGTCAATCTTGAAAGGTTTGGAGGTATAGAGAGGATCTTTTTGGTGTAAGCAGTGGCGGCTGGTGGCTCCTATTTCGGTGGGGCTGTGAACCTATGCTGGGTTTCAGCCAGAACCAGCTAGAACTATAAAGGAGCTATCCAAGGTGCTGAGGACATTTAGGGGTTGGGGTTCAACACTTTGGATAGCTCCTTTAGAGTTCTGGCTGGTTCTGACTGAAACCCAGCATGGATGCACAGCCCCACTGAAATCAGAGCCACCAGCCTCCATTGTGTGTAAGCAGGTGATTCTACTCAGTGGAGGAGATGCTACCAAGAGGAATATAAGAAGCTGTTTTATACCTGGTTGGATTATTGATCCAGTATTCTCCATATTGACCAGGCAGCAGCACTCCTGAGGTCTTTCTCATCACCTGCTATCTTTTTAACTGGAGATGCTGAGGGTTGAACCTGGGATCTTCATCATGCAAACTGTGGGCTTTCCCACTTAGTTATAATGAACCCTGTCCAGTATCAGTGCACCCTGGTCTCATCTCTAAAGCACAGAGAAGTGGCCACTGGGAAAGGCTATTTGTTCAACAAAATGGTGCTGAATGCTGATCTGGTCAGCTGGTACCAGAAAACAACCTGAGGGAATCATGGGGTATTTCACAACTCCTCTAGATTTGTGAATGTTTTGACTAGAACTGAGCCAAAATGGGGAAGAGACTTGCAAGAACACTTCACTGAAAATGAGCCAACTTCTTAGTGATTTTTCAGACACGTTCTCCAACTTGTAGCAGCTCTGCAAGGCCTAGGATAGGTGTCTTCTGAGCCCTGCTACCTTGGAACCTTTTAACTGGTGGTGGCAGGGATCATATCATCACTCCTTGGATTCCCCTTCCGTAAATTAAGCTCCTTCTGCTCTTTCCCCAATATTTGATACCAGCAAACCTAAGGAAAGAATACTGCACATGCATAATAATGGGTTTGCCAAATTCCAGCATGCAACCAAAGATTCTGGAGGAAAGCCATTCCTCATTTTGAGATGGATTGAATTTACAAGAGGTTTCTTTGAAAGGGGGATTCAGAGCATCAGAAGTCCATAAGCATGCTGCTGGATCAGAAAAACGATCCATCAAGTCCAGCATTCTGTTTCCAGCAGTGGACAACCAGGTACTTCTAGGAAGCCCACCAGCCAGGCCTGACACCAACTGCTCCCCTCTCCCATTGTTTGTCCACCAGCAACTTTTATTCAGAGATACACTGCTTCTGATGATGGAGGTTCTATTTCATCAACATGGCTGATCGCTATGATTTAGATTGGTGTGCTGTAGGCCAGTTGGCATCTCTTCATTATTTTGACAGATGAAATCTCATAAGTTATTCACTGACTAGGATTACATGTCATCAAATACTAACATCAAATACTTTTTAAGCATCGCCGGCACTTGCAGGAATCCAGGCCTCTTCTCCAGCTGCAAAATACCATTGCATGCCAACCAGAAGCCAAGTGGATGAAGGGGAGTTTGGACGTTAACCCCCTCACCCCCAATTATCAAATAATATCAGATGACAAACAGGTCTCGCATGTTCTCATGCCTTAAATACTATTACAAGGCAACTATAAAATATTGTCAGATATGAAACGTTACAAGCACCCATCGAAGTCAAATGAAATCAATTGGATCAAATATTGCCACATAATATTAATCATGTGAGAATCAGCAAACCTCAGGTTTGTTACGTTTCTCCAATTTCCTCCTCAAAGATCATTCCATCATGTGTCCATATCAGATTGCAAGCTTTTGGAATGGAGGTTCATATGAAAATTTGTGAATTTTTGTGCAAATTTCTCCAAATGTTCAAATCAATTGTGGACATTTTTTGAAATGTATATACACATTTTTCTCCCATTGTCTAAAGCATGTTATGTGCATCTGCATGCTTTTTTTTCCTTTTTTTTTTTTCAAATACACCTTTTGGTGCAAATCGTATCACAAGCTTAGAAATGTACAGACTTCAGACCGCAGATTGCATTTGGGTCCATATTTCGGTCCAGGAAGTGCATGTTGGGTAAATTCTGGTCAAAGACAAAATAAAACTAATTTTTCACCCATGATATTACACATCTATCAAATATTTGTCATATATTCAGAAAATATGTGAATGCCTATTTAGAGAACAGCTTGTGAAGTGTAAGATCAACATTCACAGAGGACATTTGGGAGCAAGAGTTGGTTTCACCTCTAGCTTGGAGTCTTAAAACTGTTTCCTAATGCAGCATTTATGTTTAAACTATGAGCAGCCTACGAGCTGCAAGGAATTTCCCATCCCCCTTTCTAAAGAACAAGCCTGGAGCAAAGCATTCTGGATAGGGATGTATGAACACCATGACTTCCATTCTGGGGAGGGGCACAGTGAGGAAATCTGAACTGCTGGGGGCCCCCTGGATTTCCCAGGAGACTTACTGTGTCCATCAGATTTCATAGGGTGGCTCTCCTCCATTCTAAATGGCGCGATCAGCTAATGTGGCCGCCATTAGCCAATCGTGGGAAAAACATGGCCATAAATTGTGTAGTTTACTGCATTTGTGGCTGTAAAGCAATTACTTCTATGTAAATTGTGGCCATTTGCACCACAACTTTCATAGAAGAAAGTGCTTTAGGGCAGCAAATGCTGGTAACTACGCAATTTGCAGCTGTGTTTTTCCTGCAGTTGGCTAAATGCGGCCGCCATTAGCCAATAGTACCATTTAGAATAGAGGAGAGCTGCCCCATGGGAAATCTGACAGACCCGGAGGTGAGTGGGGTCGGTCCGCTGCAGACTTCGCAGGTCAGATTCTTGAGAATCCGGCCTTATTTGATCTGCAATGGGTTTCTCTGCCATCCCTAAATCTGAGTAATCATAAGCGACCTCCCTCGAAACCAATCCGTAAGCAAAATCATTAGCAGAGGCAAGGATTAAAAAAGGACAGGTTTGCATTCCATCTACTGCACTTGTGACCACAGTTACATGCCATAATGGCCTACTTGGGTCTCATAAGGCTGCTGCAGCTGTTACTTCAGCTCGGACAGTGATCATCTAAAGGGAAAAGAGGCACTTCGGTTTGACTATTGCTGCAGCTTTAAAGTCTGATTTATAGACTACATTCCATCCATTCATTTGCTTAAACCAAAGGTCATTGCAAAAACAATACATTCCACGCAGAAAACTGATGTGCCTTATCTACATAGCTTCGGGGTATTGGATTCACACTTGCAAAGTGATATAGCACATTATTACAATATGATAGAACTGGGGGAACAAAGAAGAAAAAAATACAGGGCTGGCCCTACTGTTAGGCAGAGTGAGGCAGCAGCCCCCAGCCACTCCCCCTGAGTCTGTGGGAGTGATGCTGCTTGCATATTGCTGGTTATTGTCTGGACACCTTCTCAGTGCCATTGGGAAATGATTCTCAATGAGCAAGCAGATAGAGAGGCAGCTATGGTGGACAAGTGTCCTAATTTATAGTCATTTATTGGAAGAGCTATCAGAGGACAGTCACCTATTTGAAACTGTCCTCTACTTGAAGGCCTGTCCAATCCAAGTCCAGTTTAAAGATTAAGGGCCTTAAGAAGAGAGAGATGGGGCCTTAAAGTTGCCCATCCATACTGAGCATCAGGACAGCAGGCACACAGGTCACCTGATCAAAGTCTTCCTCAGTATGGTGAGATGCATTGTGTTTAGGTTTTAGAGCATATTTCTAAATCTATAATATAAATTAGCACATGCCAATGGTATACAAATTGGTATCCTCTTTTTTGACCATGCATGTGTGGCCATCCTAGAGGCAGCCATCCAACCCATGCATCTCACTTCAACATTCATTGCACATGCACATATCTTGCGCCACTCATGTGACACCTGCTGAAACTAGAGCTGTGCCAAAAATTTCAAGTCTTCCATTTTCAGCATTTGCAGGGGAGGATGAAACCTCTGAGATGGCAAGATTGAACATCGACATCTTGGGAATCAGCGAACTAAAATGGACAGGCATGGGTGAATTTAATTCAGGGGACCATCGTATGTACTACTGTGGGCAAGAATCCCTTAGAAGAAATGGAGTAGCACTCATAGTCAACAAAAGGGTGGGAAAAGCAGTACTGGGGTACAATCTTAAAAATGATAGAATGATCTCAGTACAAATCCAAGGCAAACCATTCAACATCACAGTAATTCAAGTCTATGCCCCAACCACTGAGGCCGAAGAAGCTGAGGTTGATCGGTTCTATGAAGACCTACAACACCTTCTAGAACTAACACCAAAAAAAGATGTCCTCTTCATCATAGGGGATTGGAATGCTAAAGTAGGAAGTCAAGAAATCACCAGGATAACAGGCAGGCATGGCTTTGGTGTACAAAATGAAGCAGGACATAGGCTAATAGAATTTTGCCAAGAGAACACGCTGATCATAGCAAACACTCTTTTCCAACAGCACAAGAGGCGACTCTACACATGGACGTCACCAGATGGTCAATATCGAAATCAGATTGATTATGTCCTTTGCAGCCAAAGATGGAGAAGCTCTATACAGTCAGTCAAAACAAGACCTGGAGCTGACTGTGGCTCAGATCATGAGCTTCTTGTTGCAAAATTTCGGCTTAAATTGAAGAACATAGGGAAAACCACTAAACCATTCAGGTATGACCTAAATCATATCCCTTACGAATATACAGTGGAGGTGAGGAATAGATTTCAGGGATTAGACCTGATAGACAGAGTGCCTGAGGAACTATGGACGGAGGTCCGTAACATTGTTCAGGAGGCAGCAACTCAATCCATCCCAAAGAAAAAGAAATGCAAGAAAGCCAAGTGGCTGTCTGATGAGGCTTTACAAGTAGCTGAGGGAAGAAGGGAAGTGAAAAGCAAGGGAGAAAGGGGAAGATATATCCAACTGAATGCAGAGTTCCAGAGAATAGCAAGGAGAGACAAGAAGGCCTTCTTCAATGAACAATGCAAAGAAATCGAGGAAAACAACAGAATGGGAAAGACTAGAGATCTCTTCAAGAAAATTGGAGATCTCAAGGGAACGTTTTGTGCAAAGACAGGCATGATAAAGGACAATGAAGGCAGGGACCTAACATAAGCAGATGAGATTAAGAAGAGGTGGAAAGAATACACAAAAGAACTATACAGGAAAGATCTGAATGTCCCTGATAGCCATGATAGTGCGGTCACTGAACTTGAGCCGGACATCCTAGAGAGTGAAGTCAAGTGGGCCTTAGGAAGCATTAGTAACAACAAAGCAAGCGGAGATGACAGTATTCCAGCTGAGCTATTTAAAATCCTAAAACATGATGCTGTTAAAGTGCTGCATTCAATATGCCAACAAATTTGGAACACTCAACAATGGCCGCAAGACTGGAAAAGGTCAGTTTACATTCCAATTCCAAAGAAGGGCAACGCCAAAGAGTGTTCAAACTACTGCACAATTGCACTCATTTCACATGCCAGCAAGGTGATGCTCAAAATCCTACAAGCTAGGCTTCAGCAGTATGCGAACCGAGAACTACCGGAAGTACAAGCTGGGTTTCGAAGAGGCAGAGGAACTAGAGATCAAATCGCCAACATTCGCTGCATCATGGAGAAAGCAAGAGAATGCCAGAAAAACGTCTATTTCTGCTTCATTGACTACGCTAAAGCCTTTGATTGTGTGGATCACAACAAACTGTGGCAAATTCTTAAAGTGATGGGAGTACCAGACCACCTTACCTGTCTCCTGAGAAACCTGTACGAGGGTCAAGAAGCAACATTAAGAACCAGACATGGAACAACTGAGTGGTTCCAAATTGGGAAAGGAGTACGACAAGGCTGCATATTGTCACCCTGCTTATTTAACTTATATGCAGAGTACATCATGAGAAATGCCGGGTTGGATGAATCACAGGTCGGAATTAAGATAGCTGGGAGAACTATCAACAACCTCCGATATGCAGACGATACCACCCTAATGGCAGAAAGCGAAGAGGATCTCAAGAGCCTCTTGTTGAGGGTGAAAGAGGAGAGTGCAAAAGCTGGTTTGAAACTCAACATTAAAAAAATGAAGATCATGGCATCTGGCCCCATCACTTCCTGGCATATAGAAGGGGAAGAAATGGAAGCAGTGACAGATTTTACTTTCTTGGGCTCCAAGATCACCGCAGACGGTGACTGTAGCCATGAAATTAAAAGACGCTTGCTCCTTGGGAGGAAAGCTATGGCCAACCTAGACAGCATAGTAAGAAGCAGAGACATCACCTTGCCGACAAAGGTCCGTCTAATCAAAGCTATGGTTTTCCCAGTAGTAATGTATGGCTGTGAGAGTTGGACTATAAGGAAGGCTGAGCACCAAAGAATTGATGCTTTCAAACTGTGGTACTGGAGAAGACTCTTACGAGTCCCCTGGACTGCAAGGAGGTCAAATCAGTCCGTCCCAAAGGAAATCAACCCTGAGTGCTCATTGGAAGGACAGATACTGAAGCTGAAGCTGAAATATTTTGGCCACCTAATGCGAAGAGAAAACTCCCTGGAAAAGACCCTGATGCTGGGAAAGACTGAAGGCAAAAGGAGAAGGGGACAGCAGAGGATGAGATGGCTAGATAGCATCACCGATGCAATGAATATGAACTTGAGCACACTCCGGGAGAGAGCGCAGGACAGGAAGGCCTGGCATGCTATGGTCCATGGGGTCACGAAGAGTCGGACACGACTGAACGACTGAACAACAACATGAAAACTCTGGCAAAAGAGGCTGGGAGGGGTGAGAATTTCAGAGAATTTTCTCTTTGGGAAGTGGGACAGGCTTTCCACATAGCTTTTTAAGTGTGGGCAATTCTTGAGGGGTCTTCTTTCTTTCTATTTTTTTTTTAAGCATCGCCGGCACTTGCAGGAGCCCAGGACTCTTCTCCAGCCTGGCAGCTCTTTCTCAACTCCCAGGAGACCATGTGACCTCACCTTCTCCAATAGGCATTCAGGAAGAACTCTGAGCTACAGAAGAGGCCTCAGCTCCTGGAGTGTAGGGGGTGTTATTAAAAAAAAGAAAGAAAGAAGACCCCTCAAGAATTGCCTACACTTAAAAAAAGGTATGTGGAAACCCTGTCTCCCTCCCCAAGGAGAAAATTATCTGAAATTCTCCCCCTCCATGCAAAAGAGGTGGAAGAAACAATGCCTCTTTCGAAGGGAGAGACAAAGTTCCCAGAAATAGGGGGCACAGCACAGCTGAAACTGCCACTGCTGCATCACATCATTTGTCTGAGCAGGAAGCAAAGAGGTGCCACACTGAAGAGTGAGTGCAGCTGGTCCTCTTCCCTTCAAGCTCCTTCCCTGAGTAAGTGAGTGATGGCAAGGTGATGACGGATTGTATAGATCTGGTTTGTTGCTGGTGGGCCACAGTTGACATGGTCGGGGCCACAAATATGATTCTTACCAATTTTAAGGAGAGAATAGAAAATCCCATACACATTGCAAGTGTGAAGCTTTGGATTTACACATTTCTGCGTTACTAAAACTGTCCTTCTGAATTCTGGAAAAGCGGAGCCTTGAATCGTGTCAGTCTTCTGGAATTCATTCACAAAGTTTGTCAGTGGTTTCATATTGTAAGACTTCTCGAAATGCACCCTTCCAATTCCAGATTTGCCAAATCTGAAAGTGATGCTTTGTCTCTGTGTTTTAAATCCAGCAAATTTAAATCCAGAAAAACTGAAGCTTATTTGAACAAGTCTGTTGTGCAGAGCTGTGATTGTGTCTAATGGATAAGGGTTTTTTTTAAAAAAAATCTCCACTTTGTCAAAGGAGTCTCAATGCCACACAGACCCCATGCCCATTAACTAGTTTACTGCCCCAGATGTTCCAAATGTAGTGAGGATATGACACCACCCTCCTTCCCCTTCCCTTAAGGGCTTTTGCTCTCCACTCTCCACATGCAAAGGCATTAGATGCATGCCTCCCAGCTTCCTCTCTAAATCAGCAAAAAAAAAAAAAAACCTTCCTGGAAAAGAAATAATCTCCTTTGGAGGATACATTGCTGGCTCTGTGTTTCACTTGATGAAGTCCAGAGTGCCAAAGAGTGGCAGGATCAAAGCTGAGAAAACATATCTACTGGGCATGCCCTCAGAGTGTGAGCCTGCCATGCATGTGTGCATAACGGGACTACTACTGAGCGGTCAATACCACAGGTAAAAATCCGCTTGGTAATTACTTATTTATAACCATTTATTAATGGCTTTTTCTGTAAAAAGAACTCACAAAGCAACTCCCCCCCACACACACACACACACACCAGGATTTTAGTTAAAATAGATCAGACAGCCAATGTAAAATAATGTTTAAAACACACACACACACACACACCCATCAAAGTAAGTATGAAGAAGAAACTACAGCAACATAAATTAGTAGGTAAGGCTTGAATCCACAAAACTGTGTCAAACGCAAGAAGGGAAGTGGACTAACAAATAGGAGTAGGCCAGAATACCCTCATAAGGTTTTGCTTTGCAGGTTATTTTTTGCAGCCAAGCCAAAATGGTGTGGATAAGCAACTAGAAGTGATCAGGTTTGCCCTCTTACAGAGACTGAGTTACTAAAATATGGGAAGATATGGCTATGGTGAAATTCAATTCTCAAATTCATGGAAGAGAAATCCAGGGAGTTCAGATAACTTTCACACTGTCTTGTTTCCCCACTTTCCCCCCTATCTTGAAACACTTGAAGAGAAAATAAATAAATCTTATTTATTGATTAAGTACATTTCCAATCCACCCAATAATTAATGTTCTCTGTGCAGATTATAACCAGTTAAAAACTGAAATGCCATTTTAAAACATAGTTAAAAATATAAAATACAATACAAATATTTTAAAGACTAAAATGCAATATAATGCAAAACAACAAACAGCACAGGAATCGATAAAACAGCCGTATTAACCTAGAACTAGGTCTCTAAAATGCCTGGGAGAAAAGAAAAGTCTTTGCCTGACACCGAAAAGATAACAACGCCAGGCAAACCTCTTTGGGGTGTCTTAATATGAATGTGTTTGTTCTAAATTTTGGTGAATGCTTTGAGTTTGTGTATCTATATCTATTCCTTTCCTGTGTTTATTTTTAAACTATCTCCAGCTTTGGGGGTAGGGAGGTGGGCTGTGCAAAGTGCTTTCTGTGATCCCCCTCCAGTTTTGTTATCCCCGATATCTGGTGGCAGAACCAGGCAGCTAAGAGCCACCATTTTAGATTTCCCAAAACGCCTCAAAGAGACACTATGTCAGGCACTCAGGGGCATTTGGGTAGGGATGGATGAAACTACTGGGTCCCACATCACACACTGGGTGCCGTGTGCCAGACCCATGCTGGCTGCCTGTCCCTGCTCATCATGTGTGGTCCAAGGGTGCTCAGTGAGTGGTGCATGGCCACCCAATCCCTTGCCAAGCTGCCATTTTAGGTAAAAATGGCAGCTCAGCCTTTTTCGTAAATGGACCATTTACACCTGTACAAGTTACAGTAAGCCTGATTCCCGCTGAACATCAGGACAAATGCCCCGACTGTTAGAGCAATACAACAATGGAACCAATGACTAGGGATGTCAGAGAATTACGCGACGGATCTCGATGAGGCCGAATGCCAGTGCATTCGGCCCCCGGAAATCCGTCGCAGAACGAAGCCCCTTCCCCCCCACCCCACAAAAGGCGCACAAAACAGAGCACTTACCTGCTCCCGTCCGCGCTGCTTTGAGAATGGCGGCCGTCCTGCGGCCGCCATTCACTTCCTCCTCTCAATAGCCATGATACGCTATGTAAATACTTACGTAGCATATCACGGCTAATGCAAGGACACCATTTGCGTCCCTGTGGAGGCCGTGATAGGCTACGTAAGTATTTACGTAGCCTATCACGGCAGGGGGGAAAAGACCCAGCGTACACAAATGGCGGTGGCTACCGCCATTTGCGTACGCTGGGGGTTTTCCCTCTGCCGTGATAGGCTACGTAAATATTGACGTAGCCTATCATGGCTCAATACAGGGACGCAAATGGCGGCAGCTACAACAGCCGCCATTTGCATCCCTGCAGGACTGCCCAGCGGCCGGATGTCCAGCTGCAGGTGGCCGGAGCCAGCCGGCGGCTCTGCGGCTTGGCCGCGGAGCGGAGCCGGCTGGACAGGATTCCGGGGGGAGGGACGGAGCACCTCCCCCCCCGTCGAGGATTCCAGGGGGAGGGACGAAGCGCCTCCCCCCCCCACTGCAGATGCCCCTGTGCGGAGCCAGGTAAGGGATTCATACATCCCTACCAATGACCTAGGGAGGTGGTGGGCTCTCCCACACTGGAGGGATTCAAGACGAGGCTGGACAGCCACCTGCCAGGAATGCTCTGACTTGGATTCCTGCATTAAGCAGGGGGTTGGACTTGATGGTCTTGTAGGCCCCTTCAAACCCTATTCTATGATTCTATGAGTAAATGGCCACGTTATGACCACCAATTGCGTAAATGAAGATTTACAAAAAAGGCCAAGCTGCCATTTTGCAGCTCAGTGAGGGATCAGGGATCACTGCCCTTGCCTGGCACAGCGCATACTGAGCCATGTAATCATGGTGATCTGCGGACTAGTGTCCAGGTGGCCAAGCTGGCAATTTCTCACTGGGCCTCAAGCCCCAGCCAGATGCCTGCAACACCCCTATATTTTGGCCAAATTTAAATGGCAGCTTGCAGCAACACACTGACCAGCATGAGAAGCCCAGGGCAGATGTCAGCACTGCTGGGTGCTGCCAGGATCCTGGGGCCCCAGCAGCTGTCTAAACATGCTGAGTGCTGATCTGTATGTATTTTGTTTGGGTTTTTTTTTTCATTTTAGGGTGGGGTTTATTGCATTTTTTCCAATAATATAAATATGTGTTAAAAAAAAATGGGCCTGCAAAATTTTACAAGCACATTTCTAGCAGAAATACCTCAAACCTTCTCCCCAGAATCTGTTTCATAAGCACATAATACAGGGGACTGTGTCTAAAGGCAGTTCAGAAACTACCACTCATTCAGAACATCAACATTAGATTGCTAGCAGACTTTGTAATAATACGCTTCATCAACTGCTCAAGCTCCCGGTCTGTTTTGAGGCTCAATTCAAAGTCCTGGTTCTGGTCTGAGAGCCAGCGTGGTGTAGTGGCAAGAGTGTTGGACTGGGAGTCAGGAGATCCAGGTTCTAGTCCCCACTCGGCCATGGAAACTCACTGGGTGACTTTGGGCCAGTCACAGACTCTCAGCCCAACCCACCTCACAGGGTTGTTGTTGTGAGGATAAAATGGAGAAGAGGAGGATCATGTAAGCCACCTTGGGTTCTTTGCAATAAGAAAAAAGGCAGGGTATAAATGCAATAAATAAATAATCTTTAATGCCCTGCATGGCTTGGGACCAGGACACCTGGAGGGGGTCGGCTGCCTCCGCATGTGTCTGCCCACATACTAAGATCCTTATCTGAGGCTCTTATATGCATCCACCACCATCAAGGTGGTTAGAAATGAACAGACCTACCTGCTGGTCGCACCAAGACTGTGGAATGTTCTCAATAGGTAGAATCATCTGGTGCCTACCCTGGTGTCATTTCAGCACCAGCATTTTTTATGTTTTCAATCCTTTTCATACAGCGTGGTCTGTTCTCATCTTGACTGGCTTGGCTTGTTTTATGCTGCCCCTAGTCCTTTGACCATTTTAAATAATATTTTGGCATGGTTGTAATGTTGCGTGCATTGGATTTGTTTTATTACTTAAATTGTGTAAGCCGCTCTGGAAATTTTATTGAAGGGTAAGGGTATAACTCCCTCAAATAGAGAGAGAGAGAGAGAGAGAGAGAATTTCCTGCTCTTTATAATGATGCCAGCTGTGAATGATTCCACATTGCCCCACGTCCTTTTCTCCAACAAATCTTCTGCTAGCTGCATTCAAGAGATGGCAAACTTGGAAATAGTAAGAGCTATCTTTCCTGGAATGTTCCAATCAATATCCAACACTCTTGCTTCTGCACTGTGTCCTTGGACTAAAGCCTGCTGTCCATCTTTCTTCCTCATATGGGAGAGCAGATGCCCATCTGGTTAATGATGATGAGAGAGCTTCCATTTTATCCAGGTTGTCTTGCAGCTCACCCTGTTGAGCCGATTATTAATGGGAGCTGTGAAACACTGGGTGGTTTTATATACACCATATGGGCTAGAAAACAGAAACAGGGCATTGGGAGCGGATGGTGTCACATCCTCAAATCACAGTCTTGTCCCCCCCCCCCAGTCATAAGCTGTTCATACTCTTAAATTCACCATGCAAGAACAAAATTTGATATCTGCTCAAGAATTTAGCAGATCCAGAAGTATCTTAAAAAATCTTCCACCACTTAATTCTCAGCCATAA
Source organism: Heloderma suspectum (assembly GCF_057233095.1). NCBI lineage: Eukaryota > Metazoa > Chordata > Lepidosauria > Squamata > Helodermatidae > Heloderma > Heloderma suspectum. Next base: position 304,518,338 of record NC_139461.1, on the reverse strand, counting down.
CTGAAACAAACCCTAAGTAATTACATGTAACAGCATTTGCAAATATTCATCTCCTGTTAACCTTCCCCTTCCTTTCCTCCTTCTCAGTCTTTTGATTTTGCCTGCTCACGCTTGTGATGGATGAGAAAAAAGGTTTTTTTATAACTTTTTTATTCACATTGTTATATGAATTTACCCAATTTACTCCCAAACCAGTGCACAAACTGGAATGCACACGTGCAGCAAAATTCACTTTTCAGAATTTTGTGATACAATTCACAACTTGAAAAATGTGCACAAAAAATCATATATTGTGGGGAAGTACACACAAAAATGCATTATATTAGGGTATAATTGCTTGCAAAAAACATGCACACCAGGAAAAGCTAGTACAAAAATGTGTATATTAGAAGAAATGCATACAAAAATACAAATACATTTCCCCCCCAATTTACAGACTGATGCAGAAATGGGCCAAAATTAATTTACAGTTGGGAAATTGAGAAACTGAGTGAAACTGAAATTGACAGATCCACCCATCCTTACCCCGCACATATAGACTATGAATTCTTCATACAGAAACTTTTTTTTTTTTTTTGCATATGGTACTGTAAAGTGGCAAGTATATGAACAGCATAGTGGTATGATCCATCCCAACACACATGCAAGTATCAAGAGAGTTTTAAGCTAGAGTAACTTGCAATGGGTCAGCACCATGTTTGGCATTACATCTGTGCCATGTTTTAGCATTAGCTAAGCATGGGCCTAACTATGAACTGGGTGCAACTTCATTGAACTTGGAACTGTATTCAGCAGGGAAGTGCATTGAATTTTGCCAAAAGCTGGAGCCGAATTCGGCCCCTCAGACCATTTCTGGTGCTCCCTGAGGCAAAGTAGGCTTCCCTCCAAAGTGACCAGAACCAAAGTTGGACTTGACATAAGGATTTGTTTGCAACTTGGCTTTGGAAAGGCAGATAGTGTGTCTCCAAAATAGCATCTTTTGCTTTTGTTTCTGTAAACACTGATAGGGGCGAGGGGGTTGAGTGGCTGACAGGGCCACATTCTAATTATAGGGCATGTTTTAATCAGTGTGTTTTGCAGGAGGGCAAGGATGGCATTGTGAGATGGCCATTCTTCCCATGAAAAAAGACTTACATTGGTTTTCAGTCATCATAATTCTCTGCACCTATCCTTCTGAAACTTTGCAGGTTTCTTGACTAGAGACACCTCTATTACGTGTGTCATATTCATACAAACTGCCCAAAAAAATATGAAGGGGGAGATGCAGATCACTCACCCCCACCCCCAAATTTGAGGATACCCCTTCCGCATAAACTGGTGAATATATCATTCTGAAACTTTGCAGTTATCTTACTTAGAGGCACCTCCATCCTGTCTGTAATTTTCAGAAGGATGGTCCACAAGAAACTAGGGATACATGTGTCCTTCTTTGGATACTCTCAACATGTAAAGTCTGCTGTTTCACAAAGGTCCTGCATCTATTCATCTAAATCTTGCCAGGACTGATCTCCTCAAGAAGGGGCAACTATTCCTGCAGACTTCATCCATTTCTGCCAAGAAATAGAGATGTTATTGACAGCTATGTTTAAAAAATCCCAAATACAAAGGTGCATAGCACAAAACTCCCTGCAGCCATTTCTCTGAAATTTGGCTACCACAATCCCCTGCTAAGGGGTGACTATGCTTACAAATTTCACCCACTTCTGACAAACAAACAAATGAAAATTGATAATCAATAGGAGGCATGAAGCATCCAATTTCTGAATCTCATCTCAGCTTTCATACCCAAGTCAAAGGAGACAGCCTCTGAATTGGACCAAGAAGAATCAGGCCATTTTCCAAAGCTCTGAGTCAAGGTCTGAGTCTAATCTTATGGTTGGTGCACACCTCTAGTATTTAGCCCACATCTCTAGTATTTAGCCCACACCTCTAGCATTTAGCCCTGTGCTTTCACATAAGCAGAAATGACTGGTTTAAATTGCAGTTTGAAATCAGGGTTTTAAAGAGAGCCAGTGTAGTGTAGTGGTGAGAGTGACGGACTGGGAGCTGGGAGATCCGGGTTCTAGTCCCCACTTGGCCATGGAAGCTCACTGGGTGACTTTGGGCCAGTCACAGACTCTCAGCCCAACCTACCTCACAGGGTTGTTCTTGTGAGGATATAACAGAGAGGAGGAGGATAATGTAAGCCACCTTGGGTTTTTTGCAAGAGGAAAAAAGGCAGGATATAAATGCAATAATAAATAAAGCAGGTTTCAAGCACTGGTTGAAACTAATCATGGTTAACATTAACATTTGTGATAACCAAGGTTAGTGCTAAGAAAAGGGGGGGTGTCCAAGTGTAAGAAAGAAAGAGGGAAGGGGAAGAGTGTGAAAACCCAAATGGTCCTTAGGATATTGGGAACTGTCATGCCTGCATCAAGCCAAGATCTTTGTCATTACCTTCAAAGTTCTCCACAAATTGCCTTTACTTCTGCCCCTGTTCTTCTTCCTCTAACTCTACTTAGGGATGTCAGAGAAAATCTGCAATGGAACCAAATGACTTCTGATTTTCATGAATCCGACCAGCAGAATCTACAGTGGATTGTCTTTTCCCTTGTTGGATGGATCCTTGGACTTGCAGAGCAGTTTTCTAACTTTCCTGAATTTTGTGCAAATTTTGTTGTAGAAAAATACGCAAAATTTAAAAAACCAGCCAAGAATGCACATTTCCACCATAGAATTAAGCGTGAAAATGTGCAGGGGGGTGGATTTGCACATGTTTACACATGGAAATTTGCGCAAATGCGCATTTGTACAAATATGAATTTGCACAAATTTGGAAACTAAAAAATCTGATTCCGTCAATGGGCAGACAATGGAACAAAAGGTGCTTGACAATCTGAGAAACACAGATGGAATGGATTTTACGCGATCTGTACATCCCTAACTCTGCTACCATCAGTTGCCCAAAGGTCTCAGGCTCCCTTAAATGACTTTGCCCTTTCTCCTTTATTGTGCCTGCAAGTTCCTCTCAGAACAGTGGCGTGCTGCCACCTCTCTTGTCGTTCAGTCGAACTTCCCCTCAAAGCCACGTCTTAATAACATAACAAGAGCTGTGCTGGATCAGACCAAAGGCCTATCCAGTCCAGCATTCTGTTCATACAGTGGCCCACCAGATATGCCCTTATGGGAAGCCCCCATGCAGGGCATGAGTGCGAAATCACCCTCCTGCTACCATTTCCCCAGTAACTGGTATTGAAAGACACACTGCCTCTGATACTGGAGTTTCTATATAGTCCTCATGACTAGTAGCCATTGATAACTGTATCTTCCATAAATGTGTCTAATCCCCTTTTAAAGCCATCCAAGTTGGTGGCCATCAGTATATCTTGTGGTAATACATTTTATTTAATTGGTTGATTTATATACCACTCATCTTATTTAAAATTATCTCTAATACCAAAATTTAACTATGCATGATGAGAACCAGTGTGGTGTAGTGGCGGAAGTGTTGGACTGGGAGTCGGGAGATCCAGGTTCTAGTCCCCACTCAGCCATGGAAGCTCACTGGGTGACCCTGGGTCAGTCACAGACTTTCAGCCCAACCCACCTCACAGGGTTGCTGTTGTAAGGATAAACTGGAGGAAGGGGAGGATTATGTATGCTGCCTTGGGTTCCTTAAGGTGGAAAAAAAGAGGGATATAAATGTAATAAATAAATAAATAAATAAAGTGAAGAAGTACTTCCATTTATCTGTCCTGTCTCTCCTGCCATTCAGCTTCATCAGATGACCCTGGATTCTAGTATTATGGGAGAGCCTTGCTTCAGTTAGGGATGGACGGACTCACTGGAGTCCGTGCTCAGCAGGCATTCCTGCCGCTTGCCCTCACGTGCCAGGCTGCACAAGCCCCTGGAGAGCTCGGAGAGCTATCTGGGAGTGCACCTCAGCTGCCCGCTCCTCCATGCAAGCCGCCATCTTTTACGCAAGATGGGGCTCTATATTTTCATATATTTACTGTTGCACACAATGGTGGCCATAAAGGGCCATTTCCACAACGTTAGAGGCCTCTAATGTTGTGCAAATGGCCCTTTAAAGCCACCGTTGTACACAACAGTAAATATATGAAAATATAGAGCCCATCTTGTGTAAAAGATGGTGGCTTGAAAGGAGGACGGGTGGCCACTGCACTGAGCATGAGTGGATGGGTCCAGTAAGTCCTGGCTGCTCACGTGGCGGTGGGCAGGGGCAGCAGCTTGCCAAACTGGATTGGGAGGGGGGAGTCTAATGGACTCCCAGACCCGGTCGGGTCCCCGCACCATCCCTAGCTGCCATTAAGTCTGTAGAGGAATCCCTCATTCCAGCTATAGAAAAACATAAATGCATGTAACTCCCTGTGCACATAGCACCCTGATAACTTTGCCTCTCCCTCTGCAACAAGGCCAGAAGAGCCTGCAAATCAACAGAAAGGTGGCTTCTGTGAATTGGCATCTTAATGATCAAACATCCGCTGTCCACCTGCAGCTCCATCCCCACCACCGGCTCTGTCAGGTTTCCTTTTTTGCCCCTACTGTAAACTTCAGAACCCACACAGACAAGAGGCTTCAATTCTCGGCTTTTACTCCACTACTTCAATGGGTCATACAGATGCAAAATGGTCAGTGATTCACAGTCTACAAAATAAATACCTTCAGGGAGATTCAAAGGAAAGCTATGAAAGTAGCCCACCATTTGAAGAAAAGGTGGCTGAACTATCCTAACTTAAGGGGTGGGTGGGGGGGAGATCTCCCTCTCTCTTGTGACACCTCTAAGAGCAGCTGTTGACGCCGAGCCAATCAAGCAGACCGCCTAAGCTCTGCTCCTGCCATCTCTCTCTTGGCTCTGCGTCTGTGCCTGGTGTCTAAGAATTCACTTTCTCTAACCCCTGCCTCCCCCTGTTTGCTATCTCTCACAGGGCTGTGTGAAGAGGGGCCCTCTCCATCCAGCTGTGCCCCCGAAGCCTGGGAAACTTCCTCCCCCATGTTTTGCAGCTCTTCCTCAGAATCTGAACTGCTCTACCACTCTCTCTGCTCAGAGGCAACCCCGACAAGCACTCTCTCTCAGGACAAAAGAAGCCGGAACCTGGACTATGTCATCAACTGCTAGGGGCCAGAGTAGACTGCCCCCCACACACACACACAAACACATCTTCCAAATATTTTGTATCTATGCGATGGATTTTAATTTCTGTAAGCTGCTTTGGGAGCCAATCTTGGCAAAAGGGGGGATATAAATATCATAAATAAAATTAATATTCTGTCATCCTCCATTGTCATAATTTAGACTGTACATTCCTTGGGGGGTTGCGGGGATCTGATTTCTTCCATTCCCCCCTCATGGTCGCTGGTGGCCCTGGATGCTGTCAGGCATGTTTGAAATGGTGTTCATTGTAAGACCAAAGAGAGGCCCAACCACAATGCCCACCCACAAGGCCTCCTCACCAACACCCCATGCAAGTAAGTGTAGGCAAAGGAAGGGAACATGGAAAGGTTGGGATGGGGAACTGGAAACAAGATTATTTTGCCCAAGAACTTGATTTTGGCAACATAATCCAGTTCCCTCCCCTCCCCCCAATTATTTCCAGTGTGGGCCAAAGGGTCTGCCCATTGTTGCCATCAACATTATCATAATAGTCATTGATCCCATTTGTCCATGATGCTGATGATGAAACTGGGATTTGAATCTCACCCCCCACAGGAGCACAGTCACTAAAAGCCTGCCATTGTTTGGGAGGTGTTTTGTCCTTGGTGGAAGGTTATTCACAGGAAGAAGCTGAATCCTTAAATGCTTGAGTTTATTCGACGTTCACAGATCAGAGACTCCCTGAGTCACTACATATTAAGACAGCTCACCGTAGACCAGCCCCAGAGCAAGGAAAGATGCTGACAGGTTTCCTTATATACCTGTTTTAACATGCAGAGTTGGTTGGCTTGATGTTGCAGGACAATCGCAGAGCCCTAGGAGGGAGGGGATAATAAATGATATCCCTGCTTCCTTTTTGTCATGGGAAACCTTGTGGGATTGTTCGGTAGGCTGAAGCTCTTATCTGCCTTTGGGCAACAGCATTCTCAAGCGTTCATTTTTGCTCCTCAGCAGGATAGATGGCCGGTAACATATGATAACCTCTACTTATGAAACATAGCACAGAAATCACAGATAATAGCCCAGCTTAAAGGGCGAAAGCAAAGAGCAAAGTGTTCTGTTTTGAGTCTCCAGTGAGGATTATAGCCAGAGGCCCCTGTGTGCATGCTACACAAATATGTCCAGTTGTGTGTGAACTCTATGCAAAATATATGCATAAGCAGAGGGAGTGCTTGAAGTCTGCTGTATGGGGCTAGTCTGTCACGCAGAGCCCAGATTATTCAGACATACAAGTGGAGAGCGCAAAGGGAGATGATTGGTCTATGAGCTGCTGATGTCACAAGGGTCAGATTCAGACTAGGTTAGTTGCACCTAGAGCCCACTGAAATTCAGGTCAAAAGTTAGCCATGTCAAGAATTAGCCACTTTAACAGAGGTCCCACTGATTTCAATGTGACCTACATGCAACTAACAGTCTGAATCCAGCCCAAAGTCTGCAATTCTATACTGAAAGACCCTTTTCCCAACATATGTTCTCAAGACATTGTGCAGGGGGAACTCTCTCTCTCTCTCTCTCTCTCATACACACACACACACACACACACACACAAGACCACAGATTACCAAAACAGATTACGAAAACAAGGTCTAGTACCTTATTTATTTATTTATTTATTTATTATTATTATTTATTACATTTATATCCCACCTTTTTTCCTCTTGCAAGGAACCCAAGGTGGCTTATATGGTCCTCTTCCTCCTCTCCATTTTAGCCTCAGAACAACAACCCTATGAGGTAGGTTGGGCTGAGAATCAGTGACTGGCCCGAAGTCACCCAGTGAGCTTCCATGGTTGAGTGGTGACTAGAACCTGGATCTCCTGGCTCTCAGTTCAACACTCTATCCACTACACCACACTGTCTCCCCTCCCTCTCAGCTTTCTGATGGTACATCTGCTGCCTATAGCACTGGAGAAGGTTAGTAGATACACAGATGAGCTCATGCCTTCACATACGTATGGAACATTACCATATACAGCTATGTATATAAAGTTACTTGGGCTTCCTGAGCTGAGAAAAAATAAGGTATTTCCACATAGAGAGTTGAAATTTAGTACACAGCAAGTTCAGTCTCCCCTTCATGGATCACTGCCTTGTTGTGGCGAAGGGGCTTGCGTAACTCAGTGAAGCCATAAGCTATGCCGTGCAGGGCCACCCAAGACGGACAGGTCATGGCAGAGAGTTCTGACAAAATGTGGTCCACTGGAGAAGGAAATGGCAACCCACTCCAGGATTCTTGCCAAGAAAACCCCATGGAACGTATCACAAGGTTAAAAGATATGACGCCGGAAGATGAGCCCCTCAGGTCGGAAGGTGTCCAATATGCTACTGGGGAAGAGCAGAGGGTATTTCCAAGTAGCGCCAGAAAGAGTGAAGCGGCTGGGCCAAACCCAAAAGGACACTCAGCTGTGGATGTGTCTGGTGGTGAAAAGAAAATCCGATGCTGTAAAGAACAATATTGTTTAGGAACCTGGAATGTCAGATCAATGAATCAAGGTAAGCTGGAGGTGGTCAAACATGAGATGGCAAGATTGAACATCGACATCTTGGGAATCAGCGAACTAAAATGGACAGGCATGGGCGAATTTAATTCAGGTGACCATCATATCTACTATTGTGGGCAAGAATCCCTTAGAAGAAATGGAGTAGCACTCATAGTCAACAAAAGGGTGGGAAAAGCAGTACTGGGGTACAATCTCAAAAACGACAGAATGATCTCAGTACGAATCCAAGGCAAACCATTCAACATCACAGTAATTCAAGTCTATGCCCCAACCACTGAGGCCGAAGAAGCTGAGGTTGATCGGTTCTATGATGACCTACAACACCTTCTAGAACTAACACCAAAAAAAGATGTCCTCTTCATCATAGGGGATTGGAATGCTAAAGTAGGAAGTCAAGAAATCACCAGGATAACAGGCAGGCATGGCCTTGGTGTACAAAATGAAGCAGGACAAAAGCTAATAGAGTTTTGCCAAGAGAACATGCTGATCATAGCAAACACTCTTTTCCAACAGCACAAGAGGCGACTCTACACATGGACGTCACCAGATGGTCAATATCGAAATCAGATTGATATGTCCTTTGCAGCCAAAGATAGAGAAGCTCCATACAGTCAGTAAAAACAAGACCTGGAGCTGACTGTGGCTCAGATCATGAGCTGCTTCTTGCAAAATTTCGGCTTAAATTGAAGAACATCGGGAAAACCACTAAACCGTTCAGGTATGACCTAAATCATATCCCTCATGAATATACAGTGGAGGTGAGGAATAGATTTCAGGGATTAGACCTGATAGACAGAGTGCCTGAGGAACTATGGACGGAGGTCCGTAACATTGTTCAGGAGGCAGCAACGAAATCCATCCCAAAGAAAAAGAAATGCAAGAAAGCCACGTGGCTGTCTGATGAGGCTTTCAGACGAAAGAAGGGAAGCGAAAAGCAAGGGAGAAAGGGGAAGATATAGCCAACTGAATGCAGAGTTCCAGAGAATAGCAAGGAGAGACAAGAAGGCCTTCTTCAATGAACAATGCAAAGAAATCGAGGAAAACAAGAGAATGGGAAAGACTAGAGATCTCTTCAAGAAAATTGGAGATCTCAAGGGAACGTTTTGTGCAAAGACGGGCATGATAAAGGACAAAGAAGGCAGGGACCTAACAGAAGCAGATGAGATTAAGAAGAGGTGGCAAGAATACACAGAAGAACTATACAGGAAAGATCTGAATGTCCCTGATAGCCATGAGAGTGCGGTCACTGAACTTGAGCCGGACATCCTAGAGAGTGAAGTCAAGTGGGCCTTAGGAAGCATTAGTAACAACAAAGCTAGCGGAGATGACAGTATTCCAGCCGAGCTATTTAAAATCCTAAAAGATGATGCTGTTAAAGTGCTGCATTCAATATGCCAACAAATCTGGAACACTCAACATTGGCCACAAGACTGGAAAAGGTCAGTTTACATTCCAATTCCAAAGAAGGGCAACGCCAAAGAGTGTTCAAACTACCGCACCATTGCGCTCATTTCACATGCCAGCAAGGTGATGCTCAAAATCCTACAAGCTAGGCTTCAGCAGTATGCGAACCGAGAACTACCGGAAGTACAAGCTGGGTTTAGAAGAGGCAGAGGAACTAGAGATCAAATCGCCAACATTCGCTGCATCATGGAGAAAGCAAGAGAATGCCAGAAAAACGTCTATTTCTGCTTCATTGACTACGCTAAAGCCTTTGATTGTGTGGATCACAACAAACTGTGGCAAATTCTTAAAGTGATGGGAGTACCAGACCACCTTACCTGTCTCCTGAGAAACCTGTACAAGGGTCAAGAAGCAACAGTCAGAACCGGACATGGAACAACCGATTGGTTCAAAATTGGGAAAGGAGTACGACAAGGCTGCATATTGTCACCCTGCTTATTTAACTTATATGCAGAGTACATCATGAGAAATGCCGGGTTGGATGAATCAGAGGTCGGAATTAAGATTGCTGGGAGAATTATCAACAACCTCCGATATGCAGACGATACCAACCTAATGGCAGAAAGCGAAGAGGATCTCAAGAGCCTCTTGTTGAGGGTGAAAGAGGAGAGTGCAAAAGCTGGTTTGAAACTCAACATTAAAAAAAACGAAGATCATGGCATCTGGCCCCATCACTTCCTGGCATATAGAAGGGGAAGAAATGGAAGCAGTGACAGATTTTACTTTCTTGGGCTCCAAGATCACCGCAGAAGGTGACTGTAGCCATGAAATTAAAAGACGCTTGCTCCTTGGGAGGAAAGCTATGGCCAACCTAGACAGCATAGTAAGAAGCAGAGACATCACCTTGCCGACAAAGGTCCGTCTAATCAAAGCTATGGTTTTCCCAGTAGTAATGTATGGCTGTGAGAGCTGGACTATAAGGAAGGCTGAGCGCCGAAGAATTGATGCTTTCGAACTGTGGTGCTGGAGAAGACTCTTACGAGTCCCCTGGACTGCAAAGAGGTCAAATCAGTCCATCCTAAAGGAAATCAACCCTGAGTGCTCATTGGAAGGACAGATAATGAAGCTGAAGCTCCAATATTTTGGCCACCTAATGTGAAGAGAAAACTCTCTGGAAAAGACCCTGATGCTGGGAAAGATTGAAGGCAAAAGGAGAAGGGGACGGCAGAGGATGAGATGGCTAGATAGCATCACCGATGCAATGAATATGAACTTGAGCATGCTCCGGGAGAGAGAGGAGGACAGGAAGGCCTGGCGTGCTATGGTCCATGGGGTCACGAAGAGTCGGACACGACTGAACGACTGAACAACAACAACAACAACAAAGTTCAGTCTCTCTGTATTCCACTATTCCTCCAAGGAGCTCAGGTTTCTGAGAATCATTATGGGCTCTCCTCAGCGGTGGCAAGTCAGCTTAGCAGCCCTGCCATTGAATTGTAGACTAGTGGGCAGTGCAATCCTACTTCACCATGGAAGGGGTAAGGGAGATTCCTTGGCACATCCTGTGCCCAACTATTTCACTGTGGCCAAGGCAGGATGAGAGTGGGGAACTTTTCCCTTCCATTTGACTGCAAGGAGAGGAGATATGATGCCAGTTCCAGGACAGGCATAACATTAGGCTCTTTGGGTGGTGGGGGCATGCTTAGTTTGGCCATGTGCCCTGCTTTACAAAGGAAAGTAGTCTATTCAAAGTAGAGCAGGGACTTTGTAGTTCGCCCATCATGCCAGCAGGCTGAGCAGACACACAAGTCATAGCCTTTCCCGCTAGAGTGAGTTGAACTGAATTTCTATGTAAATGATAATAATTCTTTCTAGATGTGCATCTATACGTATAAATTAGCATGTTTCAGTGTTATGCAAATCTGTGCCCTCTTTTGTCCTCTTCTTTTGGTGGTGCGTAAATGGCCACCCTAGGCATGTTGCGGGAATGAGGGAGGCAAAACACAAACGTGACACAGCACCAGCTTATTTTGTGCCAACTTGCCTGACATTTTTGTTTAGTGCAGAGAGCCCCTGAGCCAGGAGGTTCTCTCTAAAACGTTGGACAAGTTGGCCCAAAGTAAACTGGCACCAGAAACTGCAGAATCCATGCCTGCCCCCAACATGCCCGATTTCCCCCACACTGTCAGCAGAACCCCACTGACAGAACATCTATGCCAGTGGAGCTTTCCAAGGGAGCGCTAGAGAACCTCTGGCAGTGTGAATGTCACCCCACTGGTGGATCTTCTCCCACTCTGCCAGTAGGACGGCATGAGCACTGCAACCTAGGGCCATCCAGCCAGCTTTCAACTGATAATAGGCAGTGGAGGCTGGTGACTACGATGTCGGTGGGGCGATTGCCCCACTGACATCAGAGCCACCAGCCTCCACTGGTAATAGGATTGCGCCCTTTCTTCTGGAGAGCATTTCTGTAACCCAGGCTAGGGGGTTAGCACATTGTGTATCACACAAACCTCATCCGATGCATTTATCTCCACTGCACCACACTGAAATTCAGGAGTGCGGGGTTTTTTTTCAAGCAGAAAATGTTTTCTCAAGAAGCTCAATGCTTTCCTCAAGAAACTGAACAAGGCCTGGATGGATGACAATGGGATTTTGTAGCACAAGTCTACAAGAGATCAGCCAGGTTTCATTTCTATGCAACCCAAATCTTCATCATCGTCATCATCTTCAAAGCGAGTTCTGCTCACGCACACACAAACCTGCAGTGTTCTTTCCCCTCCACCCCTTAATTACTCCTACAGGTCTAATTATTTGCATTTCACACACACTCCCATCTTAGGGTGCAGATAGTTGGAAGGAGATAGAACTCATCCACGTTCTCATCTCCTTGCTAAGAGTAGGTAATTATCTTTGCATTCCTGGTGGAATGTTACAATAAATATGGCTGTCATTTTTCATTACTGCACAGTGAACAAAGAAAGCGAAGAGAACAAAAGAGAATGCGATTACGCTAACCCATGTTTGGGGTGCATGTATTGCTGAGGATAGCAATGAAAAGGGCTTTATTGCTATTATTTATTTGGGACACAAAGGTCTGGACAGTAGTGTGGCAAACAATAATTTTCAATAATAATAATAATAATTATTATATATATAATTCAAAGTCGGAAGTTAGTTGGTCAGCCCTTTTTGAATGCCTTCCTATTGACAGATTCTCATGACACATACTTCATTGGAAAGCTCTTGACACATAGATTCCACAAATAACAAAAGTGTTCATTATAATTCAAAGTCAGGAGTTTATTTATGTCCATAAAGCTTTAAAAAAAAGAATCAGGCGATCTCCTATAACAATGTACTATGAAGTTTTATTTTTTAATATAAAAAAGTCAAGTATAATTGAACAAACATAATTAATTGCAAGTTGGAGCAAAATGAAACACAAACAAGTCTCTGTACACCTTTATAAACACAGATGCAGGCCAAAGTACAATGCTATGCCCGTAACACACAGCCTGTAAACAAACCATGAAGGGATTAAAAGACGCCTACACTTTGAATGATTCCATAAATGCAGTTAGTTAAGTTAAACCTTCCGTTAGATCTGATTTTTCTCCATGAGCTGTGTTCATGGGGAACTGACTGGTTATTATGATTTTGAAACAGTACTGCAGTTGTCCCACCTAGGATGCTAGATCAACAAGGGGTGATCTGAAAGGCTACACACTAAAGAAAGCACCACACTTTTCATTACCACACGTGAGCTGTGATTAGGAGTTCCAACTGACCTAAAATAAACAGAACTTCATTTGTGCTGGTAAAAGCAACTTGATCTGAAGAAATCGGAGAGCTGGAGCTTTTCACAACATGAGATGCTACAAACCTGTCTCCCCTCCTCACACACACTAGGAATGTGCATCAGATCTGGATGAAGCCCAAAGCTGAAGCAGAAATGGGCCCCTTAGGACTGTTTTTGGTGCTTCAAGAGGTGAAGCAGGCTTCCCTTTGAAGCCACTAGAACTTCAGCTGAGCCTCAATGAGGCTTGGTTATCAATTCATGCACTGAGGTGCAGACATTCTTTCTCCTCTCCAAATCACATCTTTTGGTTTTGTTTCTCTGAAACACTGATGAGTGGAGGGAGGGGGTGCTGTTGAGTGACTCACAGATCTGAGTCAAATTTAGGGTCAGTGCATACTCTCCCTCTCTCTCTCACGCACGCACGCACACAGGCTTCTTAAAACATCTTGGCAACAAAGAAGGCCTGGTCACAATAAGGATCTCAACTGGTGCAAGTATTAGAGTCCCCTGGACTGCAAGGAGGTCAAATCAGTCAATCCTAAAGGAAATCATCCCTGAGTGCTCATTGAAAGGACAGATCCTGAAGGTGAAGCTCAAATATTTTGGCCACCTAATGCGAAGAGAAAACTCCCTGGAAAAGACCCTGATGCTGGGAAAGATTGAAGGCAAAAGGAGAAGGGGACGGCAGAGGATGAGATGGCTAGATTGCATCACCGATGCAATGAATATGGACTTGAGCACGCTTCGGGAGAGAGCGCAGGACAGGAAGGCCTGGCGTGCTACGGTCCATGGGGTCACGAAGAGTCGGACATGACTGAACAACAACAAAGCAATCTAAATACCACAATTTGTAAAGTACCCCCCCCCCAACACACACACATACACACATTAAGAACATAAGAAGAGCAGTGCTGGTTCAGAGCAAAGGCCTACCTAAGTCCAGCATTCTGTTCCCACATTGACCAACCAGACACTATGGGAAGCAGACTAGCAGGAGAGGTGTGCAATAGCACCCTCCTTCTCATAGTCCCCATAAACTGGTATTCAGAGGCACATGGCCCCTGGTAGTGCACACCAGTACCATGGGTTGGATCCAGGATGTCTTCCATAAATGAAACAAGTCCACTCGTCAGAGGTGCCTCCACCCAGTATTCAATGATCCACCAGTCCTGCATTCAGCAGGGTTTCCCCCACCTTCCAGTAGCATTTTCAGGGGGCAGAGAGGGTGGGGAAATCCTCTTCTGCCAACCAAGTCGCAAACTTGCACATGCCTAAATCTGGATCCAACCCCATGCACATGAAAGGCACTATATAAATCATAAATATCAGTGCACAATAAAGGTTGCATCAGGGCCACCAGGCTATGGTCTATGGGCTGCTGCATGCACTCCAGACCAGGAAATATCCTCTCCAACTTCAGGGTCCCTGCAGTCACCTGCTGGAGTGCAAAAACACAAAACAGGTTATCAGTGTGTAAAACAGATTTGTGGGGGGGGGACTTCAGGTGTGTGCTTGTTTGTTTCTTAGTTTCTGTATAAAAGGTCTCTCATTTAAAAAAAAACTGATTGGAAAGGACATCTGAATCTAATGCAAAGAAACATGTTAAAGACTGCACATCAATAGTTGAATTAAAGGTGGCTTTTCTACATAAAACAGAGAACCATGGGGATGGAAGGCAGATACCTGACTTCTGAGATTAAGCAAGCAATGTAAATGACATAATAAAGGATATATTACATTCATTTTTGTGGAATTCCTAATGGACCTATGGACTAGGAAGTCATCAAAGGTGCTAGAATCCAGGAGATGCCTGGATGCCATCCCATATCTCAACAGGATCGTCCATTGAGCCCATATGAATGATCCCATGCTCCTATTTTATGCCTTGTAACTTCTGAGCTGAGCATTTTTTTTCTGTTGTTAAATTATGAATGCTTATGGCTATAGTAGCCAAACAGCAAGGACTTCCAATCTCATGGAGAAATGCTACCATCCATTGCTTCTAGAATGTTCTGGACACTTGTTAGCCTACAAGTCAGTCATCTTGCTTATTATCTGTGCATGTGTGTAGGGAGAGACAAAGAGAAATCTCTTGTATCTATAAAGCAGGGTTGGGCAACTTTGGAGGATTTGGGAGGGGGGCACTGGATCCCATGGAACCCTGCAGGGGGCACACCCTTCCCCCACTGCAGCCACAACCAGAAGTGGTCCCACCACAACTGGAAGTAGCCATACAGTTGTATTCCCAGCAATTCTAGGTCCTCTGCCTCCACAGCGGGAGCTCCACCACTGCCACGCCAGTGGCATTTCCAACAGAATTGCGTTACCCCCCGTCCACCAAACAGAACAGGCAATGATTTTAAAAAGCACATAATGAAAGGATAAAAACAGTGCAGCACAAAAACCAAAGTAAAAAACCCAGTGGCAGAATAGAAGTGCTAAGTTTAGGGATGGACAGACTCATCTGTTCCCACAGAGTCACCTCTGCCACCCACCACCCCGGTGTGCTGGGCCATGCGAGCCCTGCAGGGCTCATTGAGAGGTCTGGGAATGCCCCACAGCCACCCTTTCCTCACTGTGAGCCTCCATTTTTACACAAGATGGGGGCTTATAATTTTCATATATTTAACATTGCGCACAATGGTGGCCACACAGGGCCATCTCTGCAGCATTAGTGGTGTAACGGGCCGTCAAGGCAAGGGAAGCTGAGTTCTGGGAGGTCTGGTCAATGTTGTTTCCAGCAACTCTCGCAGACTTACACTTCTATTTTTATGCAGAGCCTGTCAGAGCCACACCCAAGCCTCAGCTCTGAGCTGTTAGTGACTGCAGCTGAAATGGCCCTCCTACATGCAAGTAGATCTTTTCCACAAGGAGACCTGTGGCTCAGTCCAGCCCTCCTCCTGAATTCCCATCTTTTCAGGCAATAGCTTTCCTGCAGGCTCGAGGTTTCTCTGCCTCCACCTCTGAGGCAGAGTCCTTGTCCTCCACAGGTGATGTCCTTATGGTAGTCACCCCTGAGGGCCCAGGCTCTGGCCTGACTCAGTGTATGTTTTCCTAACAAGCAGGCTTCCTCTATCTGGGAGCCCTAAAATCATAGAATCATAGAATAGTAGGGTTCGAAGCGGCCTATAAGGCCATCGAGTCCAACCCCCTGCTCAATGCAGGAATCCAAGTCAGAGCATCCCTGACAGATGGCTGTCCAGCCTCGTCTTGAATGCCTCCAATGTGGGAGAGCCCACCACCTCCCTAGGTAATTGGTTCCATTGTTGTATTGCTTGAACAGTCAGGATGTTTTCCCTGATGTTCAGCGGGAATCTGGCTTCCTGTAACTGGAGCCCATGATTACATGTCCTGCACTCTGGGATGATTGAGAAGAGATCCTGGCCTTCCTCTCTGTGACAAGCTTTCAGGTACTTGAAGAGCACTATCCTATCTCCCCTCAGTCTTCTCAAGGCTAAACATGCCCATTTCTTCCAGTCTCTCCTCATAGGGCTTTGTTTCTAGTCCCCTGATGATCTTCGTTGCCCTCCTCTGAACCTTTTCCAGTTTGTCTGCATCCTTCTTAAGGTGTGGTGCCCAGAACTGGACACGAGGCCTAACCAGAGCTGAGTAGAGAGGAACTAGTATTTCACGGGATTTGGAAGCTATACTTCTATTAATGCAGCCCAGAATAGCATTTGCCTTTTTTGCAGCCACATCACATTGTTGGCTCATATTCAGCTTGTGATCTACAACAATTCCAAGATCCTTCTCACTTGTAGTGTTGTTGAGCCACGTATCCCCCATCTTGTAACTGTGCATTTGGTTTCTTTTTCCTAGGTGCAGAGTTTGCCAGCAGAAGTAGCTATTAAAATAACAGCTTCAAGACTGCTTGTAGTCACAGACAATAAGATGCGAAAACCAAAAGCAGTTTGTCAAACAGTCCAAAAACCAAATAAGGGTGAATCAGAGGTGAAATCAGGATCAGTCCAAAATCATACATGGAGTCTAATTCAAGCTAGAAGTTCAGGATCATGGAGCATGCACAGATCTCAGGAGCAAATATGGTTGTCCTGCCTTGCAACCTTTTATCCAGGCCCAGCCTGGATACACCCAACAACTCATTAAGGAGCTTTCTGGTGAAGCTGGCTATATATAGATGGCCTCACAGAGCCGAATTCCTTGACTTTAGCCTCACACTTCTCCTAAGTGGCTGGGGCTGTTCTTTGTGCTTCATACATCATTGTTCATGAGGGCTGAGTGGTCGCACTATATCTGGCTTGGAATCTAAACCATCCTGGGAAGGAAGAGGCAGAGGAGGGGCCTGCCTCCCCTTCAGCTGCACATCCAACACCCTCATATGATGCTGCCTCTGGATCATTCTCAGGGGAAGAGGAGTCTTTGAGCTCAGGTAAGTCAAATTCCTCCTCAGAAGACTCCTCAGGGAGCGGGGGGTGGGGGGCTGACAGGGTCCTCCTGGCCTACTGGCAAACCCTGGGCATCACTGGTGGCAGGTGGTTCCTGGTCCTCCAGCCCGTCCTTTGGGAATGAATCTTCGGTGGGGGCATGACACCTGGAGGAGGGCCTTAGAGTCTGGATAGGTAGATGTGGGAGGAGACGCTCCTTCAGGTAACCTGACTCTAAGCTCTTAAGGGATTTAAATATTTAAACCTGATGTATCCAAGAACACTGCCAAACTATGGACCTGAACATTTAGGAGTGCAACCCCCTGCAGAACAGGTTGGATGCAACTGAACTAGACAGATGGACCACAACAAGAGTCACCAACTTATCTGGACTGAGCCTCAGTTTATTGGCCCTTATCCAGTCTATTACCCTGCCTAAGCCCTGGTTCAGGACATCAATTGCCTCACAGGTATTAGATGAAAAGGAGAGTAGGGATGTTGGAGATAGGGATGGCGCGGGTGCCCATTTCAGTCTGCAAATCTGTCAGACCGCTGGCACCCGCACCCCCCGAGCTGCACTGGCTGAGCTCCCCCTGCTCGCTGGCCCTCCGGGCTGCAGTCAAGCCCACCTTCTGTCAGGGTGGACACTGAGCCCATAGAATCCCAGAGTAGTTCTGATTCTGAGGAAGAGGAATCGCTCCCGGGAGAGGAGCGCGCTCATCTTTCCCAGGGCCAACAGCTGACGGAGATTCCTCCCACCAGCATTCCTAGCTTAGATAGCCGTCCTGGGAGTGACAGAGCGCGGGAAGCAGACTTGATGGACGTGCGACGCCGACACCGACGCAGAGGGCAGCGCCAAATGGAGGGCGCAGAAAGGAGGCGTAGTGCCCAGTTGGCGCGCAAACAACGGTTGCACCCAGAGGATCCAAGGGAAAAGGGGAGGGTCTCTCCCTAGCCCTTAAGTTCAGTGTCTGCCAGTGATTCCCTTTCAAATGGGGACCGACTGTTCCAACTTAGGGCATAGGTACTCCGCTGCGCATATCTAGTTGCTATCAGTAGAGTTGTTAAGTTGTAAAAGAGGAATAAAGCTTTGAAAAGAATCCCTTTGTCTGTGTCTGGACTTGGCTACTGGATTAGACTGAGAGGAGCCTCCAAGGAGCCCTTGACACCCTCCGTGTTCGGTAAGCAGCCTGCAACTTACCCAGGCCTGTCTGTCTCTGTCCCGATCGCCATGTTTTTAAAAAAACATGACGACCAGCAGCGCTTGCCTGTAGTTGTTGTTGTTCAGTCGTTCAGTCGTGTCCGACTCTTCGTGACCCCATGGACCATAGCATGCCAGGCCTTCCTGTCCTGCGCTCTCTCCTGGAGCGTGCTCAAGTTCATATTCATTGCATCAGTGATGCTATCTAGCCATCTCATCCTCTGCCGTCCCCTTCTCCTTTTGCCTTCAGTCTTTCCCAGCATCAGGGTCTTTTCCAGGGAGTTTTCTCTTCGCATTAGGTGGCCAAAATATTGGAGCTTCAGCTTCAGGATCTGTCCTTCCATTGAGCAGTCAGGGTTGATTTCCTTTAGGATGGACTGATTTGACCTCCTTGCCTGTAGACATATACGCAAAATAGCGCTGTGAAACTAGGGTACAGGGGTGGTCCACAGCGCTTTTTGCATATAAGTCTATGTGGGCACACATAGAGCGATAATCCCCCAGGACCATCCTCTGGAATCGGCTACCCAGACATAATTCCATAATGCAAAAGGCACAGGGATCGCACGGCCAAAGATTTTGGATTTTGCTCCTAAGTCATCTAAAGGCTCTGTCTAGTTGCTAGTCCCTAGCTCCAGCCTCAGCAGTTCCTGTCACTCCCTTATCAAGCCAGGCCTTTAGTTTATAATACTGTTGACATAACTAGGGATGTTGCGAGTGCTTGACTTGGTCCAGGTGGCTGGCAAACTTCCCTGCACCCAGCCCCCAGCCCCCACTCACCGAGCCATGGGGTGCTGATGGTCCCGGTCGCTGAACACCCTTGAGCTTGGCAAATAGCTGGGAGCAGTCCGGAGTTGTCGTCACCGCATGTGCATCCCACTCTTGCTATCTCCTCCTTGCAAAGAGGAGGTGGCAAAAGCAGTTGGGGCATGCGTGGCACTGAGGACTTGTCCTGCCCCTGCCAGCTTTCAAGCAAACCCTTAACAGCTGATGGGGCAGGACGAAGCCTAAGTGCCACGCATGCCCCCACCGCTCTAGCCATCTCCTCCTTGCGAAGAGATGGCTAGAGCGTGGGGGGAGGGCAGCACCAAGGACTCCAGCAGTCCATTTATTTGTTTGTTTGTTTGTTTGTTTGTTTACTTATTTGAAATATTTCTTGGCTGCCTTTCAGGGCAGAAGCCCTCCCTAGGTGGGTTACAACAATAAAATACATAAAAACGATTAAAATATTAAAAGTGATAAAAATATAAAAACAACAAAAACTACCCAAAAAAGCCAACAATGAAACCAACAATGATGTTCAAAGCAGCAACAGCAACAATAGCAGTCATATCAAGAGAAGGCCAAGGTCAAATAATATGTTTTCAAGGCCTTCTTAAAAGTCTGCCGTGACGGAGCATGGTGGACCTCCGATGGCAGCTTGTTCCAAAGGTGTGGGGCCACTGTAGAGAAGGCCTTCTCACCCACCTGACTGCTCTCACCGGTGGACAAATGAGAAGGGCCTCTCTTTCTGATCTTAAAGTGCGGGCAGGCTGATATGGGTGAAGGCGGTCCTTCAAGTAACTTGGTCCCAAACCATTTAAGTCTTTAAAGGTCAAAACCACTTTGAATTGGGCTTGGAAATGCACCAGTAGCCAGTGCAGCTGGCGCAGTATAGGTGTTAAGCCCTTGTGCACATAAAGCCTTTGTGCACAGAAGGGCTTGACTGCCGGAGTCCTTGGCGCACAGAGGAGGGGCGGCTCACGCAGCCCGGCGGACGGGGCAGGGCAAACAGGGAGGCTTGCTGAGTGGGTCCAGGTTTCAGGAGCAGGGGCAGCGGCTCATCCAGGTCCCCCACGCCCCAGATGGAGGTGAGTCCATCCAACCCTAGGGATAACCATTCAACAAATGTGAAGGTCGTCTTAGATAAGGGAATCAAATATGTAAGAACACGGCATTATTAATCAGCAGCAAAGCAGGATAGAGTATAATAGCCTGGCTGCGACACCTGAAGACCATATGGGACTATGATATTCCCCAAAAATGGCTTTGCAAAAGACAAAGTTAGGATCCAAAGGCGAAGAGTGTGAGGAGGACAAAGCTCAGAAGATCCACCTCAAATGTGTGTCGCTAACACTCAACCACTGCTTCTCCTCCAGTAGTTGGGTATAAGGGAGGTATAAGTCACAGTGAAGAGTTTACAGATAGGAGAGGGGTGTTTAACCCTTTCCTTGCCCCCTGGCCCACAACCAGGCAACTCAACCCTCTCAGCTGCTTTGTCCCTAGCCCAGCTTCGTGTTTGCGCTGGGTCTGAATATAAGTCTAGAATGTTGGCTAGGGAGAGCAGCTGGAGGGGAGAGGGAAACCAGTGGGTGAAAGAAGTCTTAAGCACCCACCAGCTGCTTACATGTAAATTGTGTCCTCCTGACCCTGCTTTGCATGCAAAATGAAGTGGCCAGGCCTTAAAGACCTGGGTCTGGATCCAGATTTATGCTGGATCTAGTGTGTTGATCAAAGTTGACTTATTTGCCCCCTCCTTCCCATGGTGGCCCCTCCAGCCCTCTGAAAATGCTACACAGAGAGTCAGGAGATCCTGTTGAATAGGGTGAGCTATAGTGGGGGGGGGGATCCCCCAAATCAGGCAGATGGGCCTTTTGCAAGTGACGCCCTTCCTCTCATGAAAGGCAGATCCTGGATCCAAGACATGAGGTTGAGGCATACTTCCACCCCGGGGGAGAGAGAGAGGGAGAACATCTTGACTGACAGCGATGAGAATGTCTACCACTGTCCATCCCCCACCCCACCTGGATTCGCAGTGAACTTTTCTGACACATACTATTTAGTTAGTTTACCTAGGAAGGGTATTACTTTCTTCTCTCCCTACATTAATTGATTCTACATCTCTTAATAGCTCAATAGCTTATCAGACTATTCCACTCCGTAGACCTGCCGAATGTCTGGAGGCAATTAGAGTGTCATTTTCAGTAATAACAAGTTTCCTTGAGAAGTTCCTGATGAGCTGCTTTATTGCTCAGATTATAAACTGAAGCTCCATCCTGTTATGAATGCAGGGACAAATTGAAATGACTCCTCGAGAGCAACAAAATCTCTGGTTTGAGCCATGAAGGCGATTTCAGGCTTCCATCAAGGGTGGCCTCTGGCCTTCCCATCTCCCTCCCCCCCTTACAAAAAATCACTCCCCCTCACTTTGCACTCCATTTCATATCCCCACATGGTCTGTGTCCAATTTTCTGTCAGGTGGAGGTGATTTACAACCCTGGTGATTCAGTGACAAAGTCCCTTGCAGTTTGCTGCTTTCAGTGCTCGGTTCATTTAGTAGATTTTTTTTACCTCAGGGGGATCAGGGCTTCACATCACAGTTTAATTATTATCGCTCCTGTTCTCGGACGCCAATTGCATGGTTAAGTGTGAAACTGGGGAAATAAATACCCTGCCTTCAGATTCACATGTTCAGTAAGCAAGCTGAGAAGTAGCAGCTTTTATAAACTGGATTGTAATTATTTACTACACCGTGAGTTTCATTCCCACAGGGGGGACTTGAGGCCTTGCTGTAAGTGAGCACCAATGAGGTATTTGGATCCAATCAAACTGGATTTCAGATCTCAGCAGGGACAAGCAAAGGGAATGGGGACAAGGTTTAAAGCCCATTTTTATATATTCAAGATTAAATTGCAAAGAAGCAACAGCAATTTTGAGTGTTTTAGAAGCTTTGTGGTAGTTATGTTTTAATATCTCACAATAACCGTAGCAACATTATCAAGATCAAATGGCCATTCCCATCCTTAAAAAAGCAAAAGGGATTTACACTGTTAGTATGCATATGCATTGACCTGTTTAACTGTGTGTGTACATACACACATATCCCAAGTCATTTGGGTACAAAATGTATTGATTTTAGCCAGAAATAGCAATGCTGCAGAGGAATAATTGCACACAGTCTGAAACTATCTCTGCGGGACTTCTGTAATCCCTTTGAAACATGAGAAGTTTTACATCTTCCCTACCAGGTTTTATATGTATATGTACATATACATGAATTATTTGTTATTCTGTACAGCAGTAAATTAGTGAGAATTTAGAAGGGTAGAGGGCAAACAGAAAACAGAACTTCTTTACAGAAGAGACAAAAGGGAATGTGTCTTTGCACAATACATTGTTCCTTTGTAGTAGGAATTTGCTGCCATGGGGAGTGATGATAGCTACTATGTTAGGCGCACAATCCTGTGCAAGTTTAGACAGAAAAAAGTCCTACAACTCCAAGCATTCCCCTGCCAGCATACATAGGATTGTGCCTTTAAATGTCCTTAGAAGGGGATGGCACAAATTCATGGAGGAGAAGAGATTTATCAATGGCTGTATCAGTCATGATTACTACACAGAACATTCAGGTGAATATGTCACATGGCTCTAAATGCAAGCTGCTGAGGTTGGGGGCAAACAATGGGGGCTACTGCCCTTAGGTATTAATTTACTTCGAAATAAATTAAAACTTTTAAACCATCCAATGACTGAAACTCTCTGAGTGGTGTACAATACACTGAAAATGTACAGTACAAACATTAAAAACAAAAACAAAAAACAGAAGAATAAAAAACTAGGAGCAAGGAATAAAACCTAGGGATGTGCAAATCAGCAAACCTTGAGCTCCATGTTCTCCAAATTCCATCTCAAGGCTCATTCTGAATCGAGTCTGTATAAGATTCGAGCTTTTTTTCTTTATTTCTTTGCATGAAAAATCCATGTGTATTTTCATGCATATTTCTTTTCTAAATGTGAAAAAAAAACCCTCCATTGGCATCATTGGAAGGGGGGGTTAACCCCCGCATGGGGGAGGGATTTGGGGAAGCAAAATGCTGGGGGGAGGTTGAATCCTCCCCATGCACATTGGTCCTGATTCAAATTGTGATTGTGTGCACTTACTCTCGAGTAAGAAAGCAAGAGTGGAGTCAGCTAAATGCTACGCAATTAATTAATGTAATGTGAGTGACTGTGTATAAGATGACATGTCACAGACATAAGTGACACAAGGATTGCCTTGCTGGATCAGGCCAAAGTTCCATCTAGTCCAGCACTCTGTTTCCAACAGTGTCTGGCCAGAATGTTTTTAAAGAGGGCCCCTTAAAATAAGATGAAAACCACAATCTTTTTGTGTAAGAAGGCCACCAGCAAGCCGAGGAAGTAGATTGACCCAACTCGCCCTCCAGAGGGGACGGGCATGTGTCCTACTTTACAGAGAACCGGCCTCTCTTTGAAAGTGTCCTCTGTTTGAAGGGCTGCCCTGTCCAAGGTTGGTATAAACAGAATTAACCATAAGAAGGGAGGACACAGGGGCCTTGAAGTTGCTCTTCCTGGAGAGTGATCTGGGGAGTACCAACAGGTCATCTCTTCTCAGTCTTCCCCATTGTGGTGAAATGCCTTGAATTTCTGTTTGAATTATAGTCATTATTTCTAAATGTGCATCTATACATATAAATCCATATATATGCACATTTTATGCAAATTGCTGCCATCTTTTGTCCTCTTTTTTGATGATGCATCAGTAACCATCGTACTTCCAAAAATCCTTTGTTCTGCTTGCTCCTTAAATTTCTTTTGTCCATTGTCTCCTTATTGTTTATTTTAATCTGCTTACTTGTCTAATTGTTTTTCATTATCAATTGCTTAGACTATTCTTCATTGGTTTGTTATTTTAGTCATGCAAGCTCGTGGATTGCTAACTTAGGACTCGGAAGGCAGGATATAATTTTTCTAGTAATAAGCTTCAGCAAGGCAACATGAAGTCATTCGTAGCCCTCCTGCAAGATTTAAGAAGGCACCAACAATTCCTGT
The DNA here is from genome assembly GCF_057233095.1 of Heloderma suspectum. Classification (NCBI taxonomy): domain Eukaryota; kingdom Metazoa; phylum Chordata; class Lepidosauria; order Squamata; family Helodermatidae; genus Heloderma; species Heloderma suspectum. Next base: position 304,494,058 of record NC_139461.1, on the reverse strand, counting down.
TCATGCCTACTCCTGCTGCGTGAAGCATTGTTCTGAAACAACATCCATCAATTTACTTTGCTCTCTTAGAAGACAAAGCATTATGCATTTCAGTCCAACATTCTAAGAAGGTCAGTCATATTGACTTTTGTATGGTGACAAATCGGCAAATAACCCGGTACAACGTGCTGAATTGTGGCACACATCGGTTTAGTTTTCCAGACAAGTTCACAAAAAACATCACATTTTCTGCTTTTTAAAGTCTTGTCTTGTAATGCGGATCTGTTGTTGCTGTTCATCAATGCAAGACAAGCTAAACCCTATGGAATAATCAGTCTCAAGTGTTTATCAGAAATAATAATGTTATTATTTTCTGTGCATGCATCCTGAAGTTACAAAGCCTCAGATGGGATTAATAGAAATTTTAATTAAGATATGGAAATAAGCTTCTTTCTCTCACATGGACAGAAAAAGGTGCAAGTTAGCAGCATGACTGACAACATACTTAGAACCGCTGGAGAAACCGTTCCTCAATATGCATGGCATATTAGGGCCAGTTCACAGAACTGCTAAGAGCATGCTGGGACTTTTTTTTCCTAGCCTAGATTTATTGGTTTGTTTCTTTGTGAAATTGTTTCTACCTCATATCTTCCACCCGAATAGGATTCTCAGAGCTGTTCTTTGCAACAAAAGCATAATAAGCAACCAATTAAACAATACAAGAAAACTGCTGATGGCTTGTGGTGAATAGGCCTTGTAAGGGCTTGTAAGGGCTCCATCGTGAGCCCAGTTGTGGTTGGATGGCCATCACCCCTCACCCACTGTGAAAATTACTTTCCTAAGGAGGAGCCTCCAAATTGTCCTCAAAACTTTACCTTAGGTGAAATTCAGTCACAACTCTAGTTTGCTTTGCAGTAAGGTGACGGACCAAAGTCTTGTTGATCTCTCTCATGATCTAACCCATAGGCAATGATACACACACACACACACACACACTGAATGTCTTTAATTGCCCATGTGTATAATCTATAGGAAATTTCCTTAGTTTTCAAGAGGTGAAAATGGTTGCACCTAGAGTTGGGCCCTTACCCCAGTGAAAAACAAGAATCAGTATTTTGGGCAGGGCTGGCATCAGTGGTGTAGAAGTAAATTTTGAAATGCAGGCACTCATCATGACAGTTCTCATAGCCACACCTCCAAGGAGAGTCCAAAGAGAATGATGTGCAAATCCACCCCATCCAGGTTCTCTGGATGCCCACTCAGCCTCTGCGCCCACTTTCTGGTCCCCAGACCATGCTCAAGCCTCACCTGCATTCAGGAAGCAGCCCACACTCACCCTGACAGCTTCATCAAGTTCTGCTGTCACCATTTTTTGAAAAATAAAATGGTGATCTCAAAAATCCACATATTTACGTATGCACAAAAATTCACATTTTGCACGTGCACATATTTGTGTATACGTGAAAATGTGTATTTTCAAAAAATGCACCATTTGCGCATACGCAGATATGTGTATTCACAAAAAATGCACATTTTCACATATGGAAATACGCACATTTGCAAATATGCACATTTTTGCAATTGCCATTTTATTTTTCAAAAATGGCGACTGCGGAGCTCAACGAGGCCGCCAGGGTGAGCACAGGCTGCTGTCCAAGAGGGAGCAGGGGGAAAGCGGGGGCAGGGGCTCTGTGAGTGGGGCTCAGGGTGCAAGCGGGAGGGTGGGTTCTGCCAGATTCCTGGATGGAATCGGGCACCCACATCATCCCTATCCAAAAATGCAGGCAGCTGTGTTGATCCATATTATCTTCATCTTCAAGATGAGGCTGGACAGCCATCTGTCAGGGATGCTCTGATTTTGGATTCCTGCATTGAGCAGGGGGTTGGAGTCAATGGTCTTATAGGCCCCTTCCAACCCTACTGTTCTATGATTCTATGATCTCCACCAAGGGCTGGTTTTTTTTAAAGCTAATGGGTCTTAATTGCCCATTCAAGACCACGGTACCCACCAATACTTTGCATTACAAGAGGGAACAATACATTGTTGCTGGGAAAATTCATTTCCCCCCATCTACCATGAAGATTGCAGCTAAACTCAGAGGGAAGAGGGGGCAGTATCCAACAGTGTCATTTAGCAAATTCAAATAGCAGTAGTAGAGCTCCACCAAATCTTTCCATTGTACAAGTGGTTGCCCATTATGCTTGCACAACCAGTTGTGCAAGCCATTGTGCAATAAGCCGCACAACAAATTGTGCAAGCACAACATGCAACCAGTTGTGTGGCTGGTTCCACACTGGGCTGCACAAGAGTTATGTGAAACCCGTTGCACAATGGGTTGCACAAGCAAAATGCACAACTGCTTGTGCAACCGTGCTTGCCAAAGGACAACTTTAGTTGGAATCTCCTCTTGCTCATAGTTTGGAACCTCGTTTCCACTAGTGCAATGCTGTTCATGCTAACAGAATGATACAGTTGGATATTGCCCATTGAATTCTGAGGGTGGTGGGTGGGAGACGATGTCAGCTTCCTGCTAATAAATAAAGTGCCAGCACTGTGTCCCTGTGAACCCTGGCTCCACTGTACCTCTGGCCAGCATCAGGGTTAGCATTGTTGAGCTCCATCAATGGCCCACTATCAACCTATAGAGCCCACAGGCCCTGTTGCTCCTCCTTGCTGTTGCTACTTGTTTGCTCACCTTCTCTGAGTGAGCAAGTAGTGACAGGAGCAAAGAAATGCAGCAGCATCCAACACTCATCCATGTGAACTGGGCCCAGAGGAAGATGGCTATAAATGGACATCAGAAAGAGCAGTGAGGAGGAGGAGGAGGAGGAGGTGTGTACACTCAGAGAAGCAGACCCACAGAAGGCATCTTGCTCAAGGGCCCCCAAACCCTGGATCCAGCACTACTTATGGTCTTTCAGTCAAGTAGAGAGGCACACAGCCCATTCGGCCCTAATGTTAAGACTGTGGTTATTCATTTATTTATTACATTTCTATACTGCCCAATAGCCAAGGCTCCCTAGGCAGTATATCACAGTGTGAGAGCTGGTGGGGTGTAGTGGTTAGAGTGTTGGACTGGGAGTTGGACCAAGAGATCTTGGTTCTAGTCCCCTCTTAAATAAATGCATTTGGTGTTGCATTTTAATGTGAAGTTACATCTCTCCTGTAGATATAAATTTACAATTTTTACAGTTTTATTCTAAGATGTACAGTATGGGTAGTGAAGTATCAGAGTGAGGCCTGGATATATTTTTCTCATTTTGATCTCCCATGTTTGGATTCTTCATAACAGCAGTTTCTTCCAGCTCCCTTACGGAGGAAATTATGAAAGCAATTTGGAGAAGGTGGATTTGGTTTTCCAGGTCCTGCTTTATATAATCAGGCTTATCTGCTGACTCGTACTGAATTTTGATCTTTCCTGCCTGCATCAGATCTTCCATCTTGGTCAGTTTTGGAAACTTCTTGTCTGGTTCCTCTCTCAAAATGGAAGATACTAGGTTCTAGACATAGAAGAACACATAGGGTTCCTCCCACAGATTCTATAGTTGGAGATGTGTGGCATATAATGTCATGTCAATTACACTTTGATCCATTTTCTCATGCTAAATTGACTTTATGGGGCAATCCAGTCTAAAAATTGGTAAGAAAATGTTTTTGTGGCAGATATGGACAGATAAGATCATTTTTACTTTGCATCGACTGGTGGGTGCCGACAATGAGTTCTTGTCATTTTCTGTCCTGCATGCTAAATGTGACTTGCCAGCTATGGCTGAATGGCAGTACTTGCAATTGCAGCATTTGTTAGTATCTAGTATCCAGCCGCTTTTACAGCATCAGAGTCTCCATCATTATTGGAAGCACTTATTGAGGCTGGTCGGGCAAAGCGACCCATGATCCATGTCTATAAATACTTGGTATTGGTGAATAAATATCATATACAGGATTTTAAGCAGGAGTGGAATAGGGAATTGGATTGTCCCATTCTACCTAATCAGTGGATTGCCACTTTGGTGTCTATACCTGTTGCATCTATGGATCTTAGGCTGCATCTAATTCAGCAAAAACTTACCTTTCACCTCTTTAATAAGGGATCATCTAATTCAGCTAATTGCTGGTGGTGCAATGCAGCCAATGCTTCTTTTAAACGTATGTTTTGGCTGTGTCCAGTAGTTGCTGCTTTGGGGGAGGAGGTTATCATATGGATAAATTTTGTGCTGGAACAGTCTTTAATATTGCTGATGTACGCATGCTTTTAAGCTACTTACCTGCTTCATGGAAATTAAGTAATAGCCAGTGTAAATGGATTCTCCATGCCCTTTTGACAGCTGAAAGACTGATATCACAACACTGGAATGATAAACACTCACCTTCTATAGTGCAATGGACTGAGGAGCTTACAACACTTTCAATATTTGAATGGGTGGTACATAAACACCACCTTTGAATGGATAATTATGTGGATATCTGGTCCATTTTTGTCGAATCCTATTATAATTGCTAGAAATGTGTATTTTAATATATATGCATGGAATATATATTCATTGCTATTGTTGTTGTTCAGTCGTTAAATCGTGTCCGACTCTTCGTGACCCCATGGACCACAGCACGCCAGGCCTTCCTGTCCTCCGCTCTCTCCCGGAGTGTGCTCAATTTCATATTCATTGCTATGGATATATGTAAATTCATGGAGGAGGAGGAGGAGGAGGAGGAGGAGGAGGAGGAGGAGGAGGAGGATAGAAAAAATAGAAACGGAGAGAAACCAAAACAGACAGATTTATCCATCCCTAGACCCAGATTCATTGCCTGCTATGATCTTGATAGGGGTAATGGAGAAATCTGAAGCAGACGAAAATGAGCATGGATGTCTAAGAATCTGACCTGTGGAATTCACTGCAGGCTGACCTCCTCAGGCGTAGAGTCTGTGGACTTTGGGATCTTTTCTCTTACTTTCCCAAATTGTATGCAAATTTATTGATAGGAAAATAAACAAGTTTCTGCTGAGACTGGTAAATACACGCAGGCAAAAGTTGGACAGAATGGGGGGGGGCAATACACTAAGGGAGCAATCCTAGGGCCACTAGTCAGCAGCTAGACAGCCATAGGATATGCGGTTTTCCAGGAACCGACCTCCCTCCCCTTCCACACTGCCTTGGAGGCAGCGCAGAATAGCCCCGCACTCCCCACTTGGAAGAGGAGCACAGAGCGGCCAAAACGGGGCATTTCGGGGGTGTTCTGGGGTGGGGAAGGCAGAAATGTCAGTATGACCCATCCCATGTGTCATCCAGCAGCTTCCTCTCCTGCTCTGCCTTCCCACGGCTAGACAGCCGAAATTGGCCATCTAGCCGCAAATGTAGGGCAGGAGAAGCACGGAGGGAATGATCCCCTCCATGCTTCTCCTGCCCTGCATTGGATAGGCAGTCGCCTCCAAGTTCAGAAGCAGCCACCTATCCCCATAGGATTGCGCCCTAAGTGTTACATACTAAGGAAAATTATGCAAATTGTTGCAAACCCTTTTATGGAATCATTTGCATATTTTTCTGCATAATGAAAAAAAAGTCGAATCTGACTGTGAATGGATGATGGAACAGAAGGTGCCTGACAATCCATGAAACACAAACGGAGCAGATTTTATACAATCCATGCATCCCTAGGTCTTGGATCATCATTGCCACATATCAGACCCACCCCTCTTCTCCCAGGAAATACCAGTCTGAGAATTCATTGTGCCTGCAGTTAAGGACTGGGTGATTAATTTGTCTTGCTAAGAGGAGCACAAGCCAGCATATCATTTTCGATCAAAACCTTTTTCCAAAATCCAGGAGCAGAAAACCTGACATTTACCGCAAGGACTGGGATAGGACTGATGATTACCATTCTGCAGGCTTTTGTGCAAAGGACGGGTGGTCTGGTGACAGAAAATCTGCAAAGCATTACACAGAAATGATTTTGAAAGGATATCTCAACCAAATTAAACTTTCAAGTAATGCCCAGCAGGGGATAAGAAAAAAATTAAAGTTTGTTCTCTCTCTCTCTCTGTCTCTGAAGTATTCCATTAAAAAATGGTCCAGAACAAAATCCCAAGTTTATATGAGTAGGAGAAGGAACTAACCCAAGATAAGGATGTTGCAAAATTGTGCAGTTAAGTACCAATAGCTGACATTATCTCCGTTCAAGCATAGGGATTAATACTGTTTAATAGCAATTTCTTAGCACTTACGTATACACATATTTCATTCCCCTTTCTTTTTTTGCTAGTTGCCCTCTTGAAATTAAATATATATATATATATATATATATATATATATATGTATATATATAATCGCTTCCTAATCTTTTAACAAGAAGTCAAGAGCTAACTACATTCTAAAACAATTTTAATCAGTAGAGATTGTAGTCACACTGCATGAGTTCAGTTTGAATCTTTAGCAAACACAGGATAGATTATGTGGCAAGGTCGTTATTTTTTTTCTTCCTTGAAGCATGGTGACTTTTTACAGTCACCTTATCATGGAAATCCAGGTGGATTCTGATCTTGGGAGAGGTTCAGTAAATGCCCTAATTGTCTGTAGGCTGACAAGAGTTCATCAGACCTCAAGTGTCAGGTCTGCTGAACTTGAACATGTGTTCAAACGTTCATGAAACTTGTGTCCAACTTGAGCTCTGCCAAAGAGTGATTCAGAAAAAATAATCTTTCTTACAATAGTCTCCCATCTAACAGGGGGAGCTGTAGCAAGTGACTTACTAGACTTGGGAACTAGATATTCTGGACTAGGTCAGACAACTGACCGTAGCATGTCTGATCATGCTTCTGGCTGCATTTGGAAGATCATATTTTGCCTTAATAAATTGAATTATAAACTATCCTTTTCCCTGGGTATGCTCCCCTTTTGCTCCTCCCTTTTGGAGTGAGTTGCAATTCATCTAGGATGTCTCTCTAATTAACCATAGTTTTCTGTTTTATGCAACCCAGGAAACTATGATTACAGGCTTCAGAACAACCCAGGATATGAAAACTTCAAACCATGGCTTGTTCCAAAGCTGTTAACTATAGTTTCCTGGTTTGGATGAAATGGTAATCTGTGGTTAATCAGACACTTTGTGGTTTTAACTGGTGTTGTGCCAAATCCTGTTCCCTATTTGGGGGATTTTTTTTCTCTCCCTGTGAAAGAGGCATTGTTTTTTCGGCCTCTTTCACAGGGAGGGGGAGAATTCTGGAGAACTTTCCTCTTGGGGAGGGGACAGGGTTTCCACATACTTTTTTTAAGTTTGGGAGATGGCTAAAGGATTTTCTTTCTATTTAATTTTATTTTGTTTACTTGAAAAATGCCCTCAGCATGAGACTCTTTTCAGAGAGTCTCCTCCAGCCCAGTAGCACTTCTTGAACTCCCATGAGACCACATGACCTTGCCCTCTCCTGTAGGCATTCAAGAAGAATTCCTGAGCTGCAGAAGCTTTGCAAAGAGTCTGCGGCTGTTGCAATCAAGAACAAATTGGACTTTGGGAGCTTTAGAAAAAACGCTTCTCTTGCTTGCTCTATGTTTTGTACATCGCCCAGAGTAGCTGGATGACCGGCCAGATGGGTGATTAATAAATAAAATAAAATAAAATAAATGAATGAATGTTGCTGCAAGGAAGAAGAGAATTTGTCTAAAGCTCTAAAAGCCCCATTTGTCCTTGCTTTGCAGAGCTTCTGCAGCCCAGAAGCCCTTCCTAAATGCCTGTAGGAGACGGTATGGTCACGTGCTCAACCATGGGAGTTCAGAAAGAGCTTCCAGGCTGGAGAAGCTTCTCTCTAAAGAGTCCTGGGCAGCTGCAAGTGCAGGGGGGCGGGGTAAAGTTTTTAAAAAATAGAAAGAAGATCCTCAGCTACCACCTGCACTTAAAAAGGTAAGCTGAAATCCTGTCCTCTTCCCAAGGAGAAAGTTACTTTAAATTCTCCCTCCCCAGCCGTTTTTGCCAGAGTTTTTGTTCCACTCCCACCACCCACAAAATGCCAAAAATTGAAGAAATGAAATTTTCCGCAGAGCACTAGTTTTAATTGCTTGTTCCATGAAAGGAGTAGGAAGGGGCAAATGGCTTGCTCATATCTTATATGGTCGTTCAGACCAGGTCTCTGTCTTGAAGACATTATTAAGACAACTTTGTAGTGAAAAGAATGACCATATTCATTCACCCACGTTAACAAAACCATGTTCAGGAGTTTAACAACATCCTAACTGGAGTGAGAGAAATTACTGTTCCTTCCAAACCAAGCAGTTTCTTCTCTCCTACATTCCAGTGGTGTATTCAGAGAGACAGAATACATCAAGCAGTCTATCTTTATTGCAGTTTTACTTCCCAGAATTCTTTGCAAGTCTGCGCATGGGAGCTGGGATTAAGCTCATGGGCCTTGGGATTCTTTGGGCTCCTATTTCACTGTACATGCTCACTTGCCTAGTGGCGCCTTGTAACAGCCCTCTTTGCACAAGTCTACTGGCGTACTGTCATCACTTGCATAGGTGGAAGCTCACCTACAAGCCCTGCCCCGACCATATGCTCATATGTACACTGAGGCCTGCTGCAAAAAGCACACTCCCCAACTGCAGACTTGCACATGGACATGTGTATGGCAAGGGAGCAGGAGCTGCTGCCATAATCTCCCTCCCTCCACTCCCATGCACATTGCTTGCAGTCACATAGGCCTAGGAGAAGAGAGCTATTGTCTCGACATTCCATGAAGCACATGAAACAATCTTCTGGGCCTGCTAGATGGCAGAAACAGATTCCTCCCTTCATTCGATCACTGTAAGGAGAAATACACTGTTAGGGATCATAGAATCATAGAATAATAGGGTTGGAAGGGGCCTACAAGACCATCGAGTCCAACCCCCTGCTCAATGCAGGAATCCAAGTCAGAGCATCCCTGACAGATGGCTGTCCAGCTTCAACTTGAACGCCTCCAGTGTGGGAAAACCCACCACCTCCCTAGGTCATCGGTTCCATTGTCGTATTGCTCTAACAGTCAGGAAGTTTCTCCTGGTGTTCAGCCGGAATCTGGCTTCCTGTCACTTGAGCCCATGATTCCGTGTCCTGCACTCTGGGATGATCGAGAAGAGGTCCTGGCCTTCTTCTCTGCGACAACCTTTCAAGTACTTGAAGAGCGCTGTCATATCTCCCCTCAGTCTTCTCTCCTCAAGGCTAAACATGCCCAATTCTTTCACTCTCTCCTCATAGGGCTTCATTTCCAGTCCCCTGATCCTCTTCGTTGCCCTCCTCTGAACCCTCTCCAGCTTGTCTGCGTCCTTCTTGAAGTGTGGTGCCCAGATGATGCGCACAAACTGAGGCGGGAGTTATAAGAACGAAATGGTCTGAATAACCGTTTCATACAATCAACCCTTCACAATAGCTGCAGTTATCAATGGCTAAGCGTGTTCTTGGGGAGTGATCCTTAGAAAACAGAGCTTCATGAAGGCCCTGCATCATGGACTGCTGGGTCTCCGTCAAAAATCATAGGAAGCTGCATTATACAGAGTCAGACCGCTGGTCCATCTAGCCACGTATTGTCAGCACTGAGTGGCAGCCATGGCTCTCCAAGGTTTCAGGCAGCATTCTTTCCCAGCCCTACCTGGAGAAGCCGGGGACTGAACCCAGGACCTTCTGCATGCAAAGCAGATGCTCTGTCACTGAGCTATAGTCCCTCCCCACAAGACTAATTGTTCTACACCAATATGGTAATTGTGGACCAACCCAGATCCCCTCTAGGCCTCTAGACCTGGAGTGGACAACCTTTTTTTGTAGTTGAGGCAACATTCCCTTGTAGGTAATCTGTTGAGTGGGACATATCTGCGGTGAGGACGGCCAAAGCCAGTGGGGGGCGGGGCAAGAGCCAAAAGTGGGTAGTTGCCCTCTTTCTCTTTTTGGCGCTTTCTTTTTCTGCAACTGCCTTTTCTCTCCCCCCTCTCTTCCTTCCCATGCAGCAGCTGCCAGGGAAGGGAAAGATTGTTCTCGCCAGAGGTCTGAACTGATCAAATGCAGAAGGCTTTTGAAATTAGGCTGGTGGGCCACATGAAATTAGGCTGAAGCCCTGCATGGCCCAAGGGCTGCAGGTTGCCCACCCCTGATCTAGACCTCACCTTCAAATCATGAGGGGATCATGTGAGTTGGAGGCAAGAAGTGGCAAGCAATGGAGGGTTGCTTACTCCTTCCCCTCCCAACATCTACCCCATTTCTCCCTTCCCTAGCCACTTTTCTCCCAGCTATGACAAACTCTCCTCTGGGAATCCTGGCTTGGGAATGCAGTTCACAAGGAGGGAATATAGGGGAGAAGCAGCAGGTAGGGAAGGGTTAAGCATGTCTCCATTGCCCCCACTTCTCCTTTCCAAACTGCACCCGCCCATGCAGGGCTGATGTCAAGGGTAGACATGGTTGGGCACCTGCCAAGGTTCCACTCCCTAGCAGGGGCCCACTGACAAGAGCCCCTCTTCTTCACCATGGCAACCTGCTTGTTCAACCTGCCTCTTGTTCTGCCCCAGACAACGGTGATGGTGAGAAGGAGGAGCAGGAGATGCCACAGCCTGCTTGCGCACAGATGCTCTGCCTGTTAAGCAAGGAAGTGGTACCCAAGATGAGAAAGAGGAGGAGGAGCGAGAGCAGTTGGTGGCAATGGTCGTGAAAAAGGCTCCAGGTGCCACTTTTTGTATGTTCAGCCAAATGTCTGTCAAACTCCCAGCAGCCTATATGTATTTCAAAATTATTATTATGTTGTTGTTGTTGGAAGGGAGGGAGGGAGTTCTTTCCTAACAAAATGTTTTGTTCATGTGACTCATGTTGTACCGACCGAGTGAAAGAGGAGAAAGAGATTAACAGAGCAATCCTATGCAGATTGAGGGTCACCTCCGAGCCTGAGGGCGACCGCCTATCCAGTGCAAGGTGGGAGGAGTGGTGAGGAGCGGATCTTCTCCCCACTCCTGCCACCCTGCTTTCACAGCTAGACAGCCAATTTCACCTATCTAGCCATGGGACCTCGGAGCATGGAAAGGAGTGGCCAGATGACACATAGGATGCATCGTACCAGCATTTCCAACCTCCCTGCCCCACCCTGCCCCTGGGAATGCCCCCTTTTCCCTGCTCTGTGCTGCTGCTCCAAGTGCGGAGCTGATCCAAGCTGCCTATGAGGCGGTGTGGAAAAGGGTGGAGGTGGGTTCTCTGGGGACAGACCTCGAAGTGCAGGCTCCGAGGTCAGTTCCCGGGAACTAACCTATCCTACGGCCATCTAGCCGCTGACTAGCAGCCCTAGGATTGAGCCCTAAATTATTTAAAGTATCTGTAAATGTTTTAAATTACTGTGAGCTTGCCCTTTACATTTTATTTTTAATATATACATACATGGATGAATATGATTGTTATTATTACATTGTTCCTTTGGTGGGATTTTAAAAAGTCCATGGATGGACAGGGAGAGGGGAAATATCGACAAAACACAATAAAAATGGACAGAAAACATTTCTCTGGCAGGCAGCAAGATAACACCATCAGGGGAAGCAGCTGCAGCAATGGGTGGGGAGGATGGAAAGACAAGATGTCTCTTTTATTTTAAAAAAATGAGAGCAAAGCACAGATTTGGTAAGGAAATGAGCGAAGAATGAAAAGGAGACAACTAAATGATTTTTTTTTTAAAGGATACTTGAGTTGTTCATTAAAAAGGAAGAAAGAAAGGAATATGTTGGAACAGAACTCTAGCTTGCAAATGTTTGCAGAAGCCAAGCTTTAGACACCAGTTTTGCAACATTCAGTATTAACTGAATGTGTTTAAAAATAACAACAGTGCCTGAGTCAATAATTCACAACAGGTTCAATAAACTCTCCTGAAACTCTTCTATGCTAAGTATCAGGGTGTCAACTGGGTCTTTTTTGTGTACTATCTATAAACAGTTCTCATATTTTAAATTATAATAAATAATAATCTAAATGTCATTTAAACAACCCACCAGCAGCAAAAACTGAAGTGTGTAGCATTTTATGTGAAAATAATACAGTACGATTCTGTCATTTCATTAGAAAATTAAGCAACTGACCTGATTTCTTCAGACTGCGAGCACGTGGTCACTAGTGCTAAAATAGTCTAGTAGGGGAGTGAAACATTGTACCTCCTCAGGTTCTGGGCACCACACTTAAGAAGGATGTGGACAAACTGGAAAGGGTTCAGAAGAGGGCAACGAAGACGATCAGGGGACTGGAAACAAAGCCATATGAGAAGAGACTGAAAGAACTGAGCATGATTAGCCTTGAGAAGAGAAGACTGAAGGGAAATAGGATAGCGCTCTTCAAGTACTTGAAAGGTTGTCACAGAGAGGAAGGCCAGCATCTCTTCTCGATCATCCTAGAGTGCAGGACACAGAATCATGTTATAGGAAGCCAGATTCCGGCTGAACATCAGGAAAAACGTCCTGACTGTTAGAGCAATACGACAATGAAAGCAATGACCTAGGGAGGTGGTGGGCTCTCCCACACTGGAGGCATTCAAAATGAGGCTGGACAGCTACCTGTCAGGGCTGCTTTGACTTGGATTCTTGCACTGAGAGGGTTGGACTCGATGGTCTTGTAAGCCCCTTCCAACCCTACTATTCTATGATTCTAGGTTTGATATTTGCACATGAAAATTCCTTCTCAACTTTGCAACTACAGTACTCTCTTGTGAATATTTGAAGATTGCTAAACCAGAACTCCTAATTTAATATATACATTTAAAATAATCATGGAAGGAGGATTTCATCTTTTGATTAGCCTATGTGTGCCAATGGAAAATGAAGTCACACTTTGATCTGGAGATGCATGAAATGTATTGAGAAATTTCTCAAGTCTTCTTGAAAGATTTTCTTTTCCTTCCCTCAAAATTGCTCACATATTTTGCACAGGTGGGAACCTTTATATTCAGTTCAAAAGTTGCTTTCGACGAAGTTTATAACAGTGGCATCTTACAAGCCGCTCCTCACTGACGCTAGGGATGTTCAAATTTTGCTAAATCTGCTCCTCTGTGTTCCGTGGATTGTCAGGTGTCTTTCATTGTGTTGTCCTCTCATTGATGGAAGTGGATTTTTTAAGCAGCATTTTGTTTTACTTCCAGTAATTCACATTAGCGCTAATGCACATTTGCGCACTTGAACTCTTGAGGAAATCCATGAATGCGCGTTAGTGAATGCAAATTAGTGCCAATGCAAATTTGCACAAATGCAAATTGGCAAATTAGTGCCAATGCAAATTTGCATTCGCACCCCATGAAAAGGGGGTGTCATGGACTGGCAATGCCCTGTCCCATGAGTGAAAGTGAAAGCGTAATCTGGGCATTCTGGGGAAAAAATGGTGGCCACCACAGAATTGGCCCAGAATGGCCATTTTCCCCCAAAGCACTCCAGAATGCTGTTACAACTTGTGCATTCCATGGGCAGCTGCTGAGATGAACCCCAACTCATTTCTGTCCCACTTGTCTGCCCTCAAAAGGGCTTTCAGAGCAGCTTGCAAAAGTTTTAAAACACTAAGAACATATAAAGATTATTAAGACAATAGAGCAGCAATCAATCCAAATTTAAAACAGAGCCAGGGTCGCCCAAGTTAAAACAATCCTGAAACAGAAGATCTCAAAGATCTGGGTAAATAAAAAGCTTGTCATCTGGTGCCCAACCGATATTAGAGGTGGTGCTAGGTGAGCCACCCTGGGGAGGGTATTCCAAAATAGTGGCACCACGGCCAAGAAGCCCCTATCTCAGGTCACCACTTGCATCACATGTGAAGGTGGGAGGCCCCCCAAAAGGGCTTCAGAAGAACTTTGTAACTGACTGCAGTCATAAAACCAAGGTAGAACATTTGCAAAAATATGACCCCCTTTCCGCAGTGGTACTGCCCAGAATTCTACCACTTCATTCAGTTTAATGTGTAGGATGGCTCTTCAGGATGGGAGAGAAATTCATTCAGTTCAAATTTTATTGCAAACTCACCTAATTCACACTTTCGAACCATTACGCAAATGGAAACCAGTTTTCCTTTGAAATTCGCACTTCTCTGAATTTTGAAATGGAGTCCTCCAATCAAAAACTTTATCCAAACGTGTATATTAGGGGAAAGTGCACACAAAAATGCACACGTTAGTGACAGTAACATACAGAAAGGCATTATATTAGGACATTTGCTTGCACAAGGGTGCATATTTGGCAAAACTGCATATAAAAATGCATGTATTAAGAGAAATGCACACAAAAATATAAACAAATTTTCATACAACCTTTAAAAAAATCTCAAAGTTCAGGATCAAATGAACTTAAGATTGGAGACATTTAAAATTGAGAGAAACCAAAATTGCTGTATTCATCCATACCCTAATGGCTTTTTATTCCTGAGAAGTCTTGAGACAGATTAAACTCAGCGTGCACTTAAGGATGATTCCAGATATCATGCAATCACCTGGCCTTGTTCACGGAATCTTACAGGTGATTCAGACGTTTTATTTATTCGTGTCAGAAGCATCACAATTAAAAACATACTAGAACACATAAAATTTAAAATATAAGATGTAGAAGCTAAGATATATAAAAGTTAGACAAATCTTGCCCCAAAACTAGCAATGTTAATTGCGTTCTGTCACGCTGTCATAAGGTCCTCATGTGTACATTGGTCAGGGCACAAAGGGCAAGTATACATATGTGTTGTTGTCTGCAAGTCTCCACAGTCGCATAGGGCAGAGATCACTGGATAGCCCCATTTATTCCAAGTGTCTCTAGATCTTGTTACACCCGTACTCAGTCTATTCAATGATTTCCAAACTTCCCAGCTTTCATCGGAACCGGGTGCCCGCTCCTCCGCTGGTTCCATCCAGTGTTGATTCTTTGTAGCTTGCCATAAGTCCATTCTACTTTTGAATACATCAAAGCCTTCCGTCGATCTGAGGACGCTCCTCCTGGATTTTAATCTCAGGAATAAAATTCAGACGTTGCTGAACCAACGTCTGGTTCAGATGTTGCTATCTGCCATTCGTAACCCTCCTGTACGTATGGCCCAGCTGCCCAATTCCAACCAGGAATCCAGAGAAATGCCCCTGGCCACACTCCAGAGGCCCACTTGTCAAGCCCCTGCTCGCCCCTGCCCACGCTCGCCCCTGCCCACGCTCAGCAAATGGCCTGCACTCATCCCGGCAGCCTCATCGAGGTTTGCAGTCACCATTTTTGGGGGAAATAAATGGCAATCGCAAAAATGTGCATATTTGGATATGCGTGAAAATGCACATTTTTGCAAAAATGTGTGTTTCACACATATGCAAATATGTGCATTCAGAGAATGAACATTTGCGATCACCATTTTATTTTTTTAAAAAATGGGGCTGCGGGGCTTGACAAGGCCACTGGGATGAGTGCGGACTGCTCGCTGAGCATAGGAGGGGATTGGCGAGCAAGGCAGAGGCTGGGCGGGCGCCTGGAGAACCTGGATGGGGGTGCGTTCGCACATCCCTACCCTTCTGTTTTCCCCCACCACTTCTCTATTTTTCCTTACTGCAGAAAATCCATTCAGGAGGAAAAGATGGAGGAGCTGCATGGTGCCTTTTGAGTGGTAGCAGTAGGAGCCCTCCATCTGGAAGCAGTCCAAGTGATACTGGGAGATTCATGAACAGAACTCCCATGGTTTTATAATGATTTACAGCAGAAATGTTTTTTGGCAGCGGAGGGGGGGTAATCTGATCAGAAGTATTAAGTGTGTGGGGGGGATGCATTTTAATGCCGTGCACAACTGCTACTTGCCCTGCAAGGAAAAACATTCTTTGAAAAAAATGGCATGGGTAAAAGGGTTAAATCATGGTCCTGATTGGATTTGGAGCCCCCCAAGGCTGCAATTAAACTTTTAAAACACTGTGTAAGAACTGATCACAGATCTTCTGGTGGCATGTTTAATTTGGCCCTCCTCTCCACATGCAGAATTGGAAGGAGGGGTCCTGATTTAGACACAAGCATCTCATTAAAATCCTATGCATGGCTACTCAGAAGTAAGCTCCATTTGAGTTTGCTGGGATATACTTGGAGGTAAGTGTGTACAGGTTTTGCAGCCTAAATCATAAAATGTTCTTATAGACATACTCAGCACTATTTGGAAAATAGCAAGGATCTTTTCTCCCTTGCTAATTCACAAGTGTCCAACAATCCCTTCTACATATTTTCTTCATAACCATGAGAGCTAGAAACTTCAATTTAAAAGAAAGGAAACTCTGTGTGCCATCATGTGTGGTGTAGCTGCAGCCAAAGTCAGATAAAAATGGAGAACATCAAAAATCACACAGTGAAAAGGAGAGACAATATCCCAGGATGTAATAAACCGAGAGTTGTGGTTTTTTTTTTTTATTTCTTGAAGTAACAACACATTTTGGGCCCTGTATCATATATTTCTGCATCTTCTTCAGGGATTACAACTTTTAAATGTAGTCTGCAGAGCTCTCTGAAACGATATATGTCTCCAAGGATAAACCCCAAGACATATATCTTTTCAGAGATCTCAGCAGGCTAAATTTAAAAACTTTAACCCCTGAAGAAGGCCCAGAAATATATGGTACAAGGCTGAAACACGTGGGACTATTCTGAGGAATAAAACTTTATTTTTATATCCTGGGATTTTGTCTCTTCACCGTGTAGTTGTGACCACAAATTATGTTTGATGAGTGTGATGTGGCTGGTAACATAACCCTCTTGTAGGCCTTTTCTCTGTCTAAACATGCATAGGATTGCACCCTTAGACTTAAAAAAAGAGAAATATTGAAGGATAGGCTGAGCTGCATGTCATGTGGAGATTTGGGTTCACCTGTTTAGATAGCATAACAAAATTAAAAAGTTAATTAAAAAAAAGATATTTCCTTTTTTAAATGTATACATATATAAATTACCCAGCTCATAAATTTGAGGAATGTGGGCTATAGAATCCAATACACAGCAGCAAAGCTACTCCGTTATTAAGTCTGTAATTGCCAATAATTAATTTGCTAATTGCATGCAACTAATCTGTGTCCTTTTTGTTTTATATCAATTAACAGAGTAATTAAAAAAAAAGCAATCTCCTTGATAGTTCCTCACTGGCAGACCTAGCCCAGCAGAGCTAATGGAACAGGGCAACCCCTTTAACTAACCTCATTAGGATCCCTTCTTTTGTTGAACGTCCTGTAAGAAATGGTTAATTTTGCTGCAGGAAAGTCTTTGATGTTAAGAGTGCTAATGAGGGGGCTAAGAAGCTCTGATTTGATGTTTGTTTAGAAGGCTGTTTTGCTAGGCACAGTGGAAATACTATGTGCTCTATCTCTATTTCTCAAATCCAGCTATAGGCGGATAGGAATTTTTCATCAAGCAGTACAGCTTTGAACAACAGTGTCCATTTGACATAGGCATGAATCTGTTATACTGGACCAGGAGGCTGATGCCCAGTTTTATGGCATTCCAGGAAAGCAATTTCAGGCTTACCAGCCCACTCCAGAGATGCTTCAACATTCCCTTACCTCCAGCAGGACACCTTAGCAGAGCATTTGACTCCATTCTTATTTACTCCCCACAACTACTACAGTTCTGCTACCTCTTCCATCTGGAATGATTCAGTAGCTCCCCACTGGAGATCCTCCAAAGTCACAGCCTTTGGAATTTCCTGGCAGAAAAAGAAAGCATTCTTCCTGAAATATATAGAAGAGTTGTTGTTCAGTCGTTCAGTCATGTCCGACTCTTTGTGACCCCATGGACCATAGCACGCCAGGCCTTCCTGTCCTGCGCTCTCTCCCAGAGCGTGCTCAAGTCCATATTCATTGCATCGGTGAGGCTATGTAGCCATCTCATCCTCTGCCGTCCCCTTCTCCTTTTGCCTTCAATCTTTCCCAGCATCAGGGTCTTTTCCAGGGAGTTTTCTCTTCGCATTAGGTGGCCAAAATATTTCAGCTTCAGCTTCAGGATCTGTCCTTCCAATTAGCACTCAGGGTTGATTTCCTTTAGGACTGACTGATTTGACCTCCTTGCAGTCCAGGGGACTCGTAAGAGTCTTCTCCAGCACCACAATTCGAAAGCATCAATTCTTCGGTGCTCAGCCTTCCTTATAGTCCAGCTCTCACAGCCATACGTTGCTATTGGGAAAACCATAGCTCTGATTATACAAACCTTTGTCAGCAAGGTGATGTCTCTGCTTCTTAATATGCTGTCTAGGTTTGCCATAGCTTTCATGGCTTTTCTTGGCAAGAATACTGGAGTGGGTTGCCATTTCCTTCTCCAGGGGACCACATTTTGTCAGAACTCTCCACCATGACCTGTCCATCCTGGGTGGCCCTGCACGGCATAGCTTATGGCTTCACTGAGTTACACAAGCCCCTTCGCCACAACAAAGCAGTGATCCCTGAAGGGGATATAGAAGAGAGTCACATCTAATATAAGTTACAATGTATATAATCTCAGCTTCAGCATGCTGCTAGAATGCACACGTCCCCAATCTGGTACCTGCCAGATGTTTTGGACTACAACTCCCAGAATTCCTGGTCATTGGCCGTGCTAGATGGGGCTTATGAGAGTTGTAGTCCAAACATCTCGAGGACACCAGGTTGGGGAAGGCTTCTATAATGTTATGTTGCAATCCTTTATGTCGGGGTGGGGAACCTGTAACCTTGCAAATGCTATTGGATTCCATCTTCCATCAGCCTCAGCCAGCATAACCAATGATCAGGGATGATGGGAGTTGTAGTCCAACATCTAAAGGGCCACAGGTTCCCCACCCCTGCATTACATAAAGCCTTTGCTTCTGTTCCATCATGGAACAGCCTGACCCAGATATAAACCTCTTCTCCATCCCCTTAAAATCAGTAACAAAATAGTAACAATTATTATAAATTAATTCTGTTCTGGGTGTATTTCTTTTCCATCTTTCTGGTTCTTTCTCATTCATTGTTCTCAATCATATTTTTTTCCTTTGCTGTCATATGTACTTGTAATTTTCAGGATCATGGACAGGGAAAGAAATCTCACATAAATTTCTTCTTGCATTACACTACTCACACAAGAGACTGAACACCACTGACATAAACAAGTAGTGGCCAGTAACATCTGCACCAGCTCTTAAACAATTCAATGATCCATAGCTCAGTGGAGATTTGAACTGGAGACTTGTGTTCATAACCATTTGTAAGGTTCAACTTTCATTTATAGTCAAGTTTAGTAGGTAGCCTGTTCCCTTGGTTTCACCCTTCGGTTCTGTGGCAGAGGTGAGGAACCTGTAGCCTTCCGGATGGTGTTAAACTACAATTCCCATTATCTCTGACCACTGGCCATGCTGGACAAGTTTACATGAGAACCGGTGTCTTTATACGACTAGCAATGGTAATTGAGGCCTAGTTGTCAGACCCACCATTAACACCTACTCTGGAGCTTCTTTCCAATGTATTTTCTGGTGCCTCAATCAGTGATCAGCTGTTTCTGAGAGCCACCATTTTAATTTCCAACAGTGCCCTGGAGTGATGCTATGTCTGGGGCATTGTGGGGGAAAAAAATCTGTCTCCCAGCTAGGGATGTACAGATTTTGTTAAATCCCTTCCATCTGTGTTTTGCAGGTTGTCAGGCAACTTTTGTTCCATCGTCTGCTCATTGACAGAATCAGATTTTTTCTAGACAGGTATGAGAATTTTGTTCCTATGTGCAAATGTGCATTAGCACTAATGTGCACTTGCATAAATGCGCATTTGGAAAACCCTCCAAAATGTAAAACACCAGGGCCCCCTCAGCCCTGCAGCCTATCCTGCTAATTGTCACTGAGATGGTAATCCTATGAATTGGCTGTACCACATCAGACTCCTCAGATGGGGGCTCTTGCAAATGAATCCTGCTCAAAAAAATCTTGCAGCATAGAAAACTAGCATGCCAGGGTAATGGGGCTTCACCATGATATGATATGTTTCCATGTGCAGGGAGAAGCATTGAACCATGTCGGCTCTCACTTGCACTCTGAAGTGGCTTGGCCCACACGCCACTTTACTCCAGGCTTTCTACCACCGTGAGCCCTAGTAAGAACATACAGTATCGGTGGAATGCCTGTATCTGATTGACTGCGTTTCTTGGAAATTATTTTTCATACAAATAGTCACGTACTAAATACAGGAAGAGGTGTAAAGAATGACTCATAGGGCTTCTACGTGCGCTCAACATTCAATATGCATGTCACATTTTCTCTGACCTCGCTTCTTACAGGATTCTCTTGGGTTCTGTTGTGATAGTCTGAGGAGTTCCCCTGTGTTCTGTAGACTGTGTGTGTGACAAGTGCAAAATGAAGTGGAACAGAATCTCTCTCTCTCTCTCTCTCTCTCCTTTCCTCCCTCCCCCACACTTTCATACACATGACACACACACTCGTGCACTCCCAAATCCCCTGGATTGATCATTTAGCCATTTTCCTCCATAATCAGCTTATGTAGTAAAGACAAATGAACTGAGTGGAGAGAAACTGGTGCGACTGTACAGGACTGTCAGCTGAAAAATTCAGCATCATCTGTCTGCGTGAGCAAAACATACACCTGTGTGTGTGTCATGTAGAAAAGATAGTTTCCCCTAAGTATCCGTTGTCCCATGGTTTGTTGTTGTTGTTGTTGTTCAGTCGTTCAGTCGTGTCCGACTCTTCGTGACCCCATGGACCATAGCACGCCAGGCCTTCCTGTCCTGCATTCTCTCCCGGAGCGTGCTCAAGTTCATATTCATTGCATCCGTGATGCTATCTAGCCATCTCATCCTCTGCCGTCCCCTTCTCCTTTTGCCTTCAGTCTTTCCCAGCATCAGGGTCTTTTCCAGGGAGTTTTCTCTTCGCATTAGGTGGCCAAAATATTGGAGCTTCAGCTTCAGGATCTGTCCTTCCAATGAGCACTCAGGGTTGATTTCCTTTAGGATGGACTGATTTGACCTCCTTGCAGTCCAGGGCACTCGTAAGAGTCTTCTCCAGCACCACAGTTCGAAAGCATCAATTCTTCGGCGCTCAGCCTTCCTTATAGTCCAGCTCTCACAGCCATACATTACTACTGGGAAAACCATAGCTTTGATTAGACGGACCTTTGTCGGCAAGGTGATGTCTCTGCTTCTTACTATGCTGTCTAGGTTTGCCATAGCTTTCCTTCCAAGGAGCAAGCGTCTTTTAATTTCATGGCTACAGTCACCGTCTGCGGTGATCTTGGAGCCCAAGAAAGTAAAATCTGTCACTGCTTCCATTTCTTCCCCTTCTATATGCCAGGAAGTGATAGGGCCAGATGACATGATCTTCGTTTTTTTAATGTTGAGTTTCAAACCAGCTTTTGCACTCTCCTCTTTCACCCTCAACAAGAGGCTCTTGAGATCCTCTTTGCTTTCTGCCATTAGGGTGGTATCGTCTGCATATCGGAGGTTGTTGATAATTCTCCCGGCAATCTGAATTCCGACCTCTGATTCATCCAACCCGGCATTTCTCATGATGTACTCTGCATATAAGTTAAATAAGCAGGGTGACAATATGCAGCCTTGTTGTACTCCTTTCCCAATTTTGAACCAATCGGTTGTTCCATGTGTGGTTCTTACTGTTGCTTCTTGACGCTCGTACAGGTTTCTCAGGAGACAGGTAAGGTGGTCTGGTACTCCCATCACTTTAAGAATTTGCCACAGTTTGTTGTGATCCACACAATCAAAGGCTTTAGCGTAGTCAATAAAGCAGAAATAGACGTTTTTCTGGAATTCTCTTGCTTTCTCCATGATGCAGCGAATGTTGGCGATTTGATCTCTAGTTCCTCTGCCTCTTCTAAACCCAGCTTGTACTTCCGGTAGTTCTCGGTTCGCATACTGCTGAAGCCTAGCTTGTAGGATTTTGAGCATCACCTTGCTGGCATGTGAAATGAGCGCAATGGTGCGGTAGTTTGAACACTCTTTGGCGTTGCCCTTCTTTGGAACTGGAATGTAAACTGACCTTTTCCAGTCTTGTGGCCACTGTTGAGTGTTCCAGATTTGTTGGCACATTGAATGCAGCACTTTAACAGCATCATCTTTTAGGATTTTAAATAGCTCAGCTGGAATACTGTCATCTCCGCTAGCTTTGTTGTTACTAATGCTTCCTAAGGCCCACTTGACTTCACTCTCTAGGATGTCCGGCTCAAGTTCAGTGACTGCACTCTCATGGCTATCAGGGACATTCAGATCTTTCCTGTATAGTTCTTCTGTGTATTCTTGCCACCTCTTCTTAATCTCATCTGCTTCTGTTAGGTCCCTGCCTTCTTTGTCCTTGATCATGCCCGTCTTTGCACAAAACGTTCCCTTGAGATCTCCAATTTTCTTGAAGAGATCTCTAGTCTTTCCCATTCTGTTGTTTTCCTCGATTTCTTTGCATTGTTCATTGAAGAAGGCCTTCTTGTCTCTCCTTGCTATTCTCTGGAACTCTGCATTCAGTTGGGTATATCTTGCCCTTTCTCCTTTGCTTTTCGCTTCCCTTCTTTCGTGAGCTACTTGTAAAGCCTCATCAGACAGCCACTTGGCTTTCTTGCATTTCTTTTTCTTTGGGACGGATTTCGTTGCTGCCTCCTGAACAATGTTACGGACCTCCGTCCATAGTTCCTCAGGCACTCTGTCTATTAGGTCTAATCCCTGAAATCTATTCCTCACCTCCACTGTATATTCATCAGGGATATGATTTAGGTCATACCTGAACGGTTTAGTGGTTTCTGGTCAAACAGGTTTTTCAAACAATACACATCTCCACCAAACCCTCCACCAAACCCTCCACCAAACAGGGCAGCCGCACACCTTGCGACCAATGCTGTCCCCTTCAAAACACCTCCAGCTTTCTGGGGAGAAAAGATCATCCATCTCCAGATTGTGTTTTATAAGGGCAAGTGTGGGGAGGGGAGGGACAGTGGTCTGGTTTCCCTGGAAGCAGATGCAACGGGCCATCTTCTCCCAGCTCTGGCTCTCAGATTTTTTTCCCCCTCCCCACTCCTGTCAAGTGAAGTGTCAAGGAGCAGCTGAGACAAATCACACTGCCTCCCGCTCTCCTTGCCCATTTGTTTCTTATGAATGTGTAATGTATGCTAATTAATTCCTCACTTTGGGGGCATATGGTAAAGACATATAGATAGAGACTAATCTTGGGAGAAGGAAGAAAAGGCTTCTATGCTAGAAGCTAGGGGGAGGTGCACCAAATCCGGAAGGAGCAATGCTGGGTAGACTCAAGATCAGATCAGATGAGAAAAGACAGACAGACAGACAGAATGTATGTCCAACACTATGGCATGAAGGCAAAGGCAAAGTTAAAAAGGAAGGCAGTCAGTTTAAGGAAGGCATATAGGATGAAAGAGAGCAAACACAAATTATCAGAGAGAATCCAGAATGGCATGCCTTGATCCTCCAAGTTCAAATGCAGCTGAATCTGTCAGGTGTTTGTTTGTTTTTTCTCCAACAGTCCAATTTTAAAAAATATATATCCCAAGTTCTTTTTGTCCTGTTTGTGAAGAACTTTGCAAATTTTGGTAAGTTCTTCTGTAAAACCAACTAATTCTCACCCATTTGCACTGTCCAACTACAACCATTCCCAAGATGTAGAGGACCCTGTTTGCCTGGCTGCCATGTAGGTATTAAATATTAGAAACTTGTCAGGAAAAAAAAGAGATGGAATTGGAAACTCTAATCCAGCACCACAAACAGGGCTGCAGATACAAGGATTCAAAGCCTGACTTTTAAGAGTGGAGCTTTCAAAACCCTCTGCCTGGATGGACAAATCTGTCAGCTTTGCTTTCTCCCACATTCATTTTTTAAAAACAAAACAAAACCTCAACTTCTTTCCATCCCATTTATGAAGAAATGTGTGAATTTTGAACAGTTCTTAACAATGAACCAGATGAAATTACTACCCACCCATACCCCCTTTCCCATTCCTTCCCCCTTAAGTTTAATTCTAAAAGGGAGAACACAGCGTGATATAAGGCTGCATGGCTTCCTTGTTGGCATAAGAAAAGATGGTTTAGGGACAGTCTTCCATCAGTAGCCTTAACTTTTTCAAAAAACTTCTTTTTAGAATGTCTTTGATTTGATTTGATGTCTCCTGATCTTACCTGTTATAGGGTGCACCTTTTACCTTGCTTATATACAAGCGTATTACTGTTCATGCCCAGTTAACCCAATCCATAGTACAGACCTTCCAGACTTTTAGCAGCCTGAGGGGAAGGACAAAATGGTACCCGCCCCCCATTCCACATACAGAAGCCGAGTGGACTGATGGTTGAATCTCACTTCAACACTGGCAATGGCACAACATTCTGCACCCTTCCTGAGGACAGCAAGCTAGCTGAGAGATCACAGAGTACACCATGTAGCACACAGAGCTCTGTCCTCTTGCACCTTACTCCCACCCAGTGCATCTGCCACCTGAGGCAGCCGCTGCACTCTACCTAATGGTAGGGCCAGCCCTGCTTCCAGACGTGAGGGTAAGGTATGAAGCTGCCTTCTGCAGAGTCACACCACTCATCCATCTAGTGCAGCCTATACCCAGCAGCTCTCCAAAATCTCACCCGGAAGACCCTAAGATCTTCTTAACTAAGGGCACAGTCCTACACATGTGCAGACAGAAAAAAGCCCTAGAACTCCCAGCATTTCCCAACCAGCCTGGCTGGTTTGGGAATAGGATTTCACCCTAAAGAAGGAAGGGCTTAAACCTGGGATATTCTGAATTCAAAGCACCTGGCCCACCATTTGATCAAGACCGTGAAGTTCTCCCACTTCCAGGGCCCCCCTCTTCCTCTCAGTGGAGAGAGCAGTTTTCCACGTGCAAGAAACATAAGCATGGGCTGTTCTCCTTTGCAGTGAAAAATGAAATGAGGAAGCTCACATCTGCGCAGGGGCTCCATGCACATCACAGCATACTGAGGGTCTGGAGGGTTGTTTCTTTCCTTCTTGCCTGCTGGCTTGCAAAACAAAAGGCCTGCTGCAGGCACTTGGAGAATGCTTGAAGGAAGCCTGTATTTTCTCTGTGAGTCAGATAAAGCCCAGAGATGGACCCCCCTATCCCAGCTGTGGCGTGCTCCATGGCTGGTACATCATAATGACATGAAAATGAGACTGAGTGACACTGTTATTAACCTTTGTTACCTCAATAAATCATAGCAAACAGCAGCAATTACTCCGGCTTTCTGACAAATACTACTTACAGAGCAGATCGTTCCCTTGTTCTCTGGCTCGAGCGCGCTCTGTCTTTTAACAACTGGAAGCAAAAGGCATGCAGCTGCACATATCGAGTTGTTGAAAGCAACAGCAATAATTGAGTGCTCTTTCATAATGGCCTTTAACAGACTTCGTACGGCTCTTCTCTTCACATAGTCAACGGCTAGGTGGGGACCAGCAGTGGAATTCCTGAAATGCAGAGCATGGGCAGAATGGCTACAAGGCATCCCCAGTGTTGTCTCTCAAGGATGCATACTTTACGTAGGGGCTACAGGACTGGGGAGAGCCTATATCTCTGTCTTAAATTCCATGCTGTGTAGGTAGAAGATCCCAGGTTCAATCACCAGTCAAAAGGACCTCCAAGAGCAAGGCCAGGCAAGATTTCTCTGCCAGTCAGAGTAGGTAATACAAGAGTAGGTCTCACTCCATCGAAAGCCATTCCTTACATTCAGTTGTATATGTCCTTATAGCAAATAGGTTTGCATGTCTTTCATATACCTATGGATGTCCTGTGGAAAGCATAGCATCTATGTGAACAGAGGATCACATTAAAAAAAAAAAAAGTGAATTGTAGCTAGAGCTGGGCAAATCTATCAACCTGGATTTTGCTCAGTGCCAAGTTAGTTCTGTAACATTTCTGCATTGTATTAGCACCTTTTTTAGTTTTAGCCTGCACTAAAATATATACACATTTTTGTGCCCAGTTTTCAAAATATGTGCATGTCTGTGCACATTTTTCAAATGTATGCTTTTTGTGCACACTTTTTTGAATGTACACATTTTTGCCAGCAGTTTCCCCACCAAACAAAGCATCCTTCTGTGCATTTTCCCAAATACATGCATTTTTGTATGCACTGTTTCAAATGTACACATTTTTCTGCACACTTTTTCAAATGAATGCATTTTTTAACATTCCTTTTTGCGAACCTCATCCGAAACTTCGGAAGAGTATGGATTTCGATGTCTAACTGTGTGCTAGTTTGTGTTTAGGTTCACGAAGTGTGGATTTAGTAAGTTCTCATTGAAATTTTGACTGAACAGATTTCTCAAGCATTCTAACTGTAGTCGAATAGTCCCACCCACTTCCAACAGCGCATCCTCCCTCCTCTCCTTTGGTCCCATGTGACATTTTCTGTATCATTCTCTTCACTCAGGTCCATCCAAAGGAAAGAGAGAGAAGCTGCTCATAGACTGGTCCTCCTAGTGCATCTCTCTGTGCCTCATGGGAGAGCCTGCTCTCTCTTGCCTCCTTGAATTCTAGTT
Organism: Heloderma suspectum; assembly: GCF_057233095.1. Classification (NCBI taxonomy): domain Eukaryota; kingdom Metazoa; phylum Chordata; class Lepidosauria; order Squamata; family Helodermatidae; genus Heloderma; species Heloderma suspectum. Next base: position 304,467,640 of record NC_139461.1, on the reverse strand, counting down.
CCTGATCTTATCCAGCTGCTTGGCTGTGCCTCCCTTCCTGCCTCTTTGATATTCCTGGTGTTATTTTTGCAAAGTCTTCTGCATGGACATGATCTTGCCCATCCCATGTTACTGGTCCTAGCCCTGCCAACCTGCCTATCTGAGAATCTCAGCCCTGCTTCTTGACTTGATGAGGACCAATCTTCATGAGTGGGGACTGAATCCAGCTCTTTGTTTCCCCTCCTCTCCCGCTCATCCTGATGGCCACCAGATGGTTCTTTCCAGTCCTGGGGGCCACATATTCAATACCAGTTTGTGCATATAGTCCCTCATGCAGCACACTGTAGCCTACTTGTGCACCCACAATGGCTCTATTTGGGTCGGGGCAATTGAGTCTAATGGCAGAATTACAGCTAATCGTGCAGGAGGTCCCAAAGTGGCCTGAAACCATAAGATATTGATGGCAGCACCCCATAATTCCAGACGTATGTAGTGCTGTGGTTGCTCACTGGTGAGAGAACTGAATTCTGCACATGGTCAGAGACCCTCTTTCTTTTGGCATTTGTCCACAGCAAGGCCTTGACGCTGAAAAAAAAATGTGGTTCTGGCAATGACCCTGAGACTACAACTGTTGATGCTCTTATGCTTCCCTAATTAGTTCAGCAATTTAAGAGACATTATTTGGAAATGAGAAGCCACTTTAAAATCCCCTCAAAATATTCAATGTTTGATTTTAAATTAAGTAACTGCTTGCATCAGACATTGTGTTATTGATGGATCTAGGGAGTCGAAGAGGCCTCTGTTGTGAGTCTGTTTGAATCTAATTTAGGAGAGAAAAGCTTTGTCATACTCATCTCCCTGTGACTTATGTGTTCGGAGTTGACTTTATTTTCCCCCAATCTTATTAAGAACCTATTACACAATGAACAGGGCTGCAGAGTATGTGAGGTTAGGGGAGAGCCAAGCTTTACTGCTATACACAAAGGACAGAAAGAGAGAGAGAAGAACCAAATGGACATAAATCACCCAGAATGTCAGCAAGAAGAAGAGTCCCAAACCCTCCAAGAGTTATTTATTTTGCTGTCTTCCTTCAACACAGAATCAAAACAAAAGTGCCGAGTTCATGGAGCTCCCAAAACGAAAGCAAACTAGTGAGTCATACATGGTCCCAATCCATGCTCTGAAGTGTGCATGTGCAAGAGCAATAGGAGCCTGTATGACACTACAGAAGACTACAGAGCCCATCATTCAAAATGATTGCTATGGAAGGATGCATGTGCAAGAGTACCTACAAACCGTATAACATTAAAGGTATGAAAAAATGGCATCATTTTCATATATCTGTCCTTCCTTTTCATATACATATATCTGTATTACCTTTTCATCTCTCATCCCTCTCTTTCTCCAGTTATGAATCCCTCTGTTCCATCCCTCCCACTGATACCTGTACTGTCTAGCTTTAAACTGTAAGCGTCTCAGGGCAATGACTTGTCTGTTTGCCTGTGACCCTGTAAAGCATCAGGTACACCATGGTGACATTGCATAAACAATAACCATAATGACCCCATTTCTGTTAGGCTGTATAGAGATGCCACCTATTACAAGGTTAAACTCACCTTGCTTTCCTTTTTTGTCTTCCATGGCTTTAAAGGGGGAAAAGTGTGTTTTTTAAAAGGTAGAATATCAGGAATTAATTTTTTTAAAAAAAATCTTGCACAACAATGGCTTTTCTGAGATGATTTAAAAAAATCTAATAGCCAATATGATGCTAATGCTTCTGTCAAAAGTGAAAAGAGTGCCTTCCTGTCAATTACAAGAGGGACAGCTGGAGTCTCTCCTCTCACTGTCAGAATGTGGACATATTGCATGTCAGGGGGAAGGTAACAAATGCAGCAGGACAGCATCACCATCTGTCACCAACAGAGACACTGCGGGAACAAAGGGCCAGGCTTTTCTTACGAGAAGACGCCTGATCCAGAGAGAGGCTGACTTATACTCGACTTTTCAAAACACAATTCACATTGTTGGAGGCCTCTCCAATGCAGCTACTTCCCATATATGTATTCAAGCTGGCTCCAGAGCGTGGTATGATCAGGCATTCACTGGGGGGCCCATGCCCAGAAAGGAGGCCCCTGACCCCACATGGCTGCCATTCTCATTTTGCATGTGAGAGTTCTTCATCTGCACAAAATCTGTACCTTTCCCTCTGGGGCTGGGAGTACCTTGCCTAAATTATTATTGTTGTTGTTGTTGTTGTTGTTATACCCTGCCTTTTTCCCAATACTGGGACTCAAGGCAGCTAAAGCTTTGGCTATTGGGCGGTATAGAAATGAAATGAAATGAAGAAAGAAAGAAAGAAAGAAAGAAAGAAAGAAAGAAAGAAAGAAAGAAAGAAAGAAAGGCAATGCAGTTTGGCATGCCATCTAGTAGGGATGGCCGTCATGGGGAAATCCGACCCTGGCTGAAGTGCCTGTTCCCCAAATCTGGGAACTTTCTTTTTTTTCTGTAAAAAAAGTCATTTCTGCAAATTACTCCCACAAGTTGCATAAGTTATGCAATTTCCGGCCCCAGTGTGCGTACCTTAGGCAAATTGCAGCCGTAAATATGCCTAACTTGCACAAATGTTGGACAGAAGGTGCGCAACTTCTGGCTGCAATTTGTGCAAGTTAGGCATATTTACAGCTGCAATTTGCACAAGTTACACAAATTCCAGCTGGAAATTGTGTAACTCAGGCAAATTGCAGCCGCATCTTGAGTAAATGACTTGTTTACAGACACCTCCCCCCCCCCCGCCCCGGACAGCAAAGATCCGTGAGCTGGCCTGACTTGACACAGATCAAATCAGGCCAGGTCATGGCAAAGTGAGACAGAGTTGGCTGGGGGAGGGAGCTGCTAAAAGCTCAGCAAACCTGACCTGCCCCCCAGATGGATTCCTCTGGCATCCCTACCATTTAGTGATATTGCCAGATTTGTATTTCATGGAGTCCTCTCTCCCTGCCTCCCTCCTCCCACCTGCACATCTACCTCCCACCTCTCCCCCACCCCCACCCCACTTACCACTCCAGCAGAGGTAGAAGGCAGCTTAAAGCTCTTACTGCCAGGAAATAAGCCTTAGGAGAGTCATTTCAACCTTTTAGGCATTTCAACCTTTTAGAATGGGAAGAAAAATTGCACAAAAGCCAGGGGGGAAAGGGTGGGGTCAGGGGAAGGGGGGTGTTCAGAGGGCCAGATTGGGACTGCAGGAGGGCCAAATTTGGCCCCCGGCATGAGGGTCTCACCCATGGTTTAAAAAGAAGCAAAACAGCATTGCTCAAGCAGTATGCAAGTCAAAGAGGGAATACAAAAAGGCCCCCTTGATCCCATGTCACAGCCAGAGTTCAGAGCACATGAGAGGGTATCTCCACAGTGAATCTTTTGAACCCATCCCTGTTGGCAGTCAGTTGGATGAGCACTGGGTTTGGAGCACTGCAGCTCACTCAACCATTATGGTGAACATTACTCTTCCATGACTCATGTAGAGTCACACAGTGGCCTGCTCCTTTTAGGTATCTGTGGTGCTTCAACCATTATAGAGCCGTGCTGTGCTTCTCCTAAATGACATTAGGACACTGAGGTCATCGCTAGGGATGTCAGAGAATGCTGCGATGGATCTCGGTGAGGCCGAATGCCAGTGCATTCGGCCCCCCGAAAACCGTTGCGGAATGAAGCCCCCACCCCCCCAACCCACGAAAAGCGTATGGGACGAAGTGCCCGCCGCCCCCACCCCACGAAACGTGTGCGAAATGGAGCACTTACCTGCTCCCGTCCGCGCTGCTGGGCGAATGGCGGCTGCCCTGCGGCCGCCATTCACTTCCTCCTTCTCAGCCATGATAGGCTACGTAAATACTTACGTAGCCTATCACGGCTAACGCAGGGACGCCATTTGCATCCCTGCAGAGGCCGTGATAGGCTACGTAAGTATTTACAAAGCCTATCACGGCGGGGGGGGGGAACCCCAGCATACGCAAATGGCTGTAGCCACCGCCATTTGTGTACGCTGGTATTTTTTCCCCCCTGCCGTGATAGGCTACGTAAATATTTACGTAGCCTATCACGGCAAGGGGGGAAAAAGCCCAGCCTACACCATTTGCATACGCTGGGATTTTCCCCCTGCCATGATAGGCTATGTAAATATTTACGTAGCCTATCACGGCTCACTACAGGGATGCAAATGACGGCGGCTACAACCTGCAGGGCGAGGATTCCGGGGGGAGGGATGGAGTGCCTCCCCCCACCTGCAGAACCCGGCGGAGCCAGGTAAGCGGGGTTTCGTACACCCCTCGTCATCGCTGGATGGTTTGCAGCCCAGGATGAGCCAAGCTAGAGCCACTCCAGGATCAGGGGCCAGTGTTACCAGGGAGCATTGCAGACAGATGTCATGGATGAACAGGGCAATCGCAAATGGAGTCAGGAGCAATTCGTTCAGCAATGGGGATGGCAGCTACCGTGCCAACACTGTTGAGGATTGCCAGTTGGTCTCACTGATCCCTTATCTCCTGTGACACCTCCATGGTGGCAGTCATCTCCTCTCCTTGTCCTCCTCCTATTTATTTCTATCCAGATGCCTTGGAGGGTGGATGGATTTACTACCACTGGAGGAGGATGCTGATGCTAATGCTGAGGGTGGGGTCCCTCCAATGAGTGCCAGGTGGCTTCTGTTATACTTACCAGCATTGTCCTGTAGCTTTGGTCCGGTGGACAATTAGAATGGCAGGTTCACCTGGCATGAACCTACCTGTACACTATGTCCATCATCTAAGGACTTCCTGTAGGTGCCTCCCTCCGAGGCACACTCGGAAGGCGGCAACAAAATAGAGGGACGTCTCCGTGGTGCCCCCCCCCCCGCATTGTCCTGTAGCATTGGTCCAGTGGACAATTAGAATGGCAGGTTCACCTGGCATGAACCTACCTGTACACTATGTCCATCATCTAAGGACTTCCTGTAGGTGCCTCCCTCCGAGGCACACTCGGAAGGCAGCAACAAAATAGAGGGACTTCTCCGTGGTGCCCCCCCCCTGCATTGTCCTGTAGCATTGGTCCAGTGGACAATTAGAATGGCAGGTTCACCTGGCATGAACCTACCTGTACACTATGTCCATCATCTAAGGACTTCCTGTAGGTGCCTCCCTCCGAGGCACACTCGGAAGGCGGCAACAAAATAGAGGGACTTCTCCGTGGTGCCCCCCCCCGCAATTATGGGATAATCCCCCCAATGAGGCCTGCCTGGTGCCAACATTATTATCTTTTTGGTGCCAGGTTAAGACAGCATATGGTGAGGTTTTCATCAGGTCCTGGATTTTTCTTATTGTTGATCAAAATTGTTTTAGGTCTGTGTGTGTGTGTGTGTGTGTGTGTGCACGCACGCGCGCTATCTGTTTATATGTTTGTATGTAAATGGTTTTTATCATATATTTTAAAGTTTTAATCTTTGTAAACTTCCCAGAGAGCTTCAGCTATTGGGTGGTATAGAAATGTAGACAATGAATGAATGAACCACCTGATCCTCATCAGAAGACTGCCAGAAAAGGGCCCCCAGCATAGTGGCATCAGCAGCACGGGGACCTTAACAGCTGCCCAAGGATGACACCTGCTAACATGAGGTTTGCCTGAATTGATGGGTGCAAGTATACATATCAATGGAGACTGGTGACTCTGATTTTGGTGGGGCTGTGAATCCATTCTGGGTTTTAGTCAGAACAAGCCAGAATGCTAAAGGAGCTATCCAAAGGGCTGAACCCTATCCTCAGAATGGGTTCAGAACCTTGGATAGTTCCTTTAGAGTTCTGGCTGGTTCTGACTAAAACCCAAAATAGGTCCAAAGCCCCACCGAAATCAGAGCCACCAACCTCCACTGATACATATGTAAACTTCATGCAGACAATAATTGAATGCACACAGACTGGGAGCAAGGCTCACCACCATGATCCTGCATGTGATCACTCACCCTGGATATGTCATTAGAATGGGGCTGTAGAGACCGAAAAATATGTTGTGAGCCTCTTTTTATATTACTAAGGAGAAATTAATTCAGTTCCTATTTTAATGTGAATGTACCTGATTCTGCACTTTTGAATCACTATGTGAAATGAAACTCAGTTATCTTTCTAAATTTGCACATCTCCAAATTTTGCGATGAAGTTCTCTCTCCAAAGTTTTCAGTGAAGATTTTTTATTACCTATAACATATTTCCAATCCTATTTTATTTTTATTTATTACATTTATATCCCACCTTTCTTCCATAGTGGAACTCAAGGTGGCTACATGCAGTTCCCATGTGGTCTCCCCTCCAAGCACTGACCAAACCCAGACCTGCTTAGCTTCAGCAAGGTGGCTGCATCATGTGCCTTCAGACCATGATTTGCAACCATCCTAATCCTAATCCATCCTAATCTCACTAAAGTTTGTTAATTTGGGACCTGGGGTTTGACAGCTCAAGGCTCTTTCCCCCTGCATGCCAGATCACATTTTCATGTTACATTCTGTAACCAAGGGGGGGTCAGGGGACAATCAGCTGAACTTGCTCCATGTTGACTTGGGAGTTCGCTGGTAATTGCTACCTACCAGGGGGAAAATCAACCTGTACCCTTGGAGTTTCTCTCACACAGGAGTCAGGGTGAATCAAGCAGTGGTGGCAGATATAAGCTGGGGTGTTGCAAGCTGGCCTTGCAGTTAAGGCAACCAGACTTTGGTTAGGAAGCACTTCACGTGCAGACGGAAACGCACACGCGCACGTGCACACAAGGGATGGGAGAGAATTACATTCCGTTCACACTTTAATGCAAACTTACCTAGTTTTGCACTTTCAAACCACTATGCAAACTGAAACCCAGTTGTCCTTCGCACATCTCTAAATTTTGCAATGGAGTTCTCTAATCAAAATATGCCTACAAAAAATGGGTATATTACTAAATAACATTCAAAAATGCATTATATTAGGGGAAACGTTTGCAAAGAATGTGCATATTAGGCAAGGCTGCATACAAAAATGTTTGTGTTAGGAGAAATGTGTCTACACATTTTCATGCAACCTTCAAAAATAAATGCCATGTTTGGGATGAACCAAATTTAAGAATGGGGAAATCCTCAAAGTCTGGGATGAACTAAAATTTAAGACTGGAAAAATGAGAGACTGAGAGAGACTGAAACTGACAGATTTGTCCATCTCTAACTTATATGCAGAGTACATCATGAGAAACGCCAGGTTGGATGAATCACAGGTCGGAATTAAGATTGCTGGGAGAATTATCAACAACCTCCGATATGCAGACGATACCACCCTAATGGCAGAAAGTGAAGAGGATCTCAAGAGCCTCTTGTTGAGGGTGAAAGAGGAGAGTGCAAAAGCTGGTTTGAAACTCAACATTAAAAAAAATAAGATCATGGCATCTGGCCCTATCACTTCCTGGCATATAGAAGGGGAAGAAATGGAAGCTGTGACATATTTTATTTTCTTGGGCTCCAAGATCACCGCAGATGGTGACTGTAGCCATGAAATTAAAAACCGCTTGCTCCTTGGGAGGAAAGCTATGGCAAACCTAGACAGCATAGTAAGAAGCAGAGACATCACCTTGCCAACAAAGGTCCGTCTAATCAAAGCTATGGTTTTCCCAGTAGTAATGTATGGCTGTGAGAGCTGGACTATAAGGAAGGCTGAGCGCCGAAGAATTGATGCTTTCGAACTGTGGTGCTGGAGAAGACTCTTACGAGTCCCCTGGACTGCAAGGAGGTCAAATCAGTCCATCCTAAAGGAAATCAACCCTGAGTGCTCATTGGAAGGACAGATCCTGAAGCTGAAGCTCCAATATTTTGGCCACCTAATGCGAAGAGAAAACTCTCTGGAAAAGACCCTGATGCTGGGAAAGACTGAAGGCAAAAGGAGAAGGGGATGGCAGAGGATGATATGACTAGATAGCATCACCAATGCAATGAATATTAACTTGAGCATACTCCGGGAGAGAGCACAGGACAGGAAGGCCTGGCATGCTATGGTCCATGGGGTCATGAAGAGTTGGACACGACTGAACGACTGAACAACAAATTACAACATTATTCAGCCATGCCTTGTAAAGTGTGATGTACAATGATGGTAACATACAAATTAGTGATGGAATGATGGCACTGATGTGTACGTAGCCATTTGCACTTGTTCAGCGTTGCAAGCCTCTGTTTCACAGGGATGGCGGAGAATTTCTCCCCGAATCTTCGGGGGGCGAGTGCCAACGCATTCGGCCCCCCGAAATCAGTGGTGAAATTCTCCACCACCACCCCGCCACCCCCCCCGGGATGGGACTTACCGTAGCCGAATATCCCTCATGGCGGCGGGTCCCGGCGGTGGTTCGGCGGGACCCGCCATTGCAAAAAAATGCTGCCGCCGCCGCCATTACAAAAAAAAAAAAACTAAAGTAAAAAAAAAACAAAACACCCGTGATAGGCTACGTGACGATTTACGTAGCCTATCACGGCTAGATTTCCAAAGTCAGCCGTGATAGGCTACGTAAATTGTCACGTAGCCTATCACGGGTGACTTTGGGGGGGGGAAAGTGCGTATGCAAATGGTGGCGCCCATGGGGCGCCACCATTTGCGTTTCTTATTTTGGCACGTCTAGTCTACGTAAAGTTTTACATAGACTACAACGAAAATAAGGGAACGCTATTTGCGTTGCCCTTATTTTCGCCGTAGTCTACGTAAATCTTTACGTAGACTAGACGTGCCAAAATAAGGACTTTCGTACATCCCTAGTTGCAAACCTCTATCCCAGTTGTGCAGGACTTCCTATGCCATGTATCTATCCATGCCAGAGGCCAAGGGCAGAGGCCGCCCTGAATATTCCTGATCTTTCATCACTCCCAATACAAATTCACAAACTATATGAACTTTTTTAAAAAGACTTGTAATTGTTACTCCCCACCCCCTGCTCGAGTTTTCAGTTACATCAGCTATCTCAGCCTCGTTAGGAAGATGCAGTCCCATCTTCATTAAATGCACAAACTAACTTTGCAGCAAGAAGAAGGACTAGGTGAAGAGGGTAATGATTTAATTTTCTTCATTTCGGAGAATTACATCTCTTGTCCTAGGGCAATATGCCTGTGTAAATGAAAACAAAGTGCAATTTTAGACTCCATTTACATCGCTAATGTGGATAAAGCTTGAGGTGGCCTGGGTAAAATGTGGTAAGCCCCTTGATGCCGCCATTTTGCTGCCAATTTTCCCACATGTTTTTTGCACGATGGAAGACTTGTGGCAAAAGCGGCATTGCTATCAAATGTGTCTGCAGGTGGCGGGTAGCCCAGGGCCCCCATCTACAGTGGGTGGGGCTTTGCTCTTCCTCAGATCAGGAATGGTTATTCCTCAGTGGCATCCTTACTGCTGGTGAACCTGTTCTTCGACACAGAAGCACTCAGCGATTACTGTTATAAACTCTTAAATGGGCCTATGTCTCAGGAATGCATTCCAAAAGTATTGATAACATTGCGATCATAATTAAAAACAGCCACAAAAATGTTCTTTAACACACTGGTGGGATTTGGTTTTGCAGTTTTCTCTAACTGATTGGGTTGGGTTTGGCAGGGGCATGTGCTGGGTTTTTTCTGATTGTTTTGTGTTGACAATTTAATCTTGAAGCAGACTTTAACTTGCTGAGAATCTTCTTGCCCTGCAATAATGCCCCTGCACAGTCATAGCAACTCGTGTGGCTGCTCCCAACTTCTGTGTAGGCCATCAAGCAAACTGTGGTGTGAGTAGGGAGTGACTTGGGTAGGGATGGCTCGGGCGCCCAATGCAGTCCGGGGATCTGGAGGACCTGCTCCTGCCCTCACCCCCGAGCCCCGCTTGCCGAGTCCCTGCCACTGCTCGCCCCCTGCCCATCCTCGGCTAATGGCCTGCACTCACCCTGGCAGCTTCATGGAGCTTCGTGGTCGCCATTTTCTGAGAAATAAAATGGCAATTGCAAAAATGCGCGAATTTGCAAACAGACAACAATGAGCATTTTTGTGAATGCACATATTTGCGTATGTGTGAAACTGCATATTTTACGAAAAATGCACATTTTCGTACACAGACTGTGTGCCTTCGCACAAATTTGCATTTCACACATGAAAATATGCACATTCACAAAAATGTGCATTTTCATGCATACAAAAATATGCACATTTTTGTGATCGCGATTTTATTGATTTTTTTTAGAAATGGTGATGGCAGAGCTCAATGAGGCCACTGGGATGAGTGCAAGCTGCTCACCGAGAGTGGGAGGGGCTTGAGCATAGTCCAGGGACCAGAAAGCAGGGGCAGGGACTGGGCAGGAGTCCAGAGAGCCCAGATGGCAGTGAGTTTGCACATCACTAGACTTGGGGCAGCAGTGGAGCAAAGAGCATAGGGGCAGCCACCTGTGGTCATATAGATAGACCTTCTTTCCCCAGTCTGGTTCCCTCTAGATTTGCTTGACTACAGCTCCCAGCATCCTCCAACCAGCATTGTTAGTCATGACTAATTTAAGTCCCAGTCATCTCAGTGGGTCTGTTTTATGTATGACTGAAGGCACAATCCTATGCATGTTTAGACAGAAAAAAAGACCTTCAACTCCCAGCATGCCCCAGCCAGCATGGACTGGGTGGGGTATGCTGGGAGTTGTAGGTCTTTTGTCTATCTAACCATGCATTGGATTGTGCCCTAAATCTGGATTCAACCCACTAGCAATATTCAGCTTTCACTTTTAACATTTCAAAATATTCAAAAGATAATTTCTTTACTTCAGCACAAGAAGCTACAATCATAAAAATAAAATAAAAAAATATTTTTCTGGAGTAACTTTGTCGCAGTTTGCAAAGGCATTTTTGGCTGCTCTCCTCAAATAAGATCACATAGAATCCTAGAATTGGAGGGGGCGTGTAGGCCATGTAGTCCAAGAGAAGCTTATCTGGTCTCTGCTTGAAGACCTCCAGTGAAGGACAGTCCACTACTCCTCTAGGTAATTGGTTCCACTGTTGAATCGCTCTTACCATCAAGACATTTCTTTGAATGTTCAACTGAAATCTACCCTCCTGTAAATTAAGCCCATTAAGAGAGCAATCATATGGCCACTAGACACTGTCTAGACAGCCATAGGATTTTTCAGTTTCTGGAAACCAAGGTTGTACAACCTCTGTTTCCAGAAACCATGCTCCCTGCCCCTTCCCTAGCCCCCTTGTAGCTGGCACAGTTCTTTCCATGCTGCCGCTGTCTCCGCACTCGTAAACCAAGTGTGGAGAGGGTAAAAAGGGGGAGGTCCTGGGGGTGAGCAGGGGAGAGGACTGCAGAAGCCACTTTAGACAGCTTCCTATCAGGTCTCCAGTCTCCTGCCCTCCCCATCTCCCAGGCCGTGGTTAGACAGCTGAAAACACACATCTAGCCAAAAATGCAAGGCGAGCAGAATGCAACGGATGCTGATGTCTATCTCGATAGGATTGTGGCCTAAATTTAGTCCTCCTCTCTTGGGCAGCAGAGAATAAGTCTTTGCCTTCTTCTAGGTATTCAGGTATTTGCCTTCAGGTACTTGAAGAGTACTATCATGTCCCCACTCAGTCTTTTTTCTTCATCTTCTCCAGGCTAAACACACTCAGTTCCTTTGACCTTTCTTAATAGAACTGGTTTTCCATAATTCTGGCCATCTCTGTTGCCTTCCTTTGAGCCCATTCCAATCTGCCTACATCCTACTTAAAGTGTGATACCCAGAACTAGAAATAGAGCTTTTCTAGATGAAGCTTTAAACCCGCTACTTCTGCTTCTGGATTCTTTGCAGGATTAAGATTGGATCTCTGCACAAAGGTTTTTGCCTTTCTGTGCTTTCCTCTACATAACCTCTAGGTGGTGATGTGGTATATTGGAACAAAGTGGAATAACACAATTGATGGAGAGTTGTGCTTTGTTTTGCAATCCCAAAAAAAGATTGCATTCCCCCCACAAAAAAAATGGAAAAGCGGGGAGACACAAGAGGGAAACTGGAGGATGACAACAACATCTAAAACACCTGTAAACTACCATGGGTGAGGAATGCCAAGCACACAATAAAAGCCTAATCGAGAAAAGCCCCTAATACCCCAGATCTACACACTCAATCAGATACACTGACATTGAAGACTATGGAACCTATAGTTCAGAGTCTCTAGAGAGCAACATGAATGTCCCCATGGGTTTCTATGCTCTATCGGTACCTCAACCCTTGCTGCTGCTGCTGATATAAGAACATATTACTCACAGAAAATGTGCTTGGACTACCAGCACTGCATATGCAACAACCCATGGAACAATGACACTCAGAAGAGCATTCAGGGTGCTCCTCAGAACATCCACATGGTAGGCACCCCATATTGGTTCTGGACCGGCCCTGAAACTCATTGTTCAGGGAGGCTAAGTTGGCTCCCTGTCTGTTTGCCCTGGCAGGCAAAGACATTTTTTTATTCAGGCAGGCCTTTGGAATGTAAGCTGGTCTGCTTCTTTTGGGTTTGGTGTTGTTTGCGTCTTTTATTGTTGTGATTGTCATTGTGCTTTCCATTTATTTGCTTTCATGATTGTTTTAATTAGGTTTCTGTTTTAACCTTGGTTTTATTATCGTTAGCTGCCTCGAGCACCATTTTTTGGTGGAAAGGCAAGACATAAATCAAATAAATAAATACACTGGTTGCCTGTGTGCCTTTTTATTTGGTTGAGAGTGTAGTCCCATGTGATCTGTGATAGTGACATCCACAGTATGGATGCTCTAGGGAGCAACCTGGATGCGTCATAGAGATAACGTTGTTCAATGCATGGTTGGAACATTCAAGAGGGTTGCCAAAAATAACCCCCAGAGGGAAGCATTTTTCAATCTAAGCAAAAAATCGGGGGAAATGGCAGGATTTGAGCTTGAGAAAAATTGTGTTCTGCCAATATTTGGGATGGATGAGGGTCCTCCCAATGCATGCCCAATTAGCCCTCCCCTTCCCTTGCTTCCTTGGTTGTTCGTCTTCCATCAAATCTTCTCTCTCTGACATGGGCTGCAGCAATGTTGCCATAATGTCACTGAGACCAAATGGAGGGAGGCCTTTCATCTTTGTGGGTTGGCGTTCAAAGCAATTAAGGCACACTACTACCAAAATAGCAGGTGGGCAAGAACATTTGCCCTTCAGTGCGCCATTTCAGTAATTAATGTGCATTTAAAATACAGTTTCTTTTTATTTTTGTTATTCACTCTTTTAATTTAGCTCTCTCCTTTTTTTTTTAATGGCTTAGGTATAGTCTGAAGAAAAATATTGACTAGAGGTCTCAGCATTAGCCCAGACGTTAGAATCTTATTAAATTGCTAATAACGTTTCAAGAGGTTGGTTTCTTAACTTTTCGTCAGCGCAGAATAGAAGGAGTACAGCAGCAGCTTTGGCTAAAGTGATGTCTGAGTGTTGATCTCTTTTTTTAATTGCATGTTTTCCTATTGCCATTTATTTTATAATCCCAAAGCTTGATTCTGATCATATTTAATGACTTCAAAGGCCAGTCTTTTAAAGATAGACTCTGGTAGAAAATAGATGCAGGGAATTCCCTCCCCCCCCCCTCCAGAAAATAATCAGGGGTATTCATATGTTTGAGGCATTTATGCAAAATCTTTTATCAGTTTTTAATGAAAAGTGGCACAAACTTGCCAGAAGTGGCCAGTTGGGGACTGTCCCTACCCATGGAGACTTCTGCTTTCCCCAGATGTTTCTTTTTTCTAACTGACTCACACTTCTTTCCCTTAAATATATAACTGAAATCCACCACTGGAACTAGAGGCAGACCAGCTACTTCCCTTCTTTCTCTCAGAAAGGTGACTGATGGCATTACTGATGCCATCCAATTTCATAATTAGTGAGCTCATTGGTCAAAACTTGTCCAATTGTAATACTCACCTTTGTAGCAACCGTGGATCAATGTATTATGGATTTGCTATTAAGTTAGGAATTGACTGTGAGCTTCAGAGCATGCGCAGTGATGTAGCACACAGATACTCCCCGCACCCAAAATCAGTTGTCTTATCACCTAGAACCCCGCCCCCAAACTTACTTGAAGCTAAGGATAGGTGAACCCACCCCCATCCCAGTTCTCTGGGTGCCTGCTCAGCCCCTATCCCCACTCACCGGTCCCTGGACCGCGCTCTAGTCCCTCCCGCACTCGGCGAGCAGCCTGCACTCACCCTGCACTCATTGAGCTCCGCAGTAACGATTTTTGAAAAAGAAAATCAGATTGCAAAACACGCATATTTGCATATGCGCATATTTGTGCATGTGCAAAATGTGCATTTTCACGTACATGCAAATATGTGCATTCACAAAAATGCACATTTTCGTGCATACACAAATGAGCACATTTTTGCAATCGCCATTTTTTTTCTCAAAAAATGATGACCACAAAGCTCGATGAGGCTGCTAGGGTGAGTACAGGCTGTTTGCTGAGCAGGAGTGGGGGGCAAGCAAGGGCAGGGGCTCGGTGAGCAGGCCTCAGGGGTGCGGGCAGGGGCAGTGCTGCCGGATTCCTGGATGGAACCGGGTGCCCGCACCATCCCTACTTGAAGCTTTCCCCTTAGCTGCTTTGCTTCTCTCATGATTGTTGCTGCTGCCACCACCACATCTCTGCTTCTGATGAGGAGGACTCTGTGGGTCCATCTTCATACTGGCAAATCCATCCGTCTCTAACAGGTGCCAAAATGACAACAGCATGGGGAACAGCCAAATCTCTACTGGAGGAGAGTATCAGAGCTGGGGTGCCATCACCAAAAAGGCCTGCCATGTTTGGTTGCACCATGGGCCACATTCCTCAAGGGTGTGCAAAGTGCAACAAAGCATTGGGAGCTTAGCAGCTCACTTCCCAGAAGGACCCAGGGCCAAGGGTCTGAGGAAGGTTAGGCCATCAAATAGGCATATCAACAAAATCCACAGCAGAATCAAGTGAGTTCAGATTTCCATGAATCTGACCCACAGATTCTGCAGTGTACTGGCTTTCCCTGAGTCACACTGATTCTCCAGACTTGCAGATCGCTTTTTTTACTTTCTGGAATTTTTTACACAAATTTAGTCATGGAAAAATCTGTAAAATAAAAATAGACTGTCCAAAAATGTGCCTGTTCCCCATAGGCTAAAGCACATTTGGGGTTGGGATTTGTGCATTGGGGGGGGGATTTGAGCATTTGGGGGAGATTTACATATGTTTGCAAGTGCAAATTTGCACAAATCAGGGAACTTTGAAAAAGTCCAATTCTGTCAGTGAGTGGATGACAAAATGGAAGGCACCTGACAGTCCATGAACAGATCTGTACTTCCCTACTATCAGATGCTTTGGGGTAAGGTGCAGGAGAGTCTCAGCCTGCAGCACACACCTGCTATGAGAGCTGTATCATGACTCATGGAACTAAGTAGAACTGGCTGTAAATACATACATAAATTAAATTTTCATTGGTTTTTATGTGCATTAGTTGTGCAGCTGAAGAAATCACTGTGGAGTAATTTGGATTTCCATTCCATACTTTCTTAAGGATCTCTAAGTATATCTCAGATATCCTACCTTCAGCCCCCAACATGTTTCCAATTGATTCCTTTTCATAGATCCTCATGATTTAAAGAGTTTGTTTGTCATGGCACTTTTAAAAATATAATCTCCCCTGCATTGAGCAGGGGGTTGGACTCGATGGTCTTATAGGCCCCTTCCAACCCTACTATTCTATGATTCTATGGCTAGATGCTGGAGGACAGAGCTGTTGAGAAAGGGAAGAGGAGGCCTTAGGCAGGAGGTCTCCAGGAGTTGCCATTCCTTTGGTGCAGCCAGCTGAGCCCCTTTGTGCATTACTCACATGAAGGGGCAACATACATAGAAAGGAGATGTGGGATCCCACATCTGCCCTTGATGACACACAGATCTCTCATGTTCCCACCCCTGCTTCCATGCGTTACATAGGTGCTGCTCTGCCATCGTATAAGGAGCTCTGTCTCACCATGTCTCCATGCGCAGAGAGTGGGCAGGCAGGATTTGCAATCAAAGCTGATTTCCACCTCTCTGCAGTGTAGGCTGGTGGCTCCGATCTCAGTGGGGCTGTAATTCCATTCTGGGTTTGAGTCAGACCCAGCCAGAACTCTAAAGGAGCTATGCAAGATGCAGAACCTTGGATAGCTCCTGTAGAGGTATGGCTCGTTTTAACTGAAACCCAGAATGGAATCACAGCCCCACTGAATCCAGAGCCACCAGCCTCCACTGCCCATTGGGGCCCTGCTTCCAGGGAGTCTTAACCTGGGTTCTTCTGAGAAATGGATGCAAGAGTTTGATCTTTTGCTACCATGTCTCTGTTTGTTACTTGGGGCCAATTGGCCTCCATAACTGGTTGCTCACCTGTCTTCTTCTGCCCCTGACCTCTGTCTGTGTCACGCTGTGTGTCTTCCATGCTTCAGGAGTTTGTGTTTTTCTCTACCTTTGTTTGCTTGCTTGCTTGCTTGCTTCATGCCTTGGGCTAGAGCTACAATGATTTTTTTGCAAAATTTCAAAATATGCTGAATTTTCAGATTTGGGCAGATGAATGTTGACCTTGAAATTTGACAGTCAATGTCCAGAACCAAATGCTGAGATGAAATTTTGCCATCCACCTGTTTTGATTGGATAGACGAATTAATCAAGTTAATATAAAATTCGCTACCTTTCATCGCAAGCCTGATACTGTCATGCCTTAACTGCTACTACATGTGTACTGTGTGATACTGTCAAATATTGAATGCCTCATGTCAGATCCTGTCTGTTACTGCATGCCAGCTGTCAGATACTATCAAATGTTGATTGCTACTTGTCAGATGCTGTCAAAAACTGAATGCTACTGCATGTCTGCTGCCAATTATTGTCAAGTGATGATTACTACATATCAGATACGGTCAAATACTGACTTTTTCTTGCACCTCAGCTTGGCCTGCTCCAATGCTTCCTCCTGCCCTCCTCACATGGGCTTCCTATCAAGAATTGACCTCCATTTCCTTAACCATAAGTCCAGCTAGTTGACAAGATGCCTGTACTTTCTCTGTCATTATGAGGCCCCAAATGATGCGATCACGTGCACATCTGCTGCCTCAAATAGTAATGGCTTATATTACAGGCCATGGGGCAGGTGGGGGCAGTGCCTTCACTATTTCAAACTTCTGTCCCAATTCATGAAAACTAGAAGTTAGCTCGAAGCTAGCATTATCTTAAGCATGATTTCTTAGCTATCACTGGGCTGTTCTGAAAATCTGGAACTGAGAAATCCTTCTTTGAGGACTGCTTGTCCTTCAAATGAAAAAGATGGCACCTGGCTGGACTCTACAGGCCCTTCACTGAGGCCCTTCTCACAGTTTTGCCACCATCTGAGATCAAGCAGATGGCAAGAGAGGAGAGGGCTTTGACATCTGTGGCTATCCCTCCTAGGGATGTGTGGATTTTGTAAATCTTTTCTGTCTGTGTTTTGTGGATTATCAGGTGTCTTTCATTCCATCGTCCGCTCATCGATGAAATTGGATGTTTTGTACCAGAATTCAATTCCACTTGCACTAATTCACCTTGGCACATTAGCACTTATTTGCATTACCACAAGTGTGTATTAGTGCTAATGGGCAGTAGTGCAAATCCCCCACTGTCAAAAGTGAAAAACCAGCCTGCAGGTCTATGGAATCCATGTGACTCAGGAAAAAAAGAAGGTCCATTGTAGAATCCTCAGGTCAGATTCATAGAAATCCAAACTCCAAAATCCACTGTACATTTCTCTGACATCCTCCCTAAGGAGGGTTGTCTGGTGACCACTCTGCTACTTTTGAAGGGTGCAATCTGACACATGTTTGGACAGAAAAAAGTCCTACAACTCCCAGCATGCCCAAGCCAGCTATGCTATTTGTATTTTAAGTACTGGAAGGATGCAGCCATTTTAACCATTGGAAATAAAGTTTTCATGCTGCTGTTTTAACTGATACTTTAGCCGTGTTATCGGTTTTTTTATGTTAATGGTTTCACTCTTGTTGTTTTGCTTTACGTTGCATTGCAAACTGCCCTAGAATACAAATGATGAAGGATGGTACATAAATGCCATTAAAAATACAGAAATAATAAATAAAGGCAAAGGTATCTAGGTCAATGGCTGGAGTCTGGCATGAGTCCAAGGAATGGAGCCAGGAACAGAGCTCAGCAGTATTTTGCGGGAGTGGGGAGGAGCTCAACACAAAATTGGAGAATTCAGCCACCATGCTTTTCTGGCAGCTGGCCAGGCTGAAAGCAAACCAAAGAAAACAAAACCCTAGCCAGGCTCCTTGTTTGTGATTGGTCGGCACCCTTACTTTGCTTAACTCTTTGTGTGTGTGTGTGTGCGTGTGTGTGTGTGTGAATGCATGTGTGATTAGATAGATAGGTAGACAGACAGACAGACAGACAGACAGACAGACATCCTATGCAGACTTACACTTATCTAGAATTAGGAATGTATGAAACTCACTTACCTTTTCACGGAATCTTTCATGGTGGGGGGGACGCGCTCCGTCCCTCCCCCCAGAATCCTCGATGGCCGGCGGATTCGGCGGCGGCAGCGGTGGCTCCGGCGGCTGGTCTCCTGGCCATTTGCGTTCCCTATTTTTCGCCATTTTATCTCACGTAAATATTTACGGAAATTCTTAAATTCTTACATAGCCTATCACGGCTGCAAGGACGGCAATGGCAGCGGCAGCAGCCTGGCCATGGCCGGCCAGGAGACCAGCCGTCGGAGCCACCGCTGCCGCATCCGCCCCAGGTAAGTACCGTCCCTGGGGGTTTCTGCGGGGGGGGGGGGCAGGAGGCCGTTCCGCCATGGATTCCAGGGGGCCGGATTCTAAAGAATCCAGCCTCACTGGAATCCGTGGCGGAATTCTCTGCCATCCCTATCTAGAAGTAAGTCCCATTGAATTTAATGGCACTTGAACACACTTCTGAGTACACCCTTATCTAGAAGTAAGTCCCATTTAAATTAATGGCACTTTTGAGTAGACCCTTATCTGGAAGTAAGTCCCATTTAATTTAGGGCACAATCCTATGCAGCTAGGCGGCTGCCTCTGAACTCAGAGGTGACCTCCTATGCAATGTAGGGCAGGAGAAGCATGGACGGAAACATTCCCTCTGTGCTCCTCCTGCCCTGCATTTTTGGCTAGACTGCGGGAGGGCCAAGCAGGAGAGGAGGCTGCTGGACGACACAATGGATGTGTCATACTGGCATTTCTGCCCTCCCCACCCTGGAACGCCCCCTGGCACGCCCTGTTTCGGCAGCTCCACACTTCTCTTGTGAGTGCAGAAGATGGGGCTTCTCCACGTTGCCTGCGAGGCAGCGTGGAAGGAAGGGAAGGTCAGTTCTCTGGGATCCGACCTCAGAGTGCGGGCTCTGAGTTCAGTTCCTGGAAAACAAGATATCCTATGGCCATCTAGCCACTGACTAGTGGCCATAGGATTGCTCTCTCCATGGCACTTCTGAGAAGACACGTATCCGATTGCACTGTTATACTGAATCAAGACTGAACTTGCAAAAAAAAAGTCATGCTGCGATTCACACGAGTGTGGAGGGATGCATGAGATTCCACACCAAATATCCAGTTCTCTTCCTTACACAGAAGACCAGACCTGAGTCTGCAGGATGTGAAATGCAACCTGTCTCTGAATCTTGAAGGGTTTCATGCTGCAGGATGCAGAGGCTTTTGGTAGCAGTGCAGGGCACTCCACACCTCCCCAAAGTCCTTCAGCTCCTCGCAGGATGGGGCCCCTGAACTTCTCATGTGCTAAATTGGCTGGTGAGTGCCCTAGCAATTAAAATGTCATTCCTCATCTATTATGCGTAAAGACCCCCTTTCCCCACAAGAATTTCTTCAGAAAGGCACAAAGGACTGCTCTCTTGTATATTTTTTTTCACCCTCCAGATTTGCTGCCTTCTTTTATTTAGTGCCAGGAAAAAAAGTGGTTTCTTTTATTGTCCTTCATTAACACTTTCCAATTTGGGAGGGGAAGAGGAGGGGGGAATACAACTGTTTCAGTGCATGACATCATAATAGGTTCCTGTCCCAGGAAACAAAAGTCTTTGGGAGACAGCTATGAGACAAGTCCTATTTATGATGTCACTGAGAAGACAGTAGTAGAAATAAAGAAAGGAAGGAGGAGGGGTGGGGGGAAGATAAGAATAAACATCTGTATATGGAGGAGAACAATAACGTTTGTTCCATCTTTTGTATTTCTCTAAGAGCCAGTAAATTGTGTGCCTTCCATGGGAGAAAGAAGCTTTGTGTGTGTGCAGGTGTAATAATAATAATAATTAATAATAATAATAATACACTGAAATGCAAAGTTTAGGATTCCCTCCCTTCCCCTTAAAACTTAGCTTCTATTACTCTGTGTATGTGTGTGTGTGTGTGTGCGTGTGTGTGAAGTGCTGATCTCTTTGGACATCTATTGAAGCAGGTACTGATTTTGATGTACGTGTGGCTGGTGCACTAACTGAGAGGTGTTAAATCTTTGTGAATTCCCATATGAACTGACCCTGATCGCACCACCCAGACTAATGTGTGAATCACCAACTGTTTTCCACACATTCTGAATGTTCTGATGCACTTCTCAACTAAACAAATATGTATAAATATGAATGTAGCTGTGAACTTTCATGCAGATTTTCGAAACATTTGTGGATTAACGTGGAAATACTATAGAATTGACTTATGGGTGAACGCATGCAAAAGGTGTCACTGGCCTGAAATAGCTTGGTTAGCCCATCCCTACATGGCATGGTTACAATAAGTGACAGTATTACTTATACTTCCTTGTTGACAAAGAATATCAAGTTTATTTCATAGTTTATGTGAAGGATTGCCTCTTAGATGTTCTTTGATGTGAGCAACCCATACTGAGATAGATTATGCATGCAAGTATCCAGGTTTCACAGAGCTCTTCATCAGGCAGAATGGAAAAGTAGCAAAATCTCATATTTTGGGGGTTATGTGTGAGAGAGTAAGCTAGCTATTCACATGCACCAGATGTTATCAAAACTGGCTCCCTCTTCAGTATATAAGATAGTGCTTATTTCCATTATGCCCAGTGAAGAGCTCCACAAAACTAAAAGGCTTGTGTACTCCTAGACCTATGTAGGTTGATCTAATAAAAAATACTGTGTACTTCCCCTAGGTATCTGTCCACACAAGTTTGCACACCATCCTAAGATTCTATATGCCAGCTGGTAGTCTGGCATGAATCCATCCTCCATGCACAAAGTGACCCTGGCCTGAAATAGACTGGTTAGCTCATCCCGACATGCCATGGTTATAGAATGTACGGTGATGTCATGCCCCAACAGGAGGAGTCCTCCTCAGAGGAGGATCTAGAGGCCCCAGAAGCCCAGGGTAGCCCAGACCAGGGACTGCCACCAGACCCGCAGGGGAAGTGGCTGCAGGGCCATCCTGGTCAGGAGAGAGGGACTCTGCCTCTGCAGCAGAGGCTGCGCCACCCCTGATCCCCAGGAGCGCTGTTGCCTCGAGTGGCAGGCTAGCAGGGCACCTGTGCGAAGGAGTGCTTGCCTGCAGAAAAGGTCTCCTTGGGAGAAAGGGACTCCTCAGGAGTGGGCTCTGGAAAGGGCGCTCTGATTGCTGCAGCTGAGCTCTGGGTGGGGTCTAGCTGGCTTTGGACTTAAAAGTCTTCACTGGAAACCCAGCCAGCATTGGAATGACTCAGCCCATCAAGCCTCTGCCATGAACCTTGCCTCCTGAATTGTGTCCTATGACTGATGTTCTGTTTCCTAACTTTTTGGGCTGCTCTACGACCCTCCTTCTGGACTGCATAATGTACCTGACTGTTTTACTGTGTATGACCTCTTGCTGGTGATGTTGACTACTCCTGCTGCTGCCTGATCCTTGATACCTGACTGACTGCTGGTGTTCTGACCTCTGCCTGGATTTTGACCACTCCTGCCTTAGCTTAAACCTCCTTGGACTGAAACCTGTGTGCTTGACCATTTGCTTGCCAACTTGACTACTCTGTTGCCTCACTCCCTGTACGTGCTTGCAAACAGCCAAGACTGGATCTAGAGGAGAACAAGTAGGAGGAAGTGATGTGCGATCCCACGCTCATCTGGGTTCTCTGGGTGCCCGCCCAGCCCCTGCCCGCACTTGCCAGTCCCTGGGCTGCACTCAAGCCCCTCCTGTGCTTGGCCAGCAGCCCGCACTCACCCCAGCGGCCTTGGCGAGCTCTGCGGTCACCATTTTTTGAGAAATGAAATGGCGATCGCAACATGTGCATATTTGCATATGCATGAAAATGTGCATTTTGCAAATGCGCATATTTGCACATGTGCAAAATGTGGATTTTTGCAAAAAATGTGGATTTTTATGCATGCGCAAATAAGTGCCTTCACAAATGTGCATTTTTGCATACACAAATATGTGCATTTGCAAAATGTACATTTTCGCGCATACGCAAATATGCACATTTTTGCAATTGCCATTTTATTTCTCAAAAAATGGCCACTGCGGAGACTGACAAGACCGCCAGGGCGAGTGCAGGCTGTTCGCTGAGCATGGGCAGGGGATGAGCAGGGGCAGGGGCTTGGCAGGCGGGGCTTGGGGGTGCAGGCAGGGGCAGTTCCGCCAGATTCCTGGATGGAAGGGGCACCTGAGCCGTCCCTAGAAGGAGGATGGGTTTGTGCCTGCTGCCTGCAACCTGCATATGTTGAAAAGGAATTATAAAATGAATATGCAAGAATAAGCAGCTAGCACTGGACCTCAGCGCTGAGGTTTAGGGCTCTGGAACCGATGGGAGGGCCCAAATAACCACTCAGAGAGTGGCAGGTGATGAGGCCAGTGACAAACAGGCCCAGCACCAGCACTGTCGGTCCCATTAGAGCTGATGCTCCTTGCTGCAGCATCCTTTCTTATTTTAAAAAATATTTTATCGTCGGGGTGGTCTGCCAAGCATGTGCATGGTTACAGATGCTCATTTTATCATTTTTACTTTAACAGTATGTTACCCTTTTCTGCAACAAAATGGTGCATATTCACAAGCGAATGTCATTAGTATCGACGTGGCAAAAGCAAACCCCGTTTTATTCCTCTACTCGTGATTTAAGTGAATTTAAAATGTGGCACGTGCTCAGAGTTCTTGATCAGGGCTACCAAACTACTTGGTAGTTGTCGTTGCTGTAATATGTCCAGAATGTAGAAGCAGATATAAAGCATGGAATGGCAGCGGGGAGAGGAGAGAAATGTTAATTGTGTGTTCCACCATTACTGAAGGAATACACATGACTGTCGAAAGGGGGGCGGGCATTAAATCCAGGACTGAAAGTGTTCACAAGTTCAACTGAACCTGCGTAGGTCAGGAGTTGGACATGAACCCAACACACACACACACACACACACACACACAGAGCACATACTCTATTGTATGAATAAGGGTTAGTTTCACCTTCCCTCTCTATGATAGCAGGACATAGATAGGTTGCACAACACATTGCAGAGGGGTGAATGAGACATGCAACTATTGTTTTCAGCAGTCATGTTGTGTATATCATTACATCCTGCTCCGGCCCTAGAGATGACAAATTTGGGGGAAAAAATGATGATGGGAGTCTCCTAGTTCAAATTCGCTGGCAGC
The DNA here is from genome assembly GCF_057233095.1 of Heloderma suspectum. NCBI lineage: Eukaryota > Metazoa > Chordata > Lepidosauria > Squamata > Helodermatidae > Heloderma > Heloderma suspectum. The sequence goes on along the minus strand of NC_139461.1, from coordinate 304,444,001 downwards.
AATTATTTATTTATTTATTTTTGCATTTATATCCCGCCTTTTTCCCCTCTTGCAAGGAACCCAAGGCGGCTTACATTATCCTCCTCTCCATTTCATCCTCACAACAACAACCCTGTGAGGTGGGTTGGGCTGAGAATCTGTGACTGGCCCAAAGTCACCCGGTGAGCTTCCATGGCCGAGTGGGGACTAGATCCCGGATCTCAATCTCTCACCACTACACTGCACTGGCTCTCTCAATTAGATTTATATTTTTCTAATTCCATTTTTGTTCAATACTTGTCTGAAAAGCAAAGCTTTGCTGGGTGGTGCCTCGACGAGCTTGCTTCCCTGCTGATGTCAATTTCCAGGTGTTTCCTTGTCATTCCTTCAGAACCTTCTGAGGACCAATGATGCTACTGGTCCAATTCCAGGGGCTTGCCTGATTGGCTGATGGCGCTGCACCACTTTTACACTACGGACTCGATGCATTCCTGCAACCGCCTGAAGAGACAGGGAGCTATTTAGATTTCAGATCATTTCACAGCTGCAAACTGTAATTGCAGGGATAATACACTAGAAGCTGTCCCGTCCATTAAAAAGAAGCTCAGGCACTGGTAATGCATCTTTGCTTTCCACTCTGTTCCAGGCATTTTGTGACAGCTGAAATGGTTCAGACACACTCCACTAGGGCATCTCAAATTGCTCTGTAACAACACACATGCTGTTGAATTGTCATCTTATATGTTCAGCAGAATCAAGAGATAAATTATGCTTGGCGTGCCAGCTGAAACCCTTCCTGAGTTGGTCTGACTTGGCAGCAGTTATCCATGCCTTGGGTACTTTGGGCAGTAACCAACCATGTCATTCTGTTAGCGAAAATGAGGTTGCACTAACAGAAACTAGGTTCTGAACTATGCGCAAGAGAAGAATCCAGCTCAAGTTACATTTGCACAAGCATGGTTGTACAAGCGGTTTTGCATATCTGCTTGGAACGCATTGTGAAAGTCATTGTGCAACATGTTGTGCAACTGCTTGCACTTGTGCAACGTGTTGCGCTACCAGTTGCACAACTGCTTTGAATGCATTGTGCAACCGGTTTCACATTCCACTTGTGTAACTGGTTATGCAACTGCTTGCACCCCTTGTGCAACCTGTTGTGGAATGGCGGAATATCACTGTTGGATACTGCCCAATATGTTTAGGCTGTTGCAATTAGGGATGTACGAATTGTGCTCATACCGTCCCGCTTGACTTCCGCAGTTGGCGTCCTCTGTCCCGTCCCGCTGTCCGCAAACCCCCAAAATACTGTGTTTTTTCCCCCCGCCTCAAAAGTTACGTAAATAAAATTGCAGCAAATGTCGAAAAATCCTCCGTGCCCAACAGCCGCCGGTCCCGTTCCACCATTCTGCGAAAGACTATTCGTCGCAAATATTTACATAGTTTCCGTCGGCCGGAATTGACCCTATGTAACTTCCGCCGCAGTCTCCCTTGTTGTGATTGCTTACGTATTTCCTCCCTAGGGGGAAATCCCCCCATAGCTTCCGCCGCACTCTCACCATTGTTGGGATTGCTTATGTATTTCCTCCCTAGGGGGGAATCCCCCCGTAGCTTCCGCTGCACTCTCACCATTGTTGGGATTGCCTTGGCCAGAACTTTCCCACTATTTTCATAATTATTTACGTATTTTTTTCATTGCTGCCTGAAATGTTTCCCGCCCTCTGTGCGCTCCCCCGCTGTCTTGTTTTCTCGGACAGGGACAGGGACTATGATTTTATTAATTTCTGTGTATTTGTGCTTGAATGATCCTCGTGTTTACTGGTCTTGTTAACCTAACCACCTCACAAATAAAAAACAACGGGGCTGCAGCTCCGCTTCCGCAAAATCGGTCATCAGCTTCCTGCTAACTTCCTGAATGTCGTCTGCATTTGCGCTTGCATCTGCGTGGTGATTTGTGGGTGGAGTTCTGTTGTGTGGTGGTGGTGGTGTGTCAGTGGTGGTGCTTAGTGGATTTCCTTGTATCAGTGTTGTTTGTGCATTGTGGTGGTCTTGTCTGGTCTGTGTGTGTGTGTGTGTGTGTAGTTGTGCATTGTGGTGTTTTTGTCTGGTTTGGTCTGTGTGTGTGTAGTTAAGTGGTGGTTGTGCGTGGCTGTCTGGTGTGTGTGTGTGTGTGTGTGTGTAGTTGTGCATTCTGGTGTTTTTGTCCGGTTTGGTCTGTGTGTGTGTAGTTAAGTGGTGGTTGTGTGTGGCTGTCTTGGTGTGTGTGTGTTTGTGTGTAATAGTAGCGTGGCTGCTCTAAAATGGCTGCATCAGTGCGTGGCAGGAGGTGGGACCATGAAGAGACCAAGGCCCTCCTCATCAACATTAAGAGCAGCGAGGCGGTGGCAGCGCTGTTTGGCAGCTGCTCCTGCCGCAATGAACTTTATTGGGCCCGGATAAAGAGGAGAATGGAGCGAGCGGGCCACCATCGCACAATTGGACAATTGAGGTCCAAATGGAAGGCACTAAAGCAGTCCTTCATCAGAGAGGGGATTGCTGCTGCCAAGAGGAGGGCACCGCTGTCCAACCCCCCCGCAGAGGTATATGCCTGGTAAGTTATAGTTATCCCATCCCATCATCAAGCTTTACTAAATACGAAGACAAGGATGTGTACTGAAAATGAAGCTATCTCTTTGTGGTCTCATGTGGAAACAAACAAATCCTGACATTTAGCCTGCAATCCTATGCTTGTTGAACTTGGACAGAAAAAGGTCCCATCATCTTCTGGCCACTTTGGCTGGTTGAAGGGATGCTGGGAACTGCATTGCTTTTTCCTGTACAACCACATGCATAGGATTATGCGGGCCTGGCTTCAACTCATATTACACACTGACACACTGTCCATTTCCAGGGAAATGCTGCTGCTGCCGGTCTCTGCACAGGGGAACTGGCACCAGCCCAGCAGCAACAGGACCAGCCTCTCGGTGTGTGCACGTCATCCTTCTTCATGTAGTGATTGCTGAATTTTTGCACCCCACCCACCCCACCTTTCTATCAAGACATTGGCACTCAAGTCAACTCATGAGCAAGTGTTCATCTGAGAGCTTGGAGATCTGGGTATAGTCCACTCAGCCATGGAAGCTTGCTGGGTGAATTTGGCCCAGTCAGAAAGCCCCTCCTTACCTCAGTGTTGTTGTTGTGAGCGTTAAATGGAGAGGAAGAGGCTAATGTGAGCCGCCTTGGGTTCCTTGCGCTAGGAAAAAAGGTGGCATTTATGCAATGCATCAATAGAATAAATAAATACCATGGCATTGCAAAAGTAGAAATGGGGTGACTAGAAGTGCAATCCTGTGTATGTTTACAGAAGTCCAACAGTCCCCATCACACCAAAACTGTCAGTACTGTATAATCTGCCTCCCTAATTATCTGCTCATCATTAGACCTTGTGGTGGGAGGACAGAAACAGTGGTTCTTATGGTAGTGGGGATGGTGATAGACAGATCAATCAATGACTGTGGTTTTGTTCACTCACCACATATATAAATGCATTCATTCTGTTACTGTGACATCCCACAGCTGCGCATCGTGCCTTGCTGGCGGAGGAGGCACTGGGGGCCGCAGAGAGGGAGAGGAGAGAGGAGGAGGAGGAGGAAGAGGAAGAGGAGGAGGAGATCGAAGAGCCAGCAGCAAGAGGAGCAGCATCTGTGGAGGAAGGCCACCCTTCTTCCACAGATGAAGCCCCTCCTCTTGTGCTCCTGATTCGTCTGATGAGAGACATCCAGAGGCTCAGCAGGACCTGTAAGTAGTACTACAGAATGGCACCTGAGCTAGCAACTCTGCCTGCAAGATGCCTATTACCATTGTGCTTTGTTCTTCTCTTTCTACACACAGGTGATGACCTTCAAAGAAGGGTGGAGGCCATGGAGCGGGAACTGCATCCTCCTACGAACTGAGGCCTGCAGCCAGCCAGTGCCCAGCCCAACGTTACAATTGTTTCTGTGTTTTGTTTTGATCTGTTCTGTTTGTATATAAAGTTCTTTCTAAAAAAAAAAAAGGTAACAATTCCTTGGTTTAAGTCCACAGATATATGTTTTTAAATCTAGATCATTGTACACAATGATCTCTGTGTTTGCTTACTGTTAACCACAACAAGAATGCTTTCCCAGCCAAACAAGCCCAGCTGCTGTAAGCTTCCCTCATAGGGAGATGGTCAGTCAGCATCCCTGATGTTATGAATGAATGCATTCAAGACGAGGCTGGACAGCCATCTGTCAGGGATGCTCTGACTTGGATTCCTGCATTGAGCAGGGGGTTGGACTCGATGGCCTTGTAGCCCCCTTCCAACCCTATGATTCCATGATTCCATGATTCTATGAAGTATGCTTTGTTTTACGTGGAGGTGCATATCACATACATGTAAACTGGACGCATACCAGAGGGATCTTTTCACATAGAACTCCCGGTGCTTAGGAAAACCCAAAAGCTGAGGGAGTCCAGAGAGACACCACAACAAGGTCTTTGAAAGCAATTCCTTGATTTATGAAAGAATTTAAAATGAATTAAAAGCACACATCAAGAGAATTAGAACTATACATACATTTGGGGAATCAGAATCATACTAACATTCAGAGGGGTAAAGATACACATATACAGTCGATAGCAAAGTATACTGGGATGCATAGAAAACTCTGTGTGTGTGTAGTAGGGATGTACGCTGTTGCATAGTCTGCCACACACAGTCGGGCAGCGCAACTGGACTCTGCATGTGAGTTATTATAAAGCTCCGCCACATATCACCAGTGCTTTGGGCTCTGCCCAGGCCAGACAGGGACTGCTTGTTCGGACAAAGTTCTGAGGGACACTTCAGTGTGACCACACTCACAATTATATCATTCTGCCTCATTGTCCCTCAGAACTCTGGCTCACATTAGCAGCAGTATCATCATCCCAGGGGTCCTTCTCATCACTTGATGACTGCTCTACTCTGCTGACAGCTGGTGGTGGTGGAGGGAGGTACTGCTTGGGAATCCATCCCCCGTTGAAGCGTATGAAGGCAAGGGTGGAGACATGTTCTTGTGTGAGTCTGCTTTGGCGGGTGATGACAATGTTGCCAGTGGTGGAGAAAAGCCTTTCAGAGGACACACTCGAGGGAGGGCAAAATATATGCCAAATGGCGACTTTGGTCAGATTTGGCCAAACACCACGTTTTGTCTCCCAGTATAGGAGAGGATCACTCTCTGGGCTGCTCTGTGTTCCCGAGAAACTCTCTCTGGCATAAGCTTCCAGTTCCTGGATAGCCACATCATAAGCTGATCCTTTCCTGGCTGCTTTGGCACATTCCCCCTGCCTGCTCCCACTTACACCGAGCTCCACTGCCATTGAGGAGTACAAGTAGAACTTTCGACAAGATGCCCCTGTGTCTGTATGTTGTCTTGGTGGTGCAGCTGCTGTGGCGTCATCATCGCCCCTCCTGCTGGTGATGGTGCTACTGCTGCAGATATTATCTTCAGGGGAGGTAGTAGTCCTACTAGCCTCACTCTTCCCCAGCTCCTTCTCATCCAGCACAACTCTCTAGCAGCACTCCATGACTTTCTCTGTCAAATAGGTTTTTACACTTTGGAAGTCAGGGTTCTGGTTTGGCAGCACTGCCCTTGTTGTGCTATCCCGGAACCATGGTTCAAGGAATGCAGCAGCAACGTATTTAATGTCCCCCTTCATCGAAGTGATGTGTTTGTTGGTGCCCAGCTCCTGCAGAGGGAATTCAGCAAGCCTAACTGCAGGATTGGGGACTTGACTGCCTACAGCACTGGTGCGCTCATAAAGCTCAGCATGGCGTTTTCTCAGCACCCCCTCTATAATCTTCAGCACAGGGCACAGGTAGAACTTGGCCCACTGTGGCATAGTCTGCACTCAGTAGCGTTGTGCATTCATCGAATATGTTTAAAATGTCCACCAGGTCTTGCATCCAGAGCCACTGATGTGGTGTGACAAAAAATCTGGAGTGGTGTTGTTTCTCAGTAATGTAGTCATTTATAGCTGATCTCTGCTCACAGAGTCTCTGAAGCATATGCAATGTGCTGTTCCAGCATGTGCACACATCCAAAATGAATTTGTGTTCTGGAAGGCCACGGCTACATTGGATGGCGCCGATTGCCTCCATTGCTAAGCAGGACTGCCTGAAGTGGGTGCAAATGGATCGGGCCACCTTAAGTAACTTGCCTATTTTAGGAGATGCGTTGCTCAATCCGGAACGCATCACAAAGTTCAAACAGTGCTAGTGATGTACGAAACTCACTTACCTGGTCCCGCAGCTTGCTTTGCGGTGGGGGGAAGGTGCTTCAGTTCTCCCCCCAAAGTTCAGGCCGGGGGGGGGAGGCGCCGCACCTCGCCTGGCTGAAATTCAGGCTGGGGAGAAGCGCCCCATCTCCCCGGCCACGAGAGAAAAAGTGAATGGAAAAAAAACCCAAAAACACCTGTGATAGGCTACATAACGATTAACGTAGCCTATCACGGCTAGATTTCCAAAGTCAGCCGTGATAGGCTACGTTAATCATTACGTAGCCTATCACGGGTGACTTGGGGGGAAAAAAGCGCATATGCAAATGGCGGCGCCCATGGGCACCGCCATTTGCGTTCCTTATTTGGTCCCGGGTAGTCTACGTAAAGATTTACGTAGACTACGGCGAAAATAAGGGCAACGCTATTTGTGTTGCCCTTATTTTTGCCGTAGTCTACGTAAATCTTTACGTAGACTTCTGTTGTTGTTGTTGTTCAGTCGTTCAGTCGTGTCCGACTCTTCCGGGACCAAATAAGGAACGCAAATGGCGGCGCCCATGGGCGCCGCCATTTGCGTATGCGCTTTTTTTTTCCAAAGTCACCCATGATAGGCTACATAATGATTAATGTAGCCTATCATGGCTGACTTTGGAAATCTAGCCGTGATAGGCTACATTAATCATTACGTAGCCTATCACGGGTGTGTGGGTTTTTTTTTACTTTATTTTGTATTTTACTTTATTTACTGTATTTTACTTTATTTATTTAATGCCATTTATTTTGTAATGGCAGCGGTGGCAGCCGGTCGGAAGACCGGCCGCTGCCCCTGCCCCCGACAAAACGCCACCGAAACGCCACTGGGACCTGCCGCCGAGAGGGACATTCGCATGAGGTAAGTCCCATCCCGGGGGGGGCAGGGGGCGGAGAATTTCACCAACAATTTCAGGGGGCCGAATGCATTGGCATTCGGCCTCCCCGAGATTCGTGGAGAAATTCATGGCCATCCCTAAACAGTGCGCAATGCACTGAACGTGGTTTAGCTGTGCGATGCAGGCTGCTTTTAGGTAGTTGGAGGCATTGTCTGTTGCTACACAGCCCACTGTTAGATTTAAGGGGGCCAACCAGGACTGAACAACACCACTGATGCTACTGCTGATGTTTTCTGCTGTGTGTGTCCCTGAGAGCATTGTGAGGGCCAATGTCGCTGTTTTACGAGTCAGTCGGCTGCTTGCACTGATGGATACCCATTGCGCGGTGACACACAGATAAGACTTCGTTTGGTTACTTGTCCATGTGTCACTCGTTAAATGTACACTTCCTCCAACTGCACATTTCAAATCCTGTTGGAGTACCCTTCTGATTTCAGAAGCCAGGGCTCGAATGGCTATGCCACTAATGTAGTGACGAGAGGGGACATCCCACCGAGGGCACAATCTCTTCATGAAGCACACAAAGTCTTCATCTTCCACCAGGGAGAAGGGAAGCATATGTTTTGCAATGAGCACTGTCAGGTCCTGATTCAACCTTCGTGCCTGGACGCTGTCAGAGGGGAATTCCTGTGTCAGCATGAGGCATTTCTCCATTGACGCCTGCCTCTTAGCGAAGCTGCCTTCTGTGCCCTTCTCACCCGGACCACTTTGCGTGAGGTCTTTGGAAGATGAGGCAAAGAAGGCAGTACTGTTCTTTTTGGATGGTTGTGGCTTCCTGTTGCTATCTTTGGGCACAAGAAGCACATGATGCACCTCCATGTGTCGCCTCATGGCAGATGTGCCCACTCGTGCACAGCCCCCTTCTTTTCCTAGCCGCACACGGCTTCTACAAATATCACAAAGCATGACATAGTATCGTTCTCTGCATATTTGAAGAAGCGCCACACATAGGAGCTCACCCTGCCACCACCATTTCTTCTTTGGGGAATGGGGGTATCGGTTCCAGATGAGGTGGCATCGGGAGCTGCACGTTTCCGCTCATCTGTGGATGGTGTTGTTGATGGTGCTGACCAGTGCTTAGCAGGGGATGTTTGTTCCTGAGGTTTGGGATTGCTCCCAAAGAACCCAGAAGGCTGGAAGTGGAAAACTGAGTCAGACCCAGTCTCAGCAGGGACATCATTGATATAGAAGGGCTCCTCATCATCTTCGCTATCTGGATCACTGATGACACTAAGTCCTCCAGCCTTTTTTTCAAAATCACCCGCCGAACTGCCAGCCGGACCAGCCACCGGGAGGGACATTCGGTGAAGGTAAGTCCCATCCCGGGGGGGTGCGGGGTGCGGGGGGGGCGGAGGATTTCTCCTCGAAACTTGTTCGGGGGGCCGAACACGTTGGCACTCAGCCCCCCAAAGTTTCGGGGAGAAATTCTCCACCATCCCTATTCCTCCTCTTCCATCTCATTCTTAAAATACCGCTGAAATGCAACCTCAGCGGTGTATGTTCTCGCCAGGCGTCCACACCTCTTTTGAGTGCTGGATTGACCACAGGTTCCTCTTTTCTCCATGTTCATGTCTCTGGGCAGAAGGAGACATAAATGCATGTGGCAAAGCTGAAATCATGTGAACAGCCTACAATCGCAGATATAGTGCAGTGTAGAAGTAGTTACCCACCAATCCAGCCATCCAATGCTAACTAAATAGGGGCATATTGTACAGCAGATTAGGCTGAAAAGCCCAGGATGGAGGATGTAGTCCATCCATGAGGCCTGAAAAACACAAGCCTACAGTACACACAGGATGCTGGAGGATGGAGTCCTTCCCGACAGACCTAACAAAGGCTGCTGGAGGATGCCTTCCCAGTTCCCCCCGCCCCAGCCCACTCAGAAACACTAAGTACATAGGGGCACATGGAGTTGAAAAGTACGTGGATTAATCCTGGAAAACCCAGGAGGATGGAGGATGGAGTCCTTCCTGGCAGGCCTAACAAAGGCTGCTGGAGAATGCCTTCCCAGTTCCCCCTGCCCCAACCCACTCAGAAACACTAAGTACATAGGGGCACATGGAGATGAAAAGCACGTGGATTAATCCTGGAAAGCCCAGGAGGATGGAGGATGGAGTCCTTCTCTGCAGGCCTAACAAAGGCTGCTGGAGGATGCCTTCCCAGTTCCCCCTGCCCCAACCCACTCAGAAACACTAAGTACATAGGGGCACATGGAGTTGAAAAGCATGTGGATTAATCCTGGAAAGCCCAGGAGGATGGAGGAAGGAGTCCTTCCCAGCAGGCCTAAACAAAGACTGCTGGAAGATGCCTTCCCAGTTCCCCCTGCCCCAACCCACTCAGAAACACTAAGTACATAGGGGCACATGGAGTTGAAAAGCATGTGGATTAATCCTGGAAAGCCCAGGAGGATGGAGGATGGAGTCCTTCCCAGCAGGCCTAACAAAGGCTGCTGGAGGATGCCTTCCCAGTTCCCCCTGCTCCTCCAACCCACCCCAAAATCACTAAGCATAGGGTCACATTCAGGTAAAGTAAACATATGAAAGAACATACCTTCACTGTAATAAAGGTTGAACTTCAGTGCCATAGAACGGGGGGACACAGAAACACACTCCTTGCAGCTGCTGGAGACGGACACTCTGTCTGCAGCAGCGGCACCTCTGGTCTCTAGTCTGGAGTCTGGACTGGAGCAACTGAGGCTGCTGGACACACCGCCATCCTATGTGAAGGCGGGATAGATGGTCGATGAGTTCCCTCCCTGTTCCCTCAATGATGTTATCTTCCTGGTGAAGGGGGTGGCCTGGAGGGATCTCGTTCACCTGACCTGAACCTGACCTCACCTTCACACACAGACAATTAAAAAAAAGATGAGGCTACATGCAGTTCGTGACTCAGCCTCAGGCAGGCTACGTACACTTCGTGACCCTGTCCCTCCCAGTGAAAGAAAGCTGCGTCGTAGCAGGAAACTGCATATTTATTAAATAGTTTCGTAAAATCCCTTTTGCCATCTTTCATCCCAATTTGCGAAGTTTCCTTCGTAAATACCTTCGTAAAATTTTCAGCAGAGGAAAAAAAAAAAGGACTGAGTGAGCGCCGGTTCGAGTAGACCAGGGCTCCCCGTCCCAGGGGAGGGTTCAGTGGACCGGATGTGTCTGAATTCGGTCCCATTTGACTTTCAAGCGGATTTCTCTGACATCCCTAGTTGCAATGCACAATACATGGGGCTACCCATGAAGAGCATCCAGAAGGTTCAGTTGGTACAAAATCTGGTGCAGCTAGGTGATTTTAGACCCTGGACTTCATGGTCTTATGGGAGCCCCCTTTAGATGGCCATATATATTACTCCATTTGTGAAGCGCACAACTAGTGTTTCTCTTTCTACAGCTCCAACCACCTTCCATGCTTTAAATCTCCTTCTACATTCCTGACAAAATTATTTGCCAAGCCTGATTTAAAAAAAAAAAAAACTCTGAGGATGTGCAGTTTTTGCATTTGAAGTTCACTTAAATCATACCACCATCATGGCTGCAGGAATAAAATGGTGTTTGCTTCTCCTGCTTTGGTGTCCTCATCACGTGCTGTTCTCTGGTTGATCATTTGGATGCCCCCTAGGCTTTGGGGCCTTTGACTTTGGCCCCAAGTAGCTGCATATTGAGTGCCAAGCCACTGGTCGTCTTTGTAGTCACACAATGAAGACGATCTCTAGTAAATAGCTTTTATTATGCAAGCCAGAGTCAGATCACCCATGCTTCAAGTTACAGGCATAATCTGCATACAGAAACACAGAGATAAATACTCTAGTCAGCTTTGCATAATACTAATTAGACTAAAGCCTTTGATTGTGTGGATCACAACAAACTGTGGCAAATTCTTAAAGTGATGGGAGTACCAGACCACCTTACCTGTCTCCTGAGAAACCTGTACAAGGGTCAAGAAGCAACAGTAAGAACCAGACATGGAACAACCGATTGGTTCCAAATTGGGAAAGGAGTACGACAAGGCTGCATATTGTCACCCTGCTTATTTAACTTATATGCAGAGTACATCATGAGAAACGCCGGGTTGGATGAATCACAGGTCGGAATTAAGATTGCTGGGAGAATTATCAACAACTTCCGATATGCAGATGATACCACCCTAATGGCAGAAAGTGAAGAGGATCTCAAGAGCCTCTTGTTGAGGGTGAAAGAGGAGAGTGCAAAAGCTGGTTTGAAACTCAACATTAAAAAAACGAAGATCATGGCATCTGGCCCTATCACTTCCTGGCATATAGAAGGGGAAGAAATGGAAGCAGTGACAGATTTTACTTTCTTGGGCTCCAAGATCACTGCAGACGGTGACTGTAGCCATGAAATTAAAAACCGCTTGCTCCTTGGGAGGAAAGCTATGGCCAACCTAGACAGCATAGTAAGAAGCAGAGACATCACCTTGCCGACAAAGGTCCGTCTAATCAAAGCTATGGTTTTCCCAGTAGTAATGTATGGCTGTGAGAGCTGGACTATAAGGAAGGCTGAGCGCCGAAGAATTGATGCTTTCGAACTGTGGTGCTGGAGAAGACTCTTATGAGTCCCCTGGACTGCAAGGAGGTCAGATCAGTCAATCCTAAAGGAAATCAACCCTGAGTGCTCATTAGAAGGACAGATACTGAAGCTGAAGCTCCAATATTTTGGCCACCTAATGTGAAGAGAAAACTCTCTGGAAAAGACCCTGATGCTGGGAAAGACTGAAGGCCAAAGGAGAAGGGGACGGCAGAGGATGAGATGGCTAGATAGCATCACCGATGCCATGAATATGAACTTTAGCATGCTCCGGGAGAGAGCGCAGGACAGGAAGGCCTGGCGTGCTATGGTCCATGGGGTCACGAAGAGTCGGACACGACTGAACGACTGAACAACAACAACAATTAGACTACAAGAAGCTACCTTTGATGAATGCACTATGACAGGAAGTTGCAATGAAACTGGAGCCAGCTGAGTAGCTTATCCAGTCCTGCCTCAGGGAGGGTCCTCCCCCATGGACCTCTTTTAAGTGGCCAACCTTTCAGAATGCCTCATGCCTCAAAGTTGTTCCTCCTACCTCATCCAGTGTCTGATTCTTGGGTCCATCATTTCCAACTCCTCCCTCACCATAAGATTCGCATTCCCATGGATGGAGAGCTCTCTGGCTGGCTTTGGTCCAGCTGATTAGCCAGCATCTGGAAAGACTCCTCTCTGCCACTGTTACCCTGCCTTATCTCCTGTGACCTTGGTAGCTCCACCACCCCTTCCCCTCTTCTTCACATGACTCTGAATCTGTTCCCACACCTTTTTGAAGTGGTTCTGCAGAGATGTTGGGCCCAGTCCTTAAACTGCACCACTGCCACTGCTGCATGTTATCAGGACCATATTACATCTGTCTGGACTTGCTTTCTGGGCTCAATTCAAAGTGTTGATTTTAACCTTTAAACCCCTAAACTGCTTAGGATCTGGTTATCTAAGGGGCCATCTGTCTCGGTATGAACCTACCCAGTTCTGAAGATCTCCAGGAGAGGCACTCTTGAGGACATCATTACCAGCAGAGGCCCAGTTGTCAGGCATGTGGGAAAAGGCTTTCTCCTGGGTCACTCCCAAACTGAGGAATACACTCCCTTAAGAACTACAGTTGGCCCCCATTCTCTTGACTTTTAGAAAAGATGCGAAGAGACGTCTTCATAATTTAGCCTTTTAATGTATGTAGTTGTTTTAATGTTTTGCTGTTTATGATGTTCTTGGATTTGTTTGTTTGTTAAGACTTTATTATTTTAAATAGTTGTACACCGACTTGAGATCACACTCTGGGAGAGAGCAGAGGACAGGAAAGCCTGGCATGCTATGGTCCATGAGGTCCTGAAGAGTCGGACACGACTTAACAACTGAACAACAACAACACCGACTTGATGGCTTTTTTCACAAACAAGACAGTATATAAATGTTAATAATAAATATTAATGATACTTTTCCTGGATGGTACCATTTCAGATTGTAGGGTGGTATGATCCATGTTTGAATACTTTTATATGATCAGGGGACCATACCTGTAGAAAACAAAGCATACCAGGAAGAAATTTCAGTCAGCCATCCTGTGCTTTTTTGTTTTTTAAAAATATGTCTGGAGCTTCTCCCAATCAGGAAGCATCAGAAATGCTATCCACACACAGAGAGACATCTACAGACACTCCGAAGTACTACTAACAAGGGAAAGTGTTACCTCTTGATTCTGCTGAATATAAAGTAGGGATTTCAGAGTAGGGAGGGCACAAGCATCCGGTTTGGGTGTGAAGCCCAGTGAGAAATTGCTGGCTCGGCCCCCCAGACACTAGTCCATGGGTGTGACTCGGTGTGTGCTGAGTCGGGCAAGTGTGTGGGCACCTGTTCCCTCAGCAAACTTCCTGTCACTGCTGCAGTAGCAGGGTGGGGGGAGGAAGAGATGAGAGGTGCTCCTTTCTGCCACTCTCATCCCTGCTACTGTGGAGGCAGTGGCAGGGACAGGCTGGTCATTTTACGTGAGTGTAAGAGATCTATGCAAAATGACCAGCCTGTCCCCCCCACCGCCACTGCCATGGTGGCAGAGAGAGGTAGAAGGAATCATCTCTCATCGCCTCCTCCCCCCACTCCTGCTACTGCAGCGGTGGCGGGGACACTCCCATGGCCAGACGCTCCTTGATGCAACACACCATCTTGTGTAAAAATGGTGGCTCACATCAAGGACTGCAGAAAAGGGCAACTAAAATGATCAAGGGGGTGGAGCTTCTCCCCTATGAGATATGGTTACAACAGCTGGGATTGTTCAGCTTGGAAAAAAGGAGGGTAAGGGGAGACATGATAGAGGTCTACAAAATGATGCATGGTGTGGAGAATGTGGATAGGGGGACATTTCTCTCCCTCTCTCAAAATACTAGAACCCAGGGTCATCCCATGAAGCTGATTGGTGGGAGATTCAGGACAGAAAAAAAGGAAAGACTTCTTCACACAGAACATAGTTAAACTATGGAATTCGCTACTACAGGATGTAGTGATGGCCACTAATTTGGATGGCTTTAAAAGGGAGTTGAACAAAGTCCTGGAGGAAAAGGCTATCAATGGCTACTAGTCCCAATGGCTGTGTGCTACCTCCAGTACCAGAGGCAGTAAGCCTCTGTACACCAGTTGCTGGAGAACATGGGCAGGAGGGTGCTGTTGTACTCATGTCCTGCTAGGCCACTGTGTGAACAAAATGCTGGACTAGATGGGCCCTTGGTCTGATCCAGCAGGGCTCTTATGTTCTGAAGGGAGCTGCAGTGTACTCTTGGACTGCTTGCCAAGCCCTCCAGAGCTTGCGCAGCCCAGCCCACAGGGGTGGGCAGCAGCGCTGACTTGGTGAGCACCAGCTTGGGCAGATGCAAATGAGTCCATCCTTCCCTATTTCAGGGAAATCCGCAATAGAGTCAAATGAGTTTATATTTGTATTAATCTGACTGACAGATTCTGTTATCAGCCCAGATTTTTCCAAGTCACACGGATTCTGTGGACTTGCAGGCCAGTTTTTTACTTCCTGCAATTGCTCGCAAATTTAGTCATAGAAAAATATAGAAAATACAAAGGGGAAAAAAACCCAACTGAAAATGTGCATGTCCTCCCATAGCTTGAAACATCAAAATGTGGATTTGGGGAGCATTTGCACAAATGCACATTTTTGGAAGTGCACATTTGCCCGAGTGTGCACTTTCCAGTGCAAATGCAAGTTTGGGAAATTGATGAATCCAACTCTGTCCATAGCAGATGATGGGAAACTGATGAATGATGGGATGAAAAGTGCCTGAAAATCTGCGAAACACAGACAGAATTGATTTAACAAAATACGTACATCCCAAATATAAATTGGCCTTGAAATCCTGGCCTAGAAGAAGCACAGACTAATTCAGCAACCACATGCCCCCAAAAACTTGCTTTTGCCTGGAAGAGTATGGGGGAAAGGGGCTGTTTAACCCTTTCTTGCCCAGCCATGTGTCCACACACAATTTTCTACCCAACTGGTTTTTGCTAGGGCTGTGCATGGACCCCCCCCCCCTCCAACTTGGAAGCAGCTTTGGGGTTTGGGCTTGGGCTGATTAGGAGGGGCCCTGACCCACCTCAGCCTATGAAGCCAAACTCAGACATTCAAATCCTGCTTTGGCCCCCCAACATGCTGCCCAGCTGCCAGCTCCCTACCTGGGCCCTTGTTTTGTGGGGGAGGGCACCGCTGCCATTGGAGCTGCCACTGCTGCTGATGCCACCAGGGAAGCCAATGCCAGGGAAGGCCACTGCTGGGGGGAAAACTGCCTCTTGCAGCCCGCCAACTGCCCTCCAACTGCACTCTCTCCCTTCCTTGGAAGGAGGGGAGGTCGCCCAGTTGGAGGCCAACTCCTGCCAAAGAGGGTGGGCTGCCACCACCAGCTCCCAGGCCCTCTGGACATGTATCAGCAGCCGTCTTCTTCCAGGGAATGGAGGGAGCCATTTCCCCCTGTTTTTATGCCATGGCTGTGCCCATGAGTAGCAGATCCATGACATTTCTGCTTCAGTCCATGGAAGCAGATGCACTCTGTGATATGTTGGTGATAGGGGATTTGCTCTGAGAAAATCATATGGAATCAAGAGGATCCCCGCCAAGGAGCCATGTTTTTGCTCAGTTTTGGCTGCACCCACGAGTGGCGGATCTGTCATTTTTCTGGTTCAGTCTATGGAGGCAAATGTCCTCTGTGATTGGGTGGTGGTTCTGTGGATCTCCCCTTTAAAAAATCATATGAAATCATGAGGATCCCTCTTTGATTTTATGGATCCTCATTTTACCCAGTCCCCATAGCACGTGCTTTCTTCTCAACTTCATTCTGTGAAAGGAGAGTGGAAAGGGTTAAGGCTTCCTCTGCCATGCCTGGCAGAGACTGGGGCAGTTGCTCCCAGTGGCTAGGACCGGAGCGGAGAGAGAAATGCCATGGAGCTTCCCTCTCAGCTCCTGTCCCATCCTGCTGCTGCTGCTGCCACCAGTACCACCACCACCATTGCACACAATGGCAGCTTGTCCGGGCAGAAGGAGGCTGCTCAACTATCAGGCATTCGCACAACCCAATGGATCGTCTTGCACCCCACTTTGGAGACCACTGCTCTAGCCAAATAACATTCAGACAGTCCTCTCCTCTCCAGTAACACCACCTCTCTCACAATGAGCAAACGGAGCTGACTCACAGCAAAGCTCACTCCCTCCTCCTCCTCCTCCTCCTCCCTCTCTTTTCCCCTTCCTGCACCCCTCCTGGTGGCCGGATCTTTCTCAAATTGATAAATTTGGTGCCTCTGTGTCCTCTCACCTTCCCCCCTCCTTCTCCTGCCCCTCCGCATGATCTTTCAGAAGTTGATACAGTTTGGAGACAGCCTGCCTGGGCTGCTCAGAAGGCATAAGAAGAGCTCCGAATGCACGAGGCAGATGAAGTGCTTTGTGGAGGAACCGCTTCTCTTTGGGGTGCCTCAGTGCTGGTCTGATCCACATGATATGATGACAAAGCACCTCCAAATCAGCCCATTTTGCCTCGTTAGTCAGGCTCTGTACAGAGGCAGTGCACAGCCCTTGTTTTTACCCTAAGACATACAAGATACGGAGACATGCATGTTCATCTCTTAGGAGAGAAAAGTGGTAATGGGGGGAGGGAATTTTGAGTGGACAAGTTTTGTCTATGAATTGATGTTGATTATTTGTTTGGGTGTGGAATATTCAGTCATGTGAGCCTCCGCCTACATTTTGTAGTGATGCAACTCAGACACAGATTTGTCACCTGGGTGTGGACTGAGGCCGCCATATTTTTTACTCTGCCAGGGGGTCACCCAGGAGATTGATGAGACAACTAATAGAATATGGTCTCAATACACTTCTTATAGGGCAAACTCACACACATTTAGAATGTGAATAGTGCAATCACTGTGAAAACTAGCCAAATTCACCTCAGTTCAGGGAGCAAATCATGGCTTCTGGAGCATCAAAATAGCCATTACTTCAAAAGGTCATAGCAGTGACATTGAGATGTTGACAACAGTTCTTCATAAACTGCTAGCCACATCCTCAGTCAATCCATATTTGGATCCTCGATGGACCTCAAAAGGCAATCTGAGAACTTCAGCTACATGTTAAAGACCTAGATAGTCTGGGGCCAGAATATTTTAAGAATTGCCTCCAACCATAGTAAACCACCCAAATCTCAAAGTGATCTATCAAGGCCCTGTTCTGTTTCTGCCCAGGCAGCTAAGACATAACTCTTTCCATGGCTATTTTTAGACACTGCATCTTATTTCTTATGTACTTATATAATGCCCTGGCTGCCCTTTAGTACAACGCTCCCAAGGCACCATACAATTATAATATAATTACAATTAAAAATAAAATAAAAACAAAGCTAAAACCATAGAAATAACAGCCGTCCCAAACTGGGTTTTACTGCTGCTGCCTTTTGTTCTGTTTTAATTGCATGGTAATCCTAGTTTTAATTATTAAAAATGTCATCATTTTGTTTTAATTGTTAGCCTCCTTGAGTATATAGAAAGGTCAGTTTAAAATGTGGTAAATGAATAAAATAAACAGCAGTGCAGTCATACGGATGTCTAATCAGACATAAGCCCTGTTGAGTTCCAGTGGAACTTACTCCCAGGTAAGCCTATGGTTGCAGTCCTAAATACCCTTATTAGTCCCATTGAACTCAGTGGAGCGCCTCTCTGAGCAAACAAGCATAGGATTGCGCTTGGGAATTTCCTTCAGGATGAAATAGCTGAAG
This sequence comes from Heloderma suspectum, assembly GCF_057233095.1. Lineage (NCBI taxonomy): Eukaryota > Metazoa > Chordata > Lepidosauria > Squamata > Helodermatidae > Heloderma > Heloderma suspectum. The sequence continues at coordinate 304,426,058 of NC_139461.1, read as the reverse complement.
GCTAAGGTGAGTTGGAGTTCATCGCTACACAGGAACATTTCCAGCCTATCCTTTCATACCTGACTTCCATTTTGAGCAAAGCAAGAGTACCATTGCAAAACATGGCTATTTTTCAACTACTAAATTAGCTAAAATGTCTGTCCATGAGCAACATATAATAAAAGAATAAGAAGAGGATACCCATGATCAGTCACACGTTGGAGTTTAGTTGGTTGCTTCATGTTTTGTTTGTGTTTAAAATTATGAGAAACGATGTAGAATTTGAGGTGGAGGGAGCAATCCTATGGCCCCTAGACAGTGCCTGGAGGACACAGGATTTTTCAGTTTCCTGGCTCCACACTTGAAGATGGGGCTCCAAGCTCAGAGCCAGGAAAGCACGCCCCCCCACCCCTCCCCCTCATAGCAGGCACAGACAGAACCGTGTCAGCTGCCAGTCCGCACTTGGTAAACAGAGCATGGAAATGGGGGAAATGGGGCATTCCTGGGGGCAGGGAGGGGAAGAGGCTGGGACAGCTGGCTTATGCCTTTTCCTATTGCCTCCCCAAAGCCTCCTTCCTGCCCCCTCCCCAAAGCCTCTGCTATACAGGTGAAATTGCCTGTCTAGCTAAAATGCAGAGAGGGAGGATGGAGGCACCTCCCTCCCTGCATAGGATACACATACGCCTCCAAGTTCAGGGGATTATGAGTACCCAGGGTGCAACCCAGAGGATCGTGCCCTAAGTATGTAACAGCAGCAGCAGCAGCAGCAGCAACACCGTAGTTATCTGATTTTATTTATTCATCCATCCATCCATCCATTACATTTATATCCTGACTTTTTCCCCTCTGGAATCCAAGGCGGCTTACATAGTCCCCCTCCTCTCCATTTTATCCTCACAACAACCCTGCGAGGTTGGTTAGGTTGAGAGTCAACCTGAGTCATCCAGTGACCTTCATGGCTGAGTGGGGACTAGATCTCCCGAGTCCCAGTCCAGCACTAATAATCACTACACCACATTGGCCCTTATAAACCTCCGAGGAAGTTAATGACACTGGAGCTTTCTGTGCCTTAAAAGGTTCCATCTTCTGAGATAAACTGTGGGGAACATTTTCTGAGGCAAGCATTGATGGACAAAGGATTTCTGTGATGCTTTGGTAGTCCCTGAACAATTTGGTGCAGGTAAATGAGAAATAAAAGTAGGGTTTTATTTTATGTCAGTGTGTATTATCGTTGTATTCTATTGTGGTTTTTATTATTTTGTGACAGGGTTTTGCTTTCTAACCTTCAAAAGAAAGAAAGAAAGAAAGAAAGAAAGAAAGAGAAAGAAAGAAAGAGAAAGAGAAAGAGAAAGAGAAAGAGAAAGAGAAAGAGAAAGAAAGAAAGAAAGAAAGAAAGAAAGAAAGAATCCTGAGCTTTGACTTCTTCCTACCTTTAATAGAAGTATACATTGCCAAGGAGCAGAGATTCCCATGGACTGTGGGTTATCAAACAGAAGCTTATTACTTGTATACAATGTGTGTGTGTGTGTGTGTGTGTGTGTACACAATGTGATATTATTACTTATACTTCCTGGTTGACAAGAAGTATCTAGGTTATTGTGTAGTTTATGTAAAGGATTGCCTCTTAGATGTTCTTTGATGTGAGCAACCCATACTGCAATAGATCATACCTGCAAGTATTCAGGTTTCACAGAACTCTTCACCAGGCATAATGGAAAAGTAGCAAAATCTCATGGGGGGCAGGGAGAGACAGAGATAGTAAGCTAGTTAGTTGCATACTTTAGATATTATCAAAACTGGCTCCCTCTTCTCTATATAAGATAGTGCTAATTTCCATTATGCCCAATGAAAAGTTCTGCAAAACTAAAAGGCTCTTGTACTCCTCCACCTATGTAAGTTGGTCTAATAAAAATATTGTGTACCTCCCTTGGGTATCTGTCCACATGAGTTTGCACACCATCCTAAGATTTTATATGCCAGCTGGTTTTTGTTGTTGTTCAGTCGTTCAGTCGTGTCCGACTCTTCGTGACCCCACGGACCATAGCACGCCAGGCCTTCCTGTCCTGCGCTCTCTCCCGGATATGAATCCACCCTCCATGCAATTGCTAACTGTATGGATGTATTCCTATGATCTCTACAATTATCTTGTTGAAGCCTACTTCAAACCAAGTTGTGTTTGTGATCCATGGGTGCATGGGAGCCTCAAGGATGCACTGATGCACTGGACATGCTATTGCCATCAGCAGTGTGTGGGTGGAGAAAAGCCTGAGTATAAAATGCCTGTCTCTTTAAAAATCCCAGTCTATCTGGCATAATGGCCCAGTTTCTCCAGTACACAGCGACCTACCTGATGCATTTCAAGCATCCTCTCTGCTCACAGGCTGGAATTCCCCCAGAATGGTTTTTGTCCACTAGGAGTAGGGATGGGGGAGACATTAATTCAGTTCACATTTTTATGAGAACCAAATCTGCATTACCCAAATCCATACACAAGGTGGAATGCAGTTCAACATTGATATCTTCCCTTTTCCAAAGTTTGCAGTCAAAATCCATACACCCCCCAAAAATGTGGTCAAAAACACATCTAGGTGGGTTCAAAAATGTGTATATTACAAAGGAGCGCACACAAGAATGCACTCAGGGGAAATAACTTGCAAAAAAATGGATGTAATTTGAAAAATGACCCCAAATGCATACATTTTAAGAAATGCACATGGAAATGTGCATGAATATTTATTGTTGTTGTTGTTGCTGTTGTTGTTGTTATTTACATTTCTATACCGCCCCATAGCCAAAGCTCTCTGGTTTGTTGTTGTTGTTCAGTCGTTCAGTCGTGTCCGACTCTTCGTGACCCCATGGACCATAGCACGCCAGGCCTTCCTGTCCTGCGCTCTCTCCCGGAGCGTGCTCAAGTTCATATTCATTGCATTGGTGATGCTATCTAGCCATCTCATCCTCTGCCGTCCCCTTCTCCTTTTGCCTTCAATCTTTCCCAGCATCAGGGTCTTTTCCAGGGAGTTTTCTCTTCGCATTAGGTGGCCAAAATATTGGAGCTTCAGCTTCATTATCTGTCCTTCTAATGAGCACTCAGGGTTGATTTCCTTTAGGATGGACTGATTGGACCTCCTTGCAGTCCAGGGGACTCATAAGAGTCTTCTCCAGCACCACAGTTCGAAAGCATCAATTCTTCGGCGCTCAGCCTTCCTTATAGTCCAGCTCTCACAGCCATACATTACTACTGGGAAAACCATAGCTTTGATTAGATGGACCTTTGTCGGCAAGGTGATGTCTCTGCTTCTTACTATGCTGTCTAGGTTGGCCATAGCTTTCCTCCCAAGGAGCAAGCGTCTTTTAATTTCATGGCTACAGTCACCGTCTGCGGTGATCTTGGAGCCCAAGAAAGTAAAATCTGTCACTGCTTCCATTTCTTCCCCTTCTATATGCCAGGAAGTGATGGGGCCAGATGCCATGATCTTCATTTTTTTAATGTTGAGTTTCAAACCAGCTTTTGCACTCTCCTCTTTCACCCTCAACAAGAGGCTCTTGAGATCCTCTTCGCTTTCTGCCATTAGGGTGGTATCGTCTGCATATCGGAGGTTGTTGATAATTCTCCCAGCAATCTTAATTCCGACCTCTGATTCATCCAACCCGGCATTTCTCATGATGTACTCTGCATATAAGTTAAATAAGCAGGGTGACAATATGCAGCCTTGTCGTACTCCTTTCCCAATTTTGAACCAATCGGTTGTTCCATGTCTGGTTCTGACTGTTGCTTCTTGACCCTCGTACAGGTTTCTCAGGAGACAGGTAAGGTGGTCTGGTACTCCCATCACTTTCAGAATTTGCCACAGTTTGTTGTGATCCACACAATCAAAGGCTTTAGCGTAGTCAATAAAGCAGAAATAGACGTTTTTCTGGAATTCTCTTGCTTTCTCCATGATGCAGCGAATGTTGGCGATTTGATCTCTAGTTCCTCTGCCTCTTCTAAACCCAGCTTGTACTTCCGGTAGTTCTCGGTTCGCATACTGCTGAAGCCTAGCTTGTAGGATTTTGAGCATCACCTTGCTGGCATGTGAAATGAGCGCAATTGTGCGGTAGTTTGAACACTCTTTGGCGCTGCCCTTCTTTGGAATTGGAATGTAAACTGACCTTTTCCAGTCTTGTGGCCACTGCTGAGTGTTCCAGATTTGTTGGCATATTGAATGCAGCACTTTAACAGCATCATCTTTTAGGATTTTAAATAGCTCGGCTGGAATACTGTCATCTCTGCTAGCTTTGTTGTTACTAATGCTTCCTAAGGCCCACTTGACTTCACTCTCTAGGATGTCCGGCTCAAGTTCAGTGACCGCACTATCATGGCTATCAGGGACATTCAGATCTTTCCTGTATAGTTCTTCTGTGTATTCTTGCCACCTCTTCTTAATCTCATCTGCTTCTGTTAGGTCCCTGCCTTCTTTGTCCTTGATCATGCCCGTCTTTGCACAAAACGTTCCCCTGAGATCTCCAATTTTCTTGAAGAGATCTCTAGTCTTTCCCATTCTGTTGTTTTCCTCGATTTCTTTGCATTGTTCATTTAAGAAGGCCTTCTTGTCTCTCCTTGCTATTCGTGAGCTACTTGTAAAGCCTCATCAGACAGCCACTTTGCTTTCTTGCATTTCTTTTTCTTTGGGATGGATTTCGTTGCTGCCTCCTGAACAATGTTACGGACCTCCGTCCATAGTTCCTCAGGCACTCTGTCTATCAGGTCTAATCCCTGAAATCTATTCCTCACCTCCACTGTATATTCATCAGGGATATGATTTAGGTCATACCTGAACGGTTTAGTGGTTTTCCCGACGTTCTTCAATTTAAGCCGAAATTTTGCAAGAAGCAGCTCATGATCTGAGCCACAGTCAGCTCCAGGTCTTGTTTTTACTGACTGTATGGAGCTTCTCCATCTTTGGCTGCAAAGGACATAATCAATCTGATTTCGATATTGACCATCTGGTGACGTCCATGTGTAGAGTCGCCTCTGGTTTACAAAAGTTAAAACATTAAAATACAATATACAAAGTTTAAAAACCATTTACATAAAGGCATACAGACAATATATACAAACAGCATATAACTAAAAACAACTTTGAACCAAAAGCATTAAAAAAAATCCAACAATAAAACAACACAGCTTAAAACAACACAGCTTAAAAACAGTATACAAAAGCCAGCAAAAGGAACAAGAATTCGAGAAAGGGAAGGCCTGCCGGAATAATGGAGTCCTTATTCCGCTTGCAAAATGTGTATACTAGGCAAAAATGCATTAAAAAGTCATGCATTAAGAGAAATATGTGGGAAAATACTTAGGCTTTAAAACAAACTTCTCAGCAATCAGGATGAACCAAACTTAGGACTGGAGCAAGTCTCACTTAGTTGATGCTGGAAAAATGAGAAACTGAGAGAAACCAGAATTGACAGATCTGTCCATATACAGTGTGTGTGTGTGTGTAAGCTGGTGGCTCTGAAGTCAGTGGGGCAGTGAATCTGCTCCAGGTTTCAATCAGAACCAGTCAGAACTCTAAAGGAGCTATCCAAGGTGCCTGTTCTGACTGAAACCCAGAGCAGATTCGCTGCCCCACTGACATCGGAGCCACCAGCCTCCACTGACGTGTGTGTGCACGCGCGCGCGTGTGTATCAGAAAAGAGATTCATATATTTTGCCATGATATTTAATTTCCTCCTGAAATAACGGCAGATTATCGCAATGCTGGTAATGTTGATTTTTGTTTAATCTTTCCTTCTCAGTGGATGTGAAGGTCTGACTCTAGCTAGGTTTAGTTTTTCATAAGGGGGAGGGGGGCAAACGCTGGTAAATATGTTGTTACTGATTTAAAAATCTATTTGTTCGGTAATTTCGGCTGGAGTCGTCATTATCTTGCCAAGGCAGCTGTTGGAATATTAACTAGGCACAGCAGTAACAAGTGGAATATAATTAGCCCTCCTTGTTCCAGTGAATTTTTCCGTTATAACTGGGAACAATTTGCAATAAATCTCCTCACGGTTGTAATTAACTTAACGAATGTGCCCCGCATACAGTACAACACTGCCAAGTGCCACAGGAAATCACAAAGGTTTTCTGCTGATGGGGCAAAGCTATTTCTTAATTTTGACCTTATATTACACACCAGGGATATCATAGAATCATAGGATAGGGTTGGAAGGGGCCTACAAGGCCATCGAGTCCAACCCCCTGCTCAATGCAGGAATCCAAGTCAGAGCATCCCTGACAGATGGCTGTCCAGCCTCGTCTTGAACGCCTCCAGTGTGGGAGCGCCCACCACCTCCCTAGGTCATTGGTTCCATTGTATTGCACTAACAGTCAGGAAGTTTTTCCCAATGTTCAGCCGGAATCTGGCTTCCTGTAACTTGAGCCCATTATTCCATGTCCTGCACTCTGGGATGATGGAGAAGAGATCCTGGCCTTCCTCCCTGTGACAACCTTTCAGGTACTTGAAGAGTGCTATCATATCTCCCCTCCAGGAGTGTAGTGGCAAATTCAGAAGTGCAGGCTGCATTCATAGAATCATAGAAGAGTAGGGTTGGAAGGGGCCTACAAGACTGAGTCCAGCCCCCTGCTCAGTGCAGGAATCCAAGTCAGAGCATCCCCGACAGATGGCTGCCCATGATATCTTCCCCTTGTTTTAGCAAAGGCCAGCTCCTATGAGAGACTTGATAGGCAGCTGTTAGGATATGACAATGCAGAACCAGAAAGTTGGTCGCATATTGCGTGTTGACGTACCAACAGTATATTTCTAGATCAGTGGGAGTGCTCTTGCTCTCTGCCTGCAATGGCTGGTCTTTCTGTCTGTCTTCTTTATTGTTTTCCTTTCCACAATACCATGACTGTGGAAGATGTGCGACTTACATATAAGTTTAAAAAAGATTGTTTCTGAGCCATCTGCTGTAAATTACATACATTTGTAACTGGGGTTGAGCCGGGGGTTGCCAACTGACCCAAGATAAATCAGCCTAGTCTGCTCTTATGCCTTTAGCAGCAGCTTGATGTATAGAATTAGAAATCAGCAAATGAAGATTTCCACGGAATGATCACCCATGCAAGGTAATAAATATTAACACCTGCTAATATCTCCCCATCAAGTTGCTGCCAGTTGAAAAGCTGGCAAGCCTAGCTGAGCTGAAAGGATAAACTTGTTTTTGTTTGCTAAAAAAAAAAAAAAAAAAAAAGCCTGGACCATAGGAAAGCACACACATACCTCTTACTGCAATTTTTCAGGTGTGTTAACCCATTTGGTGTTAACCCATTCAGAGTAAGGGTAACACATATCAGGAAGCATTGCCCTCACTCTTAATTAGCTTTGTTTGCCCTCAGCGATTATGCCCTTGAACACTTGTGGCTTTAAGTTTTGTTGCATGCCGCCTTGGGATGGTTTATCTATACAGCTTCTAGATGTGTTAAATAAATAAATAAATAAATGGATGGATGGGTGGATGGATGGATGGATGGATGGATGGACAGATGGATGGATGGATGGATGGATGAGGTATGGGATGGCAAGAGGGCTGGATTTGACCCTGGGCCTGAGGTTCCCTGCCCTTGACCTAGAGGATTGGTGGGCTCTCCCTCACTGGAGGTCTTCAAAAAGAAGCTGGATAGCCATCTGCTGGTGATGCTGTAGCTCCAGTTCCTGCATCAGGCAGGGTGTTGGACTAGATGACTCTGATGTGGTGGTAATGGCCCCTGGCATAGATGGCTAGAATATAAAAACATAAGAAGAGCCCTGCTGGATCAGACTAAGGGTCCGTTTAGTCCAGCATTCTGTTCCCAGTGTGGCCAACCAGCTGCCCACAGGAAACCCACAAGTAGGACATGAATGCAACAGCACCCTCCCACCCAAGTTCCCCAGTAACTGGTATACATAGCCATGGTGCCTCTGATACTGGAGGTAGCATATCAGGACTAGTAGCCATTGATTTCATGTGCCAAATGCTAAAGGGACTAACTATACAATCATAGTTGAATTTGAAAAAGTCTCCACAAAGAATTATTTCCTGTGTTTGGCAAGAGAGGGTGGAAGACTTTCCTGGAAACAAGATAAAGTTCTGTTATTTCCAGATTACATCAAAGAGGTGGTGAATAAAAGAAGGCAATTCATCAAAGCGAAAAATATGGCAAAACAAATGAACTTACAATATTACTTAAAATATCCTGCTACACTTTGCATTGTGTCTGAAGGTCAGATAAAGAAGTTTCTAAATCATGAAATGGCGGAGGCATGGCTGAATGTAAAAATGTGTGAGTTTTCTGTTACAACCCAATGAACTGGAATCTTTCTCTGTTAACTGTTTATGTTTAGTCTACATGATCCAGGCTAGGTCAGAAGATAAATGATTATACATATATTCATTTATTCTCTTTCATCTTTCTTTTTTTACTTGCTTTTCTTTTTAATTTCTTTATTCCCAAATAGATATGATATGCTGTATTTAAATATATTGTTTGAGGGTGTATTGTGCACATGCATTTATATATCTAGTATAAAATATATTACTGATTGTTGAAGGTTTTCTTTAAGCTTCATTATTATATAAAACTATATTTCTTTTAAATATTATTATTATTATTATTATTATTATTATTATTATTATTAATCTAGGCTACTGGGAATGAACTGTAGGCCTGTTTCATTGATATAAGATTGATGATATGATATTGAAATGTAAGGTTGTTTATTAAACTGTAATATTGTTAATGTTAAAGATATAATTTTTAAAATAGAATGGCATCAGAGGCCTGGGGGTATTGGAGTTTAAACTTAATCCTTTAAAGAGGAGGGGGAAGGGGAGGGAAGAGGAAAGAAATTTATTTTCTTTTTCTTTACTTCTTTTCTTCTTTTCTTTTCCTTTTTTTTCGTTATTGTTGTGTCCTCATAAGAATATTGTATTGCTGGGAAATTGTAGTATTGATCAGGTTGTTGGTATTCTTGGTATTGTTTATTTCATTTATAAAGATAAAATAAATAAAAAATATATTTTTTAAAAAAGGACTAGCAGCCATTGATAGCTTTCTCCTCCAGGAATTTGTCTAACCCCTTTTTAAAGCCATCCAAATTGGTGGCCATCACTACTTCCTGTGGTTCCTAAACACGATGAAGATGGGAGAGAAAGTAAAGTGGAGTTCAGATATGATTTGGGGAGAGAGATTTCCCAGTCCATTTGACTCCCAGTCCCTCTTCGCTGACTTAGCCTCCTCTAAAGGCTGAATGATGTGAACAAGAGGCTGTGTGCCCAAAGAACGCTGAGATATCCAAGATACTACATAACCCACCAAGCATGTCATTTAAAATTGTAATGGTGTGTGTGTGTGTGTGTTTATTTCTTTTTATCCATGCACCAGACCCTATGCATACAACATTTACTTGCTAGGTACCTTTAACCTGGAAGAAAGCTATGCAGGCAGGCAAAATCTACACACAGAGACAACAGTGCATGTATCAAGAACTCTTAAAATGAATTGAAATGAATGAAATAAAATGAAATGAAATGAAGGGGCCTGACCAAGTTTCATTTCATTTTAAGAGTTCTTGATCCACGCACTGTTGTCTCTGTGTGCACAGATTTCGCATGCCTTTCCCCAAAAGTCTCTTTGAAATCCACCCTGGGTCAGGAGTAGGCTTTCCACAAAAATGCCATCAACTGGAGCAAAAAGAAAAGAAACATTCAGTAGAGCTTGCAACCTCCTGGCGGTACAGATAAAATGATATCAAACTGAAGTGTCACCGAAGCAGAAGAGGCCATTCTGTGGGAGAGCCAGGGAATTTGTGAAACCATGCTTCTGAAAGTTCCAATTCTTGACGTGTAATCCCTTGAATGTAAAGTGGAGGGGGGGAGGGGGGTGGGCTGCTTCTTCTTTTCCTATTACTTCATCTTTTATCATCTTTTCCCATTAAGAACCAGCACACGTGTCCATTCATCCCCCTTGGCACGCAGCAGCCAGACTGTTTGCCATAGTGATAGATGAAAAATTCATTTCATTTTTTCCCCCTCCTTTGGAGGATGCTTGAACATTCAAAGCAGGCCTGTGACTTGCTGCTTAAAACTGGGTTAATAGTTTTGCTCCAGTTTGCATGTCTGAGGTTGCAGATTTATTCGTCTGTTTATACATATTTATTTTAATTCTAATTTTCAAGCCAGTGTGCATGCAGGGCAAGTACTGGGCAGTATATATGGCTATATGAACTGGCTTGTTGGTGCAGAGCAAGGTTGGTCACCAGCATTTTCCCCCAGACCCTCAACCGCCATGCACCATGCAAGTGGCTACTTCTCCCATTTCCTGATGGGAAGGCTGCCCACTACTCAAGAAAGAGGAAAAATCCCATACCCTGCTTGTGAATCAGCCTGCCTCATTCCTGAACTCAAGGAATGGAACTCGCCCATTCAGAAGAAGATTGCTGCTTTTTTTCTGTCCAGCAAAGTAGGGACTGCCTCAGAGGGGTTCAGTGAAAAGCATCCCTTCAGCTTTTTCCACCTAGGTGGAGACAGCCACCACCCCACCCCCACAAGCAATGGTCTGACTGTAGAAGACAGCTCCATATGTCTATAGTAGAGGTGTGCACAACCCCCAGCTTTGACTCAGGCTTTGATTCAGTGTTTCGGATCTAAATGGAATCCATGTGCTTCAGCTCGGTACCAAAGCTGAATCAAGGTTTGGAAGTCTGAGGCTTTGTGCTTCCAAATGACGATCAGTCCAAAATGGCAACAACTTTTTTGACAGATTTGGATTATAGTTTCAGGCATACTAGCCCCTTAGGAGGGGATTATGGCTGCCAAATGTCAGAAAAATGGGTGCAGGGTGCTGTTGTTTTGTGTGTGTGGCAGAACTGGATGAAATTCGCAGAAATAGCTGCCCCTTCTGAGAGGATTGGGCCTGCCAAGTTTCAGATGAATAGGTACAGGTATTTTCATGCAAGAGCAGCCTTGACATTTTCAGGATATCCCAAAGAGGGTGTGCTTATCCCCTTATGTTCCTTGCAGACCATTCTTGTAAAAATGAAAGACCGCCTAGAGGTGTCCCTGAGTAAGAAACCTGCAAAGTTTCAGAAGGGGAAATGCAGCAATGCAAATGGATGGGGAGTCCTCACATTTGGGGGGAGGAAGTGATTTGCTCCCTCTTCCCTCCCCTCCCCCAATATTGTGGTTAATTTGTATGAAAATGGCACACATCATAGAAGTGTGCCCAGGCAAGAAACGTGCAAAGTTTCAGAAGGATTGGTGCAGGGGTTAGGGATGATTGGAAAACAGTTTAAGGCTCCCCACCCCACCCCAGTGAAGCCTGGTGCTGTTGGAAGACTGGCCATCTCCTTGTTCCATCCTTGCTTCCCCTGGTAAAACATGCCCTAGGATTAGGAGGTTTAGTTGTCAATCACTTGACTGCACTCCCTCCCCATCCCCCTGCTTATCAGCATTTTAGAGAAATGAAAACAAAAGGCACTATTTGGAGAGGAGACAGAATGTCTGTCTTTCTGAGCACATGAAGGCTCATTCTGGCCTGGCTTCAGTTCTAGTGATGTCAACGGGAAATCCACTTCACCTTGGGAAGCACCAGAAATGGTCCAAAGGGAGCTGATTCTGCTCAGGCTTCAGGCTTCATCTGAGTCCAATGCACACCCCTAGTTTGTATACATGCTGTCTCCTGAAATGCATAGAGGGGCCAGGCAGCCATGAGTTAGTACAATCCTGCTCTCCCTCTCTACAGGGTTCAAAGTGATGTCTGAAAAATGCCCCTGTTTATGCATATTTCTCAGTCGCATGACATGAGTCCTCTCCTCTGGGTTTTTACTTCTCACTCTCTTTCCCCACTTCCTCCAAAGCAAGGTTTTCAGTCCCTTCTTCCCCCTGAATGAACTGATAACAATACAGAATCAAATTCCCAAAATGGTTAGATGATGATGAATTAAGTTAATAGAACTGAAATCCCTGCTGGGCCTGATGAGGAAACCTGGTATGTTTCATCTGATATGGGAGCCAACAAAACCAAGCATGACCTTGTAATGAATGAAAGCTGAAAAGCAATTAATAGGGCATTATCAGGGAAACAAGGGGAGCGGGTAGGATTGGTTAGGTGGAACAAAATGTTAAAAAGCAAGGGATTGCTTTATCTAAAATATACCTCTCCATCTTCATCCTGATGATTTGGAGAACTCAGGATAGAAAACATAGCAAAGCAATAAGAATAAAAAGGGGAAAGGGTATTGCTCAGCAGTAGAGCACATGTTTTTTGCATGTTGAGGGTCCCAGGTTCAGTCCCTGGCACCTTCTGGGGGAAAAAAAATCTTGTCAGAAACCCTGGAAATGTGCTGCCAGTCAGCAGAGACTATCCTGAGATGGTCTTACTTGGAATAGGGTAGCTTCCTACATTCCTAACTAGAGCTTCAACCCAATGACTTGTGTTTCCCAGCACAATTCAAAGTGCTGGCTATGACCTATAAAGCCCTATACAGCTCCAGTTATCTGAAAGACCGTATCCTCCCTTATCAACCTGCCCATGCCCTGAGATCTTCTGGGGAGGCCCTTCTCTCAGTCCCACCACTGTCACAGGCACATTTGGTGGGAACCTGGGAGAGGGCCTTCTGAGTGGCTGCCCCACGGCTGTGAAATGCCCTTCCCAAGGAGGCTAGGATAGCTCCCTCATTGATGTGTTTCCAGAGGCGGGCTAAAACATTCTTATTCCAGCAGGCCTTTGGGACATAGCTGGAACCTGGGGGTAAGCTGCTAAAATGCTGTTTTAATGTTTTAATATAATTTTAATTGTATTGTTGTTTAATTATATTTTAACTTTTCTATATTTTCATATGTTTTAATTGTATATGTTTTAATGTTTGTAAGCCACCTTGTGTACCAATACTGGGGGAAAGGCGGGATATAAATATCATCGTCATCATCCCTGGGAGGGTATCCCAGGTGCTCTAGGATCATTCAGATGACCCCCTCCAAGGGGAAGGTCCGACCTCAGATCCACCTTTCTAGCTCCCACAAAAACATCCACAGCCCTTACCTCCCTGCTATCACTGTTGGGAATATTGCAACCTCATCTGCAAGTTACTGGAAGGGAGCAGTGTTGCCATTAGTTCATGGGAATTTAGGCCACAGATAGCCTTAGGATCTCTATAGCCTACAGTGTGGTTTCCTGTGCTTCTGCCCTTCCTTCCCCCACTTCCACTTTTCTCCCGCCCTCTCTCTCTGACCTCCTCCACTACTAGGAGCAGTTGTGTTTGCTCTCTTGCTCCTGCCATTGTTGTAGAACACAAAGGGGCTGAACAAACTATCTTTTTAGAAACTGTACACTGTATCTGCATATTATATGCAAGCATATTATGGTAAACTATCTTACCTTTCTTCACAAAGAAGGTATGGTCTCCTTTTAAGGCTTGTTTGCACGTGGGACTGGTAAATGCTCATTCTGTTCTGCCTTTTTATTTTTCTCTGCTAACTGCTCTTCTAACAAGAAGCATTAATACTAAATAATCCCCATCAATTAGAGCTCTGACAACAGGAGAGGAAAAAAAGAGGCAGATCAGAGATGGGCAGTGAGCTGATAGGGGGAGACCTTGGATCCACAGGATCCAAAGCCCTCCCTGTCCCCAAATATGCCTCCAACACTGGGGGGGGGGGTATTTACACCAGCCAAGCAATGGGAGGGAAATAGTTAAAAATAACAACATGGTATGAAAATGCAGGGGGGGGGGATACAACAATGAACACCTCTCTTTCATCTTGCTAGAGTTGCACCAGCAGGGTTTTAAATGCCTCAGAGGCTGTGATATTGGAGCTCTAGAACAGCAGGTAAGATCACCCAGAGAGAGTCATCAGGCAACATAGTACTCCACGTTTCTTACACTTTAATTATTGGGTACATAGCACCTTCAACCAGGGAATGCTTTATTCATATGATTTATTTATTTATTGTTACATATCTTTATATCCCACCCTACAACCCCAAAGGTTTTCTGGACAGCTAACAGTTAATCAGTTAAAACAACAATTGTCAATATGAAAAATATAAAACATGAATAATTGTTTTATTCATTTATTAGATTTATGTACCACCCTTCATCAAATCAGATTCCAGGACAGTGTGCAAATATATAGATTATACATTATTAAAAGACACTAATATTAACATCCATGATTTTTTCGTTTGTTAAAAATCAAACAAACCAGCAGATAAGCATTACAAGACACACTATGCAAATTTAAATAGCCCAGGTTAAAAAAAAAAAAAGTCTTAACCCGGCACCAAAAAGATTGTAAAGCAGCCTCCAGACATAACTTTTCAGGGAGAACATTCCAAAGCCAGGGTGCCACCACTGAGAAAGCCCCCTCCTTTATACAGTGCACTTCTGATAAGGAAAGTACTAGGAGTAAGGTCTCAGCAGAAGATATTTATGCAACGGTTAGGGTCAGTGGAGGCTGGTGGCTCCAACATCAGTGGGGCGGTGAATCCACTCTGGGTTTCAGCCAGAACCAATTGGAATTCCAAAGGAGCTATCCAAGGTGCTGAACCTACTTTGGGGCTTGAGTTAAGCCATTTGGTTGGTTCTGACTGAAACCCAGAGGGAATTCACAGGCCCACTGACATCCAGGGCACCAGTCTCCACTGACTGGGATGGCCATTGCATTATCAAAAAAGGACAAAAGAGGGGAGAGATTTGCATGCAACTTGCACATGCTAATGTATATGGGCAGATGCATATATCATAGTCCTTTGGAAATAAGGACTATAATTTAAATAGAAATACAATGCATTTCACCATAATAAGCAAGCCTGTGGCCAGTTGACTAACTCTGCTCGCTGTTGACGGGCAAACTCAAGGCCCTTGGGTTCTCCCTCCTTATCTTTAAATCAAATTTAGACTGAACAGCCCTTGAAACAGAAGATGCCTTCAAACAGAGGCCTGTCCTCTGACAGCCCTTCAAAGGGCTGGCCTCTGTAAAGCAGGTCACACAGCCACCCTAACAGTGGTAGTATGGAAAGAGGCTTTCTAAGTACTTGGGTCCTGGGCCATTTAAGAGAAGTGCCAGCATGTTAAAACCTATACATCCAGAGCTCAAAGGGTAGCAAACAGCAACAAAAAAAGCTATGAATGAAGATTGTTCACAAATGACCGTTTTTAACCCAGATGGATGGTGACCATATAAGACAAGCATAAATCAAGTCATGGGTGGAGAAGGTTCTTCTGCTCATAGCAGTTCTACCTCAACTTTGCTTTCTAGCAGGTGATATTTAGTGTGCCGGGGGTTGTAAGGATGACTCTCATGGTTGCTTAGGCGAAGAGCTGAAGGCCAGGGAAGAAGAACCCACCAAGATCCTCACTTGAATTCCCCAGACAAGGGCTGAGTCAGTCCAATAAGCTCGGCTATGCCTGATTTCCCTCTTGGACAGCAGTGACAGTTGCTTGATTGGGGGGGGGTAGGAGTGACCCCTCCCCATCTCTCAACCTTCCAAGCAAGTTGTTTGCTGCTCCCAGCCATGATTGAAGGAGAAGAAGCCAGGAAGGAAGAGGAGGAACCAGTAGCTAGATTAGAATCCCCCCCCCCCCGCACAGCTACTTAGTGCAACCATCAACACACACCATCAAATGTGAGAGCCCAGTCACTTCTCTGTTGTCCTTTTCATGGATTAATGACACATTTGTTGGTAGAGCATCTAAGAAAGTGCCAGATTCATAACTAGACTCTACCACATAGGGTTTTTTCCTCCAAAGAAAAGACATATGAATTTGCAAAAAATAAAAAGATTTTTTTTCCGCCTTTGCTTGCTTGATCTTTGTAATGATGCACCATAGGTTTGTTTTTATTCTTTAAAGAGCACTGCACTGTGAATGGAAAGAACCACGGGTGTGCTTTTTGCATCAAAGGCAACAGGAAGATTTTATGTACAAAAATATTTCTCCTTCTCAGACCTGTTTCTAATAGGGAGGAAAGGTCAGCGATACAAAGAGTCAGCCCTGACACAGCAGAGGATGTGGGGGAAACTCCATTAATCATATGCACCAGAAGAACAAAGCCTTGCATCTTTTTCAGCTTGTAAAATTTCAATATGTTATAAAGCAATGATTTTAACTCGTAAACTCTCAATATGTAATAAATACAAGTAACACCAGCATTTCATTGCACCGAATCTTTATTGCTGGCCATATATCCAGTACAATGTTTTACAAGGATATTCTAGTAATAGAATATAGCAAATGTAGAGAAAGCACTGACCTTAGCCTCTTGCCTTTGAGCATCTCCTAAAAGCCTGCATTTTCAGAGACACCCTGGGTGGACTGGAGTAGGAGCTTTAACATCACACTTCTACCATCTGAGAACTCTGCACGCTAGCCCAGCATTTCTCAAACATTTCAATTTGTGAACCAAACTTCCAGCCTTATGCCAATCATTACATTAATCATGACAGCTGGCTGCAGGGCTGGCATCAAGAGTAGGCATGGTTGGGCACCTGCCAAGGCCCCACACCCCAGCAGGGGCCCACTGGGGTTGCTCCTCCTGCTCATCATTGCCACCTGCTTGTTCACCTGCCTTTTGCTCTGGTCCAGGCAAAGGTGGTGGTGGTGGAGGAGGAGGAGATGCCACTGCCTACTTACTTGCTGGCTCTCTGCCAGCCAAGCAAGCAAGCAAGTGGTAGCAGTGATAAGAGAGAGAGAGGATGAGGAGCAATAGCAGCTGGTTACACTGGTGGTGAAAAGGCAGACTCACTGAGAGAGGGATCCCATTGAGAGTGCTCTGTCCAAGGGCCCTCCAAACCTTGGAGCTGGTGCTGGCAGACTGAAGCCTCCATGTTCAGAAGCAGTCTACCTCTGCTTACCAGATGCAAGGGAGAAAAAAACAGGGGAAGGCCATCATTTGCATGTCCTGAAGGTTAGTGCCCAGAAGCATTTGGCTGGTTGCTGCTAGAAGCAGAATGCTGGGCTAGATAGATCTTAATCTGATTCTGCAAGGCCATTTGTACGTCCATCCAGTTTTGGTAGGCATGCTGGGATTTGTATGCTCAACAGCATGCAGCTTACTGTTTCATGCAAAGAAAGGTGGATTGGTATGAATAGACAAGAAATATTATTTTAGCAGGAGAGTGCTGCTCACTTCCCCCTCACCTCTGTTACCACCACTCCCTTGCCTTGTAACAGGACTCACTTGGCTGCTCTAAGCATTGGCCCAGAAGACAAGAAGTCAGCAATGCCTTCTGCCAGCTGCTGCTTGTTGTCAGAATCAAGCCCTGAGCAGCTGCTGGAGGGGAGCCAGAAGTCAGAGTCAATGAATGAAGCCAGGAGTCACAGAGGAGGCTGGGAGTCAGGAACTAGGGGCTATGCAAGGGTCTCAGCACCATGGGACAGAGACAGGAGTCACAGTCAAAGAATGAAGCCAGGAGTTAGAGCTGAGGAATGATGTTCAGAGTTGACATCGAGAAACACACAAAGACATTCCAGGGTTAAGATGATGGTGGTTGTTCAAGCAAGGCCTCAGCCAAAACAAGAAGTCCTTTGTAGTCCTCCCCATCTCAAAGGGTTCAGTTGCCAGCCTGGGTGTGCAGGATCAGTGCACCCTATTTCTCTGCTCAGAGCACACACCTTGTTTCCCAGCAGAATTGCACTCCCCAAAGCCCACCAAACAGCTGTGGTACAGCAGAGGCCATTTTCAGTGGCATGGCAGCAGCTGGAAACCAGCCCCTGGTCTGCATGATGCCCACCCCTGACCTGGACTGCGTGCAGCTCCACAACGAGTGCTGAACCCAGAGCAAAAGGTTCCCACTTCTTGACCTTGGTGGCTCTCAACACCTGTACACAAGTGAAGCCATGTCCTGATAAGGGGGGGGGGAGTAATCATTAGTCAAAACTGGACAAATACAAGCTGGAATACAGGAACCTAGGAAGGTGCCTTAGACTGAGTCAGCCCTTTGGTCCATCTAGCCCAGTATTGCCGACCCTGACTGGCAGCAGCTGTCCTGGGTTTCAGGCAGGAGCTGTCCAGCCCTACCAGGAGATGCTGGGGATTGAACCCGGGACCTTCTGCATACAAAGCAGGGCCTCTACCACTAAGCCATGGCTCACCTAGCCAGTGACTACACCAACAGGCAGCACCTTTCCAAGGTTTCAGGCTGGTGTCTTTCCCAGCCCTACCTGGAGATGCCAGGTGATAAACCTGGAACCTTCCACTTGCAAAGCATGTGCTTTACCAGACGAAAACAACAGTTCTTCAAGGAGAAAGGCTCTAGCTAACCTAAACCTCTCCCTTGGATGCTAGTTTTCTGTTTGCAGGGAGGTTTTTTTAAAAAATGTGCAGAAGTATTCAGGCATACAGTCCCCTGACCTGCATTCTGACAAGGACCTATACCATGCAAATATTCAGAATATGTGGATTGATTGACAATGATACTGTCATCATTGGCATTTACTGGCTACTACTGCCTGGTGCTACTGGTTGGGGAGTTAACTATATATAACCTGAATTTTACTTGATCACAATCCCTGCAGTATACCCATGACTCTCACATCAGCTTAAGCTGGACAAATGGTTCCACTTTGGACAGAAACAATGTTCCATGAAAACAGCTCTGTGTCAATACTACTCCAAAATGTGTCACCTGAAAAAATCTGATACAGACTGAACCTGATTGCCTGCTAGGCCCAACAGTTCAGAGGGTCATCTAAGCGCACCTAAAAAAGGGAAACCTTTGGGTATTTTCATGCATGAGGCTTAAAGCAGTTTCAGCCCATTGGCAGTACAAATATAACACCTCCACTGGCCAGAATGTTCATTCGCAGTACAAATGTCTCTCCTCTGCTGTCTCTTCCGCATCAGATATTGGCATACATTACTGCAAGAGAGGGTCAACCAAGTGTTTACGTCCCATGTATGAAAATGCTCTTAATTTGGACTTGAATCTCAGTACAACAACTCCTTGTGAGCAATGCACACAGACAGCAGTCTCTTCACAAGGTCTTGTCTTTTCCATACACACGCAGAACTACCCCCCCCCCACACACACACACACCCCTTTTCAGAAAAAAAGATAAATTCATACAATCATAGAATCACAGAAACATACAATAGTAGGGTTGGAAGGGGCCCATAAGACCATCAGGACCCATAAGACCATTGGGTTGGAAGGGGACCATAAGATCTGCATTGAGCAACCGCCGCTGCTCAACGCAGGAATCCATGTCAAAACATCCCTGACAGATGTCTGTCCAGCCTCATCTTGAATGCCTCCAGTGTGGGAGAGCCCACCACCTCCCTAGGTAATGGGTTCCATTGTCATATTGCTTTAAAAGTCAGGAAGTTTTCCTGATGTTCAGCTGGAATCTGGCTTCCTGTAACTTGAGCCCATCATTCTGTGCCCTGCACTCGGGGATGATCGAGAAGAAATCCTGGCCTTCCTCTCTGTGACAGACTTTCAAGTACTTGAAGAGCACGATCATATCTCCCCTCAGTCTTCTCTTCTCAAGGCTAAACATGTCCAGTTCTTTCAGTCTCTCCTCATAGGGCTTTGTTTCCAGTCCCCTGATCATCTTCGTTGCCCTCCTCTGCACCTTTTCCAGTTTGTCTGCATCCTTTTTAAAGTGTGGTGCCCAGACCTGGACACAGTACCCCAGATGAGCCCTAACCAGTGCTGAGTAGAGGGGAACTAGTACTTCCTGGGATTTGGAAGCTATGCTTCTCTTAATGCAGTCCAAAATAGCATTTGCCTTTTTTGCAGCCACATCACATTGTTGGCTTGTGATCTACAACAATTCCAAGATCCTTCTCACATGTAGTCTTGTTGAGCCAAGTATCTAGGGAGGTGATGGGCTGTCCCACACTGGAGGCAGGCAAGACAAGGCTCGACTGCCATCTGTCAGGGATGCTCTGACCTGGATTCCTGCATTGAGCAGGAGGTTGGACTCGATGGCCTTGTAGACCCCTTCCAACCCTACTATTCTGATTCTATGATCCCCAATCTTGTAACTGTGCATTTGGTTTCTTTTACCTAGGTGCAGAACTTGGCACCTAGGAAAATTACTTACACTTGTACCAAAGTTCCATTTGAGTGGTGGAGCATGTGTGCAGCTCTGGACAGAGTGTGTGGCCTATCCCTGTATACTTTCTTGCTTTGCTGTGTGTCTGTAAAAAAATATTAATTTGAGAACAGGCATAACATTCAGAAAAAATGAGGTGCTGGGAGAACAGCCGTGCATTATATATGTAGGAAATAAAAACTCTACCCAGCAACAGTAACTGAGCAGTCCATGGGCTGGGCTTGAGTTAAGCCTTGCCTTGTAGCTCTTCAGTGGAGAGAAACTTAACATGGTGGTACAGCTGTCCAGATGTTTAAAGTTCGAAGGCTAAAAAGAAGAGCCCACAGACCTGGAAAGCACAGAACTTCTCTCCAGCTGCTTTTGCACCTTGGTTGCTTCTGTGATGAGCTATATTGTAAGATTTTTCCAAGCATTGTCTCCGTCTCCAGCAATTATCCTCCACCCCTGCACACTTTCTGCCTTAAAAATAAAGCAAGTGCAAGATCAAACTCAGACTGTCGGGAAAAAGCGGCATTGAGGTCATTATTTTCATTGCAAAATGGCCTGGTCCGTTTCCTTTGAATGGACAATTTTGGAGTGCATTTTGTTTGCAGTTGTTAATCACTCTTTCTCTGTATGTGTATGCACATGTGTGTGTCTGAATTTCTTGAATCCGCTGTTGCGGAAGCCCTGCAACAATGGCTGAACTTCTGATATTCTTTGTTCCAAGCCCCTTGATAAGCATGCAGCTTGAGTCCTGAGGATCTATACTAAAGATCAAAAATGTGTTTAGATCTCACACTGTTCAGGGCTGCCCACACAATGGGTTGGATCCAACCCTCGTGCAAGTGGAAGTCCACTCATACAACAGGCCTTCTGCAACCCCCCTGCATGGACCCCAAATCTGCTCTGGAGGGTCGCCCAAACCTCCAGAGCAGATTGGGGCATGGGGAATGCAGGAGGGAGGGGGAAATCCATTCTGCCATTTGCTCCCTCCTGCTGTGGAACAACACAGTTGGATGCAACCCAGTTTTTGTCATGCACCTATAAAAGTATAATGTATGAATACAACAAACATGTGGTAGAAAATACAGATGTTATACAGATAAGCCCTGTTCAGGCATTCTGTAAATTACTGATTTCATCAAGCAAGCCAGGGTGGGGCTACAGCAAGTATCCCCACCTCCCAGCGTCATGCAGAGTTCTCTCTCCCACTGCCATCTGTATGTACAGTGTGAGGGCATCTGTATGAAAGCCTCCTCATCTTCAGCTGTATGTATGAAGTCCCCATCCATACAGATGTTTACACTGTACACATGGACATCAAGAGGAGGATGTGCATGATGCTGGGCGACGGGGCTACCCAGTGTGGCCCTATCCCCACCTGGCTGCTGAAGTAAGAATGTGACAGAATGCCTGAATAGGGCTGTATCCCTACCAAGGATCTGGGGTTGGCAACGTCCCCTTGTCTGCTCTGCCTAGACATTCAACATGGGTTTGCTGCTATGTTCTGTGAGAAACGGACCTTGGGACAAAAAACAACTCTATAATTGTTAGGAATATTGCAACCTCACCTGCAAGTTACTGGAAGGGGGCAGTGTTGCCGTTAGTTTATTCATGGGAATTTTGACCACAGCTAGCCTTAGGATCTCTATAGCCTACAATGTGGTTTCCTGTGATGTCTTCCTTTTTCTTCTCCCCTTCCCCCCCTTCCAGACTTCCACCATTGTTGGGAGCCCACGTGTTTGCTCTCTTGCTCCTGTTGATGTAATGGAACACAAAATGGCCCAAACTCATTTTGAAACTCTATGCTGTACCTGCATTCTATATGCAAAAACATTTGTGAGTAAAGCTATTTTACCTTTTTCTTTACTAAAGAAGGGTGTGGTTTCCTTTTATTATTATAAGATAGCCCATGTGCATGTAGGACTGATAAACACTCATTCTGTTTTGCCTTTTGTTTTTTTACTGTACTAATTGCCTTTCTAACAGGAGGCCTCATTACTAAATAACCCCTCTATAATGATCTCAAAGATTTTCATGGTACGCTGGATTTATTTGCTATGTCTCTTTTAAGATATATTCAGTATCAACACAATCCAGAAAGAGATGGGTTCTGGAAACAGAGCAATGGATATTGGGCTAATCCACACATTATATTGTTTGTTGCCGAGTGTATTACACCCCATAGGGAGTTCCAGTCAGTCCTGGCTTTCTGATAAGTCTACCTATGTGATATATGTGTTTCTATACATGTTTAGGTATTTGCTTGGGGAAAACAGTGTACACCTAAAAAAACCATAAGGTGTGAAATGTTGAAGTGTAGCGGCTAAGAGACTGGGCTATGTATCATAGAGATGGATGGGTCAGTCTATTTCTGGTCTATGTAACTTTCACATGCGTTCATTCAGAAGCCTCTTCTGTCCCCTTTCTGCATCAATCTACAATGTTAACCAAAAAATCAGTACACACAAAAAGTCACATTTCAGTATGTATTTGCTAAAAAAAAATACACGTTTCTAAATGTATTTTCTTTCAAGATATGCCTTTCTCAGTGCATTTTATCTCAAAACGCATCGTTTTCTATCTTTTTGTGAGCCAAGAACTGCTTTGCAAATTTCAGACGAGTGCAAAGTTCTGCTCTGCCTTTAGTCTGGTGGGGATCAGGTCAGTTCGTTTCCAAACTCACAACGATTGAGTTCCTCAAATATCCCTAATGAAATCAGGAAGTCCCTGGTTTAACATCTTTCCTCTCCCATAAACCCACTGTGTGGTCTTAGCGTCAAACTATATGTGAGGCTAAACAGGCCATTGAATCCTGTAATTGGGATTCTCTTTCCCTTGTTTTTAATTGTCACCAGAGGGATGGGACCTGTTCCTGATTGGGACTGGAGCATTGGGGTGCGGGTAACCCTTGCCCCTGACACCATTTTCCTGCTGAAAATCCCCCCAAAGCTACTATCCCACACACACTGGGGGGAGAAGACCAATGTTAGTTGTGTGCTTCACAACGGAAGTAATACACACAGCCACCTAAAGCCACATACACACAACCATTAAGTCCAGGGTCAAAAATTACCTAGGTATACCACTAGAGTCATTTGGGGGCATATTTAGCAATAAGAATCTTTCTTTTTCGGCTTCAACGTTTCTGCTGGTTGGTTGTCATTGTATTACATCACGAGTGCAGTACAGAGGACAAACACATTATGTGGCCTTTTCCCCCCTGTCTTTGAAAGCAGAGTGCATGTCTCAGAGTAATTACTCTGTAATTACCGGCTGATCTGCAGGCACAAACAGAGTGGTACTGGCAGACTCTGCGATGTGGCACCATTAGTGCCCTATTAGAATGGCACGACATCATTAGCACTTAGCACTTTTGCAGCATGCTGCAAGGTAGCCTTTGTGCTTGTCTTCTTGTCCGGGAAGCTCTGACCACTGGAGATCCTACCAAGCAAGCCTCAGCCTTCTGAGATTTGATCTGGCTGGCATCACCCGCTCTCCTTCAAACTTTCCATCATGGCCATAAGGGCTAGGAGCTTGGTTTTAAAAACAATGTAAGCTAAGGGCTAAACAAGGTGGTGGTGTCAGTCGTGTGATGGGCCCTTGCTTGTTGTTGTTTTCTTTGCTAAATAGCAGACATGGGAGAGGGCTGATCTGGATTGGGACCTCAGCATGGGGGAGGGAGCTTTAACCCTCCCCCTGCCATCCTTGTCATGACCCAGGTACATACACATACTGATATTTATCTTCAGAGGAAACTCCCAGTGGCTCCAGTGCACATTTTTCTCCTGCTGCAAATAGCTGCTGCTTAAGGGGGATCCGGATCAGGACCATAGCGGAGACAAAGCATTCAAGCCCCCTCTTTCCCTGCCCCCACGCTATGGTCCTGATCTGGATTGGGTCCCCCATATAAAGAAAAACAAGCAACGCAGGTATGTGTATGAGAGAGAGACAGAGGGAGAGACAGAGAGAGCGTGCAGAAGGAGCAAGAGATATCAACACTGACACCTCTGTGGTGTCTCAGAACAGAGACTTTACATTATTACCCAAACCAAACCTAAACCACAGGGACGGGGGGGAAAAAACACCTAGATTTATAATAGGTCAGATTTCATCAGAATAATTTATCCAGCGAGACTGCCAACCCCATTTTTTCCCTTCCACGGGAACCCCCGCTGCTCACTTCACAGTTACGATCAGAGCACTTAATCAATCATCCTCCGAGGACCGATATAAGTAACCCCAATTAGAATAAACTGGAGCATATTTTACATGAGGTCTGGTCTGAAAAGAAAAGGCTTTGGCAGGGAAATAGCAGGAGGAAAAACCTAGGGTTGGCGGAGAATTTCTCCCCGAAACTTCGGGGGGGCAAGTGCCAACGTGTTCGGCCCCCCGAAGAAGTTTCGGGGAGAAATTCTCCGCGCCCCCCCGCCCCCCGCACGCCCCCCGGGACGGGACTTACCTTTCCCGAATGTCCCTCCCGGCGGCGGGTCCCGGCGGCGGTTCGTTGGGTCTTCGTCAGGGGCGGGGGCGGCAGCCGATCTTTCGACCGGCTGCCGCTGCCGCCATTCCAATAAAACTAAAAAAAAAAAAACGCCCCCGTCAAAGGCTATGTGATGATTAACGTAGCCTCTCACGGCTAGATTTGCAAAGTCAGCCATGATAGGCTACGTAAATCGTCACCTAGCCTATCACGGGTGACTTTAAAAAAAAAAAAAACCACGTATGGCTAATGGCGGCCCCCATAGGGAGCCGCCATTCACGTTCCTTATTTGGTTGCTGTAGTCTACGTAAATATTTACGTAGACTACGGCGAAGATAAGGGAACGCTATTTGCGTTGCCCTTATTTTCGCCATAGTCTACGTAAACATTTACGTAGACTACAGCGACCAAATAAGGAACGCGAATGGCGACTCCCTATGGGGGCCGCCATTTGCGTACGCGCTTTTTTTTTTTTTTTAAGTCACCCATGATAGGCTACGTGACGATTTACGTAGCCTATCACGGCTGACGTTGCAGATCTAGCCGTGATAGGCTACGTTAATCGTCACGTAGCCTATCACGGGGGCATTTTTTTTTTAACTTTTTATTTCGCGGCCGGGCGAGGCGAGGCACCTCCTCCCCGGCCTGAATTTCGGCCGGGCGAGGCGGGAAGCCTCCCCCCTGGCCTGAATTTTGGCCGGGCGAGGCAGGAAGCCTCCCCCCCAGCCTGAACTTCGGGGGGAGAGCAGCGAAGCGCACCGCTGAAGTGCGGTGGAGGCACTTCAGCGAAGTGCCTCCACCGCGAAAAGCTGTGAGACCAGGTAAGTGACTTTCGTGCACCGCTAGAAAAACCTGCCTCATTCTAATTGGGGTTAGGGAAATACACATCTCAGGAGCTAGGTAGCCTTGGACATAAGAGCACATCGTCAGGCCCCCATGATCTCACCCCCTGGCATTCTTTGATGCCTGTGCTGAGACACTGCTGAGTTATACTTGGTGCTCTTAAAAATAACACCTATCCACCAGTGCAGCGGCGGAGAGCTCTGTAGCTGTTCCTGTACCATCTCTGGAGCACGATGGGCAGGGGGACTGAAAATGAGGCATCCAGAGAGCCTGTTTGGAGAGGCCTTAGATCCGACATGTCCAAAGCTGGCTCAATCCCCCGACATGCCTGCAGCAAAGTCCCAAAGGGTATGCCAACACTGGAGATGATGCACTGATTTTCCCTCCCATTAGTGTCAATAGGAGGGGATTAAAAAAAAAAATAGATATATTTTTAAGCCTGAATGGAGGGGGAGGGATAGAAAATCTACCTCCTCACACCTCATGCCCCAGGCATGCAAGCCAGCAGGACTTAGTGAGTGTGAATACTCCATCTTGCAATCTCCCACCACCACCTTAGGAATGCTCTGATAATGTGGTATTTAGGGCCAAAACAGACATTACGTTAAGTCCGTATCTAGCAGCTATGTCATTTTTTAATCTAGAGGAGATTCAGGGGACCTGATACTACCAAAAAAAAAGTTCTGCTAGGGTCCCAGTCCAGATCAGCCTCACCCACACTTACTCTGGAGAAAAAATGGAAAATGTAGCTGCTAGATATAGAAAGGAAAGGAAAGGTGCCTCCTGCGCAAGCACTGAGTCATTGCTGACTCCTAGAGGGACGCCGCTTGCGCTGGCATTTTCATGGCAGACTATAGCGGGGTGGTTTGCCATTGCCTTCCCCAGTCATGACTACCTTTCCCCCAGCAAGCTGGGTACTCATTTTACCGACCTCGGAAGGATGGAAGACTGAGTCAACCTGAGCGGGCTACCTGGGACCCAGCTTCCGCTGGGATCGAACTCAGGTCGTGGGGAGAGTTTCATTTGTAATACTGCCGCCTACAACTCTGTGCCACACGAGGCTCTTGCTAGATACCGACTAAAGCATTTTTTTCTTTTTTTATAGAACTTTTTTTTAATTTGAGGGTTTTTTTAATGTACATACATGAATTTGTCCATATCCATAGCAATGAATACATATGCAATGCATATATGGGAAAATATAACTTACTAACAATTATACATAGGCTTCAACAAAAGCAGACCAGATATCCAAATAAGTATCCATTTGAAGGTGGTGTCTATATGCCATCCGTTCAGATTCTGAAAGCGTTGTAAGGTCCTCAGTTCATTGCATTATAGGAGGTGAGCATTTATCCTTGTGATGCTGTAATATTTGTCCTTTAGCTGCCAAAAGGGTAGGAGAATCCATTACGCTGACCATTTGTTAATTTCCATGAAGCAGGTATGTCATTCAAAAGAGCATGTACATTAGCATATATTAAAGACTGTTCCAGTACAAAATTTATCCATATAATAACCGCCTCCCCAAAAGAAGCAACCACTGGATGCTACCAAAACATATGTTTAGAAGAAGGACTAGCTGCATTGCACCACCAGCCATTAGTTGAATTAGATAATCCCGTATTAAAGAGAAGTTGTGGTGTCCAATAGACATGAAACAAGCATTTTTGCTGACTAGCATGAAGCTTAAGATCCATAGAAGTGACAGACGATCCACTAGTTAGGCAGAATGGGACAATCCAATTCCTTATTCCGTTCCTATTAAAGCCCTGTGTATCATATTTATTGTCCAATAACAAGTATTTATAGTCATGGATCGTGGGTTGCTTTGCCTGACCAGCTTCAATAAGTGCTTCCAATAATGGAGACTCTGGTGCTGTAAAAATGGCCAGACCAAACCTAGATACTAACAAATGCTGCAGTTGCAAGTACTGCCATTCCGCCATAGCTGGCAAGTCACATTTGGCACGCAGGATAGAAAATGGCAAAAATTCATCATCGGCACCCACCAGTTGATCCAAAGTAAAAAATCCCCTTATCTATCCATGTCTGCCATAAAAACATCTTACCCATTTTTAGACTGGATTGCCTCATAAAGGCAAGTTAGCATGAGAAAATGGATCAAAGTGTAATTGAGGTCACATTAAATGCCACACATCTCTAATTGAAGAAACTGTGGGAGGAACCCTGTGTGTTCTTGGACATCTAAATCTAGGGCCATCCATTTCAAGAGAGAAACCACACAAGAATTTTCCAAAACTGACCAAGGCAGAAGATCTAACGCAGATAGGGATGTACGAAAATTCCGCCACGGATCTCGGGGAGGCCGAATGCCAGAGCATTCGGCCCCTCGAAATCGGTGGCGGAACGGCCAGCCACCCCCCTACCCCCGCCCCTGGGACGAGACTTACCTTGGGCGGATCTTCCTGGCGGCAGCGGCGGCTCCGGCAGCGGCTCCGGCGGCAGTGCAGTGGCGGTGTGGCGGCGGCAGCCGGTCTTCCGACCAGCTGCCGCCACTGCCATTTCCAGTTAAAAAAAAAAAGTGATAGGCTACATAAAGATTTACGTAGCCTATCACGGCTAGGTTTTTTAAAAAAACCCATGATAGGCTACTTAAATCTTTACGTAGCCTATCACGGCTGACTTTTTTTAAAAAATAAAAAAACGTGCATATGCAAATGGCAGCGGCCATGGCCACCGCCATTTGTGTTCCTTATTTTGGCACGTCTTAGTCTATGTAAACATTTATGTAGACTAAGACGTGCCAAAATAAGGAACACAAATGGCGGTGGCCGTGGCCGCCGCCATTTGCATATGCGCGTTTGTTTGTTTTTAAGTCAGCCATGATAGGCTACGTAAACATTTACGTAGCCTATCACGGCTGACTGCAGGGATGCAAACGGCAGTGGCTACGGCCGCCATCATTTGCATCCCTGCTAGCCAGCGGCCGGATGTCCGGCTGCTGGCAGAGCCAGCTGGCAGCTCCGCAGAATCCCTGCAGAGCACAGCCGGACGACCAGGATTCCGGGGGGGGAGGAACGGAGCGCTTCCCCCCCGGCGAGGATTCCGGGGGGAGGGACGGAACGCCTCCCCCCCAACCATAAACATAATCCGCGAAAGGTAAGTACCTTTCGTACATCCCTAAACGCAGATGGGACAGACCAAAATTCAGATTCAAAGGAATATCTGTTTTCACCAGATATTTGGTGAAAATTTACGTAGATTTACGTAGGCTAAAATGGTGAATCAAAAAGGGACGCAAATAGCGCCCGCTACGCTATTTGCGTTCCCCTTTATTTTCGCCGTCATAGTCTACATAAATATTTACGTAGATTCAGACGGCCAAAAATAGGGAACGCAAATGGCGGCATCCATAGCCGCCGCCATTTGCGTACGCGGTTATTGTTTTTGTTTTCCCCAGATCCCTCTGCGGCCAGAAATCCGGCTGCGGACGGCTCTGGGCTGGGCTGGGCCTGGCCGGCTGCTCCGCAGAGCTGCCGCGGAGCACAGCCGGCCATCGAGGATTCCGGGGGGGAGGAACGAATCGCCTCCCCCCCCGTCGAGAATTCTGGGGGGAGGGACGGAATGCCTCCCTCCCACCATCAACATAATCCGCGAAAGGAAAGTCACTTTCGTACATCCCTACTTTGTGCAGTCTTTGCTCCTCGGGCAGATGGGACATTTAACCATTCATGCCTCAAGAACATCACAAGAGCCCTGCAGGATCAGAACAAGGGTCCATCTAGTCTAGTCCAGCATTCTGCTCAGACAATGGCCAGCCATCCATTCATTGTTTCTGAGTGCACTGCAATACACTTTCATGAGCAATACTGTTCAGTATAGAGAGAGACATAAACCCAAAGCAAACACACTCCTCCCGCCTTTTCTCCATCCACCTCCCGTGGTTCCCTCACGCAGCTGGAACCAAAACAGTTAATTTGCACGTCCTCTGCCATCTCTCACCCTTGCAGTAGCCAATCTTTTTTCCCCCTCTGTGTCATGCAATGGCCATCTCTGAAAAAGTGGCTTCCAAGATCCAGTTACACACCTCTGTCCCGGCCAGACAGTTTTGTAATCTAAATGCTCCATGAGCCTTGTTTTCAGATGAACCTTACCTGCTATCCCCCAATGATTCTGTAAGTGCAGAGCTCCATGTGGTTTTGGGATAAAATGGAGTAATTGAACCAGTGCAAGGGGCCTTATGTCCCAGCAGCCAATACCACTTTGCCACAGGAAGCTGGTGGCTCCATGGTACTTCATTATGTTTGTCACCCCATGGCTGCTGCTCCTCACACATTTTACCTCATTCTTTTAAACTACAAATGAAAACAACCACTCCCTCAGGGAAGCTATTGTCAGGGCTGGCAGGCAACCAAGAGGCAGACAAAATAAACCTGCAGTAACCCAACATGCCCTGAGCAAGCATGCTGCTCAAACTAAGAAGCCAAACCAGAGTCAGCAGTTATACAGTATAAGGCCAGATGGGACCTTATTGGTTCCTCAGGTCACCTGATTCTGCTGAGCTGAAAAGCTGCAGCACATTCCCCAGCCATTGACAGGGTGGCACCGCAGAGCTCAGGCCAGCAATTCCCTCTGCAAACCACCCCAGTGGCACAGGAAAGAAGGTGGCCAGATCCTGCTGAAGAAAGTTCCAAGATTTGGACCTTGGGCTCCTTATAAGCGTCACCCACAAAGGAAGGTGGGGCTCTTTCTGATTTAAAAAAATAAAAGAGCTTGGAAAAGTCATAAGACTCGTAAATTTGAAGTTAGCCTGGCTTTATTTTATTCATTACTTCCTCTTTCTGCTAACCCTCCTCCCTCCTTCCTTCTCTCCTTTCCTTCCTCCTTGGGAGCTGTCGGCCATACTGTTCCAGTTCAGGGAATCTTGCAACAGAAAAGATCAGCTGTTGGAGAAACGCAAGAAAGGCCTTTGGGGAGTGCCATGGCCGCAAGGTAATCAGCAGGCGAAGTTATTATCATTATGCTGCTAATTAATTCCCAGCTCATTACATTTCCTGTGGCTAATTTGTACTCGCCACTGATTTGATTAAACTCATCTCTATGCTAATAAATGTGTTTTTCCATTTGTTTCAGCGACTGTAGGAAGGAGAGCTCTGTATTTACATACTTTGACGTTTATCAAATAAAACATGGTGTCTGAATAAATCCTACTCTGATTTACAATTCTGGTTAATCAACCATTTTTTAAAAATATTCCAAAAGCCCAAGATGTTGAGGGTCATTGTTTAGTCACATGCCTTTGTGTAAGAATGTTTGCATGCATGTCTGCATATTTACATACACACACTTCACCCTGCAGTTGACCCAAGGGGGGCAATTTGGCTACAGCAAACCAATGACAGTCAAAGAAATTTTAAAACTGGAGTCCCCCTCATAGAATTGCTTGCAAGAAATGCACTGCATAGAAGGCCAGGGCCATTGCATCCAAAATGGCCGCTTCATTTTGTAGTGAGATTGATTTAGGGTACAACCCTATGCATGTTTAGACAGAGAGAAGGCCTACAGTTCCCAGCATGCCCCAGCCATCCAGTTCCTTCTTGCAAGGAACTCTATGAAGGTGGATTCCAGTTTTAAAATTTCTTTGACTGTTATTGGCTTGCTGTAGCCAAGTTGCCCCCTTGGGTCAATTGCAGGGCAAAGTGTGTGAATGCAAATATGCAGACATGCATAGGATTGTGCCCTTAAATTACTTTCTCCACACAGCCAGTCATTTGTTTTCAGTGACTTGCCACTCAGTGCCAGTGCACACATGAAGACTACTTGTGGCTCTAGACATCATCAAGTTGTGAACAGACTCCATTAAAAATTACCATGTTTCAGGTGATATGATGGTTCTGTGCTTAGTAGCTCATTCACACATGCAGGTTGCCATTTATGTATTGATTTCATTTATTCATTTTTTTTTTAAATTGCCATTTGATCTAGAAAGGGAGGCTCAGATGGGTGGCAACAAAGGAGAGGGCCTTCTCCGTTGTGGGCCCCCAATTGTGGAATGATCTCCCTGACAAGGCCCACCTAGTGCCAACATTGTTAATCTTTCAGCACCAGGTTAAAACCGCCCCCTTCTCTCAGGCACTTGGCAGCATATAATGAGTTTTTAAATCAGGTCCTGGATTGTCTTTGGTTGATGGTTTAAAAATTGTTTTTAGATATAGGTTGTCTGTGTGTGTGCTATCTGTTTATGTTTTTATGTAAATGGTTTTGCACATTGTATAAGGCATTTTAATGGTTTTTATTTTTTGTGAACCGCCCAGGGAGCTTTGGCTATGGGGTGGTATAGAAATGAAAAGATCTAGAAAATAGTCTGCAAGATGGCTTAGGATAGCCTTTCCCAACCTGGTGCCTTCCAGCTGTGTTGGACTACATATCCCAGCATCCCCAGCCAGCTCCCACCATCCCCAGCACAATACATTGATAACACACTGCACTCGCCAAGGAATGAGTGTGCATGTGTGAATCAGATAAGGGATGGGGTGGGGGGCTCCTGAAGCTATGTCAAACGTGGGTGGGGGGAGAATGCTTGCTGTGGCATCAAGAAAAAAAATCTCAATCCACATGATGAATAGCACCCTCTTAATGAAACTGTCAAGTTCAGCCACCAAGGCACAAAGAAAAGCATTCGTGATGTTTCTCCTCACAGTTACAGAACTCCTTGCTGCTGCAGATCCACCATCCAAGCCTGCACATCTTTGGAGTGTGCTATGACAGCCAGTGTGGTGTAGTGGTGAGAGTGTTGGACAGGGACTCAGGAGATCCAGGTTCTAGTCCCCACCCAGCCACGAAGCTCACTGAGTAACTCAGGGCCAGTCACTGATGCTCATCCTTACCTACCTCACTGGGTTATTGTGAGGATAAAATGGAGAGAAGGAGGACCACATAAGCTGTCAGGTTCTTTGCAAGAGGAAAAAAGGTGGGATATAGATGTAAAAATAAATAAATAAATAAATAAATAAATAAGACCCCCCTCTTCATTCTGGCCTTTGGGGTGCAGGGTTAAGTCAAGAGTTGTTGTTGTTCAGTCGTTCAGTCGTGTCCGACTCTTCGTGACCCCATGGACCATAGCACGCCAGGCCTTCCTGTCTTCCGCTCTATCTAGCCATCTCATCCTCTGCCGTCCCCTTCTCCTTTTGCCTTCAATCTTTCCCAGCATCAGGGTCTTTTCCAGAGAGTTTTCTCTTCGCATTAGGTGGCCAAAATACTTGAGCTTCAGCTTCAGGATCTGTCCTTCCAATGAGCAGTCAGGGTTGATTTCCTTTAGGATGGACTGATGTGACCTCCTTGCAGTCCAGGGGACTCGTAAGAGTCTTCTCCAGCACCACAGTTCGAAAGCATCAATTCTTCGGCGCTCAGCCTTCCTTATAGTCCAGCTCTCACAGCCATACGTAGAGTGGGGTAATCTTTATCCAGCTTTCTGACTGGAGAGTGTGTGTGGCTTTTGTCACCCATAGTGATCGTTCAGAAAGGGGCAAGCTATATCTAAATGAATAATCCACTTTTATATATATTAATTTTATTGAAAATTTCAACAAAACAAAACAGATTTAAAAAGGGGGGCGGAAGAATACACACACACATTAAAAGTATTGATTTCAATTGGCTACAACATTCTAGAAAAAGTAGATTATACATAAACGACAAGAAAAGCAGACCAAATATCCATATATGGTCCATTTGCGAGTAGCACCTGTTCTAGATATGGAGCGGTATACAAAAATTGTAAATAATAAATAAATAAATAAATCCACCCTTTCAAATGTTGATACTGTTGTTAGGTCTTCAAGCCATTGCATTATAGGAGGTGAACATTTATCCGTCCATTGTAAATAATAAATAAATAAATCCACCCATTCAAATGTTGATACTGTTGATCATATTTATTGTTGATACATATTTATTGTCCAATAACAAGTATTTATAGTCATGGATCGTGGGTTGCTTTGCCTGACCAGCTTCAATAAGTGCTTCCAATAATGGAGACTCTGGTGCTGTAAAAATGGCCAGACCAAACCTAGATACTAACAAATGCTGCAGTTGCAAGTACTGCCATTCCGCCATAGCTGGCAAGTCACATTTGGCACGCAGGATAGAAAATGGCAAAAATTCATCATCGGCACCCACCAGTTGATCCAAAGTAAAAAATCCCCTTATCTATCCATGTCTGCCATAAAAACATCTTACCCATTTTTAGACTGGATTGCCTCATAAAGGCAAGTTAGCATGAGAAAATGGATCAAAGTGTAATTGAGGTCACATTAAATGCCACACATCTCTAATTGAAGAAACTGTGGGAGGAACCCTATGTGTTCTTGGACATCTAAATCTAGGGCCATCCATTTCAAGAGAGAAACCACACAAGAATTTTCCAAAACTGACCAAGGCAGAAGATCTAACGCAGATAGGGATGTACAAAAATTCCGCCACGGATCTCGGGGAGGCCGAATGCCAGAGCATTCGGCCCCTCGAAATCGGTGGCGGAACGGCCAGCCACCCCCCTACCCCCGCCCCCGGGACAAGACTTACCTTGGGCGGATCTTCCTGGCGGCGGCGGCAGCTCTGGCAGCGGCTCCGGCGGCAGTGCAATGGCGGTGTGGCGGCGGCAGCCGGTCTTCCGACCAGCTGCCGCCACCGCCATTTCCAGTTAAAAAAAAAAAAGTGATAGGCTACATAAAGATTTACGTAGCCTATCATGGCTGACTTTTTTTAAAAAATAAAAAAACGTGCATATGCAAATGGCGGCGGCCATGGCCACCGCCATTTGTGTTCCTTATTTTGGCACGTCTTAGTCTACGTAACCATTTACATAGACTAAGACGGCGAAAAATTATCCGTCCATTGTAAATAATAAATAAATAAATCCACCCATTCAAATGTTGATACTGTTGATCATATTTATTGTTGATACACATTTATTGTCCAATAACAAGTATTTATAGTCATGGATCGTGGGTTGCTTTGCCTGACCAGCTTCAATAAGTGCTTCCAATAATGGAGACTCTGGTGCTGTAAAAATGGCCAGACCAAACCTAGATACTAACAAATGCATATATGGTCCATTTGCGAGTAGCACCTGTTCTAGATATGGAGCAGTATACAAAAATTGTAATAAATAAATAAATAAATAAATCCACCCTTTCAAATGTTGATACTGTTGTTAGGTCTTCAAGCCATTGCATTATAGGAGGTGAACATTTATCCTTCCAATGTTGTAGTATCAGACTTTTGGTTGTCAAATGGGTGAGGAAAATCCATTTACACTGACCATACGTTAACTTCCAGGAAGCGGGTAAATAATTTAAAAGAACATGTACATCAGTAAATATTAAAGAGTGTTGCAATACGAAGTTTATCCTTATAATAACTTCCTCCCAAAAGGAGCAGCTTGCCACTTGGAGACAGCCCTTACTAGATGTGAGATAAAGCTTTATGTGACAGCCATTTTACATGCAAAATGTATTTGACATTCCATATACCACTGTAACGTTGGGCCAGCACAAGATGTCCCAACTAGAGAAACTTCTGGAAGCCTTGCAGGTGATGGGTGTCTCCTACTTGCATCTGACCATCCCAGTATTACAAATGGGAATGTCTCTGGCCCCAGTGAATGGGGTGGAGAAAGTGGATAGAGACACTTTACTCCCTTCATAATATCACAATGTGGCATCACCCAATAAAGTTCGTTTGGATTGTGTCTGAGATGGGCAAAAGAACAGGGCTGGCCAAAGACAGTTTGCCTGCTGGGGCAAAGGACAAGATGCCCCACACACACCACTTCACATACAGAAGCAGACTGGAGTGACTGGCAGCTGAATCTGACTTCAGCACTAGTGACAGGACAACATCCTGAGGGAAGCAAGCTAGCTTAGAGGGCACAGGGCAGGTTGCTTGAGTACCTGGCCACTGCTTTGCACCTCCCAGCATCTGCAGCCTGAGGCTGCCCCCTCACCCTGCTGAAGGAATGACTGCTTCATACAATCCATAATTAACTTCTGGAATTTAATGCCACATGATGTGATGATGGCCATAAGAACTTTAAGGCTGCACTCTTACGCACATTTACCTAAGGATAAGCCCCATTGAACTTGGGACTTACTTTTGAATAGACATGTATAGGGATTGTGCTGTAAAGCAGCAGTCCTATATAGACTGACATGGGAGTAAATCCCGTTGAACTCGACAGGGCTTATTTCTGACTAGACATGCGGAGCATTGCCCTATAATTGTCTCATTTTCCCTTACCTAGTAAAATGCATATTCTCATGTTTGTATGTGTAACTGCCTATCTATATAAAAATTATATAACTGGAGATATAGGTACAGAAGAGATATAGGTATAAAAATATATTTAACCCAAGTTAACACATGCAGAAGAATTAATGAGATGAGATGACAGTACGCCAAGTTGGTAGAATGGCTTCAGAGCAGGTGAAATTGTATCCTGCTTTTCTAGGAGACTGTATGTCTTGTTCTCACCCCACCCCCACACACTACCCCCACCCATGCAAAGAGATCACTAGCACCTCAGGGAGAAAGGTTCTAGCCCAGACTGTGTCTTGTTGTGCGAGCTTTCTGTTTGTGTGGAGTTGTTTGGGGAAGTTGTTTCTTTGTTCCTTCCCTATATGGATGTGGCTGCTGAAGTTTGTTAGGCAGTCAAATGAGGTGACACCTATATTGTACCAATTTCACTTGTTGCCAATGCATCTGTGCCCAATTTAAAGTGCTAATAATTGGCTTTTTAAAGCCCTGAGGAATCTGGATTCAGGTTACTTGAAGGACTGCCTTCAGCCATTCCAACCTGCCCACATTCTGAGATCAGCAAAACCAATTGGCTTTGAGAATGAGGGATGAGGCTTTCTTGGTACTGGCCCCACACTTTTGGAACTTTGTCCCAATTGATGTCTGCCAGACCCCACCATTACAGGCCTTACATAAACATAAGAACATAAGAAGAGCCCTGCTGGATCAGACTAAGGGTCCATCTAGTCCAGCTTTCTCTTCACACAGTGGCCAACCAGCTGTCGACTGGGACATAGAGGAGAAGGTGCTCCCTAAGTACCTTGGACCTAGACCATGCAAGGCTTTAAAGGTAAGAACCAGCACTTTATCTTTCGCTCAGAAACAAATTGGCAGCCAGGGTAAAGATTTTAAAACGTGTGTAATATGGTCTCCACGGGATGTCCCAGACACCAACCTGGCTGCCCTATTTTGTACCAGTTGAAGTTTCTGAACTAAATATCAAGGCAGCCCCAATTACAGCGCACTACAGAAATCAAGCCTAGAGGTTACCAGCATGTGCACCACCATTACCAGGTCCACATGTTCCAGGAATGGGCGTAGATGGAGTATCAGCCAAAGTGGATAACAGGCACTTCTCACCATTGCCTCCACCAGGAGAAGGGTTGGGTCAAGAAGCACACCCAAGCTACGAACTTGCTCCTTCAGGGTGAGTGCAACCCCCTCCAGAACTGGTTGACATACCTCAAACCCCTGAATTAGAACCCTTCACGATGAGCACCTCATCTTGCCTGGATTCAATTTCAGCTTGTTCTCCCTCATCCAGGCCATTACTGACTTCAGGCAGTCATTCAGAGGAGTCATACCTTCCTTGGATAAAGATGTTAAGGAGAAACACATTTGGGTGTCATCACCATACTGATAATACTCAGCCCCAAACCTCCTGATGATCTCTCCCAGGGGTTTCATGTGGATATTGAACAGCATCAGGGATAGAATGGAGCCCTGAAGGACTCCACATAATAGTTCCTTTTTTGAGGAACAACTATCCTCAAGCGACACCATCTGAAACCATCCTGAGAGAAAGGAGCGGAACCACTGCAGAGCAGTGCCCCCAACCCCCAACTCCCTCGGGCAATCCAGAAGGATACATGGTCAATGGTATTGAATGCTGCTGAGAGATCCAAAAGAATCAACAGGAATGCACTCCCCCTATCAAATCCCAGGTGAAGATCATCCACCAAGGCAACCATGGCGGTCTCAACTCTGTATCCTGCTCTGAAGCTGGTTTGAAATGGGTCCAGATAATCAGTTTCACCCACGACTGCTTGGAGTTGAATGGACACTGCCTTCTCGATTACCTTGCCCTTCAAAGCCATTCAAATTGGAGGCCATCACTAGGTCTTATGGAAGCAAATTCCATAGTTTAACGTTGTGCAGTTTGAAGAAGTCCTACCTTTTATCTGTCCTGAATCTCCCACCAATCAGCTTCATGGGATGACCCTCTGGTTTTCAGTCAGAACCAGAACTCTAAAGAAGCTATGCAAGGTGCTCTGCACCTTGCATAGCTTCTTTAGAGTTCTGTCTGGTTCTGACTGAAACCCGGAGCAGATGCACCACCACACTGGCATTGGAGTCACCAGCCTCCACTGCTCAGGCGTCTCCAAAGGACCACCAAGAGAACAGCAAGTGATGAGGGCAGCAGCAACAAGCCTAGCATCAGCACCCGGGCTGGCCTAAGTATGCCAAGTCCTACCGGGACAGACAGTGGTCACCCCAGCACCTTTCTGTTCTTATTTTTAAAAAATGTTTCTTGATCAGGGGCAGCCCGCCAGGCATGCCCATAGTTACAGAAGGTCATTTTTATTATTATTTACTTTAACAAATATATTATCCTTTTCTACCACAAAATTGCTGCTTATTCCTCAGTAACTGTGATTAGCATCAGGGTGGCAGAGCCAGACTCCCATCTAATCTTGTCATCAGGATGGTGCTACAATTTACAGGGGTGTGAAATGCAAAACTGCACATGCTCAGAGCTTTTCCTTTTTGTAACAGGGCTGGGGAACAGTTTTGTTTTGGGGAAGCAAACATGGGTTGCTTTAACATATCAGGAATGTAGAAGCATTTGTAAAGCATGGGATGTTGGGTGGGGCAGAGAAGAGAAGTGTTAGTAGAAGAGTTTCGGCTACGGGGTGGTATAGAAATCTAAATCATCATCATCATGGGTTTCAGCCCAAACCAGCCAGAACTCTAAAGGAGCTATCCAAGGTGCTGAACCCATTTGGGGATTAGGTTTCAACACTTTCGATAGCTTCTTTAAAGTTCTGGCTGGTTCTGACTGAAACCCAGAATGGATTTACAGCCCCACCAAAATCAGAGCCACCAGCCTCCACTGACCTATGCCCATCTAAAGAGGGGCCCTGTAAGACCATAAAGTCCAGGATCTAAAATTACCTAGATACACCACTGATGTCCTTCTTGGTCACTTCAGCAGCTCAATTGCCAAGGCCAGTATTTTAAGCACCACTGGTGACTGAGCACCCAGCTTTTCACATCTCTCTCTTTAGAACATATTGCTGAGCACTTCAATTCTCTGAAAGGACTCCTAGGATTAAAAGATCAGGGCAAGTTACAAAGTGTGGTACAGCCAACGCCCTATTCAGGTTTAACTTACTCCATACAAGTAACATCCTGTTGAGAGACAGCTGGGACATCTGTGAAGGCCACACCCCTGTTGTCAAGCCCCCTGTTGGCCACACCCCCAGGCTCTCCATGCATTGGGGGCATGTAGAGAGGAAGCCCGCTAAACATGCACGGGCTGTCCCCATTAGTCAGAACTAGAGCTGGCGGGAAACACAGATTCAATCAAAAATTCATGAAACTGAGTAATTCAAGGAGCAGTGATTTCATGAAATGGCTCCCCGCCCCCCTCAACGTTGTTTCAGCAATTCATGTCACTGATTCTTCAGCACATTCACTTGGGAGTAAGTCCAATTGAAAGTCTGTGATTAGACAGATCTTGTCAAGGTATATGGCGAAAGTGAACCTCATCCTGGTTTGAAAACCAACCTGGCTGCACAGCCAAGGGCCCATCTACACCCGGTTTTTACTCCGGGTTGGGTGCAAGTGAAGGTCCCTCATGATAGATGACATAGTCGTGACTTCACAGCCATCCGTAGTTTTTGCCCGGAAAATGCAGAGTTCCAAAAAGTCATTTTGCTGTGATGTTTTTTGTTTGCTACAGGTTTCCCCGCACTTGTGAGTCGTCTGTCCCTTCCCCAAACTGACTTCGCATTTTGCAG
This sequence comes from Heloderma suspectum, assembly GCF_057233095.1. Classification (NCBI taxonomy): domain Eukaryota; kingdom Metazoa; phylum Chordata; class Lepidosauria; order Squamata; family Helodermatidae; genus Heloderma; species Heloderma suspectum. Next base: position 304,386,645 of record NC_139461.1, on the reverse strand, counting down.
TGGGTATGTTGTAGGCATGCATCATGCCTGCATCACTCTGTGATGCCCCTTTACTCCCCCATCCCTTTGCAGCTGCACAGTTACAAAGGCACAGAGGGGTGTTTTCATCTATTTATTGACACTTTCACACATTTTTGCAGCTTCGTATCTTCTCAACAGTTGCTTTTGGACCAAGGGCCGGGGGGAGAGGGTCTTACATCGCTCTGGCCACCATTTTGGAGTGAAGGCTAGGCACATAGCGCTCACACTTGTGAGCGCAAACCATCGCGAGAGTCTCAGGCTAAGGAATTGACAAAGATGGTGCGGAAATGAAGGAGCACAAAACACCCACTTTTTACCTAAAAGGGGACAGAAAGACACAGCAGAGCCCCTCAAATACAAAACAGCCACTGAAGTGTTGCACCCCACACTCATGGGACTGCACAGCTGCACATTTCAGTATAATGGTAAAAAAGAAACGGCACGGCGAGTCTCTTAGGGAAGTGCGCAGTACATCGCAAGTGTATCGCAGAGCATGGTGATTCGAAGCTGCATTGCTGCACAGTTGCAACAGGGTGGGGGAGGTCAAAGTAATGCCATATGGATGGGGCCCAAGCAATAGGACCATTTTCAAATGCTGCCAAATACTAAATGCCATTGCATGTTACCTCTTACATTCTGCCAAATTCAAAATCCTATAACGTGTCATCCATCAAATGCTATGAAATATTAAAGGTCATTTTAGGCTAACTACCAAATAATGTCAAATGCCAATTGTGAGAAATCAAATATTGAAATCCAATATCATAAGATGTTTAGCTCCAACATCAAAGATTTGCCAAATATTTGAGCATTTGGAGGTGATCTAGAGAATATCCAACATCATGTTTTGCAGGGGAAAATTTTGAGGAGAATTACCACTTCTTGTAATCTTAATACTGAATTTAAGGCAGATGTATAACTCATCCCATTTATTGCTTGCTCTGGAAATGTGTCCATGAGCAATGAAGGAAAATTACCATTGAATCATTGATGCTACTCCCTTAGCAATGATGTTCTTTGATTACATAGTTTGGTCCAGGGAGAGGAGATGGGTGATCCTGAGCCTGAGCCTGCTTCTGCCCCTGCCCACAGGTACTTAAGGCGGGGCTGCCAGAGGCTGCTCGGGAAGGAGCCTGGGGAAGGAGGACCAGCCAGCAGCTGCACCGGGTGATCCTGAGCCTGAGCCTGCTTCTGCCCCCGCCCACAGGTACTTAAGGCGGGGCTGCCAGAGGCAGCGCCTCGGCGTCATGCCAAGTGCGACGCTAAGTGCGCACTTAGCGTCGCACTTGGAGTCGCAAGATCTACCCACCTGCCTCTCCAGAGACACCAGCAGCCACAACACCAGCAGCAAATAGCAGCAGCAGCAGAGGGCAGCAGCTTTAAAGACCAGGGGAAGGGGCAAACATGGACTATCTGCTCCTTCTTAGCTGCTGTTCTCTTTTATCTCTTTTATATTCTTTTAAACTGTTGTATATTTTATATCTTAATATTTTAATATGTGCCTGGGAGGACTATTGGACAACTCAGGGGGTGGGGGAGGTGCCACCATAACTGTGGTCACGGGCAGGGGGAGGTATGGCATTGGGGGATTAACAGGCCAGCTGAGGAGAAGAGGGGCTAGACACCTTACAGCTGTCCCCTCTTCTGGTTCTTCCCCCAACCTGATGGTTCCTGGCAGCCTTACCAGTCTGCCCTCGGGTCTGGTGGTGCTGCTGCTGAATGCCAGGTCGGCCCAAAATAAGACCTCCCTCATCCATGATTTGATTGTGGATGAGGGGGCTGACCTGGCATGTATTACTGAGACCTGGGTGGGGGAACTGGGAGGGGTCACTCTCTCCCAGCTGTGCCCCCCTGGGTACTCAGTGCAGCACCAACACCGACTTGAGGGTCGGGGAGGGGGGGTTGCCGTGGTCTATAGGAATTCAATCTCCCTCTCCAGGCTTCCTGCTCATTCGAGTGCAGATCTTGAGTGTCTGTACCTTGTGTTGGGTACCCGGGACAGATTAGGGATTCTGTTGGTGTACCGCCCACCCCGCTGCCCATCAGACTCCCTGCCTGAGCTGACGGAGGTGGTCTCGGACTTGGTGTTGAGGACCCCCAGGATGATGGTCCTGGGGGATCTCAACTTCCATGCCGAGGCCGCTGTATCCGGGGCGGCTCAGGACTTCATGGCCGCCATGACAACCATGGGGCTGTCCCAACATGTCATCGGCCCAACGCATATAAAAGGACACATGCTTGATCTGGTTTTCTCGACTGGGCAGGAGGATGGTGATCTGAAAGTGGAGGAATTAACATCTGTCCCTTTGTCATGGTCAGATCACTTCCTGCTGAGGTTTAGACTTCTGGCGGCCTTTCCCCTCTGCAAGGGTGGGGGACCTATTAAAATGGTCCGCCCCCGGAGATTAATGGATTCCAATGGATTCCAGAGGGCTCTGGGGGATTTTCCTGCTGGTATGGCTGGTGCTCCTGTCGAAGCCCAGGTCGCTCTGTGGAATGCAGAGATGACTCGGGCGGTTGACACGATCGCACCCAAGCGCCCTCTCCCTCTGAGCAGAGCCCGGCCAGCTCCTTGGTATACACCTGAGCTGAGGGCAATGAAGCAAGAGGGGAGACGGCTAGAACGCAGGTGGAGGAAAACTTGTGCTGAGTCTGACCGAACACAGGTAAGAGCCCACTATCGAGCCTACTCTGTGGCGGTGAGGGTGGCAAAGAGGCAGTTCTTTTCCACCAGCATTGCATCTTCTCAGTGTCGTCCGGCGGAGCTTTTCCGAGTGGTTCGCGGCCTGTTACATTCTGGGCCAGGGAGAGAGTCGGTGGAACCCTCGGTAGCACGCTGTGACGGGTTTGCGCAGCACTTTGAGGATAAAGTCGCTCAGATTCGTCATGAATTGGACACCACGATTAATGCAGTTCCATTGGTAGAGGCGTTCAGAGCACCGTCTGGTCCAGTTTTATTGGATGAGTTTCAGTTACTGAGGCCTGAGGATGCGGACAAGGTGCTTGGCCAAGTCCGATCGACCACTTGTGTGCTTGACCCTTGCCCTTCATGGCTTATTAAATCAAACAAGGAGGGGTTGTCCGGCTGGGTCCAGGAGGTTGTAAATTCCTCCTTGAGAGAGGGAGTGGTGCCTGCCGCTTTAAAAGAGGCAGTAATTAGACCACTCCTGAAAAAGCCTAACCTGGACTCAGAGGATGTTAACAATTATAGGCCAGTGGCCAACATCCCCTTCCTGGGCAAGGTGCTTGAGCGGGGTGGTTGTAGGACAGCTACAGGCACTCTTGAATGAAACGGAATATCTAGATCCATTTCAGTCGGGCTTCAGGCCTGGTTTTGGAACGGAAACTGCCTTGGTCGCCCTGTGGGATGACCTCTGCCGGGAGAGGGACAGGGGGAGTGCGACCCTGTTGATTCTCCTGGACCTCTCAGTGGCTTTCGATACCATCGACCATGGTATCCTTCTGGATAGGTTGTCTGGGTTGGGAGTTGGAGGCACTGCACTACAGTGGTTCCGCTCCTACTTGGATGGCCGATTCCAGAAGGTGGTGCTGGGGGATTATTGCTCTGTGCCATGGCAATTGTGCCATGGGGTTCCACAGGGCTCTATTCTATCCCCCATGCTGTTTAACATCTACATGAAACCGCTGGGGGAGGTTATCCGGAGGTGTGGGCTGAGGTGCCATCAATATGCGGATGACACCCAGCTCTACCTCTCTTTCTCATCAAAACCAGGTGAGGCAGTGGCTGTTCTGAACCAGTGCCTGGGCACGGTAAAGGACTGGATGAGGGCCAATAAACTGAAACTCAATCCAGACAAGACGGAGGTACTGTTAGTGGGTGGTTCGTCTGCCTGGCTAGGTGATAATCAACCTGTTCTGGAGGGGGTTGCACTCCCCCTAAAGGATCAGGTTCGTAGTTTGGGGGTGCTCTTGGATCCAGAACTGTCACTTGAGGCACAGGTGAACTCAGTGGCACGGAGCACTTTTTATCAGCTTAGGCTGGTATACCAACTACGCCCTTATCTGGACAGAGATAGCCTAGCTACAGTTATCCATGCTCTGATAACTTCTCGTCTGGATTACTGCAATGCGTTATACGTGGGGCTGCCTTTGAAAACGGTCCGGAAACTTCAGCTGGTCCAAAATAGGGCAGCAAGATTGTTAACAGGGACTGGCCTGCGAGCTCATATTACGCCAGTACTTTTCCAGCTGCACTGGCTGCCAGTCCATTTCCAGGCCCGATTCAAAGTGCTGGTGTTAACATTCAAAGCCCTTAATGGCTTGGGGCCAGGTTACCTGAAGGATCGCCTCCTCCCATATGTGCCTGCCCGGACCTTAAGATCATCATCAGCGGCCCTTCTCCGTGAGCCCCTGCCAAAGGAAGTGAGGCGGGTGGCTACTAGGAGGAGGGCTTTTTCTGTTGTGGCACCCCGGCTCTGGAATGAGCTCCCTAGTGAGGTTTGCCTGGTGCCTACATTGTACTCTTTTCGGCGCCAGGTGAAGACCTTTTTATTTTCCCAGGCATTTTAGCTTTCTGGATTTTTATCTTTGCTGTTTTAAATCTGTGTTTTATACTCCTGTGCTGCTGCTAGGTTTTATTGTGGTTGTATTGTTATATTATATTATATTAGGGGCTGCAGTGGCTTAGTGGTTAAGACACTGAGCTGCAGACTGGAAGGTCGGCAGGTCGGCAGTTCGAGACCCGAGTGCTGCGTGACGGAGTGAGCTCCCGTCTTCAGTCCCAGCTTCTGCCAACCTAGCAGTTCGAAAGCAAGAAATTGCAAGTAGATAAATAGGTACCGCCTCAGCGGGGAAGGTAACAGCGTTTCGTGCACCTGGGTGTTCAGTCATGCCAGCCACATGACCACGGAAGCGTCTTCGGACAGCGCTGGCTCTTCGGCTTAGAAACGGGGATGAGCACCGCACCCTAGAGTCGGACACGACTGGTTGGGGACACCTTTACCTTTTACCTTTTTATTGTTATATTGTGATTTTAATGTTCTATATATTTTAAATTGTTTTATTGTGTGTTGTTTGGTTTTAGTTTTTGTGAACCGCCCAGAGAGCTTTGGCTATTGGGCGGTATAGAAATGAAATAAATAAAAAATAAATAAAATAATTTGCAGTGGGGGAAGGAGGGGTGCTGATAAGAGGGGAGGGTGAATCTGGAACTACAATAGCATATTGCACCAAAACGTAGGAATTAACATCAAAGCAATGCAAAGCAAATGAGATTACAACATGCATATTAATGAAGGAGAGGCTAAGCCATGATCACTAAGGATACCTCACTGTGGAGAAAGGGAAATCATGCTAACAAAATCATGCTAACAAGTCACTTGGCCTAATAACACTTTCCTGATTTCAGTAGTTCATATTCTGTTTTAATAACTTATTGGATAACAGATGCCTGTTCCTTAAAAGGCAACTGAATCATAGAATCGTAGGGTTGGAAGGGGCCTACAAGACCATTGAGTCCAACCCCCTGCTCAATGCAGGAAGCCTGAGGGCTGACCCTGCTTAGCTTCCGAGATCAGACAAGATCAGGCACATCCAGCCCTTTGCTCTAGGCATGTTTGAAACCCACTGGAGGAAATCTGTTTACCATTATGTTTGGTCATCCCTGAGCAAGAGCAAAATCCATCTGTCTATTCAAATTTTAGCCATCTCCATTTGCTATCCAAATGCTTCGGTGTTGCCAGTGGTTCATTTCATTGAAAGCCCAGGATGTTTACATGCATGCATCTTTCACTCACAGTCACATTGCATCATCGGTTTTGTAGTTTCAAAGATGCATAAAGTTGCATTCTTATGCCTGCACCATTTCTTATAGGAAAAAGTAAGTCATCATGAGGATGAAATCAGCATTGAAGTGTTAAAATATTATGAGAATACAGATGGTTTGGCAAAAACAATTATATTATTATAAGAATGCAGATGGTCCTGTTTTTGTTTTGTTTGTTTTTTTAATCTTGCTGTCTGGGGATGTTTGCCACTGGCAGAAAGACTATTCTCCCCCCCCCCATGTGAACAAGATAGGGCTGGAGAGTATATACATCAATGCAGGAATAGCTCTAATAGAGGAAAGAAAACATCTGGAAACAACCTATCCATCTAGCAGCTTGGACTATCCTTGAAAAACTACAGAAAATGTATGCATATACTAGTGTGCCGTTGTGATGTTCTCTGGGTAAGCTACCCTCCTCAAAAAATGTTCAACTAGTTTGTTTTTTGTTTATCTAAAGCAGGGGTGCAGAACCTTCAGGCCTGATCCTGCCCAGAGAGGGTCTACATCTGACCTATGTGGCCTCCAAGCCCCAAATCCTGGAGGAATCCCCCTGGAAGAATTCCTGCTGTTATCTCTGATCCTAGATCAAATAATAGAGGGAATGCAAATGGCAGCAGACTCAGCTGAAACTGGTTGGAGTGCCTAGGGATGTTGCAGGAGTCTGGTTGGGGTCCAAGCTCAGCAATTTCTCACTGGATCAGCCCCCCAGACACCAGTCCATGGATCCCCGTGCTTGCCTGACTCAGCGTGTGCCAAGTCAGGGAAGCGAGGGGATCCCCCCTTATCCATGAGCCATCATTTTACATTTAAATGATGGCTCAGCTATTTATGGAAATTACCATTTGCACAAATTGCCATTTCCATAAATAGCTGAGCCACCATTTTTATGCAAAATGGCAGCTTGCAGGATGGGGGGACCCCATGCGTCCCTCGTCAGGTGCCCGTGGATCCTCCAGCAGCTTGTGCAGTGCTCCGAACAGGGTTGGGTGGCTGGCAGGGGTCTGGCAAGCGATGGGAGAGGTGGGCTCTGGTGAGTTCACCCATCCCTAGGAGTGGCCACTCTTCCCAGCACCATCTGAGTCTTCCTTTGCACCCCTCCAACCACCTCAATGGGGACTCTGAGAGGCATGTGAGGAGGTGCCTGACTCGGCTTGTGCTGTGAGGGGGAACTACTCCTCCCCATGCCATCCAAGTCCCTCTCTCCATGCTGAAGGAAGCACAGAACTCTCAGCTCAAACAAAGATGAAATGCTGGGGGGGGGGGAGGTGATGTCATCTCGCCCATGGAGGGGCTAGTGGGGGGAATTCCCCCCCCACCTTAATCTGGTTCTGCAGAATAGAAACAGTTCTGGGAGAGGAGGAGCCAGCTGGTTTCTCAGCAATGTCGATGGAGTGACCCCGCTTCCCATCCCTCCCTCTGCTGCAGCCTGATGGAATGGTCTGCAATGATTCCTTAATTTTTAGAGCAAGATTATTATCTTCAAAACTATGTGGTAGTCACAGCCCCTGACAGCACCTTTTCCTTTCATCCCAGATGCACAAGAATTGTTTGTGGATACACAGGACTGATGGAAATGTACTCTGCAATTGATCCAAGGCTCATTGCAATGATTCCAAGACGTGAAACATGTTCTGGTCCAGCTGGATGGTGGCCCCTTGATGTGCTTAGAAAGATCCAGAGTAGATGCTATAATCAGAAGCGGGTGGCACATCATGCAGCAAGTAGCTGGCTTCAGGGAGCAGATAGCCAAGGCAGGATCTTCAGGACTAGGGACAGCTCCAAAGTAGGTCAGACGTGGCCCAGATGAGGCACACAGCTCAGTAGAGTTCATTTATGCTGACATGGGATTGCCCAAATGTCACCTCTCAAGGCAGAGCTAGATATGGTGGGTTTCATGGAAAACACCAGCATGCACTCTGCATTTCCATGCCCCTTGTTCACATTACTGACTGTCACTGGGAAGGATAGTGAAACTCATCATGTGGTGATACCATGTTTTGCATTTCCCTTGCTTAAGATGACAGGGAGAGGAGCAGGAGGAGGAGGAGGAGGAGGAAGGAAGGAAGTGGACTCAAGATTACTATTCTCAGCAGCAGCCCCATGATCAGCGTCATGTGTAATTCCACCCTCAGCTAAGCACTGAAATGAACCTAAGGGGGAGGAATCATGGCTGGGAGACTTTCATTGTGATAGTATTGTGTTGAATGCTTTGTCTTTTTAAAAGCACATCTTCCCATGTGCCTCATGCTGTGTTTGGGGGAGAGTGGGAATAACAATTGTGTTCTTCTGAAAGTCCTATCCAGTTTGAGGAGGCTCACACACAAGAAGCCCCTCGTGGATTTTCCCTGTATGATTCCTCCTAAGCCACTTTTCAAAGGGGAGGGGGGATCAAAATATATTTGAAAGGCTGTTGGAGGAGCAGAGATTTCCAGTGGAGCAAAAGATCTGATCCCTTGATGTGGCAGCAAACAGCTGCCTTGTTATATGTTCTGATTATTTTCCCCAGACACCACTGGACTTCATGGACTCTTCTGTCTCCTTTTGAATTAACTTGTGCTGCTGTGTATACAGGGTGAAAGCAAACAGTGTGACACAGTAAACCCAAAGGATTGTTTCCCTTCTCTTCATACCGACCTCATCTGTGACTGATTCAGTAAACAGACCCATCACACAAAGTAATGACTGATATACATACAGAAGTGTGTGTGAGAGAGAGAGGGGGAGAAGGGAGGGGGGAGAGAGAGAGAGAGGAAGGGAGGGAGGGAGGGAGGGAGGGAGGGGAAGGGAAGGAGGGAGGGAGGGAGGGGAAGGGAGAGAAGGGAGGGAGCGGGAGAGAGGGAGGGAGGGAGAGGGGGAGAGAGAGAGAGAGAGAGAGAAGGGAAGGGAAGGGAAGGGAAGGGAAGGGAAGGGAAGGGAAGGGAAGGGGGAGGGAGAGGCCCCGAGGGAGGGAAGGAGAGATCCAAAAGATATCAAGTGCAGCCACAGGGAATTCATTTTCACTCTCCTGCAATTTCACAAAACATGTAAATAATGGTGTGGGGATATAATAATGTTGTCAGTTCTTTTTAAGCATGTAGAGTACTGATTTTAGCCCACCACTGCCCTTTGATGATGCTAGCATAACACTGCTTCTGTTCGGAATATAAAGGAAGACACTGAGAGATGAAATCAATCCCAGACTCCAGAGGATTATCAGACCCCCTTTCAGTCACTAGATTCCAGATTTTTTCCCCCTAACCAAATACCTTTCAAAAAATAAAACAACAATAACAATAACATTGAGGCTGCCACTTGAGATGTTGTGTTGCACTAAACAAAAAACTGGATTTGGGATCTTTGCAATGGGGTTGTAGACCTAAAGCTGCCCTGGAGAGTCAGGATGGAATAGGAACTGAGTATTAGACTTGGACTGGGAAAATCCAGTTTCAAATTCTTCCGAAGCTACAAAGTCACTGTGTGACATTGTCACTATCCTGCTGCCAGTGGTGTAGTGGAGCTCAGAGGGACATACTGGCACTGTTGATTAGCAGGGATGCCGACATCGTCTGCCACCCCCAGACTTCCCTGTTCCCTCTGCAATCCTCCCAGTAGCTGGCAGGGGGCAGGGGGGTGAATTTCCCTAGCAACGATATTGTGTTCTCTGTTGTCATACAGAGTATTTTGGGGCGGCCTGGTCTTGAATGGGCAATAAAGACCCATTAGCATTACAAAAAAAAAGACCTGCTCCTGGTGGAGATTAAACTACTAGAACTGGTTTCTTGATATGGATCCAGTGGAGGCTGGTGGCTCTGATTTCAGTGGAGCTGTGAATCCATTCTGGGTTTCAGTCAGAAACAACCACAACTCTAAAGGAGCTGTCCGAGGTGCTGAACCTATTTTGTGGGTGGGGTTGAGCACCTTGGATAGCTCCTTTAGACTTCTGGCTGGTTCTGACTGAAACCCGGAATGGTTTCAGTCAGAACCAGCCCCACCGAAACTGGAGCCAGCAGCTTCTACTCTATGGATCAACACAGCTGCCTGAATTTTGAGACTATCTTTGGGGGTGTGGCCATATGGACCATCATGATGAGTGCCTGTGTTTCAAAATTTACCACTGTACCACTGACCATTATCTTAAATGGAATAAACTTAGTGACTTCATTCAGAGACAAGTTGCCCAGACTGAGGGCCATGCAGTTGATCTTAGAGCTTTATCGCAGTCATTAGCATGTGATTGGCTCTCCAGGGTCACCTGATTCTTCCCACTACCAGGAGCAGGTTGGTCTTTCATGTTAGTATCCCAGAAGTAGCAAGCGCTGGAGGGAATGGGTGCCTAACCCATATTGCTCCTGGTTGGAGCTCTGTGTTGCTTGCCTTACTGAAGGAAGGAATCTGGATCAGTGTTGGATATAATAGACCTTTTTTACTCCTTCTGTTTTCTCTGCACATTTAATAACAGAACTCCCTACCGGCAATTGTTTTTTTTTATTGCACAGATATCTGTACAAATATAGAAGCAGAAGGAAATTTTGCCTGCAAGACCCCTTATTTTTAGCATTATTGTTTCTGGAACCATAACATTCCTCCCCACTGGCTAAATTATGTCCTGGTATATTTGACAATATACATCGCACTTTTTCTGTTGCCCTGAGCTCTCCTGATTCCATTTGTATGTTAACAGGAGGATGGTACCATGAGTATTCTAATTGCTTTGGCATCCAAAAGGATTACATTTTTTAGTTCACACTCACAGTTAATTAAAAATGAATGTGAATTGGCTAGGTGAAATATTCATCCCTCATTTGCCCCAGCTGAGCAACGGGGACCTCCATGTACATAGGGAATTCATCTGACAGTGCTCACCCTGTCCTAGGGAACTTGATGAATTTGTCCGACGTTTATGGGAATTAGCAATCCCATCTAAGACACTAGCCACAGGTAAAAATTTTGTTCTTGGTTTTGTTTTATGTTGTAGAAAATGTCTATTCCACCTTTTGCCTCCCAAAAGGGCCCCCAGGGTGGAGAGACAGGAGGTGGAAACTAGAGCCTTGGACATGCCAGTAATTAAGTCAGAAAGGTATATCAGAACCAAAAGTAAATCGGAGCCAGTGCGGTGTAGTGGCTAGAGTGTTGGACTGGGAGTCAAGAGATCTGGGTTCTAGTCCCCAATTGGCTCTGGAAGCTCCTGGGTGACTTTGGACCAGTAACACACTCTCAGCCCAGCCTACCTCACAGGGTTGTTGTTGTGAGGATAAAATAGAGAGGAGGATTATGTACGCTGCCTTGGGTTCCTTAAGGAGGAAAAAAGGTGGGATATAAATGTAATGAATGAATGAATGAATGAATGACAAATCGAGATGCAGAATCAAGGAAGAAGTCAGCAGTCAGCATCAAAGGACAAACCAACAGATGGAGGGTCACACCAGAATTCAGGAAGATGTTGTTGCTCAAGCAGGGCTTATCTGGAACAGGAAGCCCTCTTATACTCCGTCCTGTTCAAGATGTCCTGGGGGGACAGGATCAGCCCAGGCCTGAGGCTTCTAAACAAACTGTTGTTGGACAAGGGTGGGTCTCCAACTCCCATTAGTCCCAACCAGTACAGCCAATGGTCAGGAATGATGGGAATTGTGGTTCCTCAGCATCTGGAGGGGCACAAGTTCCCCATTCCTGCCCTAGGCAAATGCTGCAACATGTAGTTCACAGGCTCACCAAATGGGATACCCACAGACACAAGTCCTCGTTTGAGCCACAGCAGTTCCTGATACTCATGCTATCAAAAGCAACACAACAAAGACAACCCACCACTATATGGTGGAGAAGTGTGTGGAGTAAGTGATTTGGTTGTTGAACCCTTCAGTTGACCTTTCGCTCCCAGGCCTGTTAAGCATGGAATCCTTGGCCCCTTTCCTAGGTGTCTTAACTGCTCAGCTTGGAAAAAGATTGGAGATGGCTGTTGATAGGAGATAAGAGCTTTCCCCTACCCAGAGAGGGGGCAGGTCCTGAGGAAGAAGCTGGTGGGCCAGATGGGAAACCCCATGGCCCATATCTGGCTCACATGCCAGAGGTTCCCCATGCCTGCTCTAAAGGTCCAAAATGTGTAAACTCTTATTCCAAATTGCCTATTCTGAAAGGTGGCACCATCACTGGTCTGTGATAAGGACCAGGGCTGGAGTCATGATGGCAGCTGATGTCACAAAGCCACCAATGCCTCCCTTAAGCAGGGAGAAGCACTGCTCTTTCTCTATGTACTTCCTTGAGACATTTATGGGGCTGTGCTCCAGTGAAAGGTTGCAGTTCCTCAAAAACAATATATCACCTTCTCCTCCCACTCAGCTTCCCAGCAGTACCTCTCCCACACATGTGGGCAAAGCAGTTCAGGAGAAGAGGACAGATACACACCCAGCAGATAAGGCAGGAGCCAAAGCCCAGTGAGAGAGCACAGGCAGAAGGTCTCATTTCAATTCCCAGCTTCTTCAGGTAGGCCTGGAAAAGGTCCTGCCTGAAACCCTGGAGCTGCTGCTGCCAGTCAGTGTCGAAAATATAGGGCTAGACGGACCCAGGGTCTGACTCAGTCTAAGGCAGCTTTCTATGTTCAGAGGTAACATGCATCAAATTCAAAGCAAGACAATTCCAGCCACTTCTAACTAAATGGAAAATCTCTGAGCAAACATGCTGGACAAATCACTGGCAAACATGATGGAGGGATGAGCAAATATGGCTATTTCTGGTCTGTGTCATTTTTGCAGTTTTTTACTTGTGATTCCATTCCATTTCCACATTGATCTGTGAGTTTCTGTTTGGGGGAAAAAAGAAAAAAAAAACCTGCCTCAGAACATGTATTAAAATAATATTTTAATACATATTTAAATATGTTTTTTCTCCAACGTACATACTACAATGCATACTCTGATACTTTAAAAACTGCTGAGAACTGTATTACAATGTCCTGCAGAATTGTGAAATCTGGCGGATAGCTACCTTTCAATCCACACATGAGTCCAAGATGTGTGGATCATCTCCTTTTGTAGAGAAATTCTGGATTTCTCTGGATTGCTGGATTCCTCAAACATACCTGAAACTGTAGTCCAGAGAGAATGAGCCTGTCTTTTAAATGCAGGACACCCCACTCTCAGTATCCAGCACCTCTGGATAAGGATCTGAAGAAGTAATGTAGGGGAGACTTTTACAAGAGATTTTGGTTGAACAGCCGCCATTCTCAGTTGTGAATATATAGTTTAGTGTACCGTTAATCTGACCACATAAGGCAGCTTCTGACAACAATGTTGTTTAAAAATATGATTTTAAAAATCACACATACACACACATATACATACACAAATACACACGGTCCTATGTAACTGCATTGCTTGGGGTTGGGAGACTAGCTTTTTCTGCTGGAGTGTTGTGGACCTCAGCTTGGATGCATCAGACAAATCAATCCAACTTCCTCTCCAAAATTATGGAACCGACTGTCATCCCCATTTGAGATTTTGCAGAATGCTGCGGTTGTTGATTTTTAAGGCGGAAATCAGCAGTATGAAAGTAGACGTATCCAAGGAAGCCTTGCTCAGTTCCAGCATAAAAGGACAGAGATGGAAGATTACAACAGCACAGAGATGAGCTTCTGGCTTCCAGCCTTTTCTTAGGAATCAGCCTTCTCTTTGCCTTGGGCTTTTGGTTTAGCGGTAGCTAATGCAAGATGACAGGCTGGGCTCCCTTAGGGCCTAATGTGGGCAATTTCAGTCCTGGCATTTCAATTTATCTTTAACCAGCAGTTTTCAAAAGGGTAGAGCTAAAAAGAACTTGGCTTGGTCTCTCTCTCTCTCTCTCTCTCTCTCTCTCACACACACACACACACACACACACACACACAATCAGTAACACAAGATGCATTAAAAGGGATTATAAGAATGAGTTTTAGAAGAAAAGGAACAATGGAGCAATATTTTCTCAGTGTCAGGCCATCCTTTTGTTCTTCCTCCCCACCCCACCCCACCCCCATTTCAACTAGATGTTGGGCTCATCTTGGTGAACAAATCCACCCTGAATTTTATTACTGTTCGCTTCATGGCTGATAACCACAACTGAATATATGACCAAAAAAGGTCACACCCTCTACCCCAGGGGTGGGTGACATGTGGGCCCCAATCCTCTCTCGTTAAGCCCATGCCAACCCCAACCCCACTTAATTCAGCAACAAAACAAAACACATCACACAGAAAACAACACCAGGCTATTTGCAAATTTCCAGTAGCAAACCACTACGGAGCCTTAAAAAGGACAAATTTAGCTTGCTTTCAAGGCTCTGTAATGTTTTGCCACTGAATTTTATGAAAATGAGTGTCCAAAAAATATGAAATGCATCATCAAAGAGAGGACAAAAGAGGACCACAATTTGCATAACATTTTCATATGCTAAATTAAATGCAAAGTTAGAGATAATTTAAAAAGAAATACAGTACACCTCATCATAGTGTGGAAGGCTGTGACCAGGTGACCTGTGTGTCTGTACGTTCGACCTGCTGTTCAGCTGTTGATGGGCAACCAATTTTACAGTTCTGTATTGTTAAACCAGAAATGGACACAACAACCCTGCAAATAGAGGATACCTTCAAACAGGGGGCTGCCCTCTATAAAAGAGCATATTTGGCGACCCTACAACCAAATTAAAACCTACTGCAGGAGAAAATCAGCTTAAAAGCAAAAAGCCTGCCTGAATAAATGTATTTGCCGGCCAGCTGAAGGGCAGGAAAAAGGGGGCCAATCTGGCCCCCCTTGCCAGGGGTTTCCAAAGCCTTCAAGAGGGACTTCTCTCTCTCTCTCTCTTTTATACCTTCACACTTTGATTATGTCACTTGCTTTTCTTTGGGTTTTTGTGTTACATTTTTTTTTATCCTTTGCTGCTAGTTTTATCTTGATTTTATCATGGTTTATTGTTTGTATTTTATGTTTTTTATTTACATGTACACTGCCCACAGAACTCTGGTTATTGGGCAGTCTAACAGTATGTATGTGTATATATGTATATGTATATGTATATATATATATATATATATATATGAAACGAACAAACATCTGGAAACTCTCACATGTGCATCAACGATCCTCAAAACAGAATTACTGTTCTGTTTAGGCAGGCTTTTATTAACCTTGGTGTTTATGCTGACTCTGCTGTTTTTTATTGTCTGCCACAATGTCCTTCTTTTGTTTTCTAGGTTTTCATTGACCCCATTCACACGTAATGACAATCCATGGGTTATTTAACCCATGGGTTGTCGGGCATGAGTGGAAGTGAGCTAGCATGCTGCCTCCGGCTTGCTCCTCACTTCCACTTTCAGTAAACAACCTACAATTGCCCCATTCCTAGGTTGCGAATATGATGTCCAAACCCAGACACTGTAGGTTGTTTAGGGCACAATCCTATGCATGTTTAGACAGAAAAAATGTCCTACAATACCTAGTATTCCCCAGCCAGCTTGTGGATGTGCTGTTGGGTTAACTCTGGGTTGTTTAACTCCTAAGCAACCCAGAATGTCCAGGCTTGGATGTCATGCTCATAACCTTCGAACAGGACAATTGTAGGTTGTTTACTGAAAACAGAAGTGAGGAATGGACTGGAGGCATTGTGCTCACTTGCTCCCTCTCATCCCCCACTAATGCATGGGTTAAATAAGCCAGGAATTGGTGTTAGGTGCAACACAGCTCATTATTTTAATATTGTTTTTATGGAGTTTGCTAGTTGCCTTGGGCACTATTTTATAAGCAATCTAAGCGAACAAACAAATTCCTCCTGGTCCTGAAACTGTCTTAACTGGTTTTGCGAAATAGAAATTAGAAAAACAGTGGTTAGCATGGTCAGTAATTTGACAGCACCAGCAATGTGTATGGCTCCATCCAGAGTATCATAACTGGCAACAACCATTTGTCTTAAAAAAAAAAAATGTTTTAACTGTTTTAACCTGGTGTTTTATTCTTTCATCTTTGTTGTTCACTGCTCCAAAATCTTCTGATGTGGAGTGGTATGTAAATATTGTAAATAATAAATGAATAAATGTTAAACAACAACAGGTGACTGCCCCAAGGAGCTTACAATCTAAATCTCAACAGAGGAGGGGTGACAAAAGGAAGGGAAACAGTGGAGAGGAAAGGCTAACAAACTACACAGAGATGGGAGGAACGAGGAAGACAAAGCTAACCAATGTGAGCAAATGTAAATACATGCACTGAGGCTTCATATTCATTGTGGATGAGGACTAAGAACTCTTTTGTATGAGATGCGGGCACAGAAAGCTTTTACCCATTCAGGGTGGCGCATGGCTCAGTGGTTTGAGTAAAAGGGTTGTTAACTCATGCCAACATAGCTCCTTCCAGGCTGCAGGCGTGCAAATGCAAAAGGTCTGGCACGCAGGTTAAGAACCCTTTCACCAAAATACTGAGCCACATGGATAAGAGCTTTGTGTGGACAGCTCACATCTCTTGTACATCTCTCCTCAGTGGTTTAAGCTGAAGGCTGCATGGGGGAAGGATTTGAAGGAAGAGAAAGAGAGGTGATTAATCTGAGGGGACCAGAGTGGGGAAATAATCACAGGTTCTAAAGGGTTAAAGTGCTCTTCCTCCCCCCCCCACTCATTCAGTTTCCACAAAAGACTTTGTCTTTGCCTCTCATCCCACAACCTTCTACCCGCTCCCTCCCACTGCGGCCTCCAGAGATCCAAGTGATTTCAGGCAGAATTCAAGCAGATGGTTTTGGGGATGCAAAGCACAAGGGGGTCAGTCCCAGGAGCTGGTGAGTCAGTTAAGTTAAAAATGAACTGACACATACACAAATGTTGCATCCTGGCCCTCTCCTGGCCTACTTTGGAGGCTACCTTGTACAGTCACCAGCAGCCAAAGCACAGTTGAATAAGCAGAAAACCAGAGAAGCCTTTTCATCCCACATCTGCTTCATTCCACATCTGCTCTAGAGAAGCCTTTTCATCCCACATCTGCTTCGTCCCACATCTGCTGTAGAGAAGCCTTTTCATCCCACATTTATAACCAAGGAATGGCTTCACTTTTTATCTGTTTCCCTTTCTCTCTTTCCTTCTTTGCTTTTCTTTTTGTTTCCCTATTTTAGTCTCTTCTTATTCTTTACTTTTGGATAACTCTCTCTTTCTCACTCTCCCTTTTTCTTTTTCCTTCCTTCTGTCCTTGCTTCCTGCAAAATAGGTCGAGGTATTTCAGTAGTAGCCCCTAGATCATATTGTTCCGCCCAAGACACATAAAATTCATTTTCAAGCAGAAAATACAGGAAATGTTTCCCCGCCCCAAAACATCTTTCATTTAACCCAATTCAGTGTAAGCTGTGTCTGCACACTCATTACATGTTATATCTTTTTATTGATTATTTCAGCCAGCTTATTATGTGGTTGGAAGGTTGTACGGTGGAACCTGGACCTTCCACCACTCACTATAAGATTCTATAAAATATAAGTGTAGATTCCCTCAAATCATTTTTTCCCCAAGAAAATCATGTGTTTACACAGTGTAATGCACCCTTTAACCTTTTCCTTCCAGGCAAATATTTTGTGAGGTGCTTGACCTCATCTAGCAAAAAAAGCCCCATCTCCAATGCTAGCTGGTTAAACAGAAGGGAAGAGGAAATAAATGTATATACTGCACACCACAGGCAACTGTAAAAAAAAGGAAAATAAAAACACCTACACCTCTTTTCCAACTGATTCAACTTCTCTTTATTAATTCTAGTGAATATACAGTGGGGAAATCATTATTAGGAAACCATTTTCAAAAGAGGTTTCTGTGTCATGTTATAAATAGATTCTCTTTCAGCGTCGTAATGATGCTCCGTACTCGCCGATCCTATGCAGATCTCTTTCGGATACAGGCCACAAATATTTTCTTTTGCTAAGCTGCTTATACACAATAGGGACACGTTTTACTTATGGATGAACAATTCAACAAAAGAAACTGAGAAGGTCTCATAAATTACCACTGGATCTAGGTTCAAATATCACATGGAACAACCCACTGACCTTGTGTTTGAAAGGGAGGCTGTTGTATGTATCTCTCCGCATGTCCCACCCACTTTTGCAGGGTGAAAAGGTTAGTCTGTTTAAAATGGCCCAGCAGACATCTGACTATATACTATCACTAAGTACAATATAGCACAATGGGAATTAAAATTATAACCAACACACATAGATTAAAATACAAATATAGAAATACAGATCCCTGTTCTTATTTATGTTCTTATTTCTCTGCAATTGTGGCTTAGGTTTTCTTTTCTTTTTATCTCTAAGTAATATTCAGCCCAAACTGAATGAGAAATCCAAACCAATGCATTATTTTCCCATGACTTTCAGGAACAATACACCACAAGGCAGATACCTTACTGGGAATCATATAATGATGATGATGATAATAACAATAACGATAATTTCTCTCCTTTCTGAATTTTTCATCTCTAATGCTGTAAACGAATGGTGAACATTTTCATGAGCTTATATATTCATCCCCTTACATATTAAAAGGTCAAACTTCAAAGATTTTTTTAAAAAATGAGATGGAAAAAATATATACACTACATCAAGAGGGGAGTAAAATGATATATGACTTCACTGCTAGGGTGAGATGTCATAATGAGCTACCCAAAATGCACAGTGACAACTCTGTGTCCCATTAAGGTTTTATTGACAAATGTCATAAACAGGAGCCGGCCATTCTGTAAATAGTCCCCATTCCATGTAATATTTAAAGTGCTTTTAAATATACACAGATCTCAACTAATGTAATGGATGATGACGTTTTAACATCCAGCTTGCCAAAAAACCAACCAATATAATATTTACCACCAGCTATTATTGGCAAACACCATAGCTCAGGCATTGGAACAAAGGACACTGAACTAACACGCTGGGCCCAAATCGGTCCTGGATGTAATTCACCTAACAGATAGGGAAATCATACTACAAAATTACACTGAGGAGGGAATGATCCCTTTTGACTCCAGCAAGTGATTGGCTGTGTCCTCCCAAGCAAACCCTACAACCTCTTGACCTTATGGTCAACTGTGAATGCAGTTCGCTTCTAACAAAGGCTGTTTCCCAACAAAGGTAAGATCTCTGTTTTCCTCCCCTTCCAACCCCCACCCCATTCTTCTTTTTCTACATGGATTCAATGACTCAGGCTAGAGATCAGCTGCTGTAGACATTGGATCATTAATAGCCCAATCCATGAACCCAAGCATTTTCAATCTACGATGATCCAATCAAGCTAACCTCAGTGGGATTAAATCACTTAAAGCCCAGTACATTGCCTGAACCATTACAAGAGTCTGAATAATATGCACTGTTTAAGTCTCACTAGTATTTGCATTATCTCGACAGTAATAATGATTAAGCTCGGGGGTGGGCAGGAACAGAAGGTAAAACTCGTTGAAGTTTAGTCAAACACTGGACACTATGTAAATCTTTATGTATAGCTGGGTGTAAACTCAGAACCCCATCATTTAATCTGATTTTCTTCAATGTTATCTTTGTAACTTTCAATTCATAGAAGGCTCTTGACTCATTGGTTTGGGGGCACCGGTTTTAGGGAGGGCCTGTAGTGCAGGAAATATGCAACATGCAAGCAATCAATGTTTTCTCCTTGTGTATTTCATAACAGGAAGCATCCCATTCATAAAAGCACTGTGGAGATAGTCTTAACAATACATGCAGAAATTTCAGAGACTGAAATTCAGACAAATACGTTGGACACAGAGATGGACAGATTAATCTATTTCTAGCACATGTCAGTTTCACATGGGTTCAACTGTAAATCAGTTCCATCCTTTCTGTTTTGATTTTTTTAAGCATAAATATTGCATTTAAATTGTACACATTTTCCCTTAAAATGTGCATTTTTGTGTGCAGTTTTCCCATAATATGCATTTCTGTGCATGTTTCCCCTTAACATACATATCTTTGAATGCATTTTTGAGCCAAGAACTCAATCACGAAATTCACAGAGGTGTGCAGTCTGGAGGATAACTCTGTTTGGAACACTGCCATGCACTCTACATGGGGCTGCCTTAAAAAAAAAACAACTGTTCAGAAACTTCTGCTGGTCCAGAATGCTGGGGCCAAACTGTTGACCAGGACAGCTTACAGGGAGCACATGACTCCCTTGTTACAACAGCTTCACTGGCTACCTGTCTGTTTGCAGGCAGAATTAAAAGTGCTGGGTTATGACCTATAGAGCCCTACACAGCTTGGGACCAGGCTACCTGAAAGACAGCCTTCTCCCATATGAGCCTGCCCAGTTCTTAAGATCTTCTGGAGAGACTGTTGCCTTCAGTGGCAACCCAAGAGAGGACCTTCTCAGTGGCTGCTCCAAGCTGTGGAACTCCCTCCCAAGGGAGGCTAGGTTTACTCCCTCACTGCTGTCCTTTTGCTGGTAGGCAAAGACAGACCACTTTATTCAAGAAAGCTTTTGGCCTGTAAGTCAATCTGTTGGGTGCTGTGGGACATTTTGTTTTGTTTTTTGTTTTTTGGTAATTGTTATGATTTTATTGTATTTTAATGTATTATTTTATTGTTTAAATCAATTTTAATTGTGTCTCTAAGCCCCCTTGAATGCCACTTTTTGGTAGAAAGGTGGAATACGAGTCAAATAAATACAAATAAATAACAAATAATTGTGCTCTGATCTGCCTGTCTGGGAAGTGTGAATTAGGCCAGTTCATTTAAAAATGTGGACTGAATGAAGTCCCTAATTGGACATCCATCACCAAATGTTCCCTTCTTGAAAAATAAACAAACCAATATTTCTATTGTCAATTCCAGAAATCTCACAAGGAAAAATGAATCATTGCCTACCCTTACTGCTGCATCTCTAATTCTCCATCACAACTAGCAGCAATCCTTTTACTTGGTTTAAAAATAACCACTCCGAAGAGGAACTACTTTGGATCCACTGCAGCTGAGTATATTTTGAAGAAAGGCAATGAGTGGCCCAAGAATATTAGCAATAATTGTCTACATGTAAAGAAGTTGTAACATTTGGCAACCACATCTCAAAACCATCTGAGTCACTGCAAGCCACCACCGATGTATGCCAGATTCCAGCGCAAATCAGACGAGGAAAATCACCATAACAACAATTCTTTCAGGGCTGGTGGCAGCATTCCATCAGTACCAGCTTTGGGTTTTTGTGGGCCCTTGGGCAAGGCATCATCAACGGGGGCCCTTCTTCAGTGAGTCTACCGTCTCACCTTCATTGTCCCCAGCTGCTACTGCTCCTCCTCTTTCCCATCATTGCTACCACTCAGTGCTTGACAGGCAGAGCACCAGTGAGTAAGCAGGCAGAGGCATCTACTGCTCCTTCTCTCCACCACCATTGCCTGGGTGAGAGGCAGGTGAAGAACCAAGTAGCAATAGTGAAGAGGAGGAGCAGGTCCAGGAGACACTTATCAGTGGGCCCCTGCTGGGGTGTGGGCCCTCAGCAGGTGCCCAGCCATGCCTACCCTTCACGCCAGTCCTGCACTCAATATCATTGGCCAGCTGTCAAAGCTCCAGAACCCTGGCAAGGTTCATTAGCTCTGGCTTCTGCCCTGCCCCCATATCTCCAGTCTTCAGTTTGCCCAGCAGCAGCAGTGGGCATGTAGGAATCCACCATTTACATCTTCCCATAGTCCCCCCCCCATGTGATGCCACATTGGGCCATTCTGGGAAGGTAAAACTCACAGATCACACAGAAAACTCTTCCAGCTTTCTGCCGTCACTCGCCACCACCAGTAACCCTGCTGCATGGAGGTGGGGTACCAGTATTGTAGGGGGCATAGTGGGGTAGACATGGAGGAGAAATTTGTTTCGTTCTCACTTTACTGCAAACTAGGGATGGACGAAAGTCCCTTACCTGATCCCGACGCTTGCTTCACGGTGGGGGGGAGGCGCTCCGTCCCTCCCCCCAAAATTCTGGGTGGGGGGGAGGTGCCCCGTCCCTCTCCACTGAAATTCTGGCCAGGGGGGAGGCGCCCCGTCCCTCCAGCCGTGAAACCGAGTCTCCTGCTGGGACGCAAATAGCAGCGGCCATAGCCACCGCCATTTGCATCCCTGCAGTCAGCCATGATAGGCTACATAAATGTTTACATAGCCTATCATGGCTGACTTTAAAAAAAAAAAAGCCATTTGCGTTCCTTATTTTGGCACGTGTAGTCTACGTAAACATTACGTAAACTACAGCAAAAATAAGGGCAACGCTACTTGTGTTGCCCTTATTTTCGCCATAGTCTACAGAAATGTTTACGTAGACTACACGTGCCAAAATAAGGAACGCAAATGGTGGCGCCCATGAGCGCCGCCATTTGCATACACGCTTTTTTTTTTTAAGTCAGCTGTGATAGGCTATGTCAACATTTACGTAGCCTATCACGGTGTTTTTTAGAAATCTAGCCGTGATAGGCTACGTAAATCTTTACGTAGCCTATCACGTTTGTTTGTTTGTTTGTTCGTTTTACTTGGAAATGGCAGCGGCGGCAGCCAGTCGGAAAACCGGCCGCCGCCGCTGCCGCGCCGCCACCGAACCGCCACCGGAGCCGCCGCTGCCAGGAGGATTCGCCCGAGGTAAGTCCCGTCCCGGGGGGGTGGGGGGGCAGACCGTTTCTCCACCAATTTTGGGGGGGCGAATGCGCTGGCATTCGGCCTCCCCGAGATTCGTGGAGAAATTCTTCTGCAAACTTCCCTACTGCAAACTTCCCTAATTTCACACTTGCAGACCAATAGGCAAACTGGAACTCCATTATCCTTTGAAATAAGAACATAAGAAGAGCCATGCTGGATCAGACCAAGGGTCCACCTAGTCCAGCATTCTATTCACATAGTGCGTAGGGATGTACGAAAGTGACTTACCTTTCGCAGATTATGTTGATGGGGGGGAGGCGTTCCGTCCCTCCCCCCGGAATCCTCAACGGGGGGGGAGGCGATCCGTTCCTCCCCCCCCCGGAATCCTTGATGTACCGCTGTGCTCCGCAGCAGCTCCGCAGAGCAGCCGGCCAGGCCCAGCCCAGCCCAGAGCCGTCCACAGCTGGATTTCCAGCCGCAGAGGGCTCGGGGGGGGGAACCGTGTATGCAAATAGCGGTGGCTATGGCCACCGCCATTTGTGTTCCTTATTTTTCGCCATCTGAATCTACATAAATATTTACGTAGACTATGACAGCGAAAATAAAGGGGAACGCAAATAGCGTAGCAGGCACTATTTGCGTCCCTTTTTGATTCACCGTTTTAGCCTATGTAAATCTTTATGTAGGCTAAAACGGCAAATCAAAAAGGGACGCAAATAGCGCCTACTATGCTATTTGCGCTCCCCTTTATTTTCACCATCATAGTCTACGTAAATATTTACATAGACTAAGACAGCCAAAAATAAGGAACACAAATGGCGGCGGCCGTAGCCTCCACCATTTGCGTACGCAGTTGTTGTTGTTGTTTTTAAATCCACCCAGCCATGATAGGCTATGTAAAGATTTACGTAGCCTATCACGTCCTGGGTTTGTTTGTTTTTTAACCTAGCCATGATAAGCTATGTAAATATTTATATAGCCTATCACGTCTTTTTTTTTTTTTTTTAACAAGACTTGAAATGGCGGCAACAGCAGCTGGTCGGAAGACCAGCCGCCGCAGCCGACTACGACGATGAAGCCGCCGCCAGAGCCACCGCCACCCGGAACATCCGCCCCAGGTAAGTCTCATCCCAGGGGGGATCCGTGGGGGGCGAGGGGGGCAGGCCATTCTGCCACGGAGTTCAGGGGGCCGAATGCACTGGCATTCGGCCTCACCAAGATCCGTGGCGGAATTCTCTGCCATCCCTACATAGTGGCCAACCAGACCAGGAACCCACAAGCAGGACATGAGCACAACAGCACCCTCCCACCCATGTTCCCCAGCAACTGGTGTACATAAGCACACTGCCTCTGGTACTGGAAGTAGCACGTAGCCATCAGGACTAGTAACCATTGATAGCCTTCTCCTCCAGGAATTTTTCCAACCCCCTTTTAAAGCCATCCAAATTGGTGGCCATCACTACATCCTGTGGTAGCAAATTCCATAGTTTAACTATGTGCTGTGTGATGAAGTACTGTATCCTTTTCTCTGTCCTGAATCTCCCACTAATCAGCTTCATAGGATGACCCCAGGTTCTAGTATTTGAGAGAGGGAGAAAAATGTCTCCCTATCCACGTTCTCCACACCATGCATCATTTTGTAGACTTCTATCATGTCTCCCCTTACCCTCCTTTTTTTCCAAGCTAAACAATCCCAGCTGTTGTAACCTTCTCTCATAGGGAAGAGCACTTCTCCAAATTTTCTACAGTTAAAAGTGTGTACAAAAATGCATATATGAGGGGAAATTGCACACAAAATACATATATTAGTGAAATCAGTGTTCATCGTGTATTATATTAGGGAATGGTTTGCTAGAAATGTGTTGTTGTTGTTGTTGTTCAGTCGTTCAGTTGTGTCCGACTCTTTGTGACCCCATGGACCATAGCACGCCAGGCCTTCCTGTCCTGCGCTCTCTCCCGGAGTGTGCTCAAGTTCATATTCATTGCATCGGTGATGCTATCTAGCCATCTCATCCTCTGCCGTCCCCTTCTCCTTTGGCCTTCAGTCTTTCCCAGCATCAGGGTCTTTTCCAGAGAGTTTTCTCTTCTCATTAGGTGGCCAAAATATTTGAGCTTCAGCTTCATTATCTGTCCTTCCAATGAGCATTCAGGGTTGATTTCCTTTAGGATGGACTGATTTGACCTCCTTGCAGTCCAGGGGACTCGTAAGAGTCTTCTCCAGCACCACAGTTCAAAAGCATCAATTCTTCGGCGCTCAGCCTTCCTTATAGTCCAGCTCTCACAGCCATACATTACTACTGGGAAAACCATAGCTTTGATTAGACGGACCTTTGTCGGCAAGGTGATGTCTCTGCTTCTTACTGTGCTGTCTAGGTTTGCCATAGCTTTCCTCCCAAGGAGCAAGCGTCTTTTAATTTCACGGCTACAGTCACCACCTGCGGTGATCTTGGAGCCCAAGAAAGTAAAATCTGTCACTGCTGCCATTTCTTCCCCTTCTATATGCCAGGAAGTGATAGGGCCAGATGCCATGATCTTCGTTTTTTTAATGTTGAGTTTCAAACCAGCTTTTGCACTCTCCTCTTTCACCCTCAACAAGAGGCTCTTGAGATCCTCTTCGCTTTCTGCCATTAGGGTGGTATTGTCTGCATATTGGAGGTTGTTGATAATTCTCCCGGCAATCTTAATTCCAACCTGTGATTCATCCAACCCGGCGTTTCTCATGATGTACTCTGCATATAAGTTAAATAAGCAGGGTGACAATATGCAGCCTTGTCGTACTCCTTTCCCAATTTGGAACCACTCAGTTGTTCCATGTCTGGTTCTTACTGTTGCTTCTTGACCCTCGTACAGGTTTCTCAGGAGACAGGTAAGGTGGTCTGGTACTCCCATCACTTTCAGAATTTGCCACAGTTTGTTGTGATCCACACAATCAAAGGCTTTAGCATAGTCAATGAAGCAGAAATAGACATTTTTCCGGAATTCTCTTGCTTTCTCCATGATGCAGTGAATGTTGGCGATTTGATCTCTAGTTCCTCTGCCTCTTCAAAACCCAGCTTGTACTTCCGGTAGTTCTCGGTTCTCATACTGCTGAAGCCTAGCTTGTAGGATTTTGAGCATTACCTTGCTGGCATGTGAAATGAGCGCAATTGTGCGGTAGTTTGAACACTCTTTGGCATTGCCCTTCTTTGGAATTGGAATGTAAACTGACCTTTTCCAGTCTTGCGGCCATTGTTGAGAGATCCAAATTTGTTGGCATATTGAGTGCAGCACTTTAACAGCATCATCTTTTAGGATTTTAAATAGTTCAGCTGGAATACTGTCATCTCCGCTAGCTTTGTTGTTACTAATGCTTCCTAAGGCCCACTTGACTTCACTCTCGAGGATGTCCGGCTCAAGTTCAGTGACCGCACTATCATGGCTATCAGGGACATTCAGATCTTTCCTGTATAGTTCTTCTGTGTATTCTTGCCACCTCTTCTTAATCTCCTCTGCTTCTGTTAGGTCCCTGCCTTCTTTGTCCTTTATCATGCCCGTCTTTGCACAAAACGTTCCCTTGAGATCTCCAATTTTCTTGAAGAGATCTCTAGTCTTTCCCATTCTGTTGTTTTCCTCGATTTCTTTGCATTGTTCATTTAAGAAGGCCTTCTTGTCTCTCCTTGCTATTCTCTGGAACTCTGCATTCAGTTGGATATATCTTCTCCTTTCTCCCTTGCTTTTCGCTTCCCTTCTTTCCTCAGCTACTTGTAAAGCCTCATCAGACAGCCACTTGGCTTTCTTGCATTTCTTTTTCTTTGGGATGGATTGAGTTGCTGCCTCCTGAACAATGTTACAGACCTCCGTCCATAGTTCCTCAGGCACTCTGTTTATCAGGTCTAATCCCTGAAATCTATTCCTCACCTCCACTTTATATTCATAAGGGATATTATTTAGGTCATACCTGAATGGTTTATTGGTTTTTCCTACATTCTTCAATTTCAGCCGAAATTTTGCAAGAAGCAGCTCATGATCTGAGCCACAGTCAGCTCCAGGTCTTGTTTTTACTGACTGTATAGAGCTTCTCCATCTTTGGCTGCAAAGGACATAATCAATCTGATTTCGATATTGACCATCTGGTGATGTCCATGTGTAGAGTCGCCTGTTGTGCTGTTGGAAAAGCGTGTTTGCTATGATCAGCGTGTTCTCTTGGCAAAACTCTATTAGCCTTTGTCCTGCTTCATTTTGTACACCAAGGCCATGCCTGCCTGTTATCCCGGTGATTTCTTGACTTCCTACTTTAGCATTCCAATCCCCTATGATAAAGAGGACATCTTTGTTTGGTGTTAGTTCTAGAAGGTGTTGTAGGTCTTCATAGAACCGATCAACCTCAGCTTCTTCGGCCTCAGTGGTTGGGGCATAGACTTGAATTACTGTGATGTTGAATGGTTTGCCTTGGATTCATCCTGAGATCATTCTATCGTTTTTAAGATTGTACCCCAGTACTGCTTTTCCCACCCTTTTGTTGACTATGAGTGCTACTCCATTTCTTCTAAGGGATTCTTGCCCACAGTAGTAGATATGATGGTCACCTGAATTAAATTCGCCCATGTCTGTCCATTTTAGTTCGCTGATTCCCAAGATGTCGATGTTCAATCTTGCCATCTCATGTTTGACCACCTCCAGCTTACCTTGATTCATTGATCTGACATTCCAGGTTCCTAAACAATATTGTTCTTTACAGCATCGGATTTTCTTTTCACCACCAGACACATCCACAGCTGAGTGTCCTTTTGGCTTTGGCCCAGCCGCTTCCCTCTTTCTGGCGCTACTCGGAAATACCCTCTGCTCTTCCCCAGTAGTATATTGGACACCTTCCGACCTGAGGGGCTCATCTTCTGGCATCATATCTTTTAGCCTTGTGATACGTTCCATGGGGTTTTCTTGGCAAGAATCCTGGAGTAGGTTGCCATTTCCTTCTCCAGTGGACCACATTTTGTCAGAACTCTCTACCATGACCTGTCCGTCTTGGGTGGCCCTGCACGGCATAGCTTATGGCTTCACTGAGTTACGCAAGCCCCTTCACCACAACAAGGCAGTGATCCATGAAGGGGAGAAATGTGTAGATTATGCAAAATTGCATACAAGAATGCATGTATTAGGAGAAATCTGCCCAAAGCTGCACTTGAATTTTCATGCCATTTAAAAAAATAAATCTCAAAAGTTGAAGACAAACTGAACTTAAGGTTGGAGAAAGTAGAAACTAAAATTGACAGATTCATCCATCTCTAGACTCGAGGGCACATTGCTGGCATTGGGGCTCACACCAAACATTGGCCTTGAATCCTTCGTTGAATGCCAAAAAACCTAGGTGTGCCACTGAACAAGCTTTGCCCAAATAGTATTGCAATGCAACACAGATGGCCATTTCACACATTACAGAATGTCACACCTGGGTTTGGCAGTGAAGTTACACTTCACAGTCAGCTGCAGCCAATCCTCTCTCTTCAGTGATATATGTACAATCAATCATGCATGTGCCGGTATAATTCATATGCAAAGCAATCCTTTGCATGCTTACTAAGTTCTGCTCTGCTTGACAGAGCTCACCTAAAGTATAATGTGAGAAATGGTCCTTTCAAGTTTAAGACAGTGTAAAGATTTGAGGCCTACAGAAGTAAGAAAAAAGATCAGGCCTAGAGCCTGGTTGTTGTTGTTGTTGTTGTTGTTGGGGGATAACCCTGAGAAGAGTAGTTTCATTTCCCCAGTTAAGTTTAATTTCTTCAGGTTTGAAGCAATACTTTCAGTTTTGAGGGAGGAGGGTATAAAAAGAGAGAGCCAGAAAGACCAGAGAGTAAGAGCAGAGTCGGGGAGACCAAAGCCTGAAGTAGGAGCAGGAAGAAGCAGCCTGGAAAAGTCTAAGTGCAGCTAGGTTAGAAGACCTTGCATTTTTGCAACCTTTACTTTCTCTTAATACCTCTTGTATCACTCAGCTCTATTGTGTAAATACCTCTAGTTTCATTTGCTTGCTTTAATTTACCAGCAAACTGTTGTGGTTAACACTCAGGTGTCTGAAGTGCCAATCACCCCACATCTACAGCCTAAAGCCCACGTTACTGGGAAGGGGAAGTTTAAAGGAAGGAAGGTGAGATTCTTAAGGAGGTAAGAATCCTTAAGGAGTTGCTCAGCTCAGGGGATCCAGGCCATAAGGGGAACCCTGGCAGACAATCCTCTAATACTCTTCACCAAGTACCTCCTCCTTCAGAAGTGAAGCAGACGTCAACTAGGGAAAGAGGTTGTTTGGCTGTGGTTCAGCTCACCTGGCATCAATGCAATTATCTTTTAGGTGCCAGGCAAAACCCTTTTTATTCACCCAGACTTTTCAAACATGATACTTCTGCAACTCCATATCTTGCTGTTGTTATTCATGGTATTTTGTAGTTTTATTTCGTTTCATTTTGACTTGTTAAATTTATCGGATACCTTTCTTTAAAAAAAAAAAATCCACAAGGAGTCATCTTATAGCAACAGTTAAAAAGATACAAAGATTTAAAACAATTTAAAACAACTAAAATCAATTAAAAACGGCCAAGACCCAGTAAAATAACTGGATTAAAAATCCCCATCATATGCTGTCAAATGCATGGGAGTAGAGGAAAGTCTTAAACTGGTGCTGAAAGGTGGGCAATGTTGGGTTATATATCTTTTTTAATTGTTGCATTATTGTGACCCACCCTAGAATCAGTTTCTGATGAAAGGCAATCTATAAATATTTAAAAATCAATATATACAGAGAGCTGCACCTTCACATTTCTGTTGGTTAATACAGAGCTGACTGAAATAGCAAGTTAAAAATGCTTTCCATGAGCTGGGTCCTTGTAGAAGTCCATGCTGACTATGGTTTGGTGCTATGGTTTGGCCTGCCACCATCTGGGGATGGGGGGGTGACTGGTTGCACTGGGGGGCTGCTTGGCCTACCAGGGTGAGGGGTTGATATTGAACTGATCTTTTGTATCTAAGGTTGTTTTATAAATATTTATTTATAATAGATAAATAAAAAATACCAAACAAACATTTGGCATTGTAAGAACAAGCAAGTGCAACCTTGGGCTTGGGAATGTCGTCCTTTGTGCAGAGATTAGAAACACTGTAGTATAGGTTGCTACAAACTGTAGTTTGCCATTTTGTTTGAATCTGGCAAATGATAGTTTGTGCAAACCAGTGTTGGCCCACAAACCAGGATGTCAAACCATGGTCTTTTATTTGTTTTAATACAGCAGTTCCTACTGCTGTAGAGACAAGCCACTTTCTACACTGAAGAGCAGCTTATCTCTTTAGCAGTGGAAATGGCTGTGGTCCAAACAACAAAGCACCAGCTCCAACTGCAATTATCTCCTGCACTTACATATCATTTATTCTGAGCTGTGCACATGATTCCATGTGCATACATATAATTTCTTCAGACCTTCAGACCTACCTGATAACTCATGAAATTTAACTTAGCTAGGACTACTGGCAGCTTTTAGACTGGTTTACCAATGCTAACTGAAATGCTATTGGGGATGGTGGTATTGTAATACTATTCAGGGGCAGGAAACCTGCAGCCCCCAGCTTAATTTCAAAAGCCCTCTGCATGTGATCAGTTCAGACCTGTGGAAAGAGTGATCTGTCCCTTCTTTGGCATCTTGCTGGGAAGGAAGGAAAAGGAAGAGCGAGAGAGACAGAGACAGAGAGAGAAAGGAGGTGGCAAAAAAGAAGAGGTTTGTCTTCAGCTCACCACTGACAGATTCAGCCTAAGAGATTCCAGGGTGATGCACCATGATAAAGTACAATATAGAATAAAACTGAGAGGAAACAAAAAGCCATAAAACAGCAGACACAGGCAATAACACCAGTATAAAATGCCTGGGCAAAAAAGAATGTCTTGACATGGCAACAAAAAGGTTGTCGTATCAGTGCCAGTCAAAGTTCCTTAGTGAGGTATTCCAAAGTCAGGGCACCACCACAGAAAAGACCCTCTCCTTTTTTGTACAAGTGTGAAGTACTTCACCAACTGATGGTACTCAGAGAAGTACCATCTTTTTGCCATGCCCAACTCCATCACGCATTCATCCAGACACCTTGAGATGTCAAATATATATATGAGAGAAACCTAAGCAAATATATAAATAAGAAACATTTCCTTGTCTATATATACTTCTAAGATAAGCTCCTGAAAGTAAGGAACATAAAGGAGGGTTTTGTTGCTTGCAGGAATCTAAAAGAAGTAACACTCTTTTCTCAAGCAGGTGTGGCTGGTGGGGGGCGGGGGGGAGAGGTTGTGGGTGAGGAGATATTAAAATGGTGGAATGAAGATTTGTCACATTACAAATTAAGTGCAACTTTCCCCCCTCTAACTGCCAGATAGATATTGTTCCACTAGGCTGCTGTATAGAGGCAATAAGTATGTGTATGGTTCTGGGTCAGGGGTTTAAAATTAAATCAAATGGAGAAATTGAGTCTTGACAGAAGCTAAAGGGATAATGCCTTAGCTTCCCTAATTATGCAGTTCAACATTTGGATAAATCATTCCAAAGTAAGCATTTAGCCCCATTTTTTTCATAATCACTATTAATGAGAACAAAATGGGAGCTGAGGGCAGAGGGAAAGAGTTTTGACAAGATAAATAGCATATGGATGCTGTTGTCAGCCACAGACATATCTGACTGCCTGCTCAAATCTCTGAATGCTGGGAGGGGGTGTGAGGGGAGCTCAGTGAGAAAAACAGGAACTAGGAACATGTCCTTATTAATGATATGTGTGTGGGATAACATTTCAATGTCGGTTGACACCACAGCTGTATCAGCATTCTCTTTGGCATAAAAT
Source organism: Heloderma suspectum (assembly GCF_057233095.1). Lineage (NCBI taxonomy): Eukaryota > Metazoa > Chordata > Lepidosauria > Squamata > Helodermatidae > Heloderma > Heloderma suspectum. The sequence continues at coordinate 304,355,418 of NC_139461.1, read as the reverse complement.
TAGGTGTGAGCAAGGGTGTCATATGCTCAAACAATTTAGATCACCATTTGCATATACACTGCTGACCTCCTGCAGCAAGGAGCGTGGTATTCTGATGTTCTGGGAATTTCCAATCCTTTGATCCAAGGCAAATAAACAAATAAATAAATAAGCATTGTTATACTGCTGTGGTTTTCAATATTTCTACCTTCTGTGGAGCAAGGTGAAGGAAGCCCAAGGTTTCACAAGATATAGCTTGAAAATTGGGGCTGTGGCATATGTTCACACATGAACATTTGCGGTGCACAAATGGTGCATTGTAGGGCAACTATCTCATCACTGCTTAGTCAAGAGCTGCTTCAGTGTCTTAACAACAAGAGCAACAACAGTAACAACAACAACAGCAACAACAAGCCTCCTTCATAATGACATGTTTCCAGATAACATCACAATAATACCCAGTCAATCAGAAAATGCTTCATGCCTTCACTCTGAACTGCCTTCATGACAACCCCTAATAGCCAATCAGATTTTGACTATATAACAATATCACAAAGCTAGTTCAGAGTGAGGTATAATGGTCCAGGGCCAGGACCTATACACTGGAAAAGTAAATTGCAATCATCAAGGCCTCTGATTAGGGATGTACAAAAGTTCCACCACGGATCTCGGGGAGGCCGAATACCAGCACATTCGGCCCCCCGAATTCGGTGGCGGAACGGCCCCCCGCCCCCCCGCCCCCCCGCCGGGATGGGACTTACCTTAGGCAGATCTTCCTGGCGGCGGCAGCGGCTCCGGCGGTGGGGCGGCGGCGGCAGCAGCTCCGGCAGCAGGGCGGCGGCGGCAGCTCCAGCAGTCGGTCTTCCAACTGGCTACCGCCGCCGCCATTTCCAGGTTAAAAAAAAAAAAAACGTGATAGGCTACGTAAAGATTTATGTAGCCTATCACAGCTAGATTTTTTAAAAACACCGTGATAGGCTACGTAAATGTTTACATAGCCTATCATGGCTGATTAAAAAACAAAAACAAAACGCGCGTACACAAATGGCGGCACCCATGGGCGCCGCCATTTGCATTCCTTATTTTGGCACGTCTTAGTCTACGTAAACATTTTTGCCGTCTTCGTCTATGTAAATGTTTACGTAGACTAAGACGTGCCAAAATAAGGAACGCAAATGGCGGCACCCATGGGTGCTGCCATTTGCGTACGCGGTGTGTTTGTTTGTTTTTTAAATCAGCCGTGATAGGCTACGTAAACATTTACATAGCCTATCACGGCTGACTGCAGGGACGCAAACGGCGGCGGCTACGGCCGCCGCCATTTGCATCTCTGCTAGCCAGTGGCCGGATGTCCAGCTGCTGGCGGAGCCGGCCGGTGGCTCCGCAGAATCCCTGTGGAGCGGAGCCGGCCAGCCAGGATTCCGGGGGGAGGGACGGAACGCCTCCCCCCCAGCATCAGCATAATCCGCGGAAAGGTAAGTACATTTCGTACATCCCTACCTCTGATTATTGTGACTACCCTCTCCTTGGAATATCTCAGGAAGCAGCTACCAAGGCATAGGAACATAGGAAGTTGCCTTATACTGAGTCAGACCTAGGGATGGTGGAGAATTTCTCCACGAATCTCGGGAAGGCCGAATGCCAACGCATTCGGCCCCCCAAAATTGGCGGTGAAATTCTCCGCCACCCCACCACCACCACCACCCCCGGGATGGGACTTACCTCCTGCGAATGTCCCTCTTGGCGGCGGGTCCCGGCGGCGTTTTGATGGTGTTTCAGCGGGAGCGGGGGCGGCGGCCGGTCTTCCGACCAGCTGCCGCCACCACCATTACAAGGTAAATGTAAAACACACACACACACACATGTGATAGGCTACGTGACGATTTACGTAGCCTATCACGGCTAGATTTCCAAAGTCAGCCGTGATAGGCTACGTAAATCGTTACGTAGCCTATCACGGGTGACTTTGGAAAAAAAAAGCGCGTACGCAAATGGCGGCGCCCATGGGCGCCGCCATTTGCGTTCCTTATTTGGGCCCGGGTAGTCTACGTAAAGATTTACGTAGACTACGGCAAAAATAAGGGGAACGCTACGTGCGTTGCCCTTATTTTCGCCGTAGTCTACGTAAATCTTTACATAGACTACCCGGTCCCAAATAAGGAACGCAAATGGCGGCGCCCATGGGCGCCGCCATTTGCGTACGCGCTTTTTTTTTCCAAAGTCACCCGTGATAGGCTACGTAACGATTTACGTAGCCTATCACGGCTGACTTTGGAAATCTAGCCGTGATAGGCTACGTAAATCGTCACGTAGCCTATCACATGGGCGCCGCCATTTGCGTACGCGCTTTTTTCTTTTTCTTTTCAAAGTCACCCATGATAGGCTACGTAACGATTTACGTAGCCTATCACGGCTGACTTTGGAAATCTAGCCGTGATAGGCTACGTAAATCGTTACGTAGCCTATCACGTGTGTGTGTTTGTTTGTTTTTACATTTACTTTTTTATTTCGTGGCTGGGGAGACGGGGCACTTCTCCCCGGCCTGAATTTCGGCGGCGAGGGATGGGGTGCCTCCCCCCGGCCTGAATTTCGGCCAGGCGAGGCGGGGCGCCTCCCCCCCCCCGGCCTGAACTTCAGGGGGAGAACCGAAGCGCCTCCCCCCCACCGCAAAGCAAGCTGCAGGACCAGGTAAGGGACTTTCGTCCATCCTTAGTCAGACCCTTGGTCCGTCTAGCCCAGTATTGTGAACACTGACTGGCAGCAACGACTCTTCAGGGATTCAGGCAGGAGTTTTTCCAGCCCTACCTGGAAAAGTTGGGGATTGAACCCAGGACCTTCTTCATGCAAAGCATGTGCTCTACTACTGAGCTACAAACTCTCCCAAATTCTGCTTGCAGAGATCTCCCTGGATGAAGAGGAGAAATAACCCCAAGGCAGTGTGCTTCCTGTGCCCACTGCTACAGAGAATATGCCCTTGCTAAAATCCTTAGATACCACTGCTAACTTCTCAGAAATCCACCCAGGACTGGATACCCTGTCTGTGCTGTCATACCAATGTGTCAGACAGCAAGGCATAGTAGCTTCGTTAGAGTCTGTGCATCAGAAACACAGCACTGGCCCTTTCACTGGGAAGTGGGGTAGATCTTTTCAAGGGAGGTGGAGCCTAGAACAAACACTGCACTTCAGTGTATTTCATCCCTCAGTAGGCTTCCAACCTGTACTGAAACAACACGCAAGAATACCAGCTCTCTGGTTTTGACCCAGCATCTGCATTTTACAGTGTGCTGTCCAAGGTTCTGATGTTGCAGGACTACCATTGCATGCTCGACTCTTGCTTGCCAGCCAAGATCTCCAACTCACCCATTACTTTCACTGCAGGTACTCCAAGCTTGACCTCTGTAACTGGACAATGGCTCCTCTGTAGGCATCCATTACAAAATGAGGCCCCTGCACCGCAAACCCTGCTCCTCCCCGCACCAGCAGCCTTGTCCTCCCACCCCCACCCCACTGCAGCACAAACCAATGGACCAAATTCATCTGTAATTCAGAATCGACAAATGTTGCAAAACTGATTGGACTATTTTTCAAATCCCACTTTTTGAAGTCTGTGCCTCCAACTGGAGATTTCCAGAACAGCCGATCCATGAGCAATGAACAAATTCTCATGGGACATGGCTGCCATGTGTTTAACATGGTGGTCAGAAGTGGCTGCCAGACCTCGTATTTTGCCGAAATGTGGAACTGCAGAAAATGGACAGCCTTGACTATGGAGCCCGCTAAAATAGGGGTACAGAACCTCTTTCAGCCCAAGGCCCAAATTCCATTCTAGAGAAGCTCTCAGAGGCTGCATTCCGGCGGGGGGGGGGGGGTTGAAGGCAAAAGGGATCAATGTCAGGGTGGAAACTGAGCCCATAGAACCCCAGAGCAGTTCTGATTCTGAGGAGGAACAGCAATCCGTGGGAGAGGAGCCCACTCATCTCTCACAGGCACAGCAGCTGGCAGAGATTCCTCCTGCCAGCATTCCTGAGATAGATAGTGACCCTGGCAGTGAGAGAGTGCGGGAGGGGGGCTTGCTGGATGCTTGACGCTGACGCAGGGAGCGACGACAGATGGAGGGCGCAGAAAGGAGGCGTAGCACTCGTTTGGCGTGCAAGCAACGGTCGCATCCCAAGGACCCAAGGGAAAGAGGGAGGATCTCTCCCTAGCCCATAAGTTCAGGGTATTCCCGTGATTCTCCTTCAAATGGGGACCAACTGCCTAACCCGGAGCATAGGCTACTCTGCTATCTTTCCCCAGTGCTGTTCCTTGCTTAGTCGCTGGTGATTAGCATCTGAAAGAGTCATTAAGTTGTAAAAGGATTAAAGCCTTGAAAAGAATCCTTTTGTCTGTGTCTTGAGCTGGCTATTGGAGTAGACTGAAATAGGCCGCTAGGGCACTCCTGACAATCAGGGCTAAAATACAAAACGTATCAGCATGTTTGAGCTTAAAGCTCTTCCTGCCAGTTAACTAAGTCTTAGCAGAAGCATTTCAACCTTTTAGAATGGGGAGAAAACTGCATAAAAGGCAAGAAACCACCCAAAAATTACTGGTTGGGGGAGAGGGGGTGGGGCCAGGGGAAGGAGTGGGGCCTTCTGAGGGACCTCAGGGGCCAGATTGGGACCACTGAGGGGGGCAGATTTGGCCCCCAGGCCTGATGTTCTGCACCACTGCTCAAAAACAAAGATACTCTTGGGCTAGGTGATCATTTTATTCACAGTGTTGAAGATGATATCACAGGGAAGTGGAGGTTGGTGGCTCCAGTGTCAATGGGGCAATGAATCCGCTCTGGGTTTCAGTCAGTCAGAACCAATCAGAACTCCAAAGGAGCTATCCAAGGTGCTTTGCAGCTTCTTTAGAGTTCTGACTGTTTCTGACCGAAACCCAGAGTAGATTCAGCGCCCCACTGACATCAGAGCCACCATCCTCTACTGGATAGAGCTATGGATGTTGTGCTCGCTCATTCCACTTTCACCTGCAGCAAGCAAGATTCACACAGTTTTGTAGCACATAAGAAAACAACAACCTGCAAAACCTGTTTGATCAGCAATGATAGTTGGATGAACGTAGAAATTGTGAATGCCACCATCTTTCTTTTATTTTTTGCCTAGAGATGCAAGTCTATTGCCTGAACGACACCGGATTATGATTGCAAAATCTTCTTACCCATCAAACGTTGTGCCACAGACAATGTGTTAGCCTTTAAGGTAGCACTGGGTCCTTTGTTGTTAATGGAAATCAACAAGAATAGTAGAGGTATACCTGCATCACCATGTTCTGTTTGGATAAAGGATGTTATATAACCTCCACATTAAGCAACACATAACCTAGTTGGCACAGAATAAGGGCTGTTTTGATGTCTCATGCAACGTTAACAGATTAGGCTGGAGGTGGGGGTAAGAGGAAGGCTAGGAGATTATCTCAGTGAATAAATATAAAACAGCTGGCTGCTCTCACCCCACCCCAAGTAAAAAGCATTCTGAGTGTGGAAAGCTTCAAAGCAACTGGATGATTTGAGATGGGTCAGGTGCTCTGATCCCGCTGCATTGTGGATGCACAGTGCATGGGCGAGGGGGCGGGGATGGGGAGAATCTTCCAAGGTAATCATAGAAGCAACCCCAAACTGCTCCAGAACATATGGAGGAACTGAGAAGAAGACCCCCTGTAGGTTTCAGTTGTACAAGTAAATATTAATCTGGGGACGAAAGGGTGCTACAGGCAGAGATCAAAAGAGTCATTCCCATTCCTGGAGGGAGAAAGAGGTGCTTTGATGTCCCAAATTCCCTCCTTTGGTGACTAATGAAGTAAAATTGTGACATGGTGACACCTTGGAAGGCTTGAAAGCATTTAATACGATGACATATCTTTCAGCTTACCTTTTCTCAGAAAAAAAGAAAGAAAATATATAGATCCTCCTTCCTTGCTATAGATTAGGCTGTGTGAAAGCATAAAAAGAAGTTTTCCTAGGCTGTTAAAATATTGATGGAAAGAGAAACAAATCAGGCAGCAGAACATGAACAAGGCTATGCATTTTATTCTGGATCATAGGAAGGTTGTGAGGATCATGCATGCATAAAAAGATAAGCAAACATTACTCAAGTGGATAACAGAGGATGTGCCCACCTGAGCCCCCCACACATCTTTTATTTTACCTTCACTCTCTTAGGGTGCAATCCTATGCATGTTTAGACAGAGAAAAGGCCTACAGCTCCCAGCATTCCCCAGCCAGACTGGCTGGGGAATGCTGGGAGTTGTAGGCCTTTTCTCTGTCTAAACATGCATAGGATTGCACCCTTATTGTCATGATTGTTATTGTTCAGTCGTGTCCGACTCTTCGTGACCCCATGGACCATAGCACGCCAGGCCTTCCTGTCCTGCGCTCTCTCCCGGAGCGTGCTCAAGTTCATATTCATTGCATCCGTGATGCTATCTAGCCATCTCATCCTCTGCCGTCCCCTTCTCCTTTGGCCTTCAGTCTTTCCCAGCATCAGGGTCTTTTCCAGGGAGTTTTCTCTTCGCATTAGGTGGCCAAAATATTGGAGCTTCAGCTTCATTATCTGTCCTTCCAATGAGCACTCAGGGTTGATTTCCTTTAGGATGGACTGATTTGACCTCCTTGCAGTCCAGGGCACTCGTAAGAGTCTTCTCCAGCACCACAGTTCGAAAGCATCAATTCTTCGGCGCTCAGCCTTCCTTATAGTCCAGCTCTCACAGCCATACATTACTACTGGGAAAACCATAGCTTTGATTAGACGGACCTTTGTCGGCAAGGTGATGTCTCTGCTTCTTACTATGCTGTCTAGGTTGGCCATAGCTTTCCTCCCAAGGAGCAAGCGTCTTTTAATTTCATGGCTACAGTCACCGTCTGCGGTGATCTTGGAGCCCAAGAAAGTAAAATCTGTCACTGCTGCCATTTCTTCCCCTTCTATATGCCAGGAAGTGATGGGGCCAGATGCCATGATCTTCGTTTTTTTAATGTTGAGTTTCAAACCAGCTTTTGCACTCTCCTCTTTCACCCTCAACAAGAGGCTCTTTAGATCCTCTTCGCTTTCTGCCATTAGGGTGGTATCGTCTGCATATCGGAGGTTGTTGATAATTCCCCCAGCAATCTTAATTCCGACCTCTGATTCATCTAACCCGGCATTTCTCATGATGTACTCTGAATATAAGTTAAATAAGCAGGGTGACAATATGCAGCCTTGTCGTACTCCTTTCCCAATTTGGAACCAATCGGTTGTTCCATGTCTGGTTCTTACTGTTGCTTCTTGACCCTCGTACAGGTTTCTCAGGAGACAGGTAAGGTGGTCTGGTACTCCCATCACTTTCAGAATTTGCCACAGTTTGTTGTGATCCACACAATCAAAGGCTTTAGCGTAGTCAATGAAGCAGAAATAGACATTTTTCTGGAATTCTCTTGCTTTCTCCATGATGCAGCGAATGTTGGCGATTTGATCTCTAGTTCCTCTGCCTCTTCGAAACCCAGCTTGTACTTCCGGTAGTTCTCGGTTCGCATACTGCTGAAGCCTAGCTTGTAGGATTTTGAGCATCACCTTGCTGGCATGTGAAATGAGCGCAATTGTGTGGTAGTTTGAACACTCTTTGGCGTTGCCCTTCTTTGGAATTGGAATGTAAACTGACCTTTTCCAGTCTTGTGGCCACTGTTGAGTGTTCCAGATTTGTTGGCATATTGAATGCAGCACTTTAACAGCATCATCTTTTAGGATTTTAAATAGCTCGGCTGGAATACTGTCATCTCCGCTAGCTTTGTTGTTACTAATGCTTCCTAAGGCACACTTGACTTCACTCTCTAGGATGTCCGGCTCAAGTTCAGTGACCGCACTATCATGGCTATCAGGGACATTCAGATCTTTCCTGTATAGTTCTTCTGTGTATTCTTGCCACCTCTTCTTAATCTCATCTGCTTCTGTTAGGTCCCTGCCTTCTTTGTCCTTTATCATGCCCGTCTTTGCACAAAACGTTCCCTTGAGATCTCCAATTTTCTTGAAGAGATCTCTAGTCTTTCCCATTCTGTTGTTTTCCTCGATTTCTTTGCATTGTTCATTTAAGAAGGCCTTCTTGTCTCTCCTTGCTATTCTCTGGAACTCTGCATTCAGTTGGGTATATCTTCCCCTTTCTCCCTTGCTTTTCGCTTCCCTTCTTTCCTCAGCTACTTGTAAAGCCTCATCAGACAGCCACTTTGCTTTCTTGCATTTCTTTTTCTTTGGGATGGATTGAGTTGCTGCCTCCTGAACAATGTTACAGACCTCCGTCCATAGTTCCTCAGGCACTCTGTCTATCAGGTCTAATCCCTGAAATCTATTCCTCACCTCCACTGTATATTCCTCAGGGATATTATTTAGGTCATACCTGAACGGTTTAGTGGTTTTCCCGACGTTCTTCAATTTCAGCCGAAATTTTGCAAGAAGCAGCTCATGATCTGAGCCACAGTCAGCTCCAGGTCTTGTTTTTACTGACTGTATGGAGCTTCTCCATCTTTGGCTGCAAAGGACATAATCAATCTGATTCGATATTGACCATCTGGTGATGTCCATGTGTAGAGTCGCCTCTTGTGCTGTTGGAAAAGAGTGTTTGCTATGATCAGCATGTTCTCTTGGCAAAACTCTATTAGCTTTTGTCCTGCTTCATTTTGTACACCAAGGCCATGCCTGCCTGTTATCCCGGTGATTTCTTGACTTCCTACTTTAGCATTCCAATCCCCTATGATGAAGAGGACATCTTTTTTTGGTGTTAGTTCTAGAAGGTGTTGTAGGTCTTCATAGAACCGATCAACCTCAGCTTCTTCGGCCTCAGTGGTTGGGGCATAGACTTGAATTACTGTGATGTTGAATGGTTTGCCTTGGATTCGTACTGAGATCATTCTATCATTTTTAAGATTGTACCCCAGTACTGCTTTTCCCACCCTTTTGTTGACTATGAGTGCTACTCCATTTCTTCTAAGGGATTCTTGCCCACAATAGTAGATATGATAGTCACCTGAATTAAATTCGCCCATGCCTGTCCATTTTAGTTCGCTGATTCCCAAGATGTCGATGTTCAATCTTGCCATCTCATGTTTGACCACCTCCAGCTTACCTTGATTCATTGATCTGACATTCCAGGTTCCTAAACAATATTGTTCTTTACAGCATCGGATTTTCTTTTCACCACCAGACACATCCACAGCTGAGTGTCCTTTCGGCTTTGGCCCAGCCGCTTCACTCTTTCTGGCGCTACTTGGAAATACCCTCTGCTCTTCCCCAGTAGCATATTGGACACCTTCCGACCTGAGGGGCTCATCTTCCGGCGTCATCTCTTTTAGCCTTGTGATACGTTCCATGGGGTTTTCTTGGCAAGAATACTGGAGTGGGTTGCCATTTCCTTCTCCAGTGGACCACATTTTGTCAGAACTCTCTGCCATGACCTGTCCGTCTTGGGTGGCCCTGCACGGCATAGCTTATGGCTTCACTGAGTTACGCAAGCCCCTTCGCCACAACAAGGCAGTGATCCATGAAGGGGTATTGTCATGATACTTGTCTTCAAAGCATTTACCAATAGCATATGCTTACTCATCCAGTAATTGCAGACTTCATAGGGGAAGGGTTTAAAAAAAAATGATAGCCATGGTCTTTCCCCCGCCATGCAATGAGAGTATCTTGCAGAGGCACACCCCACAGAAGTACAAGGGGAATCGTCTTCTCCTGTGCCAATAGGGACCAGAAAAGAACAGCTGTAAGGCTGGAAACCAAAATCAAAAAAGAAACAGCTGCACCAATTTGATTCCCAACACGTTTCGACACTTGGTCTTTATCAAGGGGAAAACTCTTGGAGATCTTTTTGGAGAATTCCCTCTCCCTTGCTTCTTCCAAAGAAGACTCCTTTCTTTGATAAAGACCAAGTGTCAAAACACGCTGGGAACCATCTTCTCTACTAGTAGGACGCCCTGGTCTTCTCCTTTGATAATTGTGGGGAAATGCAAGGTCCTCTGTGCCAACCCCAAACTGGGGGGAGTTAGGCTTTCCCTCTGTGGTCAATCCATATAGCAGAGGGCTCACAAACACCTTTCAGTCCATTTGAAAACAGTGTGCAAAAACGTAAAGAAGATCAAAAGGATCAAATAGGGAGACATTTCTCTCCCTCTCCCACAATACTAGAACCTGGAGTCATCCCATGAAGCTGATTGGTGGGTGCTTCAGGACAGATAAGTGGAAGTCCTTCTTCACACTGCACATAGTTAAACTATGGATTTCACTTCCACAAGATGTAGTGATGGCCACAAATTTGGATGGCTTTAAAAGGGTTAGAAAAGTTCCTGGAGGAAAAGGCTATCAATGGCTACTAGTCCTGATGACTATGCTGCCTCAAGCATCAGAGGCAGTATGCCCATATACACCAGCTGCTGGGGAACATGGATGGGAGGGTGCTGTTGCACTCATGTCCTGCTTGTGGTTTCCTGGTCCACAGCTGGTTGGCCACTGAGTGCACAGAATGCTGGACTAGATGGACCCTTGGTCTGATCCAGCATGGCTCTACTTATGTTCTTACAATAGGGCTATCAATGGCTTCTAGTCTTGGAGGCTATATGCTACCTCCAGTATCAGAGGCAGCAAGCCTATATCCACCAGTTGCTGGGGAACATGGGCAGGATGCTGCTGTTGCACTCATGCCCTGCTTGTGGGCTTCCTGTTGGTATCTGGTTGGCCACTGTGTGAACTGAATGTTGGACTAGATGGACCTTGGTCTGATCCAGCATGGCTCTTCTTATGTTCTTCTGTTAAACGATACGATATGATACTTTATTGCTTACAGCCATAGGCCACCACAATGTACATTAAAGAGAGAGAGAGAGAGAGTACAGTCACATATTTGTATATACATAAATTCATACATCCAACAGAATCATCCCTAGTAGGCTGTTTGGGCTTTGGCATGTATTTTCCTTGCTGCCAAGGAAAATTTTGCTACCTGGGCAGTGGTGAAAGCATCAGTTATCTGTTCTGTTCTAAAGGTGTTCTATATCTGTTCTAAAGGTGTTCTATTTAGGAGGCTCTGGGAAATAATGGCAAGAGATTTATGCCTAGGATGGCCATAGAGAGGGCATCTTAGTAAGTAATGAGAGACATCCTCAACCTCCCCAGACCCACAGATACAGAGTCTCTGATGGACTGGGGTATTGTCAAATCTTCCCTCCAGGAAGGCAGAAGGCATGCATTGTAGACGCAATGCTGTAAATGATTTCCGTAAGTGAGGCACAGTCAGAGTTGTAAAGTAACTCTCCAGACCAAATGATGTCTTATATAATGGGTACCAGCAAGAATAAGGCATTTGTGAGATTGTAACCAAATCCATCCACTTAGAATAAAGATAATTTTTTTCTTTAAGCCTCTGCTTTACTCTATCAGAAGGGAAAGAAGGAAAGGACCCAGTATCAATTCCATAAGCTTACAACATAGGTTTGGTCAAGTTTACCCAAGACTTTTGGGATGGGGTCTGAAGTTGATCTTGAAAGCATTTTTTTGGAAGGTGGGAATCACTCATATGGGTCAACTTGAGCCAATACAAAGCGAGAGCAGCGTAAATAGATGTTTTAACTGAAATCAAGCCTACTTCTACCCTTAGAAGGGCCCCAGGTGTATTCCGGGGGACAGTTAAGAGTGCTCTCATAAAAGCGTTCTGAACCACCTCAAAAATAGTGGCATTCGTGAATCCCCATAACTCAGCCCCATACATCAGTTGTGAAACTACCTTCTTCTGAAATATCTCAACTGCAGGGGCAACCAAACTTCCCCCTTGTGATCGAGAGAACTGAAGGAGAGATTGAGTAGACTGGGATGATTTCAGCTTAATTACATCTAGATGTTGTCTCCACAAAAGTCGGGTGTTGAAATTAAGGCCCAAATATCTAAAGTTGTTCATTTGTTCAATGGATTCATTGTCCAGCTTCCACATATGTCCTTTTCTTCCCAAATACTACAATTTTAGTCTTAGCATAGTTAATAGACAAATGCTCTCTTGTGCAAAATGTACTCAACTTTCTCAAGTGCCTTCGCATACCAATTAATGTAGTGGAAATCATTGCAATATCATCCGCATATAGGAGGACTGAGCATTTAACATCCTGAATAGAAGCTGGGAAGCATTCCAAATCACTCAGTTCTTGTACAATGCTATTAATATAAAAATTAAAAAGAAAAGGGGCCAATAAACATCCCTGACGCACTCCTTTATCAGTTGGGATACTTTCTGATAACAATCCCTTCGCCCCCAGCCTAACTCTAACAGTAGTGTCAGAGTGATGCATTTGGATTAAAAGAAACAGCCTTCTATCAATGTTTGTGGCAGAAAGCTTTTGCCACAAACGATCTCTATCTACAAGGTCAAAGGCTGAACTAAAATCCACAAAAGTAACAAATAACTCTTTTCTATCATGCTGAGAATATTTCTGTATTAGGTGATGGAGAACAAAACACTGGTCTATTGTAGATTTCCCCTTTGCAAACCCGGCCTGTTCTTCAGCTAAAATCAAGTTTTCAGCTGCCCATGACTCTAATTTGTGTAAAAGATATTTAGTATATAATTTTGATACAACATTAAGCAGACTGATTGGTCTAAAATTATTTGGATCTGCTTTAGAGCCTCTCTTGTGAATAGGAACAATGCTCACTTCCCAGCCCTGGGGGATTTTTCCATGCTGGTTTATATAAGTAAACATTTTAGCAAGAATTGGGCACCACCAAGTAGAATTACAATTCACCAGGAAGCATATCCTCTCCAGGGGCCTTTTTAGGAGGCAGGGAGGCAATCATATCATGCACTTCATCCCAGGTTACTGGTTCCCAATCAGGGCAGGAAGAGAAAGACAAAAAATCCCTGCCATGAAGGGGATCAGATGGGGTTTGATGGTCTAAAAAAGGCTGAAAAGTGGGCTTGCCACTGTGAGGAAGTAATTTGATTATCAATAGAGCCATGGTGTCTCCTTGTCCCTTTTGTCACTAATATCCAGAATCTAGTTCAATCCCTTTCTAGAATTGCCAGCCCTAGCTCCATCCAGGATTGTCGTACATACTCGTTCTTTTTCTGGCGCAGGAGATTTTTATACTCTTTGAGCAAGCTGATGTAGACAGTAAAATTTTAAAATCAAACCAGCCTTGACTAGTGTGCAGGCCTGGAAAAGGCGCTTTAGTAGTGACCACAAATGGTCTAAGTTCTTTCACTATTTTCCCATAAGTTCCCAGGGGTCCAGGGAGGTAAAAAATTCCTCTCTCAAAGATAACATCTTGGGGGTTGCTAGAAATAAATTTATTTCTTCTTGCAGCTTCCCATTCCAACACAGTCTTTTTTCTCCCTGGGTTATTAAATTATTTGCAGAAGTGAAAACAAGGGGAACTTTTCCAGTTGGTAACAAAAGACACAACTGAACTGGCATGTGATCACTCTCTGGTCTAGTAAGGACTTTAAAATTGTTGACAAAGAATAGAGCCGATTGTGAGAGGATCATAAAATCTATCACACTCCTGCCCCTTGGGCCAATATATGTATATAAGTTCAAATGTAGGGTCTATATCTGCCCTATTACATATATATAAGTGAAACTTAACAACAAGAGCAAAGAGGAATTGACCAGCTTTATTAAGCCCCAAATCCTTAGAATTTCCAGTAGGGAGAGAAGCTAGATCATCTGGAGTAAGTCCCATTTTCTCACCGATTTTACAGTTGTTTTGTCCTATTCTAGCATTCATATCACCTACTATCAAGATTTTGGGGTCAGACTGTATTTCAAATAGGGTGGAGAGGGCCCGGTCAAGTTCATTCCATATGGTGGTATCTCCATACTTTGAATTCTGTGGGGGAGAATATACATTTACTAAAAAAAAAAAAAAGTCAGACCTGAAGGCCAATCCACCTGAAGAATTAAGTTGTTACTACTATCGCTTCCATCAAGCTGTAAAATATTTGGGTTATTATCTACTGAAACCATAGTTGCTTGACCGCCCCGGGCATGGCCTCTACTATCTGATTTGCTAGCTGGTTGAGTATACACAAGGTACCCTGGAAAAGTGGGAACAGTCGTAGTGGTAGCCCAGGTTTCTTGAATAAAAAGAACTTCAAACTGAGTGCAAAATTTTTTAAAATTCTCATCTACCAGCTTGGAGGCCCATCCTGCAACATTCCAAGAGAGTAATCTAATAGAAATATCAGTGCCAACCTGTGGAGAGGAAGATAGTCAGCATGGACCAGCCCTCTTAATGCTGACAGCAGCTTGTTTGTGGAGTCCTGTTGCTTCAGATATAATTCCGCTATCCCTGTCTCCACATGGCCTGTCTATTGCTGGGGTCTGAGAGGGTGGAGTTGGCCACTGTTCACATGCGAATTCTAGCCCTATGAAGTGTCCGTCAGCTATACAGTTCTGTGCTGCATGGTTTGAAGGTGTTTGAAGGTGGGGCGGGACAGTGGCCCTTTTTTTCAGAGGCTGTGCAGGAAGGCGGGGTGGTAAATTTCTTTCTGCTGTAACTTTTTGAAGTTTGGTTTGAAAGAATCCCAGCTCAGTTAAATTTGATTTTCCTAAAGAGGTGAACTTGAGAGGCTCAACAGCAGAAAGTGGCAAGGAGGATGGTGTCAGGCAGTGCTGTGGCTGTATTGTGATTTGCTCATCTGCAGCCTTTTTCTCCAAGAAGTTTAAATTAGATGGTTTCAGTACTCCTGTGTGGCTGATATCATCTGATTGTAGAGCTGGAACCTGAAGAGGCTTTTGCGAAGGGTCCAAAGCAGGGTGGCCTTCGGCTAATCTTTTCAACAGTGCATGGAGCCTGGTAGTAATTGACTGTTGTTCCATTACTGGCAGGTCATAGAATGTATCAATTAAAGCTTCTTCTTCAGGTATCACAGAAGTAAATGGTTGTTCAACTGAAGAGAATTCTTCACCAGAGTCTATATCATATTGGCTCTCAGTCCAGTGGGCCATACAGGGAGGGTTCTTATTCGTATGCCTGGTAAAATCTAAATCTTTGACTCTAATCTCATTATCATCATGATCTAGATTTATTAAATTGTTAGAGTCAAAGTTTATCAGAGTTGACTGTTTTTTGACAAAGGGGGTCAGAGTCAGGAGGGTCTCTTGTCTATAGGTGTCAGTATCCTGACATTTCACAGACAATCCTTCAATCAAAGGTTGGGTCCAGGTGTTTAAAAAATGTCTTTTCACCTGTATCCCAACATTGGCAAAAGCCCCCCTATATGTGAGGATAGAGTGCACAGTGGAGGTTTTAGTGAAGGTTGTTTTTATCCCAAAATTAGGGTAGTCAAAGGACAGATCTTCAACATCCTCTATGTCAAAAATTGACAGAAAACGTAGCCCTATGTCGCTAAGGATTTGTAAAAAATAATACTTCTTTTCAGTTTGAGACAATTCGCTGCTTGGCCTTGGAAAATTACAGAAGGCCAGCAGGTATTTTAGAAGTGTTATAGATGGGTTTGCTGCCAAAGGCAATTTAGTTGTGCAGATAATTCCATCTATATCTAGGCCTCCAGGCGGGGGAGAATCATTAGGTAGTAATTTTACATCAGCTGGGTTGAGTGACAAAAGGTCGGTAATTGCTGCCTGTGGGTCAGGGTCCTCGACTACTGGGGGTAGAGCAGGAAGATGCAACAAAGAGTTTTTCTTCCTCCAAGAGCTCTGAGCCATCTTTACCTTGTTAGGGCTATCATTTTTTCCCTGAACTTTGTTGTCCATGAGTCTAAACAATCTCTTAAAATTAAAATGACTATTAGAAGTACTGTAGCAGGATGCTAGCTTCTTTTTACCCTTGTTAGGTTTACCGCCCCTGCGGGAATTTTTCTGAGTCAGGGCTTCTCTCTTGGGTCTTCTCCCAATTTTTCTCTTGGAGTTGCTAGAAGGGCTAGGAATTGTTTCTTTAGCTCCCAGCACTGTGGGCTCCCTCATTATATCAGCCCTTGCTTGTGTCCCTGTTGGAGCTTCTAGGGATCAGTTTGGGTGCTGGCTTGAACACAACTTTTCCTACCAATATCACACTTTTGTGGGGCAGAACCCAGAGCCCAGAGTAACTTAAGAGAAGGATCTAAACCCACATTTTCAAACCAAACAACAAGACTTTAAAAAAAACCTCATCACAAAAACAGCAAAGTAAAAGCATTTCAGCAAAAAGGAAAGTCTTGACTGGTATCCAGAAAGACAACAAGGCAGCTATATGTACCTCCTGAGAAGCTCTGAGACAGCAAGGCCCTGGTTCTTGTGGAGGCCATCTAACTCCACATCAGATGAACTGGAACTCAGCAGGAACTCCTTGACAAGACTACCAATGCTGAGCTGTGGCTCAGTGGTAGGGAACGCACCTGGCATACAAAAGGTCTTAGGTTCAGTCCTCGCCATCTCCAGGTAGGGCTCGGAAAGACTCTTGTCTGAAGCCCTGGGAAGCCACTGCTGGTCAGTGTAGACCAGCCTTCTCCAACCTGGTGCCCTCCAGATGTGTTGGACTACAACTCCCGTCATCCCCATCCAATATAGCCAATACCCATTTTTGTATTTTCTTCTCAGTAAGGAGGGCCCCAGAACAAAGTTTGGATGTAAACAGAACTTCAATTTATTTCTAAGCCCTTATTTTTTGTCTATTTCTTTTCCGTCACTTCCTTGCCTCCTTTCCCCCCTTTCTCCCTGGGCATCTCTATGCCATCCTAAAATCCTGCATTTAAAATGGGGCTTTCTGCTTCCATTTTAAATGCAGGGTAACAACGATTCCCTTTTTCACATGCTTCCTTTCCCCGCTCCCCTTTCCCCCTCCTTCTCCCCATATCTGAGTCTTCCATTATCTTTCATTGATCTCGCTCCTCTTCTTGCCGCTTTCCCTAATTCGAGAGCTCATGATCTGCAATCTATTTAAAAACAGAACAAAGGGCATTTAGTGCAGGAGACACCCTGGAGGGACACAGTGTCATGTAAAGAGCCCGCAAACGTCCGTGAAGGAGCAATCTCAATCGCAGGATAAAAGCTCCATGTGAAGAAAGCCCTTGTCCCTCTTTTTCTCCCCTCTTCCTGTGGCCCTCTAGGGACAAAACTCTTCACAAATCAAAATGAGGAAGTGCATACAACTATTAGAATACAACACCTGTGAATTGGCACCTTCAGAACCAGCACCTTAAATTAAGCCCAGCAATGAATGTGTAACCAGTGCAGAGGTTTCAGATCATCATCATCATGGCGATCACTCATGACTGAGTAAAATTGTCTTCCAGGGGTAGAGTCTTAGCAGTTGGTCTGCAGGTGGCTGTAAAGGCCGATTCTGGAACTACACAGCCTCCCACAGTGAGAACATAGGTTTCCAGGTGGAAGGAAGTCACGGTGAGGGTTTGCTTGACGTGCCTTCCGCTGAGCTCGTTTCTCCCTTTCGCCCTGTACTCGTGCTTCTTCAAAGTCCATAGTGCCTTTAATATAGACTGACCTCCAGTTGGAACACTCATGGGTTAGAGCTTCCCAGTTCTCAATGCTTATGTTACATTTTTTTAGATTAGCTTTGAGAACATCTTTAAATCTCTTTTGCTGTCCACCAATATTCCGTTTTCCATTCGTAAGTTGGGAATAAAGTAGCTGCTTTGGAAGACGATGATCAGGCATTCGAACAACATGGCCGGTCCAGCAAAGTTGACATTGGAGAATCATTGTTTCAACACTGGTGGTCTTTGCTTCTTCCAATATGCTGACATTAGTCCATCTGTCTTCCCAAGTAATTTGCAGAATTTTTCGGAGGCAGCATTGATGAAATCTTTCGAGAAGTTGGAGATGGTGTTTATAGATGGTCCATGTTTCACAGGCATACAGTAAGGTCGGTAGTACAATGGCTTTGTAAACAAGCATTTTGGTCTCCCTGCGAATGTCCCGATCCTCAAACACTCTACACTTCATTCGGGAGAATGCTACACTCGCAGAGCTCAGGCAATGCTGAATTTCAGCGTCGATGTCGGCTTTTGTGGAGAGATGGCTGCCAAGATAAGAAAAGTGATCAACATTTTCCAGCATCACACCATTAAGCTGGATTGATGGCGCTACAGAGGGGTTGGTTTGTGCTTGCTGGTAAAGTACTTTGGGTTTTCTGATGTTAAGCGAGAGGCCGAGCTTTTCATATGTTTCTGTGAAGATGTCTAGGATAGTTTGGAGATCTTCCTCTGAATGTGCACAGAGATTGGAGAGATTTCAGAACAGATGCTATAGAAGCATTCTGGTGTGAACCTGTAACAGGTGAGCAATGGCATTCTGCAATAATTGAAATTTCCAAACTATCTTCAAGGGCTTTACAACAGTCTAGCCCGGAAGTCACCAAAGAATTAAAGATAGTAGCCAACTGGGTCTCTGTGTTGTTTTTGGTAGGTATCACATCAGAGACATTCAAGTGGGAGGAAGAATTCATATGGAACTGTATCAGTGTCGGAGCAAGTACAGAGGCAGGAGGAACTGCACAGCTTGAGGTACATGTCAAAGGGGGTTCGAAGGGAAGGAAAAAGTGAGACTAGATACTTGTTACCCATTCTTGATAGCAATTCCACTGGTAGCAACCTTCAGTTGAATTGTCACCTGTGGATGCCCCAGAAACAGAGTCTGAAGGAGAACTCCCTGGCGAAGGGAACACATCACTGGACTCCTTGAAGTAGTGGTAGTTCAGATCTTTGATGTGATGAGCTCTCCAAAGAAAAGACGTTAGGTGCTCCTTGAGATCATCCCATGCCTCTCCAACCCACCAAGCCAGAGTAATGCATCCTTTGTCATTTCACCTGCATGGCAGCACTCTGGCAGTCATCTGGCCTGGCTGGCAATTAAAGGACTTCATGGAGCTTGGAATCACAGTGGAGCTCATCGCACAGGCACCACTGTGCAAACAGCGCATCAGTGGAGTATTTATTGCCAAAGTTAATGTGGGAGTAAAAACTTCTGCTCTTTGAACAGGTAGATGTGAACAAATGTTATCCTCTAGTCTTTCCTGTTGCTCCCTTGCTCCCACTGGAGGCTGGTGGCTTTGATGTCACTGGGGTAGTGAATCTGCTCTGGGTTTCAGTCAGAACCAGTCAGAACTCCAAAGGAGCTAACCAGGGTGCTGAACCTGGCCACCCACCAGCCTCCACCCCTTGCTCCCAACAAGTCAGCACAAGGAAAAGCATTTCCCATTCTTCTTATCACCTGTTTTCCTTGTGAATTTATATCAGTTCTGGGCTGAAAAGGCTTTGTAGGTACAGGATGAGACCCAGCAAGAGAGCACAATGAGCACAGCCAGGACTTTCCCTGTCATCAGCTATGGAACTGGCTGGCACACATGGTTATTTGCCTGTGGCAGCCAGAAACATGGGACCTGGCTGCACATGCCATTCTTTGGGTGGAAGCTGTAGGGCACCATAGCCAGAAGACACATTGCACAGATACACACACACACACATACACACACACCCATGAAAATAAAGGGGAAGAGAGAGCACAGCATGGAATGATCAAGATTCTTTGAATTCCGTGGCAATTTTATTTCTGGATTGCCTGATTCACCAAGACATTTCAGCCTTTGGCAGCTGTGGCCTAGCCTACGTTGATCTCCAGTGGTTTCAACCAAATCCATAATTCATGCACCGCTACTGCTCAATGCAGCTAGGATCTGGTTTTTGCCATGCCATTGCTGACACACATTTGGAGTGGTGTTTGACAGCATGCCAGAAGCCAAATTCGCCCATGAGGGCACCGGCGCATGATCAGCTCAGAATGAGCTGAAGCAGCTCCATGTTGGTACCCCAGAGCCACCGGCATGGCTACCACTCACTGGAATGGCCATGGGGCATGGGGGTATATCCATTAGGTCTAGAGCTGAACCAAAACTGTTGTGGAAAAGTTACTGGCAGCAGCTTAAAGCACCCCTCCCCTTCCCAGTCATCTTTTGGGAACTGATCCAAAACAGAATAGAAGAGTTTGCATGTTCAGAGCAAGGGCAATGCTGCTCCAGGATTCATTTGTCCTCCGTGATGTCACCATATAGCCAAATCGGATTGGCTACACATCATGTTGCAATATTATCAGGTTAACTTTGTGATCTCCATTTGGCTGGGGGTTACTCATGTGATTAACCCAGGAAAAACAGTGATCAGAGGTACAAAGAGGTGTGGGGTGACTGAAGCAGCAGTATCAAAAGGGGAAACAACAGTAATAAACAAGAATGAGTAAAGCTGAATATTCATTATGTAAGTTTTTACTGATTAGAAAGGTAGCATACCAAGGTTGTATCCGATGGGTTGTATCCAACACTGATCCAACTCAAGCTTCTGCTGCCTGGTTCCTCCAGATGTGTTGGACTGCAACTCCCATAATTCCCAGCCAGCATGGCTTTAAAAGAGAGCCCATGTGGTGTAGTGCTTAGAGGGTTGCACTGGGACTGAGAAGACCTGGATTCAAATCCCGACTCGGCCTATGTGTCGTCCGGCAGCATCCTTCCCCACTCTGCCTTCCCCGCAGCTAGACAGCCAAAATCCGAAATCGGCTGTCTAGCCACAAATGCAGGGCAGGAGAAGTGCAGAGGGGATGATCCCCTCCGTGCTTCTCCTGCCCTGTATTGGATAGGCGGTCACCTCCAAGTTCGGAGGCAGCCACCTATCCTCATAGGATTGCGCCCTTAATCACATTTACTGTTCCTTGTATTGCTTTTATTGTAATTGGAACTGTTTTTAATGTTGTGTTTTTCATATTGTATTTTAAATGTGATTTTAATATTTATATGTGAACTGCTTAGGGATTTTATTATATTTAGGGTTATATAAATATCACAAATAAATTGAGCCCCAAAATCTGGACAGGTATTCAGTACAGCCGTAATTACTTCTACAGAACGTTCAGAGAAGAAATTATAAATGGCAGTCTCAGTGCAAAAGTCAGTGGCAATTTCTCTACTTTCATATCGGTTATAGAAAAGAACCCAGTATTTGCATTTATGCCATCAGCGCTGCTCATTCTTCGTACCAACCATTGGTATAAACTGAATTTATACCCTGTGCTGCATTTTACCTAGTTGATCTACCTGTCAGCACTGGGAAGCCAAGCAAGCAGGGAACTGAATAACAAAGATTAGAACAAGAGCAGGATTAGAACTGGAGGTGGGTAGTGCACCGAGGCTAATCCACAGGAGAGTCAATACAGAGGCAGCACAAATGGAAGGCCAAAGAAATCCATCCAAAGGAGGTGGTTGGATTAAGGATGAGGGAAGAGAGAAAGCAGAAGGACTGGCAAAAGTGGATAAGGCTGACAGTCCCGGAAGACAGAAGGAAGGCAGATAGTCCAGCTACCTGGAGCACAACTAGGAACCAGCAGTAAAAGCAGAAACTGGCTGTTATGCCAGCAAAGATTCAGGCCTGACCTGGAAGTATTTATAATCAAGCCAGGTCAAGAGGAACCAATGGGATGCCTGAGGAGTGAAGCCAAGCTGGGACCTGGGAGAATAATACCACACCTTCTTCCTCCACTCTGCAGCCCTGAGAAGCTTACCACAACAGCTCCACCACACATGAAAAGGGGGTTCTTTGTTGAACACCACCCCATCCTGTGTCTGGAAAGCCATCTCGGAGTTTTTCTAGCATATGCAGAATATTCAGTAGCCATGTATGAGTGAAAGACTTCTGTTTGGTGCTACAAAACTGAGGCAGCCAACAGTTGCTGGAGTGGGTTCAGCAAACAGTCTTTTATTAAGAAGGGTATGATCCCACCTGCTGCAAGCAGTCTTCAACAGGGGAACATGTCTTCCAAGAGCTTCCTTGCAAAAGTTTATCCAAGAACAGCTGCCAAAGAAATATGTTTTGGTAAAAGTTCTCTCTCTCTCTCTCTCTCTCTGGCAATAACCATCTGTGAATTGATAACATCTACATCTGAACTCCACACATTAGTGGGGAAAATGCATATTTATATTAAAGTTCATACTGAAAAAGTACTTTTGCATTTAGCCCCACCAGACTTCCAAAGAAGTGGTTTGCTCATTTGGATGGCTCTCCCTTACATCATAAAAAGGAAGCATGCCATTTCTTTCAGCCACACTGCCGGTTACGAAGCCCATTTTCAGGATGCCCAGGAAATTTTTCACCTTATTGTGAGGAAGTCCTCTCTGACAAACCTCTGACAAGCTGAAATAATATACAGATCTCCTACACAACCCAACTGTCAATTTTGCCATCAATCAATCCAACCTGTTCTCTTAAAGCTGAGACAAAACTTATCTCTTGAGAATGTTTGCCTATGAAACTGAATGGGGGGAATAAGTAGGAGAAACTCCCTTGCAAATACCAGGGGGGAACTGAGGTGGGAGAAACTCATGCACTGCTCCTCCCAGCAGCTGACAGCTGCCATTTTTCTCCATAACCCCCATAAAATGATGTTACAGAATTCATGTTTTTTGAATTTATTTATTGAAAATGTTTTGCCCCACCTTTCTAACATATATTCAAAATAGCTTTCAATCGAAATAAAAGAAATACAGAATAATAAAAACAAAATAAATCTACAGCAATAAAACCACAAAGCAATTAAAAAAACAAAGAAAGAAAAAACCTGCAGTAGCATAAAAGACAGCTTAAACTGCAAGCCTATGCATACTTACCTGGGAATGAGACCCATTAAAAATACTGGGAATTATGTCCAAGTAAATATCTGCAAAGGATGGCAGTGTGAACAGTGCAGTCCTTTACATGTTTACTCAGAAGTAAGTCCCACTGAGTTCAGCAATGTGTATAGGATTGCAACTTCTCAGTGGTATTTTGCTAAAACCCAACACCTTTTCTTTTCTTTAACTGAACCCCCCCCCACCCCATTAGGGAAATGCTAGATCATCACATTATATCATTCTATGGGGGTTGGGGGGGCATGGAAGTTGCCAGGGGGAGTATGCCATACTGGGTAAATGTCATCCCATCCCCAAACCCCCTGACATGGACCCCAATTCTGGCACCTCTGAATGGGGCAGCAAAATTAGGGGTCTAACTGAGGCACATGAGCAGAGAGGGCGGGGCCTTCTTGGTCACAGCACCCAGACTCTGGAATTCTCTCACCTGGGAAGTTTCTAGGGGTCCTGGCCTTCCAAAGGTGCATAAAGACCTTCCTGTCTGGGAAGGTGTTGGGGGTGGGGCTTTCAGATCAGCCTGAATCTGATCCTTTAGTCATGAGTCCTCAGTGCTATTTTGGCTATTGGGGAACAGGAAAATGATGTTTTTATGTTGTATTTTATTTCTATTGGATGGTTGTAAGATGGCTTGAATGCTATTTTTTTTTGTAAGCAGAAATGTGGGATAAAATGTTTTTTTAAATAAAGATGATAGATAGATAGATAGATAGATAGATAGACAGACAGGAATTTCAAATATGATCAGAGTTCTTGCACTGATATTGCATCTGCACTGATAAATCTGGAACAGTTCACACAATATTTTTGTGCATACAAGCAACACCAGAATTCCACAACTGTATGCCTGCATGGCGCAGGCAGGCATAATGGGAAAAGCAGGCAATTGCAGCTATGGGCAGCAGTATTTCTTGTGGACTCAGCGATTGCTGTTAACCATATTTGTTAATGTTCAGACATCACATTTCTCCATGCAAGCAGGCATCTGGGAAAGATCTGGGCTCAAGACCTTGATGCTCACGGCAAAAAAGCCAAAAGGCACCTAATCCCCACTGCCAAAAATAGTTTAGAAAATAATAATGCATTAAACAGGTGACAATTTGCTGCCCTCGAATGGTGGCCCAAACCAACAAATTGTTGCAACAGCTACTCTCTGCCTCAGTGGCAGGATAGCTCCATCCGGAATTCGTAGTGGAATGAAAAAATGTCCACAGCCCCTTAGAAACACAACGAAGCTCCTTCAAAAACTTGTGCCACGCGGTTAGGAAGACAAGACTGATATAGTTCGCAAGAGAATTTTGCGGTTTTATCTTAGTCATAATTTCTCTATCAGTGCCCTATCAAGAACCCCTTAACACTGCAATCTTAAAGGAACTGCATTTTGCTTAATATTAAGGGACCCCTAAGAACAAGTCAAGGAAAACCGCAATCATTCCTCATTTATTTACAGAAGGGCGAATGTATAACCCACTTACGATTCTCTCTCTCTCTCTCTCTCTCCCTCCACTTCTCATTTATCACATTTCAAAGAAAGAAAAATACAACGTGAGTGCATTTCCTACAACAAATGCCTAATTAGAAAACAGCAGCAATTATATTTTCTTGGATTTAAACCCAATCTGAACATATAATGCTCCAAATATCAATTCAAAACCCAGATTTTGTTCAGAAAGGATTTTTAGAAAGAAAAATCCCTAAGCAATACTGGATTCCTTCCTCTGATTAATATTTCCCCTCCAAAAAAAAAGAAGATGAAATTATGTCAGTTGCTAACGCTCAATGATGTGCACTCATCTGTGCATTCATCAACTGAGAAAAGCCTCATCCTTAATCCAACACACACACACACACACACTTTTTCTTTACTGCTAAACAATTAATATTGTTGACTGCAACTAGGCTTCAGCACATAAGCTCCAGATCTCAATCCTGCAGCAGAAATTGTCTGCTACTGGGGTTGTCTTTTCAGTGGCAAGATGACAAGAGCCCATTCCATTGACAAATGGACTTATGACCAGTGGTTAGTCAGATGGGGGGGGGGATTGTTTTGTTTTTTAAGGGCAACGTGTCTTTGTTAGGCAGAGGAGATAAGACATGTGTATGGGAAAGGCCAACTCCAACAACAACCCACAGAAGAGTAGGTGAGCCAGTCCTTTTGTTTCCACCAACACAGAATTCCTCTTCCACTTCTGTGAGGTGTCCCTGCATACAAGGTGTGCATAAATCCATGTTAGTCCATTAATAGTTCAGACCTTTACATTCCAAGGCAACTGTTTCTAATTTGGGCAATGTTTCTCTTGGCCTCTGTGCCGGCAGCCCTGAGGTGGAGCTGCCCCCTGCTGTCTCTGCAGGGCACTGCAGGCATGATCCGGGAGAGGGGGGAGGGAGGGAGGCAGGCATTGCTGAGAGGGGAGGGGGTTAAATTGGGACAGTGTCAGCTCCAGTGAGCATCACCATTCCTGTTGCCATGGAAACGGGAAGGGGGTTGCTGCCACAGAGGCTTGTGGGAAGAGATGTGACTGCAGAGGTGCAGCCTAATGCCTCATTGCCTTGCAGGGAAGATGGGGAGGGCTCTGAGAGGAGGAGGGCAGTGAGGAGGGGTTGCCAATTCCCTCCTTAGAGATGTTACCAAATATCCCCTAAGAGGAGCTCCCCAGGAATTTGGAGAATTTAGAAGTGGAGAAAGACACACACACACACCCCTCTGTCTTTGCTCCTTAATTGCTGATGTTTTGTCCATTCTGTTACATGTGGGACCTTCAAGTGGCCTTCTGCCCCCCTAGCCCATCATGTAGAGCAAGCAACAGCATGGGTGTTTAAAAAGCTATTTATATTGCTACAACCTCAGCTTACCAAGATGGTAATTAGCCAGCCCATTAAATCCACCTAGGCTCAGGATTCCCTAATTAGCTCATTTCAGATTCCTTTTGAGTAATATTTCTCCTATTAAGCATCTGTAGTGGTGCACAAAGCCATGCGCTTCGTGACAACTGGCTGGCTTGGAAGAATCATTAAGCACCTTTCTGAAGATGACTTGGACAATAACAATGAAGTGGAATAAACAGCAACACGCCCAATTGGTTTGGTTGGTGAGGGTTTTCTTGTTCCAAAGACAACCAGCAAGAGGGAGAGATGCTGTCCCACATAGTTTTCAGAAAAATAAGGGTGCGCGTTCACACACGACACTAAAAACAGTTTTGAGCTTGCCTCATGCTATGTGAGCGTATGTGTGAATATCACAAATGTGGGATTGAAAACAAAAGGGAAAGCAATCTTAAATCAAATGTACATTCAAGCCAATCAGTACCTTAAAACATACATTACACAAAGGAAGACATATCAAATAAAAACAGTACTTTTTAAAGCATTGCTTAGTGAAAGTCCCTAATATTGCCTTAGGGTCATTTCAGAATTGTGTTGTCTGAAAGAAGGGTCATCCATTGTGGAACAGCAAACCGAACCACCCCCAAATCCATAAAATAAGGAACTCACCGCATCCCTTAACCCTAATAGTGCCACCAGAGAGTGGTTAAGTGTGGTTGCTATGGGAACAAATTTTGCTTATCAGGAAATATTCATTTCTATTTTAGGCAACCCTTTGATAATCAGTTGAATCCACACACTGGTTCAGTTAAAGTACCTGGGTTATAAAATGGACTGTGCTTGGGGCATTCTTAATTTAGAAAAAGAGGACTAAAGGGGGACATAACAGGGTTTTATACAATTACGGACAGCATGGATGAAGTGGATTGAGTGACATTTTTCTTCCTCTTCCATAATGCTAGAATTTGGGGTCATCCATTCAAATTGATTGCTGGTGGATTCAGGAAAATCAAAAGAAAGTCCAAACATGCATCATTAATTTTCAGAATTCATTGCCACTCATGTCATAATGGCTACCTATTTAGATAGCTTTAAAGCGGGAATGAGACAAATTCATGGAGGATAAGCCCACCGATGGCTATTAGTCATGATAGCCTTATGAAGCTGAAGCTTCCACATACAGGGGCCAGTGGGAGAGGGTTATTTGCTGCATCTCCTAAATGTGGGCTTCCCAAAAAGCATCCACTTGCTTGGCTACTGTGGAAAATGGGATGCTGGACTAGACTGACCTTTGATCAGATCCAGCAAAGCTGTTCTTCTGTTGCTCTGACTGGGAATCAGGTAGTGTGTGGGTGACACTGACATGGTCTGTTGCTAGAACATCAGTGGGAAGAAAAAGCAGACAAGATGGTCGAGGATGGCATGGGCACTATTTTAGAATTCTGTAGGGCAGGGTGGGGATGTTGGGGAAATCCACAAAGGATTCAAATAAGTTCAAATTTCTATGAATCTGACCTGTGGATTCCTCAGCAGCTTTTTCTGAGATGCATGGATTCCATGGACTTGCAGACCATTGGGGGGGGAGTCTTTGCTTTGGGGGGAAATTTGCCCTAATGCACATAGAATCATAGAATCATAGAATAGTAGGATTGGAAGGGGCCTACAAGGCCATCGAGTCCAACCCCCTGCTCAGTGCAGGAATCCAAGTCAGAGCATCCCTGACAAATGGCTGTCCAGCCTCGTCTTGAAGGCCTCCAGTGTGGGAGAGCCCACCACCTCCCCAGGTAATTGGTTCCATTGTCGTATTGCTCTTACAGTCAGGAAGTTTTTCCTGATGTTCAGCAGGAATCTGGCTTCCTGTAACTTGAGCCCATTATTCTGTGTCCTGCACTCTGGGATGATCAAGAAGAGATCCTGGCCTTCTTCTCTGTGACAACCTTTCAAGTACTTGAAGAGTGCTATCATATCTCCCCTCAGTCTTCTCTTCTCAAGGCTAAACATGCCCAGTTCTTGCAGTCTCTCTTCATAGGGCTTTGTTTCCAGTCCCCTGATCATCTTTGTTGCCCTCCTCTAAACCCTCTCCAGTTTGTCTGCATCCTTCTTAAAGTGTGGTGCCCAGAACTGGACACAGTACTCCAGATGAGGCCTAACCAGTGCTGAGTAGAGGGGAACTAGTACTTCCCGGGATTTGGAAGCGATGCTTCTATGAATGCAGCCCAAAAGAGCATTGGCCTTTTTTGCAGCCACATCACATTGTTGGCTCATATTCAGCTTGTGATCGACAACAATTCCAAGCTCCTTCTCGCTTGTAGTGTGGTTGATCCACGTATCCCCCATCTTGTAACTGTGCATTTGGTTTCTTTTTCCTAGGTGCAGAACTTGGCATTTATCCCTATTAAATGTCATTCTGTTGTTTTCTGCCCAGCACTCCAGTCTATCCAGATCACTTTGCATTTTGTTTCTATCTTCCAAAGTATTAGCTATCCCCCCCCAATTTTGTGTCATCTGCAAATTTGATCAGCATTCCCTGCACCTCCTCCTCCAAGTCATTCATAAAAATGTTGAAGAGCACTGGGCCCAGGACGGAGCCCTGCAGTACCCCACTCGTTACCTCTCCCCAGTTTGAGAAGGTCCCATTGATAAGCACTCTTTGAGTCCGATTCTGTAGCCAACTGTGGATCCACCGGATCGTTGTTTCATCTAGCCCACTTTGAGCTAGTTTGCTCATCAGGATATCATGGGGCACTTTGTCGAAAGCTTTGCTGAAGTCGAGGTATATGATGTCTACAGCATTCCCACGGTCTACAAGGGAGGTTACTTGATCAAAAAATGAGATCAGATTTGTCTGGCAGGACTTGTTTTTGGGTTAACACACTTGGGTTAATGCACATTCGTGCAAGTGCAATGAAATTCTCGTACATCCTCCCCCAAAATCTGACTCCGTCAGTGAGTGGACAACAGAATAACAGGGGAAGCTGGTGGATCTGATTTAGGTGGGGTAGAGATCCTATTCTGGGTTTTAGTTACAACCAGCCAGAAGTCTAAAGGGGCTGTCCAAGGTGCTAGACCCTATACCTGAAATGGGTCTTTAGACTTCTGGCTGGTTGTAACTAAAACCCAGAATGGAATCTCTGCCCCACTGAAATTGGATCCACCAGCCTCCCTTGGAAATGAAAAACAATCCATAAAACACATGCAGAATGGATTTAACAAAATTTGTACATCCTAGAGTAGGGTAATGTCTTGTTTACATGTGCTTGAAATGGAGATGGATTAAGGGTCTGAAGTTGAAACCCCACAAAGTCCACAAAGTCCAGTTCAGTCAAGGAACAGGTAATTAGCAATCCAAGGTCAAAGCCAGCAAGTTCACAGACTACAGTGTCAGACAATAATTTAGCAAGAGGAGTGGCCATAGGCAGTCTGACAGTGACCAAGAGTCATGAGCAGCACCAGATTTCAGTCAATGAAATAACAAGGTCAAAGGAATAGAAGTTTCAAGATACTAGGAGCTGAGGTAAGGTGTTAATCAAAACCTAAGATAAGGTGCTGCCCCAGCAGCTAGCAGGGATCTTATATATCTTATATGCTTATATATCTTATATGAGATCTTATATGCTGATGCTTCCAGAGCCCTATCCAGGACTCAGCTGCATCGCATCAGAGGATTGGGTAAGAAATCCTCCTTATAAGGAGGGCCCTACTCAAGGAGTCCTTTACTCATGAGGAGTCCTCTTCAGCAAGCAGGCACCCCTTTACCTGACCACCATCCTAGCCTGAATTTTTAAGTGCCAGTGTTCTCGAGGGCCAGGTGGTCGATTGGCATTCCCCCTCTGCCTCAGAAGCTGAGCTCTTTGCCTCCCAAGGAGGAAGATCTAAAGGCACCACCCCGAGGGGCCAGGACCATCTTGGGTAGTGCCAAGGTCTTCCGAGGCAACCTGTTTCTTGAGGACACCTGGCTCAGAAGGTTCAGGCTCTTCCTCTGATGAGAAATCCCCCAGGGAAGTCATGAAGGGCAACAAGATTTTACCGGGGGTGGAGGTGGCAGACCTGCGGCAAGTTTGAAGGCCCGCACTTGGATATATTCCAGATTAAATTGCTAAGTCATGTATTTTAGAGTTTTATTGTGCTTCCTTTTTATGCTCATAGTAAATACAGTGAAGTTATCAACACAGGTCAGTCACCTCTGTTTATTTTAGCCATGGGATTGATTCCTTTTGCATGCATACAAACCCATCTGAGTGATTATTATAAAGTGATATCATACATTAGTCACCAAACCAAACTTGGTAAAAAGCACGCACAGGCACACACTCCTTGTTCTCTTTCTCTATGTTCTGTGTGGTGATAAATGTGATGATAAAGCCAAAGAGAGCTTTGGCTATTGGGCAGTATAGAAATGAAATTAAAATAAAATAAATTGCTAGGATGTATATGAAGTCCCACTGTTTTTCGCCTGTGCGGTTTTGGTTTACTCTCTTTTCTTGCTTTGTTGTTGTTTGTTTGTTTGTTTGTGCGCATATGTGTTTGCATATCTTTCTATTGTTTAACTGTTGCGGTGTTGATTTGAATTGATACACTGTAAGCCAACTTCGCTTATTTTATAAGAAATATGGGATATATTTTTTAAAAAATAAATGAATACATCCCCTTAGCCAGCCCTCCAACCCAGGAGATGTGAAATGGGCCTATGAAAATCTGTTGGATCTCAAATGTATTTTAAGAACTAGGTAATTTACTAATTTACTGGAAGGTCGGCAGGTCAGCAGTTCGAGACCCGAGTGCTGCGTGACGGAGTGAGCTCCCGTCTTCAGTCCCAGCTTCTGCCAACCTAGCAGTTCGAAAGCAAGAAATTGCAAGTAGCTAAATAGGTACCGCCTCGGCGGGAAAGGTAACAGTGTTCCGTGCACCTCGGTGTTCAGTCATGCCGGCCACATGACCACGGAAGCGTCTTTGGACAGCGCTGGCTCTTCGGCTTAGAAACAGGGATGAGCACCGCACCCTAGAGTCAGACACGACTGGTTGGGGACACTTTTACCTTTACCTTTTAATTTACTGCATCAAGGAGTGGGGCAAATGCATCCCAACTGGTTTGCACAAGCCAAGATGGCAAGGATCAAGGATGCAATTGGATGAACATGTCTCTCCAAAAATCTCTGAGCTGATCTATTAATCCCTTCTTGTTCTGCCAGTTTACTATGATCCTCCTCAAGCTATGTGCCACTTTCACTAGAACTTCTCATGGGAAAACAAACTCCAAAAGGAAACCAATTTGCATCCATAAGTGTTGCCTTTGTGATCATTTTACAATGTAACCCTGTGCATGTTTACTTGGAAGTAAGTCTGGCTACTGCATCATCCAGTAGACCTTACTTCCAGGTAAACACATTCGGGATCACAGCCTTAGCCTGAAATGTGGATTGCCATGGCAAGCAAACTATCTTGAAGCCTACCTAATTAGTATGCACACTGCATGCAGATGTACAAATCCCAGCATGCAACTGGACCAAAATTTCAGCACTTTGCGTGGTATAGCATCTGCCGCCACAGCCATCTGCTACAGAAAACAATTGGCCAAACAGTTTAAGGCAAAGGCATGATCTTATGAACTCGGGGGGGCAGGATGGGAGGAGGTTAAAAAAAAGCCAGCAAAGACGTAGAAAAATAACGGAGATGGACAATGCTTTATGTTCATGCATATGTTCTGTGGTATGGGTTTTTAAAAAGATCTCTCCATGTTAAATGGAGTTGGGCCTAAGGACAGGTTAATCCACTGTCCCCTCCAAGATAACATGTCCATGCAATATTCAACAGTAGAAAGAAAGAAAAAAAGAGACAGAGACAGAAGCAGTGAGTTTTGCAAGGATTTCCTGTCTAGCTGTTTAATTTTGCTTACACATGCACGCACATATGCACACCCTCATCTTCTGCTTGTTGCTGTCTATAAACAACCCTGATGGCACCTCCCATCCCAAATAAAGTTATTTGCCTGCACAAATTAATATATCACGCCCGCTGCTGAAATATCAAGAGTTATTTGTCTCTAGAGAAATCACGTTAAAGACTGACATCGTGGAAACAACCCCCATCCATTTGCATATGCAGATCTGTCTAATTATTCAGCTTGCAATTAAAAGGCTTGCGTGTCAGCAAATGAGACTAATTAGATGCATTTATCTATGATAATCAGCTTTATTACAAACAAAATAGATTCCCCTTGACTTCACAAGGAAGAGGTTGCCCGTTGGCAGGGGTTAGTTGGTCAGGGGTGGGTTCTCGGGCGAGACAGGGAAGCCGCAAATTGATGATTAAAGCTCCCTGCTTCATTCATGGAGGCTGGAGATAACAAGGAAGCAGCGGCCTCTTTGATGGGCAGGAGTCAGAGGGGAAAGGGAGCTGATCTCCTGGAATGCTTGGTTTTGTTGCTGAGTGGCTAAATTCTGGATCAAGTTAATTTGATGCTAAGGGATCAGAAGGAGTTTCTCTTTAAATTAAAACCAGAGAGATGCAGCCAAACATCTGGCCGGTTACTCCAAAAAAGTACATCACAGTCAGCCATGAAACTGAATGTGTCCCTCTGGCCTCCCTGGTCCACAGTACCCCCTCCTTATGCTTCTTTGCAAATGTGTTGCCAGCAACACAGAGCCTCCTGTCCCTTAGCTCTGTGAGAGGTTTTCCCAGCCGAACATATGGCAAGGCTGACTTCCTGTTTCCTGTGGAGGACGGTTGAGCCTTAGACTCCTGTTACAGGAACCTGCCAGGTGAACATGGCCTTTGGGGCAACAAGACCAAAAATGTGAGGCTGAGGGGGATGGCTGCATCTCATCTACTTGTGTCTGCACATTAGCCCATTTCAACAGTAGGTAGCCACAAGGCAAGTGGCAGAGCCTATGAACTGGTGTACATGAGCTCACCAGAGGCAGTATGCCTGTGTGCATCAGTTGCTGGGGAACATGGGCAGGAGGGTGCTGTTCTGTGCATGTCTTGCTTCTGGGTTCCGGTCAACAGCTGGTTGGCCACTGTGTGAACAGAATGCTAGGCTACATGGACTTTTGGTCTGATCCAGCATGGCCCTCATAGAATCATAGAATAGTAGGGTTGGAAGGGGCCTACAAGGCCAGCCCCCTACTCAATGCAGGAATCCAAGTCAGAGCATCCCTGACAGATGGCTGTCCAGCCTCGTCTTGAATGCCTCCAGTGTGGGAGAGCCCACCACCTCCCTAGGGAATTGGTTCAATTGTCGTCTTGCTCTAACAGTCAGAAAGTTTTTCCTGATGTTCAGCCGGAATCTGGCTTCCTGTAACTTGAGCCCATGATTCCATGTCCTGCACTCTGGGATGATCAAGAAGAGATCCTGGCCTTCTTCTCTGTGACAACCTTTCAAGTACTTGAAGAGCGCTAAAGAAGAGCCCTTCTTATGTTCTTAAGTGAGACCACAGCACATCCCCTTGTTTGATATGGGCAGGCTCCATGCATGAAAGGGGTATGGCCCTTGGGCCTTTAGAAGGCCAGCCATCTTACACAAAGAGAGGCAACATTATGATGCAGGGAATGTTTAGCCATGGAGCTTGTCTGCCATGGACTCCTCAGACCAGGCCACAGACATTTTGCATGAACACAGGATAAGCAGCAGGGTAGGATGGCCATGTGTCCTGCTTTACAGAGGACAATCCTCTATTTGAAGGGCTGCCCAATCCCAAGTGTGGTTTAGAGATAAAGGGGCATAAGAAGAGAGAGCAGCAGGGCCCTTGAAGTTGTCCATCCACATATAGCACCTCAGCAACAGATTGAGCAGATTGAGCATTGGGGTGCTCAATGGCTTCCCCAATGGCCCTGTTCCCCAATGGCCCTGTTCACACGTAATGCTAAGCTATGATGGGTAGGCTTTTTTTTTGCTAACCATGGTGGCTTAGTGTGTCATGTGGGGGGAGAAAACCACATTCCCCATGGTTAGTAAGCCATCCCTGCTAACCATCCCCCTGAAAAAGGGTTAAGGGACCCCAGGGTGGCTTACCATGTCATCTGGTGGGCTCCCCGGTGGTTTAAACGGGCTCTTGAGGGCTTCCAGGCCACAACCATAGAATCTGCCAGCTAGAGTATCTGCCACTGTGGGTGGCACTCTAACCACTGTGGACTTTCTGTGGTTGCATGGCCATTTTGGATGCCACAGCAGCTGCTGGGAGCCCATGTGTACCACGGAGGCTGACAGGATACACAGTAAACACGGCAGGAAGACAGCAGGTAACTAGGGGGGGGCAGTGGAACTATGCAGTGCTGCGTGTTTCTGCGGTCATCTAAGGGGCCCACATGTCATGGTTTCACTAATCCCCCTCCTTAGTCACCCTAACCACCCTCCCCTCGTGTGCGGGTGGATAGGCCCACTGTGCTGAGATGTATTGCATCTCCATTTAAATTTTATTTTCTTCATTTCAGAATATTTCTATATTGCTTTTCATTAAAAAAAATCTCAAAGCTGTTCAAAAAGTAAAATCATAATAAAATCAGTCCATCAAACAGCAATACAACAATAAAATACTGCATTAAAATAACCAAAGGTAGCTGGCAAAGCTGGCATTCAGGAGAACGCCTGGGCAAACAGGTATGTTTTTAGCTGTTGGTGGAAACACTCCACACTCGGAGAAATTATTTCTAAATGTGCATCTATGCATATAAATTAGCATGTGCACATTTTATGCAAATCTGTATTCTTCAGGGGGAAGGGTTATGTGTTTCCTCTTTGGGGGCAATGTGTAAGTGACCACCCCGCCTTTAGGACTAAACCCCAGAAGCTCTGCTGCACAGGAACTGAATGGGACATAAAAATCCAGCTCGAGAGAGCAGATACTTTCCAGGCTTGGACAGCCAACTTCCACAGGCTTGGAATTGCCTCCCTCACGCCTTTAGGGCCACCCACTCGCCTCTTAGTAGGCCACCACTAGTAGGGAGGTACACCATGTCAGTTTTGCCTCTGCCTGTCCCCCAGCCCAGATGTCCATCTTTTGAATGGTTTAATGTGGCTCATAGGCACCCGCTTCTTTATCCATTCGTTCATCACCTTTGTGATGTTTCTAGGGGTCCCTATAACGCCCTGCCCCCCAGACTTTCTCTAGGACTCCCCAAAACACCAGCTGCCACCACCGATTTACAGAACACAGGAGGGCTCTCTTCTTTGTATCCTTAGCTGTGTAATTCAAAGCCAGCACGTGGGGTGAGATATGCCAGCCTTCAAACCCACACACACAACACTGGTACTTTAAAGAATAAGCATGTATTTATTTATGGAACAGGTCAACACTCAGAACAAACAGTACCTGCTAAATAGTAACAAATGATGGCTCTAAAAATCTAGCACCACATCTCTTCTTTCAATAACTTCTCCCCCTCCTGTCTCATCCACACCCTGTCTCTGATTCTACTCACAAAGACAGAAATCCTATGCTTCCTGGACAAGTGTTCCAGGGGCCATAGGATGGCTTGGAAAACCCCTTCAGAGAACGGAGACAGTATTCCAGCCTCAGAAGTGGGACTCTGAGATTGGATCCCAACCCACCCCCTCACAGCCAGTGTGGAGAGAACTATGGTGACTGCTTCTCCAAGGGTAGAAAATCAACCTCAGAGAGGGGGAAAGGGGGCATTCTGGTGGGCAGGGAAGGGAGGAGACTGGAGAGGCCAGGGTACGATTTATCCTGAGCCTCTTCTAGTCTCCTTCCCTCCCACTCCAAAGCACCCTTGCTAGATGGGCTAAAAAGAAAACATCTACCGAAAAAAGCAAAGATCAGAGGATGGGGAGGCAAAGATCATCTCTGTCTCTCCTCCTGCCCTGCCAGCTTCAGCCCAGCAGGGCAGAGAAATCTCGGAAGCCTCCAAGTTTAGGAGATTCCAGGCAGCGAGGGCACATTCCATAGGATTGCGCCCTAACTAATTTAACTACCTCTGGCCCCTCTCACCCCAACTGCCACCAGAAGGCCATCTGAGGAAATATCTTACCCTGAGGGGATGGGAGAAGAAACAGATTAGACTTGAACTCAAAAGAGCAACTGCAAAAGAGAAGAAAGAAAAGAGGAACAGGCCAACAGGCCAGCCCAGAAGGACAATAGATGCAATGCCAACCTGAGTTCAATGGATATATCCCCAACCATCTGGGCCATTGAATCAAGCATCACCATCATGTTTTGTTTTGTTTCCCTTCCTCTCTCCCAATCCCTTTCCTTGTGTCTCATGTCTTTTTACAGCATTGATTCTTGTAAGCAGCTCTGGGAGTCTTTGGATGGAAGAGCGAGATAGAAATGCTCGGAACGAATAAATAAATAAATAAATAACTCAATGGGCCTGTTTGAAAATGAATCCAGTTTTCTACAGCACTTTTGTATGCTTTCCTGTTGTTTCAGTCATGGATCAGTACAGTCCTTTTCTTTCTGAACTGCTCTGGCCTAGTTGCCTCAATACCCAATTTTCTAGAGAAAGTAGTTGGGGAGATCATGTTGGGGAAGGTATAACAGGGTCATCCTGCTTCAGTTTTCGCTTCCTCTCTATGCTGCTAGTCCAGTGCTAAAGTGCCAAAGCTGCATCAGGGGAAGTCCTTCATACATTTGTACAGAGTGTGATCCAATCACCTGTATCTGGGGAATACCATAATAAGGCCAATAAAGGGTAGATGCAATTTCTGACAGATCATAACTAAATATCAACAAGAGGATTAAATCAAGTGTTAGCAATGGCGAAGGACATTCGAGAATGCTCAAAAATTTGAACACATTTCTATGTTATTTCCCTTCCTTTCCAAAATCCATGTTGCTGTAATACCACCCTTTGTCTTTCTTACTTAGATGTTCCTTTCTTTTTTCTTGTATTTTTCTTTTGTCCCAGTCATATGCCATTGGGGGGGGGGGGGACACATAAAGCATGTGGAATCAGTGCTGGCATGTCCAGTAGCCAAAAGCTGGGAAGTCGCAAGTTCAAATTTCACTCCTGCACATCATCCTCACAAGGTGGCCTTAAGCGAGCCACTCTCTCTCATCCCCAGCTCCCTATCTGCACAAGAGGAACAACAATACCAACCTACCATACAGGGTTCTTGAACATGGTTACCAAGATAATATTGTGAAGTTCTTTAGAAAATCAAAAGTGCAATGTCATTTTTATTTTGTGAATGGCCCAGAGACCTTTTTTTTTCTATTGGGTGGTATAGAAATGTAATAAATAAATAAATAATAAGTAATAAATGTTATTCCTGCTGGTGATTATGATGCAGGGGTGCTGTTTGGCAGCTCCATACCATGAATGGCCCAACCAGATGTGAATACTGCAGGTCTGGAAGAGGCAGCATCCTGGTGCAGTCCAACCAGGCATGCAAAACTTGACTGTAGCAACAGGGGAAAGAGGTGAGGAGCTAGGCTGAGTCCAATTAATGCAAGAGGAACTGACAGCAGCCAAGAACATTGACTTTTGAGCACCAGAGAAACACCTGGGGAACCATCGGGGGAGCCAAGCCCACAGAGAACTCTCTACCTTCCTCACACAGGACACCCCTTCACACAGCAGGGTGTCAGGATCAGGCAATACCACCTGGCTGGAGGACAG
Organism: Heloderma suspectum; assembly: GCF_057233095.1. Lineage (NCBI taxonomy): Eukaryota > Metazoa > Chordata > Lepidosauria > Squamata > Helodermatidae > Heloderma > Heloderma suspectum. The sequence goes on along the minus strand of NC_139461.1, from coordinate 304,318,372 downwards.
CCCCATATAATCCTCCTCAACTACTGGCCACAAAAGAGAGAGCAGTAATGGATTCATGGTGGCAAGGGTCACACATGGCCAAGGGTGAGGCGAGTCCTTTCTAAACCTTAGGTTTTTTAAGGGTCGGGAAGACAGTAGCATCCCCTAAAAGAAAGGCCTCATGAGAGGCTAGAGGAAAGCCTCTGTGACCCCTCGAACAAGCTCTTGACAGTAGGTTTCATCCTATGCAAAAATAGCAAACTTATTTTCCAAGTGTGCCCAAAACAGCACCATCTGTGCATAAGATGGAAGTAGGGTGGCCAGGCGTCCTCTTTTTACAGTCCTCTATTTGAAAGTGTCCTCCACTTGAAGGGTTGGTCAGTCCAAGTCTGGTTTAATGATGAAGAACAATAAGAACTATCAACAGGAGCAGTCTATACTGCAATGTTTTGTTACAGATCCGACTTGTATTTAATAATTATCCCAGTGGCCCACTGTATGAGAACACAGAAACCTGCTTTATACCGGGTCAAACTAGGGATGTCAGAGAAATCCACAATGGGATCAAATGAGTTAGGATTTCTATGAATCCAACCCATGGATTCCACAGCAGACTGGCTTTTCCCAAGTCGCCTGGATTCCATGGTCTTGTGGACCAGTTTTTTTTTTCCTTTCCGGAACTTTATGCAAATGTAGTCATAGAAAAATATGTAATATAAAAACCACCAGCCAACAATGTGCATTTCCCCCTGAGGCTAAAGTATGAAACTGTACATTGGGGGGGGGGGTGTGTTGCAGATTGCGGGAGGAATTTGCAGGTTTGGGGGGATTTGTGCATTTTTGCGAGTGCAAATTTGTGCAAATTTGGGAAATTGCAAAAAATCCGATTCTGCCAATCAGTGGACGGTGGAACGAAAGGTAACTGACAATCCAACACAGATGGAACAGATTTTACAAAATCCATACATCTCTAGGTCAAACTGTCCATCTAGCCAAGAATTGGCCACACTGGCTGGAAACAGGCCTCAGGAAGAGTCTTCTCCAGGGTCTTCTCACCTGCTACCTGATCCTTTTAGCAAGAGAGGACAAGGATTGAATCTGAGGCCTTCTGCATGTAAAACATGTCTTTTGCCACTGGATTACAGTTCCTCCTAGCTTTTGAGTGGGATAACAGATTCCATTTTCCAAAGCCGGGTGCAGTGTAATGCTATTCTTTGGCTTTGTTTTTGAAAAAATAATCTGCAATGTAGAGGAAGAGAGAGGCTGACTTGGTGCGGCCTCCGTGTCCCATCACGTAAAATAACAGTAATAGCATCGTGATTTTTCATTAAATAAAGCATGAGAGCTTTTCCAGTCTCCTGCTGCCATGTGAGAAATGGCTTGCAAAGCCCCACTCGCTCTGTTTCAATGAAGCTAATTTCAAAGCAATTAGCACTAAACTGTGGTGTCTGCTAACGAGGGACGTGACAGTTCCCTAATTCAGAATAGATCTATCCACAGAGCTGCACCAATTCTGAATATCTGGAATCGCTGATTACACTTGTGTTACACCTACACACAAATATAAATGGGATATCAGATAACAAGCTAGCAAATGATAGCATCAGCCATACCGCCATAGAGACCTAGATCCATTACATTCGATGAGGTCAATTTCCAACACCAAATGAGTTCATATACATATGCTCATTAGATTTGCACTGAATTTTTATAGGATTCATTTTTCACAGAGTAAGGTGCCATTTCTGGTGGGGGGAGGGGAGAGCAGCACTCCCGTAGGGGAGAAGGGAAATATAACCTTTTACAGCAAAATCTGTCCCCCACTCTTAGCAAAAGCATTTGCTAGTTTAAGGGAAGGATCATGCTGGGCACTGCAGTGTTAATTGTCTCCAGTAAAATGACAGTTGTCGCTTTTTAAAAGGGTGGGCTCCTTTTAGCTGTATGTGTGCGCACACGTGTGTGCGCACGCATGCATGTGTGTGTAAGAAAGGGAGAGATAAATGTTTCATGAAAATGAGCCCCTATGCTGTTCTGCTGGGACTTGGCACTCACAGGAGTATAGCCAGCTTACTTAGGTAAAGTCACATCAGGCAAAGTCTGTTCCAGGCAGGTGAAGTGTCTTTACACAGGGGCCATGGAAATCAGGACTGTGGAAAGCTCCCACTAAGCCTTGCTGACTGTGACTATGACTCCCCTATTGCAGAATATGGAGAGATGTTGTTACAGCAAAGAGCTGAAGCCCTTTTAAGGCTGGCAAGGCCTGAACTGAAATTGGCCACACTTTCTTGGAGGAGATGAAGCGCTTCTTTAAAGTGCCTTTGTCCAGTTCTGCAGCCACTGGCTTCTATGAGGCAGAGGGGATGGAAATGTTATTGGGAACTTGTCCTCTAGTCCAAGGAAGGCAGAAGGGCCATGTCCTCAGGCTAGAAGTGCACCTGAGGAGATGCTGAAAGTTTCCCCTAAGTGGCTCAACCTGTATCTTCTTCCCATACATGTCTCCCTTGGGGCAGCACAAGGGGCCATGTTTGGGAGTCACAGGGTGATGATCCTTGGGACTGAGCTGAAATAGAGGACTCTCTATGCTTATTTGAGTTTTAGTATATTAATCTATTCATTCTTAGGCTGCTTTTCTGCCTGTAGCTAGCATCAGCTGATGAGTGATAAACGTGAGTGAGCCATCACAAATTAATCATCACAAGCAGAGCATTCATGAATCGAAATAGCTCACTCATTTTGGTTGAGAGTTATCAAGTGTGGTTGCCAACTGACCAGAAAAACAACCTGGCTTGCTCTTGTGCCATTAACAGCAGCTTGATCTTGAGAAATCAGCGGATAAAACTTTTTGTAGCATGGAGATAAACATTATCATCTGATAAAGTCTGCATATCCATTCAGGTTGCTACTACTGGTACAGTTCCTGTCTCTGGTTGAAAAGGTGGCAACCATTTGAAGCAATGATGAGACATCAAAAGGCAAGCATGCATGTGTAAATCCTTCCCAAGTGATGGAACAGCCACTGCAAATCAAATATTACAGATGACGCATTCATATCACCTGACATCAATACGTAATCGTTGCACGTGTAAACATTACATGTTGATGTCAGGTTTGCACCAAAAGTAATCTTTGCATTGCGGGCAACTTAGTCATTGGGCATAGAAAGGGGGATAAAGGAAGCAAGGTCAAGGAAAAGCAGAATGTACAAGGAAGACATTTGAGCCTAGAAACTGGAGGACATAGTGTCTGTCTGGTGGAAACTATATTAATATCTGTAATATTGTGCTTAGGGTTGCCAGTAGGGATGTCCGTCAAGAGAAAAGCTGGCACTTTTAGGGCCCAGTGGATTCCCATGATGCCCCTGGCTCAGCTTGCTTTTGTGAACCTTCCCGGGGGGGTTGATCCCAAAATCCAGAAACTTTTTTTCTTTTTTCATAAACTTGGTGTTCTGCAAATTACAGCCATAATTTGTAATCGCATTTACCGAAGGAAAAAGTGGGAGGGAGAGTTCCTGCCGCTGCCGCCACCACACAACCATCCTTCTCTCCCTGCTGGTGCCAAAACTCTCTTGCAGGGAGAGAGGGACGATTGTGAGGTGGTGGCACTGCCGGCGGCACAGCATGGCGGTGGCAGCAACAGGGTGGGAGGGGAACTCCATGGGCCATGATGCTCCCCTCCCACCCTGCCACCGCTGCTGCCACTGCGCAAAGGTGGAAAATCTGCCAGCTGGCCCGACTCGCTGTGGCCAAGTCAGGCCAGCTGGCAGATGTCAGGTTGGAGTCCGGGGCCGGGGGGGGGGGCAAGCTGGCCAAAACTTGCTGAGCTCCAGCCCCCGAACAGATTCCTCTGACTTTTCTACTTGCCAGATTATAACCTGGAGACTTAGCCTGTCCATCTAAAAAAGGGGTGCATAACCTGTGGCCTGCGGGCTGCATGTGCTCGCAAAGCCTTAAGTGCAAATCTCAAGGGTGCCCTCACCCTTAAATCACACAGCAGCAGCACCACTGAATTCCATCCCTCGGAGATCCTCGTGGGGATTGCTCTTTCCTCACTGAAAAGGGCCACCTGCATGAGGATTGCTGGCAGAGTGGGGTGAAGGAAAAGCTCTTCACTCTTTTCCCCAACAATCCTTCTATTAGGATTGTGTGTGACTCCTAAGCCAGCATCACATGCAAGTCCACTAGTCGGAAAGTTTGTGCACTCTTGACCCAAAATGACCAAAGAGGCACAAGATACAGCAGGTGCGGCTTCTCTCCTACCCAGTCCTACCCAGTCCTTTTGTCTAGACTCCTCTACTGCCAGTGTGACTCACCTGGAGTCTGGCTCACTACAGCAGACGGAGAAGAAGGGACAGAAAAGAAGGACCTGGAAGGAACAGGTAAGGCAGGCTATGGCTAGCCTGTCTCCTGCTTAATCAGGGCACCGTGAATCTCCAGGCTGTGACCTGAGAGCTTTGACATTGCCTAACACAAACAAAAGACTAAGGCCTAACAATTAGCAGCTGAGGGGCAAACTCATGTCTGGACTGTACCACTTCAGACTGCAGGTGTTGGCTCACAGAACTGAATGTTCCTCCATTGAAAAAGCATTCCCTGTTTTTGAAAAACAAATTAAAAGTCTCCCCAACAGGCCTTTCTGTACATGCAGGGATTTTTTTGTACAGAGGGTATGAGACTCCCATCTGCAGTCCAGAAACAGGTCTACAAATTCATCTTTTGTTTGGGAGAACTTGATCTCAGCGGTGCAATTCTGCCTCAGAGTCATATGGGTGGGGGAATACATATTTTTTAAACTCTGTGCCAAATCCTGTAATTCCTGTAAAAGAGCAACATACATATATATATATATATATATATATATATATATATATAATATTGCCATTAGGAAACAAATAGAGGTCATTTGATTTTTATTTATTTTTTTAAACCCAGCACCAACACCAACATAAGGGTAAAAGAAAGAGCAGCTGATTCTTTAAATTAAAATGTTGTATCAGGCTGTCCTTCAGGAGTTGATGGAAATCTAATTATTCAGGCAATCTGGCATCAAATGTCCTCATTTCCCAATTCCATGCGGGAATGAAGAATTCACTTATTCAGCCCAAACTACAGTAACCTCCTCCATATTGTTCTTCCATTAAATTTTGCAGACCTGAGGCAGGAAAGAAAGGTGTGTGTGTGTGTGTGTGTGTGTGTGTGTTTTAATACCAGAAACCTAATTCTTTCCACCTCCAACAACCTTTAATTAATTCAGTTCAAGAACTTAGAAAAGGCCTAGGTCATAAAGACTTTAGGTTATATGCACAATACAAAATGTCTCAAGGAGGTGTGAGGTTGCATTGCCATGAGTGGCCGCTGAATTTCACCTACAGTGAAATTTGAGTGATGTATTTATAATAATAGATAATGTGTGTGTCTGTCCGTCCACACCATAGCACCAAGACCATGAAACTTAGACATCGGAAACTCGGCATGCATACTAAGGGGACCCTAGGGGTGTGCACGTCAGGGCTATTTTGTTTTTAAAATGCATTATGTCAAGGATAACGGCCTACTTTCCACCATAAGATCGGTTCAGGCTGTCACATTGGATGTAACCACCTGGAATTGTTTGTGATACAGAGGCTCCTCAGCCCTTTGCCCAAGGCCAGATGCAGCCCCTGCTAGCTAGAAAGTGCCAACAGCTGGAGGGGGGGAGTCCCAGCCTCTCAGAGGCCAGGGCAGTTGGCTGAGGCAAAATCTTCCCTGGGTTGCCAGGGCTGGGCTTTAAAAGTGGGCTGAGGTCGAGGCATGGGGTCTCCCTTCATGCTGGTGGTCCTGGACCTGCAGATGGCTGGTTGCTATCCAGGGAGATCCATACTTAGGTATGTAGGGACAGGTCAGGTAGATTTATTATTTTGCTGGAGTGTGCATTCATGAAGCTCTCTGTATATAGTTAAGTGATTTAGCTTTGTACCCTCTGTGTAACTTGCTACTTCCATTCTTCCCTTTCTCTCTACCCCTTTATGTTGATTTTCATAAACCTTTATCCAGCCTTTAGTTGGTGTGATCTCTCTGCATAACCTCAGTGCTAATTACAGTGCCTCTTGGCTTAAGAGGCTGGCTACTGGGTATTTTGCGCGACTGGAAGGCCGGGTTTGGCCAGTCCTGTTTTTGGGAAGGGGATCCTGGGATTGGGTCCTGGGTGGCCCTCCCTCGCAGGGGGGTTGGTGCTGGTCCCAGCGGCAGGATCCTTTTCCTTGACACATTAATTAATTTTAATTAATTTTAATATGTCTGCATGGTTAAAGCCTGCAGTAACATCTCCAGCCATTAGGGGCAGACTTCCCTAACCAGCACATAGCTTTGCAGTCCATAAAATCAGATGCCAGAGGAGATTAGTAGGCTGAGGGATAGAGCTATATGCCTGCCCCTCCCCACTGCTATGGGGCAGCTGCCCCCCCCCCAGGGAATGGAGTGGACAGACAGATACCTCTCTTAGTGGGCTATAGGGGTGTACCAAGGCAGGGTCAGTGCCTAGGGCTGCTTGCAGATGTGCCTTTGCTCAAATGGGGCAGGCACTCTGTGTCTGATTCTGACAGCTGCATAAGTTTGCTTGAAAATTTCACTGTATGAAATTTAAAAAATATGTATTCCCCCACCCATATGACTCTGAGGCAGAATTGCACCGCTGAGATCAAGTTCTCCCAAACAAAAGATGAATTTGTAGACCTGTTTCTGGACTGCAGATGGGAGTCTCATACCCTCTGTACAAAAAAAGGGCATTCCAAACCATGTGAAGCCAGGTCCATTCACTAGTACGGGCATTTTTACATGAGGCTTTTATCATGCACCTTTACTAAGGCTTCTAGATTCTTTGTGGGATTAAGATCACCTCCTTTACAGATGCTTGGGGTTGTGAGGAGAGAGACTTTCTCTGCCTTTCTATATGTTTTATTATACAGCCACTAGATGGCACTGTGGTATAGCAGAACTGTGCAATTACATGAGACTCTCATTCCACCATTTCTAAATAATAACAGATTCCCTATTTAGGAAACAACAAACAAACCCAATAATGGTTGCAAAGCATGAGAGAGGCCCTGGAGGATGACATCATGTAAAGGACCCACAAACTTGTGAGCAATCATGAGCGCACAATAAAACCCGCATGTGGAAAGGCTCTAAATTCATAGAAAGCTGCTTTATACTGATTCAGGCTATTGATCCATCTACCTCACCTTGACCAGCAGCGGCTCTCCAGAGGTTTTTCCCAGCTCTCCCTGGAATTGCCACAGATTGAATCTGAGACCTTCTGCATGCAAAGCAGGAGCTCTGCCACTGAGCTATGCCCCCCAACAACCACCATTTGAGGGATTTTGAGGGAAGCTAAAGGAATTTCAATAAAACCAGAGAACTTCACACATCAGCAGTTACTACAGACAGTGAAAAGAAGACCGGTTTCATAGACTCACGTATGTCATATCTGGTTTCATACACATCACCCAAACACATAGCCCTGAAATCAAGAGCAGAACCTTGGTTACTGGGTTTTCTGCCTTTTATCTTGGCAGGGCTCCTGCACCTGCATGACAGGCAGAAATTCAGTCAGTGAAGCATTTCTCCGCCACTCCTTCGCACCATGTAAATTAAATTAAACACCTGTTTAATTCCTGCCTGCCATGCACTCATCAAAGACACAGGAGCCCTGCCCAGTGAAAAATGTGGCAACTTTTCTTGTCGAAGAAATCTGAATGCTCACATTCAAAGCAGCCAACCAACCTGGAAAGATCTGCTGTGGCATGATCTGAGAGTTCCATTTATTTCAGCTTCATTATTGCTCGTGATTTCTCCAATTTCAATGCTTATCCCTATAAAACCCTTTTAAAGCACTTTTGTTTTAATCCAGATCATTTCTCTGATCTTCTCTCCAAATCTCCTTCACGCACCAAGCATGGGTATTGAACAGAGTTCACAGGCCATTTCGAGTCGCCTTTATAAATATTCATCCCCTATTGATGCAACACTCAAAAATGTTTAAGAGCAGTCTTTGGGCTCTGCATGCCAATAACTCACCGATTTTGCCTTTTTAGCTCCTTCAGAGTGCTGCTTTGACACAATGCTGCATCTCTTATCTGGAAAGGGGCCTCTGAAGCTATTGTACCAAAAAGCCTGTGCTTAAGAGACCCAGGGAGAAAACACTGACATGGCAGCAGGTCAAGGCAGTGTCAGGCAAAGGAGAACGGTCTCCTTTTGCTCCCTGCAGATCTGACGCCACAAAAACTGAATTTCAATGACTCACTGATGTCACTGGGAGTTCAAGGGTGCTAAACTCACAATACTTCTTAGAATAGAGATACCAACTGACCAGGAAGAAAAACACACCCCATCCACAGTTTGACCTGTAGAAATCAAGTGAAACCAAATGAAGCTTTTCACAATATTGGTAGCTCTGTTAAAAACATAACTCTAATGGCGGGTAGGAGAGAATGTCTAGGAGTGACCGTGTCAATAACCCTGGTCAGATCTTCATTCCACACAGAGACCAGGGACTCGACAGGGTTGGCGTATACCCAGCCTTAGGTATATGCCAACTTGATGATCTAGTTTTGCTAGCAAATGCACACCTCAGAGTTAATTGTACCAGGTATGTATGTATGTATGTATGTATGTATATATATATATATATATATATATATATATATATATATATATATACATACGTATATATATATATACACACACACACACACACACATATATATATAAGCGCTGAAGAAACATGTTCACGTATTTCTGTGTTCCTGGTTCCACAGCAACCTCTCCTGCATCTCATGCCTCTAAAATCAATGTGTCACACCTGTCAAACGAGACTTTTTGTATCCTCTTGTTCCTCCCACAAGTTCAAATTAATAGAGACATTTGAAGGAAACAGTACATTTCCTTCCAGAAATCTTCCCAAACATAGTTAACATTTGCAATTGCAGGAGGCAGCTGTGTCAGGAGATAAGTTAGGCACTGGTATTTGGGGAATGGCTTGGTTCCGAAGGCTGCATCTTTCATGAGGGAGACAGGACGGCATTCTTCAAGTCAAGTGTAAAATAACTCCTCCTGGTTTACGTAACATTAATGAACATGTCTGAAAAGATAGCTGGGTTTCTCTGCACAGATGATGGCTTTGTTTTCTTGGCACCTGTGTCCACACAGCCAGCCATCACGAGCTCAATGGGGAGCATCACGGGTGCAATCACACAGCTGCCAACTGGATGGCAGCCACCGTAAAATCTTCTGGTGTGGTGGCTCTAACTGCAATGTCTAACCTCTGGCCACACAGCGAGCTAAGCTACAGTCTTCATTTTCTGGATTTTCGAAAAGCAATCAAAAAAACTGGCTTTCTACACATTTAAAAACTGCCACACAATACTTCCAAACTAGTGACAGTGTTAGTAAGGGTGGATTTTGTTTGTTTGTTTAAATATGCAGAAGGACAAGCCTAGCTGGGAAAAAAGGATAAGCGTAGCCTCAGCCTCAAGGGAACTTGCCTCACCAACCTTTCAGAAGTATTTGATAGCATGAAAAAATTAGACAGGGCAATCTGGTAGACATGGAAGATAGGGACAAAATTCCCCACTGCAGTCCCCAGTGGCCACATTGTGGAATGAAACCTCCAGGTCTGGAGACATAATACTGAGCTATGGTGAAACAGCCACCCCCTGTGTGTTCATGATAGTGCGTACTCAGAGATATGCAGCCTCTGAATAAAGAGGCTCTGTTTAGCTATTTTGCAAATAACCACTGATTTAAAACATTTGGTGATATCCAATGTTAGTCTACCTTAAGTCCCATTCATTTTAATGGGCCTACTCTAAGTAAGACTGAACAACTTTCGCCCAGTCTCAAATCTGCCATTTTGGGGCAAGGTGATTGAGCGGGTGGTGGCGGTGCAGTTGAAGGCACACTTGGAAGAAACTGATTATCTAGACCCATTTCAGTTGGCCTTCAGGCTTGGGCATGGGACAGAAACGGCCTTGGTCGCCTTGGTAGATGATATGAGGAGGGCTCTGGATAGGGGTGAATGCTCCTTCCTTGTTCTCCTCGACCTCTCAGCGGCTTTTGATACCGTTGACCACGGTATCCTCCTGGACCGCCTGGAGGGGTTAGGCATTGGAGACACCGTATTGCGGTGGTTCCAGTCCTTCCTCTCCGGCAGGTACCAGAGGGTAGCACTGGGAGAGGAGGTTTCGGACCCGTGGCCACTCACGTGTGGGGTGCCACAGGGTTCCATCCTCTCCCCGATGCTGTTTAACATCTATGTGAAGCCGCTGGGGGCTATCATCAGGAGGTTTGGGGTGCAGTGTCATCAATATGCGGATGACACGCAGCTCTACCTCTCATTCAAATCTTCACCAAGGTTGGCCGTAGAATCCCTGTCCAAATGTCTGGAGACGGTGTGTGGAGGAATAGGCTAAAGCTGAACCCTGACAAGACCAAGGTACTTTTGGTGGGAGACAAGAGGAGGTTAGGGGATGTTGACCTGGTGTTGAATGTGGTACAGCTACCCTTGAAAGACCAGGTCCGCAGCCTGGGGGTCATTTTGGACTCCCAGCTGTCCATGGAGGCTCAGGTGTCAGCTGTGAGCTGGACAGCGCTGTATCAACTCCATCTGATACGGCGGCTGCGCCCCTTCCTTCCCGACCATCTGCTCCCATCGGTAGTACATGCCCTGGTCTCCTCTCGTTTAGACTACTGTAATGCGCTCTACGTGGGGTTACCCTTGAAGACGGTTCAGAAGCTGCAGCTGGTACAGAATGCGGCGGCTCGCCTGATTAAAGGCAGCCACCAGCGAGATCACATCACTTCAGTGCTGAAGGAGTTGCACTGGTTACCAGTTGTTTTCCAGGCCAAATTCAAGGTGTTGGTTTTGACCTTTAAAACCCTATATGGTTCCGGCCCAGCCTATCTTAAGGAGCGCCTCCAGCAGCACCAGACAGGCCGCTTAACAAGATCAGCCTCGGATGGCCTTCTCTCTGTCCCATCAGCCAGGACAGCTAGACTGGTGGGGACGAGGGAGAGGGCCTTCTCTGTAGTGGCCCCCACCCTGTGGAACTCCCTCCCTAGGGAACTCCATCATGCCCCCTCTTTAATGAACTTCCGTCGTGCATTAAAAACGTGGCTGTTCAGGCAGGCATTTGGGGTGGGTTAGGGTATTTTAGAAAATGTTTTTATTGTAGAATTTTATTGTTTTATTGTATGTTGTACATCGCCCAGAGTGGCTGGGTGACCAGCCAGATGGGCGATTAATAAATTAAATAATAAAAATAAAAATAAGACTAAGATTCTCTATAATGGGCTTCTCGTGTCTACTGTGGGATTGGAGGTAAAGCTGGAGAGATGTCTGCTAATGTGTGAATGTTGAATTCTTAGCAAAACATGCACTGCTTCATTGCCTCACAGCCAACCTTTCCAAAGCAAATTCAGTGGGGACTATTATATATATATATATATATATATATATATATATATATATATATATAATTAAATTTATTAATCGCCCATCTGGCCAGTCACCCAGCCACTCTGGGCGATGTACAACAATAAAAACAGTTCATACAATAAAATTCAACATTAAAAACATCACATTTCTAAAATTATCCTAGCCCACCCCAAATGCCTGCCTGAACAACCAAGTTTTCAACGTGTGGCGGAAGCTCATTAAAGAGGGCGCATGGCGGAGCCAGGCTAGCACTATGGTTCCCTGGCTGACTGTCGCATTGGTGGCTAGACACAGTGGAGCATGGTGGTTCTGTTGCTGGTGCCCTCTCTTGCAGCATGGGGACAGAAGGGAGGGAGCACAAGACAGTCTCATTGCCCTGGCAAAATGGGATGCCTTCCCGTGCTGCATGGGCAATGGGAGAGAACAGGGGAGCACACATGGGCCACAGCAAAGGATGTCGGAGAAATTCACAAGGGAACCTAATGAGTTCGGATTTCTATGCATCTGACCCATGGATTCCTCAATGGACCAGCTTTTCCCCAGTCACATGGATTCCGTGGACTTGCAGATCTTTTTTTTTAACTTTCCAGATCTTTATGCCAATTTAGTAGTAGAAAAATATGTAAAATTAAAACCTAGCCAAAAACGCACATTTCCCTCCCCACTCCCCGTCTAAAACATGAAAATGCACATTTGGGGAGGATTTGTGCATTTGGGGGGAGATATGCGCATCATGGGGGGATTGCACATTTCTGCAAGTGTGCACTTGTGGAAATGCAACTTTGCACAAATTTGGGAAATGGAAAAAATCCAATTCCGTCAATGAGTGGACAACAGAACAAAAGGCACCTGGCAACCTATGGAATCCGTACATTCCTAGCCACAGCACAGGAGCTGCCTCCACAGGTAAAGATTAGAAAGATCAAGATCCAGGGAGGACCTCTCTGCACCACTGCCCTAAGAAAAAGGGAGAGGCAAAGAAGGGAAGAGGAGGGAGGAAGAGGAGAACAGGGGTGGAGCATGGTAGAGAGCCTTTCCAGTTTCCTGCCACTAGGGGCAGTTGGGAGTACCAGTAAGGGCCTTTTTGGTAGTGGCCTTGCACCTCTGGAATAGGGATGGCCATTGTGGGGAAATCTGGCCCTCTTTGGGCTTGCCGGATTTCCCCAGAGCCCCTGGCTCGACTTGCACTTGCGGGCCAAGCAGCGGGCTGTTTCCTGAAATCTGGGATTTGCCTGCCACCAGTCATGTGCAAGCAGTAGTGTAGTGGCAAATTCAGAAGTGCAGGGTCCCTTTGTGACAGTCCCAGCCATGCCCCCTCACAGCCACGCCCCCTTCTAGGATTGTACAACCTTGTAAGATATACAGCCTTCAACTGGGATCCAAAAACAGTGCAGCTGAGAGTAAGGCAGGGGGATTTCAATTAGACAGCTGAGAAAAAATGCAGGGGCGTTAAAATCTTTTTCACCCACTCAATCACTCAGACAGAAACATTTTAAGTTTTCAAAATATGATACTCTATGGAAGCTTCACCCTCTCAACTCAGCCCTCATGGACAGGTCCCTTCTCATTTTAACAGCCCCTTTGCACACTCCTTTAGCACCCCAACGTTATCCATTAGCCTTCCCTAAGCTCTTTCATTCTATCTCCCCCCTCCCCCTCCAACAGAAACGTCCACACACCCAGCTGGATTGAACTACACACACGCGCGCACACAGTAGTGTAGTGGTAAATTTGGAAATGCAGGAGCTCACTGTGACAGTCTCCAAGGACAGTCGAAAAATTTCAGGCTGCTGTGTCAAACCATATCAACACACCAGTTCTAGTTTTCATCTAGACCAGGAGCACGTCTTTGGTAAAGCGAATAGGTCTTAATTGCCCATTCCAGACCAAGTCATCCCAAACACTTTGCATTCCAACATGGAACAATATATTGGAAAATTCATTCCCCACACAGCTACAGTGAGGATCACAGCTAAGCTCGGAGGGAACAGGGAATTCTGAGGGGGGCGGCAGATGACATCAGAGTCCCTGCTCATGAAAAAGTGTCAGGGCTGCGTCCCTGCGAGCCCTGCCTCTGCTACACCACTGTGTGCGAGTGCCAGTCGTTGTGCACAAGTGTCTCCTTCTCCCTGACAGGTCCCCATCAGGGAGAAGGAGACCCTTGCACACTGCAGCGGCATGGCGGAAGAGCAGGAGGGGAATGCAGGAGGCCGCAGCAGCAGCACAACAGAAGAGCAGGAGGGCGACCAGGAGGGAGAAGGAGACACTTGCGCACAGCGCAAAAAAACTAAGAAACTAAGTTTTCTCTAAAAAAACCTAAGCTTAGCAACAACAGTTAAAATGGTTGTTAGCACAACCCAACTGTGGATGGCGCAACCCAACAGTTGAAGATCGAGTGGTAATGCTCTACACAGCAGCCTTCCCCATGCTGGCGTCTTCCAGATGTGTTGGACAACAACCCCCATTCCCAACCTGTCAACGGCCAGGCTGGCTAGGGATGATGGGATTGGTATTCCAACACATCTGGAGGGGACTGGATTGGGGACAACAGGTCTATAGCCCTTTGGGAATATTTACTGTCATCAGGGACCTCAGAATAGAAAATATTGTCACAGTACCCCCCCCAAAAAAAGGCCTGCCAAAAGAAGGTGTGAAATTTACCAACTTTCCAAAGGTTTGTTTTCAACACGTTAGAGTGATTATCAGCATATTCGTAGGAAAATTAATCACACCTTTCGCTCACGCTTTGGAGCGTGCTGCTCAGTATTGCCAACACCCCCCCCAAAAAAAACCTTAGAAAACAATGTATGTGGAACTTTCAAAGAGGTACCTTTTCTCTGTTCATCTTCCACGATGACTTGATGCCTGCAGAAATCCAGTGGGGATCTGGTTTCATAGCAGTTTTGGTTTCCTGAGAATTTCAGTGGTCAGTTTTTTTAAAGGGGATTATTCTAGTCCTCATGGTTTTTCAGTTATTCTGTAGGTTATATCCTACAACTTCTTAAAGCTCATGATAGTCTATAAACACATGCCTGGCATTGCCCTCATGACCAGAGAAGACTTTCGGGCATATAGCAAACCCAGATTCTGGTAAGGTTACAATCCTACACACACTTACTTGAGATTAAGTCCTACTGAAATCATTGGGATATAGTGATGCATAGCATCGGGCTCAAAGTCCAGGGTCCTCTGGATGTGAAAACACCCATTGCTGACCTCCACTTTGAGCAGAATTGGGCAGCATTCCGAAGTCAAACATGAGAAAAATAACCCCTGGATAATCTTTTATAAGTGTATTTTATACTGTGCTGTACCCACCCCCACCCCTAAGGTCAAAGAACCCACATAGATAATATCAAAACATATACAAAATTACTGCTAAATCAAGTCCTGCTTACCTTGAACCAAATGCCTGCTCAGAATATCATCCCTGGAAGTTGCTCAGGCATAGATGCTGGTGGCCCTCCTTTAGAGGAGAGGAAATATCCTCAGAACATGCCACTCTACATTCATTATGCTCTGGATATCTTTGGTGTAGTGGAGCCAGGTTTTGCAGGGACACAGTGCCGGCACTCTTTTATTAGCATGATGCAGACATCATCTGCCACCCCCCCCTCAGAATTCCCTATTCCCTCTGAATTTAGCTGCAATCCTCACAGTAGCTGGGGGGGCATATATTTTCCCAGTAACAATATATACTTCCCTGTTGTAATGCAAAGTATTTTGAGGTGAGCAACTAAGGCCAATTAACTTTACCTGCACCTAGCAGATGAAAACTCCTAGAATTGGTTTGTTGACATGGGTCAACACAGCTGCCTGCAATTTTGGATTCTCCCTGGGGTGGGGCAATGGCGGCTGTCAGGATGGGCACCTGCACTGCAAAATTTCCCACTTTGCCACTGCTGAATATCCTTTAGTTCACACAGTCAACTGCAAACTACTGAGCGCTGGGTAATGACATCAAATGACCAACATGCATGTGCCAAACTGCCATACGTACATTTAACCTACTCAGACATTCCGTGGTGAGAAAAGGTCTTTTTTATACTGTGCGGTGGCCAGAGAAGTTGGTGGCTAGAAGGAACTGCTGGCCACCACTGCAGGACAATTAAGGTGGGAAGGGAATTCCCATCCAGGCTGGATCTACACTTACCACCTTTTTTCGCTTCCAATGAGGTTTCACTGCCCGCCTTTCACACTATGCAGTACCCACCTCGAATTGGAACCGGAATTTCCCACTGCCGTGCTCCCGCTTTCAATACCCTAATATCCCGGTATTTCCCCTTAATGTGCTCTGATTTCCCACCTTCACTACCATATCCGGTCATAGTCCCCTCCCCCGCCTGTCCATATACAGCGGTGTTTGTATTTCCCTCCTGTCCAATCATAGCTCTGGATGGCCCCATGTCTTCTTCCGGCTACTGATCGCATAGCTTCCTCAGCAGCCCCTGTTTCCTCAGCAACAAGCAAAGGGCTGGATGTGCGCGCGCTTGTCTGATCTCAGAAGCTAAGCGGGCTTGGCCCCGGTCAGTGCTTGGATGGAGACCGCCTGGGAATCAGGCTTCTTGCACTGAGAAGGGGGTTGTTCTATCCCTTCAAATGAGATTAAGTTTTACCCCCTCCTATCCCCCACTCTGGATGGTGTTTTTTTAATTAAGGTGTTATCCTCGCAGAATCGGGGCTTCTCTGCAATGTTTTTTTTTTTTTCTAATTGAGGCATGATCTTCGAAGCTTCACAACTTTGAATTTTCAAAGATCACGCCTGAATTAGGAAAAAAAACATTGAGGAGAAGCCCTGATTCTGCGAGGATAACGCCTTAATTTTTAAAAAGACATCCGGAGTGGGGGATAGGAGGGGGTAAAACTTAGTCTCATTTGAAGGGATAGAACAATCCCCTGCTCAATGCAGGAAGCCTGATTCCCAGGCAGTCGCCCATTCAACTACTGACTGGGGCCGACCCGCTTAGCATCTGAGATCAGACAAGCACACACAGGAGAACAGCAGGAAAACAGCACAGCGCTCAAGTGTGAACCGAGCTCGCGCATTCGATGAAGCACTGCAACGGGGAAAATGGGTGAGTGTGAATAATCACGTTTTAGTAAGAGAGCATTTAACCCGACGGGACACCGAATTCATTGCGATGGCAGGTGCAATGTAGATCGGCCCCCTGTCTGGTAATTCTCAGAAGACAGGGGGTGCTGAAGTCAACACTATGCGAGCATGTGGTTGCTGATTGGCTAGCTCCTTTGCTGACTTCAGCAACCCACACCATGTGGCCTCCACCTCTACTTCTCAACAACTGCCGGCAAGGGATGGAATTCTTCTCCCCACCTTGATTGCCCCAGATTGTCTGCCAGCAATTCCTCCTAGCAAACCACTGTGTTGGAAGCCATTTCACTCTTCCCCCTTCACCCCTCCGCCACCCCACACACAAAAGCGCTCAGAAAGGAAATTGATATTTTGTTATTTGATACTGTCGAAATACACATTGCTGTTTTTAGCTGGGGGAGAAGCCAGCACATAAAGGAACAATTGGGGCCCTGCACGCAAGATTTATTTATTTATTCATTCATTCATTTCTATACCACCCAATAGCCGAAGCTTTCTGGGTGGTTCACAAAAATTAAAACCAAAGAGCACACAATAAAACAATATAAAATAAATAAAACATTAAAACCACAGTATAACAACAAGATCAAAATGTAAAAGTTCAGTCAAGTGTAAGGATAAAGGAGTACAAGGGAAGCCATTAGCTACCACCATACTTTGGTGGAGGAAAGTGGAAATCATTCTAGGAGTCTACAGTTAGACAAAAGGAGAGAAGGCAAAAGCAGAGACGTAAATGACAGAACTATAATATAAAACAATTGTCTGAATGCTGAGACTGCCTCCAAATGATATCTGCCTCCTTTTGGGGTAAGACGAAGGCATGGTCTATTCATTACGCATTTCTTTACCAAGACAAGTTCCGTAGCAAAACCAGAGGTAATGACAGCATGATCCAAGAAGACACCGCTGTTGGTTGGCCCGTCACTGATGATTATTTGTAATTATTTTATTACTTGAACTAAAAATAAATAAATACTTGCCTTCCCTTTTGGCACTGCAACACAGAAGTTGAAAACGGGTAGGTAACCTTTGGCAATTTGAGAAACTGTCCCGGGCACTGCCACAAAATGGGTGCGCTGCAGATGAAAACAATGGCCTGTGGGAGACTGCCATTTCCATTCCCTGAGAATGTCTCTGGGCCACTGGTGGGGCTCAGATCCTTGTCGTGCCTTAAAGACTAAGAAATGGTTGATGGTGGCTTTAGTCCATAGAAGCTTGTGCTGTTAGCCTTTAAGATGCTACAAGATTTTTTCCTTGTGCTTTTTGTACATCTTTTTGGCTCTGTGTTGGGCCTGTAATACACCGGGTTAGCCCACAGCTGTCACAGCAACTATGGGGACCTCAGCTGCACCGATATCATGGCAGCCTCAGCATGATTCTCAAAGTCCTTGATCCCTTTAGAGCAGAGACCATAATAATGTGACATTTTCAGGAGGCCCCTTTGATGATTCACCCATTCTTCTTTGCCTGCCTTCAGCAGTGGACAGATAAGGCTGCGGGAATCAGTGGATTTTTCCCTGTGGCTTCTGCTCCTCCCTTTTGTCTCTTGGGACTAAGGATCAGAAGTCACCCCCGTAACCCAATTAAAACCAAGAGACCTCCCCGCTACGGACCTGAATCAAGTCTCTTTGAAGCTAATGGGAGTGTTGATGTTTCTAACTTACTATAAGGGATGTTGGATCAAGCGGCCCTCACGCACAGAGTAATATTATGCTATATGTTCTCGTGGAGACATGCAATGCTTAGAAGAGGGATCCAGTGTTAGGGAGCTATGCAATGAATGTTATTATGTCTTAGATTTCTGTCCAGGCTTACAAGCCCCTCAGGACAGCTTTATGTCAATAACACAAAACCCATACGACAGCTAAAAACAACCAGTAATGATTACAATGTTGAAATCACTGTAAAACAACAGAAGATAATATATGAAAGGCCTGTTGAAAGCATATCAGCCAGCCAGTATCACTCCCCAGAGGCTTTTTCTAAAAAAAGAAGGGGGTTGTCAAGGGAACTTGCCTGGTGAATTCCACAACAGAGGAGCCACCACCAAACAGGTCTTGCTCATTGTTACCAGGTCTTTCACATCTGTATGATCAGGCCACTGGAGCAGATAATCTTCTGATTGCCTTAAGAACCGAAAGGGCTCATATGTATATCTGCAGGTGATGCTCCCTGCTCACAGCAATGCCCCAATTTCTTATGTGGGTCAAGTAATAGTTTTTGGGTACATGCATGCTGAATCCCCCTTCCATTGTCTACAAAGCATTCCCTGTCTCATTGAAAAGAACAGGGAAGCCCTAGTGCGCATGGAGCTCTTTATGTGCTTTGGACCTCCAGGTGCACACCAGAACTGCTTGAATGCAGCGCACAACATGAAAATAAAGAAAGAAAGAAAAATTGACACTATGCAGTAAGACATTGAGGTTGAATGTTGCTACCACATTTCGGGTAATTATAGTGCACCCGTATCGGTGTACGTGGTTCTTTACAGGGACTTGAAGCCAATGTAATGGAGCAGAAGCTCTTGCAACGGGACTTCTCTGCCCTCTCCTCCCCCCCCCAGGGCCCCCTTCCCCCATGAAACACAAAATAAACTTGCTCTGTTGCCAAACACTTGTCAAAATAAAGGCAGGGAGGCCACCTAGCCAGCAAGTCAGGGCACACATTAGGGCTGGACCCTCCTGGAGTGGTGGGGCCACCGGCAGCTGCCCAAACACACCACCCTGCTGCACAGCTCCTGGTATGCATGCAGGCTCTGTGCAGAAGGTCGGATGAATGCATGGAGGTTGGGTGGGACCAGAAGGTATGATCCCATTCCCCTTCCGCCATTCCTTCATTTTCCAGAAAATGTGGTTGACTGAGCAGGGCTAAAAAAAGAAGTTGTTGGGGGAACTATTTATGGAGGCAGGAGATTTCCTGAGGCTGAGTTGCAGGAGTGAATGGTACGGGCAAGAGATATTTGGAAAATAAAGACAGAGGAATAGAATGGGTCATTGCAGCAGAGAGCATTCAAGGTAAAGGTGAGGAGTTCACAATGGAAAGAGAAGAGGATGGGATTTAACAAAGAATGAAATTTGAAAGCCCCACCTTTTCTTGCTATTCATGCTGCAGAGATACATAATAAATGGGTGGCATTTTTCCTCTTTTTTGCAGCAAGAGCTCTCTAGTCTAATGAGCACATTAGAAGAAATGGTTCCAATTAGAGTGGCCTAAATAAAATCAGCCATTTTATTCTCCCCACTTCTTTCCAGCGCCTGCAGAAAAAGTGCTGCTTCTAATCTTTTCTCGATTGGAAAGGCAAGTGCAGAATGAAATAATCAGTATCTGTAGTTCCCAAACGCCAATGCCAAGAGGAGCTTCCTCCCAGCCAGAACGGCCCTTTTCCTTTGGAGCACAAAGGCCATTTCTGCAAATGACCCAGATGCTGCTACCCCATCATAAGCACACCTTAACAATCTGGCCTGGCATTTCTGGCCTATCATGGTATGCTGGGAAGTTCTGAAAAGGGAGGATGCCACTGCAGTAATGATGGCTTATTGCATGCTGCTAATCTTGCTTGCTCGTACTGCTGCTAACATGGGTAAATTTCTCTCCACCTGTTCTGTGTCAGTAATGCCGTAATCTCTCTTTCTTGCCTTGGCAGCAAACAGCCTGGCTTTACTTTCAGCTGGAAAAAAAATGAGTTTAAGAAGTGCAATTATTCCGGTGAGCCATACTGGCTTCTCCCAGCCTCATTGCATTTTGATGGGATGTGGCTGTTCTCTTGTGCAAAGGGACGAGATGTCCATCTCTCTTGGCTCATGTATGGCTTGATAGCAAAAGACAGCTTAACAGCATGGATGGGCAGTTGATGTTCCTGAAGCCTGGAGCACAAATCCAGTTACCCTACCAGAATTGGGCATGTGTCAAGGAGGGCTGAATGAAACCATTGGGAAGGGTTGTTGTTTTGTAATCTGGTCAGCAAAGAACAGAACAATGAGGGTCTGTTTGTTCTTTAGCTGCCTGGCAAGATGATCCTTGAGGAGCTGCAGGGGGGAGGCCATTGATTTAGGGGAAGCTGACCATTTTGCTTCAGATCTGTCAAGGCTGCACCCCAGGCAGCAGTCTGGGGTCAGCCAGGAAGCAGGAGCCAGGAACCAGGTATCAGACAGTAACCTGGACTGAACCAGGAGGTGAAGTCAAAGAGCAAGCTAGAACTCAGAACCAAAGGATGAACCAGGCAGCTGGGTTGAGGAGCAAGTCAGATGTCAGGACTGAAGAAAACCCAAGCAGGAAAACACCAAACCTGAGGAACACCTCAGGGCTTAAGCAAGACCCAACTGGAACAACAAAACTTTTATATCCCTTTCTGACCAGGAAGATCCAATGGCCAGTCTGGGGAGATGAAGACAGCCCAGAGCCTGAGGGTACTTCATAGAGAACTTGCCACCTGCATTTCAGTGATTCACCACAAGGGGCAGCTGCACACCGACCCAGCAGTTCCTGGATGGGCCTAACGTCACCTGCCCGTGCACTTACACGCTTCTCACCTGATCTTTCTGTATCTTCGTAAATAAGTAGCTAGATACAAAACCATCACTAGCCTCCAGTAATCTTTCAGTGGCTGACTCCAACTCTTCAAGGAAGTGGCAGTGGGGGTGGGGGTAAAATTGATTTCCACATTCCTGTCTTTTTTTTCTTTTTTTTTCCTTTTGCCTCTGTAGGCCTCAAACCTTCACAGCCACTTAAAGGTTCATCACCTGATTCTGCAACTGCTGGCTCCTGTGGCATGGGGGCAATGAGGACAGCATCAAAGGGGTACCCTCTGAGTCCAGGGACTCTGGTAAAGCCATGTCCTCTGGCGGGAAAGTTCCAGAGTAGCAGATGTTTGGAGGATGAAACCTCCTCCTCCTCAAAGGGGGGAGGGGATTGAGGTCAGAGAACATGACAAACAGTTGATGTTGTCAGAGTTTTGCCAGTGTTTGCATGAAGTTAAGCTGTACAACGCTGAATGAAAATGTCCTCCTCCAGTTCACCATCCCATTCACCGGCTGTGCACTGGGGGACATGTTGTTGATATTTGTGAATATGGGTGAAACAATGGAGGCTGGTGGCTCCATTATCAGTGGGGCGGTACATCCGTTCTGGGTTTCAGTGAGAACTGGTCAGAACTCTAAAGGAACTATCCAAGGTCCTGACTGGTTCTGGTTGAAACCCGGAGCAGATGCACACCCCACTGACATCGGAGTCACTATCCTCCAATGGGTGAAACTATTCGAAAGATTTTGGTTTCCCGGGTGCATTTATCTTGAAGATGAATAACAACGTCTTTTCTTGTTGTTCTTCATTTCTCTTTTGTTCAGTTGAGGGGGAAATGTAGTTTGCTTGAAGTGGCAGAAGAAGGAGGAGGACCATCTTCACTGTGGCCGCCATTCAACAACTGCCATTTTCTTTCCCACAATCCCCCTAGAACGATGCTACATTCCTTTCCTCCTGAGCATCCTTTCCTCTTGAATACCTACAGAAGAGCTCCACAGCCCAGGCTCCAGTTTCAGTAACTCAGAACACATTTTCAGAAATGGCCATTCTTCCCAAATGCAGGGAAACATCTTCAGAAGGGAGCCATGCCAAACCACAATTCTGAGGATTCATTGGCAAAGCTAGGTCACTTAAGCTCTCACAAAACTCACCTGAGTTTGTTGCACAGGTACATACTGAGGGCCTGCAGATGCCGCCAGTTCACAGATGCCTACAATAATTGACCAGGGACAGTCGCTTCAGGGTCCAACTAGATGTGCTATTAAATGCATCTTTGCATTTAATGTGCAGTTTTTTAAAAAAAAAATGCAATTTGTGTTCACTGATGGGGGGCACTGATAATGAATGGGATCAGAGCAGGCATGGAGAATAAATTTAACCCGTTCCTCTCCTGCTATGATCCTGAGGAAAATGCCTCCACTGAAGCTGGTACTTGCATTGAGGGAAAAACCCCATTGGCGGAGTGATAATAGGGGATTCCTCCTGAAGCAAATAGCAAATGTTTTCCTCAGGCCCAAAGAGTTAAATACCATCTCAGTGTTGCTAGCAATGGTTAGAAATAGAGGGGAGGGGGGATAAGCGCACTTATTAACTGCTAGCAAACAGACCTGGCTTTGCTTAGTTTGGAATGGTGCTTAGTTTGATACATCAAAGCCTTGAAGAAAACCTACACATCCAGCAGACATGTCTGATGAAGCCATGCCCACTGTGACCCTTAGCCATGGCCCCTGCCATGGTGCACCTCTATAACTCTTTGAGGGTGGGGTTTGTCCGCTCCATTCTCCGGAAGGTGGGGGAGGCATATACATCTGTCCCTCAGCCTACTAATATTCCCTGACTTCAAACTGTACGGACTGCAAAGCTATATGCTGGTTAGGGAAATCTTCCCCTAGTGCCTGAAGATGTTACTGCAGGCTTCAGCCATATGCACATCTTTAAATTTATTAAAATTAATTAATGCATTTTAAAAACAACATAACCCTGAAGTTCACACCCCTAGAGTCTCCTTAGTATGCATACCAAGTTTCAGCTTTCTAGGTTTTATGGACATGATGCTATGGTGCTGACGGATGGACAGACAGACAGACAGCCACTCTTATTATTCTAGATGTAACCAGATGGTAAGAATATGGGAGAGTGGTTTTGCAATGTAACTAATGCACTTAAGTATGTGTACATGTGTGTATATATATAAACGTGTGTGTCCCTATACAGCCTTGGCTACAAGAAGCAGTGTGTCTTCACCACATAAAAAAATGTTGCTAAGAAAAGGAGGTTTTATGATACACATAGAAAAGTCTGGGCAACAGAGAGTTGAATTCCCCACTCATGCTGGAGGGAATACAATGCTTACAAATTATTAGCATTTGTCAGAATTAATATCACATCCCTCCAGTCACCTCAAGTGTCAAGATGAATGGACATCTTTACAGGTTGTAGTATTCTCTGTCAAATTCTCTTTTCCATACAATGCTTTATGGTACAGCAAAGTGAATGGTTATTCTTTCTTTTTTAAAATTATTTGCAATTCTAACAAACAAAAAAGAGGAGGGAAAACAATCAACAAGAACAACATCAAAAAGAACAACAAAACAAAACAAAAGCATATCCATTCATAATAATTATCCACAACATCATTAATAAAAAGGAAAGAAAGATTCAATATTCCTATTTCAAATATATGCATTAAAATAAGGAGTCCATATATCTAAATTATGTGTTTTGTTTTTTATTGTTGTACACTGCCTTGGGAATGCTTCTGCCCTGATAGGTGGCCAAGAAATATATATATAAAAAAAAAACTTTAGGGTGCAATCCTATGCCTGTTTAGACAGAGAAAAGGCCTACAACTCCCGGCATGCCCCAGCCAGCTATGGGAGTTGTAGGCCTTTTCTCTGTCTAAACATGCATGGGATTGCACCCTAAACAAAATTAATTACTGTAGGATATGCATTCAAATGTAGCAAGAGCAAGAAGATCTTCAGACCATTAAATGATGGGTGGTGGGTGTTTATCCTTCCAACCTTGAAATAGGAGCCTCTTTGCAACTGATAGGACTCTCAAAGTCCACATTTGCTGTCCATCTGTTAATCCCCACTTCACAAGAATATACTTTAGAAGTGCCTGAACATCCACAAATATCACAGGTTTTTCAAGAACCAAATTTCTATCAGCAATAACCCAACCAAAAAAAAGGCCACCGCAAGGCATGCCCTCATCATATACCTCAAAGGTATTTTCTACATGAGACATTTATTGTGCACTTGTCAGTCCACACTCACAGTTGTTTATGGGTTCTTTAGGTGATGCCATGACCATCCAGTTTTGCTTCTGTTTTTTAAGAGCACCTTTGCAGGGTTTTTTTAGAGCAGGGAAAATGCAGTATTATTTGTGAAAGTGGAACAAAATGTGTTTCCCCACTTGTGTAATTGTGTTATTCTGCTATACTACAGTGCCACCTAGAGGTTATGTATCAGAAAAGCAGGAAAGGAAAAGCTCTTTGTGTACAGCTTGGATGTGAATTCTGCGAGGAAACTGAAAGTATATACAGCTTCGTGTAGAAAAGCTCAAAGAGGCATTGTTCACATTGCATTGCCAGCATCTAGCAGAGCTAGACAGCTTCTTCTTAACAAGCTGCTGTGGTATCCAATATACACAAAGCATCAAGTTTTGTTGAATCTGCCTCAGTTTTTAAGGGAGCAATCCTATGGCCACTAGACACTGTCTAGAGGGCCATAGGATATGCTCTTTTCCGGGAACCAACCTCAGAGCCCGTGCTCCGCAGTCGGTTCCTGGAAAACCGACCTCCCCCCACATCCATGCTGCCTCTGATTTTCAAATCAGGATTTCCCCATCAAGTTAATTTAACATGAGGATATGGAACAAACTGCAGCTGATGTGACATTACACTACATCATATCTCTCAAGCTACTGAAATTGCAGGTGGAGCCAGGTCATTCTTAAGCCTCTCGCGGTGCAATCTTATGCATGTTTAGACGGAAAAAAGTTAATAGAATTCCCATGCTGACTGGGGCATGCTGGGAGTTGTAGGCCTTTTTTTGTTTAAACATGCATAGGATTATGCCCTTAATAAGTTCAGTGACGCCTGGCTTGAAATTTCAGTCTCCCTTACCTCTAGATTATGGGTCAGCAACCAGTGAGTGAATGGAGTCGATGTCAGGGTGGAAACTGAGCCCATAGAACCCCAGAGCAGTTCTCATTCTGAGGAGGATCAGCAATCCGTGGGAGAGGAGCCAGCTCATCCCTCACAGGCACAGCAGCTGGCAGAGATTCCTCCTGCCGGCATTTCTGAGATAGATAGTGACCCTGGCAGTGAGCAAGTGCGGGAGGGGGACTTGCTGGACGTTTGATGCTGACACAGGGAGCGACGAGTGATGGATGGCACGGAAAGGAGGCGTAGTGCCCGTTTGGCACGCAAGCAATGGTCGCATCCTGTGGACCCAAGGGAAAGAGGGAGGAACTCTCCCTAGCTCAAAAGTTCAGGGTCTGCAAGTGATTCTTCTTCAAATGGGGACCAACTGCCTACTCGGAGCAAAGGCCACTCTGCTGCTCCTTGCTTAGTCACTGGTGATTAGCATCTGAAAGAGTCATTAAGTTGTAAAGGATTAAAGCCTTGAAAAGAATCCTTTTGTCTGTGTCTTGAGTTGGCTATTGGAGTCTACGGAAAGAGGCCGCCAGGGCACTCCTGACAGTCAGTCCAGAACCTGAAAGCACTGGGCTGAAAAGCCGCCACCTCTAGCTCAGTGGATCACCACATGGGGCACTCTCACACAGATTCAGCAGCTCCTGAATGATAATAGTAGGGATGTACGGAAATCACTTACCTTTTCGAAGGGTGACATTCGCAGTGGGGGGGAGGTGCTCCGTCCCTCCCCCCAAAATTCTCTCCGGCCGGCTCTGCTCCACAGAGATTCCACAGAGATTCCGCGGAGCCACCAGCCGGGGCCACCCGCAGTCAGACATCCGGCCTCTGGGCAGCCTGCACAGGGACGCAAATGGCGGCTGCCATAGCCACCACCATTTGCGTCCCTGTATTTTGCCATGATAGGCTACGTAAATATTTACATGATAGGCTATGTAAATATCATGGCCAAAAAAAAAAAAGGGAACGCAAATGGCGGCCACTACGCCATTTCATAGAATCATAGAATAGTAGGATTGGAAGGGGCCTATAAGGCCATCGAGTCCAACCCCCTGTTCAATGCAGGAATCCAAGTCAGAGCATCACTGACAAATGGCTGTCCAGCCTCGTCTTGAAGGCCTCCAGTGTGGGAGAGCCCACCACCTCCCCAGGTAATTGGTTCCATTGTCATATTGCTCTTACAGTCAGGAAGTTTTTCCTGATGTTCAGCAGGAATCTGGCTTCCTGTAACTTGAGCCCACTCTGGGATGATCAAGAAGAGATCCTGGCCTTCTTCTCTGTGACAACCTTTCAAGTACTTGAAGAGTGCTATCCTATCTCCCCTCAGTCTTCTCTTCTCAAGGCTAAACATGCCCAGTTCTTGCAGTCTCTCTTCATAGGGCTTTGTTTCCAGTCCCTTGATCATCTTTGTTGCCCTCCTCTGAACCCTCTCCAGTTTGTCTGCATCCTTCTTAAAGTGTGGTGCCCAGAACTGGACACAGTACTCCAGATGAGGCCTAACCAGTGCTGAGTAGAGGGGAACTAGTACTTCCTGGGATTTGGAAGATATGCTTCTATTAATGCAGCCCAAAATGGCATTTGCCTTTTTTGCAGCCACATCACATTGTTGGCTCATATTCAGCTTGTGATCGACAACAATTCCAAGATCCTTCTCACTTGTAGTGTGGTTGAGCCACGTATCCCCCATCTTGTAACTGTGCATTTGGTTTCTTTTTCCTAGGTGCAGAACTTGGCATTTATCCCTATTAAATGTCATTCTGTTGTTTTCTGCCCAGCACTCCAGTCTATCCAGATCACTTTGCATTTTGTTTCTATCTTCCAAAGTATTAGCTGTCCCTCCCAATTTTGTGTCATCTGCAAATTTGATCAGCATTCCCTGCACCTCCTCCTCCAAGTCATTCATAAAAATGTTGAAGAGCACTGGGCCCAGGACGGAGCCCTGCAGTACCCCACTCGTTACCTCTCCCCAGTTTGAGAAGGTCCCATTGATAAGCACTCTTTGAGTCCGATTCTGTAGCCAACTGTGGATCCACCGGATCGTTGTTTCATCTAGCCCACTTTGAGCTAGTTTGCTCATCAGGAGATCATGGGGCACTTTGTCGAAAGCTTTGCTGAAGTCGAGGTATATGATGTCTACAGCATTCCCACGGTCCACAAGGGAGGTTACTTGATCAAAAAATGAGATCAGATTCATCTGGCAGGACTTGTTTTTGATAAATCCATGTTGGCTTCGAGTAATCACTGCAGTGTTTTCAAGGTGCTTCCAGATGGATTGCTTTCTGATCTGCTCCAGAATTTTCCCAGGGATTGATGTCAGACTCACTGGTCTGTAGTTCCCAGGTTCCTCCTTTTTACCCTTTTTGAAGATAGGGACAACGTTAGCCCTCCTCCAGTCATCTGGCACTTCCCCTGCCCTCCATGATTTCTCAAAGAGAATAGACAGCGGTTCTGAGAGTTCTTCTGCCAGTTCCTTTATGACTCTAGGATGCAGTTCATCTGGCCCTGGAGATTTGAACTCATTCAAAGTAATGAGGTGTTCCTTGACCATATGCCTGTCGATCTCAAGCTGCAATCCTGCAATTTGCGCCCCTCTCTTTTGTCGTAATAGGTTACGTAAATATTTACGTAGCCTATCACATGGCAAAAAAAAGGGAACGCAAATGGCGGCATTTGCGTTCCCTCAGTTTTGCTGTGATAGGCTACGTAAATACTTACGTAGCCTATCACGACTATATGGAAGAAGTGAATGGCAGTCGCAGATGCGGCCGCCATTCGCAATGCAGAGCAGACAGCAGCAGGTAGGTGCTCCATTCTGGGCCCATTTCGCGGGGTGGGGGGCTTCGTTCCGCCACAGATTTCAGGGGGCTGAATGCACTGGCATTCGGCCTCACCGAGATCCATGGTGGAATTCTCTGACATCCCTAGATAACAGGACCTTACAGCAGCCTGATGTTACAGGCACAATGGGCAGGTATATTGTTACCCACCTGCAATGTTAGAAACATCCAAATGTCTCACACACACCAACTCCATACCTTTCTTTCGGTGGTACATTCAGTAGCAATTATCTATGCAAAAGCTGGAAGCCACCTTCTTAATATCCCAAAAGGCAATTGTTGTGATCCATACTTAGTTAAAAGAAGCTTCCTTTTAACGTGCAGCTGTATTAGCAATTCTCACAGGGTCATTTGGTGCACAAATACAATGTACATTTCTCTCTTTTCTTTTTTTGCAAACAAGGACTTCCAAGCCTTTTTCTCATCTGGAGTAACACAGGCTTTCTTCCTCTTGGAACAAATTAGGGGGATTTTTGGACTTCTCTGCTTTGCACAACTGTATTTTAATGAGAGAATATCACCTTGCCTTGAGCAAATGCTCTTCCCTTGCAATCCCAAGGCTGTTTGTAGACATCGCCTTACACTCTGAGAACAATAACATTCAGAGGGTTGTTTGAAAGCCATGCACCATTTCCCTGGGAATTTTGTTTATTTGCTGCAGGCGGTCACAAGAGGGACAAACTTTGAAAGTCCTGATGTAAGCCTGGAGAGCGGGGCTGGGGGAAATAAAATGAACATCCTTTACGAACTCCTAGTGTTGTTAGATGGCCTCTTTTGTGTCTGTGCGTCTTTCAGGTTTGTGTATGGAGCAAAGAACCTTTGACTACTGATGGTAAGAAGTGATTTAATAGACAATAGAAATAAAACTGTAAAGTCACTGTGTAACATACAGAGGGTGGTAAACCCTGTACTGAATGTACTAGATGACAAGTCCTTGAGTCTTTCCTGCTACACCACTTGTTTTTTTTCTTTATTCTCCTCTTCATGGTCATAATTTTGATTACTCTAATTGTCTTAAGTCACAATCCTATGCATGTTTAAACAGAAAAAGGTCCTACAACTCCCAGCATTCCTCAGCCAGCCATGGCTGGCTGGTGAATGCTGGAAGTTGTAGGACTTGGGGGGGGGGGGTCTAAAAATGCATCAGATTGTGTCTTAAGTCCCATATAACTTACACTTCATATTATTATACATTTACACTTACTTCTGGAATTCTACCCATCACAATACTCTTCACATTTCTTCTCTTACCATCTTTTTGTTGTTGTTTTAAGTCTGGGGGTGGCGGGGGTGGGGGGGAGAGTGGAAGGAAAAGCATCCCATCATGTGAGCCTCAAACTGCTGTCTAAAGTGGCATAGCTCAGACAGAGATTTGCCATCTCAGTGAGAAACTGGGCCACAGTTCCTGGATATGACCTGAGATTGCTGTGCATTTGCTGGTGTACAGACTCCCGTGTATAGTTGTGAAGACAGACTCCTGCAGTGTTCTTTTGCCCTACCTTTTACAGCAGGGATGGGGAACTTTAGCCCATAGGCCAAATCCGGCCTGCAGAGGGTTCCCTCTATGCCCCGCCTCCTCTCCCAGCACTAGAGAAGGGTGTTGGATCATAGGAACAACTCCACATGCTTCCAGACACTAGGGGGCGATAGAGAATGTCTATCTGTTCTTGATCAGTTTCTTTTTCCTGCTCCCTCCCCTTCCTCTTCCTTCTTCCTCTGCCTCTGCAACAAACAAAAGCCATGTTGCTCTCTCCTCCAGAAGGAAGCAAGTAACCATATCTGTTGCAGTTGCCCACTTACACTCACACACCCAGCTTTAGGGGGTGGTTGTAGTTAAACAGTGTTAGATGATGATGATGATATTTATATCCCGCCTTTTTCCCAATACTGGGACTCAAGGTGGCTTTACAACGTTAAAACTTATACAATTAAAACCTATAAATAGAAATATAAATACAACTGTACAAAAGTTAAAAATATAATTAAATCGTCGATATTAAAATTGTAAAAAATATCAAAACATTAAAAGACAACAAGAAAAATAGTATCCACCCGTCATATTTTCACAGGTCCAGACTAGTTATCCCCAAAGGCCTGCCAGAACAAAAAAGTTTTTACATGCCTGTGAAAGCAAATCAAGGAGGGTGCCGCTCTCGCCTCCCTGGGAAGGGAGTTCCAGAGCCTTGGGGCAGCCACTGAGAAGGCCCTCTCCTGCATTCCCACCAGGCGTGCCTGTGATGGTGGCAGAATGGCGAGAAGGGCTTCCCCAGAAGATCTCAGGGCACGAATAGGCTCATAGGGAAGAATACGGTCTTTCAGATAACCTGGAGTCGAGCCGTGTAGAGCTTTATAGGACATGACCAGCACTTTGAATTGTGCCCGGAAACAGACCGGGAGCCAGTGAAGCTGTTTTAACAGGGGAGTTGTATGCTCCCTGTAACCAGCCCCAGTCAGCAGTCTGGCAGCAGCTCTTTGAACCAGCTGAAGTTTCAGAACACTCTTCTGAGGCGGCCCCACGTAGAGTGCATTACAGTAATCCAAACGGGATGTAACTAAGGCATGTGTCACTGTGGCCAAGTCAGACATCTCAAGGAATGGGCACAGCTGGCGCACTAGCTTTAACTGTGCAAATGCACTCCTGGCCACCGCTGAAACCTGGGCATCCAGGCTCAGGGCTGAATTCAGAAGTACACCCAAGCTGCAAACCTGTGTCCTCAGGGAGAGTGTAACCCCATCCAGCACAAGCTGTATCCCTATTCCCTGATCTACCTTTCGACTGACCAGGAGCACCTCTGTCTTGTCCGGATTAAGCTTCAATTTGTTTGCCTTCATCCAGTCCATTACTGCCAACAGACACCGGTTCAGCACCCCAACAGCTTCCTTGGAATTAGATGGAAAGGAAAAGTAGAGTTGGGTGTCATCAGAGTACTAGTGACACCGAACCCCAAAACTATGGACAACCTCTCCCAGTGGTTTCATGTATATGTTAGATAGCATGAGGGACAAAACAGAACCCTGAGGGACTCCACAAGCCAATGTCCAGGGAGTCAAACAGGAATCCCTCAGCACCACCTTCTGGGTCTGCCCCTCCAAGAAGGAATGGAGCCACTGCAAAACAATGCCTCCAAGTCCCATCCCAGCGAGGCGGCCCAGAAGGATATCATGGTCGATGGTATCGAAGGCCGCTGAGAGGTCCAGCAGAACCAACAGGGACATGATCCCCCTGTCTAGTTCCTGGCATAGGTCATCCACCAAGGCAACAAAAGCTGTTTCTGTCCCATAACCAGGTCTGAAGCCAGATTGAAATGGATCTAGATAATCTGTCTCATCCAGGAATCCCTGGAGTTGGGAGGCCACAACGCACTCCAATATCTCTTGCCCAGAAATGGAATATTGGAGACTGGCCGATAATTATCCAATATGGTGGGGTTCGGGGAGAGCTTTTTTTAACAGAGGTCTCACCACCGCCTCCTTCAAGCAAGCTGGAACTCTGCCTTGCCTAAGAGAGGCATTAACCACCCCTCTTGCCCACTCAGCCAGCCCACCTCTGGCTGCTTTTATGAGCCAGGAAGGGCAAGGATCTAGAACACACCTCCCCAAGGATCCTGTCCACATCCTTAGGCTGTACAAATTGAGAAGTATCCAATGACACTGGACAAGCAGGGGCCAAAGTTACATCCACTGGGTCTATAGCATCCAAGTCAGAGTGGATCCAGGCGATTTTGTCTGCAAAGTGCTGAGCAAATTGTTCACAGCAGGCTGTCAAGAGGTTTAAATTATCCTCTTGCAGGCTGGTGTGTATAAGACCCCTAACCACTCGAAACAGCACCGCTGGACAGCTCTTTGCAGATGCAATAGTGGCAGAAAAAATATTTTCTTAGCTGCCCATATTGCCACAAAGTAGACCTTCAAATAGGCTCTAGCCCGTGTTCAATCGGATTCACTCCGAGTTTTCTCCCAACGTCGCTCTAGTCGTCTTCTCACTCGTTTCATCACCGCCAACTCCCTAGAAAACCAGGGTGCTGGTGCGGCTCCACTTCGTGAGAGAGGGCATTCAGGAGCGATTGTGTCCACGGCCCTGGTCATTTCTCTGTTCCAGAGATTGGCCAGGGCTTCGACACAGTTGCCCGCCAAGGCAACAGAAAAATCCCCAAGAGCCATCAAGAAACCATCCGGATCCATCAGCCTCCTGGGATGGACCATCTTCATCGGCCTTCCACCTCTGCAGAGGTTCCGAGCGCCAGCAACTCTAAACCCCACCAGGTAGTGATCTGTCCATGACAACTGAACTATAGAGAGTTCCTCCACTCTCAGATCACTATAACCCCATCCAGCACAGAAAACGAGGTCCAGAGTGTGCCCAGCAGCATTGGTAGGGCCAGATACCTTCTCGGACATACCCATGGTTGTCATGGCGGACCTGAAGTCCTGAGCTGCTCCCGATACGGCAGCTTCAGAATGGATGTTGAAATCCCCCAGCACAACAAGCCGAGGCGTCTCCAACACCAACCCCGAGACTACCCCGGCTAGCTCAGGAAGGGAGACTGTTGAGCAGCGGGGTGGATGGTACACCAACAGATGGTACACCTATTCTGTCCCAGGCTTGTTGTTCCATCGTTAAGTCGTATCCGACTCTTCGTGGCCCCATGGACCATAGCACGCCAGGCCTTCCTGTCCTCCGCTCTCTCCCTGAGTGTGCTCAAGTTCATATTCATTGCATCGGTGATACTATCTAGCCATCTCATCCTCTGCCGTCCCCTTCTCCTTTTGCCTTCAATCTTTCCCAGCATCAGGGTCTTTTCCAGGGAGTTTTTGCATTAGGTGGCCAAAATACTTGAGCTTCAGCATCTGTCCTTCCAATGAGCAGACAGGGTTGATTTCCTTTAGGATTGACTGATTTGACCTCCTTGCAGTCCAGGGGACTCGTAAGAGCCTTCTCCAGCACCACAGTTCGAAAGCATCAATTCTTCAGCGCTCAGCCTTCCTTATAGTCCAGCTCTCACAGCCATACATTACTACTGGGAAAACCATAGCTTTGATTAGACGGACCTTTGTCGGCAAGGTGATGTCTCTGCTTCTTACTATGCAGTCTAGGTTGGCCATAGCTTTCCTTCTAAGGAGCAAGCGTTTTTTAATTTCATGGCTGCAGTCACCATCTGCGGTGATCTTGAAGCCCAACAAAATAAAATCTGTCACTGCTTCCATTTCTTCCCCTTCTATATGCCAGGAAGTGATAGGGCCAGATGCCATGATTTTAGTTTTTTTAATGTTGAGTTTCAAACCAGCTTTTGCACTCTCCTCTTTCACGCTCAACAAGAGGCTCTTTAGATCCTCTTCGCTTTCTGCCATTAGGGTGGTATCGTCTGCATATCGGAGGTTGTTGATAATTCTCCCAGCAATCTTAATTCCGACCTCTGATTCATCCAACCCAGCATTTCTCATGATGTACTCTGCATATAAGTTAAATAAGCAGGGTGACAATATGCAGCCTTGTCGTACTCCTTTCCCAATTTTGAACCACTCGGTTGTTCCATGTCTGGTTCTTACTGTTGCTAAAAACATATTAAACCATTAAACAAGCTAATATCAATTAAAATCTAAAACAATAAAAGAATTAAAACAGTGTGCAAACTCAGGGAATCCAATTAGCCCTCAAAGGCTTTGGTAACAGCTGCGTTTTTACTTGGTGCCAAAATGAAGCCAATGTCTGCACCAGTCAGGCCCCCAAAGGGAGGGCATTCCACAGCCAGGGTGCCACAGCAGAGAAGGCCCTCTCCCACATCCCACCATAGTGTATGTCATGTGCTGGTGGGACACAGAGGAGGGCACCTCTAACAGATCTCAGTCCTCTGGTAGGCATATATAGGGAGAGGCATTCCCTCAAATATCAAGGTCCCAAACCACTTAGGGTTTTAAATGTCATCACCACAACTTTAAATTCCAACCAGAAGCATATTGGCAGCCAGT
The DNA here is from genome assembly GCF_057233095.1 of Heloderma suspectum. NCBI lineage: Eukaryota > Metazoa > Chordata > Lepidosauria > Squamata > Helodermatidae > Heloderma > Heloderma suspectum. The sequence continues at coordinate 304,284,330 of NC_139461.1, read as the reverse complement.
GCAATTCCTTTAAAACTGGTTTGATGTGATTTTTACGAGATGTTCCAATCAGCAGTCTACTTTTCCACTGGCACATAACAAAAATTCAAAACAATCAATTCCAGAATGTTGTTAGGATGCAATTCCCTTATGAATAAGCCTGACCTGACACACTGGGACCTAATCACTAGAGCCACAACTGAATAGTATCTGTCAACATATTTACCAAATGACTTGGAGCTAGCATAGCGTGAAGGTGTATGTTTTACATTTGTATCTGAGACCTAGATTCCTAAGGAGACATGGTGGACCAGGGGAAGGCATAACATTTTAGCATAGCCAAGCCTCAAAGGGTTCTTTTGAGGACAAAAGTACAATGAAAAGTCCAAAGACAAAGGTTAGGCGGTAATCCAAAAACACATAAAGACCTGTAAAAAAATGCTCTTATGGTTCCTGCTCCAGTGATGTGTGCATTTGGTGCTCAAGGGCTTGAGTTAACCTCCCACCAGCCCTGCACAAAAGATCCAGAGTCCACCACAGCCCAGTCAAATATGCCATGATATCTCTAAGTGAGAATAGCTGTGAGTCACCACCACTCACTATCAGAATCACCATTATACAGACCTCTTGAGTAGGTCTGCATAAGTCAAAATATACTATCATGAAATATAAATTCAAGGTCAAAATATACTATCATGAATATAAATGATATAAAATAGACTATCAATAGCTACTATTTCTGATGGATATATATTAGCTCCATTAGGGATGTCTGTCACTTGGAAATCTGATCCTTTGTGGGCTCGACAGACTTCTGCTGCTTACCCAAACATTTGTGAGCTGAGCCATGGGTTTTCCCTGAACTCCCGGGACTTTTCCCATATTTTTGTTGGTGGTGTTGGGCTGCAATTTATGCAAATACAGATTTGCGCAACTTGCAGGCAAAGTTTGCACACTTTTACATAATTTGCACAAATTCCAGCCGCAATTTGTGTAATTTGTACAACTTTGCAGCTGGAATTTGCGCAATTTGCACAAATTAGCAAAGTGTGGCTGTAATTTGTGCAAATTTTTAAAAAGGGAAAAAATGCTAACTGGTCTGGCTTGCTGCAGAGCGAGTCAGGCCAGTTAGCAGAAATTGGACCAAAGTCCAGGGGGGCCAAGCTGATGGAAGCTTGTCACACGCCACCCTCAAAACAGAGTCTTCTGACATCCCTAGCTCCAATATTGAAGGCAGTTGCTGGAGAACACGACAGAGAGAGTTCTGTTGTACTTGGGTCCTGTGTGTGGGTTTCCCAGTGGGGCATCTTGTTGGCCACTGAATGAGCACAATGCTGGGCTAGAAAGGCCTTTCATCTGATCCAGCAGGGCTCCTCTTATACTGTGAGATCACTGGGTGGGAAGATCTAAGAGTCACCTCCCACACCCATGCCCACTACCCAGATTATTTTGGGTAGATCATTATCCAGTCAAATTCAGCCTGGGTTCAATTTCTATCATAGAATCATAGAATAACAGGGTTGGAAGGGGCCTATAAGACCGTCGAGTCCAACCCCCTACTCAGTGCAGGAGTCCAAGTCAGAGCATCCCCGACAGATGGCTGTCCAGCCTCACCTTGAATGCCTCCAGTGTGGGAGAGCTCACTGGAACCCTAGGTCTTGGTTCCATTGTCGTCTTGCTCTAACAGTCAGGACATTTTTCCTGATGTTCAGCCGGAATCTGGCTTCCTGGAACTTGAGCCCATTATTCTTTGTCCTGCACTCTGGGATGATCAAGAAGAAATGCTGGCCTTCCTGTCTGTGACAACCTTTCAAGTACTTGAAGAGCACTATCATATCTCCCCTCAGTCTTCTCTTCTCAAGGCTAAACATGCCCAGTCTCTCCTCATAGAGCTTTGTTTCCAGTCCCCTGATCATCTTTGTTACCCTCCTCTGAACCCTCTCCAGTTTGTCTGCATCCTTCTTAAAGTGTGGTGCCCAGAACTGGACACAGTACTCCAGATGAGGCCTAACCAGTGCTGAGTAGAGGGGAACTAGTACTTCCTGGGATTTGGAAGATATGCTTCTATTAATGCAGCCCAAAATGGCATTTGCCTTTTTTGCAGCCACATCACATTGTTGGCTCATATTCAGCTTGTGATCGACAACAATTCCAAGCTCCTTCTCGCTTGTAGTGTTGTTGCGCCATGTATCCCCCATCTTGTAACTGTGCATTTGGTTTCTTTTTCCTAGATGCAGAACTTGGCATTTATCCCTATTAAATGTCATTCTGTTGTTTTCTGCCCAGCGCTCCAGTCTATCCAGATCACTTTGAATTCTGTTGGATTCCATACAGCCAAATAAAAGCTATGGACAGGGGTGCCTTCTTCACCTGCTGATCACAATGGCTACACTGGCCTACATCTATTACAAAGTGCAACAAGTCTCACTACAATGTGAGTCAGTGCGAGCAAAGCTACAGCCAAACAATTACATTACAGTCATTTTTTTCTGCAATTTGGTAGAAAATCTTTGGCAATACAAGGACTAGATGCTGAGGCACAGTCTGCAACCCAAACAGAAACCTGATTCAGCAGAACAAGCCCTCATTGGAAAAGATTTATTATACTTTATCAGCAATATCCACAATCTTTCTATGGTTAGAGCTCCATTGTGCATAATTATCTCATAGAAATTTGGCTCTTTGATGTGCACTATATCCGCCATGCTGAAATACAGTTCAATTTGCGTGGGTTTTCATGGTTGACTGGAATTTACATTAATTCCACTGGGCCTGCAGGGCTGAATTGGTCTGTCACTAGCGAGAGCATCAGAAATGTTCATGCGTACAGCATTCTTGTAAGGCCAGGAAAGAGGCCAGATCAGCACAAACAAGGCAATCAAGCAACCGCAGTAATGTCTTGTTCCAATGCTCTTGTGGGAACAGTGACACAGCCGCTTGGGCAGAACTCAGGTGGAGGCACCGGTTAATGCAAACGGTGCCTCCACAGAAGCAGGGTCAACCCAACAGCAACCCAGTGTGAAACCAAGGCAACCATGGCAGCCCCCATGACGTGCGAACGGTACAAGTGCCATGTCCACAGTGTGGCATAATGGACAGAGTGGGTGTGCAGAACCTTGTTCAGCCAGAGGGCTGAATTCCATTTTAGAGAAGCTCTCGGGGGCCGCATCCCAGTGGTGGCCATGGCAAAGGGGCAGGGCCAATATACCAAAAAATACCATCATGTTTCAGCTTAAGGTTCTTGTTGCCACTAACTAAGACTTAGGGGAGGCATTTTAACCTTTTAGAATGGAGGGAAAACATGGCAAAAGCCAGGAAATGACCCAACAATTGGTATTTGGGGAAAGGGGGGGCAGGGTCTCCTGGGGACCCCTGGAGGGCTGAATTTGGCCCCCAAATCTGAAGTTCTGCACCCCGGAGTAGAGTGTTGGACTAAGACTGGGGAGAACCAAGTTCGTATCCTCACCCAGCTATGAAGGTCATTGGACTAGAAAGGCTTTTGGTCTGATCCAGAAATTCTCCTTTATTTTTATGTTATTTTCATTAATATACACATTTTCTGTATGCACTTTTCCTTAATCTATGCATTTCCTATTGGAGAACTGTATCACACAATGTAGGAAAGTGCACCTATGGAAGCATAACTCCATTTCTGTTTGCATGTTGGTTCAGGAAATGCAAAGTAGGTAAGTTTGCGATCAAATCCTCCCCATTCTCTAACTGTACCTTTTCTACAAATAAAATGTGGTAGTATATAGAATGTGCAACCATTTTGGCTATGTGTGCAAGTATATGTGTGTACGTGTGTGTGTGAGAGAGAGAGAGAGAGACAGAGAGAGAGAGAGACAGAGACAGAGAGAAACAGAAACAGAAACAGAAACAGAAAGAAAGAGAAGGAGAAGGAGAGAGAAACAGAGAGAGAAAAAGAGAGGGGGAGGGGGAGAGACAGAGAGAGAAAGAGAGAGGGGGGGGCAGATGTCTTTATAAAAGTCCAGTTGAACTGCATTTTCAAGTGACTTCTGCAAGAAGAAATTCTGTAGCCTGCTTCTGTCACAGCAGAACTGAAACAAGTTAAGAGCACTACGCTTATTAGCTCTTCACAGTCAAATAATCTGCCACTGAGAGCCAACATGGGGAAGATCTGGCTGAATCTGCTGAGATGCAGATTGCTTTAATGGCCTCACCAACTCCTCTCAAAGTGGCTACGTTGTACAGATCAGGCAGTCGCAGTGCTGTGCAGAGGAGGCCTGTGGTAGGTACGGACTTTGTTTAAGGGAGCTGTGGCCAAAATTGAAATTCTCTTGTCAAGTAGCACCACGCTTTAATTTCATGCCACATTATGACAATTTGCTCCGCAAAGCCCTCTCCGCGTGTGCCTGCCGAGCTGGTCTATTACAACTTGCGCCGTCATGGCCTGTGGGCCTGGGAGACCCACAGTCTTCTGCCCGTGATAAACCTGATTAAACAGCAGTGTGGAAAACATTTCATTAACTCAATCTACCTCCATGTATCCTGACTGGTGCTGGTCTGTGGTGAGGGCTGCCCTCTATTCCTCCAGCTCCCCAACCCTTGCTGAGAAAGTTGGGAATCCTTTCTATCCTTTTTTTACTCATTAAACAGAGAACTGGGGAAATGCCGGATGACATCTAAACCATGGTTATACCTGGGACTGGACCTTGGCGATAAGATCCAGGGTCCCTCAGCCTGGGGGAGGGGAAGCAACCACTCAGAGAGCAGCAGGTGATGAGGGCATCAGAAGCAAACCCCATTTTATTCCTGGAGTCGTGGTGGTGCTACGATTTAAGTGAGTTTAAAATGCAAAACTGCACACGCTCAGAGGTTGTTGGGTATTTTTAATCCAGGTTGGCAAAGAGTCTTGTTGTTGTCATTGTTCTGACATGTCAGGAACTCAGAAGCAGTTGCAAAGCATGGAACGGTGGTGCCAGGGGTGGATATGTTCATGGTGTGCTTCACAACTGAAGTACCAAAGTAATACACATGGCCATCTATAGGCGAGGGGCATGAGATCGTTAAAGGTGCAATCCTAGGCATATTTAGCCAGAAAAAGTCCTACAGCTCCTACCATGCATCAGATTGCACCCTAAGTCTAAACTTACCTAGCTGCACCACTGTATAGATGCCTTCTGTATGGAAAGAAAACAAGACAGGGCACTTTCCCACCTTCAGTGCATTAAGGGCGCAATCCTATCGAGATAGACATCAGCCTCTAAACTCAGAGGCTGATGCCTATCCAAGGCAGGGTGGTTGGAGCATGGAGAGAATCTTCTCCTCTGTGCTCCAGCTACTCTGCATTTGTGGCTAGATGTGCATCTTTGACTGTCTAGCTACAGCTTCAGGGAGGGGGGGAAGGGGCTCGGAGACCCGATTGGAAGCTGTCTAAAGTGGCTTCCATGGTCTCCTCCTTGCCCCCTGGACCACCCCATTTTTGCCCTCTCCGCACTCTGTTTACAAGCATGGAGACAGCAGCTGTGCGGAAAGAACCATGCCAGCTAGAAGGGAAAGGGGCAGGGGAGCACAGTTTCTGGAAACCGAGGTCAGACGACCTTGATTCCCAGAAACTGAAAAACCTTATGGCCGTCTAGACACTGTCTAGTGGCTGTAGGATTGCTCTCTAAAATGGCCATCCCTACTAGGATCCATGTGCTTACACATGTGAATGACCATATTAGTATATTTCTGGTATACTCCAGGGAACTGATTAACCAAGGGTTTCTCATACCAATGAAGCCCTTGGTTCTTGGGCAGGACAGAGTGGGCCTGATTACACTCAGTGAAACTGACCATTTTAGACTTCCGGTAGGAGCCATGTTGCCCTGGCAAGCATCCTGTGGAGGCTCCGCAGGTCGCCTCCTCAAACAGCTTTTAAAAGGTTGAAAAACCTTTTCATCTTCCCCTGGAATTAAAAGGGGAAGCTAGAGTACCATCTGGATAAGAACTTGGAAGAACAACTCCAGAGCGTCATCTACTCAAAGCTGTTTTGAAACTCCTATGAAATTAGGAGACTTCAGGGCTGACGAGTTCCAAAAGTATTTATGAATTAAAAATACCAACGATATCTGAGGACCTGCAAAAACTGTTGAAGTGACTTTTTGTTTGTAATTACACTTACTTGCTTTCTTTACAGAAGAGGAGGATCGCAGAATCAAGGGGAAGGAAAAAAGCCACGGGACCACTGCCAACTCCCCCAACCCCTCCCTTGGCAAAGGTTTCTAGAGATGCTGGAGATGTAGAGGAATTGCTGACTCTGATAAAAACTTTGTCTTATCAATTAGCAGAACAGGCTAAAAGGCTAGATACAATCCAAGATTCTATTACTAACCTTCAAGGGGCTGTGGATTTAATTAATAGCTCTTTTCAAAAGATGGAATTGAAGGTTAATGCTCTCCAAGACCAGGTGTCTGCACAAGAGACAGCTATGCATGCCTCCCATAATATCCTGTCTGCGAGAATTTCCCAACTGGAGGCACATACTCATAGAGCGAATCTGCGTATCCTTGGTATCAAAGATCTGCCTGCTGATATGTTGTTGTTGTTCAGTCGTTAAGTCGTGTCTGACTCTTCGTGACCTCATGGACCATAGCACGCCAGGCCTTCCTGTAGTCCGCTCTCTCCCAGAGTGTGCTCAAGTTCATATTCATTGCAACAGTGATGCTATCTAGCCATCTCATCCTCTGCCGTCCCCTTCTCCTTTTGCCTTCAATCTTTCCCAGCATCAGGGTCTTTAAAAAGAGTTTTCTCTTCACATTAGGTGGCCAAAATATTTGAGCTTCAGCTTCAGTATCTGTCCTTCCAATGAGCACTCAGGGTTGGTTTCCTTTAGGATTGACTGATTTGACCTCCTTGCAGTCCAGGGGACTCATAAGAGTCTTCTCCAGCACCACAGTTCGAAAGCATCAATTCTTCGGCACTCAGCCTTCCTTATAGTCCAGCTCTCACAGCCATACATTACTACTGGGAGAACCATAGCTTTGATTATACGAACCTTTGTCGGCAAGGTGATGTCTCTGCTTCTTACTATGCTGTCTAGGTTTGCCATAGCTTTCCTCCCAAGGAGCAAGCGTCTTTTAATTTCATGGGTACAGTCACCATCTGCGGTGATCTTGGAGTCCAAGAAAATAAAATCTGTCACTGCTTCCATTTCTTCCCCTTCTATATGCCAGGATGTGATGGGGCCAGATGCCATGATCTTAGTTTTTTTTCATGTTGAATTTCAAACCAGCTTTTGCACTCTCCACTTTCACCCTCAACAAGAGGCTCTTTAGATCCTCTTCGCTTTCTGCCATTAGGGTGGTATCATCTGCATATCTGAGGTTGTTGATAATTCTCCCGGCAATCTTAATTCCGACCTGTGATTCACAGGATTCCGGGTGGATCCTGAGCCTGCTTTTGCCCCCGCCCACAGGTACTTAAGGTGGGGCTGCCAGAGGCAGTGCCTCGGCGTGCGCCTCGGCGTCGCGCCAAGTGTGACGCTAAGTGCGCACTTAGCGTCGCACTTGGAGTCACGTAGGATCTGAGGACCCACCCACCTGCCTCTCCAGAGACACCAGCAGCCACAATACCAGCAGCAAATAGCTGCAGCAGAGGGCAGCAGCTTTAAAGACAAGGGGAAAGGGGCAAATGTGGACTTTATCTCCTCCTTCTTAGCTGCTGTTCTCTTTTATCTCTTTTATCTCTTATTTTTTTTAAACTGTTGAGCATTTTATATCCTAACATTTTAATATGTGCCTGGGAGGACTATTGGGCAACTCAGGGAGTCAGAGAGGTGCCACCATAACTGTGGTCACAGGCAGGGGGAGGTATGGCGTTGGGGGATTAACAGGCCAGCTGAGGAGAAGAGGGGCTAGACACCTTACAGCTGTCCCCTCTTCTGGTTCTTCCCCCAACCTGATGGTTCCTGGCAGCCTTATCAGTCTGCCCTCGGGTCTGGTGGTGCTGCTGCTGAATGCCAGGTCGGCCCAAAATAAAATCTCCCTCATCCATGATTTGATTGTGGATGAGGGGGCTGACCTGGCATGTATTACTGAGACCTGGGTGGGGGAACTGGGAGGGGTCACTCTCTCCCAGCTGTGCCCCCCTGGGTACTCGGTGCAGCACCAACACCGACTTGAGGGTCGGGGAGGGGGGGTTGCCGTGGTCTATAGGAATTCAATCTCCCTCTCCAGGCTTCCTGCTCATTCGAGTGCAGATCTTGAGTGTTTGTACTTTGTGTTGGGTACCCAGGACAGATTGGGGATTCTGTTGGTGTACCGCCCACCCCGCTGCCCATCAGACTCCCTGCCTGAGCTGACGGAGGTGGTCTCGGACTCGGTGTTGAGGACCCCTAGGATGATGGTCCTGGGGGATCTCAACTTCCATGCCGAGGCCGCTGTATCGGGGGCGGCTCAGGACTTCATGGCCGCCATGACAACCATGGGGCTGTCCCAACATGTTATTGGCCCAACGCATATAAAAGGACACACGCTTGATCTGGTTTTCTTGACTGGGCAGGAGGATGGTGATCTGAAAGTGGAGGAATTAACATCTGTCCCTTTGTCATGGTCAGATCACTTCCTGTTGAGGTTTAGACTCCTGGCAGCCTTTCCCCTCTGCAAGGGTGGGGGACCTATTAAAATGGTCCACCCCCAGAGATTAATGGATTCCAATGGATTCCAGAGGGCTCTGGGGGATTTTCCTGCTGGTATGGCTGGTGCTCCTGTCGAAGCCCAGGTCGCTCTGTGGAATGCAGAGATGACTCGGGCGGTTGACACAATCGCGCCCAAGCGCCCTCTCCCTCTGAGCAGAGCCCGGCCAGCTCCTTGGTATACACCTGAGCTGAGGGCAATGAAGCAAGTGGGGAGACGGCTAGAACGCAGGTGGAGGAAAACTCGTGCTGAGTCTGACCGAACACAGGTAAGAGCCCACTATCGAGCCTACTCTGTGGCGGTGCGGGTGGCAAAGAGACAGTTCTTTTCCACCAGCATTGCATCTTCTCAGTGTCGTCCAGCGGAGCTTTTCCGAGTGGTTCGCAGCCTGTTACATTCTGGGCCAGGGAGAGAGACGGTGGAACCCTCGGTAGCACGCTGTGACAAGTTTGCACGGCACTTTGAGGATAAAGTCGCTCAGATTCGTCATGAATTGGACACCACCATTAATGCAGTTCCATTGGTAGAGGTGTTCAGAGCACCGTCTGGTCCAGTTTTATTGGATGAGTTTCAGTTACTGAGGCCTGAGGATGCGGACAAGGTGCTTGGCCAAGTCCGATCGACCACTTGTGTGCTTGACCCTTGCCCTTCATGGCTTATTAAATCAAACAAGGAGGGGTTGTCCGGCTGGGTCCATGAGGTTGTAAATTCCTCCTTGAGAGAGGGAGTGGTGCCTGCCGTTTTAAAAGAGGCAGTAATTAGACCACTCCTGAAAAAGCCTAACCTGGACCCAGAGGATGTTAACAATTATAGGCCAGTGGCCAACGTCCCCTTCATGGGCAAGGTGCTTGAGCGGGTGGTTGTAGGACAGCTCCAGGCACTGTTGAATGAAATGGATTATCTAGATCCATTTCAATCAGGCTTCAGGCCTGGTTTTGGAACGGAAACTGCCTTGGTCGCCCTGTGGGATGACCTCTGCCCGGAGAGAGACAGGGGGAGTGCGACTCTGTTGATTCTCCTGGACCTCTCAGCGGCTTTCGATACCATCGACCATGGTATCCTTCTGGATAGGTTGTCTGGGTTAGGAGTTGGAGGCACTGCACTACAGTGGTTCCGCTCCTACTTGGATGGCTGATTCCAGGAGGTGGTGCTGGGGGATTATTGCTCTGTGCCATGGCAATTGTGCCATGGGGTTCCACAGGGCTCTATTTTATCCCCCATGCTGTTTAACATCTACATGAAACCACTGGGGGAGGTTATCCGGAGGTGTGGGCTGAGGTGCCATAAATATGTGGATGACACCCAGCTCTGTGGGCAGTTGGTTGACCACTGTGTGAACAGAATGTTGGATGAGATTGGCCCCTGGTCTGATCCAGCAGGGCTCTTTTTGTGCTCTTACGTTCTAAAATGCTGACCTAGAACCTTGTACAAGCCTTCAGGTTTCCCTGCACGTGCCTTCTTGTGCTTGGATAGTACTGCAACAGCACTCACCTCTGAACTTCAGAAATAGAGGGAGTGATTGACCATATGGGAGAAAATAGTCACTAATTTATTAAGAGATTATTATGATAATTGTTAGGCATCATTTGACATAAAAATCTGGTTCCATCTCTCTCTTCCCACCTTCAGCATTAGGCCTCTCACTGTCTCAGCTAGTTGATCCCATTCTCCCGGCATGGGTGACAAGGCCCTATACTTGACAAGATTGTCAACACAGCTCGACAATTGAGAAGTTATTGTTGGCTATCCCAAAGCGTTGGGTCCTACAATGATCCATATATCCCGGTCACCATGGAAGCACATGGAAATCACTAGGTGCAAACATATCCTTTGACCCTTTCACCCAGACAGAGCTGATTCTGTGGAGGAACCCTCCAATGAAAATTGGCTGCCAAGTGATCCTTTTGAAGGAATGGGTAAGCAGGGTGACTTACGTATATATCGACCCATCTGATCAACACAGAAGATGATGTAAGACAATGGAGCCAATTACAGCCCCAAAATAAAATTCCTCTGTGTCATCAATTAATAATAATTTACCTGAAGGATCAGGCCAGGTTACCTGAAGGATTGCCTCCTCCCATATGTGCCTGCCCGGACCTTAAGATCATCGTCAGCGGCCCTTCTCTGTGAGCCGCTGCCAAAGGAAGTGAGGCAGGTGGCTACTAGGAGGAGGGCTTTTTCTGCTGTGGCACCCCGGCTCTGGAATGAGCTCCCTAGTGAGGTTCGCCTGGTGCCTACATTGTATTCCTTTCGGCACCAGGTGAAGACGTTTTTATTTTCCCAGGCATTTTAGCTTTCTAAATTTTTAGCTTTGCTGTTTTAAATCTGTATTTTAAACTCCTGCACTGCTGCTAGATTTTATTGTGGTTTTAATGTTCTATATATTTTAAATTGTTTTATTGTGTGTTTGGTTTTAATTTTTGTAAACCACCCAGACAGCTTCGGCTATTGGGCGGTATAGAAATTAAATAAATAAATAAATAAATTCACCCAGCCCGGCGTTTCTCATGATGTACTCTGCATATAAGTTAAATAAGCAGGGCGACAATATACAGCCTTGTCGTACTCCTTTCCCAATTTGGAACCAATCAGTTGTTCCATGTCTGGTTCTTACTGTTGCTTCTTGGCCCTCATACAGGTTTCTCAGGAGACAGGTAAAGTGGTCTGGTACTCCCATCTCTTTAAGAATTTTCCACAGTTTGTTGTGATCCACACAATCAAAGGCTTTAGCGTAGTCAATGAAGCAGAAATAGACATTTTTCTGGAATTCTCTTGCTTTCTCCATGATCCAACTAATGTTGGCGATTTGATCTCTAGTTCCTCTGCCTCTTTGGAACCCAGCTTGTACTTCCGGTAGTTCTTGGTTCACATACTGCTGAAGCCTAGCTTGTAGGATTTTGAGCATCACCTTGCTGGCATGTGAAATGAGTGCAATTGTACGGTAGTTTGAACACTCTTTGGCATTGCCCTTCTTTGGAATTGGAATGTAAACTGACCTTTTCCAGTCTTGTGGCCACTGTTGAGTGTTCCAAATTTGTGGGCATATTGAGTGCAGCACTTTAACAGCATCATCTTTTAGGATTTTAAATAGCTCAGCTGGAATACTGTGATCTCTGCTAGCTTTGTTGTTAGTAAAGTCTAAATTCTTGGATAAATTTCTGCATGAGCTACTCGCTCTGCCATCTGATTATTTACTTGATATTGAGCATGCATACCATGTTCCAAGTCCAGTTCGTGGCATTAAAGGGACTGCCTATACTGTTATCGTTCATTTGCAAGAGTTTCTAAAAATAAATCATACGTTGTATTTGGCAAGAGAAGTGGGAGAACTTTTGGGCGGGCCAACACGAGACAAAGTTGTGTTATTTCCGGATTACACTAAAGAAATCGCTGACAAAAGAGGCAATTTACCAAGGCAAGAAATCAGGCAAGACAATCAATCTGCAATATCATATCAAATATCCTGCTACATTTTGCATTCTTTTTGAAGGCCAGATGAAAAAGTTTTTAAATCATGAAATGGCGGAGGCTTGGCTAGCCGGTGTTCAAAGTAAGGCATGGGAGACATCTTCCCCAGCCTCATGAGCTGGGAACTTTTCAATTATTGTTGTTTTTCAGATTTGTTTGGGTTATAAGGTCCGTGCAGTATGCCAGTCCATAGGACTGTTTGCATACTATCTAAAATATAAATAGTATAAAATTTATTAGTGATTTTTTATTATTATTACTTATCCTTTTTAATTTCCTTCCTTTTTATTATTATTACTATCATTATTATGAGACTATGATTAGTAATGAGGCCGCGGTGGCTTAGTGGTTAAGACGCTGAACTGCAGACCGGAAGGTCAGCAGGACAGCAGTTCAAGACCCGAGCGCTGCGTGACGGAGTGAGCTCCCATCTTCAGTCCCAGCTCCTGCCAACCTAGCAGTTCGAAAGCAAGAAATTGCAAGTAGATAAATAGGTACCACTTTGGCGGGAAAGGTAACAGCATTCCATGCACCTTGGTGTTCAGTCATGCCGGCCACATGACCACGGAAGCGTCTTCTGGGAGCGCTGGCTGTTCGGCTTAGAAATGGAGATGAGCACCACACCCTAGAGTCGGACACGACTGGTTGGGGACACCTTTACCTTTTTATGATTAGTAATATTTTTGGCTGGTTAAATTGTTAAGCTTTACTATTATATGTTAACTGAAGGGCAATATATGGTTATTGGAAATGAATTGTAGGCTTACTCCCTTGCTATAAGACTGGTGATATGATATTGAAATGTAAGGTTGATTATCTATGCTGTACTGAATTGTAACATTGGCAATGTTATAGGTATAACTTTTAAGTAGAATGGTATTTGAAGTTTGTGTGTAATGGAGTTTAAATTTAATCCTTTTAAGTAACTTTTTTATATTTTTTCTTTTTCTTTCTTGCTTTCTTTTCCTTCTTCAGTTTTTTTTCTTTTTCGTTATTGCTGTGTCCTCCTAAGAATACTGTATTGTTGGAAACTGTAGATAATGACTAGGTTGTTGGTACTGTTTATTTCATTTATAAAGATAAAAAATAGAATTAAACGTTTTTGTGTTTTTTTAAGTAACTGAGCATTTTATACTGAACATCTCAAGCTGCCTTAAACTGAAAATGTTGGTCAATTTCATTTAGTACTGTTATTCCTTCTAAGGGCGAACACAGTAATGAGTGCCAACAGAAATGGAGTTGTTGTTGTTGTTCAGTCGTTCAGTCGTGTCCGACTCTTCGTGACCCCATGGACCATAGCACGCCAGGCCTTCCTGTCCTGCGCTCTCTCCCGGAGTGTGCTCAAGTTCATATTCATTGCATCCGTGATGCTATCTAGCCATCTCATCCTCTGCCGTCCCCTTCTCCTTTTGCCTTCAGTCTTTCCCAGCATCAGGGTCTTTTCCAGGGAGTTTTCTCTTCGCATTAGGTGGCCAAAATATTGGAGCTTCAGCTTCATTATCTGTCCTTCCAATGAGCAGTCAGGGTTGATTTCCTTTAGGATGGACTGATTTGACCTCCTTGCAGTCCAGGGGACTCGTAAGAGTCTTCTCCAGCACCACAGTTCGAAAGCATCGATTCTTCGGCGCTCAGCCTTCCTTAAAGTCCAGCTCTCACAGCCATACATTACTACTGGGAAAACCATAGCTTTGATTAGACGGACCTTTGTCGGCAAGGTGATGTGAGACCGCAAACCAAAAGGAGATATGTATCCCAACTGCTCAAAACACAACAAACAATGAACTGAGATGTACCACAAATTATTGCAATTAAAAACTCTAAAGAATTTTTTTTTTTTTGCTGGAATCTTTATACTAAAATTATTTTCTAGAACAACACAGATTAAAATGATCAATACAACCACAATATGAAATAATATAAAATGACCAAACGCGTTTTGACACAGGTCTTCCTCAGTGGGCAAACTACAAAAAACAACATTTTTTATTTATATTCACAGGTTTATTTATTTATTTCTGTTAAGTATTTGTTTTATTGTTTGTATAAAAAAAATTGTAGTTTTTTACTACAAATCCAATCTTACACCGACTGGGTTCACCTGATCATGGAGAAGGAAAGAAGCCATGGTGGCTTATTTCCCCTGCTGTGTATGCTGGTCATGTGCAGGAGGGATTTGCATCATTAACCTTGCCATATCATGCAAACCCAGTGAGGCTGGCTTATTGCCATGGTTCTGGGTGGCTTTTTAATCACAGCAACAGGCCCCCCTCACTGGGGGTCGCAAACTGTGCTGGTGATGGTAATTATGCAAAAGAGAGAGAGATAGAGAGAAGGCAGGGGAGATGGGGAGAGGAGATGGGCAAGGAGGTGTTGGAATAGTGATGGCAGGGGATCACACACACCCGAAGTGCAAGCTAAAGGTTAATTCGGAGTTTGTTCTGTAGTGGTAATGGTTTCATTCCACTAGAAGCCTAGCCTGATTTGCTCTGTTGTGTTATATCTATGCTTATGACTCAGTAAAGTTTGCCAAGCCCTTCACAAAGCCGAAGTGTGCTTTATTCAGCCACTTCTGCTAACAGGAGGAAGATACTCCTTAAGTAAATATGTGTCACCCCATCAATCCAAATTTTAAGTTATGTTTATTTATGTATTACCACATTTCTATACCTCTCGTTAACCATTTTTCCATGACCTCTCTCTGAATACTTTGCAATCTGCACACAGTAAATACCAGTGCTTCATTGTTCCTTAACAATAATAATAATTGTTATACAGACAAGTGAAGGTTTAGCGCCTAACATCTGGTGTCTCTGGTTGCTAAGTAGCACACTTCTGGGCACGTTGGGGGAGCTATTTCCCTCATGGCCACGGAAGAATCTTTCAAGAGCAAAAGTTGGAGCAGCAACAGCAACAAAATCTAAGAACTGGGGAGAGGACATTTTAATATTGTCACCTTCCCGATAACTTCATCAATCACCACCACTGTGTGTGTGTGAATCTTGTATTGTTTCATGTTTTTCCATTGTTTCTTATTGTCATCTGCCAGGAAGGCATGTTGCTGGGCAGTAAAGTGGCATACACAGATTTCAAATAAATAAGTAAATAAATAATTTCTAAGTTTAAAAAAATCATCCAGCTCAAAATGCCACTTAAACATGCCACAGGGTGGCATTTTCCTGTCATTCTGTCCTGTACCCATTCTTATGAAAGCACAACTATGTGCCAAAATCAGGACTACCATGTCAAATTCAGTGCAAAGCTGGAGACAGATAATAGCATTTGTAAGAGTGTAGACGACACGGAGGATAACCTATCAATGGCTACTCGTCATGATGTTTATATATTACCTCCAGTATTGGAGGCAGTATGCCTGTGTATACCAGTTGCTGTTCAACATGAGCAGGAGGGTGCTATTGCACTCATGTCCCACTTGTGGGCTTCCCACTAGTGTCTGGTTAGCTTCCCATAGGTATCTAATGGCCCTCGTGTGAACAGAATGCTGTCCTCGCATGGTTCTTCTTATGTTCTTCAGGTAGTTTGAGAGAGAGCTGGAGAGGATTCAGAGGAGGGCAACGAAGATCATCAGGGAACTGGAAACAAAGGCCTATGAGGAGAGACTGAAAGCACTGGGCACGTTTAGCCTTGAGAAGAGAAGATTGAGGGGAGATAGGATAGCGCTCTTCAAGTACCTGAAAGGTTGTCACAGAGAGGAAGGCCAGGATCTCTTCACAATCATCCCAGAGTGCAGGACACGGAATCATGGGCTCAAGTTCCAGGAAGCCAGATTCCGGCTGAACATCAGGAAAAGTGTCCTGACTGCTAGAGCAATACGACAATGGAACCAATGACCTAGGGACGTGGTGGGCTCTCCCACACTGGAGGCATTCAAGACGAGGCTGGACAGCCACCTGTCAGGGATGCTGTGACTTGGATTCCTGCATTGAGCAGGGGGTTGGACTCGATGGTCTTATAGGCCCCTTCCAACCCTACTATTCTATGATTCTATGAGAGCTACCACATCTCAAGATACTATCTTTGGGTAGTATCCAACTGTGTGATTCCACAAGCACAAATGATGCTGTGCTAGTGGAAACTAGGTTCCAAACGATGCAGATGAAGAGAATCCAACTAAAGTTACATTTTCAAAAGCAGTTGCACAACCATTTGTGCAAGTGCAATGCACAAGGGTTTGTGCGATGACAAGATTCAGTGGAGCTCCACTAGTGTTATTTGAATCTGCAGAATGACACCACTGGATACTGCCTACAGATCTCCTTTGCCCCACAGCTACTTCTGGCCAATAGATCTTGCAGACTTTGGAAACAAATAACAAATGCTTGAACCATCTCACTAGAGGCAAAAGTGAGATGAGGATGTACATCGATCTCTCTTTTGAACCTTCAGCTTTCTGAAAAATGGTCACATCTCCAGCCTTATGGGAGTGCATGGTCATCACTGACCCACATCTCTGTCTGCATCTGACTGATAAAGCTTAGCTAAGCAACTCTCATGACATGCAGTCGTCACGTTCCATGTTGCACTGACACTGCTCCATTTCATTGCAGGACCACTATTTGCTGAGCTGGAGAAATGTTGTGTGTGATGATATCCCATCACAGGTCTTGCATCATTCATTCATTCATTCATTCATTCATTCATTCATTCATTCCATTTCTATACCACCCAATAGCCAAAGCTCTCTGGGCGGTTCACAAAAATTAAAACCACAGAGTGCAGCATAAAACAATATAAAATATGAAAGCTTAAAACCACACTATAACAGTACAACCAGAATAAAGCCTAGCAGCAATGCAGAGATTTAAAATACAGATTTAAAACACCAGAGATAAAAGATTAGGAAGCTAAAATGCTAAAATACTGGGAGAATAAAAAGGTCTTCACCTGGCACCAGAAGGAGAACAATGTAGGCGCCAGTGAGCCTCTGTAGGGAGCTCATTCCACAGCCAGGCTGCCACAGCAGAAAAGGCCCTCTTGGTAGCCACCTGCCTCACTTCCTTTGGCAGGGGCTCACGGAGAAGGGCCACTGAGGATGATCTTAAGGTCCGGGCAGGCACATATGGGAGGAGGCGATCCTTCAGATAACCTGGACCCCAGCCGTTTACGGCTTTGAATGCTAATACCAGCACTTTGAATCGGGCCCAGAAATGGACTGGCAGCCAGTGCAGCTGGAAAAGTACTGGCATGATCTCGTTGGCCAGTCCCCGTTAACAATCTTGCTGCCCTGTTTTGGATGAGCTGAATGTTCTGGACCATTTTGAACACTACCAAGAAGTTGCAGTGGGAGGCACAAGTCAGCTGCCCTCATGAATCTCCTAGAACCTCAGGTCTGGGGGTCAAATCCTGTCTACCTGGGGTCCCAATCCAGCCCTCTGGGGTTCCCCAGATGGCCACACACCCTTCTCCTGGCCCCAGCTTTTCCCAGCTTTTGTGCAGCTCCCCCCCCCCATTCTAAAAGGTTGAAATGCCCCTTCTAAGGCTTAGGTGTTGGCACTAAGACCTTGAAGCTACCATGTGCTAGTGGGGTTTGCTTTGTTTTGTTTTGTTTTGCCATAGCCCCTGCCCACTACTGGAATGCAGCCCCCGAGAGCTTCCCTGAAATGGAATGCAGGCCTTGGCTCAAGATGAAAGAGGTTTCCCACCCATGACCTGGAAAGTGCAGTTAGGTTTGCTTCCACACCTTGGATAGCTCCTTTAGAGTTCCAACTGGTTCTGATTGAAACCTACAGTGGATTCACCACCCAACTGACAACAGAGCCACAAGCCCCCACTGTTTGACAACCGCCTGTTCTTATGATCCAAAGTATTTGGCAAAATCAGGAGGTTTATTGGGACCCTGGTAAACCACCATTCATGGCGGCTGGGCTTCTGTTGGCTTAATAGCCAACAGCTTTCCCCAACCTGGTGGCCTCCAGATGTTTTGGACTACAACTCCCAGCATTCCTGAACATTGGCCATGTTGGCTGGGGATGATGAGAGTTGAATTCCAAAACATCCAGAGGCCATCAGTTTGGAGAAGGCTAGCTTAGTGCATGCATGAGGATTTCTAATGCCAGCTCAGCTCCTGCATGCATGGAACTCCGTATGAATCTAGCAGCCCCATACGAGCGCCAGCACTGCCGTGATTTATGTTCGGTTTCCTAGAAAATTGTAAATAACAATGGTAAAGAACAGGTACAAATATTGGCACATTTCTCTTTGTTTTAGCGTGATTCAGATCCTCCACTTTATAAGATGACAAGGCAGATTTGCTTGAAATTAGTTTGTTTAGGAAGCAAGCTTTAAAAAAAGAAAGAAAAGGTAATAATGAAACACACACAGTGAGAGAGAGAGAAAGAGAGAGAGAGAGGGGGAGAGGGAGAGGGAGAGGGAGAGGGAGAGGGAGAGAGAGAGAGAGAATCTTTTCTTGCATTTATGGAACTCTTGTTGCTAGGGGTATTTTAGATCTCTCTTCGAAAGCTGTCATTTCTCTAAGTAGAAAAGAAAATGCACTTTCCTATCCATTTGTGTAAACCATAATTTCCTACTGTTCTCACTGCAAATTCATAATGGGAATTGCAAAGAGAGAAACTCATCTTGGAATTGCAAGAGAGACCAGCAAAGCCCTATTGTGTGTTTGGCACCAGGGGAGGAGTGAAGGGGGGGGACAACGTGGCTTCTGAAATACATAAAAATGCCTACTGCTGTAGCTGTCATTGTCAAATCAGTTTCAATTTAGGAGGGTCATGCCATTATTTTTTTTTCCTAATCTTACACAGATAGGAGCCTGCGGGTAGCTGCAAAGCTACGGATGGCAGAAACGGCTGAGTCTGCAGGAAGCCACTTTGCTTTTGGATTTTCTGGGCTCTTGTCAAGCCACGTTAGTGATGAATACCAGCAATGATTTAATATTGCTCAATGCTCGGCTGTGTTAACAGCAATATTGCAAGTAATGCTATTAATATAACGATGCATTAGGAACCGCAGCACCTTCCAGCGCTGTTGGCTGCAGCAAATTGGAAGCAAAAGTGAAGGGTGAGGAACAGTCAGGGCGTATCTGTACTACAAATGTATCTCAGTTTTATACCACTGCAACTGTCATGGCTTCTCTGCCACCAACACACACAAAGAATCCTGGGAATTATAGTTTGGTGAGGTGTTGAACATCCATTGTTAAAGGCCCTTAAGGCCTGTTCTGCCATTCACAGAACTACAGAGCCGGTGTGGTGTAGTGGTTAGGGTGTTGGACTTAGACCTGGAAGACCCGGGTTCAAGTTCCCACTCAACATGAAGGTCACTATGTAACTTTGGGCCAGTCACTGACTCTCAACTTAGCCTAACTCATAGGGTTGTTGCTGTGATGATAAAATGGGGAGGAGAATTATGTACATCTCCTCCTCATTTTATTCTTGGAGGAAAAGGTGGGATATAAAAATAACAAATAATGTAACAAATAGTTTGTTCTTTGACTCCAGGCTTCATCCCTTGTATCTGCTTCCTGGCTTCTCCCCCACTTCTTCATTTCCTCATTTCTTCACCCTGGCTCTGTCTGACAGCTGTCTTCAGCTCAGACCTGACAGTACCTCTGGCTGCAATCCTAAAAACACTTACCTAGGAGCAATCCCCATTGAATTCAATGGGACTTACTTCAAAACAGTCATGCCTAGGATTGCACCATAGGTTGATGCTGTAGATATACACCCAGAGGCAACAGTAGCACGTATTTCTCCCCTCTGGAAATAATTTGCTCCCTCTCTTTCTCTTTTGGGGCATGTAACTGGAAGAAGGCTCAGAACAATGCATCTAGTTATCACTGCCCATGTTTCCCTTTGGAGGTTGGCCAAGAACAGTGAGTCAAACACTGTTTTGTCAATGCCATTTGTGATTATTCGTCTCCCTTTGCTATTAAACCTGTACCAAAAAGACACCCCACACCCAACCTGCATTGTATTACTCATTCTGTTATTCAAAGCCAAATGCCATGGGGATGTGGTAAGAAAACCTTGTGTTGTGAACTCTGGGTTATATTCAACATTATGCTAGTTGAAAATCACTAGAGTTGCCATTAAAAACATAAGACCATAAGAAGAGCCCTGCTGGATCAGACCAAGGGTCCATCTAGTCCAGCATTCTGTTCACACCATTGCCAACCAGCTCCCAAGGGAAACCCACAAGCAGGGCATGAGTGCAACAACAGCATCCTGCCCATGTTCCCCAGCAACTGATATAGGCTTGCTGCCTCTGATACTGGAGGTAGCATATAGGCTTGCTGCCTCTGATACTGGAGGTAGCATATAGCCTCCAAGACTAGTAGCCATTGATAGCCCTATCATAAGAACATAAGTTGAGCCATGCTGGATCAGACCAAGGGTCCATCTAGTCCAGCCTTCTGTGCACACAGTGGCCAACCACCTGTGGACCAGGAAACCACAAGCAGGACGTAAGTGTGATAACACCCTCCAACTTGTATTTCCTGTTGTTCTAGTGCAAGCAAGTCAAATGAAGTTGTAGTGAGTTGTGTAACACCTTGTGTGCTTGTGCAACACCTTATGCAATGCCTTGCGCAACATCTTCCACCACAGCTTTTGCCATGCCTTGTGCAACAACTTGCACAAACAGCTTGTGAAACATGTTGTGCAACTGCTTACACAACCACTTGTACAAAACTTGCACAATGGCTTGTGCAACCCAAACTGCAATATCTGGTGCAATAGCTGGTACAACAGCTTTCACAAGTAGAATCAAAGTATAGGATCTGACACTTGCACAAGGATAAAAAAGGGGGGTTCCACAAGCGAGAGAAGCTTTGCATGAGTGGAATGACACCATTGGACATAAACCTCTGTGTCATCCTAATAAAGAGGTGATTATGAAGAATACCTAATTTTCAGCACAATCCTATACATCAGACATAACTTCCATTGAGTTCAATGGAGCTTATTCCCAGGTAAATGGTATAGGATCGCAGCCTTATTTTCCCAAGATGGGAATTCAAGAAAAGGAAGAAAAATACAGTCAGGAATATGTCATCTAAACAATGGTTTTCAAAATGTCTGCCATTAAGCAAGCTTCATTCCAGATTTCCTTCTTGTTAGGAGCTGACTGGAGGACCCACAGCTGTGTACACCACATGGCCATTGGCTCATGTCAAAAAGAAGGGCTATATGAGCTTCCTGTACAGACTGGGACTTGGCCTATGCAATGATGGTCTTCCCTGGTTCCCAGCTACAACTCCCATCATGATCCCCATAAGTTCCTGGCTCTCACTCAACTCTGATAGTTTTACGCTGAGGCACCTTACCTGCTTGCTGTAGAACCCCAGCACATTGCAAAGCATTCTGGACTATGTTCTATGGGACACCCTCAGTTTACACAGGATACTGGCTACCCTGTGGGGCCTCACAGTTGTCAACAGGGATATTATTTGATACTTTGATTGTTAGTGTTACCATCCCACAGCTTCCCCAATGTGTAGTAGGGGTGATCGCACAACCATCTCCACATGTTGAGAGAATGAGAGGGGTGGGGGGGTTGTAGGGCCACCATAGAACTGCTTCCCTACCGTCCATGCATTCAGCCAGCATGAGAAAGGGGTCTATGTGTGTAGCAGTGGAGGCTGGTGGCTTCGACGTCAGTGGGGCGGTGAATCCGCTCCGGGTTTCAGTCAGAACCAGTCAGAACTCTACAGGACCTCTCCAAGGTGTTTCACATCTCCCATCTAGCAGAAATGCAGGGTCTGGAGAGTGGAGGCAAAGATTGCCTCTGCACTCCAGCCACCCTGCATTGGATACTTGGCAACCTCAGAGTTCGGATCTTCATAGGATTGCACCCTAAGGGGCCATTAAAGGACAATTCATCACTAATCACCCAATCACACTCAACAGGAGGCAATAATGGTGGCAGAAGCTAGACACAGGAAGCATTTCATTAACATTACAAGGGACCTTGCTGAGTGGGACTTAATTGGGAGTAAACATGATAGAAGAATTTTGACCATGGGAAAGGGCATTGCTGGATAACATCAGTCTATAATAAGGGCTGTGTGAGACCTCTTTTTTTATTTTGCTTCCCTCTGAATGCAGCAAAGCAATGCCTCAGCAAGGTGAACAGGCCCTAGTGTGGAAGCAAGCGACCTTTCTCTAAGAAGGAAAAGTTTCCAAGCAGCCATGCATTGCAGGGAGGGGATGATCAAGCTGGCAGGCCTGCCATTTTTCATCTTCGCCTAGGAAAAGCTTCCTAGGAACCCCAGCATATCCCCCAGAACATGGTGTCAAGGGCTCCTTGGAGGCTTCTCTCAGTCTAATCCAGTAGCCAAGTCCAGACACAGACAAAGGGATTCTTTTCAAAGCTTTATTCTTCTTTTACAACTTAACCACTATACCATTTGCAACTAGATCTGAGCAGCACCGAACCTATGCCCTAAGTTGGAACAGTTGGTCCCCGTTTGAAAGGGAATTACTGGCAGACCCCTGAACTTAAGGACTAGGGAGAGTCCCTCCCCTTTTCCCTTGGATCCTCTGGGCGCAGCCATTGTTTGCACGCCAACCGGGCACTACGCCTCCTTTCCGCGCCCTCCATCTGGCGCCGCTCTCTGCGTCGGTGTCGCATGTCCACCAAGTTTGCTATCCGCTCTTTGTTACTCCCAGGACTGCTATCTAAGCTAGGAATGTTGGTGGGAGGAATCTCCGTCAGCTGTTGACCCTGGAAAAGAGGAGCGCGCTCCCCTCCCAGGAGCGACTGCTCTTTCTCAGAATCAGAACTACTCTGGGATTCGATGGGCTCAGTGTCCACCCTGACACATGGTTTTAAAAGCACTGGAATTAGAAACTCACCTTCAAATCCCTGTGCTGCGTTTTCAGATGGACTTGGGGGTGGGGAGCCTAAACACACTTATTGGGGCTGGGGTAGGCAGCATGTGGCTCACAAGCCAAATGTGACCCCCTGTCCTTTTTTTGTGACTCCACCACCACCCCAAATTGCTGCCACGCCACCCAGTTGCTATAGAAGGAGCAAAAAAACACATCTTTGCTTTGAAACAACATAGAGACATAGGAAAATGCCTTATACTATGTCAAACCATGGGTCCATCTAGCCCAGTATTATTGACACTGACTTACAGCAATGGTACTCTAGGAATTCAGTCAGGATTCTTTCCTAGCCCTACCGGGGGCTACTGGGGATTGAACCTGGCACCTTCTGCATGCAAAGCAGGTGCTCTACCACTGAGCTACGGCCCTCCCAGTTGTGATTGCACCTTGTTTTAATGCAAAACTGTGGTCCCCCAGAGCTTCAGCAACAATTAAATAGCAGCAATTTGGGAGGGGGGCCTGCATCCCACCCCTGTGGGTTCCAAGGGGTAGAAATTGGCCTCCAGACTCTCCGAAGCTGCCCTCCCCTGTATTAGGGAGTAATTCCCATTGGATACACTGAGATGTACTTTCATGTAAACATGCATGAGATAGAGCTGTTGCTCATGTCAGCTTGGAAAAAAGGAGGGTAAAGGGAGACCTGATAGAGGTATGCAAAATGATGCATGATGCGGAGAATATGGATTTTTCTCCCTCTCTCAGAATACTAGAACCCAGTAGGGTCATCCCATGAAGCTGATTGGTGGGAGATTCAGGACAGATAAAAGGAACACTTCTTCACACAGCGCATAGTTAAACTATGGAATTTGCTACCACAGGGTGTAGTGATGGCCACCAATTTGGATGGCTTTAAAAGGGGGTTAGACAAATTCCTGGAGGAAAAGGCTATCAATGGTTACTAGTTCTGATGGCTATGTGCTACTTCCAGTACCTGGGGCAATCAGCATATGTACACCAGTTGCTGGGGAACATGGGCAGGAGGGTGCTCTTGCACTCCTGTCCTGCTTGTGGGTTTCCTGTTGCCAGCTGGTTGGCCACTGTGTGAACAGAATGCTGGACTAGGTGGACCCATGGTCTGATCCAGCAGGGCTCTTCTGATATTCTCATATCTAAGAGCAAATGCATTTGTGCCTTGCAAGGGAAATCCATGCTGCAAGGAGAGTCACAATGATGGGGGTGATGTGGGATGCGATGTGCACAATGAATTGCCGTTCCCACCTTGCTATCAATAAGCCGCATCAAGACTTCATAATCACAGTGTTTAATTAAACAACAGAGGCAAGGGCCTCTGCATTAATAATGAGGCCCAGCACTTCAGCATGTCAGGCTAAATACAGCTTTAAATTAATAATGGAGCACCGCAGCATTAGTGAGAAAACGAAATCTTATTAACAACTTAATAAAGTCCTTTATTTGCCAAAGTTCTCACATCCAGGGAACGGAAGGATGAAAAACATGCTTGCAGGTGACGGCTGTGGAAGGGGATAACCCACTATGTAATTCCATTTTCTCAAGCTAGAATTCCTCCAGACGGAGACTGTGCTGAAAGTGGGAATACCACGAGGCAAAGGCAAGGCAGTCACATCCAGTGAGCACCTTTTGAGCATCAATAAAGCTTGCAGAGGGGCAGTCAGGGGGATTGTTCAGGTGTTGTTCTGAATGAGGGAAGTAGGGGAAATTTGTTCAGTTCACATTTTAACACAGACCTCTGTACTTTCTCACTTTCGAACCAATACACAAACCAAAACATCGTAATCCTTCAAAATTCACACTTCTCTGAATTTGGCAGTGGAGTTCTCCAGTTTAAAAATGCATACAAAAAGGCATATATTTTGGGAACGTGCACACATAAAAAGATGTATGTTCGTGAAAGTAGTATTCAAATAATACATTCTGGAAGGAACATGGCTTGTAAAAAATAATACAGCAAAATTGCACACAAAAATGCATGGATTAGGGGGGAAAGTGCACAAAAATGTATATGAATTTTCATGAGTTCAAAAAAAATAATCACAGAATTTGAGATGAACTGAACTGAAGATTGGAAGCAAATGAGAAACTCAGAGAGCAGACCTGTGGCCCTGAGACAGCATCTCAGGTACCATAAGATGCTGAAGCTTTCCCCCTCCAAGGCTGTAAATAATGCTGCAACCTCAGAGGGGGGAATCCAACTAGGGTTTCCCCACCACTTCTCATCCCACCTCTCCAAGCCACGACAGAAAGCTCTGTGGTGGCTTCCTCTCCCAAGGTTGGTGTCACAATCCCAGGAGAGGAGTATGGGCATACTGGGGGCAGGCAAGCGAGAGGAGAGGGGAAAGATTGGATCTACAAGCATCTCAGTTAGGGATGTCAGAGAAATCCACAAGGGAACCAAATGAGTTCAGATTTTCATGAATCTGACCTGCAGATTCCGCAGGGGACCGACTTTCCCCTTGTTGGGCAGATTCTGTGGACTTACTGACCATTTTTCTAACTTTCCCAAACATGCAAAATATTTAAAAACCCAGCCAAAAATGTGCATTTCCCTGATAGTCATGAAAATGCACATTTGGGGGAATTTGCGCATTTGCGCAAATTCGGAAACACAAAAATCCAATTCTGTTGATGGGCAGATGACGGAACAAAAGAGGCCTGACAATCAATGAAACACAGATGGAAGGGATGTGACACAGTCCATACATCCCTAATCACAGCTCTGCTCACAGCAATGTAGGTGAGCTAGACAGACTTAGAGGCCCCTCGAGTGAAACCAGTACAAATGGAGGATAGAGAGACTTTAAAAAGCCTCATCTTGCACCTCCCACCCTGCAAAGCTCTTGCCAGCAGGGCTTAGGATGGACGGGCCATCTAAGGAGCATCAGTCCTGTAGGACTGAGCTCTGAGGGCTTCTTCACACGGAGCTTTTATCCTGAGATTGCTCACTTATGGAGGTTTGTGGGTCCTTTTAATGACATTGTCAACCTCCAGGGCACATCCAGAGGTATTTCCTGGTTATTCCATCTCAAAAAGATCCGGAAATAATGAACTATCTATTTAAGTCGGGATGTTGCGCTATTAAAACAGCCACTAGATGGCACTGTTTCATTGAGTTCTATGGAACCTTAAAAACAAAATGGTTCCCCTCTCAACAATCATGTCATCGCCACCTGGGAGCCCACTGTAAACATGGAAAGGCTCCACAATGGGAGGACTGCAGGTTTTTTCTTTAATGTAACAGCAGCCCAAGAGAGACTGAAATGGACAGATTCATCCATCCCTACTCCAAATGCACACAGAGGGGGAAACCAGATCTCACTTGCCAGCCCTGCTTCCTACAGATATTTGGAATAATGCCAGAGAGAGAGAGAGAGAGAGAGAGAGAGACATTGGTTTGTTTGTGTAAGTATTTACACCCTGCTTTTCAAGGCAACAAGCCTCCTAGATACAGATTGCGACATAGCTAGACGAGTACATATGCCATTTTCAAAGAACACAAATTTGGTTTTTAAAGAACCAAACCATTCCCTGAGTCTGTGACTCATTTTCCAGGACTTGAACAAATATGTTGGGGAAGTTTAGGAGGAGATGGGGGATCCTGCTTCAGAGCAAAACTGTGGACTGGATCATCTTAGAGATTGCCCAAAGGAGATTGCCAGGGGGTGGTCCAGTCACGTCATCATTGGGAACACGGCATCAGTAGCTACCCTGAAGTTGTTATCTTTCATGGGCATGAGGATGCAACCATCATAACAACTATTAACGTTTGTAAACAACAACAACAACAACATGACCCTGAAATCTAAAGGTCTTCTTAGAGGACACCATCACCCACATCCCAGACTGCATGATCGAATCCTGCCCTACCCTCCCATGTATTTAAAAAAAAAAATAACACATGTTCTTACCAGCAGCTGGAATTGCTGTGAAAGATGTTTCTATTGGCACTGAAAACTGGGTTCAGATGAGTTATGGAGTGCGTTGGGGCTCAGATCCCACCTCAGCCTTGTATTCAGTCTTTGAGGCAGATTATTTGTCCTTTGCCATGCCTCCCATGACAGCCATTTTGTGGTGGTGCCCAGGACAGTTTCTCAAATTGCCGAATGTGTTCATGGCCCCAAAAAGGTTGCTTGCCCTTGGAATAGAAGAAGATTCTGTGGGATGCTTACAAACTGTACACTCATAAGCTGTAGTATAGATGCAGTCAGGGAACTGCCAACTGAGGAGTCCGCAGTTGTACAGACAGAGCCTACATGGGCATAGTTTGTTTGCATGTGCATCAACTCTTCCAGGTATTATGCTGCACATGCATACTTCTGCCATGGCTGCAGTGAGCCAGCAGAGTTAGGGAGGGGGGGTTGGTAAATCCACCATGGATTCTTTTTCCCCTGCCCAATTAGGATGGCACTGCAAGGCTGAAATCCTGAACCCACTTACTTGGCAGTAAGTTTGAGTAAACACATAAAGGATTGTGCCACCAGACAACTGAATTCATACATTGGCTGCCTCTTGATAGTGATGTCCATCACCAGGAAATCTGGCCCTATTTGGGTTCTTCATGGTGTCCCTGATTTGGCTTGCATTTGAGAGCTGAGGCACAGGTTTCTTCCCAAAATTCAAGAACTTTGGGGGTTTTGTAAAATATTTCTGTAAAAAGCTATCTGCACAAGTTACGCAAAAGTTGGCCGTAATTTGCACAAATTTCATCTGCAATTTGTGTAATTTGCGTAAATTACACTTGCAATTTGCATATATTGCTTTCTACACAAATTTTAAAAGAACAGAAATCCATGAACTGGCCAGACTTGAAACAGATCAATTCAGGCCATCTCACGTGAAAGCAAGCCAAAGTCTGGGGACCCAAGCTGATGAAAGTTCGGTGAGCTTCACACACCACACAACCTCAGATGGATTCCTCGGACACCCGTACCTCTCAAACCAAGGGCCCTGCTAAGGATGTCAGGGGAATCCATGACAGATTCAAATGAGTTTGGATTTCTACAAATTTCACCCACAGATTCCACAATGGTGCGGCTTTTTTCAAGTTGCATGGATTCCACAGACTTACAGACTGTTTTTTTTTTACTTCCCAGAGTTGTATGCAAATCTAGTTGTACAAAAATATGAAAGTTGCTGGAAAATACACTAATATAAAAACCATTTCAAACATACACACACAAGCACAGCATTTTAGCAATCTTTTTGTGTGTGTACTCCACTCATTGACTGTACGCTGAGCTAAGAAAATATGCAAAATGCTACGTGCCACTGAACATTCCTTAAATTATGGCAGACCTTTTTTGCCATAATTTACGGGGGGGGGGGATCCGAATCCTTCAATTACTGCAATGCTCCAATTTAACCAGCAGAGGGCTCTACAAGGTGATTGGATCTCCTTCCTTCCATTCAGTTCCAGGCATGCTTCAAATAAATTACTACAAATAAATTGCCTCAAATAAATTACTACTAATTACTGTCTCATTAATTATTCCAAAGGCATTTATCAAAGAGGGGACAATGCTTCAATTCTTCTTTCCTTTCCGGACAGGACAAGGTGTTTGGAAGAACCCTCTGGGTGTTGGGGGCGTCCTTTTTGTGCTTCTTTATATATGCAGGAGAGAAGATGGGGCAGTGATCACCAGAAATTCAGGACCAGTGCTCTTCTAGGAATTGTGGAGCAGCAGAACGTATTATCATAGATGCTGTAATGTTGCCACCTAGTGGAAGGAAAAAGATCACCATAGGTTTCAGATCTGTATCCTTAAGAGTCAAAAGAATGAGGTGTGCCCTCGTATTTGATCTCCCGCAGCTGGTGAGCTTGTGTGGTGTAGCGATTAGGGTGTTGGACTAGGACTGGTCAGATCAGAGTTCAAATCCCTACACAGCCAGAAAATTCAGAGGGCAACCTCAGGCCAGACTCTGTATGTGTGTGTTTTTGTGTCTAGCCTACCTCACAAGGTTGTTGTGAGGATAGAATGGGGGTGGGGAGAAAACCATGTATGCCCACCCTGGAGTTCCTTGGAGGAACAATGGGATTAAAATGTAACAAGTAAAAAGTATTTATTTATTTATTGCATTTCCATACTGCGTTTCAGAAATCAACCAAGGTGGTTTACACACATTCCAGTTTAAGTGTTACTCACTGCAGTGTGAATCAACCACAGAGGGAAAAGCAGTCCTGTGGCAAGTACCTTCTAAACCAGCCCCAGTACTATTCTGTGGCACCAGGGAGATCTGTTTTAAGGTTCATGATTTAGCAGATGAAATTAATAGTGAGGCTAGAAGAAATGGCCACCTCAGGTGGTTGATTTGGGGTGCCACTAAAGACAGCAGACAGATCTGACCAAGAGGGCCCAGTCCATCGGGGTGCACTCCTTCATCTGCTTCACTGAGATGAATGAATGTGCTCAATGGATTACCTGCCTCAGGTCTTTGGCTTGCCCTGTGTGCAGAGTTGCCATCCAGGGCCTTTCGCTCTCACTCAATCTTACACTAAATGTAAGAGATCGGGAAGTTCCTGGTTTCAATCTTATCTCTGCCACAGAAGTGCAACCTTGGCTAAGGTGGCCTTGGCTAAGATGCTCGCTCTCTCTCTCTCCAACCCCCATCTGCAATAGGAGGACAATAATATTTATGTATTACTATTTATTAATAATACTTGCATACTGCTTAATACATTAAAATCCCTAAGCGGTTCACATTTAAATACAACATAATAAGATAGAAACAAGATAAGAATAATCAATAATAATAAAACTACAAGAACACTTAAAAACATTACATCTTAACAATAAAATAGGGTAGTAACAGAGTCCGTCACAGGTCAGGGAAAACCTGTATGAATGTGTTTTCAAGAGGAGTTTAAAAATTGCCACTGTTTCTGCCTCTCAAACCACACATGAGAGTAGGCTGACAGCACAGCTATCTTGCATATTGCTATCTGGCTTTGGAATGACCAGCATGGCCTCCACAGGAGATCTCAGTGAATGACTGGGTATATATACTGAACTATCTTCCTGGGCTGTTGTAAGGATCACACCAAGATCATGTATGTAACACTTTTGACACTCAGAAGCACTCTATAAACACTTAGTATTATTATTTGTTTGTTTGTTTGTTTGTTTATTTCATTTCTATACCGCCCAATAGCCGAAGCTGTCTGGGCAGTTCACAAAAATTAAAACCAAACAACGCACAATAAAACAATTTAAAATATATAGAACATTAAAACCACAATATAACAATACAACCACAATCAAACCTAGCAGCAGTGCAGGAGTTTAAAATACAGATTTAAAACAGCAAAGCTAAAAATTTAGAAAGCTAAAATGCTAAAATGCCTGGGAAAATAAAAAGGTCTTCACCTGGCGCCGAAAGGAATACAATGTAGGTGCCAGGCGAACCTCACTAGGGAGCTCATTCCAGAGCCGGGGTGCCACAGCAGAAAAAGCCCTCCTCCTAGTAGCCACCTGCCTCACTTCCTTTGGCAGGGGCTCACAGAGAAGGACCGCTGACGATGATCTTAAGGTCCGGGCAGGCACATATGGGAGGAGGCAATCCTTCAGGTAACCTGGCCTGATCCTTCAGGTAAATTATTATTAATTGATGACACAGAGGAATTTTATTTTGGGGCTGTAATTGGCTCCATTGTCTTACATCATCTTCTGTGTTGATCAGATGGGTCGATATATACGTAAGTCACCCTGCTTACCCATTCCTTCAAAAGGATCACTTGGCAGCCAATTTTCATTGGAGGGTTCCTCCACAGAATCAGCTCTGTCTGGGTGAAAGGGTCAAAGGATATGTTTGCACCTAGTGATTTCCATGTGCTTCCATGGTGACCGGGATATATGGATCATTGTAGGACCCAACGCTTTGGGATAGCCAACAATAACTTCTCAATTGTCGAGCTGTGTTGACAATCTTGTCAAGTATAGGACCTTGTCACCCATGCCGGGAGAATGGGATCAACTAGCTGAGACAGTGAGAGGCCTAATGCTGAAGGTGGGAAGAGAGAGATGGAACCAGATTTTTATGTCAAATGATGCCTAACAATTATCATAATAATCTCTTAATAAATTAGTGACTATTTTCTCCCATATGGTCAATCACTCCCTCTATTTCTGAAGTTCAGAGGTGAGTGCTGTTGCAGTACTATCCAAGCACAAGAAGGCACGTGCAGGGAAACCTGAAGGCTTGTGCAAGGTTCTAGGTCAGCATTTTAGAACGTAAGAGCACAAAAACAGCCCTGCTGGATCAGACCAGGGGCCAGTCTCGTCCAACATTCTGTTCAAACAGTGGTCAACCAACTGCCCACAGGAAACCCACAAGCAGGACATGAGTGCATCAGCAGCCTCCCACCCATGTTCCCCAGCAACTGGTGCACATAGCCTCACTGTTTCTGGTACTGGAGGTAGCACATAGCCATCAAGACTAGTAGCCATTTCTCAGACTGTTGACCGTGACCCACCAGTGCAGGGGTAGGCAATCTTTTTGGACTTGTGGCTACACTTGTCATTTTTTTTTTTTTTCAGGTCCAAGAGCACATTTGCCCTAGAGTCATTTGGGCTCGCATGCACTTATTTTCAAGTTTCTCTCTTTTCTTGACACCCCCTTCCAGGATTCCCACTTTTCTTGAGCCCCCCTTCCACTCCCCCCACACACAAGATTCCCGCCTCCCTCAGCAGCCACAAAGCCCTCACCAAGAAGCCGGAAGTCAGCAGACTTTTTCTCCCCATCTGCTGACTTCCCGCTTCTTGGTTAGGGCTTCATGGCTACTGAGGCAAGGTAGGCAGTGTGCAAAGGCTGGAGAAGATGTGCGCATGGTGAAGGAGGTGTGGGGGAGTAGAGGCTGGTGCACAGGTGTTGGGGGTCTTGGTAGGCGTAGCCATCTGAAAACCCCCAGAAGGGTGGGTTGGGACACCAGATAAGCCCGATTTGGTCAGGGGGCCTAGGGTTCAACAACACCTCTTGCCATATGCCAGCAAGACTTTTGAGGCATTGCTAGGCTTGGATATGGACAGAGCACTATGTGGGGTTAAGGGTGGATGCCACAGGGTTTTTCTTTGGGAGTGGGGGACAAGTTGCCACAGAGCCCCCATTTCCTTTGTCCTGTCTGCTGCCTCTGCCAATTATGCCATGTATCTCAAGTGGTTCCTGTGATGTTACATCTCTCTCTCTCTCTGTATATGTGTGTGTGTGTATATATATATATATATATATATATATATATGGAGTTTGCAAGTATAATAATATATTCCTGTTAGAAGCCAATGTTTATGCTGAGTATCTCCAGAGTGAGAATGGGGTGAGTGATGGGAAGAATGGTGAATTTGCATATGTGTGATGATTGGCTGAATGAGGGCAGGGTGGAGCTTGTGTGCTATATAAACAGTGTGCTGAGTGAGGCAGACAGGGATTTGACGTGTGAGAGGGGTTAGAACAGTGATTCAGAATTGGTGAGTTAAGATTTTAGACTGCAGGGCGGTCTGTGGTAACTGTGAAGTGGTTGATCTGAGAGTGTGATCTGGTGTACGAGAGGATATGCATTAATAGAACCATTAAGAGTTGCTTATTTACTGTTCAATAACTTATTTGCTGTAGTTAATAAAGTTTATTTGTTTAGCCAAATCCTATGCCTTATTTGCTGTAGTTAATAAAAGTTTATTTGTTTAGCCAAATCCTATGCCTTCTGCTCTTGGCTATGTAAGGGGAAGGTAATAAAGGAAACAGTACAGGTGATATTATAAACAAGTGTGTCTTCGCAGACCGGGAACTGAGTGTGGGTTGCACCTGAGCCATAAAGGTCCTGCTGGCACCGTGATTATGTGTGGGGAAGGTGTTTCCTGCTTGGGGTGAGAAAGACCTTAGAGAATGGGTATTCTCACTGGGAAGGGGCAGGAACACCACAGTTCCCATTGCAGTGACTGAAGCAACCAACTATGAGTAGATAGCTACTGTTTACTGCTATCCTTCAAGAGGTCTCTTGCTGCAGATGCCACATCCTGCATGGGAGGGTTTCAGGTTGTTAGCAGTTCTGTACAGTTCTATCTTTGGTGCTTTGCACAGACGTCACAACTTGGGATCGTATTTTCAACCTGGGCCATTACATTGTCACATGCAGAGTCCAAAGGTCCTTCATGATGCCTCTCCAGCCTTTCTGGATACATCTAATGCTGGGAAGAAACTTCCTCAAGGAGAACACCGAGCAGAACCTCTAGCCCAATTTGGGGGACGGGGTCCGGGAATTAAACTACTCCCCCCTTTTGCTTTCTTCTTCACCACCTGTGTTTTGCAGCAAGTGGCAGAAAGACCACTCTTCTCAGAATGGCCACCGACTGACCTTTTTTTCCCCCAGAAGCCCCCTCTGCGCTACACTATGGGCCAAAATGGACATTACTTTAAATCTGTGTCTGGCAGCTTTATCCTTTTCCCCCATTTTTACTCTACAGTAGGTGCCGGGCCTCCAATAAAAGCCTCCCTCTCACCCACTATACTAGGGTCCCAATCCAGATTTGGGGCCCTGTACCTACTCTAGAGCAAAAATGAACACATAAAAGACATAGCTGCTAGATATGGATTTAAACCAATGTCCTTGTTTGGCCCTCTGGCATGATGTAACATTTCACAGAGGAGACTTATGGGGCAGAATGGCAGTTTCACACTGCTAAGTGCTAATAGGCATTGCTAAGAGGCTGCCACCGCTACCAGGAAACCCCACCCCAAACCTTTCACTCCATTTTGCTTCCCCTGCGAACACTGCTGAAACACACCCCTTTCCACTGCCTGTGTGTAGAAGGAACCGTTTCAGATCAGTCAAAGGTGCACCTCCACTGGAATCATTATCTTCTCTCCTGTGAGAAGAGAATGATTCCATTATCCACCATTTTCTGTGCTCAGCTGTCATTCCAAAAGCCCTTGATGGGCCTGAACACAAGGAAGATCCTACTGTGCTTCAGCAGTCTCCTGTTTTCTCATCCTCTTCCAAGTCCATCCATAAAATCCACCTATTCAGCAAAGCATTTCCTATCCTCAACTGCTCCACAGCATGGTATGAAACACCAGGGTTGAAGCACCAGGACTTTTTGATTAGCAGTGATTGTTGTGTCATCCGCCACCCCCACCCCCCTCAGACTTCTTTCTTCCCTCTAAGTTTAGCTGCAATCCTCACAGCAGTTGGGGGAGACATGGTTTAACTGACCAACAATACATTGTTGTGAGCTATCCCTGTTGTAATGCAAAGTATTTTGGGATGGCCTGGTCTTGAATGGGCAATTAAGACCCATTGGTTGTACAAAAGACCTGCTCCTGGTGGAGATGAGAACTGGTTTGTTGATATAAACACAAGTCTAGATTTTTCTTGGGGACATGGTTATGGGAACTCATGATCAGTGCCTGCACTTCAGAATTTGCTACTGCTGCCAGTTTCACCCAATATTCCTTCGCACTGGCATCTCAGTTCTCGCAACTCAGGTGTCAGCTCTCCAACTCCTACCCAGGGCTGGCCCTAGGATAAATAGTGCCCTGGGCGAGGAGTGCCTTTGGTCCCCCTCTCCACCCCAATAGTCAGTTTTGCAGAGCCACCCAGAGGATTTATGGGGCCTGGTGCAGGTGCGATGTCCATCAAGAATGGCACTGCTCAAAAGCTTGATCCCTCAGCCACTGTGCTACAGTTTGCCCAAGCCAAAGTTCTAAAAGCCACATTCTGAGCAGTAGCATAAGAACATAAGAAGAGCCCTGCTGGATCAGACCAAGGGTCCATCTAGTCCAGCATTCTGTTCACACAGTGGCCAACCAGCTGTCGACCAGGAACCCACAAGCAGGGCGTGAGCGCAACAGTGCCTTCCCACCCATGTTCCCCAGCAACTGGTGTACATAGGCTCACTGCCTCTGGCACTGGAGGTAGCACAGAGCCATCAAGACTAGTAGCCATTGATAGCCTTTTCCTCCAGGAATTTGTCTAACCCCTTTTTAAAGCCATCCAAACTGGTGGCCATCATTACTTCCTGTCATAGCGAGTTCCATAGTTTAACTATGCGCTGTGTGAAGTCCTTCCATTTACATAGCAATGCACTATGTAACACAGCAGAAATATTACAGGTTTTCCATATATATATATATATATAGATAGATAGATAGATAGATATAGTATCCTACCTTTGGTAAGCATCTTTGTTTTAGAATATCCATTATTTTTATCTTTAAAAATCATAGTTGTAAATAAAAAAGTTGCCCAGCTGACCGCTTCCAGCTCTATTCTATTATTATTTATATATCACTTACAGTGTTCACAGTATCTGAAGTCCTAAGTACTTTGTCACGTTGCCTCAAAGTGAAGCTGGGTTCCACTGATTTTTACCTAACGCAAATGACATCAACGTGGAAATTGAAAAAGAAACTACATTAAAGCTAATTGAAGGAAGATCATTTTTGTAGTCAACCCAAACAACTTGTACAACCTTGAAAGAAATGTTACAGTCACTTGCTTTTTGCCACCCCAGCTCACTACAGACAGTACATTAAAAAAAAAAACAGCCACTGAGCTCAGCTTGGCACCCTCCTCAGCCCAACCCTGCTCCTACCTTTTCCCTGTTTCATTTAAGGGAGACTGTGAACCCTCTGGCTTCATCTATGAGCAGCAATTTGAGACCAGGTCTGCAGGCAATGCATCTGCTACTGTACTGAAGAATATTTATGCTTTGATTGTTTATGGAGGAACAGAGAATCCAGGAGCTGTAGCATAATAAATGGCCAGATGCAAAGGAAAACAGGGCTCCTATACTTTTCATACTTGGATAGAAGAAATTTTGTCTCATGCAGCTTATTCGTTTATTTATTTATTTATTTATTTAATTATTTGTTACATTTCAATACTGCCCAATAGCCAAAGCTCTCTGGGCAGTTCACAGCTTGTCATAGAAGGGAGAGAAAAGGTGCATCTGGAAAAAAATCACTCCCAAGTACATAAGACGAGCCCTGCTGGATCAGACCAAAGTTCTATCTAGTCCAGCATCCTGTTCACACAGTGGCCAACCAACTACTGGTGGAAAACCCAACAATAGGACATGAGTGCAACAGCACCCTCCTGCCCATGTTCCCCAGCAAATTTACATAGGCATACTGCCTCTGATACTGGAGATAGCATATAGCCATGAAGACTAATAGCCATTGAGAGCTTTCTCCTCCATGAATTTGTCTAATCCCCTTTTAAAGCCATCCAAGTTGGTGGCCATTGCTACATCTTGTGGAAGTGAATTTCGCAGTTAAACTATGAAGTACTTTATCTGTCCTGAATCTCTCACCAATAACCTTCATGGGATGACCCCACTGGGTTCTAGTAGTATGAGAGAGAAATGTCTCCCTATCCACTTTCTCCATACCATGCATACTTTTGTATACCTTGATCATGTCTCCCCTCACTCGCCTTCCACACAACCATAAAAGGTACAGGAGTTCAATCAAGACAATTTAAGATGTCTGTCCTCTCTATTGCTCCCATGCCCCTACAGACATATTCATAAGGGGAGAGGGAGAGTCCTTAGTTATTCATACTGAAATGGGTATTGCCTTTTGACTAGGGCTGTGCAGGGACCCTGCGATCCAACTCGGAAAGGGCTCAAAATGACCCGAAGCAGCCCGCTTCAACTCGGAGTTCGGGCCTCAGGCCGAAGCAGTGCACAGCCCTACTTTTGACTACCTTCAAACTTCATTTTTTGAAATAACCTTACGGGAGCAATCCTGAGGCCAGTAGTCAGTGGCTAGGCAGCCATAGGATATGTGGTTTTCTGGGAACCGACCTCGGAGCCCATGCTCCGAGATTGGTTCCTGAAGAACCAACCTTCCCCCCCTTCTGCACTGCCTTGCAGGCAGCATGGAATGCTCCCGTGCTTGGAAGAGGAGTGCGGAGTGGCCAAAATGGGGCATTCCTGGGGGCATTCCAGGGCGGGGAAGGCAGAAATGCTGGTATGACACATCTTATGTGTTGTCCAGCAGCCTCCTCCCCGTTTCCACCTTCCCATGCCTAGACAGCTGAAGTTGGCTGTCTGGCTGCAAATGCAGGGCAGCTGAAGCACGAAGTGAACGATCCCCTCCGTGCTTCCCCTGCCCTGCACTGGATAGGCAGTTGCCTCCGAGTTCGGAGGCGGCTGCCTATCCCCATAGGATTGCACCCTAGGTTTTTTACACCACTGGAGCAGGGAGCAGAGGGGGAAGTAGATGACCCTCAGATTAAGATTGCTGCATACTTTACGAATGGACTGCTTGTCCCCAAATGTTGTATACCTACTCACACAGCAGGATCTTCAGTGGAGGGTCTTCTAAGGGAGCCCCTCCTTTAGAGGTCAGGCAGGTGGTGCCTTCTTGGGGGTGGCTGTCAGTTGTGCAATGCCCTCCCCAGATTGGTTTGCCTAGCGCCTACCTTAACTGTCCTTTTAGTGCCAAGCAAATATTTTTTATTATTATTCTCCCAAGCTATTCAGGCAGCGTTAATCCTGCTGACTGTTGTATGCTACTTTTTTGACTCTGTGGTCTTTTTGTTGTTCAGTCATTCAGTCGTGTTTGACTCTTCGTGACCCCACGGACCATAGAATGCGAGGCCTTCCTGTCCTGCGCTCTCTCCCGGAGCGTGCTCAAGTCCATATTCATTGCATCGGTGATGCTATCTAGCCATCTCATCCTCAGCCGTCCCCTTCTCCTTTTGCCTTCAGTCTTTCCCAGCATCAGGGTCTTTTCCAGAGAGTTTTCTCTTCGCATTAGGTGGCCAAAATATTTGAGCTTCAGCTTCATTATCTGTCCTTCCAATGAGCACTCAGGGTTGATTTCCTTTAGGATGGACTGATTTGACCTCCTTGCAGTCCAGGGGACTCGTAAGAGCCTTCTCCAGCACCACAGTTCGAAAGCATCGATTCTTCGGCGCTCAGCCTTCCTTATAGTCCAGCTCTCACAGCCATACATTACCACTGGGAAAACCATCGCTTTGATTAAACGGACCTTTGTTGGCAAGGTGATGTCTCTGCTTCTTACTGCTTGTGTGTTGTTTGGTTTTAATTTTTGTGAACCGCCCAGAGAGCTTCGGCTATTGGGCGGTATAGAAATGAAATGAAATGAAATAAATAAATAAATAAATAAATACTATGCTGTCTAGGTTGGCCATAGCTTTCCTCCCAAGGAGCAAGCGTATTTTAATTTCATGGCTACAGTCACCGTCTGCGGTGATCTTGGAGCCCAAGAAATTAAAATCTATCACTGCTTCCATTTCTTCCCCTTCTATATGCCAGGAAATGATGGGGCCAGATGCCATTTTAGTTTTTTTAGTGTTGAGTTTCAAACTCTCCACTTTCACCCTCAACAAGATGCCCTTTAGATCCTCTTCGCTTTCTGCCATTAGGGTGGTATCATCTGCGTATCTGAGGTTGTTGATAATTCTCCCGGCAATCTTTAATACAAAAATTGAATTTCTATTTTGACTGCTTTATATTCTTGCTTATAAGCCATCCTGGGAGTATGATTGAAAGGTGGTCTAAAAATATCACTAACAAATAAAGAAATAAAGAATACGATTCTGCAGAGCGTTCTTCTTCTAAAAAAAAAAAAAAGTGCAAGTTACTACATTGCCAGTAGATGTCAGTATTTGACTTTTACAATTATGTATAAAAATAGGGATGTACAAAAATCACTTACCTTTTGGGGATTATGCTGATGGTGGGGGGGGGGACGCGTTCCGTCCCTCCCCCCCCCAGAATCCTGGCCAGCCAGCTGTGCTCCGCAGTGATTCTGCGGAGCTCAGCCAGACATCCAGCCACTGGCTAGCAGGGACGCAAATGGCGGCGGCCGTAGCTGCCGCCGTTTGCGTCCCTGCAGTCAGCCGTGATAGGCTACGTAAATGTTTACGTAGCCTATCATGGCTGATTTTTTTAAAAAAACACGCGCGTATGCAAATGGCAGTGGCCATGGCTGCCGCCATTTGCGTTCCTTATTTTTACATAGATTTTTATGTAAATGTTTACGTAGACTAAGACGTGCCAAA
Source organism: Heloderma suspectum (assembly GCF_057233095.1). Classification (NCBI taxonomy): domain Eukaryota; kingdom Metazoa; phylum Chordata; class Lepidosauria; order Squamata; family Helodermatidae; genus Heloderma; species Heloderma suspectum. The sequence goes on along the minus strand of NC_139461.1, from coordinate 304,245,373 downwards.
ATAAGGAACTCAAATGGTGGCGCCCATGGCCACCGCCATTTGCTTACACGCATTTTTTTTTTGTTTTTTTTTAAGTCAGCCGTGAAAGGCTACGTAAACATTTACGTAGCCTATCACGCTGTTTTTTTAAAATCTAGCCGTGATAGGCTACGTAAATCTTTACATAGCCTATCACTTTTTTTGTTTTTGTTTTTTTTTTAACCTGGAAATGGCGGCGGCGGCGGCCGGTCAGAAGACCGGCCGCTGCCGCCGAACCGCCGCCGCCAGCAGGAAGAGCCACCCAAGGTAAGTCCCATCCGGGGGGGTGGGGGGGGCCATTCCACCACTGATTTCGGGGGGCCAAATGTGCTGGCATTCAGCCTCCCCGAGATCCGTGGCGGAACGTTCGTACATCCCTAATAAAAAAACTCTCTCCCTGCACAGAATTGAAACTTGGTTTTCCCATCACCCCTGACGTAGTGTTGTTTTAAGGTTGCTTTGTGAGATGACAACTTTTTGTATTGTTAGTTGCACAACTGAGTACAAAAAGGGCCACAGTTGTAAAAACCGATAAGAGCAAACAAACACACAATTGTGAATAGGTCAAGTAATAATAGTATAATGTTATAACAATATGAGCATACAATGAACGTAGTGGGTGTTAGTGATCTATTTAAAATAGATTGTTGTTGGAACAATATAATTATACATATGAAAACAATATGAATACAATTGTACATGTATTGGAAGATAACAGAAGCATCTGTATCACAGCTATATACATATAAATATTATAATTTGTTCAAAGGATCTCAAAGTCCATCCAAAAAGTCTTACAGGAATCTGGTGTAATCCTGTTTCGCATATGAGTTGCTTCTTAAGATAAATAATTGTAAAGATATTAAAATCTATAGTCATATATACTGTATATGCACATACATACAACACAATATTTATTATATTTATATTCACATTAGTTGTCCGTTATTATCATAATATGTACATGTACAAAAACATTATTCAAATAAACAGAAACATTTTTGTTAAGAATTGTTACCAAAATCTTATCAAAAATTATTTACATGAAAGCAGGGCTGTACTTTATAAGCAAGGAAATTGTTTCAACTCACTGTCCTTAGACTCAACACAAAACGCTGTGGCAATATTGTTATCAGAATAGTTTTTCGAATGAAGCCACTTAATCCGCTGGCATAGCTTGCATTTTATCTCATAGAGCTTCACAGAGCTAAGAAAGAACAACACTTAGAGCATACAGTATCGGTGCAGTACCAAAAAATTTATTTGAAATGAGATAAAAAGTAACCAAACAACCCTCAAACCACAGGCTGATTTCTCTTGCTCTAAGGTCGATGAGTTGAGTTGGCAGCTGTGAGCATACCAATTCCTAGCAGGTTTTAAATACCCAGTGTTGAAAAAAGGCTAAGTCATCCACATTGCTGTTAAAGGTATAGTGTTTGGCTTCATATGCCATCAGAAAAATATCCCCAAAACAAATGCCTTTATATATTACACAAAAGATGCCAGATCCAGAGAAACATTCAAACCCTTAGGGATCACAAACTGTAGTTTGAAGATCCACTCCGCCTCCTTACATAGCAGTAAATTATTATAATCTGTCCAATTGTATTTATGAGAATAAATTCTATCTATAACTAGGGACTTAAAGTCCTCATGCGTATGAGCCCGTTCTGCAAAATGTTGCACCAAGAAAGCATCCTAAACATGGTTTCTTAATTTGGACCGATGTTCAATAATCCTAGTTCGAATGGTATGAGAGGTTTTTCCTACATTCAATAACCCACATGGGCAAATAATAACATAGATAACTTGCTTGGTTGCACAATTGGAAAAATGATGCAATTCAAAACGTCGATGATCCATGGGATGTTCGAAGACTTTGGTAAGGAAAGATCACATACAGAGCAGCCTCCACATTTGTAATGCCCATAAGGTGAAGTTACATGTTGTGCAGATGGATCAATATCCGAGTGTACTAGATGGTCTCTAAGGTTTTTTGTCCATCTAAATCCTATACATGGAACATTGCCACATCCAGGTATATGTCTTACTATATGCCAATATTTATATATTGCTTTTTTAATAGAGAAGGACAAATTGGAATACTTGAGAGAGATTGTAATCTTATTATTAGATCCCCTATCAGGTGGATGTAATAACATAGGTCTAGAGACTGCATCTGCTCGTGTTTCAGCATTCCTTATTATATTCCTTGGGTAACCCCTATCCTCCAATTGTTATCGAAATAATATTTTTTGATTCACATACTGATGATATTGTGAGGCGTTCTTCTTAAGACGTAAATATTGTCCATATGGTAAATTCCTATGCAGATGCACAGGGTGGAAAGATTCAAAATGCAAAAGAGAATTCCTGTCAATTGGTTTTCTGAATCCTTTAATGTGTTGCAGAACCCAGAGTCAGAGAGACCACGGAGTGAAGGAAAAAGAGATTCTTTATTTAACGCGCGGGCTTAAGGCTGGAATCATTTCCAAAGAGCCAGAAGCCCCGAAATACATCAGCACATTGTTTTTATAGACATTGTGACACATATGAAATGGCTCCTCCTCCCCTTCCCGTGTGGGGTTGCAGTCCTCAACATTTCTTCTCCTAGCACCATTGTTTATAATACAAGAACTGGGCTATAGGGTAGCCATGATAAGGAGAGAACAGAAGAGAACAGCAGAGAACAAGATATACAATAGTATGACCTTTGACAAGATAAGGAATTCCTGTGTCTCATCAGCTTACAACAATATATTCAAGGGAGAAAGAGCTCAGCAAGAACATGAAGCATGAGACTGCATGAGGCTACTTAGTCTGACCCCCGATATGGCTGCTACAAATGTATAGATGATTTTGTCTGCAGTATACCTCTGTATCTAAAAATGAAACACTCAGCGCATCAAAAAGAGAAGGAAATTTTATAGTAGGATGTATGGTATTGATCCAGGTCAAAAATTGATGTAAAATGTCTTGTTTTGAAAATATTAGAAAGGTATCATCAATATAACATTTATAAAAAAGAACATACTTATAAAACGGATTGAAGTTAACGTTGCATATTGCAGTGCCCTCTAGGGATGCGATGAATAAATTAGCCACACTAGGGGCAAAAGGACTCCCCATTGCTACTCCTCTAACTTGAAAAAAAAATTGTTGAGAGAATCTGAAATAATTTTTCTCAAGAATGATGTCCACTAATTCCATAAGGAAATATGTGGGGGAAGAAACATCTTCCCTAGTATCATACATGCCTCCTCATGTGAAATATTGGTATGTAAGGAATTAACCTCCATAGTTACCAGGACAGCCTCTGGAGGAATTTTCATGCCCTCCACCTTATTAATGAAGTCCCTAGTGTCTTTCAAATACGAAGGAATCCTAATGACCAAAGGACATAGAAAATAGTCCAGATACTGCGATACATACAGGTTCCAAAATGGAATTAGAACCCAAGACAATTGGGCAACTGGCTTGTGTATTTTCAGCCTCTGCCGCATCTTTGGCTCCTGCTACTCTGGGTCTTCCTTTGGTCAAAAGTAGTACTGTGGCAGCGATGAGTAAAGCCGCCTATGTAGTCTGCAGGTGCCCAGTATGGAGCTTCAGTGATTTCGACCACACAAAGGGTAAGCAGATGCAAAGGAGAGCAGTGGTTTACCTATTTGTTGTGCAGAAGAGGGACAATTTTGATAGGGATGTGAAAAGCTGCCGCTCCTGACATTCTCTCTGCACAATTATCAGCGGAGGCTGGTGGCTCCGGTGTCAGTAGGGTGGTGAATCCAATCCAGCTTTCAATCAGAACCCATCAGAACTCTAAAAGAGCTATCCCAGGTGCAAAGCTCCTTTGGAGTTCTGACAGGTTCTGACTTGAAACTCATGCCTTGGATAGCTCCAGAGTATTTTCAGCAGGGGGTTAAAAATGACCCCATGTCTTGATCCATCAGGCCACATCCCAATACATCAGAATATGCCCACCCCACCCGACGCTGCCTGGAACCAGCCCTAACTCACCATTAAATCACCAGCCTGCTCCCCCATACCACTCAAACCCTTCCTTGGCTCCACCCACTTACTGGGTATTATTGAAAATCCCACATTAGCTATTCCAGGGACTATGGCTTTGGTCCACACGCTCCAACTGCCTGTATTTACCAGCAGCTGCCTCAGTTTTTGATTGCCTGTCCCTGATGGGATTTCTGTAGTGTGCTTTATGGGGGAGGGGGGCTGCCTCCAAAAAGTGTGCACAGACTTCCACTGTTGTTGCCAGATTGATTTCTGGAGCCCACTTTGCCTATCTTATTACCCTATTTTGTTTCTTCTGCACAGGTTTCCAGCACATTTCTAGGCACAATTCAACATGCTGGAACGTAGCTATAAAGCCCTAAGATGGGGATGAGGAACGTCTGGCTCATGGGACAGATTCAGCCTGCAGAGTCTTCCCATCCAGCCTGTGACTTCCCTTCTTGCCATCCCTCCCCCTCCATTAGGGATGTCCGAGAAATCCACAACAGAATCAAATGAGTTTGGATTCTGGCTGAACATCAGGAAAAACTTCCTGACTGTGAGAGCAATACGACAATGGAACCAATTCCCTAGGGAGGTGATGGGCTCTCCCATGCTGGAGGCATTAAAGACGAGGCTGGACAGCCATCTGACAGGGATGCTCTGACTTGGATTCCTGCATTGAGCAGGGGGTTGGGCTTGATGGTTTTATAGGCCTCTTCCAACCCTACTGTTCTATGATTCTATGAATCCAGCCTACAGATTCCACAGTGGACCAGCTTTTCCGAGTCACATGGATTCCACAGACTTTTTTTTTTTTTTTACTTTCCGGAATTTTATACAAATTTAATCAAAGAATATGTAAAATTAAAAAATACTGGCCAAAATGCACATTTCCCCCATAGGCTAAAGCATGAAAATGCACATTATGGGGGATTTGCACATTTTTGCATGTGTGAGTTGCGCAAATATGAATTTGTGCAAATTTGGGAAACTGGGAAAAAATCTGATTTTGTCCATGAACAGACGACGGAATGAAAGGCACCTGAAAGGCACCTGAAAATGCGCATAACACAGACAGAACAGATTTGACAAAATCCATACATCCCTACCTTCAACAACAATTAGGCTTTATGCAAGCCTCTGCTGGTGCCAATGGAGGGTTATATAAAGTCTAATTTCCATGCAGGGGGCAGGCATTTTCAGGTGAGAGCTGCTGGGAAGGGCAAAACCTGCCCCTCGTCCCAAAATTTGTCCCTGCACAACCACTGGGCTTTAAAAGGCCTCCTTTGTGCCAATGGAGGGGGGGGCGTTAAAGCTCAAATGTCACACAGGAGGCATTTGGAGGTGTCAGTGCTAGGGAGAGAAGAACAAACTGTCTCCATGCACACACAGACCAAAAAGTGGGAGAGGGGACAGAAAGGAGAATTGAATGGATGAGTGGGGAATGGGAATGTGGGTCTGAGAGAGAAGGGGAAGAGTGTGCATCCAAGTGTGTGTGTAAGAACTAGAGTGTGGTGTGTGGTGTGTGGTGGGGTGGCTCTGACCCCACCCACTTTTGCCTCCAGCCCCACCCACCACCCCCTGAAAGCTTTCCCATGAGTGGATGCAGCCCTTGGGCCAATAAAACTTCCCCACCCCAGCCCTAAAATGGTTTGGGACCAGAAGATTGGAAGGACTGACTCCTCCCATACAGTCCTGTCTGCCCACTGTATTCAACATTTGCTATGCATCCCACCACTTTCCGAAGTACATGTGGTTGGGACACGAGACAGGGCCTTTTCTGTTGCAGCACCCAGGCTGTGGAAACCCTTCCCTAGAGATATTCGGTTGGGCCCCTCCCTTTTAAGCTGCAAGTGAACAGTGAAGGCCTTTTTTATTTCACTGAGCTTTTAGTGCAGGTTAAAGTTCTGTCTCCCTGTTTTTATGCTGAATTGTGTTATCCTGCAAGGTTTTAATGCATGAAATTGTTTTTACCCATTTGAGATGTTTCTATCATAATCTGAGCTACTTATACTTCATTTCATGTATTATGCAGTATAAACTGATGTATGCACACAGAGCCCCTTCACGTGAATGTGCAGACAGCAGGGACGTGGCCAGGACATGCGTTCACATGTATATGGGCGTCATCTGAATTCCCCATTGTTGGTATGAACTGCTAGTTGCACTCTTCAGGTTTCACCTCTGTCCCGGGGGGCCTTCTCTGACCTGCGCCCTTCCAGATGTATTGGACTACAGCTCCCATCAACCCCAGTCACACAAAGTCCCCCGCCCCAGGCCTAGAGAAGTCTGATGCTCTTCCTGCACACACACCATCATACGGAAGATGAGATGGTGACCTTCAAATTAAAACGCCCAGAGAAAATGAGTGCTCATCTCTTGAGCCGTGCAAATACCACTGCAGTGTGTTTGCGTGTGCATGTGCGCGCGCGTGTCATTCTTCATCCAAATGCTGTCATTTACAATGCCAAGGACAAGGAAGGGAGACAGGCCAGTCATTTCATGTTAGCGCACACAGAAGGAGCAGGAGGTGATGAGCAAAGGACACTGACTGTTCTGTGTGGGAAGGACCTTGCAGACGAAACCACGCCACTCACAATGCGGAAGCAAGCAAAGCTGCACACAGATTCTCTCAAAATTCTCCAGCTTATTGTGGGCGGAGAAAGTGGGGAAACAATTTCACCAGATTTCTCCAAAGGGAGGAGAAATTCTCCAACAGTTTCTGACAGGTTGGGTTCACCATTGGCGCAGGGGTTGCAGCAAAACTTCTTTTTCCCCAAGTTTTTGTTCATTCGTTTTGCTTTGTTTTTTGCACTGCCACTGCTAGGGTCAACAGCATCAGTTGTGTTGGCAGTCTAGCTTCCATCTTGAATCCTGCATAATGCAGGTGTGAGGGGGCAGTGTTGCATCCAGCTCCAGGGAAGAAGTGGAGCTACTGCTGTGGCAAAATCGGTCCTCCAATTTCTTGGAAGTTTTCTTCCCTCATTAAAGAGCCTTCCATTTTTCTGCCTTTTACTGTATTTTACTCCAGGGCACCAATAAGTAAAGTGGCTAAATTTCTGAATCTGGTTATTCTCACCAGACCACTCATGATTGTCTGGTTATTTCTTTTAAATTTACTGATTAGCATTTTCATAGATTTTGTATCCTTCCATTTCTATTATTATGTATTTTAGTAACATGTTTGTATTTCACATGTGGTACTTATGATCTGTTGATAGTAAATATTGATTTTTCTGCCTTATTTTCAGGGCACTGTATAGTGTATTTTGAAGTTAGTTTGGTGGTGTTTTCGAGCTTAATCACTGTGAGGTGGACGGCCAAGGGTGTGGTGTGTGTGTTTTCTTTCTATTACACATCTCTCCACTGCTCTGCAGCTTCCCAGGCTGCCTGCGCTTCCTGATCTGAAAAAGCCCCATGGGAGGAACTACTTCACTCTGTCTTCCCCTGGGCTTTAATTGAAGCATGGGAAGCCAAGGAGGCAACAGGCTGCCAGAGAGATGATTGTATAATGAAAGATAGGACATTTGCGCACACTCCTTGGCCACTTCCTAAGTAAGGTAAGCACAAGAAACCCAAACCCAACCCATTTCTCTGAGAGCAGTTTCTTTTGTATCAAATTGAATGAGAATAGTCAAAAAAATGTGGAAGAAATTTTTGGCACAGCCCTGGACGTAAACCAGCCTTCCATCTTAAGTAGTCTCCTGGTACATGTATCTGAAGATACTTCTTCAGTCTCGAAATGGGTTCAGTAACAATTCAAAATGACAATGGTGGTGGTGAAGATTTTTATCTGTTATCCCCTGTAGAATGCTCACTTACCTGAGTAGCATGGAGAAATTTCCTCTACAAGCATTGTAACATACAACATACTTCCTCTCTGATCCTGCAGAGGCAAAGGAGATCAACAGTAGTAGTGTCCAACCCAAAAGTGGAAGGACAGCAGGCATTGCTCTGTGATACTGCCACAACTGACCCAAATCAAACATGAAAAAGAATCAACATGACTTCCACAAAGGTAAGTCATGTTTCAGTAACCGTTTAGAGTTGAGAGTGTCAATAAATTTGTGGACAGGGGTGATGTGGTAGACATGGTTACTTGGACTTCCAAAAGGCTTTTGACAAAGTCCCTCACCAAAGACTCCTGAGCAAACCTAGCCATCACAGAATAAGAGGAGAGTTCCTCTTATGGATCAGTAACTGGTTAAAGACGAGAAAGCAGAGAGTAGGGATAAATGATAAATTCTCTCAGTGGAGGGATGTAAACAGTGAAGTCCCACAAGGTTCTGTAATGGGACTGATGCATTTCGGCTTGTTCATTCATGATCTGGAATTCGTAGTGAAATGGCCAGGTTTGCTGATGAGACCAAATTATTTACAATTGTTAAAACAAAAAGAGATCCAAAAGGATCTCTCCAAACTCAGAGAATGGGCATCAAAATGTAGGGATGTCAGAGAATTTCGCCACGAATCTCGGGGAGGCCGAATGCCAGCGCATTCGGCCCCCCGAAATCAGTGGCAGAACAGTCTGCCGCCCCCTGCCCCCCCCCCGGGACAGGACTTACCTTGGGCGGATCTTCCTGGCGGCAGCGGCTCCAGCAGCGGTGCGGCGGCAGCGGCCGTTCTTCCAACCGGCTGCCGCTGCTGCCATTTCCAGTTAAAAAAAACAAAACAAAAAAAACGTGATAGGCTACGTAAAGATTTACGTAGCCTATCATGGCTAGATTTTTAAAAAACACCGTGATAGGCTACGTAAATGTTTACGTAGCCTATCACGGCTGATTTAAAAGAAAAAAAAACGCGTGTACGCAAATGGTGGTGCCCATGGGCACCGCCATTTGCGTTCCTTATTTTGGCACATCTTAGTCTACGTAAACATTTACGTAGACTAAGACGGAGAAAATAAGGGGAACGCAAATAGCGTAGATATTCTACACTATTTGCGTTCCCCTTATTTTCGCCGTCTTAGTCTACGTAAATGTTTATGTAGACTAAGACGTGCTAAAATAAGGAATGCAAATGGCAGCGCCCATGGGCACCGCCATTTGCGTACATGCGTGTTTTTTTTTTCTTTTAAATCAGCCATGATAGGCTACGTAAACATTTACGTAGCCTATCACGGCTGACTGCAGGGACGCAAACGGCGGCGGCTAGGGCCGCCGCCATTTGTGTCCCTGCTAGCCAGCAGCCGGATGTCCAGCCGCTGGCCGTGCGGGCCAGCGGCTCCGCAGAATCCCTGCAGAGCGGAGCCAGCTGGCCAGAATTTCGGGGGGGGGGACGGAGCGCCTCCCCCCCGGCCAGAATTTCAGGGGGAGGGACGGAGCGTCTCCCCCCCACCATGAATGTCACCCTTTGAAAAGGTAAGTGACTTTCGTACATCCCTATCAAAATGGCAAATACAGTTCAATGTAAGCACGTGTACAATGATGCCCCTTGGGGCAAAAAATCCCAACTTCACATATACACTGATCGGTCCTGAGCTAGCTGTGACTGACCAAGAAAGAGATCTTGGAGTTGTGGTAGACAGCTTGATCAAAATACCAACCCAGTGTCAAAAAAGCAAATTCCATGTTAAGCATAATTAGGAAAGATCATATTGAATCAGATAAAGCTGCGAAGATCATACTCCCCTTATACAAATCTATGGTGTGACCACACTTGGAATATGGTGTACAGTTCTGGTCACTTCACCTAAAAAAAGATATTGCAGATTTGGAAAAATTGCAGAAAAGGGCAAATAAAATGATCAAGGGGCTGGAGCAACTCCCCTATGAGGGAAGGTTACAACAGCTGGGATTGTTTAACTTGAAAAAAAGGAAGGTAAGGGGAGACATGATAGAGGTGTACAAAATCATGCATGATGTGGAGAGAGGGACTTTCTCTCTTTCTTTCTCTCTGTCTCGGAATACTAGAACCCAGTGGGGTCATCCCATGAAGCAGATTGGTGGGAGATTCAGGACAGATAAAAGTACTTCTTCATACAGCATACTGTTAAACTATGGAATTCACTTCCACAAGATGTAGTGAAGGCCACCAATTGGATGGTTTTAAAAGGGGATTGGATAAATTCCTGGAGGAGAAGGCTACTGATGGCTACAAGTCCTGATTGATATATGTTTCCTCCAGTATAAGAGGCAGTGAGCCTATGCACACGAATTGCTGGGGAACATGGGTGGGAGGGTGCTGTTGCACCCATGTCCTGCTTGTGGGTTTCCTGTGGACAGCTGGTTGGCCACTGTGGGAACAGAATGCTGGACTAGATGGACCCTTGGTCTGATCCAGCAGGGCTCTTCTTATGTTCTTATGGGAATCTTTCATTCTGTTACTACCACAAATGTCACACTTTTCTAAATAAGGCAAAACTGTCAAAAACATCAATGCCGCCAAAAGCCAACCAACTCTGCAAAGATCTGTTTCAATTTAGATCTCCATGAAAGCCAGGACTCAACAAAAAGGCATGAATTAAATGGAAACAGACAAGGGCCCAGGTTCAGATGTTTCTCTCCAACAGCCAACAGTCAGCTTCTCCTAAATCAAGATGACCTTGCCAGCTACCCACAGTTGCTCCTTTCCAGAATTTCTTCATGCATCCCAGAAAAATAAGATTCTAAAAAGTCTTTTCAATAGGAACTCAGATTACCTCCAAACTCTCATATCTCTATTCTTCCCCACAGATCTAACTAAAATGGGAAGCTTTTGTATCCATTTCTTCATCCTCCACACAGTTCTTCGATATAAATCAGAGTCAGCTTGGAACATTTCCAGCTCAGGCACCATTCACCTCAATGGATTTTACAGTAAGAGAAGTTACTGCCCCTGCTGTCCTTATTTTGATGTGAGCTCTCAAAGGCAAGACCTCCGGTCATTCCTGTTATGACGAATGCCTGAAACACAAACCCCACAAGCCCACGCCCTTGGCATGTTTCTTTCTCTCCCCCAGACCCATATATGTCACCCAGACCTCCCAGTTATCTAGCCAGTACTGCAAAGCCCTAATTCCATACTGGGCTCAATGGACCATTTAGTGGCCTGTTTCAGTATAATCTGAATCCTTGTATCCTCAGTTCTAGCCTGAATTCTCCAGGAAGTCTAGACTGGGTGCCTTTGCTCTGATGCCATCCTGACCCCTGATGTCTCATTGCCTTCATTGTTAAATGTAGGGTGTGCATCACAACTTTCCCATGACAATGAATCAATTTGGTTCATTGGGAAGAACTGATATCTAAGCCCTGGCTGAATTACTCCCCTCCGTTGGCCTGTAGTTGCCAGGGAACAGTAATTCTCTCTCTCTCTCTCTCTCTCTCTCTCACACACACACACACACACACACACACATAACAGTGGGTGGGAACCTATGAATCAACAGAAGCTAACGTAGGCATGTTTATTTATCCCACTCACTTATAAAGCAGGGGGCAGGGTCTCCTCTTTGAACAAAAAGGAGTGCATGGGGGGGACAATCCCCACCCCCTTCCCCAACCTTATCTCCCCACACTCCGTTGCTTTTAAGCAGGGACAGCCCAGGACATTTTGCTGCCTGAGGCGAAGAACAAGATGGCACCTCTCCCATTTCATGTACCAAAGCCAACTGGACTGGCAGATGAATTTGTCTGCAGCACTGATGATGGGACAGCACCCTCCACTGGACTAGCTTGTTGAAGGCAACAAGCTAACATACAGGGTACAGCGGAAGCCTCATGACACACAGCTGTCTCCTCCAACACCTTGCTGCCGCCTCCCAGCATCTGCCACCTGAGGCGACTGTTTCATTCTGCCTAATGGCAGGGCTGGCCCTGCTTTTAAGCAGTTTTCCCCATCCCATCCTCAATACCAGAAGTGAACAGAGGAGGAACAAGATGACTTTGACCTACAGAGTACAATGGGTCAAGATGGCTTTTCAGTCCCTTCCCCCAGGTGACCCCTTTTGGGTTGCTCCGTGTAACGAGCTTGTGCCTGGGCAAGATCTGGATGCACTCTGATTAGTCCACGATATTGGAAGCTAAAGAAGCCCTTTTGATACTATCATCTGATTAAATTCAAGCACGGTCACGAAAGCTACGTAGGGGGTTCTCATGGCGTTTCCTATTTTAGCAAGGCTTTGATCATTCTACGGGTCCAACAGATGCCCTCTGCAGTTTTGGGACTGTCACTACAGGAATATCCTGTTTAATTTCTTGTATTTGTAGGGCAGGTGTTGTACTCATGTCCTGCTTGTGGGCTGCAAACAGAATGCTGGACTAGGTAGGCCTTTGGTCTGACCCCGCAGGGCCCTTCTTATGTTGTTATGTATTGTTGAGGAACTAGGAACATCGGAAGTTGCCTTATACCAGAATATTCATCCATTGAGATCAGCCTGCCACAACTTGGTGCCCTCCAGATGTTTTGGAATAATGGAAGTTGTAGCCCAACACATCTGGAGGGCACCAGGTTGGAGAGGTCTCGTCTACGGTGACTGGCAACAATTCTCCAGGATCTCAGGCAAACTGCCCCCCCCCCTTCATTTGCTACCTGATCTTTTTAACTGGAGGTGCTAGGGACTGAAGCTGGAACATTCTGGATGTAAGGCTTGTGTGCTGTCACTGATTTGTGGCAGCTTCACTATTTGTTGATTCATAAATTTTTAAACAAGCAATGCGCGGAAGAGGAAGAAGATAATAGAATAGGAAGGACAAGAGACCTCTTCCAGAAAATTAGAAACATCGGAGGTAAATTCCAGGCAAAAATGGGTATGATCAAAAACAAAGATGGCAAGGACCTAACAGAAGCAGAAGAGATCAAGAAAAGGTGGCAAGAATATACGGAAGGTCTGTATAGGAAGGATAATAATATCAGGGATAGATTTGACGGTGTGGTCAGTGAGCTAGAGCCAGGCATCCTGAAGAGTGAGATTGAATGGGCCTTAAGAAGCATTGCTAATAACAAGGCAGCAGGAGATGACAGTATCCCAGCTGAACTGTTTAAAACCTTGCAAGATGATGCTGTCAAGGTGATGCACGCCATATGCCAGCAAATTTGGAAAACACAGGAATGGCCAACAGATGGGAAAAAATCAACCTATATCCCCATACCAAAAAAGGGAAGCACCAAAGAATGTTCAAACTATCGAACAGTGGCACTTATTTCACATGCCAGTAAGGTAATTCTCAAGATCTTGCAAGGTAGACTCCAGCAATTCATGGAACGAGAATTGCCAGATGTACAAGCTGGGTTTCGAAAAGGCAGAGGAACTAGCGACCAAATTGCCAATATCCGCTGGATAATGGAGAAAGCCAGGGACTTTCAGAAAAACATCTATTTCTGTTTTATTGACTATTCTAAAGCCTTTGACTGTGTGGATCATAACAAATTGTGGCAAGTTCTTGGTGGGATGGGGATACCAAGTCATCTTGTCTGCCTCCTGAGGAATCTGTATAACGACCAAGTAGGACAAGTAGGTAAGGACAGACCATGGAACAACAGACTGGTTTAAGACTGGGAAAGGAGTACGGCAGGGCTGTATACTCTCACCCTACCTATTCAACCTGTACGCAGAACACATCATGCGATGTGCTGGGCTTGATGAAGCCAAGGCTGGAGTTAAAATCGCTGGAAGAAACATTAACAATCTCCGATATGCAGATGATACCACTTTGATGGCTGAAAGCGAGGAGGAGCTGAGGAACCTCATGACGAAGGTGAAAGAAGAAAGTGCAAAAGCTGGGTTGCAGTTCAACCTCCAAAAAACCAAGATTATGGCAACCAGTTTGATTGATAACTGGCAAATAGAGGGAGAAAACGTGGCGGCAGTGACAGACTTTGTCTTTCTAGGCGCAAAGATTACTGCAGACGCTGACTGCAGCCAGGAAATCAGAAGACATTTACTTCTTGGGCAATGACAAATCTTGATAAAATAGTGAAGAGCAGAGACATCACACTGACAACAAAGGTCCGCATAGTGAAAGCAATGGTATTCCCCGTAGTAACCTATGGCCGCGAGAGCTGGACCATAAGGAAGGCTGAGCGAAGGAAGATAGATGCTTTTGAACTGTGATGCTGGAGGAAAATTCTGAGAGTGCCTTGGACTGCAAGAAGATCAAACCAGTCCATCCTCCAGGAAAGAAAGCCAGACTGCTCACTTGAGGGAATGATATTAAAGGCAAAATTGAAGTACTTTGGCCACATCATGAGAAGACAGGATACCCTGGAGAAGATGCTGATGCTAGGGAAAGTGGAAGGCAAAAGGAAGAGGGGCCGACCAAGGGCAAGGTGGATGGATGATATTCTGGAGGTGACGGACTTGACCTTGGGGGAGCTGGGGGTGGCGACGGCCGACAGGAAGCTCTGGCGTGGGCTGGTCCATGAAGTCACGAAGAGTCAGAAGCGACTGACCGAATAAACAACAACTATTCATAAGGAGATAAAGAACAGGAACCTGCAATAGCTTCTCTCTGCTATTGTTATTGGTCAAACCAACCCAAAACTGAACTCCTGTTGAGCAATCATAAAGAGGAATAGAATGGAAATGGCAGCTTCCTTCCTTTGCTTTTGCAGCTATTTTGCATGCACGATGGAAATATTTCTCAGAGCACATATTGTATTGTTTTAATGACAAATGAGTGTCCAGAAGGAACATGTTTATTTTTATATTCTATCAGCAAATTTGGTTTGACTGACAGCCCAATCCTATGCTCCACACCTTGGAGAGCTCCCTTAGAGTTCTGACTGGTTCTGACTGAAACCCGGAGCGGATTTACCGCCCCACTGACATGGGAGCCACCAGCCTCCACTGGTAATGGATTTCCTACATCAGCAGGAGTTGGACTGGATGACCTTTGAGATCCCTTCTGACACTATGATTCTAACACCTCAAAGGAAAGGCAGACCGAAAATGGAACAAATAAATAAAATACGTAACAAAAATGAAATAAATAAATAAATAAATAAAACTGCTTTTGGTGGCAGCTGCACATTCTCCATAAAGCACCGTTCTGTCCTTACTTGCCACACCACAGTGACTCTTGCCCAACCTGGAAGCCTCCTGATAGGTTAGACTACAACTCCTATCATCTTGGTGTTGAATGGGGTATGGCTACCCTTGAAAGACCAGGTCCGCAGCCTGGGGGTCATTTTGGACTCCCAGCTGTCCATGGAGGCTCAGGTGTCAGCTGTGAGCCGGACGGCGCTGTATCAACTCCATCTGATACGGCGGCTGCGCCCCTTCCTTCCCGACCACCTGCTCCCATCGGTAGTACATGCCCTGGTCTCCTCTCGTTTAGACTACTGTAATGTGCTTTACGTGGGGTTACCCTTGAAGACGGTTCGGAAGTTGCAGCTGGTACAGAATGCGGCACCTCGCCTGATTGAAGGCAGCCGCCGGCAAGATCACATCACTCCAGTGCTGAAGGAGCTGCACTGGCTACCAGTTGTTTTCCGGGCCAAATTCAAGGTGCTGGTTTTGACCTTTAAAACCCTATATGGTTCTGGCCCAGACTATCTTAAGGAGCGCCTCCAGCAACACCAGACAGGCCGCTCAACAAGATCAGCCTCGGATGGCCTTCTCTCTGTCCCATCAGCCAGGACAGCTAGACTGGTGGGGACGAGGGAAAGGGCCTTTTCTGTGGTGGCCCACACTCTGTGGAACTCCCTCCCTAGGGAACTCCGCCATGCCCCCTCTTTAATGAGCTTCCGCCATGCATTAAAAACGTGGTTGTTCAGGCAGGCATTTGGGGTGGGTTAGGGTATTTCGAAAATGTTTTTATTGTAGACTTTTATTGTTTTAAACTGTTTTATTATATGCTTTGTACATCGCCCAGAGTGGCTGGGTGACCAGCCAGATGGGCATATAATAAATTTAATAAATAAATAAATAAAAATCCACAGCCAGCACCATCACTGGCCATGCTTGCTGGGATTGATGGGAGTTGCGCTCCAGCACATCTAAGGAGAGGCTGCTCTACAAGATGGAATCTGGCAAATCAGGGGTGAATGGAGCAGGATGAACTGTGGTGGCTTACGGGCTTTCCTCGCATTTCAGATTCCTAACCTGGAAAAACATCGGTTCACAACTCGCTGGCCGGCAACTGTGATTACAGACATAGGATATTTAAAGTCATTTAAAAGAGCAGGAAAGGAAAAGTCTTGACTGGAGATGCAGAGTCTCTGCAAAGAAAACGCGGGGATAAGCAATCGGGGTGGCCTCGTCCTAGGATAAGGAAGTCGAATCCTGGATTCGTGGGCGGCTAAATGGCCATCCTTGTCCAGGCACTTTTGCCTTCCCGCGCCTGATCGTTTTTTTAATGCCATTAATTAAAGTGATGGCTCTGATTGGGCGGCCGCCGAGTCCCCGCGGGCCCCCACTGCAATATAATGGGCGACTTGGGTAATGATTAATATCCCGCCCCCGGTCAGGGCACCGCGCGGTGCCAGCTGGCTCCAGAGCGAGCGAGCTTATGCAGCAGGACCAGCCTTTCTCTCTGGAGGAGACCAACAGACAGGGCGCAGCAGAGGAACCGCCGCTGCCCCTTCCCCGATCCAAGCTAGGCGGAAAAGGAGGGAGGCAACGCGGATCCGGAGAGACCCAGTCTGGCTCAAAGCGGGAAGCTGCCAGGGGCTCAACTGGGCTCAGGAGGAGCGCACCGAACCAGCGTAAAGGTCCTCGGGGCCCGCGGCTCCGGATCCCAGACGGGTGCGGGGAAGAGAGCGCGCGTTATCCGGATCTCGGGAGGGGCGCGCAGAACTTACAAGGCGGACCCCCCCACACACACACACACACATCCCAGCACCAGATCTCGGGAGCGTCACTAGCACCACTTGCAACTGGGAGGTGTCAGCGCTTAGCGGAGCCTCGACGGAGGCACAACGCCGACCCGGAGCGCGCACTGTCGCCGGCGCCACTAGATCCTAGGTGAGGCGCGGAAAGCGGAAGAGGCGCGCGTTTTTGCCACCCGGGCGCGGGGGCGCACGCCCCGGGATCCCAGGAGAGGGCGCGCGGGGCTCCTCGAGACGGCCCCGAGCTGAGCGAGGCGGCCCCCTCCTCTTCCTCCTGCTCGCGCGAAGGGGCGCGCCCCGCTTCCCTCCCCGTCCCAGGCGCGGCGCGGCGGCCCGCCAGACCCGCGCAGGGCCGGCGCTGCGGAGAGAGCGCCGCCCCGCCGCCGCTCCCCTGATGAGCGTGGCCCAGAGCGCGCAGCTGCTGTCCGGCTCGGCGGCGGACCTGCCGGAGAAAGCGATGGCCGCGCGCAAGTCGCTGGGCGGCGAGCCGTACCTGGCTTTGGCGCAGAGCTACAACCCGACGGCTTTCGCCTACGGCGCCGTGCGAGGCACCGGCGGCGACGCCCGCGCCTACCCCGGCGGCGCGGCCGCCGTGAGCTTCCACGCCGCGCAGCTGGACAAGTCGGCGGAGAGCAGCGGCGAGCAGAGCGGCGACGAGGACGCCTTCGACGGCGGCAAGGCGGGCAGCCCGGCGTTCGAGCGCGGCGGCCCGCTCAAGACGGGCGGCGCCCTCGGGGCCAAGAAGCCCACGGAGCAGCGCTCGCTGCGCCTCAGCATCAACGCCCGCGAGCGGCGGCGCATGCACGACCTCAACGACGCCCTGGACGGCCTGCGCTCGGTCATCCCGTACGCGCACAGCCCGTCGGTGCGCAAGCTGTCCAAGATCGCCACCCTGCTCTTGGCCAAGAACTACATCCTCATGCAGGCGCAGGCCCTCGAGGAGATGCGGCGCCTCGTGGCCTACCTCAACCAAGGCCAGGCGCTCGGCGCGCCCATCCCGGCCGCCCTGGCCCCCTTCGGGCAGTCGGCAGCCGTCTACCCCTTCGCGGGCGCCGCCTTGCCCAGCTGCCCCGAGAAATGTACTGCTTTCCCCGGGGCCGCCTCCGGCCTTTGCAAACACTGCGCCGAAAAACCGTGATCGAACGTTTTGCCCTTAGAACCAGCTCCGAAAAAAGGTTTCCTTTCCCATTCCATCAGCCCCGCCTTCTTACCATCAGTTAAGTTGCGTTTTCTTCGTTGCTTTCAACTGCTTCGTTTCGCGCGCCCCTTCCCCTTTTATGGTGGTAATCCGGATCCTTTCCTTTAGATCCATCACGCTCCACTTCTGTACTCTTTCCCCACCCGCCCTCCCCATACACCATGGTTCAAGAATTGCACCTTCTTTCCTGAAACTTCTGCAGATAGTTTGTTTTTAATACTGCTGTTTCTCTCCCCCCCCCCCCACTTCTCTCAGCTCTATCACGGATTAATTTTGAGGATAGCTTTTTTCCCTTTCGTATTTTGAGGCAGTTGTAAGTCAGGTTCTGAAAGTTATTTCGTCATTCATAAAATAACCGCTGCCACCACCACCCCCTGGGGGGGGGGGAGAAATTGTGGTGAGATTTCCTTTGGAACAAACCGACTTGTATACAAACTATGCAATGTTTACAGTATGCGAAGTTACTAATATGGAAGATCTTCCTGCAACCTATCCAAGGATAATTTGCAGTATCTGTACTATCAAAAATTCACCTGATCATTCTATTTTTTTAAATTTAATTTGGGGTGTTGTTTGTGGATACAGAAATGCTTCTTAATGGGTTGATCAACTTATTTATACATATATATATTTTTAAGCTTTAAACCCATTCTTGGACTTGGCTACAGTCTTTCGATTGTATGTTGTTGCCTGCTTTTTTCTCTTCTTTTTTGCTTGTTTCTTAGTTTTGGTTGGACCATGTTCCAAAGTTGCCCATGCTTCTTGGTAAACAAGGAAATTAGCATTCACTGAGCTTATTTATATGTATTTATAATAAATAAAAAGGACATCAATAGACTTGGGTTCTGTCCTAAATCTCTCACAAGGCCAGCTTGCTAAATAAACCAATCCTGAAAAGAGTCATCCTTTCAGAAAAGGTGGCACTGAACAAGTCCTTCAACCTAATCCTAAATACTTAGGGCACGATTCAGCCAAATTTAAGCACTTATAAATTGTATTGATTTCAGTGGGAGAGTGTTTGAAATGAAAGTTAATCATCCCACTAAAAACAATAAAAGTTAATCCTATGCACAGGTGGACTCAAATAAATCCCATTGAACTGTGGGGGGTTGCTTCTGAGTAAACATGCATAGAATTGGCTGTGTAAGGGTGTAATTTTGTCTGAATTGGACCCGTATTAACTTGTTAATAAAACTCACTGAGTTAAGTGAAGCTTTATTACTAGAAAAATGGGAGGGGGAGGAGTTATTGGAGTAGGAGAGATTTAGGCGCAGCGAGGGTGGGGGCAGGAATCTGATCTGTGGATTCTAATACCCTGTTCCTAATGATCCTATGCATGTTTACTCAGCTATTTAGTTTAGCATTGCAGCCTTGTTTGGAAATGTGACTCCAAAATCCAATGAGTTTACTTCTCAGTAAGTATGTTTCACACTGGGGTGTAAAAGGCCTGTTTTTAAAATGCTATCCTATACATCTTTTCTCAGAAGAAACTACTGTTGAGTTCAGCGGGACTTACTCCTGGGTAAGTGGGCATAGGATTGTAGCCTTAATCTTCCACAGCCATGCAATCTACCAATCTAAAAAAATCCATTGTAAGTACATTTAAATGAACTTGGAAATCAACAGAAAGCAGAGATTGGATCAGGTGCTTCTTGGCTGGGAAGCGTGTGTGTGTGTGTGTTTGTTTCCTGTTGTAATTCTGAATTAAAAAGATGAGAACGCCCACTTAAGTTTTTTTTTTTTTACTTGTTGGATGCACACAGTTGATCAGGAGGAGAGTCTTTTTCTTCAGAGTTAAAGGTTACAAACTATTATGCAGAGAATCGCATGCAGTGGTGTATCCAGAAAGCTTGCGCAGTTCCATGCGGAGAAGGGCAAGCCCTTTCATAGGTGCACAATTAGCTGTGCAAAACAGGCTTTGTTGTGTGGAACTGATGATTTGGGAACAGTGTAGGCCATTGCATTGGTCCCTTTTGCTTGCACCTCTGTTGAATCTGCAATTTCTTTTCCCGACAGTCATGATGTCTGTAGCTTGGGCTGCATACCTCTCTAGAGCTCAGCCTCCAATCCAGTCAAGACAGAGCCCCCGCAGCCCGATCCTATCACATTTACTTGGCAATAAGTCCTGCTGTATTCATTGGGTCTTACTCCCAAGCAAGAATTTGTGGGGTTGCAGCCTTCGACTTCATCCAGGTGTTTTTTTTTTTATTTAATGGGGTTCGCACCTTGGATCTCATTACATCAAGGCTGCAATTCTGAAATGAGTTGAACTGGATTTTTGTTTCTTCATTGAAGCCACCAGCAGTGTCTTGCTTTTGTATAGCTCCTTGGTTTTTTAGGCGCTTAAGAAATATGATGATGCTGTAAGACACTCTTCTGAATAACGGGTTGGTGCATCAGGTTGCCTTGTCAGTTTAGGTCTTGGGACATAGCTGCTTTGTGGATCCCTCTATTAGTGTCTAATATTTGCCACAGTGATAATTGTTATCTGGTGAACTTTTTCTTTCTTTTTTTTTTGCAGCTAATGTTTGGGTTTGGAAGGGATCTTCTGGTGCTTCCAGTGCAGTAATAATAGAGATGCGTTCTGTGATTTGTGTTAAAGTAGGAGAAATCTCACCATTCAGTGTCAGAGCAACCACGCAAATTGGTACAATGAAACCCCCCAGGGCTTGATCTGTCCACGGCTATTTATGTTAAAGATGAGGGGGTGTAACTATTTAAGGTTATTAAACCAATTTCCAGGGCTGTCGCAAATGTTATGCTAATACGAAAAGGACTCGCGGTGCCTCCAAACCTGCTTGTCTCTAGCATTTAATTTTAATTAATACTTTTTCCCTCCAGAAGCCCTTTTTTCCCTTGCATGTTTGCAAAAAAGGAGTGCGTGATTAACCTGCATTCAGAAAGACATATGGTTTCAAATTGGTTTCTTCTCATTTCCATTTTAATTTCTTCATTTTATTTTTCACAGGGTTGGTTTATCTACGTGTGCCCCCACTTTGCAAAAGCCACATTAAAACACACACGCACGCACCCTGAAAAAAACCCTGGAGAAATATTAGATACTGTACATATACGCAAAAGAAGAAATAATAATTTTCAATATTGCAAACTGATGGGGTGCTGGAAAGGTTTTGTGTATGTCTGTGTTTTACAGAGGTTTAATTTAGAAAGGAATCGTGATGTTCAGATAAACATTTATTAATTCTGGCTCAAAGCCCTAGAACTGGAGTTATCTGGGATTATTTCAGTGCACAATGTTTTAATTGTTCAGCTCCCACTCTTTCCAAAAGAGCTGCAGAATAAAAAGTGTTAAGAGTCTGACTTTAAAAAGAAACAAGCTTCTTTTTTCAAATCAGAGACTACTATTAATAACAATGAGATTTATAATTGCTCTCTTTTTAGATAATAGTGACTGAAAAGCTTGAATTCTCCTACAATTGCAACCTTATGAAAGTCCCCAATAGTATTAAAAGAAGTAAGAGATGCTGTCTACACAGAGGTAAAAGGGGTTTTTATAATTACATTATTGCGTCCTAAAATGTTGATTGAGTCATATACTACTTTCTATGGTGGAAGGGCCAAAAGTTACAGCGAATGTTATGCAAGGTTAAGACCAATGTGTTGGATCCAGATTTGCCATTCCAAGGACGGAAGGGCTCCTTCCATTCACGGAAAGCACTGGCATCCAGGGCAGGCTACCTGCTAGAGGATGGGGGTGGGAAGGCAGACTTGGATAGTTCCCCCTTCCTCTGCCCTCCTACCCACCTTGTTCATACCATGGGTCACCCCTGGAGCCCTCCAAAACATCTCTTCGGGAGGCACTAGGGCTTGGAGGGAGAAGGAGGAATGGCCAAGATGCCTTCCTTTTTCCCTTCCTCCAGTGCTGGTGGAACTCTGCTAAGCACCACTCTGGATCCAACCCACTGTTTTCATTGTGATGTGCATAGTATTTCTGACTGACAAATGGCACTTGAAGTTAATGGGACTTACAGCGGCACAATCCTATTAATGTCTACTCAGAGGTATGTCCCACAGAGTTCAATGGGACTTACTTGTATAGGCTTGCATCCTTAAAGGTTGTGGGTGGATTGTGGCCAGAATTTTTAGGAGACAGGGCAAAGTCACTGACATTGACACATCTTTTGATTCAAAACCATTTTCTGCAAGCAGAGCTATGGGCTATGAAGAAAACACCAGAGCTCCAGCCAGTGTGGGAACTGCCAAGGGCATTTGTAGGGAAGAATTGATGGGTGAGAGAGGGCTGCTTTGCCCACCTTTTTTTGTCTACCTTCCAATTCTCCCCTATTAATAATGCTTCCTCAGATCTTTCTTTTCCTGCCTCCAGCCAGGCTCCAAAACCAGAAGTGTGTCCAGCTGGGGAAAAGCAGTGCGGGGTACTTTCAAGAGAGAAGCAGTGAGTTTGGAGGTGGCGAGTTAATCACTCTTCCTTCCCACATATCAAATCTCTTCTGCAAGTGCTCAGCTCACATTTGAACTATCTAGGCAACACACAGTTCTGGGAACATACATTTGCCGAGATAACATATTATTCTGCCCCGAGACTGCAGATCTTGAATCACTATACTTTGGATTAGTCTCACTACGAATCCTGTATTCAGAAGTAAGCCTGTTAAATTCAGTGACACTTCCCAGGTAAATGTGTATAGGATTGCAGCTTCTAGTCTCCTTGTGGATTTTTGAATAGACATATGGGGTATTAATAATGTTTTAAATAATGATAAACCCGCAAACTCTGGAAAGTCTGAATGAAGCAATTGCTTTGTGTAAGTGGACTTTTCGAGAACACTGAAGTCTGTGCAGTAGTAATCTGGTATCAGAACCAAACTTTGTATTTACGTATTACATACAACATCTTCATTATAACTTGGTTATCACATATATTATTATTTAATGTATTGGTGAGATAAGTGTGTCTCTGTATGTGCAGTTGGGTGTTACGATGAATGTCCAAAATTTGGGGAATATCAACAGTCATACGTGGATAATCCCAAGTGAATTTTGTGAGTACCCCAATAAATATAAAACTCTCTACTTTGGGGCATGCACTAGGAACAGCAATAATCATATTTCAGTGATTGTTAATATTCACTGTTGTGCCACTTTGTTGTTGGATATTCACATAATTCATACAGCAGTGTCAGCATTGATATAGAGTATCCACGTTTTCCAAATTTCGGACGGTCACTCTAACAGATGCAATTTTCATATAGATAGGAATTTTATTTTTATTTTTTTAAGGTTTGGAATGTAGCTGCAACTACACACCTGGAATTGGGACAAAACTTGATACGAGCCACAATATAACTACCACTCTGCTTTTCGATGGAACTCGCTTTTAAATAAGGCTGCAATCCTATGCATTAGGAGAATAAACACCATTGACTAGTCAAGGTTCCCCCCACCCCACCCACATCAGCATTCAGAGAGTCAGGTTGCACATGTGTGTATGTTTAGGGTTCTAAATTGTCGCTAATGTATTCTTGGAAAAGCTGGTACAGAGGATTTCTTTGGGCTGCCTTTTAAGCGCAGAAAATAAGTAAGGTGACACTTTGGTATTCAAGCAATTGCATTACACAGTACTCTTTATCAAGTGGAACAGAAAGGAAGGAAAACGTGATATTTAATACTGGGAGCCAGTGTGATCCATCAGATAGGGAGTTTTTGGAGGGGGGCATTCTTGTTTGATTAGAATTATCATTAATTTTTATTCCAGCTACCTTTGTCAGGATCCAAGGAGCTCCTTAGCTGAGCCTATGGACTTGCACTAGCCTGGTAGGATTTTTGGCTTTTTCCCTTTGCATAATAGACACGCAGCCTTCTATGGCACATTACAAACTATTTTTCCATTGACATGGAGGACTTCATATTTGAGAAACAGGTGTCCAAACCCACCTCTGATGTATAGAATTAGTTTTGTGCTTTTTTAGATGCTGGCTACTGTTAATAGGTTTTCTCTATTATTGTATGTAGGGAAGGAACCCCCAAAATAAGTGTGTCTGTGTATTTATGGATGTCATAGCTCTGAATGACATTTAAGAAAGTCAACTTAGTGATATAGACAAAAAGAAGATTAGTATGCCATACCCATTGTCAGGAGAATGAACTTCCAGCTTCACGTTTAAGCAATTTCAGGAGGTGTCTTCCCTGGTGGAAAAGTGGGTGCTGGCCCATAGAAAACAATTCAGAAATCCAGGATTTTACTGTAGCTGTGATTGGACGATAGTGTGTTTACCTGAAACAAAAGGTAGCAGCTAAGACAGGAATTCATGATCTTTCTAATTACGTCTTATTTGATCCCAAAAAAAAGAAAGAAATGATCCTCTTTTTCTGACACTTAAAAAAAGAATTCCTTACCAATGCAGATAAAGGCCATCATTATTTTGGGGCCGGGGGGTGGGTGTCTGAGAGACTGTGGGTTATGCTGAAAAGTAGTCCAGTGTTTACCCATTTTGCTGGAGGAGGCGGGAATTAGAGTGTTGTATGAGAATCCTGCCATGTGGTCCGTTGTTCCTGGACTACATGGTCTCCTGTCAGGTTGGTCGATTTTAGGGAAGTGCAGTGGGGGTGGGGGTGGCACTGTGAAGCTTCATGCGACAGCAGGGCTAGGATTGCTTTCCCACCCATGAGGGAGAATACGGAGGCTCTTGTGGGTGCAGGATTTTGATTGCAAAAACAGCACCCGTTCCCAGCGTCACTGCTGTACTCAACTGCACAGTCTTCCTGTCCACATTTCCCTTAAAAAAACACAGTTGTTTGAGCCTCAGTGTTGTTGTGTGAGCTTGTACCTTTTGGTTTATTGGAATGCTTGAAGTGAAGGACTCCCCTTTTACAGTGAATGATATAAAACGTTTTTAAATCAGTTTCAGCATTTTGAAGAGAGAGAATAGCAAAGCAACGTGAAGAAAGTAAGAAATTGTGTGTATGGGAGTTCAAAATGAAATTCGTTTTATGCATTTCACTTTCTATTTATATATTTTGTATGAATTTGTATACATGGAGAAATTCCTACATCGACGCCCATATATGTGTTTAATCAAGGTTCATGTTTGCGTAACTCTTAGGAATTAATGGCGTGAAAGCTGCAGCCAAATGCCCATCCTAAAAAAAAATATTTCTCAGGTGTAGCACCAGAGTAATGCCATGGTTTGTGATTTTGAACTGGCTTTATTTCATCCTTCGTGCTCAATTGCTTGCGCAATAAGTCTTAACATCTGGCCAGAGAGGACTGAAGTGTAGCCATAAAATGCTACTGATACTCTATGTATGTATGTATTTATTCATTGTATTTTGGAGTTCATGCTTGCCAATTACTGACTTGCGGCCTGATTTCCATTGATTTCAGTGGAACTTCTAAGCAAGTATGCTTAGGAACACAGCTTTTAAAGGATATGGTACGCAGAAGTCCAGCGTGGAGAGTGTCATTGAAATAATTGAGCGGTGGATGGACTCCTTCAAATGCTGACTTCTGCAACAGCAGAGCTGTGGCCCCATAGTTAGATTAATATTATCTCTGGACTCTCATTTAAAATTAAATAATGGCAGTAGCTGTAATTCAGAAACAATCCCATTTTCATGCCTTTGCTTCATCCTTGATAAAATGAAGGGCCAAATTAACAATTACATGAATGGCTTTTTTAAAAAAGTAAATAGCAAGTGGAGGGGCCTGATTTAGATTGGGACCCGGGGGTAGGGGACTTTAACTCTTTACCCTCCACTGTGGTCCTGATCCAGATCAGGGCCTATGCACCAGCCAGTTGCACTGGAAGTGTCATTCCTATTTTTGCCAGTGGAATATTTTCTTTCAATGCAAATAGCAGGTGTGAGGGGCCTTATCCAGATCAGGACCTCAGTTGGGAGCAAAAGCTTTACACCACCACCCCTCTACACACAGAGAGACCTGTGCCAGCATCCCAATCCGCCAGCTGTTTCATGGGGGGGGGGATGATGCAATTTCCACTTCTGTGAATGATGTCTCTTCTCGAAGAGCCCTGAGATGGCTTTTTAAGAAGGTAGGACGCTTTCATGGGGGGCTGATCTATTAAGAGCTGTTAGCCATGAAAATTAAATGTAACCTTCATGTGCAGCAGCAGTGTACCTTTGAAACCCAGATAGAGGGGGGTAAACAACAAGGGGAAGCTATTGGATCCATGCCCTGTTCATGAGCTTCCCTGGGGCATCCAGCTGTCCACTTTTGGAAACAGGATGCTAAATTAGGTTGACCTTTGGCCTGATGGATCCAACAATACTCTTTCCTATATTCGCATCCTGTATAATACTTAGTGAGAAGAAAGAAAACATTCGTTTAAATTATTCACTAGCTTTGTTTAAATATTGTAATGTGTGTCTTGTTGATCCCAAGGAAAATGAACTACAAATTAAGTAAGATGACATCTTTTCTACTAGCTTTCTGTCGGTAATGGAATGTGTAAGCTTCTGAATTACATAAAACTCCTCCTTTACCCGAGGAATTTTCTGTGCACATACGTTTTACCACAGAAACTCGACTGCAAACTGTTTTGAATTCTTCAGTTATGTTTATATGCAACAGTGCTAAAATGCTCAAATGTTTTGAAAGACCAGGATCTGGAAGGACCTAGTTTTCTTGTCTTGTTCCATTTTCTTGCTAACCCCAAATAATATATGTCAGTTTAACTTTGATCCTTATTTCTGAGGCTATTAAAATCCCTCTTTGGATACTGTACTGGTGAGGGAAGGAGAGACAAAGGCTTAGATGTGTCTAAGGCAGGAGGGTTGAACCTCAAGACCATGAGCAAAATCTGGCCCTCCAGAGTTGCCCAACGGATACTGCCCCCTTTGCCCTGACTGCCGATCGATTGGCGGCTTTCTGGCTTTTGCACATTTTCCCCCATTCTAAAAGGTTGAGATGCTTCTCCTAAGGCTTGATTACTGGCAGTAAGAGCTTTAAGGTACAAAATGCCTGCATTTTGGTGTTTTGGCTCCACCCCTTTTGCCTTTGCCCTGCCCCTTTTGCCTTCAGCCCCACCCACCCCTGGAATGCGGCCCCGGAGAACGTCTCCAAAATTGGATTAAGCCCTTGGGCTGAAAGATGTTTGATAGCCCTGGTCTAAGGCCTTAAGCACCTTAGGGTGCAATCCTGTGGCCGCTAGACAGCCATAGGATTGGTCGGTTTCCGAGAACCGACCTTGGAGCCCGCGCTCCGAGGCCGGTTCCTGAAGAACCATCTCCCTGCCACCTCCCCCGCTGCCTCGTAGGCAGCGCAGATTGTCCACAGGCTCCGGGCTCCTAAGAGCAGCGTGGGATGGGGCAAAAGGGGCTGTTCGGAGGGGAGAGTAGTGCGGAAGTGCCAGTATGATGCTTCCTATGCGTCATCCGGCCTCCCCACCCTACGCTCCGACATCCCATGGCTAGGCAGCGGAAATTGACCATCTAGCCACTAATGTGGGGTGGCTGGAGCGTGGAAGAGAGGATCCACTCTGCGCTCCTCCCATCATGCGTCCGGTAGTTGCGTCCGGGTTCGGAGGCGGCCACCTATCTTGATAGGATTGCTCCCGTAAGAACTCTTCATGTGGAAATGGGTCACTCATGTAATGACTGTGATACAAAACACCACAGTCACACAGGGTTCCCATTGTCTGCAACAATCGGCACACGCTCAGTGTGGATACAGACCTTTTGTGTTTTAACAACCAGCAGTGCACAGCAAACATCTGCTTGCAGTGAACAGCTGGCATAATTATTCCCTGAAAAATAACACCCCAAAACAGGTCCAATGATACCTTGGTTAGGGCCAGGTGAAGAAGCAGGAAAGTTTTTGAACATCCAAAGCCCGATCTGCTTTACCCTGTAAGCTTGTCTTTATCAGCTGATGTCAATCAAGGCAGAAGGCGACGCTCTGCCAATGTCCTTACTGATAACCGCACAGTGTATCCTGGTGTCTCAGGCACTGAACTTGCCTTGATAATGTTACATACTTGATTAAAAATTGCCAGCAGCTTTAAAAGAGAGAGAAGAAAAAAAAACTTGTTTTCTTTTAAAATAATGAATGTAAAGATGTGATTGCATCTGTTGATTGTTATAATGAATATAATGATGTAATAGCAATTGTGATTGCTATTATATCATTATATGCTGCTGTTTGGCAGTTTACAAGGTAAAATCAATGCAATCCATTCAGAAAATGTGAGAATCCAGAAATTAAACATTTTCACTCACTTAAGACACTCCTCTTTTTGTTCTCCGTTTCCCTGCATCTTAAATTAATTTATTTTGAAGAAGGTTCCAAGGAAATCAAAGGTAAAGATAGGGAGGGGGGAACTAAATAATCCCCCCCCCCCAGTTACAGGGCAAGATTCTGTTTGTCTTTGTTTTAAAGAAAATGCTTATCTTCAGGGCTTTTTTAAAAAAACCAGGGAGTATTGCACAAGTGTAAGGGTTTGGTGTGTGTGTGTTTGTTCCGTACATGGCAGATACTAAAAAAAAAAAAAATCTAGGGACAATCCAGGCCAAACTTATATTAAGTGCTTTTGAAATCCTACTGCTTAACTTTGGTTGGCTTGTTGTATTAATTTTTCTATTAATGATTGCTTTCCTTTTCAATTTAATTTTGCAGAAGATACAGCAAATTCTTGCCTTAAAATTGATAGCATTGCTTAGTAATCTCATCCTGAAAACCTTAATAACCACTGTTGTTGAATAGCCTTAGGAAGATAAGCGAAGGAAGAGATGAAACTGTTTAATAACTGCAGCTGGTAAGATTTCAGGAGAACAAAGCAGAACATTTAAACACGTTCAGACAAAAGAAGAACATTTAAAGAAAAGTCATTAAGCAAAAATTAATGTGTGAGAGGGTTGTGCTCAATTTGCGATGTAATTCAAACTAGCAAATGTGTTTGATGCCATTTTTAGCCACTAATGAGATAAACTTTGATTTAATAATCATAGATAGTGGAGCAACAGGTTTCATAGTGGAGGGCGCTTTAGCCTGCTCTACTTTTTAAAGAGGTTTTTCTTGAAACAAAGGCTTGCTAGGTTCTGTTGCAGCTTCTTGAAATGAGGTGTGTGTGTCCTTTCATCCTAGTAATCTACTCCTCGAATGAGCCAACTTGAAAAGGGTCACTTGCTAGCATACCAGTATCTTAGCCCAGCTGCCCTCACCCTGGTGCCCTCTACTGGTGTTTTGAACTACAGCTCCCAGGATTCCTGAACACTGACTATGCTGACTGGGGCTGATGGGAGTTGTAGTCCAAAACATCTGGAGGGCACCAGGTTGGCGAAGGTTGCCCTAGGTCTAAACGTGTTCAGTAGTCATTCCATTTCTATGTAAAAGGCCTGTGAATTTTTTATTGAAGGTGGCATAAAAACACTTTCAATAAACAAATAATAAATCAATATTCCTTTCCATGCAAACATGCATACACGCACCCTGGGAACTGTAGTTTTTTGAGGAGAAGCTATGGCGCAATCTGTAAAGTATGTTGCACATGAAATGAGAAAGGGGGGGATGGAAAAGTTATGACATAGGAAGCTGCCTTATACTGAGTCGGACCACTGGCTATTGATGGTGCTTTAAAATATTAGTGATGCTGTCTAAGTGTATTATTATTATTATTATTATTATTATCTGATTTAATAACTTAAACAAGATCAGCCTCGGATGGCCTTCTCTCTGTCCCATCAGCCAGGACAGCTAGACTGGTGGGGACGAGGGAGAGGGCCTTTTCTGTGGTGGCCCCCACTCTGTGGAACTCCCTCCCTAGGGAACTCCGTCATGCCCCCTCTTCAATGAGCTTCCGTCATGCATTAAAAACGTGGCTGTTCAGGCAGGCATTTGGGGTGGGTTAGGGTATTTTAGAAATGTTTTTATTGTAGAATTTTATTGTTTTAAACTGTTTTTATTGTATGTTGTACATCACCCAGAGTGGCTGGGTGACCAGCCAGATGGGCAATTAATAAATTTAATAATAAATAAATAAATAATTTTCAAGGAAGCTCTGTGTTTCCTTGGAAGCTTTTAAAGGGTTCTTATTTATTCATTTATTTGATTTATACCCCACCTTTCCACCAAAGAAATGGTGCTCAAGGCAGCTAATGATAATAGCAAAAAAAATTAAATAAAACCTCAGTTTAAACCATCATAAAACAAATAAATTAAAATTCTAATTCAATCAAAAGGTTTGTAGTGGCAGATAGGGTTCTCTGAAAGGCTGCATACCTGCCACTGCTGATCTTTCCCCGCAATATGCCACAGCCACAGGAGGGTATTGTATGTGTTCTAGATTTGCAGAAGGCCACAGTGTTACCCAGTAAACCTACCCGCAAGCTGCAAGAGTTGACTGTCCACCCGATAACATTTTCCGGAATCCTCTGCAATGCAAAATGGTTCCTTGGCCAACAA
The DNA here is from genome assembly GCF_057233095.1 of Heloderma suspectum. Classification (NCBI taxonomy): domain Eukaryota; kingdom Metazoa; phylum Chordata; class Lepidosauria; order Squamata; family Helodermatidae; genus Heloderma; species Heloderma suspectum. The sequence goes on along the minus strand of NC_139461.1, from coordinate 304,215,005 downwards.
GTCAATACTGAAAGCATTATCTGAAGGTAGCAAGTGTGAATGTCGGTGTTTTGTTTTGTTTTTAGATAAATGCTTTTGCAGAGTTCTTATGCTAGCCTTTATTCAGGTTCATTTTTTTTTCAACTGTAGGGCTGTTGTCTTACATACTGGTAGTTAATCATTGGCCAGTGCTTATTTGACGATGCGTGTAGAATTAATGGCACAAGTGCGAATTGGCTGCTGATATGATTTCTGACTGGAAGGCATACAGGGTATATATTGAAATCCATGGCAAGACTCCTCCATTTGGGTTTAATGGCCCGGTTCACACGTTTACCTGGCTAGTACCACCCTTCATGGGATGAAGGAACAAGCGCATCATCTCACCGTTAACATGCGCATTAACATCACATTGGAGGCTGGCACTCCATGTGCAAAATATCAGTTATCTCAATTCATGTGAATTTTTCCAGATTATAAAAGCGGAGATGGAAGATGGTATGGATGAGGCATGAAGTTCTATGCGGCAGGGAGGGGAGCGAACTCGTTCTTCTGGCACAGAAAGAGCAGTTTATCTGATTCCAGATAATACCTTAAGCTGTGTGTTATGGGTGCCCAGAAATAAGGTGCATTAACAGCACAATGCTTCCTCAGAACTAGGACCCACTGTGTTCGACTGGGATTGTTTCCAAGGAAGGATGGATAACTCTATTTCTGATGCGTGTCTGTTTCACTTGTATTCATTCATAGTTCCGTTCCATCCCGTTACATGCCAGTCTGAATTTTTCTTTAAAAATGAACTAAAATTTGCAATATTTTTGAACGTATTTTTCACAAATTACACATTTTTGTGCACATTTTATCTAAAGATATACATCGTGTGTGCCATTTATCCTCAAATAATAATTTAATGCATTTCTTAGCTGCCTTTCACATCTGCGGTCTTCCCATGGCAGTTTAAACACACAGCATACACTTCTCTTATCAGTATGACAAGTTCATAAAATCATAGATTAATTTTAAAACGAAATTTAAAATGAACTAGTTAGGGCACAATCCTATCAGGATAGGCAGAAACCTCTGAACTCGGGGGCAACCAGCTGTCTGATGCAGGGCAGGAGCAGCATGGAGGGGATCGTCCCCTCCGTGCTTCAGCCACCCTGTATTTGCGGCTAGACAGCCAAAATCAGCTGTCTAGCCGTGGTAAGTCGGGGTGGGTGCCAGACGACGCATAGGAATCGTCGGAACGGCACTTCCACACGCCCCCAGGAACACCCCATTTTCGCCGCTCCGCGCTCCTCTTCTGAGCGCGGAACACAGGGCCATTCCACGCTGCCTACGAGGCAGCGTGGGACAGGGTGGAGGTCGGTTTTCAGGGAAACAACCTATCCTATGGACATCTAACCTCTGACTAGCGGCCATAGGATTGTGCCCTTACAGAAGCAACGTATAATAATAAAAACCTTTCCATTTAAAAGCCAAACAAAACATTTCTGTATGCATCTTATTCTAAAATACGCATTTCAGTACAGGTTTGAGGCCGAGATAACTCTTATCGCAAAATTCAAAATAGTGCAGAAACTGAAGGATAACTGGGTTTCAATGTGCATATTAGCCTGGGAAATACATACGAGCTTGGTTCACTTACAAATGCTGACTGAACAAAATCCTCAAGCATCCCTACTTCCAGGTCAGTGCATGGCACTGTAGCCAAAAATATCTTTTTGGCCTCTTTCCCTTAACTGGAAATATCTTTTTGGCCTCTTTCCCTTATTCTCTCCTCCTCTCTGCCTTGTTATCATCATCTGTGAAATGAAGCCAAAACCATCCTCCTAACTATGCCATTGATGTGCCAAGAAGCATACAAACAAAGCAGTTTCTACATCTCTTGTGCTAATATGGAATTCCTTTTTCCTGGAGGCTCAATTAAGCTGCAGATGGGAGATACCTTTTCTATTTGGTCTCTTTTCCCCCTAAATTAATTATTTTTTTAATTTCTTCCCCAAAGCTACTGTTCTGAGTATAGTAGGCCAGAAGTGGGCAGACTTGTGACTCGTGGGATCCGCATTTCACCCACCCCAGAACCCCAAGTTCCACCAACAAAGACCTGATCCAAAAGACAGAGACCTAGAATTAAATAATTAGTAGAAAGTTGTTTCGAGTACCAGAATTGAGCTATGCTGATAGTCCTATTGCACAAAATCCATTCCTCATTACCGTACCTGGGACCCTCTCAATGTTTTGGACTACAACACCCATCATCCCTTACCATCAGCCATGCTGGCTGGGGTTGATGGGAACTGTAGTTCAAAACTAGGACATCCGGTTGGGGAAGGCTACTCTAGGTTTTCCTCATTTCAGCAGTATAATGGGGGGGTCTGTTAATAGGAGTCAGAAATTCATGCCAATTTATTGTAAATCACTTGGAAATCCAGATCTACCTTCTGCCCACCACTGCAGCAGGGCATAGCTAAGGATGTATGAGAAATTCATTTCAGTTTGTTTTTTTATGAGGATTTTAAACAGTTTGCACTTCCAGACCAAAAACGGACCTGGACTCAATGTGCGGTCAAAGTCTGTACATTTCCGAGCTTGCGATGTGGTTCGCCAACCCAAAAAATGCATTTGACAGCATGGATTCATTTGAAAAGTATTCATGAAAAAATGTGTACTTTTGAAAAATGCACACAAATATGCTTTAATCATTGGGAGAAGAATGCATACGTTATAAAAACGCACACAATTGATGCAGACATTTGGAAAAATGTGCGCGAAAGTATGCACAGACGTTCGTGCAAAAGAAAAGAAAAGCTTGCAGTCCGATAGGGAATCAAGTCAGAATGACTTCAGGGTGAAGTTGGGAGAACTTTGGCGACCTCAGCTTTTGCTGATTCACACATCCCTAACCCTAGCATGTGAAAGTGGAAAGTACAAAAGCTGGTTTGAAACTCAACATTAAAAAAACTAAGATCATGGCATCTGGCCCCATCACTTCCTGGCATATAGAAGGGGAAGAAATGGAAGCAGTGACAGATTTTATTTTCTTGGGCTCCAAGATCACTGCAGACGGTGACTGTAGCCATGAAATTAAAAGACACTTGCTCCTTGGGAGGAAAGCTATGGCAAACCTAGACAGCATAGTAAGAAGCAGAGACATCACCTTGCCGACAAAGATTCGTATAATCAAAGCTATGATTTTCCCAGTAGTAACGTATGGCTGTGAGAGCTGGACTATAAGGAAGGCTGAGCGCCGAAGAATCAATGCTTTCGAACTGTGGTGCTGGAGAAGACTCTTACGAGTCCCCTGGACGGCAAGGAGGTCAAATCAATCCATCCTAAAGGAAATCAACCCTGACTGCTCATTGGAAGGACAGATCCTGAAGCTGAAGCTCAAAAATTTTGACCACCTAATGCGAAGAGAGAAAACTCCCTGGAAAAGACCCTGATGCTGGGAAATATTGAAGGCAAAAAGAGAAAGGGACGGCAGAGGGTGAGATGGCTAGATAGTATCACCGATGCAATGAATATGAACTTGAGCACACTCTGGAAGAAAGCGGAGGACAGGAAGGCCTGGCGTGCTATGGTCCATGGGGTCACGAAGAGTCGGACACAACTTAACAACTAAACAACAACAAACCCTAGCGTACAAGAATGGGAGCATGTTGAATGCCCCTCTGAAACATTTATTGCTTATCAACCTTTGTAAGAGGGGAGTGTTTATAACAATTGCCTCTCAGGCTCAAGGCTGGCATCTTTTTATGGATGGAAGCCCTTGCAACAACTGCAATACAGTCTGAAACTAACATTTCAGTCAAAAACTAACACTTCCATTTTTCTGGCACAGAGATACAGTGCTACAATATTGGCTTCTTCCTGTCACACAGCTGCTTAAAGGTGCAGTCTCTATCCATCCCTAATAATTGTCAGTCTGTCAGTTGACCTTGCATTCTCCATCGGATAATTCCTCAGGAAAGCGTAGAAAAAAGGTTTGCTTTATGGTGCTTGGTAGCAAAAAAGAAAGAAAGCAGTGCTCCTGCTAAATGTTTTACAGAATGTACGGTATAGCGTCAAACATAGTGTGAACATGCACTGTGTGCTGTTTCTCACAGCGTATAGTTAAACTGGAATTCGCTACCTCAGGAAGTAGTGATGGCCACCAGTCTGGATGGCTTTAATAGGGGGTTGGACAAATTCATGGAGAAGGCTATCAATGGCTACTAGTCTTGATCGCTATATGCTACCTTCAGTGCCAGAGGCAGTGAGCCTATGTACACCAGTTGCTGGGGAACATGGGTGGGAGGGTGCTGTTGCGCTCATGCCCTGCTTGTGGGTTCCTGGTCGACAGCTGACTGGCCACTGTGGGAACAAAATGCAGAACTAGATGGACCCTTGGTCTGATCCAGCATGGCTCTTCTTATGTTCTTATATAAAGCTATTTTTACTATGTCAGAGAACTGGCCCATCTTTCCCAGTATTATCTGTTCAGACCAGCAGCAGCTTTTCAAAGTTTTGCTGGGGTCTTCGCCTGTGTTGCCACCTGTGACATTTTAACTGGAGATGCTGAGGATGGAACCTGGGACTTTCTGTATACAAAGCATGTACTCTACCACTGATCTACAGGATCTGGCACTGAACATCCCATGGATGTTCATGGCTTTATAAAACTCTTCGCATTTCATGGGGTGCTTTGGTGCTCTGTTACCTTAGCACTGCGATTTATAGCATTTCTCTGTTTAAATAACCAGGTAAACATAGGAGTAGGGATGTATGGATTGTATAAAATCCACTCTGTCTGTGTTTTGCGGCTTGTCAGACACTGTTTGTTCTGTTGTCCTTTCACAGACAGGTGCAAATTTTTGTCGTCATGTGGGAAAACATGGAAATAATTCCATAAGGGGGTTTGCAACAATTTACCTTAGTACATCACATTTAGCTTATTGTCCCCCATTCCATTCACCTTTTCTCAGCAGAAATGTATGTGTTTTTCCACGAATAAATGTGTGTAAATTTAGGGAAAGTAAAAACAAGATCTAAAAGTCCATTTATTCCATACAGTCTGAGGGGGTCGATCCACAGCAGATTCCGCAGGTCAGATTCTTAGAAATCTGAGCTCGTTTTAGCCCATCATGAATTTCTCCAGCATCCCTACGTAGGAGTACAACTTAGTAAACAGAAGCAGCAACTGAGCAATTTTCACAGATGCTTTTCTGAATTACAGCAGTTTTTTACTTCTGAAAGCATTATTAAAAGTTATTTGCATGTGTGTGAAATTAGATCTCCTTTGCTAGGTATTGCATTATTGCAGTTGATGGAACATTGGAAATGTATTTTTTATCCCAGTGTGGTTTAAAGCTGAGAACAATTTTAATTACTTAAATCTGTTTGTTGTTCCATCATCTTTTCATAGAGTATTACAAAGCAGAAAAGTTTCTAAATCCTAGTTAATGCTGGAAGGACTCTGATTACAGTCATTTTGGTAATGCAAATTTATTTGTGATATGTCTTTTGTTTTTAATCGCCTTTGGCATTTTGTTCAGCAGGGTGGGCTGGGAAATGTTGAAGGATTTACTGTGCTTCAAATCATCCAATTCTATCATTGCTTTTATTCAGTTCCTCCTCTTTGTTTTTAAAAGACCAAGGCAGAAATGTTCTTAGGCTAATAAGTAGGAAATACATGCACAACCCATCTTAGTGCAGTATAAGTACTTACAGGCAAAGAGATTAATGTAGGATTAAATTGAGCCCCATCACCCCTTGGTGTGTTTTCATGCTATAGCTTATGGGGGAAATATGAATTTTGGCCGGTGTTTTTTAATTTTACATATTTTTCTTTGACTAAATTTGTGTAAAATTCCGGAAAGTTAAAAAAAAAAAAAATCTGGGGAATTGATGTGACTCGGAAAAGCTGGTCCACTGTGGAATCTGTGGGCCAGATTCATAGTACCATAGAATCATAGAATAGTAGGGTTGGAAGGGGTCTACAAGGCCATCGAGTCCAACCCCCTGCTCAGTGCAGGAATCCAAGTCAGAGCATCCCCGACAGATGGCTGTCCAGCCTCGTCTTGAATGCCTCCAGTGTGCAAGAGCCCACTTGCTCCCTAGGGAATTGGTTCCATTGTCGTATTGCTCTAACAGGAAGTTTTTCCTGATGTCCAGCTGGAATCTGGCTTCCTGTGTCTTGAGCCCATTATTCTGTGTCCTGCATTCTGGGATGATCAAGAAGAGATCCTGGCCTTCCTCTCTGTGGCTAATCGGTAAGAGATTAATGTAGGATTAAATCGAGCCCCATCACCCCTTGGATTAATGTCACATGCACAGAAGTGTCCAGGTCACATTTGGAATTGGTGGTTTCCAACATCTCCCATGACCTCATCTACTACGAGGCCCTCATCCAGGTGGAAGTTACTGGAGCTCAGAGCTTGAGTAACTTACTCCTGTGTCAAGAGAGAGGGCTGGGTGGAGGTAAGGTAAGCACAAATGGACTTCCTGTTAATAACCTGGGCACTGAGTTATACACATACCCAGAGGAAGTGGGTAAAGTGGGACTCTTGTTGAGCCCTACAGCAATCCCTTCATGTCATCATTTCATTTAATGAAATTCTTACTGGAAGCCCAAAGCAGCTGACGATAAGTACAAAGGAATCAATAAAAGAATTATCAAAATTGCACTCAGTATAGACACAATATAAATAATAAATCAAGCAGCTCAATCCCATAACAAATTCATAAACTAAGAAGTATGAGACATTTCAATAACGTTATATGTCAGTATTTAACTAACAAGATAGCACATTTAATAGACTAATCAGATGAACGTTCCATTTATTTATTTATTTATTTATTTATTTATTAAATTTATTAATCGCCCATCTGACTGGTCACCCAGCCACTCTGGGCGATGTACAACCCACCATAAACAATTTAAAACAATAAAATTTTACCATAAATTTTTTTTTAAAAAAATACCCTAACCCACCCCAAATGCCTGCCTGAACAACCACGCTTTTAATGCACGACGGAAGCTCATTAAAGAGGGGGCATGACGGAGTTCCCTAGGGAGGGAGTTCCACAGAGTGGGGGCCACCACAGAGAAGGCCCTCTCCCTCGTCCCCACCAGTCTAGCTGTCCTGGCTGATGGGACAGAGAGAAGGCCATCCGAGGCTGATCTTGTTAAGCGGCCTGTCTGGTGTTGCTGGAGGCGCTCCTTAAGATAGGCTGGGCCGGAACCATATAGGGTTTTAAAGGTCAAAACCAACACCTTGAATTTGGCCCGGAAAACAACTGGTAACCAGTGCAACTCCCTTCAGCACTGGAGTGATGTGATCTCGCCGGCGGCTGCCTTTAATCAGGCGAGGTGCCGCGTTCTGTACCAGCTGCAGTTTCCGAACCGTCTTCAAGGGTAACCCCACGTAGAGCGCATTACAGTAGTCTAAACGAGAGGAGACCAGGGCATGTACTACCGATGGGAGCAGATGGTCGGGAAGGTAGGGGCGCAGCCGCCGTATCAGATGGAGTTGATACAGCGCTGTCCGGCTCACAGCTGACACCTGAGCCTCCATGGACAGCTGGGAGTCCAAAATGACCCCCAGGCTGCGGACCTGGTCTTTCAAGGGTAGCTGTACCCCATTCAACACCAGGTCAACATCCCCCAGCCTCCTCTTGTCTCCCACCAAAAGTACCTCGGTCTTGTCAGGGTTGAGCTTCAGCTTATTCCTCCCCATCCAGCCACTCACCGTCTCCAGATATTTGGACAGGGATTCTACGGCCAACCTTGGTGAAGATTTGAATGAGAGGTAGAGCTGAGTGTCATCCGCATATTGATGACACTGCACCCCAAACCTCCTGATGATAGCCCCCAGTGGCTTCACATCGATGTTAAATAGCATCGGGGAGAGGATGGAACCCTGTGGCACCCCACAAGTAAGTGGCCACGGGTCCGAAACCTCCTCTCCCAGTGCTACCCTCTGGTACCTGCCAGAGAGGAAGGACTGGAACCACCGCAATACAGTGTTTCCAATGCCCAACCCCTCCAGGTGGTCCAGGAGGATACCGTGGTCAACGGTATCAAAAGCCGCTGAGAGGTCGAGGAGAACAAGGAAGGAGCATTCACCCCTATCCAGAGCCCTCCTCATATCATCCACCAAGGCGACCAAGGCCGTTTCTGTCCCATGCCCAGGCCTGAAGCCCGACTGAAATGGGTCTAGATAATCAGTTTCTTCCAAGTGTGCCTTCAACTGCACCGCCACCACCCGCTCAATCACCTTGCCCAAAAATGGCAGATTTGAGACTGGGCGAAAGTTGTTCAGAACTTGAGGATCCAAGGAGGGCTTCTTTAAGAGCGGTCTTATCACTGCCTCCTTGAGGGCTGATGGCATCACTCCCTCCTCAAGGGAGGCGTTCACCACCGCCTTGATCCCCTCACCCAGTCTCTCTCTGCAGCTCATAATGAGCCAAGATGGGCAAGGATCAAGTAAGCAGGTGGTTGGCCTTACAGATGAAAGCACCTTGTCCACTTCATCAGGAGGAAGAAGCTGGAACCGATCCCACAAAACCGGTTTGCCACAGGCCGCCTCTTGCTCACTAACTGTATCCACAGTGTGCAGAGTAACACACCTAATCTGATCAATTTTATCTGCAAAGTGCCTTGCCAAAGCCTCACAGGAGGCCTTAGAATGCTCCAGTGGTTCCGGAGCCACAGGACCGACCAGGCTCCGGACCACTTGGAACAGCCTCCTGGGGCAGCACTCTGCAGACGCGATGGAGGCAGCATAATATTCCTTTTTTGCTGCCTTCACCGCCACGTGATAGGCTGAAGATATAGCTCTATCCCGTGTCTGATCGTCTTTGGAGCGAGACTTCCGCCACCGGCGCTCTAGCCGTCTCACCTCCTGTTTCAGAGCTCGTAACCGCGGATTGAACCATGGTGCAGTCCGAGCCCTGTTCAGGGGGAGAGGGCGTTTCGGAGCCACCCGATCTAATGCCCCAGTGATTGCGGCATTCCAGCCACCCACCAGGGTCTCGACCGAGTGGCCGTTGGCATGCCCCAGAGAATCCCCAAGCGCGTTCAGGAATCCATTTGGATCCATAAGACGCCTGGGGCGGACCATTTTAATGGGTCCTCCACCCCTGCGGAGGGGTTGTGGAACCGAGAAGTCCAACGTCACCAGATAGTGATCTGACCATGACAAGGGGGTGGTGGATATACCCCCGACTTCCAGATCACTCCCCACTTCTCCAGAAACAAACACAAGGTCTAGTGCATGACCGGCTACATGGGTGGGCCCAGTTAGAATATGGTGCAGCTCCCAGGAGGCCATGGTCTCCATGAAGTCCCGAGGTGCTCCTGTGAGGATGGCCTCCAAATGTACGTTGAAGTCCCCCAACACCAGTAAGTTAGGGGACTGTACACGCACATCAGAGACCACCTCAAGCACCTCGGCCAGGGAGTCAGTCATGCAGCGGGGTGGACGGTACACGAGCAGAATCCCCAGACTGCCCTTCGGGCCCAACCTCCAGTACATGCACTCAACAACCTTGGTCTCCCGGAGAGGGGGTCTGGTGAAGACCAAGGACTCTCGGTAGATAACAGCCACTCCCCCTCCCCGATCCCCAGCCCTCGGCTGCTGTGCATACGAAAATCCAGCTGGACACATGGCTGCAAGGGTTGGAGCAGCAGCCTCGGCCAGCCAGGTCTCCGTAATACATGCCAGGTCTGCACCCTCATCCAGGATCATGTCATGGATGAGGGAGGTTTTCTGGGTAACAGACCTGGCATTGCAGAGCAGCAAACGAAGGCCAGAAGATGGGGTCACGCCTCCCCCAGCCATCCTTTGGCTCTGGACAGGCCCGGAGCAGGGGACAGATACTACACATCTCTCCCTTGTTCCCCTTAGCTGACATGGCCTGCCCCTAGCGCTCCGCCAGCGCCTGCCGCCCAGCCTCGGTATGTTCTGGCCCCCAACACTCCCCCCACTGCCTCCATCAGGTGGACACATGCCCCCTCGCTCCCGCCTATCAGGCAGGCTACCCACCCCTAAAAACACAACAAAATCCCCCCCAACAAAATAAAACAAACAAACAAAACAATTAAAATCCATAACAATAATGGGCACAAATGCAGAGCAACAACAGAACAACACTTTCAGATCAACAGCAGGGTTTCTCCCAGAGCTGTAGCGGAACAGATCTGAAATGCTTCTCCCTGCTCTCAGCTATTCTGCCTGGTGCTGAAAGGGTCTGTCCTGTATTTCAGATGGGAGTACTGTGTCCACAGTAGGATGTTTTACATCCATAATCTGTTTTTGGTTTGTTTGCTTGGCTCTGTGAATTTAAAAGATTTCATGTAAAAAATCTAAACATCTTCAGAGGATGATCTTCTCCAGGTTCCTTTGCCAGGGGAAGCTCATTGTGTAGGAACTAGGCAGAGTGCCTTCTCTGTGGTGGCACCCTGTCTCTGGAGAGTTCTTCCCATTGAAAGTTGACTGGCGCAGTCACTATTGTTTCAGCACCAGGTTAAAATGTACTGATTTGTCCTGGCATTTTAAATTGTGGTGTTTGTTTGCACTTGTCTGCTTTTTGTCTGCTTTTTTATGCCTCTCGTTTGTTTTTATTGTACTATATTTATGGTATATTTTTATTCCTTTGTTTTGTTTACCATATGCAGCGATATGATTCTTTTGGAGAATTCTGAATTGGAAAATTTCCCTATGCAAATTAGACTAACTTGCATAGAATCATTTGCATCAGAAAATGTTCCGTTTACTCTGGAAAATTTTCAGATGCCCCAGAGAGTGATCCGATTTAGCATGTTTCTCTTACTTGTATTTAGTATACCGCAAAGCTCAAAAAAGTACCCCATATTATGCAGAACATTTTGTTGGAAGACCTGTAAACATATAAAGACACTAGCACGTACTTTCCTTACATTGTTTAAATTTTTAAAAAGCAAGGCTACTGAAAACTGTTGATACACTAATTTAGCCTTCCCCAAGCTGGTGCCCTCCAAATGAATTGAACTACAACTCCCAGCATCCACCAGCCAACCACTGGGGTGGGGAAGGCTTCATTAATTACCTTTAGCAATCCAAAGAATTGTGCATGATATGTTGAAAACCATGCATCTGTTTCAACAGAGTTAAACTCTCCAAGGTTGTTGGGGCACCTTCGTTTTCACTCTTAGTACTTACTCGTTCCATTTCACACTGAGACAAATAGGGATTTCAATGATATCTATGTATTTACCTTTTCCTCCCTCCATTTTAAAACAGGTATATCCTAGATTTTTTCCACATTTTTGTGGAAGCTACTGATGTACTTTATTCAGGCTTGGTGCGGGAGGCATTGGTTTCATTGGTTTGGTAAAGTTCTGAGCTCTGCCTCCAGACATTGTGCATGTGACTTTGCCCCTCCCACCCCCAGCATCCATGTGTACAGTTCAAGACATCTGGAAAGGGCCTATGGGCATGGACACTTGTGGGGAGGCAACATCACATGTATGACATCCAGGATGGGGCTACGCTGTGTTTACTTAAACCTTTTGCAAATGCCTGAATAGGGCTTTACTCACACATAATGATGTGTTCATACAGGGGTTTCTTCATGATAACCATGGTTCCTTTTGCCCCTGAAAGGGTATTCCTTTATCTTGAAGAACATGTAACAGAATATTGTAACCCTTACATTGCTGCTGATTGACTAACAAACTCCTCGATTAACGAATGGCAAAAATAAGGATGTTTTGGAGTTAAAGTAAACAGATTCCTTTTTAATTCAAGCAATTGCTCATAAAAGTATTGCTGCTTCTCTACACAGAAATAAGCCCTAGTGGGCCTATTCACACGTGCATGGGAGGAGGGTGGTCATGCGGTCCCGAATGGCCACGTGGCCATAAAGAAAGTCCACGGCGGCTAGAGCCTTGCCCGCAGTAGCAGTCGCTGTAGCTGGCAGATTCTATGGTTGCGGCCTGGAAGTCCTCCCAAGCTCTTTGTAACCACTGGGGAGCCCAACAGATGACACGGTAAGCTTCCCTGGGGCGCCATAACCCTTTTTCAGGGGGAGTTACCAGGGTGGCTTAGTAACCACGTGGAACATGGTTCCCCCTCACGACATGCTGAACCACCGTGGTTACTGGAAATTCCCCATCCACAATGGCTTAGCATGATGACTGAACAGGCCCAATGTGTTGAATGGAGCTTGCATAGGATTGTGCTCTCTGGAAAAGTTACTAGTCCTACCTAGACTGTTATGAATATAAGTAGTCCAGTTGCGTACAGTTCTTTTAAATTCTATCTACCCACCAAAAACTACTGTAAAACAGTGAGAACTGAATAAGAACGCAAATGAAAGTCACAAATATTTGCTGAATTATTTAATGGGGGAGGGGAGGAAGAAATAGGAAATAGCCAGATACCATAAAATATCTAGTTGATCCTTAAGCCTCTAAACGAAGCAAAGAATTAAGAGGGGATGGAGCCCAATACATCTGTTATCCGCTAGGGAGCAATTAGGGTCTCCCATTGTAGGTGTGTCTACCGCTTTACAGTCCGGTGCTGGAATATAGCTGTAGGCCTCAGCCTGTCACGCTCTGACTTCAAAGGTGCTGCTGGATAACTGCTGTGTGAAGATATTTGGCTGCAGTTCTCTCCTCCAGTGTCTTCTTTAGTTGGACTTAGCTTCATCAGAAGGCCTACTGATTTCAGCGAGAGGTGTTGTCAGTACATGTATCTGTATGCATGTTTGTATAAAAGGACGGGGAGGGCGGACTGAACCTTTCCCACTCACCACTTACCTCTCCATACGCTTTCTTCAGCTGAGCTCAGTTCTGGTTTTTGTACTTGGCTGAGGAGAAAAAGCACCTGGAGAGAGACTTCCGGAAGGTGGGCAGGATAAAGATTTAGCATCCCTCCTTCCCACCTTTTTGCTTTTAAAGTACCCTAGGAGGACATGTACATCCTAACTCCTCTATATGTGAAGGAGGCAGGAAAAAGGAAAGGTTCCTCCTGTGCAAGCACCGGGTCATTACCGACCCCTAGGGGGACGCCTGCTTACGCTGGCGTTTTCATGGCAGACTATAGCGGGGTGGTTTGCCATTGCCTCCCCCAGTCATGACTACCTTTCCCCCAGCAAGCTGGGTACTCATTTTACCGACCTCGGAAGGATGGAAGGCTGAGTCGACCTGAGCCGGCTACCTGGGACCCAGCTTCTGCTGGGATCGAACTCAGGTTGTGCGGAGAGTTTCAGTTGCAATACTGCAGAGTTTAAACAAATGAGCCCCTTGCCAGCACATCTAATTTGTGATTAAATCATCAGTTGAAGCCAATGAATCTTAAAACTATTTGATTTGGATTGGATTGTACCCAAAGACCACAAGCCATCAATATGTACTCCTGCACATGACCTATTGCAATGAGTGGGAGCCATACAAGAGCACTAGAGTTGTATAGGAGACCTTTCCTGTAAATTATACCCATGATTGGTTTAATATTTATTTATTTACATTTTTTTGGATCATCCAATTCACAGGGTTTGGGCAGCAGCAAATCTAAACCAGTCCAGAACAGTCAATTATATATATATATATATATATATATATATATATAATTATTATTATTTTTTCCTGTCCCCAGTGTATTTGTGCCTTTTGTTGTGTGTTGGACAATGAGCAGAAAGTGACAGATGACAGATAAAGTTTAAGAACATAAATATGTGATACAAAAATTCAGGATTTCTACTTTTTTGTGTTTTAAACTTTTTAGGGAATTAATAAAAAAAACACAATTTTCTAGTGTCTATAAATCGAATATGAATAGAAATGTTTCATGTAATCAATACATAGCAAAACATTTATATTTGTATATTTGTTTACATCCATATTCTGAGCTTACAATATCTTATGAAAGGTGAGTATTTTTTGAAATTCATTTTTTCATTCTCCCTCATGTATTTGTATAGTATCAGTTAACTTTGTCATCTCAGCAATTCCCCCATTTTTTCCCACCCATTTTTGGCAGTACACCATTTAAACACAACTAAAATCGTTAAAGCTCTTAATTTAAGATTAAGGTTTGATCTTCAATTGCAAGATTATCAGTCTATCCCAACAAGATATTTATGGGATCGAAACAGATACAGTCTGTTATTAGTTTAATTGCATGTACTATTTTCTCCCCAAACATGAATAAAAACAGCCTTAGGGTTACCAGACTGCTGACAATTGTCTTAGCGATTCTTACACTTTTTCTTTAAAGGGAATGACATTAGATACCAAATATACGTTAGAGATGTCTCTACATTTTCATAACTTTTACAAATGGCAGGTTTATCCTTCTGCATTTGCTGTTATTTTTTTCATACTGAAAAATGTTAAGCCATTAAAATTATCTCTAAAGATGAGAAACATCTGCATTCAATTAAATTCTAAACCCTCATGAAGGCATTTAGGTGGCTGCAAAATCACATACCTTTGGTCTGCATTAAGAGAGAATTTGAAAGATAATAGAACCCAATTCAATGGATCTACTAATGAGTAGAATCCTTTTGGCCTTAAGTATGTGAAAGAAACATGGACTGAGGAAGAAGCATCACCACTGTTTTTTCCCCCTCCAAGCCCACTTTTGTCTAAAGTAATGAGGCCATAGTCAATTGCTTCCCAGATGCATTGTGATTTGGTGTGACGTAAAGCAAAGCTCTGCAGATCTGTTTGGACTGCCTGCGTTGTTTTAATGAGACACGGGCAAATCTGGGGTTGCTTTGGCCGCAAACTGTAACATGCAAAGCATAATGTGAAATGCTTGCTGATTGCCACAAGGCAACTGACATTATAGATTTTTATCGCCACCATTATATGGCATACAATTCACCACATGCAGAGATATTCCTTCTCCCCCTCCCCAGCTGCTGAAAGTGACACCAAAGTTGGAAAATCTAATAAGAAAGCATATTTTAAACTTCTGTGCTTAATGTGTGAGGACCTATACATTTTCCGTGTTAATATATTCACAAAAGGGGAAGGAGGAGGAGGGAGCGGGGAGGCTATCGCACACCAGAACCTCAACACAGTCAACCCAAAAGGTCACCGTTGCTTGGGCGACATCACCAGTAGGGACCTACCAGCCTCAGCTTGACGTAGTATAAGAAATGACAGTGAGGCAGGCAGATCTCTACACAAATGCTAATCACGGTAATGGCGTTCTTTAAGACTTTGCGCGGGGTTTGAACTTTTGCAGATACCATAGAACTGTTTTCCACTTCTTTGGTGATAAGCAACAAAGGAAAAAAGTGGTTGTGCAGTCGTTTGCCTTGAGGCAAATGGCAGGTCAATCAATGGAGATGAATGGGAAGAGGGAACTAAGTGATGTTGGTAAATTTATTTGTTGGTGCAAAATACAATTATGTGTATGTAACATAAATTTTGTCACATAGATTAGCTTGTGTATAACTAAGAGCTCCGCAATCCAAGCCTCTATGCTTACTATAACGTGTATGTGGAGTTCCTGATTGCACAGGCTTCGCCATTCATGTCCATGGAGGGAGCAGTTACTCTGGGTCCATGGAGCTGTCTCTTCCCTTGAAGTGGATGGGAGAAACTCTTCCATAAATGCAAAGGGAATGGGGAAATGCTTTGTGTGCAAAACCTCTAGCTTGGGATGAAGGAACCTTCAATATTTTTCTTTCATTCACCCCTCCTCCTTGTGTCGTGTTTTATTTCTACGCACCGTAAGGATTAGGCTTGCCAACCAACAAGCTTAGATTAATGCCTAGAGCAGTAATGTACAGAGGGCACCACACTTTTGCCTCTGTAGCCAACAGGAAGTATCTGCTTTTTCCAACCATAGCTTGGAGTTTGTGATTGTGCTGCAACTGCAGGAGCAGCCAGGAAAAGATGGGCTAAGATGCCTAAGGAAAAAGAAGCAGTCCTAACAGGGCCAGGCAAGGAGAGCAGGATTGGATAGAAGGCTAGGATTGGTGTGTAGCAACAGCGCATCAAGGGCAGGGCTGCCTGAGAGGTGAGGACGAGAAAGTGGTGTCTGCTATGGGGACTTTGAGCACAAAAGGGATTGCGGCCACCAAATCAAGAAGTTTCACCATGCACTGAGAGAGGGGGTCAAACTGTGTAAATCAGGCTCTATTTTGCCCTGTGTATAATTGGATTGAAGTAGAAATGTAAAGGCTTGCATGTATTTCTTTGTTTCCACAAAGCTTCCAAGGTTGCTGCGTATTGCAGTTTCATCTCACTGTACAGAGGAAAAAGACAAAATGTTTTGACTGCTGTGACAAGAGAGGCCAAGCCTTCGCTGCCTACTCTGTGCAGCACATCGTGGCAAAGTTGGCCATCTGGAAAAACATGGACTGGGATTCTAGATATTTATTTTATTACATTTATATCCCGCCTTTTTTCCACCTTAAGGGACCCAAGGCGGCATACATAATCCTCCTCCTCTCCATTTTATCCTCACAACAACAACCCTGCAAGGTGGGTTGGGCTGAGAGTCTGTAACTGGCCCAAAGTCACCCAGTGAGCTTCCATGGTCAAGTGGGGACTAGAATGAACCCTGGCTGGGGAGCGCTGGGAGTTGTAGGACTTTTTCTATCTAAATATGCATAGGATTGCCCACTTCTGGCCTTTACTGTAGTTGCAAGATTTCACTCCTTCCACTTTCCCCAAATTCAGGGACCCAATGCATGGCAGAACTTCATCCAAAATGCAGGAACAAGCCAGAGCATCTTCCTAGCCAGCCTAATATGGTCGTTATTTAATTTAAAATTCAATTCCAAGGAATAGTGCTTGTCACTCATACCTGAAAGTTTGAAATCGTTTGGCCAGTTCATGCTAATCAGCTTTATTCTCACTGAGCAATTGAATATAGTGTCTAGAGTTGTCAAAATCTGGAGGTGGAGGGACGGGGAAAAAACTCCCCCCCCCCAATTTTTCCAAAAAATACCTGGAAAAAACAAAAAAAAAAAGTGTTTTTTTTTTTTTTTAGGATTTTCTCTATTTTTCCGGGGGGGGGGGGGGTTTCCCAGGGCTTCAGAGCTGTAAGAATGGGCAGTATTCTGTTCCACACTAGTGCTAATGTAAATTACGTTGTCCTGGCATAAGCTACCTCTAGCTAAATGCCAGCAGTGTTCCCATTGTGCCAGCAAATGCTATATCCATTGTGCTAGAGGGGGCTGACATTAGTGATGGTGCTAAATAGGCTACTGCCTGGTGTCTGCGAATGTTTCCACTGTTAAAAGACCATTGCCATGGAAAGCCCAAGTACTTCTATGGCATGGAGCACCTTTTACCAGCACGGCTGGTACATCAGCTGTGCTCATTCCTGGACAAGGATAGCATAACCTCTATGATCCATGAGTTGGCAACCTCGAGACTAGACTACTGTAGTACTCTCTCTGTGGAGCTGCCCTTGAGGCTGGTTCCAAAGATGCAGCCAGTGCAGAATTCTGCAGTGAGGCTGTTGAATTGAGTGCCTTGCCATGCACACGTAACACCTGTGCTCAAAGAGCTACACTGGCTGCCATTTTGCTACCGAGCCAGGTTCAAAGTATTATTGATACATAAAACCTAAACAACTTGCGACCAGGTTACCTGAAAAATCTTCTCCCCCTACAGAGGCCAGTTAGACCACTACGGTCTTCAGGCCTTGCTACCTGTGCCACACCTTGCAGAGTCCCATCTGGCAGGGCCTTCTCTTTGGTGGCACCCTCCCTCTGGAATGACCTCTCCTCTGTGATATGACAGGCACAGTCGATCATGTGCTTTCAGTGATTCCTAAAAACTTCTTCACCCTGGCTTTTCCCAACCATAAGCTTGTCTAAATGTTGGTGTGCTTTTATAATGATGTATTGTCTTATAATTTGTTGCAAACCACTTCAGAATTTTAAACACGGGAAGTGGTATATAAATATTCTAAAGTAAATAAATGTGGATTACATCTCCCAGGCAGCATGGAGTCCGACACAGCTGGAGGGCACCAGGTTGGGGAAGACTGAGCTGGGATATCCCTTTAAGGGCCAGGCCTCTCTGGGTAAGATTTGTCGAGATTGAGGATGGCGCCTCAGTGCCGTGTGTGGCCACTTGCTAGCCCTTTCTCGGGTCCATCAGAAGCAGAATACATTATGCAGAATACCTCATGCAAGTTAGGGACTTCCATGGACATTTGCCTAATGTATACAGCTTGTGGAATTCAGCTTTTATTGTGAAGTTTGGTGCAGGAGAATTTCACCTCTATAGAACTGCATATATGCGCATTCCTGATTATACTTTTAAAATCCCTCCTCTCCTGGCTGCGTCGATGCACGGTACCGACAGTGACCGTGGGCATGCTTGAAGGTTTAGAGAAGGAAAAATGTTGCAGGAGCAGACAATGAAAACCTCTTGCTGAGGCTGCCAACTTCAAGGCCTCTGGCTCATGCTGCGTGGTTTCCAGTGTCCAAGAACAATGCAAATATTCCAAACAACAAGATCTCCCCTGAGGAAGGTGGGGGTTGTGGGGGGAGGTATTTCCTTCTTGCCTCAATCTGTTCCTAAAAGATCTGAGAAGAGAGAACAATTTTTGTTCCAGAAGCTCTGTTACTCCTAAAATGCAGTTTCGTGACTCACTTTGGCAGAGTGACGAATAATACAGTGCCAGGAGACTGGTTTGAGCAAGGCACGTGCTTTATTCCTGCAGCATCCAGCCTCAGACACTTGCAAAGAGAATAGCCGTCCTCGCTTGCAGTGGTAGCCGGTGTAATATGTTGAGCTTCTGTTGCTTTCCTCTGTTTTCCGACAGAGCGTCTTGGCTGAAAATAGGCCTTTGTCTCACAGTGCCTGGCAGCTACACAAACACTTTTCAGGGCCCGATCCTGCTCGCTCTGTGCGTGGAGAGGACGGTACGGTGCAGCTCCACTGGAAAGGAGGGTGGCCTCCCACACCAAACTGCCCCGGTGCTGCCGCTCTTCTCGTGCTGTCATTCAGTCCTGACTGTTAGCAGGAGCCCACGAGACAATGCAGTTGGCCTGACGGCATAAGGAAGGCCAGAGTTGCAGGACCTTGAAGGCACAGGTCTTTCTCATCACCGAGCAAGCCAGTTGCCAAAGTCCAACTAAAAGAAGGTCCCCAAACTTTTGGGATTGGTGGGCCCATTTGGAATAGTGAGGAAGTGTTGTGGATGCTCTCACAAAATGGCTGCCCTGGAAGGCACGGCCAGTCACAAGACAGCCATCATTTTCCGCCTGGCTTGTTTCCTGCACTGGTGATCTGGCAATGGTGTGAGGCCTTTGGTGGACCTCAGCCTTACAGTCTTTATGGATCCCTCTTCAGGGGTCTTGCTGGACAGTTTCAGGCCGTGTCAGCCTGTGCCTTCCACGGTCTTTGCTGCCAGTCCTTCTTATCTGGCTGGGCCCTCCTTGCCCAAGTCAGAGTCCGAGCTGACCAAGTAGGGTTTTACGACACCTACGAGTGACTGGAATGTTCCCCAAGTGAGGCGCTGCCACCTCCACCTCACACTGAAGGTTTCCACGGTCCACATCCCCCAGCGGTGCCTGCACGTGATGCTACTTCTGTTTCTGCCGCATGTGGCTTGTACCTTGGGGGCTTGGAGTGGAATGGGTTGCCGAATACATCAGCTTGAAGCGGAGGAATGCTCACCTTAAAGCAAAGGCTTTGGCCCAGATTCAGCACACAAGGGGAGTGATGCTGGCCAGATGCCAGGGTGGTTCTATGAGGGAGAGGAGAGCTAATCTGGGCCCCAGTGCAGCCACTTTGTGCCCTGCTCTTCATGCACAGATCAAACAGGATTGAACTCTAAAATGGGGTAGGCAACCTGGTGCCCTCCAGATGTTTTGGACTACAACTCCCAGAAGCCCTTGCCAGCACTTTCTATGGTTGGGGATTATGAGAGTTGTAGGCCATTGGTTAGACATTATGGGAGTTGTGCCTTCCACAACTTTGTGCAAGTATAGAAAAAAAAAAGTGCTGTATGGTACCAGGAGTCAAATTTAGGTTCCTGAGAATTTCAGCATGCTATGTGTGGTGGTGGGTGTTTGGTTCCAGAGAAATGCCTATGGGAAGGGGCAAAAAGAAGGTGAATTATCTGCTTCCTCCTCTACTTATCAGCACCATGAGCTTGTCAATAACCCAAGAAAGTTTCTTCCAGCAGTTGGGAGACCCTGCTGGATGGGGTACTCAGCATGCGGTGCTGAGGGAGGAAATCACCTGAAATGGGGTGGCACTTTCCATGTGTGGGAGGAGGCTTTTCGGAGGGATTCAGCCACTGTAGACAGGAAATACTTTCTGTGGGCATGCATGCATTATTTATTTCTATACCGCCCAATAGCTGAAGCTCTCTGGGCAGTTCACAAAAATTAAAACCAAAAAGCACAAGCTAAAACAATATAAAATATAAAAGCAGTAAAACCACAACATAACAATACAACCAGAATAAAACCTAGCAGCAACGCAGAGATTTAAAATACAGATTTAAAACACCAGAGCTAAAAGACTAGGGAGCTAAAATGCCTGGGAGAATAAAAAGGTCTTCACCTGGTGCCGGAAGGAATACAACGTAGGTGCCATTTTTCTGGATCCAACCTATCAGGTTTCTAGACCTCATGAACTTCGAACTTGGAAGTGTGTGTGAGGTAAATTACTAGCTTGCATGGCATCACCCCGACACAATCCCCAGTGCTGTTTTGCCACTTTAAAAGTGTTCATGATTGTTGGGTAAGATTTACCTACATATAAATGATAGAGAAGCTTTAATATATATGGGCCAAGAGCTTCCTCTTGCTGCGGAAATGGTAGGGCAAGACTTTGCGTTGTGGGGGGCAACATGCCACCTTGGTATGGGAAGGAAATCACCAAGCCAGCATTCAGCCTTCTAAAAACGTAGTAAATAGTATGGATGTCTGTAACAAAAGTTGCAGAGGTAGGTTCATGCCATGGGTGACAAACTCCCATCAAATATTATGTCTGTCTTCACTCTGATTTCTAGATGCTTCTGGCCATCTGCAGGTTAAACCCCAGGGTTTGTGCCCATGGGGCCCCGGTGGCCCTGGATTTATTCCACAGATCCCTAAGTGTTCATTGGTGCCAGTGGAAATTTTTTTTATTACCTTAATTGCCACGCAGGGGGCAATTTTCAAAGGGGATTGCAGCTGAGGAAGGTTAATTCTCTCCTTCCCATATGCTGCAACACTCCCCCCCCCCAGAAATGTTCCCCTGCATTGCCATTAAGCATTTAAAAAAACGTTTCCCATTGGTTTCAGATTATTTGGGCCAGGGTGAAAAGAATTTATTTCATTTGAGATTATTTGTATGAGAAATTAATTGGCTGGCTTTGCTGCCTGTGAAATTTAAATATATCCTAGTCGTTTTTTGTTAATGTGCATATATAGATTGTACTCAGATCTGTGTCCTATCGGCCTGGCCCCTGAATCTTTCAGGGCACAATCTTATGGGGATGGATGGCCACCTCCGATATCGGAGGCGACCGACTATCCAGTGGAGGGCAGGTGGTGCACGGAGGGGATCGTTTTCTCTGCTCTCTGGCTGCCCTGCATTTGTGGCTAGATGGCCGATTTCAGCTGGCATTTAGATGGCAGGGCACCTCGGAGTGCAAGGCAGGAGGGCAGATGGCATAGGAAGCATCGTAATGGCACTTCCACCATCCCCTCCCACCCCCAGGAACACCCCCTTTTCGGCCGCTCGGCGCTGGTCTTCTGAGCACAGAGTTGGGGACAAACTGCGCTGCCTACAAGGCGGCAGGGGAGGGGGCAGGGAGTTGTATTTCTGGGAACCGACCTTGGAGCACTGGCTCTGAGGTCATTTCCCAGAAAACGGAAAGTCCTATGGCTATCTAGACACTGTCTAGCAGCCATAGGATTGCACCCTTATGTGGCTAGCAGCGCCCCTAGCCAGCCATATGCATGAACAGGCTAAACACTCATGCTCAGTGTTGTCGTCTAGATCACTCTGTCCATCCTGCCAGAATCCCAAGTATTCTTATCTGCAGACACCATCATCTGCTTTGGGACTATAATGGCCAAACGGGAGAATAAAACCCATCCATTCATGGATGAAACAGCATTTTGTATCGGAGTGTGCAGTACCTAATGATGCTTGTTTTCATTTTTACAACATGCTGCTCTGTGCTATGGTTCTTTACAACTAATAAAATGCCGAAAGTGACAGAAGAGAGTATGCAGCTTGTCCTGTTGCGAGTGGTGCAGCCCCTGCAAAAAAGTACCGAGGATGCTGGAAAGCTGTCAGGCTATATTAAAGTGCTATTTCCAGGCAGTTGCGGTAGTGGTGTTATTTCCAGGCTGGTGAAGCTACAAAGTGCTAGTTGAAATAAACAGTGCATTTTAACATTTGTAAAACAAATCCTTGCTTGCCAACACATTTCCAGTCTGCATTTTCTTTTATCGCTCTTGTGATTTCTGCCACCCACTGCTCTCGGTTCCTAGACAGCACAAAGGCAGTGCTGTGGGGGTTCCATATGAGCAAGGAGGGATGTACGGATTTTGATAAAGCCATTCCATCCATTTTGCGGATTGTCAGATGTCTTTCATTTTGTCATCCACCCGTTCATGGAATCAGATTTTTTTTTGTACCAGAATTTAGTACTATTTGTGCTAATCCATATTAGCGATAATTGATATTCACGCTAATGCATATTAGTCATGACAATGCGTATTAGCACTAATGCGAATTAATGCAAATCCTCCAGTCCACAGAATCCACGTGACTCAGAAAATGCCAGTTCGCTGCAGAATCCACAGGTTGGATTCATAGAAATCTGAACTCATCTGAATCCTTTGTGGATTTTTCCAGCATCCCTACTAGGAAGCACCTTTTCAAAAGTTTGCCAGCTGTCACAGAATTCATAAAGAATCCTAACAGCAATAGTCAATCTTGGTTGCTTTGCAGTGGGGCTGTGGCTCAGTGGTAGAACTCATGGGTCACATGCAGAAGGCCCCAGATTCAGTCACTGGCATTTCCAGTTAAAAGGATCTGTGCCATAGGTGATGAGAAAAACCTAAGTGATGAGAAAGACCATAGAATCATAGAATCATAGAATAGTAGGGTTGGAAGGGGCCTACAAGGCCATCGAGTCCAACCCCCTGCTCAATGCAGGAATCCAAGTCAGAGCATCCCTGACAAATGGCTGTCCAGCCTCGTCTTAAAGGCCTCCAGTGTGGGAGAGCCCACCACCTCCCCAGGTAATTGGTTCCATTGCCGTATTGCTCTGACACTCAGGAAGTTTTTCCTGATGTTCAGCCGGAATCTGGCTTCCTGTAACTTGAGCCCATTATTCCGTGTCCTGCACTCTGGGATGATCAAGAAGAGATCCTGGCCTTCTTCTCTGTGACAACCTTTCAAGTACTTGAAGAGTGCTATCATATCTCCCCTCAGTCTTCTCTTCTCAAGGCTAAACATGCCCAGTTCTTTCAGTCTCTCTTCATAGGACTTTGTTTCCAGTCCCCTGATCATCTTTGTTGCCCTCCTTTGAACCCTCTCCAGCTTGTCTGCATCCTTCTTAAAGTGTGGTGCCCAGAACCATGGCGAGCTGTTGCCAGTCACAGTAGACGACACCAGGCTATAGGGACAAATTGCCTGACCCGATGTAAGACAGTGTCGGGAGCGCCCTTGCTGCCTTCTGAAATCCTTAAGTAGCCAGAATCAACACGCAGACGATAGGGCTCTTTTCCAAGGCTTTATTTCCATTCTACCTAATGACGCTTACAGATGTTGATTGCCTGAGCCTAATGAGGATAACTTAAGAGAGCTGCCTACTCAGGGTTTCTAGCCTTAGTGAATCAGTTGATCTCCGTTTGGAGGGTAAAGGGGGGAAGCCTCTGAACTTAAGGGCTAGGAGGCAAAAGTCCACCCCTTTCCCATGGGGCATCGGGGCGCAGCTGTTGACATCACGCCAAGTGGGCTGAGCACCTCCTCTAGGAGCTCTCCATCTCCCGCTTGTCCCTGCGCCAGCGCCTAGCGTCCCGAAGCTCCAGTTGTCCCTCCCCCTGCCTGCCAGGGTTGCTACCACTCTCAGGAATGTGAGCAGGGAGGGGCTGTCCCTCCGGTGTTGCCTCTGAACAGTGCACAGGTTCTTCTCCCACTGTTTCTATCTCTTCCTCAGAATCGGAACTGCTTTGGGGCTCTATGGGCTCCGATCCAACCCTGACAGACAGCATCCTATGGTCCTATTTACAACCTTATCTGTATTCCAGTGCACTAAAGCAGAAGTAGGCAATCTGTGGCCCACCAGGTGTTGCCAGACTACAACTCCTGTGATCCTTGGCCATGCTGGCTGGGGCTGATGGGAGTTGAAGTTCAACAACATCTGGAGGACCATAAGTTCCCCACCCCTGCACTAAGGGCTCTGGGTATCTTGAGATCACACTACAGCAATTCAGCTTCTTTAGAAGTTCATCTTGCCTTGTTAAAAGAAACCAAGTTTCTAGTCCTGAAGATTGCAGGGATAGGCTTGGTCATTTGTGGGCATGACCTGGTGAAATCTTGGAAGTCAGGGAGAGTGAGCATCGAGCAGAATCTTGGGGGGGAGGCATTGTGTGGGCCTTCTCTGACCATACAGTTAATTTAGTTACGTTCTCTTATGCCGTCATTATTGTAACGATCTGTTTGATCATACAATAACATTTGAGTCTCAGTCTTCTTATGGCCTCTGTGCCTTGTATGGCACTTTGTTAGTTGCCATGATTAACAGAAGCTGATTAACTTTTGCAAAGTGAGCAAATTTCTACAGTGCATTATACAGGTCATGGCATTCCCAGTTAATGGTGTGGGTTTTTTCTTGCTGCTGAATTGGTATTATTAGGTGCAGAATTTTCATGTTAAAAACCCGGTATAAAACACAAATCTTTTCACACAAAATCCTTTGCAAGGAGGCTGTGGTGAGCCATGGAATTATCTCTTGCACTGGTGGAGCAGTTCATGGGAATTTTATGCATTTCCAAGCAGCTGCTGCAGCTCCCTATCTTCCCAACAATGGCATTTATAAGCAGAAAGATTCTGGGATTCGGGGGCAGTTCAGGCTTTCTCTACCAGACAGTACTACTGTATGATAGCAGATTTTAAACAAGATTCTGGAAGTCATCAGTGGTCCCTTTTATACTTGCAAGCTGCTCCTTGAAATCGCAATGAAATACAGGAAAACTCTAAGGAGTCAGACTTTTTAGGAGTTTGTTTCTTAGAAATGTCCACTCCATGCTGAAGAGGCCAGCCACATTTTCACTATAAATTTAGAAACTGAAACATAGAAGGGGCTTGGCTCCTCAGCACTGCATGTTCTTACAACAGAAACTTCGAAAGAGTGGAAGGGTAGTCTGTAAAAGCCAAACAGAAAGAATCAAGTTACAGAATGGGAAGCATTTGAGCAAAGTACCAGGAAACCTCTTGTAGGAAGCCTCAGAAAGCTCCTCCTTCCTGAGATACATTGAATTATCCCGAAAAGATAGAACATGAAATATGGAACCCAATGGACAGAATTAGGATCCAGAAGGGGCTGGATCTTACCCATGCATTTAAACTTTAAAATATGTATATCAAGTGTTGAGACCAATGGTCTGAACATACCACCAAATAACAGCCAAGAATATGATGTCAGCTAGCTAACCCTGATGCAGACAATTCCATCATCACAGCTCTTACGAAGAGCTGATAGGACTGTGCCAGTTTGTACTTTCCACAGACAAAGACAGTAGGCAAAACACAATAGATTCTGGTTGGATGTTCGGGACTCCCCCAAATAGGAAAATGGTACGTATGGGGGGAAACCAAATGAAAGGTAAGATTAATAGCAATTATCATGGCAGAGAGACTAGCAGTTTGCTAATTAAAGATGTTCGAACATAGAAGCGGCTAAGGATCAGTGGCTTTTAATGAGGATGGTGTAGGGTGATTTAGGTCTAATTTTCTGCTTAATAAGGCTGGTTTAAAAAGTAATTTTGTTGGGATGTGACTCTCCTAAACCTGTTCATTATCAGTGCCGGGGCTTCACTTCAACACTTCAGGAAACGTTGTGTTTAATTAATATTGTGTCGGCAAGTGGACATGCTGACAGATGAGGAGGGGGGCAAATTGATGAAGAACTTTCAAGGACGTTGACTTCATTAAGCGGCTTCATTATAGCCCTGAATAACTAGCTAAATATGTCGTTTAGAGAGATAATGTGCAGCTTTTCAGGTATTAGGGGGTTGTACTTGTTGTTGATAAAGGATGTTGCCAAAATAATTGCTGGTGCAAGGAAAACTAATATTCAGGTCCCTGAGATTTTTTTTCCTACACTGACTTCTGCCTATGCAGCAGTGGCCCATTTAAAATGATAGCATAGCAGAAAATCACGGTATACTTTACCTGGCATGTGTACCATATATGTATATTACAGCGAGTTGCTTCTGTCTAAGAGCCAGATGGGTGTAGTGGAGAAAACGTTGATCTTGGACCAGGGAGGTCCGGATAGTCATACAAGCCAGTAGTCATACAAACAGCCCCACTAGATTAGACCTTGGAATGGGTAGTGAAGGCTGGTGGTTCTGATTTTCGGTGGGGCTGTGAATTCATTCTGGATTTTAGTCAGAACCAGCCAGAACTCTAAGGAGCTATCCAAGGTTCTGAACCTATTTGGGGTTGGGGTTCAGCACCTTGGATAGCTCCATTAGAGTTCTGGCTGGTTCTGACTAAAACTCAGAATGGATTCACAGCCCCACCAAAATCAGAGCCACCTGCCTCCACTATGAATGGGTGACCATTTTGTTCTGTTGGCTTTTGGGGGTATTTAAAAAAAAATCTGGAAGAAAGCAAAACTGACAGTCATCCAGGGCTTTGAGCGTTTAGCTCTTAAAAGGCTGGCTTTGAATTCCTCTGTATTCAACCTTGTTTGTGAAGCTAAATTAGGGCTGCCACATCTTTTTTCTGTCAGGTTCCTCATTTTCAACAGCTACATGGCAGGCAGATACAACAAGGTCATCTTCATGATGGGAATACCTTTATCAATAGAATTTGGCCAGTACAGATGGGTGAGAATTTAGCCTCAGTTCGTTTTTGATAAGAATGTACCAAAATTCACAAATTCCTTCATAAACAGAACAGGTACGGCTACACTTGAAAGACCAGGTCCGCAGCCTGGGGGTCATTTTGGACTCCCAGCTGTCCGTGGAGGCTCAGGTGTCAGCTGTGAGCCGGACAGCGCTGTATCAACTCCATCTGATACGGCGGCTGCGCCCCTTCCTTCCCGACCATCTGCTCCCATCGGTAGTACATGCCCTGGTCTCCTCTCGTTTAGACTACTGTAATGCGCTCTACGTGGGGTTACCCTTGAAGACGGTTCGGAAGCTGCAGCTGGTACAGACCGCGGCGGCTCGCCTGATTAAAGGCAGCCGCCGGCGAGATCACATCACTCCAGTGCTGAAGGAGTTGCACTGGTTACCAGCTGTTTTCCGGGCCAAATTCAAGGTGTAGGTTTTGACCTTTAAAACCCTATATGGTTCCGGCCCAGCCTATCTTAAGGTGTGCCTCCAGCAGCACCAGGCAGGCCGTTTAACAAGATCAGCCTTGGATGGTCTTCTCTCTGTCCCATCAGCCAGGACAGCTAGACTGGTGGGGACGAGGGAGAGGGCCTTTTCTGTGGTGGCCCCCACTGTGTGGAACTCCCTCGCCATGCCCCCTCTTTAATGAGCTTCCGTCGTGCATTAAAAGCGTGGTTGTTCAGGCAGGCATTTGGGGTGGGTTAGGGTATTTTAGAAAATGTTTTTACTGTAGAATTTTATAGTTTTAAACTGTTTTATTGTGTGTTGTACATCTCCCAGAGTGGCTGGGTGGCCAGCCAGATGGGCGACTAATAAATTTAATAATAAAAAAATATATATAATTTTTGCCCCTTGGAGATAAAACAGCTTGGGGGAGGGAAAACAGCTGTCCAAGAAAGGGTTGAGCATCCCCACCCCATCTGCCCCACCTCAGCTCCTGACACCAGCCTCCAACATCTACTTTTTGTTGAACAAAAAAAATGCAATGAAAAGATTACATAGAATTCCAAGTGATGGTGTGCTTTGGCTGAAGCTTGTCAACATGACCACCTGTGCAACAGAAATCTCCTCGTTTGTTTGTAACGGAGGAGACGGTGCCTTTTGTGTTGGGGCCACATTATCTCAGGGGTAATCTGTCGGAGACCACGTACCAGTGTTTGGTGGGACCAAAGCCGAAGTGGGCAGATTACACCCTTTTCACTTTCTCGCTCACTCTCTCTCCCTCCCTTCCGCTTCCTCCCCAGGAGGAGGGACAGATTGCTGTTGCCGGGGTCTGAACTGATTGGTTGCAGAGGGCTTTTAAAGTTAGGCCATGGGCCACATGAAATTAGGCCCAAGTTGCCCACCCGTGATTTAGAAGACGACCCTAGCGGTGAAGTGTTTGCAACGTTATCTTGATGGTTCCCAGAGTCAAACACAACATGGCCGACAAGTACTCAAGACAACGTTTGCCAGTGACAGTAAGGAAATGCTTTATGATTAATTAATGGCAGGCATAAAGCTTAGACTCCACAGTATGATACAGAACCTGCTTGGGATACTTGCAATTTGCAAGACATCTGGAAACTGGAAAAATGGCAGTATAATCTGTGTTAGATTTTAGCTCATAGTTTGCTTTTGTTTTTACTATCAGAAACAGAAGCATTACTAAGAACAGAAAGCTAAATACTGGATTTTTCCATACAAAGCTCCCAATAGAGTCCCTTGTAAGAAAAACTATGTATATTATTAAAAATCATATTTTATGTTACCCACTGGACATAAAGATAATCAGTAAGCTATCTCCATAAACAGAGGGTTATTCATAATCCCTTCCATGGCATTTCAATTATCAGTCGATGACGATGTGACATTATGGATGGGGTTGTGATTAAATTTTCTTGTGTAATGACCCTAAGTAAATCTTTGCAATTTTCATTTTGTGGAGATTTAATATAGATCAGTGGCCTGTTGTTTGTGGGGGGGGCTTGTTTAATCCAAAATCACTCATTAAATTGGGCCCAGCAAACCTCTGATTGCATTTCATGGGCCTGAGCTATGAACTTAACATATTAAATCTGTATTCCAGATGGATGCAAACATCTGTTCTCATTATGGTTATTGGTGTTAATCTCAAACCCTGACCTGTTTCTACTAACATTATGCATATTAAATTTGCTACAAAGCAGGGTGGAGTAGAACTGAGAGTCATGTCAATACATCAGCACACTACGAGGTAGTTAATGTACTTTTATGGTGACGTCACCTGGCACAAAAAGCAGAAATGAAGACTTCTTGGGAAGCTGAGAACTTTTCAGATTCCCATCATCGTCCCAACACACATCTGTTGCGTGACCACTTCAGCTTTGCAGGACAAGCATTGTGGGGGGGCGGGGAGAGATCAAGGAAAGCCAATTCTATTTTGAATGGGCTAATAAAGGTTGAGAGCTGTGTTATTATGTTTAACGGTGCTATGTAACTTATCCATATGCTATGATTAACCATAATTATTAGTCCCAGACCTTTTGTGAGGAGCCATAATCAGGATTTGGCCATGCACAAAGTCCCAGGCTCAAGCCCTAGACCTGGGGTGCAAAACCACTTTCAACCTGAAGGCCAAATTCCATTTCAGAGATGCTCTTGGAAGCTGCATTCCAGTGGCGGGCAGAAGGGTCGGGGCCAAAAATACCAGCATATTTTAGCTTCAAGCTCTTACTGCCAGTAGCTAAGCCTTTGAAGAGGCATTTCAGCCTTTTAGAAAAGGGGAAAACACTGCACAAAAGCCTGGAAACCACCAAATGATTGGTGACTGGGGGGGAGGGGAGGGGCCAGAGAAAGGGGGAGGGGCCTTTTGGGAAATCCCAGATGTTTAGATTTGGCACCAGGCCTGAGGAGATGGACTGATGTTCTGACACAGTATAAGAAAATGTCATATGTCCAGATATTACATAAGTACTGAATGTAAGTCAGTGGATACCGCCAAATTTTCAGTGGAGTGAATACTAGAATTTCTGCTGTCCAGGCCCCACTGAAAGTTCCAGACTCATTTCAGTGGAATTTGAATAAGAGAGTTGTTGCATTCATTTTGCGACTGCTGTGAATCCAGCATCTTCTCCAATACAAGTAATCATACTGTACCATTTCAGGCCATGGGTTCTCTTGATTTTCTGCACTGCAGCCTGGGTTGCAGGCTTCTGCTATGGATCTTTAGCCCTAGTCAGTTTAGGTCAGGTTTCAGGGAATCACAATGGGAAAAGATCAGCACCACAGAAAACTCCAAGTGGTGCTGGGGCTGGAAGCCAGACAGGTCTGTCTACATGTTGCTCCAACAAGGAGCAGATCAAGACTAAGCCTTAAATAAGAGTTTGGTTGCCTTTAGGCTGGTTGCCTCTGCCTCTACACTGATTGAGGCTTTGACTCTTAAAGTGGCCTGGCTTGTTTTAGCAGCCTCAAGCTGCAACGACATGGGAGTGGCTGTGGCATATGAGTGTGCTCTTGGCTGGAGTCTTCAGAGTAGGAAGATGGCAAGGCAACCTCTTCTAGATGCAGGGGAGCCAACCCCTGGGATCTCTCTGAGGACCGGGGTAATGGAAGTCTCATGATGCCTTTCCATGGCCAAATCCTCTTCCTGAACTATTCACTCTGGAACTTCTTCTGAGGACAGGGTGTTGGGATACTCTTGAGGGTGAGGGTTTGGAGTCCTGGTCCATAGCATATACCACCATCACAGCAGTTGAGGACACCTGAGGAGCACCTTGCACACATACATCCACATGAACACACCCATTCTCTCTCTCTCTCTCTCTCTCTCTCACACACACACACACACACAGCCTGCCTCTGCACGGGAATTAATCATGAGGGGGTGGGGAGGGAGACAGTAACCCAGGAGTAAGTTCCATTGAACTCATTGGGACTTGTGTTTTGGTACACCTGCATAGAATTGCGCTGTCAGGATATCAGTGAAGAAGCGGTTGTTTCAAAAGGCTTTTGGAATAGCAGGCTGAGGTGGCTATTGAAGTCTTGTGTTGATTTTCACTATCCTATTTGTTATGTGATTGCTGTGATTACATGTTTTTAATCCGTTTTGTATATGGAATTTTAGTTTGCAAGGCTTCTTGAGGGTCCTGCTGGGGCCATAAAGCAGGGTGTGGAGCCCTCAAGGTGGTACGCTGCTTTCAGAGGTTTCCACCCATAAAGCTGGCATAGAAATAGTTTTAGGTAGGCATGTACGTGGAAAAATAGGAGGAGTGCCTTTTCCGTGGTGGCACTACAGGAAAGGTGGAATGCCCTCCCCAGTGGGACCTGCTCTGCAAGATCCTTTCTAAATTTCAGAAAGGTGAGAAACACCTATTTGTTGTTCCAAGATTTTGAGAATGTTTAATCATTTCAGCTGTCTCTCACCAGACTGCTTACATGCTGGTTTAAATTTTCGGGTATTTATGTTTTAGGTTATTTTAGGCCTTGTATATTTTAGTGATTTTTTAAAAGATAGTTTATTGTGCATTAGCCATCAGTGGAGGCAGCCCCATTGCCAGGGGCCAGAAAATATTAGCCACCACTACAACAGTACCTGGGGAGCAGTATGGAAATACCAAGCTGGAAGAGAAGCACAATGCCATTACACAGCATACAGCATCCATTGTGAACTGGTACTCTAGCCATGTGGAGGCCTGGCTTGTATGATTCATCACCTACTTCTGCAGAGGGCCCAGTTCACAATGGATGCTATGGAAATGGTGGAGGTAAAGGACTCTCACCGATTCTCTGCCACTTGATTTCAGCACTACCCCTGGCTGAATGTATGAACTGGGGCAGAGTGAATAGGGATGGCCATCGCAGGGAAATCTGGCCCTTTAGGGGCTTGCTGGAGCCCGAGACTCGGCTTGCATTTGCGAGCCAATCCGGAGGCTTTTTCTCCAAAATCCAGGAACCTTCTCATTTTTAAAAATTGCCATTTACAAATTTCATCTGTAATTTGTGCAAATTGCGACCATAATATACTTAATTGTGTGCAAATTGCAGGCACAATTTGCACAAATTAAGCACATTGCGGCCACGATTTGCGTGAATTATGGCTGAAATTCTCATAAAGTATGCAAATTGCGCCTGTAATTTGCATAAATGGCAATTTTTTTAAAAAACGAAAATCTGCAAGCTGGCCCAACTCGATACAGATCCAGTCAGGCAAACTTCACCACCCGCCCAAGACGGATTCCTCCAACATCTCTTGGAGTTAATGCTTTCCCCCCACCCATGGGCCAAAGCTATTATTGTTCCCATTGTACAGGTATGGATCTGAGGTCAAGAAGTAGCCACTTTGTCTGAAGCTTCCTGGTATATCCAGGGCACAAACCCAGTTCATCAGATGCAGTGCCTGTTAAACTGAATATTTACAGTCTTATAAGAGGAGGTGGGGAGTAAAGCTGTCATTAGTAATTAAGATGACATCATTCAGAGGAGATCCACCACATATAATATGCAGCGAAACTAATTATCACCTAAGTGCCATAGGATTTTATTTTGAAATTCATCTTGCATAAAGAATCAAATGGGCACAGCTGGATCTGCTCTTGCTTCAGTTGGAGCAGTGTGATGGCAGCTTCTTGCCTCGAAACATCTGCTGGAAACAGTCATTGCTATCAACACATCAGCTCCAGCAGTTCCTGATGTAAAAAGCAGATAAGGACATTGGGAGGAAAAGGGGAGATATACCACAGTCAGTAGATTAGGGCAGAGTGCTGCATCATTTGTCTTATGAGTAGGTCTGATTGTTTGACTGGATAAGAGATTTTATTATGCAGTCCTATATATGTTTACATCATAGGAGGAAGTCCCATTGAGTTCAGTGAGGTTTACTTGTGAGAAAGTGGGTAGAGAATTGGAGCCCTAGAGTATAGTTGCATATTTAGGTAGTATTTATTTATTTATTTGCTACATTTATCAGACACCCTTTCTAAAACACTCAGGGTGACTTAATTACAGCATCATTCAACAAAAATCAGATACCTAGAAATGTTAGATGTACTGTATATTATGTTAGAGTTCATGTGGCCTTTCTACCCCGAAGCCCCCCAAGACAGCTCATAAAAGTTAAAATACAACTCCAGAATTCAAACTATACAGTAAAATACTACCGGCAGCAAATTAATGTTAAACAGAACCTCTCTCTCTCTCTCTCTCTCTCTCTCTCAACCAGAGAGATATACGACATCAAGGTTAAAAACAATCCGCTCAGCTATCATAAAACACTTGTTGAAAAAGAATGGTCTTTGACGCAGCATTGAAAATAGGGCTCTGCACAGCTTTGGCGTGAAACCCAACTCTGAGCTGAAGCAGGGCACTTCAGGCTGTCTCCGAGGTGGGGTGGAGGGGGCATGAAGTGGATCAGGTCACTGCAAAGGGCTTTGGTGCACTTCGGAGCAATCCAGAAGGCCAGCCACACTGCTGCCGCCACCCAGCCCCCAGCTCCTTACCTGGGCCCTCATGGTGCGTGCTGTGGCAGCTGTCGTCTTGTTCCAGGGAGTTGCCGATTTTAAAATAGATCCTGTGCAAATGGCAGCCATCAAGCACACAACATTAATGTAGAGTACTTGACGGCCACCATTTGTGCAGGATCTTTTTTCAGAAATAGAGGGAGTCACCATGGAGACTTCCTGGAAGAAGAGGAAGACAGCTGCTGCATCCCGAGGGCCTAGGTAAGGAGCTGGGTGCTCACGCAGCAGGGGCATCTGGGGGTGGGGGGAGCAGGATTCGGACATTGGATTCCCACTTCAACTCCGGAGGCCGAAGCAGGTCGGGGGGCTCCAATCAGCCCACCTTGGAAGCCCCAAAGCGGCCTCTGAGGCGGATCAGGCAGTCCCTGCACAGCTCTACTTGAAAATAAGCCCCCAAAAGTTTCTAGCCTACAAAAACAAAGTATTGGGCTGCTGAGCCTTGCAGAGGAGGAATGGAGAGCCATATTTCTATTCTGGGCACAGGCAAGGAGGCTTCCCTCCCCCGGCAGCCCACTGGGTTTCTATACTGGGTGTGAAGGAGGGCTGGAGTGCTCTATTGCTTCTGCGCCAGCCTACGCACTCATAAGAAGAGAAGAGCCATGCTCTTCATCTGGTCCAGCTGCCCACAGGAAACCCACAAGCACGACATAAGTGCAACAGCACCCTCCCACCCATGTTCCCCAGCAACTGGTTACGTAAGCATACTGCCTCTGAGACAGGAGGTAGCATTTAGCCATCAGGACTAGTAACCATTGAGAGCCTTCTCCGGGCATTTGTCCAATCCCCTTTTAAAGCCATCCAAAGTGGTGTCCGTCACTACATCTGTGCTGTGTGAAGTGCTTCCTTTTATCTGTCCTGGATCTCCCACCAATCAGCTTCATTTTATTATTATTATTTATTATTGCATTTATATCCCACCTTTTTTCCTCTTGCAAGGCACTCAAGGCGGCTTACATTATCCTCCTCCTCTCCATTTTATCCTCACAACAACAACCCTGTGAGGTAGGTTGGGCTGAGAGTGTGTGACTGGCCCAAAGTCACCCCGTGAGCTTCCATGGCCGAGTGAGGACTAGAACCCGGATCTCCCAGCTCCCAGTCCAACACTCTTGCCACTAGTATTCTGAGAAAGGGAAAAATGTCTCCGATCCGCTCTCTCCACACCATGCGTAATTTTGTACACCTGTATCATGCCTCCCCTTACTTGCCTTTTTTCTAAGCTAAACAATTCCCAGCTGTTGTAACCTTTCCTCACAGGGGAGATGCTCCAGCCCCTTGATCATTTTAGTTGCCCTTTTTTGCACTTTTTCCAGCTCTACAATATATCTTTTGGGTGCAGTGGCCAGAACTATACACAGTATTCCAAGTGCGGTCACACCATATATTTGTATAGGGAGAGTACGATCTTGGCAGCTTTGTCTTTGATTCAATACGATCTTTCCTGCTTATGCCTAACATGGAATTTGCTTTTTTCACAGCAGCCACACACTGAGTTGGTATTTTGTTGTGATTGCACCACAGATTTATGTAAGGGCAATGTGATATTGGCAGTTTTATTCTTAATTCCTTTCCTAATTACACCCAGCATGGAGTTTGTCTTTTTTTACAGCAGCTGCACACTGGGTTGACATCTTCATTGAGCTGTCCACCATAACCCCAAGATCTCTTTCTTGGTCGATCACCACTAGCTCAGATCCTATCAGCTTATACTTGAAGTTGGGATTTTTTGCCCCAACATGCATCACTTTACACTTTCTTACATTAAACCGCATTTGACATTTTGATGCCCGTTCTCCCAGTTTAGAGAGAACCTTCAAGAAAAGCCTTGTCACCTGTGGCTACCAGACCAGTGCTTAAATATAAGGCTCCTTTGCCACCTGTCAGAAGACGAAAGAAGGGACTCTGCACGTATGTCCTATGGATGGAGTTCCATGTTTAGGCACCCATACTAGGCATGTCAGAGGAATCTAGTTGCTGGCTGGACCTCGAGGAGATTTCATCGGCTCGGCCCCCCTGCCCATCTTCCAACAGCTGGCTCAACTCGGTCCACAGCAAGTTGGGCCAGTTGGCAGTTTTTCCGGATTTTTAAATTTTATTTGTGGAAATAGACATTTAATTCACACAAATTTCAGCCATGATTTGTGTAATTGCAGCTGCAGTTTGCGCAAATGTCTATTTCTGCAAATAACAAAACTTGCAGCTTTGTTCCCAGGGAAAATGTGCAATTCGGCTTGCAAATGCAAGCCGAGTCGAGCATGCCGCTAAAGTCCAGAGAGCCCCAAAAGGGCCAGATTTCCCAGTGATGGACATCCCTAACCAATACAGAGAAGGCCCAATCTCATGTCCTGAACAGCTTAACCTCACTCAATGATGGGATGCAGAATGGTGTCCCTTCCAAAGCTCTCAGTTGGCAGTCAATCTCATATAGGGGTAAACATTCTTTCTGATGCTGAGGGCTCACCCAGTTTAGGGTTTTAAAGATCAAACCCAGCACTTTTGAGTTGGGCCTAGAAATACACCAAGAGCCAATATAGTTCTAGAAATATAGGAATCATATGCTCCCTATATCTGACCCCAGGGACTATCCTAGTGTTGGCATTCTGCACCAGCTGAAGTTCCTGAGTGCTCTTCAAAGGCATCCCCGCATATATCGTGCTGCAGTAGCCTAAGCTGGATATGACCACAGTGCACAGGGCTGGATGTGCATCAGTGGCCAGATCTGCCACAACTAAAATATGACATCATCGAAACCATAATCAATTTTAAAACCTTAATCTTAACTATTTGTTACTCTCTGAAGAAGGTGAAGACTGGTGGGCCTTCCCTGGAACAGCCTCCCGCTGTTCCATAATGTGGATGAGATGACCCTGTCCTTAGAGAGATTAAATCCCTATACTTCTTGTCCCCTGATCTGAGAATCCAGGGAGGAATATAGCAGACGTCATATGGTACAGCCCCACTGGGATCATTAACATTTCAGATTGCAGATGACGGGTTGCATATTTGAGCACTAAAACTCTCTGTGTATGGAAAATTAACAGGTGAGGAGATGGGTTCAAGCCACGCTATCTTTCTGACATGCTATCTTTCTGTGAGCATGGATATATATGTGTGCATAATATAGATGTTGGTGTAAAGCCACGCAACAGCAAAGTAACAAGGAGGCTCTGGATCCACTGTGGATGCCATCAGTCTTATGGTAAAATGTATAAGAAAGATAGAAAGACTAACGAAGTATTAAAAAAATATATTTAAACTAAGCATTTCAGCTTCCACTCTCATCAGTAGTTGTGCTGTTAAATGGGGGTCAGGAGAGGCAGTTTGGAATGCCTGGAGATGAAAGTTCCTTTGGGGAAAAAAACAGAGATATAATTGGTATAATGCTTACCAATTGCCCTCCAGATTAAGGCCATTTGGACTAAGAGTTCTCAGTCTATAGATGCAGAAATTTTCCCTTTTGTCAAGCATGTCATTGTCTTTTGTTCGTTCTGTTGGAAGCAACTGTAAATCCAAGAGACTATGTGAAGGTAAGTTGAAACATCTTGCAACAGGCTGCTCCAGTTTTTTGGTAAGAATCCCAGATTTGTGGTTACGGAATCTTGTTCTTAGGTCTGTTGTAGTTTTCCCTACATATCGCATACCATATCCATAGTTTTGCATTAAGAAATGTAATGTATAATAGTGTGCGTCTGTGTGTGTGTGTGTGTGTGTGTACACATACACACACACTGCAGCAATCTATTTGTTTTAATCCAGACACAAATCAGGGCAAGGGGTGGATGCAGGTCAACATTTGGTCATCCCTGTTCTACACAGATTGCTAAATGAATGTGTTAAGATATTAATACCTGTCCTTTTGAGATGAACAATATGCTCAGAAATATATATGGTCTAGTGCATCTAGGACCATACCACTTCAGAATGCAAGTGGGGGATTGCTTAAATCTCTCTCTCTCTCTCTCTCTCTCTCTCTCTCTCTCCATCTCCTAGAGCTGCATCCACCCTCTGCCCTGATTTGTGTCTGGATTTAAACAAATAGATTGCTCTGAACCTTGGTCTCCTTAGTCCAAGTTAATACACTGTCTGCTAACCAACACACTGGCACTAGTTAATCAACTGAAGCTGTAGTTGATTAATCTGCCCATTAAAGTTTGCAGCCTTTCCCCTTCTCTTCCCACTCCTGCCTTTCACAAGTCCTGCCTTTGTGTTACTTTGTCTCCTCTGTTTTATTTAAGTAAGGTGTCCACTGGAAAGAGACTGCATGGCATCTATATTCTGTTCAGTGCGTAGCATTCCATTGGTGTTAAGTAAATGTTAAGTGCCCAGTAGAAGTAGTGATAAAAGTACAATATGTCTGTGACCTGACATCTGCCACATATGCACTAATTGTGCTGTGTGTAAAGCAAAAATGCAAATTGGATGTGGCTGGCCAGGTCACAGTTAGCTTCCAAGGTGGCCATAGTCCAAAACAAATTGCCTAACCGTCCTTGACAGCATATGAGGAAGGCCAGTTATGAGACGACAACCGAATAAACCAACAAACAAGCCGTGGAAAGACTTGCTGGCCGTTTCCCAGAATCAGTTGCCTGGGAGATCTTCACCAGCAGACTCTTTCTGCGTGTGGGAAATGGTTCTTGCTGTGCCTTCAAGGGCAGTGAGTGAATTTGTCTTTGTCTGTGAAATGACAAAGGGGGGTTACAATTAAGTGTTAGTCCAAAGGAGCTTTTGTAGCTGCCGGCAAAATGGATTGAAAAAGGTTTTAATTGGTTGTTAACTACTATTGTGGCTGCAGAGTTAGCAACGATGAAGCTGTCAGGCGTAAATCAAATGTATCAGCCCAATAAATCTCCCCTTTAAACGACAGTTCAGGAGGCAGCACTAAATTAGAAAGGGTCTGTACAACTGTACTTGATGGCAAAACGGAGAATGCGCCACCGTTACCAACCAAAACGTGGCATTCTGCTAATGTCTATCATTATCGTGATGGATAGAGTCTTCCATATCATGTTTCACAGTTGCTGACACTCTCAGAACCTCACTAAATTACCCTGCCTTCCAAATGTCATCTGCAATCAGAGGAACCAAATGATCACGAACCATCGGCAGGGGCAACACAAATTTTGAAACCAGAAATGATGCTGAGTGGTCATAAAATGGGGGCTTGGGCACAATTCCCTAAGGTTGGTAGGGTGGCCACTTAGCATATTGCAAATAACACTGGCTGGTGCATTGAGTTTCCCCATCAGGTATTTCCAGCCTTCCCCAACCTGATGCTCCCCACCCAAGGTTTTGGACTTCACCTTCCAACATCCCCAGCCAGCACTGGCCAATGGGCAGGGATCCTGGGGGTCATTGTTCAAAACAGAAGGAGGATACCAGGTTAGGGAAGGCTATCCCAAGCATTGAGGGCCCATTTGCCTAACAAAGATAACCTGGCAACTTTGCCAGGACTATTAGTGAAGAGTCCTGGATCCATTAACACAGGGATGGGGAACGTGTATTAATGCAGATTCCTGGATCCATTAACCCAGAGATGGGGAACGTGTATTAATGCAGATTCCTGGCTCCATTAACCCAGGGATGGGGAATGTGTGCCCTTCCCCAGATGTTGGTGGCCTGCAACTCCCATCACCCCTAGGCAATGTAGCTGATTGGGTGACTGATTGATTACATTTATATCCCACCTTTCTTCCATCGTGGAACTCAAGGTGGCTACATGTGGTTCCCAGGTGGTCTCCCCTCCAAGCACTGACCAGACCTGCTTAGCTTCAGCAAGGTGGATGACTCATGTGCCTTCAGACTATGCCTGGGACCAAGTCCTAATGGTGAGGTATTATGGGAGTTGAAGTCCAGCAACATCTGGAGGGCCACACATTCCCCATCCCTACATTAACCCTCTCCTGTCCAAACCCTGGTTTTATATTTTATTTTTAAGGAAGAAAAAGGAAATAACAGATACAAAACAAAACCATGTCAATAATACAATTTAGGTTGCAGGTGCAGAAGCCCATGTCCCACGTTATGCCTCTAAACAGCTCCTGGGGACAATCTGCCAACGAGATCAAACAGCAACCAAACCCTAATCTTACCGCACAATGTTCAAAGCCCCTTAGCTTCTTTAGCGCCCCCCCCCCCCATAATTCTTGGGATTTATCAACACATTTTCAAGACTCAGGAAGGGGTCTTGCATTTCACAGTTCCCCTTGACCTGCCTTTAGCTCTGGCTGTGGGAACCAGTGCCATTACGCAGTTCCCCTCCCCATTCAAAACCCCTCTCTTTGCAGAAGTTGTAGGAGTATGAATACATATATAGATATATTGATTCTATAAATCCCCTGTTATTATCTTTTATCGGTAGCAATAAATGTCCATATTAATTAAGTTAATGGTTTTAACTGCAGTAATGACTTTGTATTAAACTAGTGCACATTTCATGTTCCCTATAAAAGCTGTAATAATAAAAATTTGCAGTATTTTTTTTTAAAGCTTCCATTGTGCTGAAACAAAGCAAATCCACCTGCCAGAATATTCCAGATTCTTAGATCAGGAGATTAATTGGGCTGGAACATGAACTCCTTTCATTCCAAAATAAAAGCTGAATTTCAGAAAGTTTCCAGGCACCTTACTAAAGGGCAGTTCCCTCCTGTCATTGCCACCGCAAACCATTTAAGCCAAAATATTTGAAACTGAGGTTAATCCAGTCTCTTGGAATTGAATGGGAATGAACTGGTTTATGTTCCAATGCTTTGGTTTAACTGGCTTGTGAAATCAAAGGAGAGGAAGTCTCACTACATGAGATATTTACGCAAGTAAGTGGAGCATTCTGGGATTGGAGCACAAGGATTACTTGCTCCTGTTTGGAGACCAAAACAAAATCCACAAGGAGAAAAGGATTCTGCCCACTTATCTTGGGACCAGGATACCTGAGAGAGTATCTTCTTCATTATCAACCTGCCTGGTCATCAGAGGGCATGTCCCTGGTGGTTCCACATGGACCCCATGGCCTGGCTGGAGACCACCTAGAAAAGAGCCTTAAGTGTAGTGGCCCCCTTCCTGTGGAACTCCCTGCCTTTGGAGGTCAGACAGGCGCCAACATTGTGTTGCTTTTGGCGCCTCCTGTAGACGCTATTACTTGGAGAGGCCTTGAGTCACCAGCCGCAGTTTATTACGTTCAGAATCTGTTCCTTTTAAAATGTTTTATTAGTTTTAATTTGGTGTTTTATTCTTTTATCTTGTTGTTCGCCTCTCCGAAATCTTATAAATATTGTAAATAAATAAATATCTGGCTATCAAAAAGTCTGAACAGACAAAAACTATGCCTCGTAGAGGAGAAAGGAATAGCTAATGTGGAAATGCAAGCCCCGCAGCTTATCAGGAGCTTTTCCAGTGATACCTGGCCAGTCTAGATCCAGCTACCACAAAACCACAACCTGAATCATGGTCTAAGAAGGTCAGTCATTCCAACACAGCCAATTCATCTGGCTCATGGAAAAGCACTGGAAGAAGCAATTTATTTGTTTTTATGTGCACCCTGCCTTTCCACCCAGAAAATGGAGCTCAAGGCGGCTTAGCAAGACGAACATGTGTCGTTTGGTATTTCTAGGCAGAATTGGGTTCTGCTCGGGGCCTTTCATGAGGAGGACTGAGGCAGGAGGAACCACTTCACCAATTCAAGATAAGGCAGTTTTGTGTCCGTTGCAGGTTCGCAGGCTTTAATGAAGCAGCTCTCTAGGTTTATCAGTTCCATTGTTGGTTGGCATGTTAGCCAAAGAATGTCCTGGCAACTCAGAAAACGTCTTTTATGCATTTAGATTCAAACCGTTTTTACAGTGTTATGGGGCAGTACATCTCCCACACATACACCCCAAATATTTGGATGTTCAGCATTTTGAACTTCAGCGCTGGTTTAACTTGGGGAGTAGCTGCCCCAGACAGAGGCTCAAAATAGATCTCAAAGATCATGCAATACGTTATTGAAGTAATGTTATATCATGTTTTCTTTTCAGTTTGAAACAGAGCGGAGTCCAAACTCATTGTTTTTCAGTAACACTATTGCAGAGTTTAAAATTGCCTACTCTTTTCAACCATTTTTCAGTCCCGCTTAGAAAAATATTTGCCTGTTAACATTGCCCTTGCATGCTTTCTGTTAATTGACTTAATTTGGTGATGTCATTACACAGCCAGAACTGATTGGCTATGTGCTATAGTGACATCATCCTGCCCACTGCAGGATCATTCCCTGGCTGAAAACACCCATGTGACTAATTCAGGAAGAATTGTCCTCACGCTTACTCAGTTGACTTCATTTCCCCACACTAACACCATCACATCGATTGGCTGTGTTATGTAGCATTGTGAAAGCATCCTATTCAGTAAGTGATCCCTGTCTGGCTGGGATAACCCTTGTGACCAAAGAAACAACAGTGACTTTAAAAGATGAAGATTCACACAAAGACTATTCAGACATGATTTTAAGGTGACAAATGAAAATTCAGAGATGAGTTTCCCAAGGGGCTTTGTGTGGGGCTTTGTCTGTCCCTCTTTACCTATCGCATTTTTTAAAAAAAAATCTTAAGACATCGTGTCCTGACCAGAAGAGGCAACCTATGGGGCAAGGAAAGTTTCAATTCTGGTGAGAGTGACCTAGTTGTAGTCATCCAAAAGGACCTAAATCAGTCAGCCAAGCATGCAGGCAGGTCACAACAGACTGAGGCAGCATGACCTCGGAGAGCTCCAATGTGACAATTTGCGCCTAGAAGGTCTGGAGCCCAACTGAGCTTGTATAGCCATTGCTCACCTGGCTCCCTATTGTGGAATCTGCTCCCTTTGGAATGGATGGAAATGTTTACAGGCCTTGTAGCTGGTGCCTTGCACTCTGTTGCAACTCAGGGTGGAGATAGGATGTTCTTGGGTACTAGCGCCTCAAGAGAGTTTCAGTTCACAGGGTTCTGTCTGGCGGAGGGATCCATCTCTGAGCACTTAGATCCTGGAGTGGTGTCAGCATCTGTGCTGGAGATCTGGAGCCTGCATTCTGGGACTTTCAGGGGCCTTCTGAATCTGCCCTGCTCGCCATTTGGTCATGGCCTTGACTGAAGGTAAGCCAGTTCTTTTGAACAGGTGGGTCATGCCTGCTACTGTATGCAGAGATCTGTGGACTGGAGAACTAATGCCATCCCTGGGATTAGACGAAGAAAGGAGCAGGATCTCTGACCTACTGCCCAACTCCAATCCATGCACTGTGGAACCCAAGAAGAAAGTATCGGTGCTTACCCAACTCCCTTCTGTTATTGAATTTATAAAACACTCCATATCAAGAGCTACCAGAGCAGTGTACAACAATTAAAATACCTCCCCCCCCCCATACAATAAAAGCAGAAACATCAATAAAAGTACTGGCTGGGATTTAGTCTTTAGTCAGGAAATGCTGGGATGACATAATGGGGCTGTGGGGATCTGCTTCCAGGTGTTGTTCATAGAATAGTGGGGTTGGAAGGGGCGCATAAGACCATCGAGTTCAACCCCCTGCTTAATGCAGGAATCCAAATCAGAGCATCCCTGACAGATGGCTGCCCCGCCTCGTCTTGAATGCTTCCATCCAGTGTGAGAGAGCCCACCACCTCCCTAGGGAATTAGTTCCATTGTCGTATTGCTCTCACAGGAAGTTTTTCCTGATGTTCAGCCGGAATCTGGCTTCCTGTCACTTGAGCCCATGATTACATGTCCTGCACTCTGGGATGATCGAGAAGAGATCCTGGCCTTCCTCTCTGTGACAACCTTTCAGGTACTTGAAGAGTGCTATCCTATCTCCCCTCAGTCTTCTCAAGGCTAAACATGCCCAGTTCTTTCAGTCTCTCCACATAGGGCTTTGTTTCCAGTCCACTGATCATCTTCGTTGCCCTCCTCTGAACCCTCTCCAGCTTGTCTGCATCCTTCTTAAACTGCGGTGCCCAGAACTGGACACAGTACTCCAGATGAGGCTTAACCAGTGCTGAGTAGACAGGAACTAGTACTTCACCTGATTTGGAAGCTATACTATTAATTCAGCCCAAAACAGCATTTGCCTTTTTTTGCAGCAGTGGAGGCAGATGGGTCCACTGGCAGTGGGCAGTGATTCCGCTCTGGGTTTCAGTCAGAACTCTAAAGGAGCTATCCAAGGTGCGGAAGCACCTTGGATAGCTCCTTTAGAGTTCTGACTGAAACCCAGAGTGGATGCATTGTCTCACTGACATTGGAGCCATCTGCCTCCACTGCCATGCCGTAAACTGCAGTAAACAGCACCTTGGGGTGGGGGAGATTTTTGGCAGGAAACCTGATCAGAGTCCCTGATCTGGATCAGGTACACATTCCACATCGGGCCCTCGTGGCAGCTTTTTTTTTTCCAAATGGCAGTTGGCAATTTAAGTCCACTTCTTTCAAAAAGCAAGTTTATCATAGTTTGGCCCTTGGATACCTTTAAAAGGGAGTTTTATTTCAATAGCTGCAAGCCAGGTACTTATTCTGGCAGTTTTATGTAAATATTTTTACGTGGTGCATCTGCCTGAATTATAGCTATGCTGTCCTGGATTGCTAATTGCAGGTTTTAATTTGGCTCTAATGATCAGCTTGTGTAAATTAAGTGGTCGCTACTGAACAAGCCCTGGAGAGCTGGATGTGAACTAACACTGTTCTGGGGGGTGAGACCCTATTCCTGTTCAGGTGTTAAGTTCTGAACAGGTCAACTCATGCCCACGTGAAGTTGAGTCAGACTCTTAGTGCAGTAGGAATCCTGACTCTTCAGAGATGATGGGAGTTGTAGTCCAACACCTCTGGAGAAGCCCAGAATGGGGAGAGCTGGCCTAGGGCTTTAAAGGCAAAAGCCGCCCTTTGAATTGAGCCCCATGACAAACTGGTAGCCACCAAAGACAGCTCAATGAGGGAGTATCTGCAGTCCAACCTACTGGCCCCAGTGCTAGTTAAGGAAAGTCCA
Source organism: Heloderma suspectum (assembly GCF_057233095.1). NCBI lineage: Eukaryota > Metazoa > Chordata > Lepidosauria > Squamata > Helodermatidae > Heloderma > Heloderma suspectum. Next base: position 304,170,554 of record NC_139461.1, on the reverse strand, counting down.
ACCAGTTACCACATCAGTAGGGCAAAACGAAATAGCCTGTCTAAGTAGTTGCCCCAATCTCTGCAGGCTTCAACACAGGTTGCCATCGGAGTTAGGAATGACTAGTGAGACCTACAATAGAATGTTGTGGTATATCACCATCCCTTGATAGAGTTCCAGCTAGCCATGTACTCCTACAGGTTAGTATATTCCAGCCTTCCCCAACCTGGTTTCCTCCAGAAGTGTTGGACTGCAACTCCAATAACCTCTCGTCTGGACTACTGCAATGCATTGTATGTGGGGCTGCCTTTGAAAACGGTCTGGAAACTCCAGCTGGTCCAAAAGAGGGCAGCAAGATTGTTAACGAGGGCTGGCCAATAGGATCATATTACGCCAGTACTTTTCCATCTGCACTGGCTGCCAGTCTGTGTCCAGCCCCGATTCAAAGTGCTGATACTAACATTCAAAGCCCTAAACAGTTTGGGGCCAGGTTATCTGAAGAATCATCTCCTCCCATATACACCTGCCCGGACTCTAAGATCATCTTCAGCGATCCTTCTCCAAGAGCCTACACCAAAGGAAGTGAGGTGAGTGGCTAGCAAGAGGGCCTTTTCTGCTGTGGCACCCTGGTTGTGGAATGAGCTTCCCAGGGTGGCTCGCCTGGTATCTACACTGTGCTCTTTTCGGTGCCAGGTGAAGACCTTTTTATTTTCCCAGGCATTGTAGTTTTTCAGTTTCTGTCTTCAATCTGAGACTGTATTTTAATTTTTCACATTGCTGCTAGCTTCTGTTTGGTGTTTATTTTTTACCCTGTTATTTTAAACTTTTATATTGCATTTTATTGCCTTGTATTTCATGGTTTTAATCATTGTGAACTGCCCAGAGAGCTTCGGCTTTGGAGTGGTACAGAAATGTAACAATAATAAAAACTTCATTACAAATTGAATATTGCTTCTGTTCTCCTTCTATATCCTCCTTCACTTGTGCATCTCTTTACTACTCATATGACTAGCCTCCATAAGAACCTAAGAGCCCTACTGAGGCAAACCAAATTCTGCTTCTCATACTGGTCAACTAGATGCTTACAGGGTGCTCACAACAGGTGATACATGATGTGCTGTCCTTAGAGCCATGATGTACAAGCTCGTGCATGTTCCAATGAGACTTGCACAACTGCATGTAAGGAATCTTTAGACATTGGCAAACAGACTGCCTATGGCTAAGAAGGCAATTCCCATCCAAAGAGATCCACATTCAAACACTGTTGAAGAGGATAATACCACAATGGCACATTTATTGAGGTTTCCAGAGATTTGAATGCACAAGCTGATATTGGGGGAATTAGCTGAGCAAAGAATTTGTGAACCGTTTCACCAACTGGGGATGCTCCAGCCTTCACCAAGTTATGCCTCAGTGGGGAAATTAGCCGCATTCTCAGCAAAGCTGTGCTCTGACATCCAGGCCTAAAAGAGAGGATGCTGACATGCATAAGCTGCTTGTCTTGATCTGGGAGGAGTATGTGGGGGTGATATATCAAAGAGGAGGGTGTTGGGCAAATAGTGCCTAGCATTCATGGGAGCCAGAGGTGAGTAGAGGGCAGGGGAGAGGGGTTTGGAGTGGGGTGGGAGGAGTGGGTTGAGGGGGACCTATTCTAAAGGGAATGAGGATTATGCTCTGGCTATTCTAGTATCTACTCACTGTAGCTTGCAAGACTGCAGAAAGAAGTCTCCCCAAGGCTTGAAGTACACGCAGATAGACAGAGAGGGTGAAAGACACAATTTGTACTAAGACCCTCCAAGAGAAATGTACCTTTCCCTGGGCTGAAGCCCTTTGCAGCAGCCTGGAACTAGTGAGTGTTGCAACCCCGGGTTTCAGGTGATGAGGAAAGAAAAACCTCTCCCTTTTAAAGAGGGGGAGATCTGATCAATCCTGTGCCACCTGGGATGCCCTCTCAGGGACCACAGGATTACAGCCTTAGGGTGCAATCCTATGCATGTTAAGCAGAAAAAGGAAGTTCTACATTATGGCTGGCTGGAGCATGCTGGGAGTTGTGGGATCTTTTTCTGTCTAAAGTTGCATAGGATTGTGTAGTCTTTTTTTTCTGAACTAAACAGGCACCAATGTGTCTTAAATGAGAATGCTTCACTCAGTGCCACTGTTAACTGTAGTTGTTATTATATCTAGTCCCACTGTTTAAATACTTTAAGTATCTTACAATGTGCATTAACTAGAAAAACTACTTACAAAATAATAACATTGATCTATAACAGTAGTTGTATCTGAATAACAAGATCTTGCAGCACTTGCTGAAGATTTAAAATAAGGTTGGGGAGATGCAAAAGCATCTGCACTCTTGGCATGGAGACAATATGAGAAAATTACAACCATTCACTTATATGGGAGAAAGTAAAAGGGCGTGCATAGATGCCAAACCACCTCCCAAGACTGGCCGCTCCAGTGTGCCTAGGCAGAGGAGGAGGTTTATCTCATATTCAACTGTGTTTCAGATTCCAGGCCATGTACTTTGCCTCGTAAGAACTTAATGGGAGCTGCTGAGGTTCAAGCCAGCTCCTATCAACATAGAATCATGGGGTTAGAAGGGGCCTACAAGACCATTGAATCCAACCCCCTCCTCAGAGCCGAAAGCCTGATTCCCAGGTGGTCTCCCATCCAAGTACTAACCAGGGCTGACCCTGCTTAGCTTCCGAGATCAGATGAGATTGGGCGCATCCAGCCCTTTCAGCCAAGTCGTATCTCCACACTTGTATTTGTATAGTTCCATGCTGTTTCTTGGTGGTCACACAGGAGTGTGTCAGTACATTACAAACTGCCTTTTTAGTATGTAGATCCTTCTCTAAGCCTGAACCAGTGATGTCTTCTGGTAGTAACCTCTCCACCAGGCCAATGTTTTCAGTCTTGAGGGTGTCGATCCTTTATGCTTGCTTTCAGTCCCACGGTGTGCTCTGAAGGCACATGATGCAGCAGTCTTGTTGAAGCTAAGCAGGTCTGGTCAGTGCCTGCATGGGGAACTGTCTACGAGCCCTAGGAAGGCTACCTTGAGCTCCATGGATGCAAAGCAGTTAATAATAATAAAGTAGATAGTCAATCAGGGGTCCTCAACTTTTTTGGGTCGGTGGGCACATTTGGAATTCTGAGTGTTGTGGGTAGTCTCACAAAATGGCTGCCACTGGGAGGGTCCTGCCATTTCACAAAATGGCTGCCATGGGGGCATGGCCAGCCACAAAATACCCATTTCCCAGAAGGTAAACTGGTGAAACTAAACAACTTAATTTGCCCAAGAACCTAAGTGCAAGGCAGAGGTGGTGATCCCAGCTCACAAACACAAACTACTCTTTCTAACCCAAATAAAAATGCTGCCAGGTGGCAGCACTTAGCTTTTCAGCAAGACAGCCAGGTTTTTTTTAAAAAAAAAAACACACACTTAAAAATGAGGAGGGGCAGGTCTCCTGGTGGGCACCTAGAAAGGTGTCACAGAGCACATTGGTGCCCATGGGCCAGACGTTGAAGATCCCAGTATGAGATCTGTCCTAAATTGCCTATACTTCCCTGCAAAAAGGCAAAAACGTCAGTGTTCACTTTTCACTGACAAGCCCTTCCTAACCGATCTTCTGAAGGAGCAGGTTGTAGCTCCCTAATTGTTACGCGCCTGTCATCCACATAAATATTCCATGCCCCTTCCGAATGAGACAGCAGCCTCTCTTTTAAGGTACAAAGCACAGATTTCCCAGCTGAAGCTATTATGTTCCCTTGCCTTTGCCCACTGCAAAGAGCAACCATGGTTCAAAATATTTATCAACACTTTGTAGAATTGGGAGAATGCTCAGTGACAGATGGACATCCTCTTTAAAACCTCGACGTATGCAAATCTCCATACAAAAGAGCCCAGGATGTTTTTAATTTCGCTCTGTTGCCTCGGGACATGTTTTGAAAATCCCCATTTACCAAGGTCCTCGGCTTTTTATCAGTCAAACGCCTTAAGCACAGTGTCAACGTGGACATCTGGCCACTTGTTCTGCGGGGGGAGAGAAAATCTTTATTTGCTAAAATATTTAGTGATGTGACAGAGGTTTTCGCTGGGGACAATGGTGCCGACGGCATATGTTTCACTCAAACAATGGTGGGATCAATATGTAAATACAGTCCACAGTTTATTAACAGAAATATCACAAGATCACTAATCTGTCAAAGGTGATGCAGGTCCCTATTCTCAATATGTGCATAGGACACTAAAGCCGAAAAGGTTTCCTTTTAGAGCATATGGGAGCAGTGATTGCTGGGCATTGGGGAAAGGCCCAGGTACAATGGTGGAGCACACACTCTGCAAGCAGAAAGTCTTGAGGTTCACACTGAGGGCCAGTGTGGTATAGTGGTTAGTGCTGGGCTGGGACTCAGGAGATCTGAGTTCCAGTCCCCACTTGGCCATGAAGCTCGCTGGGTGACTTTGGGCCACTCACTGACTCTCAACCTAACCTACCTCATAGGGTTGTTGTGAGGATAACATGAAGAGGAGGAGGATTACGCAAGCAGCCTTGGGTTCCTTGCAAGGGGGGAAAAATGGGATATAAATGTAGTGATTAAATAAATAAACTGCCAGTATCTCCAGGCAGGACTGGGAAAGACCCCTGTCTGAAATTCCGGAGAAGGGCTGCCAGTCAGCGTGAACAACACTGACAGCAACTGTCAGAGTGGGGACAATACAGAGTTGGGCAGAAGGGTGTGGCGCAGTGAAATGTGACACCCCGTTTGCAGGCAGCAATTTCCGATGATGTTTAGGGGGGCGTGCAAGTTCCCAAAAGTTTTAGGAGGGTACTTACCATCTGGGGGCTGGTTCTTAACCAGTGGCGGCTGGCAGCTCCTGTTTCAGTGGGGCAATGAATCCACTCTGGGTTTCAGTCAGAACTCTAAAGGAGCTATTCAATGTGCTGTACCCTATCCCCAACATGGGTCCAGCACCTTGGATAGCTCCTGTAGAGTTCTGACTGAAACCCAGAGCAGATTCACAGCTCCACCGTTCTTAACTTGTTCTCAACTTGTTCTCTTCCTGCCCACTTTTTTTGGGGGGTGACAGAGCTTGTCTCAGTGGGTGCCATCCCCCCACCCCCTAACAACAACATCATGTTATAACCCTCCAAGTAGCATTCAGGGAGAAGTGGCCATTGACAGTCAGGTGCTGTCAGTATTTTGCCCCAAATGGCCCTTGGAATGATACTACGTGATGATGTAGTTCCATGTGATGATGTAGTTCCAGGCATTCCGGGGGGGGGGGGGAACTACCACAAGGAGCTCCACCACTGCCACCTCTATAAAACAGAAGTTGGGGGAAAGAAAAAGCAAGTTAGAAACCTACCACCAAACAGCAAGCACACACCCTCGAAAACTTGCATGAACTCTGCCCCATCCAAGTTGCCCCTCCAATGTTGAGCCACTTTCTTCCCCCTCCCAACCCCCAATTTCAAGCCAAAAGTTCACGAGTGCGAATCTTTGTCTCAGCACTGGTGTTTCTATCAGGAGTCTCTGAGAGCTCCAATCACACCTGATGCAGAGAAAGAGCAGACCCAGCCATCTTAAGTGGTGATTGATTAGAAGGATGCAAGGCCAGAACAGTGGATCACAGAGATACTCATCAGGAAGCCTCCTCTGCAGAGTGGCTTTTGGGGGTCACAGAAGCTCTTCATTATGTTATTAATTCATTTCTTGTAGCATGCTGCAGTTGTCTTATGGTACATATTTTTAAATTGCTTATTTGGGGTTCAGACAGTGAACTATAGACATTGGATTATGGCCCAATCCTACGCTACTTTTGACCTTTAAAGCCCTGAAGGATTTTGGACCAAGTTATTTGAAGAACATCCAGGCATACCTGCCCAGATGTAAAATTCACTTCAGAGGCCCCACTTTTAGGCCCACCTGTATGTATGTATGTATGTATGGATGGATTTATTTATGGATTTATTTATTGCATTTATATGCCACCTTTTTTCCTCTTGCAAAGAACCCAAGGCGGCTTACATTATCCTCCTCCTCTCTGTTTTATCTTCACAACAACAACCTTGTGAGGTAGGTTGGGCTGAGAGTCTGTGACTGGCCCAAAGTCACCCAGTGAGCTCCCATGGCCAAGTGGGGACTAGAACCCGGATCTCCCGGTTCCCAGTCCGTCACTCTCACCACTACACTATACTGGCTCTCACCTGTAAGGTCAATTTGGTTGGCTGCATGAGAGAGAGGACTTTTTCCGTAATGGTCCCCAGTTTATGTTACTCTCCTTCCACTAAGGTACATATGGCCCCAACAATAAGGGCTTTAAATGGGTTTTAAAACATACTTATTTCAGATTGCCTTCACAAGTAAAGTGTCTTAATGCTGCTGATTTAAAAATGATGGAGCTGTTCTTTTAAAAATGTAACTTATTGTTAGAATCTATGCTGCTCTTTTACTGATATTTGAAATGATTGCCCTATGTTGATGTTTTTTAAACATGCTGCTATGTTATAATATTTGGGGTTTTGTGTCTTTCATGTATTTTATGTTTGATGATTATGACCTAAATGGCGGCCTATAAATAAGGATATAAATAAATACACATGCATACTCAGAAGTACATTCTGCTGAGTTGAATGAGGCTTACTCTCAAGGAACTGTATTGCTGCCACAGCACTTTACAGTGTCTTTACAGTACAGTATAATCACTCTCCACTTTAGATGCAAAGGAGTTTGAATTACTAAATAGGGTAGGTATACAAAATGGTTTGTGGGGGCCAGTTTTCCTCCTGGGTTTTTGGGGGTGGAGGGTGTTCCTCTGAAATAGCAGAAATGAATCACTACTCCTCATTTTGTTTCCTAGTAGCAAATGATAGAAAATTCTTCTGTCCAAGACTTCCCCAAACTGGCACTCTCCAGATATGCCGAACTAAATCTCCCATCACTCCCCAACCAGCATGGGGATGATAGGAGTAGTCCAACACATTGGGAGGGTGCCAGATTGGGGTAAGCTATTCTATCAGAATGCATAAGGCTTATTTTTAAATTGGGCACAATCGTTTTCTGTTGTATGTTTGAATAGCATCATAAAGGGAGGCTGTAGTAGGTGCATACTTTCCCTGCTCTGAATATTAGGTATTGTGGAAATACTATGCGCTGAATTGTCACAATACCCATTTTGTACCTGTATGTTTTCCTCTCTATGGCAGCTCCAGCAAAGTGATTTGAATCCGGATCACAATGCAAGGGGAAAAGGTTAAACTGCCCCCACTACAGTATCAATCCAAGTCATGTCCCCACCCCCACCCATCCCAGTGCCTGCTTTTGTCTAAAAAAACAACAGCCAAAGACAGCAAAAATGCATTCCAACATCTCTGATATCCCATCACATTTGACCCTAATAGTGCTGCTGAGGGAGAGCTGGACCAAAACACATCTGGCACATTTTCATCCTTTGCAGTGGCCAAGTTTATGAACATGATCAGCGTCGTCTGATCAGCGTCGTCTGAGTTTATAACGACTGGTGTGTCTAGTGTGGCAATTTCACATCCCCCCAAAAGGAGGAAATGCATCATCCAAACAGAGGATAGAGATCTGCATAAAACTGGCAAATGCTAATTTATATTTTAGATGCACGTTAAGAAACAATAACTATCATTTAAATAGTAATGGCAGTACATCTTTACACAGTGGCTGGGCTGGGGGGTGTCGGTGTGCCTTCCTTGGTCTGCTATCCAAGTGCTAACAGCTGATGGGCACCTTTAAGGGCCCTTCTCTCCCTTCTTATTTTACTTATTTATATCCTACTTTTCCAGTAAAAATAGTGCTCAAGGCGCCTAGCAATAATAAAATGCAGATAAAATGTTGCATGATGAAAATGTTCTTTGTAGTGGAGGCTGGTGCACCTTGGACAGCTCCTTTAGAGGTCTGACTGGTTCAGACTGAAACCCAAAGCGGATTCACAGCCCCACTGATATCGGAGCCACCAACCTCCGCTGGTTCTTTGTCTTTGAACTGGACTTGGACTGGAGAGCAGTTCAAATAGAAGATGCCTCCAGAATGGACTACTGCCCTCCATGAAGGAGGACACATGTCCACCCTAGGCTCTGTACTTTTTGGTTCACAAACCACGGGCTGCATTTGAAACACTAACTCAATCATTGTCTGCTTTGTGCTACTAGTTTGCGGTTAGATAAGAGGTGGTGCATTTGGGAACGATATGTTTCAGCCCAGCCACACACGGGAGAAAAGCTAACCAAACAGCAAGGTTAGGCAGTTGTACCAACTGGTGGGAAACAAAAACCCAACAAAAAGATTGGGAGATGATAAGGTAACGTTAGTGGAGCGTTAAATCTTCTCTTTGGTGGCAGCATGAAGAATTGGGATTGAATACTCCCAGCTGAATACTCTCTTTTCAGTTCTTGCCCCAGTGTCTTTATGAAAAGCAAGTCAATTGCACACACAAAAAAGTCTGTGTATTTCTAGGGCTGTACCAGGGGAAGGAGGTGTGGCTACTGAGCCCCCTTAAGTAAAGGTTTGCTCCTAGTCCTTGTACTTCTCAAGACATAAAAGGCAATTTACTTTTGAGTTTCATTTTTTTAACTTTTTAATTTATAAACTTCTGTATGTTTGTGTAGACTATGCAGTTCCCTGAGCATTGACTTGTTTTGCTTCTAAACTGATCAGCACACAACCACCTGAGTTTGCTATTAGAGGGAATGATGATTAAGTAAAGATAACAGCTATGATGGTAATGAGAATTCAGTAGAACTGGTACAACTTTAAGAAATTCTGTGCTATCCAGTTTCATGTTCTGCACTTTAAAGATTTGAATTTTGAAACAGGCATGTTTAATGTTAACTGGATGGTTGCCAATCCAGAGAAAGTTAGGTTCTGTTTAGGTTGATTCAAATGGCAAAGCTCTTCTTTGACTTCTCAACTGCAGGCATCGGATTGGGCGGGGGGGGGGGGTTGCATGTATGAATGCTTCCTCAATCAGACAAATGCCATTCCGCAAGAAGAAAGTTAGTGTGCCATAGAAAAGGATTCAGCTTAATTCAGCTTGACGTGTTATTTTTTCTGCATGCAGGGTAGTGTGCTTTTCCATAGGCGAGCTGTCAACAATACCATCTCCCCTGCAGTGTCTACGCTACAGAATGCATAAACTGGCCTTGCCAACTAATGTTAGCCCATTAGAGCTCGCTTGTCCAGTTGATTTCGACAGGACTTAAGTTCACCTCGCTTTCTCTGGATTGCAGCCGAGATGTTAACATAAATGCAATTGTGGAGAGAGGAACTCCCAAGATCTACCACGCAGGTCCTAGGACTGCCATAGGTGTCATCCCTTCAGGTCAGCACTTTGCTCCAGCTCAGGACCATGCAACCAGCAGACTGCAGTGTTCATGCTTTTCCTGGATTGTGCCCAGTCAGACTTCAGATGCAGTTGAGGGAACGTCACATCTTTGATTCCTCCGCCAAGAAAAAGAACTGGTTGCACATAGAAAAATAGCATCTCAGGGAGAAAAACTGACTGACAGTTTCGGTGCACAGATTTTGTTTTCCGTAGGATAACATACAAACATGCTGCACTGCTGCCACTCCACGAAAGCGACACCATTTGATCCTGTTGCTCGTATAAACAGGTCCCTCAGTATCCAGGTCTGGCAGAGCAGTTGCCTTTGATACCAGTAGTGCAGTTAGGTAATTTTAGACACTGGACTTAATGGCCTTACTGGGAAAGCCTTGAGAAGAGAAGACTGAGGGGAGATCTGATAGCGCTTTTCAAGTACTGGAAAGGTTGTCACAGAGAAGAAGGCCAGCATCTCTTCTTGATCATCCCAGAGTGCAGGACACGGGATCATGGGCTCAAGTTACAGGAAGCCAGATTCCGGCTGAACATCAGGAAAAACCTCCTGACTGGTAGAGCAATACGACAATGGAACTGATTACCTAGGGAGGTAGTGGACTCTCCCACACTGGAGGCATTCAAGACGAGGCTGAACAGCCATCTGTCAGGGATGCTCTGACTTGGATTCTTGCACTGAGCAGGGGGTTGGACTCGATGGCCTTGTCGGCGCCTTCCAACCCTACTATTCTATGATTCTATGAAAGGGGCTCTTTGGGTGGTGAAGTGCGTTACTTCGCTTACTTTAAAATATGATAAGCCATCCCTGCTGCATTTGGAGGCACTCCCTGCTTATTCTGCTGAGTGGGGCCTTGGACTTCTGCCCCCAAAGTCCTGCCTGACAGTCAGTGGAGGCTGGTGGCTCCAATGTCAGTGGGGTGGTGAATCCATCCCAGGTTTCAGTCAGAATCAGTCAGAACTCTAAAGGAGCTGTCCAAGGTGCAGAAGCACCTTGGATAGCTCCTTTAGAGTTCTGGCTGAAACCCAGAGCGGATTCACTGCCCCCCTGACCTCGGAGCCACCAGCCTCCACTACTGACAGTACTGCTGTGCAACACTGTCTCCTCCATCCTATGTACAAAGAGCACTTCTGGAACACAGGAACCTAGGGAGCTGCAATCAGACCATTGGTCCACCTAGCTAAGGTTTGTCGACACTGCCTGGCAGCATGTCTCCAGGGTCACACTTGTGACCTCCTGCATGCAGAGCAAGTGCTCTACCACTGAACTATGACCCCTTCTGCTCAAGGGCCATTGCCTTCCTTGAGTAGGAAGGAAAGCCTGTGGAGCCTTGCCCCCCAGCACTGCATCCAAAGGGACTCTGGAGGTTGGTGCAAAGTTACTAGGATGCAGCACATAAATACATGTTAACTGCAGTGGCGTACATAACTGTTTTTGCAACTTGAGCTGATCTATAAGATCGGATTGCCAGAGCTCAGCCATATCGATCCAGCTAGCTGTGGTAGCACAAACACAGAACAGAGCAGAAATACAAATGTTGGTCATACTTGAAATGCTGTGTACAATTGTGGTCACTGCACCTCAAAGAGGATATTGTAGTGTTGGAAAAGGTGCAGAAAAGAGCAAATAAAATGGCTGGAGCAACAGCCCTGTGAGGAAAGATGACAATGGCTGGGACTGTTTAGGTAAGAAAACAGGCAAATAAGGGGCTGACAGAAGTGCACAAAATTATGCATCATGTGAAGGAAGTGGATAGGGAGACATTTTTTCCCCTCATAATACTAGAACCCGGGGTCATCCCATGAAATTGAACGGTGGGAGATTGAAGACATATAAAAGGAAGTACTTCTTCACACGTTGCATAGCTAAACTATGGAATTTGCAATTACAAGATGTAGTGATGACCACCAACATGAATGGCTTTAAGAGAGAGTTAGACAAATTCATAGAGGATAAGACAATCAATGGCTCCTAGGCATAGAATCATAGAAGGGTTGGAAGGGGTCTATAAGACCATCGAGTCCAACCTCCTGCTCAGTGCAGGAATCCAAGTCAGAGCATCCCTGACAGATGGCTTTCCAGCTTCTGTCAGGGTCGCTTTGACTTAGATTCCTGCATGGCTATATGCTGCCTCCATGCTTGTGTATACCAGTTGCTGGGGAACATGGTTGGGATAGTGCTGTTGCACTCATGTACTTCTTGTGGACTTCCCACCAACAGATGGTTGGCCACTGTGTGAGCAGAATGCTGGACTAGATAATGCCTTTAGTCTGATTCAGCAGGGTCCTTCTTATGTTCTTAGTTGCAAATGCAAATGCACATATTGAAATAAAGGTATTTCAATTATTTTCAAAATAAAAACTGAAATAGAGGAGTGCTGGTAGGCATGATGTCATAAACAAATGGCACTTCCCCTCTATTGAAGACAGGGAAAGCCCACAGTGTACACTGGAGCATCCATGGGGCTGTGACTCAGGAAGACAGCCTGTATGGTGTCAGTTATATCTCTGCAACAATGAGGGCTAGAAGTGCAGTTTTGTTGTAAACAGAAGTTAGATTCCCAGGGTTCTGTACCAACTGTCAGATTCCACCCCCATTGCCAAATTCCATGTGTGCAAAAAGCATGGAAAATACCAGTTCTCATGTGAGTAGAGAGAGCTGACTAATACTTCAACTTCCTTCATGTCTTCCTTTTTCTTTAACCAAAACCAATTGTTTTTTCCACTTTCACCCATTACATTTTGTGTTGTGTTCATTTCTGTGCTCTGTTTCTCCAGAGGACAGCTGGTCACTCTATTTTTATAAAGTATTAATATGCTAGCAGTGATATTTATGTATCCAGATAATTTTTTCCTGTTTTACCTTTAGATGTTCAACAGCATGAATACTCTTATTTTTTATTTAAAACTAATTTGGAGTTCTCACTCTCCAAGGGGCTTCTAATCACCAAAAAGAGCCCGAGGCTAAAAATGATTGACAGGAAAATGTAGCAGCTTCTGAAAAGTAAATTGGCTATTGACAGAGCAATATACAAAGGAAAATGCTAAATGATTATTATTTATGAGCTATTAGGGGAAATGTTATTAGCATCTGTTTCCCACATGGGCAAAAACACCTGTCAGACATCAGGAAATGATAAAACGATGCACAGATAATAGTTACTTTGTTTTGAAAAGCCATTAAAATTGAATGTCAGCAAAAACTTAGGGAAACAGTTGTCTTCAAATAACTTCTAATCTTGATCTTCAAAACGAACCAACCTACCACATTTTTAATTTCTGGGGGCACAGGGGACTAAAGATGTTTGATGGCATATTCTAGTACACAACAAACAGCCAATTAAAGAAAAAAAGTTATGTACCTCCCCAGAATTTTATGCCAGAAGGAAAGAGCAAGGTCAGATACTGGCAGGATGCTTTGCAGTGGACTGGCCACAGATTAAACATATGAAAATATAAATGACCCTACATCTCTTCATGCTTTCCTTCTTACCTGTGTCACACCACCGTCTCTGTAGTCAACTGAACATACTCCTACTGAGTCAGCCTATTGGTCCATCTAATCCAGTGTTGTCTACTCGAACTAGCTGGGGACTGAAGACAAGTGCATCCTATCCAATATTATGGTAGTGGAGAAAGTCCAAGAGGTGGCCAGGTTCCACTAGTGCTTGCTCAATAAATAGCTATCCTGCTGCATTGGGGATTCCATCACCTGCTCTGGACGACAGCTCAGGAAAGGAGGCATGACATGGGGCAAGCAACGGGAACAGGGGGAGTTTCAGCACCATGGCCAGCACCACAGGTGCCCACTCAGGACATGGAGTGCATTCAGGACCATGGAGAGCTGCCATGCAGCTACAGTACTGACAGGTTACCCCGGCACTGGCTTAGAGCAGCGGTCCCCAACCTTTTTGGCACCAGAGACCAGTTTCGTGGAAGACCATTTTTCCATGGATCGGTGGGGTCCATTTTCGTCCCAGCGGCCGGAAGTCCACCAGCGGCCGGAGCCAGCCGGCAGCTCCACAGACTCGCCGCAGAGCAGAGCCGGACGGGGCCAGTGAGGATTCCGGGGGGGAGGGACGGATCGCCTCCCCCCCATGGGAACCCAGGGTAAGGGGGTTTCGCACACCCCTACATTCACCTCCTCCTGTATGGATTGGTTCCTAACAGGCCACAGACTGGTACTGATCTGTGGCCCGGAGGTTGGAGACCCCTGGCTTAGAGCAACCCGCAGGGTTTTATATCCAGGCCAGGAGAGACCTTCTGGGAGCTCGACCTTCTCAAGTGCTGCATCTGGTTTTCCTACAGGGCCAGTGCCCTTTCCCACATTTGCTGGCTTCTTCTTCATACTGAAGATCTGGGGAACAAAGAGCTGGCTGGGGAATGCTCCCCAGGACCTCCGTGCTCACTGGAGTCATCTGAGGTCCATTTCTTGAAGTCAAAGGGCAGCGGTGCCTCATGAGGACAGGTTGCAGAATCCAAGGTGGAATGCCCCACTTGTGAACATCCAGGAACTGCTTCTGGCTCCTCAGAGTCACTGCCACTAGAAACCTCAGTGTCAGTGGGCTTTTGGTCCTAGGCCATATCAATAGCAGTGCAACCAGTGCAAGTTGCACCTAGCCTGATGAAGCTGTAATGAGTTGTGGAATGGCTTGTGGAATGTCTTCTGCAAAAGCTTGCACTATTTGAATCACTGAGCTAGTCAGGGGTGGGGCTAGTGGCTAAACAGCTCCATAATTAGCCTGCCAGTCCCAGTGAGCTGATGATCCAGAATGAGGGGACAGGAGCAGCCAAAGAGGAGTTTTACATGGTAGTTTAGTGAGGATGTTTGGTAGGGAGTTCAGGGGATGGGACAGGCCTATGAGGGAGCCCAGCTCTAAAGCAGGGACCCAGTGCATCAGATCCAGTGACAAATTGTCAGGGTAATAAAAAGTTAAGCAGAATTTAGCAACAAGGCAAGGAAGTGGGGTCAATGGATACATCCCCACTTTTGACAGCAAATTACTTAGCTTCCCAGGTAAACAAAGGCAACTAAGATACAGGTATGAATGTGGAAAGCCAGCAGGAGTGTGAGGGCTATCCATTGTATTGCACACAGTGTCACCTGTATGACTCTCTGCTGTTGTACTGAGGCTGTGGGTGTGTGCTCCCGGGGAACAAGTTTGTTCCCTTGAGGTCGGGGTACCTGACCTGGAGAAACTGAGAAGGCAGAGGCATTGGTGGGTGAGACCTTCAGGAATATGATTTGTCACCCAATCTCAGGATGATACCTCCTATGGGTTCAGATAAGAACATTAGAAGAGCCATGCTGGATCAGACCAAGTACCTTCTAGTTCAGTATTCACACAATAGCCAACTAGCTGCCTTTTGGAAGTAGGGCATGAGCGCAATAACACCCTCCCAGTCATGTCCCCCAGCAACTGGTGTACATAGGCATACTACTTCTGATACTGGACTGAACATGGGTCTCTGGGAAGAAGGACGTCATTCTGAGGAAGAAGGAAATGATCCTTTAGAAGGGACCCATTCCTTGGGAGATGAAATATCCTCTTGTGCTGAGGATATGCCCTTGGGGGTGCGGGACTCATGGTTGTGGGCAATTCAATCATACGAGTCATAGGCAGCTGGGTTTGTAATGGGCATGTAGACTGCATGGTGAATTTCCTGCCTGATGTGAAGGAGTCAGCAGATGTGGTGCATGTTGGCACCAATGATGTGGAGAGATGTAATGGTGAGGTCTTGCAAGCAACATTTAGTTTTCTAGAAGGAGGTTGAAAGTCAGGACCTCCAAGGTACCTTTCTCTGAAATGCTGCCTGTGCAGGGTCAGCTAGACAGGCGAAGCTGAGGTGATCTTAATGCATGGATGAAAAAGTAGTGTAGGGAGGAGGGGGGTTAGATATGTTAGGCCCCAGAGGACATTTTGGAACAAGCCCTGGAACAGCTAGTCATGGAACAGAACAGAGAGGAAGCGACTCTTGACTAAGTGGTTCCCAAGATCTAGTGCAGGATGTGAGAGTTGTCGAACCAATTTGGAAACAGTGACCACAGTGCTGCTATCACATTTGACATCAAAACAGGAAATGTATCTAAAATGATGGGACTGTTAAAAAAAGAAAGGAAGAGAAAAATAGAGGTAAGAGAGTTAACTTTCTCCAAAATGCTTGGAAGTTACTTAAAACCACAATAGAAATAATAGTTGCTAGGGAACACAACCAGAAGGGTGTTATCACACTTGTGTCCTGTTTGTAGGCTTCCCAGAGGCATCTGGTTAGCCACTGTGGGAACAGAATGCTGGACTAGAGACACCTTTGGACAGAATGCTGGACTTAGAGACATCCAGCACAGCCTTCATTAAGTCCTTATGTTTGTCAAAAGCCTTTTGAAGGTCCAAGGATACAATGTCCACTTGTTTATTGACACTCTCAAAGAATTCTAAAAGGTTAATGAGGCAGGACTTACCTTTGCAGAAGCCATGTTCATTTTTCTTCAGCAAGACTTGTCCTTCTATATGCTTAAAATTTTATCCTTAATATTGGTTTCTACTACTTCACCTGGAATAGACATTAAAGTAACCGGCTTGTCATTTCCTGGATCCCTTTTTTAAAAATGGTGTTACATTGGCCACTTTCTGGTGCTCAGATACAGAGGTCAATCTTACAAAAAAGTTACGTATTTGTTAGATCAGCAATCTCACGTCTGAGTTCTTTAAGAACTCTTGGGTCAATACCACCTGGACCCAAAGATTTATTATTATTTTTAATTTGTTGATAAAGCATAAAAGTTCATCTCTTATCCCCACTCTTGATGTATACTATATACTATTATTTTGCAGTGTTGTGGTATGACTAATTTGAAGTCTCTTTAGATGGTTGAGTTATCTGCTATAATAGTGAACTCATGACTGACTGTGCAAATGCCTTTTAAAGTTTCCTTGTACTGCTGATGGTCAGTTGTCTACTATCTCCCATTCCATGACTTCACATAAAATTACATCTTTTGCTGTTTCTGGTTTGACTTCAACAAATGATGCTAACTTAGATATGGCATGTGTAGATGCCAGGAACCAGTTTCACTCCTGAATCTCCTGGAACTCAGTAATTCCAGATAGAGGAATGCATCCCTAGCAGGCTCCACAATCCTGCCATTCCCAAGGATACTCTCTCCTATGGTGGTGGTGGGCTAGGTGGCGGCAGCCAGAAAGGGAGCAGGGAAATGAGCTGGGTGAAGGGTGGAGTTTCCAGCAAAACTGAAACAAATACCCTTCCTTTTTCAGGATGGGGAAGGAGATGAGCCAGAAAAGATGGAGAGAGCTGCCAATGCTCAGGAGAAGTTGTCACCTGCTGTCCTGGTCTGCAAAGAAGAAAATCCCCATATAGAAGGGGTGGTAGTCCCACACTACTGCTGCCCTCTACAGGCAGTGCAGTGCCTGTAACCTTCGGGGCTGCAAACATCCCATTCCTGCTGTAAAGAGGAAGCATCCTCCAAGTGAGTCCTGCTTTGATATAGCTCCACCCAGTAAGACACTTTGGCTTTTCTTTGAAAAGTGAAAGCCCCTGGGGCTGACCCCAGTCATTTTGTTGCACCCCTGGTCTCTCTTGCATAATTCTACAGATCCTTCAGTCTGCTTGTTGGGCTTGGCAAAAGTCAAACACCACTCCAACCTGGTGGGATGCTACAGTGCCAAAACACAGCAGAACTACTCGGTGTCATCCTCACCCCAGCTCACCTCTGTCACTGAAACATGTCTAAGGCTCTGGCACATGTGACCCCCATAACAGCATGCACGAGTCATGAGAAATTAGACAAAGGCTGCCAATAAATGAGATTATGAACTGCTGGTGTCCTGTGTCATCCAGATGGTGAGACAGGTAGCTGGCTGGGCTGACTTTCCTTGGTTTCTTCAGATTAAGCGCATGTGCAAATCTCTCCCATTTTCTACAATTAATTATTTCATTTAGATTCTACTTTTTGTCTATCATGGAACTCAATGAAACATGACTAGAGTTCCCAGGTGGTCTCCCATCCAGGCATTGATCAGATCCTGACTTCCATATTTAAATTAGTAGGACTAAGAGATCAAGTCTTATGCAGGTTTAGACAGGAAAAAGTCCTACAACATAGCTGGGAGTTGTAAGATATATTTTCTGCCTAAATATGACAGAATTAAACATGTTTAATTCTTCCTTTGTAATAAATGCCACTCATAGCATCTGAAAGACTCTTTTGCACAAGGACAAACCCATTGCAACACCAGTAAAAATGCCAAGGAAATGTAACATAAAATATTGCCTGTCGACCTAAATTATTTAGTGTTATTAACATTAACTGCCATGCATGGATATGATGAGTGATTCATATATATATATATATATATTCCTCCCACAACTTCTGCAACCAAGATTAAACTTGAAATGAAGTACTTTTCATTTTCCTTTCTCTGTTGTCTTAAAGAGACAGTAGCAACCAAAATTAAACCAAGCCTCATGAGACCCTCCCACTCTCCTGGTTCATGCATTAGAAGTGCAGGAAACAACTAGAAGTGCAGGAAACAGCCCCAGGGGAAAGAAATTACAACATGCTGTTAGAGATGGAGGAGAAATTAGCTCACATTTTAATGCAAACTTACCTAATTTCACACTTTCAAACCACTGTGAACCAAAACTCAGTTATCGTTCAAAATTCACACCTCCAAATTTTGCAGTGGAGTTTTTCAATCAAACAATGCATACAAAAGTGTGCATATTAGGGGAAATAATATACAAAAATGCATTATATTAGGAAAATTCCTTGCAAAAATTTGTATTTTATGCAGAAATGCATACAAAAATGCATGTATTGGGAGAAATGTACCAAAAAACACTTATAAATTTTCATGCAAATGCTAAAAAATAATCTCATAGTTCCAGAGAAACCAAACTTCAGACTGGAAAAATGAGAAAATGAGAGGAACTGACATTGACAGACCTATCCATCCCTACACACTGCTGGGATTTCTTGTACACACATCACACATTTGCATAAGTGTATTGCAAGCCTGTACATCGCGTGACATCTCCTGCCCCAAATTTGAACACAACCCACTAGCATGAACTGTGGCCTGCCAGGTGCTTGAGGCTTTTTCCTTCAGATGCTGCCTAGGGGACATAGAATTGCTCCCTTTGTCTCATGACCCAGATGTTGCAGCCTGGTATGCTTCAGATCCAGAGTGTCAAACCATTGGGACAGAGCAGAGGAGTGAAGCGACTGAGCCAATGTTGCTTCTCCAAGGGGTGGGGCTTTGGGGAGAAGGCTTGCCTGAGGCTTCACGGGCTAGATGGGCCAGCTCGCTGGACCAAATTTGGCCCAAGGAGAGGAGGTTCTCCACCCCTATTTTAGGCCTATACTTTTAAAACCCATTTTTTAAAAACTGGAAGAGCAAATGGTAACGGACTTATGAAAATAAAAGAAAAAAACCTTCTACCTGAGATCATAGAATCATAGAAAAGTAAGGTTGGAAGGGGCCTACAAGGCCATCAATCCCAAAGAGCTTCTGGCAATCAGCGTTAACAATGCTGCGGGTAGATGACTTTGGAAGGAGGCAGTTTCCTCTCTTCGTCCTCTGCCAGAGGCAGCAGCTGCTGTTTCCACCCTGTCTGGCCCCATCTCCTCCAAAGACAGAGTCCCCCCGCCCCCCCCCCCGGGGCAGGCATTTCAGTTTGTCACACTTGTCTCACACTTGATCTGCTGTTTTTCCCTTTGAGATGAAGCACTTCTTTCATTTAGTCCAAGTCCCCTTTGGAACCTGCCTTCTTTTCATGCCTTCCCATCAAGAATGTCAGGAGAGTAAGGCTTAAAATCAAAACTGAAAGGGAGCACCGTGAGTTTGAAGCAGTTTCGTTAAACCAACAAATAGTGCCCTCTTTCTTTTCTTTTTTTCCTTTTTAAAGCAGAATTTAAATACAATTAACATGTTGATTTCTTCCATTTAAGCTTTCGCTGGCTCGTTCTTTTCAGTTGCTCTGGTAAACCTGCTCACCACGTTTTTGTACACCACGGCAGAGTATTCAGTTTAAAAAAAAAAAAACTTGAAAGCCTTTGTATATTTTTTCCCCTCAAATATAAGAGCCTTACTACACACAGGGCCTAACTACAAAAAGCAGCCTCAGGGAGGATGGTGATTTTGAGTGGAGACATGGCAGATGGGAGCGGGTGCTTAATCCTTTCCCAGCCAACTGTTTTTATGCTCCAAATTACCCTTCTCCAGGCTGCTCCCATTCCTGCAGGGTTCCAGACATTGGTTTCCCCTAATGGTGCAGTTGTCCCTAACAGTGCTCTGCCACTGAGCCATGGTGCTACCACATGTCCTCCCCCACATGTGTAACATTCACATGTATAGGAGGAACACATGTCAAATGGGTCCCTAGCCTAGAGGCATGGTGTGCAGCAGCAAGAATTGGGCTGAAGTGGAGAAAAGCAATAGACCTAACGCTGGGCTTTCTTAAGTGGTGAATAGGCTCATTTACCGTTCATTACAACAACAAAAAGATAATCAAGATTGATTGATTGAAAAAGATAATGTACATAAGCAGCATTCACCTGGGTCCGACAGCTATATTTGAGTAACACTATAGAGCAGAGGTGAGCTACATGCAGCCCACAAGCCATGTGCAGCCCCTGTGGCCCCCAAGTGCAACCCCCTGCCACACACACACCCCAAAAATTGCAGACAAAATGGTGTCCCTGGCTGCTATGGGTCAAGAATGTTGACCTTTTGGGTGTTCTGTAGCGTTAGACACCAGTTTGTTTTTATTTTTTTATTCTGTTCCCCCCCCCCTCATTTTTGGCAGCTGTGGGGAGTGCACCCACAGGGGCATCCATGGAGGGAAAAATGGGCCCTGTACCTCCTGAAGTTGCCAACCCTTGCTATAGATACATGGCTGGCCAGAGCACTCATTAGCAAGTTTGATACCAATGATCCAATACTTGTGCAGCATCTTTACAACAAAGATACATACTTTTGCCTACACTTGTGGGGGGGAGGGAAGCTCTATGTGGGGAATGATCTCTACTGTTAACTGGTGAAACCATGTACAGCTCTTCATTTCCATAAAGTTTGATACTGGATGGGAAACAGGACCAGGGACTGCAATAAACTCTTCCCAAGCCCACTGCCTCGGCTACCAAGCTGCGATCATTCCAGCGATCACAGCTGGTGGACTTCCACTTTGAAAGAGTTCGCTGTCACCAGTTTTCTCTTTCTAGAACCTGCACTTTCTTCCTCCTCCTCCCTCCTCATCTTCCTTTGCTTCTCGAAAGTTGGAAGCATCTTTTATATTCTGAAAGGCCAAAGGGCCAAAGTTTGCCTTTTAATTAAAATGCATATTCCGTAATTAAAGGCCCCATAACACATGAAGGGCATTCATTGAAATACGATGGGTGACATAGTCATTACCCTGCTGTTAATTACTAATTAATGAAGCTATTTCAATTAATAGCTTCCCCACTGTCACTCTCACTTTGACAGGGCACCGTGCTGCGAAGCTGCGGCAGAATCACAGACAATCATAACTCCTGGAACATCACCAAAAGGCCTCTGTTGAATATTCATGTCGGAGGACTTTAACACTTTTCAATTAAACATAATAAAGTAAAATCTCCATCAAAAGTGTATATCAAACATGTGTCAGCTTTTTTTTCCCTCTCCCACCCGCCTTCTCTTTCTCTGGTTTTCCTCTGGCTTCTCAAAAGATAACTACAAAGAAGGGGTTTTCTTTTTCTTTCTTTACTCCCTTTGGCATCTCAAGCCAAGCTGCAAAGTTACTGGACTGCCATGCAAGGACCGAGTCTGGTGCATACGGAGATGCATTTCAAACACAGCTGTCCTGTCTTGTTTCTTTTCCCCCTTGTGCCTTGAGTGTACAACCTCCGCTCACTCCAGTCAAACCCATGATAACACTTCTTGTGAAAGGACAACTCATATTCATTGCTTGCTTGCTTGCTTGCTTGCTTGCGTGCTCTTTCTTTCTCTCCCTCTCTGCATTTCATCTGCTCCTCCCTTACCAGCAAGCTATCTTCTTCTTTTCTCCCATTTCCCCAAACCAGTTAATCGAGAATGATCAATAGTCCAGCAGTAAAGAGAGTGTATTAGGGCATATGAGTGTGTGTTGTTTCATGGCAATGCACAGATTTACAGGGGGAAACTGGCACATGAAAGGGGGTACTTCGCATTCCCTTCACCTGTCTATTCTTTCCCTAAAGCCTCTCCACCCCCCACCCACCCCCACTTGAGGCATTCATCTCCCCTCCCTACCCAAGTTTATTTCCAGTCTCAGAAATGTTATGCACAAGGTTGGGAACCTCATGTTGCATTTTATTATTGTACTTGTTAAAAATGCCCTGAGATTAATTGGTGAAGGGTGGGGTGGCGGGCGTAATTCCTGAATAAATACATAAACATTGGGGAGTATCCAATGCTGCCGATGCACTAGTGGGACCTACCCCTACAATGACAGGAAGCTAGCAGTTCCTGAAGCAATCAGAAGTGAGTGGAAACCCTCATTTTTGCAACAAAGCAGGTCAGAGGAGCTCACAGAAGGGAGCTGTGCTGACCTGTCCCATTCCAGAAATGAGCAGTTCCACTCATTTCTGGAGTTACTTTAGGAAGAGCTCATTCCTACTGTGCTAGTAGTTGGTCCTGCAGACAAAACAGCCTAGGCTCAGTGGCAGCATTGGATGCTGCCCAATCGTTCCACCCTAAGTGTGCAACAAGGAAGAAACACCCTTGAGAACACGGAGTGGTTTCTAGGAGTCAAACTGCATTCAGCCATTTATTTATTTATTTATTTATCTCATTTCTACACCACCCAATAGCCAAAGCTCTCTGGGTGGTTCACAGAAATTAAAACCAAACAGCACACACAAAAAAATATAGAACATATAGAACATTAAAACCACAGTATAACAATACAACCAGAATAAAACCTAGCAGCAGTGCAGGGATTTAAAATACAGATTTAAAACAGCAAAGCTAAAAGTCTAGAAAGCTAAAATGCTAAAATGCCTGGGAAAATAAAAAGGTCTTCACCTGGTGCCAGAAAGAATACAGTGTAGGTGCCAGGCGATCCTCACTAGGGAGCTCATTCCACAGCCAGGGTGCCACAGCAGAAAAAGCCCTCCTTCCAGTAGCCACCTGCCTCACTTCCTTTGGCAGGGGCTCACGGAGAAGGGCCACTGAGGATGATCTTAAGGTTTGGGCAGGCACATGTGGGAGGAGGTGATCCTTCAGATAACCTGGCCCGAAGCCGTTAAGGGCTTTAAGTGTTAATACCAGTACTTTGAATCGAGCCTGGAAATGGACTGGCAGCCAGTGCAGCTGGAAAAGTAATATAAAAGTAATAAAGTAACTGGCGTAATATGAGCTCATTGGCCAGTCCCTGTTAACAATCTTGCTGCCCTATTTTGGACCAGCTGAAGTTTCTGGACCATTTTCAAAGGCAGCCCCACGTATAACGCATTGCAGTAATCCAGACGAGAAGTTATCAGAGCATGGATAACTGTAGCTAGGCTATCTCTGTCCAGATACGGGCGTAGTTGGTATACCAGCCTAAGCTGATAAAAAGTGCTCCATGCCACTGAGTTCACCTGTGCCTCAAGTGACAGTTCTGGATCCAAGAGCACCCCCAAACTATGAACCTGATCCTTTAGGGGGAGTGCAACCCCCTCCAGAACAGGTTGAATATCACCTAGCTGGGCAGATGAACCACCCACTAACAGTACCTCCGTCTTGTCTGGATTGAGTTTCAGTTTATTGGCCCTCATCCAGTCCATTACCGTGCCCAGGCACTGATTCAGAACAGCCACTGCCTCACCTGGTTTTGATGAGAAAAGAGGTAGAGCTGGGTGTCATCCGCATATTGATGGCACCTCAGCCCACACCTCCAGATAACCTCCCCCAGCGGCTTCATGTAGATGTTAAACAGCATGGGGGATAAAATAGAGCCCTGTGGAACCCCATGGCACAATTGCCATGGCACAGCACAATAATCCCCCAGCACCACCTTCTGGAGTCGGCCTTCCAAGTAGGAGCGGAACCACTGCAGTGCAGTGCCTCCAACTCCCAACCCAGACAACCTATCCAGAAGGATACCATGGTCGATGGTATCAGAAGCCCCTGAGAGGTCCAGGAGAATCAACAGGGTCACACTTCCCCTGTCCCTCTCCTGACAGAGGTCATCCCACAGGGCGACAAGTCTGTTTCTGTTCCAAAACCAGGCCTGAAGCCAGATTGAAATGGATCTAGATAATCCGTTTCATTCAAGAGTGCCTGGAGCTGTCCTGCAACCACCCGCTCAAGCACCTTGCCCAGGAAGGGGATGTTGGCCACTGGCCTATAATTGTTAACATCCTCTGGGTCCAGGTTAGGCTTTTTCAGGAGTGGTCTGATTACTGCCTTTTTTAAAGTGGCCAGCACCACTCCCTCTCTCAAGGAGGAATTTACAACCTCCTGGACCCAGCCAGACATCCCCTCCTTGTTTGATTTAATAAGCCATGAAGGGCAAGGGTTGATTGGACTTGGCCAAGCACCTTGTCCGCATCCTCAGGCCTCAATAACTGAAACTCATCCAATAAAACTGGACCAGATGGTGTTCTGAACGCCACTACCAATGGAACTGCATTAACCATGGTGTCCAATTCATGACGAATCTGAGTGACTTTATCTTCAAAGTGCCATGCAAACCTGTCATAGCGTGCAACCGAGGGTTCCACAGTCTCTTTCCCTGGCCCAGAATGTAACAGGCCGCAAACCACTCAGAAAGCTCTGCTGGACGACACTGAGAAGATGCAGCGCTGGTGAAAAAGAACTGTCTCTTTGCCACCCTCACCACTACAGAGTAGGCTTCATAGTGAGCTCTTACCTGTGTTCGGTCAGACTCAGCACGAGTTTTCCTTCACCTGCGTTCTAGTCGTCTCCCCTCTTGCTTCAAGACCTGGCATTCAGCAGCAGCAGACCCAAAGGCACACTAATAATGCCGCCAGGAACCATCAGGTTGGGGGAAGAACCAGAAGAGGGGATAGCCATAAGGTGTCTAGCCCCTCTTCTCCTCAGCTGGTGTGTTAATCCCCCAACACCATACCTCCCCCTACCCATGACCACAGTTATGGTGGCACCTCCCCGACCCCCTAAGTTGCTCAATGGTCCTCCCAGGCACATATTAAAATGTTAAGATATAAAATATACAACAATATAAAAGGATATAAAAGGATATAAAACAGAGCAGCAGCTAAGAAAGCGCAGATAAAATCTATGTTTGCCCCTTTCTTCCTGGTCTTTAAAGCTGCTGCCCTCTGCTGCTGCCCTCTGCTGCTGCTATTTGCTGCTGGTATTTGCTTTTGGCAGTTGTTAAGATGCAGGATCCTGAATAAACCCACGATTCACACATGCAACTCTTTCTGTAAACTAACAGGGTATTTCCTGTGGAAAGAGGGAACATAAGTTGCTCCTTTTTGCTAGCAGAGAGAAAATCAGGATGGCCATGTGCCCTACTCTTCAGTCTCTTATTTGAAGGGCTGTCGGGACAGTCCTCTGTTTGAAGTAGGGATGTTGGAGAAATCTGCAATGGAACCAAATGAGTTTGCACTTTCATGAATCTGACCCATGGATCCCACAGTGGACCAGCTTTACCCCCGTCGGGTGGATTCCATGGATTTGTGGAACGTTTTTCTAATTTTGCCCAAATTTTGCACAAATTCCATCACAGAAAAATATGCAAAATTAAAAAGCCTGGCCAAAAATGCACAATTCCCCCATAGGCCAAAGCATGAAATTGTGCATTGGGGGGGGGATTTTTGCACATTTTTGCACATGCGGATTTGTGCAGCTGCACTCGGAAACAAAAAAAAATCTGATTCTGGTGATGGACGGACAACAGAACAAAAGGTGCCTGACAGATGAAACACAGATGGAACGGAGAATACACAATCCATGCATCCCTACCTTGAAGGCATCCTCTGTTTGAAGGGCTGCCCAGTCCAGCTCTGGCTTAAAGATAAAGAACCATAAGGAGGAAGGGCAGCAGAGACCTTGATGTTGCCCATCCACAGTTCACACCCAAATAGGAGACCAAGCAGCAGGTACACAGGTCACGCGCTCAGTCTGGCTCCACTAGGGTGAGATGTCCTGTATTTCTATTTAAGCCATAGCAATTATTTATAAATTTGCAGCAATATATAGGCATATGCAGATAGGATGCAAATGTGTCCCCTTTTATCCACTTTTTTGGTGATGCATTTCCTCTGTTTTGACCATTCACAAGTGGCCACCCTAGAGAGAATGCAAGTGTAAATTACAGGGACTGGACATATGAATCCTAAACACAGCCATTGGCCTCACTTTCCCTCTTTGTGGCTATTTTTAAATCACATGCTGAAGAACTATCCACTGTATTTCGGTTCTTCTCTGCATTGGGATTAGGGATGGGCAGCTGCCATTAGCCTATCGTGGGAAAATTACAGCCGTGCATTGCATAGTTTATGGCATTTGTGGTCATAAAGCACTTCCTTCGATGTAAATCGCGCCCTTTTTCCATTTCACAGGCCTTTTACAGGGGGTGCCAGTCTGCTGGGAAACCTGGAGGTTGGATTCCTGGGAATTCAGCCTTATTTGGGTCCACAGCAGATTTCTCCAACATCCCTAATTGGGATATATGGATTTTAAAAAATTGTAATCTGATGCAGAATTGGGACAGAACAAATTTAGCACTGGAAAAGGAGAACGAGAAAAACTGAGCTTGAACAGATCCACCCATCCCTATGGAACACCCTTGGAAATGACAAGAGGTTTTTGGTGTGCTCAATATTAATGGCCTAGCACAGGTAAATTTTGTGCATCTGTTTCCCTCCATCAAATCTTGGCGGGTGTACAAAGGTCCAAAGACCTTTGGACCTCCTCTAAACCTCCTCTAGTCTAATGTGTTCAAGTATAACTGCAGAATAAGTTAATTCAATTCCTTCCCCCCGCCCCATGGTGGAGGGAGGGGGATGTAGTTTATCTGGTCTCCAAGGTCTCAATTAGGCCTCCATGTGCTGATTTGGCTCAACCTCTCCTGAGAGATACTTTGCCTGTTCCGGTCAATTATAGGTGGCAATTTTATCATGCAAAAAGCAAAACTCAGGGGAAGCAGCTTTCGTTACACTTTAGCTGTTAACCTCAGATGTGTCTTTTATCCCTGCAAATAGCCCGAAAGATTTCCCACACTGATCTTGTGATGTAATGAGCTCTTGCCATGGCCTGATTGGGCAGGATGCAGCTGAACAAACTCATTAACATGCAAG
This sequence comes from Heloderma suspectum, assembly GCF_057233095.1. Taxonomy (NCBI): domain Eukaryota; kingdom Metazoa; phylum Chordata; class Lepidosauria; order Squamata; family Helodermatidae; genus Heloderma; species Heloderma suspectum. The sequence continues at coordinate 304,143,903 of NC_139461.1, read as the reverse complement.
TTCCTCACTTCCAATTTAAACCAGACCCCTCCCCTCCCCTTGGGTAGTTTGTAGTCAAGGAATTGATAGCATTTTTACAGACATGCATCCAAGTAAGGTGCATTGACTCAAAGTAAATAACACAAGAAGCATCCAACCCCATAAATATGAGCAAGTCCCACCCAAGAATAATAAAACCAGAAAGTTAAATGTGGCCCAACTCCACATCATCAAACAGCCTCGCTCCAATCCATCCAGTGGAAAGGTTCAAATGAGGAGATCCATGTTCTTAGAGTGGACAGTTCCAAGTTCTCCAGAGGATAACCTAGGGATCACCAACCTTTTTGGGCTGGTGGACACATTTGGAAATTTGAGAGAGTTGTGAGCAGTCTCACAAAATGGCTGCCATGGTGGCCATGGCCAATCACAAAACACTCATTTTCCAGAATTCAAACCAGTAAGAATAAAAGAAAAGTAGCTTGCCCAAGAATCTAAATACAAGTGGGGGGGGGAGGGGTTGGTCTGAGCTCCAAAACACAAAACCACACTTGTGAACCCACATAACGATGGTGCTGGAGAGGAATTGAGGTCTGAGAGTGCCACATGTCATTGGTGTCCATGGTGAATCATTCAAGTGATCCATTAATTATATTATATGCATGGGGTGATGCAGGCTGAGGAAAAAGTACTAGGCATTAATGGGAGAGTCGTGTGGTGGCGATGCAGTTGAAGGCACACTTGGAAGAAGCCAATTATCTAGATCCATTTCAGTTGGGCTTCAGGCCTGGGCATGGGACAGAAACGGCCTTGGTCGCCTTGGTGGATGATATGAGGAGGGCTCTGGATAGGGGCGAATGCTCCTTCCTTGTTCTCCTCGACCTCTCAGCGGCTTTTGATACCATTGACCACGGCATCCTCCTGGACCGCCTGGAGGGGTTGGGCATTGGAGACACCGTATTATGGTGGTTCCAGTCCTTCCTCTCCAGCAGGTACCAGAGGGTAGCACTGGGAGAGGAGGTTTTGGACCCATGGCTGCTCACGTGTGGAGTGCCACAGGGTTCCATCCTCTCCCTAATGCTATTTAACATTTATTTATGTGAAGCCGCTGGGGGCTATCATCAGGAGGTTTGGGGTGCGGTGTCATCCATTTGCGGATGACACGCAGCTCTACCCCTCATTCAAATCTTCACCAAGGTTGGCCGTAGAATCCCTGTCCAAATGTCTGGAGACGGTGAGTGGCTGGATGGGGAGGAATAAGCTGAAGCTGAACCCTGACAAGACCGAGGTACTTTTGGTGGGATACAAGAGGAGGTTGGGGGATGTTGACCTGGTGTTGAATGGGGTACGGCTACCCTTGAAAGACCAGGTCCGCAGCCTGGGGGTCATTTTAGACTCCCAGCTGTCCATGGAGGCTCAGGTGTCAGCTGTGAGCTGGACAGCTCTGTTCCAACTCCATCTGATATGGCGGCTGTGTCAAGGGCTTCTTGGAGGCCTCTCTCAGTCTAATCCAGTAGCCAAGTCCAGACACAGACAAAGGGATTCTTTTCAAAGCTTTATTCCTCTTTTACAACTTAACAACTTTACTGTTAGCAACTAGATATGAGCAGCAGAGTACCTATGCCCTAAGTTGGAACAGTTGGTCCCCGTTTGAAAGGGAATCACTGGCAGACCCCTGAACTTAAGGGCTAGGGAGAGTCCCTCCCCTTTTCCCTTGGATCCTCTGGGCGCAGCCGTTGTTTGTGCGCCAACCGGGCACTACGCCTCCTTTCCGTGCCCTCCATTTGGCGCCGCTCTCTGCATTGGCATCGGTGTCGCACGTCCATCAAGTCTGCTTCCCGCGCTCTGTCACTCCCAGGACTGCTATCTAAGCTAGGAATGCTGGTGGGAGGAATCTCCGTCAGCTGTTGGCCCTGGGAAAGAGGAGCGCGCTCCTCTCCCAGGAGCGACCCCCCTTCCTCAGAATCAGAACTACTCTGGTATTCTATGGGCTCAGTGTCCACCCTGACAGGCTGCATCCCTACCTTCCTGACCATCTGCTCCCATCGGTAGTACATGCCCTGGTCTCCTCTCGTCTAGATTACTGTAATGCACGCTACATGGGGTTACCCTTGAAGACAGTTCAGAAGCTGCAGCTGATACACAGCGGCTCACCTGATTAAAGGCAGTCGCCGGCATGATCACATCACTCTGGTGCTGAAGGAGTTGCACTGGCTACCAGTTGTTTTCTGGGCCAAATTCAAGGTGTTGGTTTTGACCTTTAAAACCCTATATGGTTCCGGCCCAGCCTATCTCAAGGAGCACCTCCAGCAACACCAGACAGGCCTCTTAACAAGATTAGCCTTGGATGGCCTTCTCTCTGTCCCATCAGCCAGGACAGCTAGACTGGTGAGGACGAGGGAGAGGGCCTTCTCTGTGGTGGCCCCCACTCTGTGGAACACCCTCCCTAGAGAACTCCACCATGCCCCCTCTTTAATGAGCTTCCACCATGCATTAAAAATGTGGTTGTTCAGGCAGGCATTTTGGATGGGTTAGGGTATTTTTAGAAATATGTTTTTAATGTAAAATTTTATTTTTTAAAACTGTTTTTATTGTTGTACATCGCCCAGAGTGGCTGGGTGACTGGCCAGATGGGCGATTAAATAAATAAATAAATAAATAAATAAATAAATAAACTTTACAGTCTGGGGGAACAGGCAGAAAGAGCAATCAATTGCCCCACATGTACAGAGCAATTGCCCCACATGTTGCTGGTACAGAGGTTTCATTTGTAGACCTCACTAACCAGGCTCATAAAAAGAGAAAAACCTACAAGAGGAGGAAAATAATCATTCCCTTGTCTGTAAGTAGGTAGCTGATGTCCGACTTGGTTTTCCACAGCCTCATCATCTCTCCTGAACCTTAAATGTATTCTTGCCTTGAGATGTCTCTGTCTGGGTATGATTGGGGGGGGGGGTCCTCAGTAAATCTGGTATTAAAGGTAGCTTTCAACCAGAGAATTTCACTGTTATTAAATGGACTATGAGAAGCAATTGTGCATTGCAAAATGATTTCCAGTTAATCCAATATGTCTGATGGGTTTGGGGGGGCGGGGTTGTTTGCTTGTTTTGTTTTTAAACCTAATCTTATGTGTGGAAAAAATCCAATATTTTAGGGGCAGGGGAGTTATTGTATAGTTAAGTGCAATATTCATGTAGGATTCTATTTTAAATGCCCTTCAATACCAAACAAGGTAATCTAAGGGCCAAACTAGACATTAGTAGGGGAAGGCATAATTTGCAGCAAGATGCAAGAGAGGTGTGGGGGGGTGTTCCTTCCCCCACCCCACCCCATCCTCTGCCATTAGGTGTGTTTGCCTGCAATGCATCATGAGCTGAGAGGGCTGCAGGGGAAGAAATGGTGAAGCCATGTCCAGGCTGCGAATGGCATGGACATGTGCACACGCACGCACACAAACACAGAGCTTTGTGCTTCTTCAGCAGGCACCAGTGGGTCTTAAACTTTGTTCTTCCTGAGGCCCGCTATTCCCCATTGCTTGTTCTTTAAGCATCACCGCCATTTTTTACATTAGTAGTAGCAAAATGTGTGTGCGTGCGTGTGTAGCACCAATTACTAGGACTCATTACATTTGTGTTATGGCTGGATGGATAATAGATAGATAGATGATAGATAGATAGATAGATAGATAGATAGATAGATAGATAGATAGATAGATAGATACCCTATTCAGGCATACATCTGCTCATGTGTAGAGCAAAAGTGTGAAGGGGAATGTGGACATACATGCAAGGTTTTCTGATCACGGGAGCTCTGTAAGCACATAGGGAAAGGAGGTTTAAGCCTTTCCTCCCCAGCTGTGATCTCAGTAAAATAAAATAAAAATCCACCCTCCATGTAGGAATTGGCATTAGGAAGAAAAGGAAGCAGTGTGGTATAGTGTTGGACTGAGAATGAGTAGATCTGGGTTCTAGTCCCCACTCGGCCATGAAGCTTACTGGGTGACTTTGGGCTAATCACTGACTCTCAGCCTAACCTACCTCACAGGGTTGGTGTGAGGATAAAATGGAGAGGAGGACCACGTAAGCCACCTTGGGTTCCTTAGAAGGGGAAAAAAGTTGGGATATAAAAATAATAACAACAGCAACAACACCTCCCATCGAGCCCAACAGGAGGTTTTTCCTGAAACCTCCCGTTGCTGCCGTGCCAGTGACTCCCCCCACCCCACCCCCATGTGCTTGGTATTTAAGTATTAATTAAAAAAGATGATGTGATTGCTGATATTGTCAGTGTTGCTGCATAGGGCCCTTGGAATAAGGCAGCTTTCTATAGGGAATGGCTTTAGCTCAAGGGTAGAGCATATGCTTCGCATGCAAAAGGCCCCAGATCCTATCTGGCATCTCCAGTCTAAGATTGTAGATAACAGTGAGGTTGCAGCTGGTGGAGACTCAGTCTATGCCAAGAGGAGTGCCCATTCTGCTCAGTGTGGGCTGAGTAGCTCTGCGAAGCACCAGGCGTCACACGCCAGCCAGATCCCTCCCTCCATGCTGGGAGGAGGTGCAGAGCTTTGTGTCTCTCCCAGGACAGAGAGAGAAAAATGGGGTAGGGTGATGATGTCAGTGGCTGTGGCCACACCCCCTGACATCATCTGGCCCATGGTTGGCCTGGTGGGAGGCCATCCAGCCCCCTTCTAAAATGGTTCTGCACCCCCAATATATTGACTGTTCAGCAATACTATAGCCTCAGCTGAATAGCAGTAGGGATGGATGAGAAGTTAAGTTCAATCTAATTTTTTCTATGAACTTACCTAATTCACACCTCCAAAACTGATACATCAACCGGAACACACTTGTGTGCGGAAATTCATACTGTTCAGAATTTTTTGAAGTAATTCACAACTCAAAAAGGAGGGGCACAAAACTTCATATATTAAGGAAAAATATGCACAAAAATATGTATAGCAGGGTGTGCACCAAACCACATTATCCCAGGGCATAGTCTGAAGGCACTGCCACCTTGCTGAAGCGAAGCAGGCTTGGGTCTGGTCAGTGCTTGGAGGGGAAACCACCTGGGAACCACGTGTAGCCACCTTGAGTTCCACGATAGAAGAAAGGTGGGATATAAATAGGCTGACCGTATTTCCTTGAGACAAAAATGGGATATTGGGATGACAAAAACGGGACGGGGTTATGTAATATTCCGTATTCATGAAAAAGTAAGACGATAACAAAATGTTCATGTAATAAAACATGAACATATTGAGCTAACAATTATTCTTCAGTGACAGAACTCTTACAAAAAATTAGGTAGATGTACAGGGGGGCTGTATTTCACTGAGAGTTCTGCTGTAATAAAAAAATAGCTAACAGCCTGTTGTACCGAAATATGAGTCTGAAAAGTCTGAATCAAACTGAATGTAGGGCAGAAAGAATCTCTATGGGCGGAATGATGGTAGAAATAACAGTAAGACTCACCCTCCTGGCTCCCACACGCTGGATGGGGCTTAGCGAGCGCCTCTTGAATTCCCGGCCACACAGCAAACAAGCAAGGGGGTGGCGTCTGATCATTGCTAGCTCAAGAAGCCTGGCCCTGACTGGATAAAGTAAACGGAACTTCTTTCGTCACACAAGTAGTTTTACTGCACTTTATTAGCATAGAGCCTTATGATAAACGTGTTCAGTTTTTTACACAAAATTAAAAACGGGACAAAATTGACATATTAAAACGACGGGACAGTCGGGAAATATGGGGGGGGGAACAGTACTGTCCCATTTAAAACGGTATGTATGGTCAGCCTAGATATAAATGTAATAATAAATAAATAAAATAAAAATAAAAATTATATTAGGGTAAAATCACTTGCAAAAAGTGCACACACATCAGGAAAAGTGTGTACAAAAATATGTATATTAGAAGAAATGCACATGAAAATATGTACAATTTTTCGTGCAGACTGTTTTGGGTTTTTTGTCCGAATACAAAAACTGATGGGGAAATGTGCCAGAATGAACTTACAGGCAGAAAACTGAGTGAGACCAACACTGACACTTCCACCAATTCCTGTTCACCAGCCATTCAGTAGGTAGAACCAGGTTTCCTGTCCAGACTGCAATTGCTGTGAAGTTTTTCTGCCAATCACTTTGCAAAGGAAATGTGAAACTCTTAACCGCAAATGCGCATTGTTTGTTTCAAAAACCTCCAAATGAGGAGTCACAATAGGGACGTCAGAAAGACCTGAGGATCCTTTCCTTGACAGTGTTCCCCCTCCCTGTGATCACAGTCATGCACCGGAGAGATGATAAATTAATGTTTTTATAGGAGACATGATGGGGGGGGGGAGGAAAAAACTAACATGAAAGGAAGCTAACAGCTGCAATGAGCCTAAAAGGCAACAATAGAAAATCCCTTGTCAATGGCTGCCTGTTTTCTATTAATGAGAATTCAGGACAGGTTTCTGGTAGCTTTATAATTCTTTGTATAGAAAGTCATAACACAGATAATTGCTACACATGTACCTTACCACTGTCTCCCGTGATTTTAATTCTCCCCTCCTCCCTTCCATCAGACCTGGAATTAAAAGCAATTTGTTGGAGAGCTGTTAATGACAAAATGTTGGCATGCTACTCAAGATCTCAAGTTGACTGTGCAAGTCCTGGTAAATCTGTATTATCATTGCGAATAATCTCCACATGACTACTTAGTGTGCAAAATGCTTTACAGCGCCTTGGTCTTTTTGATCTTGGAGTTGCATGCATCCAGGAAGTAGCTATAGTTCACAAATCCTTATGCCACAATAAATCTCTGTCTTTAAGGTGCTACAAAACTTCTGTTGGGTTCACGTTTGCTCTAGCAGACCAAATGCAGCCACCTCTCTGGAAACAGTGACACAGGAAGAGCCAGTGTGGTGTAGTGGCTAGAGCGCTGGACTGGGAGCTGGGAGATCCGGGTTCTAGTCCCCACTCAGCCACAGAAGCTCACTGGGTGACTTTGGGCCAGTCACAGACTCTCAGCCCAACCTACCTCACAGGGTTGTTCTTGTGAGGATAAAATGGAGGAGGATTATGTACACTGCCTTGTGTTCCTTAAGGAGGAAAAAAGGAAGGATATAAGTGAAATAAATAAATAAATAAATAAATAAATAGGAAACTGCTGCAGGGACGCTCAGCCCTGATATCATCCAATAGCTGAGTTCCATTGGGTTTACTCCCAAGTAAGTGGGTATAAGACAGCAGCCAAAATATCTCTCACTGAATTCGGCAGGACTTGAATGTGCTTAACCTTGGCTGGATAGTTCCTGCTATTAGGTGGGTGCAAATTTTATTTTCCCAAATTCAGGTATGTGGAATGCTGCATCTGTGCCTAGGTTCAGTAATGGACTGGGTGAAGGCCAATAAACCAAGACTCAACAAAATGGAAGTAGTGTTGGTGGGTGGTGTGTCTGGCTGGGTAAGTGGCTTTCAGAAAGCCTCTAAGTGGACTTTCACTCCCCTTGAAGAATTAGGTTCCTAGTCTGGGAGGAGTTAATTGACTGAGCTTTAGTCACTAGCTGCTGCAATGACATCTGTGGCACATAGCATCTTTCACTACCTAAGGCTGGTTTGCCACTGTGATCCTTGCTAGACAGAGATAAGCTGGCCCCAGTTATCCATGCTCAGATAACCTCAAGCCTAGACTACCACAATGCATTGGATATGGGGCTCCCTTGGAAACTGCACCTGATCCAAAACACAGGGTGAACATAGGAAGCTGCCTTATACCGAGTTAGACCATTGGTCCATCTTGCCCAGTATTGTCAGTACTGACTGGCAGCGGCTCTGCAGGGTTTCAGGCAGGAAGTTTTCCAGCCCTACCTGGAGATGCCAGGGATCGAACCTGGGGCCTTCTGCGTACAAATTATGTGTTCTTCCACTGAACCACTGCTCCTCCCTCTGGTAATGCATAAGTGGCCACTTTTTGTTGTTGTTCAGTCGTTCAGTCGTGTCCGGCTCTTCGGGACCCCATGGACCACACCACGCCAGGCCTTCCTGTCCTGCGCTCTCTCCCGGAGCGTGCTCAAGTCCATATTCATTGCATCGGTGAAGTGGCCACTTATGGGTTGCCAAAAAAAAGAGGAAACGCGTCACAAATAAAGGATGAACGAGGACACGAGTTTGCATAAAATTTGCTTATGCTAATGTATTTACACAGATGCAAATGCAGATATAGTTATTCTGATTTAAATATAAATGGGATACATCTCACCCTAGTGGGGAAGACTGTGCCCCATTGACTCTGTGTGCCTGTTCATTGATATACATCTGGCTGCTGCTGAAAACAGCAGCTGCGTGTTTTAAGTCTCCCCTCCCAGTCTGTAATATCCAGTACAGTTTACTTGTGTCAGACATCATGGTTTGTGTTCCCCTGCCCACATCCCACACCATTAGCTGGCACTGGCAAAAGAGACATGGAAAGGCAAAGGAAGCTCTCTTATAGCAAGTCAGAATATTTGTCCATCTAGCCTGACGCTATGTACTCTGCTCAGCAGCAACTCTTCAGGGTCTTGTGGGGAGGTCTTTCTCATCACTGATCCCATTTTTAACTGGGGATGTCAGGGATTGAACTTGGGACCTCTGCATGCAAAGTGTGTTGTGAAGATTTGAGGCCTACAAAGGCAAGAAAAAAGCTCAGGTGTAGAGGCCTGGAGTTTTGTTTTGTTTTTTTGTTGGGAGGGGGTATCCCTGAGAGGAGTGGTTTCATTTCCCCAGTTAAGTTTCATTTCTCCAGGTTTGAAACAGGACTTTCGGTTTTGAGGGAGAAGGGTATATAAAGAGAGCAAGAGAGCCAGTAGAGAGAGTCAGGAAGAGCAGAGCACAAAAATGGAGCAGGAAGAAGCAGCCTGGAGAAGTCTAATTGCAACTAGGGTAGAGGTACTTGCGTTTTGAAACTATTATTTTCTCTTAATGCCTTTTGTATCCCTCAGCTCTGTTGTATAAATACCATTAGCTGTAATTTTGCTTGCTTTAATTTACCAGTAAACTATTGTGGTTAAACCCTGTGTCTTGAGTATCAGTCACCTGATGTCTACAGCCTAAACCCCACGTTACTGGGAAGGGGAAGGTAAAAGAAGGAAGGTGGGACTCTTAAGGAGGCAAGAGATCCTTAAGGAGTTGCTCAGGGGGTCCAGGTCATACCCTGACACGTGTACTCTGCCATTGAGCTACGGCCCCTAATGCAGGATGTCAGGAAATGGGTAAGAAGTATTATATAGTCACATGCACCCCAATTCCCTGAGCAGCGAGGTTTCCTGAATTCCAGTGCTTACCCTGGATTGGTTTTCTTTGGATGAGGTTATAGGAGACTTATTCAGGTTTGAAATCAATGGATCCTTTTTTTGACAATGCAAATGAAGGCACAGTGGCCCCAATCCATATCAGGACTGCAGCAGGGGGCAAAGTGTGAAAGCCCCCCTACGCGCCATGCTCCCCATGCTCTCAATTTGTAAAAAGAAACAAAACTGCACTCAGGGCTTTTTACCTATACAGGGGAGGTAACATGTAGTTTGGCTGTCTGAGTCAAGGACTACAGAGTTGGAAGTAGGGATGTCAGAGAAATCCATAATGGATTCAGATGAGTTCAGATTACTGTGAATCTGACCTGTGGATTCCACAGTGGACCAGCTTTTTCTGAGTCACATGGATTCTGTTTTTTCACTCTGGGGAGGGGAGGGCAGGATTTGTGCTAATTGGCATTTGCACAAGTACACGTTAGCGCTAGTGAGTACTTGTACAAATCCACATTAGTTAATGAGCATTAGCATTAATACAAATTAGTGCTAATGCAAATTAGTGCAAATAGAATGAAATTCTGGTTTTAAAAAATAAGATTCCGTTAATGAGCAGATGACACAATGAAAGATGCCTGACAACTCATGAAACATAGATGGAATAGACTTCTGGTAGGAGCCATGTCACCCTGGCAAGCGTCCTGTGGAGGCTCCACAGGTTGCTTCCTCAAGCAGCTTTTAAAAGGTTGAAAAACCTCTTCATCTTCCCCTGGAATTAAAAGGGGAAGCTAGAGTACCATTTGGATAAGATCTTGGAGGAACAACTCCTTTTGCGGAGCAGCAGAAGAGCTGGACTCTAAGGTCAGTTTTCCGGAGCATCATCTACTCAAAGCTGTTTTGAAACTCCTATGTAATTAGGAGACTTCAGGGCTGACGAGCTCCAAAAGTATTTATGAATTAAAAATACCAACTGATATCTGAGGACCTGCAAAATCTGTTGAAGTGACTGTTTGTAATTACACTTACTTGCTTTCTTTATGGTAGAGAAAGATGGCAGCATCATGGGGAAGGAAAAAAAGCCGCAGGACCACCGCCAACTCCCCCAACCCCTCCCTTGGCAAAGGTTTTTAGAGATGCCGGAGATGTAGAGGAGTTGCTGACTCTGATAAAAACTTTGTCTTATCAATTAGCAGAACAGGCTAAGAGGCTGGATACAATCCAAGATTCTATTACTAACCTTCAAGGGCCTGTGGATTTAATTAATAGTTCTTTGCAAAAGATGGAATTGAAGGTTAATGCTCACCAAGACCAGGTGTCTGCACAAGAGGCAGCTATGCATGCCTCCCATAATACCCTGTCTGCGAGAATTTCCCAACTGGAGGCATACACTCATAGAGCGAATCTGCGTATCCTTGTATCAAAGATCTGCCTGCTGATATAAGTCTGTCTAAATTCTTGGATAAATTTCTGTATGAGCTACTCCCTCTGCCATCTGATTATTTACTTGATATTGAGCATGCATACCGTGTTCCAGGTCCAGTTTGTGGCATCAAAAGGACTGCCTATACTGTTATAGTTCAATTTGCAAGAGTTTCTACAAAATCATACTTTGCGCTTGGCAAGAGAAGTGGGAGAATTTTTGAGGGGCCCACATGAGACAAAGTTATGTTATTTCCGGATTATACTAAAGAAATTGCTGACAAAAGAAGGCAATTTGCCAAGGCAAGAAATCAGGCAAGACAAATGAATCTGCAATATCATATCAAATACAGAATCATAGAATCATAGAATAGTAGGGTTGGAAGGGGCCTACAAGGCCATCGAGTCCAACCCCCTGCCCAATGCAGGAATCCAAGTCAGAGCATCCCCGACAGATGGCTGTCCAGCCTCGCCTTGAACGCCTCCAGTGTGGGAGAGCCTACCACCTCCCTAGCTATAGGGAGCTATAAATATCCTGCTATAGTTTGCATTTTTTTTTTGAAGGCCAGATGAAAAAGTTTTTAAATCATGAAATGGCGGAGGCTTGGCTAGCTGGTGTTCAAAGTAAGGTACGGGAGACATCTTCCCCAGCCTCATGAGCTGGGAACTTTTCAATTCTTTTTCCTTTTTGGATTTGTTTGGGTTATAAGGTCCAGGCAATATGCCAGTCCAGAGGACTGTTTATATATATTCCCTTTTTTCTCTCTCTCTTTTTCTTACTTCCTCTTTTTTTACATTAGACATGATATACTGTATAATAAAATTCCTGTTTGTGTGTGCATAGATATGTATACATTCATATATAGATTTAGAAATGACACTATCTAAAATATAGATAGCATAAAGTTATTATTATTACTTATCCTTTTTAATTTCCTTCCTTTTTATTATTATTACTATCATTGTTATGAGACTTTGATTAGTAATATTTTTGGCTGGTTAAATTGTTAAGTTTTACTATTATATGTTAACTGAAGGGCAATATATGGTTATTGGAAATGAATTGTAGGCCTGCTCCCTTGCTATAAGACTGATGATATGATATTGAAATGTAAGGTTGATTATCTATGCTGTACTGAATTGTAATATTGGCAATGTTATAGGTATAACTTTTAAGTAGAATGATATTTGAAGTTTGTGTGTAATGGAGTTTAAATTTAATCCTTTTAAGTAACTTTTTATATTTTTTCTTTTTCTTTCTTGCTTTTCCTTCTTCCTTTTCCTTCTTCTGTTTTTTTTTTTTCTTTTTCATTATTGCTGTGTCCTCCTAAGAATACTGTATTGCTGGAAATTGTAGATAATGACTAGGTTGTTGGTACTGTTTATTTCATTTATAAAGATAAAAAATAGAATAAAAAGTATTTTAAAAGAAGAAGAAAGAAACACAGATGGAATAGATGTAACAAAATCCATACATCCCTAGTTGGAAGCAATCTAAAGGGGTCATCTTCACCAACCCTTCAGTTTAGAAGAATATGTTATGTCACATTGTAGCCCAAGGACTTGGCTTGGCCAGCTGCTACCAATCAGATAAGACCAGCTTTCCCCAGCCTGGGTACCCTGCAGATGTTTTGGACTTCAATTCCTATCAACCCCAGGTTGGGGAAGGCTGGATTAGATAACAGTAGGTTAGTGATGGCCCAAGAATAAAGTATACTTTACAAGTGCCTCCATTGCTGACCTCACCCCACACTCAGGAAAAGGGATAATCCCAAGGGTGTCTTTGGTACAGATTATGCAGAAAGACTCCCCCTTTTGATGTAATGAATTTTGAGACCCCACCTGCCCTTCTCCAACCAATTCAAGGGTGGCTAAAAGAGCTGCCATCCTTCTGAGAAGCATTCTGAGAATTCCTGTTATCTGCCGTGAGCCTACAGAATATGGTAAACCACCATTCCCCAACCTGATGCCCTCTAGATTTTCTGGACTATAACTCCCAGAATTCCTGACTATTAGCCATGCTGGCTGGGGCTGATGGGAGTTGAAGTCCAAAACATCTGGAAGGCATCACATTGGAGAAGGCTGAGGTAAACTGTTGCGCTAATCCACAGCAACAACAGGACCAAGAAAGGAGCAAATCGATGGGAGGCAGCAGTATGTTGGAAGATATCAACAAAAGTCCCAGAAAATATAATGATGAACATTCGCAGTGCAGACTTGGCTTACAGAAGCAAGTTTGACTCTCAATCCTACTGCTTTTTGCAGCCTTTCGGTATAGATTCAACAGGTGTCTTGAAATCTAGACCGAGGCTGATCCAGATGCCACATCTCATAGCTCCCTCTGTTGGAATCTGCATGTACTTAGGAGTTGCTTTTGTAGCTGGTTGTTCTGACCGTTCCTTTTAAATACAGGGAGGGATAACAACCCACAAAATAATGTGGTCCATTAAAAAAAAAAAAAAGACAAATTCTTTCAGTCCTTCCTTACAGTTATAGGGCAAAAACAGAAAAGAAAGAACAATACACAGCACTAAAGTAAACGGAAAGGGGAACAGGCTTCATATCTCACAACTATAGAATGAAGCCAACAGAGCACACAGTTTCAACTAGGAAAGCCCTGCCTACATCTGAGTGGGTGCAACTCTCTTTCGTTTCATCGAGACTTTAAAACAACAACACGTGTTTAGGTGACTTCAAGGGTGGAACCCTACCAAGGTGGCATACGAGATAAAAGAAGCAGTACAGAACAATACAATTCAATAAAAACAGCAATTACAAATAAAACCAGCAAACGTTAGGAAAAGGCCAACGAGAACAATTAGGTCTTTCGAGCTTTCCTGAATACCTGCAAAGAAGGAGCTTGATGAATCCCCAATTGAAGCTCATTCCACGGGTGTGGGGCCAGTACCAAAAAGGCCCTCTCCCTTGTACTCACCAACTTAACTCCCCTTGATGGCGGGCAAGTAAGAAAGGCCTCTGTTGATGACCTCAGGGTGCAGGCAGGCTGACACAGGGGAATTTGTTGTTGTTGTTGTTGTTGTTCAGTAGTTCAGTCGTGTCCGACTCTTTGTGACCCCATGGACCATAGCACGCCAGGCCTTCCTGTCCTGCGCTCTCTCCCGGAGCGTGCTCAAGTTCATATTCATTGCATCCGTGATGCTATCTAGCCATCTCATCCTCTGCCGTCCCCTTCTCCTTTTGCCTTCAGTCTTTCCCAGCATCAGGGTCTTTTCCAGGGAGTTTTCTCTTCGCATTAGGTGGCCAAAATATTGGAGCTTCAGCTTCAGTATCTGTCCTTCCAATGAGCACTCAGGGTTGATTTCCTTTAGGATGGACTGATTTGACCTCCTTGCAGTCCAGGGGACTCGTAAGAGTCTTCTCCAGCACCACAGTTCGAAAGCATCAATTCTTCGGCGCTCAGCCTTCCTTATAGTCCAGCTCTCACAGCCATACATTACTACTGGGAAAACCATAGCTTTGATTAGACGGACCTTTGTCGGCAAGGTGATGTCTGCTTCTTACTATGCTGTCTAGGTTGGCCATAGCTTTCCTCCCAAGGAGCAAGCGTCTTTTAATTTCATGGCTACAGTCACTGTCTGCGGTGATCTTGGAGCCCAAGAAAGTAAAATCTGTCACTGCTTCCATTTCTTCCCCTTCTATATGCCAGGAAGTGATGGGGCCAGATGCCATGATCTTAGTTTTTTTCATGTTGAGTTTCAAACCAGCTTTTAAACTCTCCTCTTTCACCCTCAACAAGAGGCTCTTTAGATCCTCTTCGCTTTCTGCCATTAGGGTGGTATCGTCTGCACATCGGAGGTTGTTGATAATTCTCCCAGCAATCTTAATTCCGACCTCTGATTCATCCAACCCAGCATTTCTCATGATGTACTCTGCATATAAGTTAAATAAGCAGGGCGATAATATGCAGCCTTGTCGTACTCCTTTCCCAATTTTGAACCAATCGGTTGTTCCATGTCCGGTTCTTACTGTTGCTTCTTGACCCTCGTACAGGTTTCTCAGGAGACAGGTAAGGTGGTCTGGTACTCCCATCACTTTAAGAATTTGCCACAGTTTGTTGTGATCCACACAATCAAAGGCTTTAGCGTAGTCAATGAAGCAGAAATAGACGTTTTTCTGAAATTCTCTTGCTTTCTCCATGATGCAGCGAATGTTGGCGATTTGATCTCTAGTTCCTCTGCCTCTTCTAAATCCAGCTTGTACTTCCGGTAGTTCTCGGTTCGCATACTGCTGAAGCCTAGCTTGTAGGATTTTGAGCATCACCTTGCTGGCATGTGAAATGAGTGCAATGGTGCGGTAGTTTGAACACTCTTTGGCGTTGCCCTTCTTTGGAATTGGAATGTAAACTGACCTTTTCCAGTCTTGTGGCCACTGTTGAGTGTTCCAGATTTGTTGGCATATTGAATGCAGCACTTTAACAGCCTCATCTTTTAGGATTTTAAATAGCTCGGCTGGAATACTGTCATCTCCGCTAGCTTTGTTGTTACTAATGCTTCCTAAGGCCCACTTGACTTCACTCTCAAGGATGTCCGGCTCAAGTTCAGTGAGCACACTATCATGGCTATCAGGGACATTCAGATCTTTCCTGTATAGTTCTTCTGTGTATTCTTGCCACCTCTTCTTAATCTCATCTGCTTCTGTTAGGTCCCTGCCTTCTTTGTCCTTTATCATGCCCGTCTTTGCACAAAACGTTCCCTTGAGATCTCCAATTTTCTTGAAGAGATCTCTAGTCTTTCCCATTCTGTTGTTTTCCTCGATTTCTTTGCATTGTTCATTGAAGAAGGCCTTCTTGTCTCTCCTTGCTATTCTCTGGAACTCTGCATTCAGTTGGGTATATCTTCCCCTTTCTCCCTTGCTTTTCGCTTCCCTTCTTTCGTGAGCTACTTGTAAAGCCTCATCAGACAGCCACTTTGCTTTCTTGCATTTCTTTCAGTCCTTCAAATAAGTTAGGCTGAAACCATTTAAGGCTTTAATGGTTAAAACTAGCACTTTAGATTGGGCTTAGAGATACATGCAGCATACATACATACAACCCATGCAGCTGGCCCAGTAACAGTGTCACAGGGGCCAACCATCCGGCCCATACCAATATTCAGGCAGCCATATTCTGCACCAGCTGAAGTTTCCAAACCATCTTCAAAGGCAACCCCATATACAGCACATTGCAGTTGTCTAGCCTGGATGTCACTACAGCATGAACAGAAAAGGCGAGATCCTCCCTCCCCTGCTTGGGTTGATGGCAGACCAGCCTCAGCTGATAAAAAGTCCTCCTGGGCATTGCCACCACCTGAGTTTCTGTATGCCCCGGCCGTGAGTTGCTAAGCTTTGGAGGTGCCAAGATAATGATAAGTCCAACCCAGTTTTGCTTACAAGGAGCCTTTGTTGAGTACTTACAGCACACAGGCATACCCAATGGTTGGATCAGACAGCTTCTCTGAACCCAGAGCCATGGGGTACAATGGGCTTTATACTATACATGTTAGCAGTGAGGCAGTATGACAGCAGCAAGGGTTAATTACCATTCATCTGCAACTTTCTCAGCATAGGCTAACGGTGCTTGGTCAGAAGGAAAACAATCAGAACTTTCCCAGCACAGACACCTGTAACTTGGCATAAACATAGCCTCACTTCTCAGGCACATCCTAGGCCCTGATGAGATACTAGCTTTCGTTAGCATGGAATGTGCTGAGGCAGCGCTATTGACTTTTGACTCATCTGACATGCTCAGAGGCCCACTAGCAAGGAAATTGCACTTATAATTAACCTAAGCCAAGCATTATAGATCTCTAGGCCCCTCTAAAACTACAGGTGACTTGGTGACACTCCTGGGACCATTACAGTTTCCCAGTTAGTGCCAAGTCCAGGAGCACTCCCAAACTGTGCACCTGGTCCTTCAGGGGGAGTGCAGCCCCATATAATGCCAGATGTAATCCACCATTCAGATTTCCCTATACACTGTACTCTGTATCATCTGGATGAAATCTCAGCTTGTTTGTCTTCATCCATCCAAGAACCACCTCCAGATGTTTTTCAAGTTCTGCAGTCTTCCTCAGATCATTAGATAGATATGAGAGGTAGAACTGATGGCACTTCAGCCCAGCTTCCAAATGACTTCTCCCAACAGTTCCATGCAGATGGTGAAAAGCATAGGTGACAAGATGGAACCTTGTGGCAAACACCTCATAGAACAATGGTCCTGGGGTGGAGCAGAAGACCCCAAGCACCACCTTCTGAGACCATTCATTCAGGAAGGACAGGTACTACTGTAACACCATGTACCCTATACCCAACCTGGATAAATTATTCAAACGGATACTATGGTGGATGATATCAAAACCCAGCAAGAGCTCCAAGAGAACCAACAGGACCACCTCCTCCCATATGCACCTTCCCAGGTCTTGGCATCACCTTCAGAGGCTCATCTCTGGGAGCACCTATCAAGTGAGTCGTGGCCAACAGCTACTATGGAGAAGGCCTTTCTTGTGGTGGCACTGCAGCTGTGAACTGTTATCCCCAGAGAAGCTTACCTGGAACCTACTTTGTGGTCCTTTCAGCACCAGGCAAAAATCTTTTTGCCTCCTCGGGTTTTTCAAAACACCTTAAGGGCACAATCCTATGCAGGTTTAGATGGAAAAAAGTCCTACAGCTCCCAGCATTCTCCACCCTGGAGAATGCTGGGACTTGTAGAACTTTTTTCTATCTAAACCTGCATAGGATTGCGCCCTTAATCTTTTAAAAACTGTTTAAATCTTTTTGTCTTATTTGTGAATACTTAAAAAATAGTTTTGCATCCCAACTGATTGAGTTCTATGCTGCATGCTTGTTTTATGGTTGGCTATTATATTATATTCAGTTCCAAAGAAGAGCAATGCCAAAGAGTGTTCAAACTACCATACAATTGCACTCATTTCACATGCCAGAAAGGTTATGCTCAAAATCCTACAAGCTAGGCTTCAGCAGTATGTGAACCAAGAACTACCAGAAGTACAAGCTGGGTTTCGAACAGGCAGAGGAACTAGAGATCAAATCACCAACATTCGCTGGATCATGGAGAAAGCAAGAGAATTCCAGAAAAAGTCTATTTCTGCATCATTGACTATGCTAAAGCCTTTGATTGTGTGGATCACAACAAACTGTGGCAAATTCTGAAAGAGATGGGAGTACCAGACCACCTTACCTGTCTCCTGAGAAACTTGTACGAGGGCCAAGAAGCAACAGTAAGAACTGGACATGGAACAACCGAGTGGTTCAAAATTGGGAAAGGAGTACGACAAGGCTGTATACTGTCACCCTGCTTATTTAACTTATATGCAGAGTACATCATGAGAAACACCAGGTTGGATGAATCACAGGTCGGAATTAAGATTGCCGGGAGAATTATCAACAACCTCCGATATGCAGAAGATACCACCCTAATGGCAGAAAGCGAAGAGGATCTAAAGTGCCTCTTGTTGAGGGTGAAAGAGGAGAGTGCAAAAGCTGGTTTGAAACTCAACATGAAAAAAACTAAGATCACGGCATCTGGCCCCATCACTTCCTGGCATATAGAAGGGGAAGAAATGGAAGCAGTGATAGATTTTATTTTCTTGGACTCCAAGATCACCGCAGATGGTGACTGTAGCCATGAAATTAAAAGACGCTTGCTCTTTGGGAGGAAAGCTATGGCCAACCTAGACAGCATAGTAAGAAGCAGAGACATCACCTTGCCGACAAAGGTTCATATAATCAAAGCTATGGTTTTCCCAGTAGCAATGTATGGCTGTGAGAGCTGGACTATAAGGAAGGCTGAGCGCCAAAGAATCGATGCTTTTGAACTGTGGTACTGGAGAAGACTCTTACGAGTCCCCTGGACTGCAAGGAGGTCAAATCAGTCCATCCTAAAGGAAATCAACCCTGAGTGCTCATTGGAAGGACAGATACTGAAGCTGAAACTCAAATATTTTGGCCACCTAATGCGAAGAGAAAACTCACTGGAAAAGACCCCGATGCTGAGAAAGATTGAAAGCAAAAGGAGAAGTGGACGGCAGAGGATGAGATGGCTAGATAGCATCACCGATGCAATGAATATGGACTTGAGCACACTCTGGGAGAGAGCGCAGGACAGGAAGGCCTCGCATGCTATGGTCCATGGGGTCACGAAGAGTTGGACACGACTGAACGACTGAACAACAATAATTATATTTTAATGTTTTTCTTAAATATATTTGTGTTTATTTTATCTTTATAAATGAAATAAACAATACCAAAATTACCAACAACCTGATCAATACTACAATTTCCCAACAATACAATATTCTGATGAGGACACCACAATAACAAAGAGAGAAGGAAAAAGAAAAAAAAAAAAAGGAAAAGGGAGGAGGAAAGGAAGTGAAGAAAAAAGATTCTTTCCCCTTCCCCCCCCTCCCTCTCCCTCCCCTTTAGAGAATTAAGTTTAAACTCCAGTGCCCCCGGCCTCCGATGCCATTCTATTTTAAAAACTATATCTATAACCTTACAATCTTACAGTTTAATAAACAACCTTACATTTCAATATCATATCATCAATCTTATATCGAAGAAACAGGTCTACAATTCATTCCCAAAATCCTATATTATTATTAATAATAAATATATATATAGTGTTATATAATAAAATTTAATATAAACCTTCAAAAGTCAGTAATATATTTTATACTAGATATATTATCTATTTTGAAATAAAAAATATAAAGAAAAGCAAGAAAAAAACAAAAAATGAGAGTAAACAAATATATGTATAATCATTTACCTTCTGAGCTAGCCTGGATCATGTAGACTAAACACAAACAGTTAACAAAGCTTGTTTAAAGATTCCAGTTCATGGGGTTGTAACAGAATTCTCACGCATTTTTACGTTCAGCCATGCCTCCGCCATTTCATGATTTAGAAACTTCTTCATCTGACCTTCAGACACAATACGAAGTGTAGCAGGATATTTTAAGTAATATTGTAAGTTCATTTGTTTTGCCATATTTTTAGCTTTGATAAATTGCCTTTTTTTATTCGCCACCTCTTTGATGTAGTCTGGAAATAACATAACTGTATCTTGTTTCCAGGAAAGGCTTCCACCCTCTCTTGCCAAACGCAGGATATAATTCTTTGTGGAGATTTTTGTAAATTGGACTATGATCATGTAGTCAGTCCCTTTAGCATTTGGCACACAAAATGCCTGCTCAATATCAAGTAAATAATCAGATGGGATAGGGAGTATCTCATGCAAAAGTTTATCCACAAAAATAGGCAATTTTACATCATTAGACAGATTTTTAATCCCAATAATATGTACATTGGATCTCCTCATGAAGGCCTCCAGTTGAGAAATTATATCAGAGGTATTTTTAAAACAAATTGGTGTTGTACTTTCATTTCCTGCCACTCGGTCTGCCATGACGCATTAATTAAATCTACAGCTCCTTGCAAGGCGGTGATGGAATATTGGATTAAATCCAATCTTTTGGCTTGCTCCGTAAATTGCAAAGATAAAGTCTTTATCAGAGTAAATAATTCCCCTATATCTTCTCTTCTCGAAACTTTTGACACAGGGGGTGTGGGGGGAGTTGATGCCAGCTCCTTTCTTCTCAGCGCAGTCATGTTTCTCTCAAACAGATCTTGCAGGTCCTCAGATGTTCTCAAATATTGTTAACATTTCTTAAATCATCCCTCAGAAGTTTTTGATATTTCTTAAAGCATATATTATTATGGAACACATCAGCCCTGTTTTCTCCTATGAAATAGGAGTCTCAGTACAGCTTTTTGCATTGGTAAAGCTCTGGGGTGATAATCCTGGAATCCAGCCCCCCCACTATCTCGTGGGGGATACTTGTCTCCAAGATGTTATCCAAAGTTGCCTTGCCCCCCCTTTTAATTCCATGGGGGAGATGAAAAGGTTTTTCAACCTTTTAAAAAGCTGTTTGAGAAAGCTCCCACGGAGAACCCATGGGAAGCTGCCAGAGTGACATCGGTTCCAACCGGAAGTCCCATTTTAATGTTTTATTGATACATTAGAAGACACTCAGATAACCTTAGTTTTGGATGGTATATACATATTGTTAACAAATAACCAGCAAGCTTAATAGCTGAGTCGAGTTTTGAACCCAGATCTCTGCACTCACAAGCAACATGAAAAATCAGAGGCTGCCGACTATCCCATGCAGGGCAGCTGGGGCACAGAGGGGATCCTCTCCTCCATCCACCGGCCGCCCTGCATTTTTGCCTAGATGGACAATTTTGCTCATCTAGGCACAGCTTCGGGAAGGAGGGAAGGGGTCTGGAGACCTGATCGGAAGCAGCATAAAGCACCTTCTGTAGTCTCCTCCCCCACCCTCGGGACTGCCCCATTTTCCCCATCTCTGCACTCCATTTCTGAGCACAAAGTCGTAGCCAGCATGGAGAGAACCATGCCGGCTACAAGGGGGCAGAGGAAGGGAGCGTGGATTCTAGGGGCCCTGGCTCCAACCTTGGTTCCCAGAAACCAAATAACCTTATGGCCCTCTAGACAGTGTCTAGTGGCCATAGGATTGCTCTCTCTGGCTCAGATTTTCAGTAGCATATTAATAAAGTATCAGGGTAATAAAACTAACCGATAATGGGCCCCAACATTTCACATTTGATTCAAATCTCACTAACACCGAAAGGACTCTGCTTTATTATTTGCAAAACAACAAAAATGATCAAGGGACAGGAGCAGCTCCTATGAGGAAAGGTGACAACATCTGGATTTGTTTCCCTTAGAAAAAAGGTGTGTGAGACATGATAGAGGTGCACAACATTATGCATCCTATGGAGACGGTGGATAAAGAGATGTTTTTTTCCCTCTCTCATAATACTAGAATCCAAGGTCTTCGCATGAAGATGAACGGCAGGAGATTCAGGACAGGTAAAAGGAAGAACTTTCACACCGTGCAGAGTTAAAATGATGAAATTCGCTACCACAAGATGTAGTGATGAACACCAGTTTGGATGTCTTTAAAAGGGGATTAGACAACTTCATGGAGGAGAAGGCTATCAATGGCCATATGCTACCTCCAGTATCAGAGGCAGTATGCCTCTGGATACAACTTGCTGGGGAACATGGGTGGGAGGGTGCTGTTGCACTCATGTCCTGCTTCCTATGGGCAGCTGGTTGGCCACTATGCGAACAGAATGCTGGACTAGATGGACCCTTGGCCTGATCCAGCACGGTCTTCCTATGTTCTCAGCACTGAACTTGTTTATTTAAATAAGACAACGGATTGCCTGGTTTTGTCTCCTTTATTGTTCTGATGGATAAGATTCAGCAAGGGTCTTGGTGATGGTTGTCTTTTTGTTCGTTTCTTTTAAAAAGCCACCCGTGTGCCAGGATCCAAAAAATAGCTATCTCAAAAGGCACTGCCCATATGAAATTCATGCATCCAAACACTGCGTAGATTATGTCAACATAAACGTCACATGAACAAATGAGGTCATTTACTCAACACGTAGCTGCCATGGGGACAAGTGCAAGGAAACCTTCAAATATTTCAACACAAGAATAAACTTTAGGCCAAATGAGACTTTACGATAAATTCACGGCTGCCACTCCCCCTCACTATCATATAGTGCAACGTATCCATGTCCTGAAGTCACAACGCTCGTCGTTTCTCCACTGCCACTCTACATCACTGGCTGCTAGTGGTAGGGACTGAGGAATCATGGGCTGTCATGATGTCAGGACAGTTAGTAGTATTAGACGTTACAAAGGGAAAAGCGCAGAGCTGGACACACAGCTACCATTTTCAGCTGCGGCAGCAGCACATTTATCATAGCACTTAGCTTGGCCATAAATAGCTCTACAGCCCTGTCTCTATTTGAGTGCTGAGAGGTGCATGCTCTGCTTCTCTGCTAGTTCCTGGAACATCCAAGGTGATTCTGTGGTTCCTTGGGATCATATTCACAAAGAATTAAGGCTAGGCTTCGAAATCCAGGCTACACAAGTGCATTCCCAGGCTGTGTGCAGAAGCCCTCCCATTGTTGGTGTCAGTAACATGGGCAGAAGCCCTCATCCTGACAGAACCTGACCTCCAAACCTTTCCTTTTGTACATCTGGCTTTTATTTATTCCAACAAATGCTAAGGCACAAGAGGGTAAGTTAAGGGCTGGCATCTGGTTCTTTTACCATTCACAATTAGTTTAAGCACTGGTAAAAGATACAAACCAGCAAGTCTTGGAGATTTAAAAAAGGGGTGGGGTGGGGAGAGGGTGTTTATTAAGCTAGAGTCACAGTTCCCAAAATTCAAGACACTCCTCCCCTGATTTATTCCAAACCACCTTTCACATTAATTCTGATCTGGGCTAGGAACAGACAGCCTTCTTCCGATAAGCCCCATATGGGCGGCTGTGGATGCATTGTTTATGCTGTTTGACAGTTCTGGTGGGAATGCACAGGGCTCCTATGCTCTGCTGGGTCCATGAGATGGATGTGTTCTCTCTAAATATGGATGCTCCTCCTCAGAGCCCTTGGATGAGTATGAGCGCAGGCAATACAAGCGGCCTCATTGCGTCTTTTCTGGAACACAATCCTGCAGCTGAATTTGAGGTCTTTTTGCAATCCTCTAGCAAATTCTCCAGAGTATTACGTCTATCGTGTTGGTAGAGCTTGCCTCTCTTTTTTTACTGGCTTATGTGAACAGCTAGATCATCACTCCTGCACGTGCGTGATGCAGCAGCAAAACATAGCCTCCGGAGAACAATTAAATATAACTTAACTATGAAAATACATTGTGTGTCTGTGTCCACCTGACATCACTTGCTCCCTGGCCAAAGCACCAGGTGGAGGATCCTCCATCTGGTGCTTCAGCTGGGGCCCAGGCACATGGGCTTTCCCACCAGGCTGTTTCACCTGCCCTGTGCCTTCCCCCATTGGGGAAAACTGAGCCAGGCCAGCCCCTTCAGCGGAGGAGCAAAGGGGACTGGGCTGGCTTGACTTCACTCTTGCCTGGGCTTTCTCTGGTTAGGGAAGTGCAAACAGAGCAACACCTCCCCTCTCCAACTGGCATCCTCCCCAGTTGGGAGGGGGAGCGGCAGCGCAGGGAATCCCTGCTGTTATCTCTGACCTGTGATTGGAGATAACAGCAGGGATTCCTCTCCTTGCCTCTTCCCCAAGCCCCCAGTAGCTGCCCCAGTAGGGGGTGGGGTTTGGGGAGCCAAGGGGGCAGGGCCCATGGAGGGAGCCCAAGCCCCGATGGGCCAGAGGCAGAACTCTGCAGGTCAGAGGCTCTGCACACCTGCCATACAACCATTGAATAACAACCACCAAGCAATTATTGCACACATAGAGACAGAAAGCCATCATCTGGAAGTCTCCTCATTACAGCTGAGAAAACCCAAAGAAGATTTTGGCATGTTTGTGTTGATGGGAGTCTCACAATGGTGGCTTAAGGATCTCTGAAACAGAAAGTCAATCATCTGTACAGAAGCCCCCTCCCGTTTTCACATGTTTCAGGTGCAGCTTCGAGGACAGTGGCAGAAAACAGATCCCCTTTCTATGGACAGGGTCAGTCCTTGGGCTTCAAGCTATTCTGGCTTCCAAAAAGGGTACCAATGAGCAACATCTGTTGAGGTGGGCTTTTTGGTGTTTCTTTGAAATTTAAATAACATTATCCCAGTAGAAAAAGGAACCAACGTCAGCCAGCAGCACAGGTAATCTGGCAGTAGCACCATCTTGCAGGTCAGCAGCAAAATGGGTGAAATGCCACACCAACAAAACGGAGTTTTAAAAGGTGATCGGGGGCTGGATACCCCACAGAACCAACTCGTTAATGAGCAGATTTCCTTCATTCCATGGCCAATAAAATTATTTCAGTGTTCAGGTTAAGTTCTGGCATTTCGACTCCAATACCTTCTTGGCACTTGCCCGATCTAGTCCAGGGATCAACTTATAGGTCTACATAGGCAGAGTCTGTGTCCACTCTTTGGGCTTTGCCAAAAATCAGAAACGTACCAAGCCCAAAGATGTTCACCGTTGCCACGAGATTGAAAACAGATGCCCACGAACCAGTGCTTTCAATCAGATGTCCAGCTAAGTACACACAAATGACACCTGTATGCAGAGAGGAAGGAAATTTTTTACCATGCCATACAAATAGACCAGCTTTCCTTAACTTGGTGCCTTTCAGATGTGTTGGAATACAACAGCCATCACCTCCCACAAGCATGCTTAATGCTGCCCAAGGATTATGGGAGTGGTAGTCCAACACATCTGGAGGGCATTAGGTTGGGAGAAGACTGGACTAGGATCATAGAATCATAGAATCATAGAATAGTAGGGTTGGAAGGGGTCTATAAGACCATCAAGTCCAACCCCCTGCCTAATGCAGGAATCCAAGTCAAAGCATCCCTGGCAGGTGGATGTCCAGCCTCATCTTGAATGCCTCCAGTGTGGGTGAGCCCACTACCTCCCTAGGGAATTACTTCCATTGTCATATTGCTCTAACAGTCAGGAAGTTTTTCCTGACATTCAGCCAGAATCTGGCTTTCTGTAACTTGAGCCCATGATTCCATGTCCTGCACTCTGGGATGATCAAGAAGAGATCCTAGCCTTCCTCTCTGTGACAACCTTTCAAGTATTTGAAGAGTATTCTCCTATCTCCTGTCAGTCTTCTCTTCTCAAGGCTAAACATGCCCAGTCCTTGCAGTCTCCCTTCATAGGGCTTTGTTTCCAGTCCCCTGATCATCTTCAGTCCCCTCCTCTGAACCCTCTCCAGTTTGTCTGTATCCTTCTTCAAGTGTGGCGCCCAGAACTGAACGCAGTACTCCAGATGAGGCCTAACCAGTGCTGAGTAGAGGGGAACTAGTACTTCCCAGGACTTGGAAGCTATGCTTCTATTAATGCAGCCCAAAATAGCATTTGCCTTTTTTTGCAGCCACATCACATTGCTGGCTCATATTCAGCTTGTGATCGACAACAATTCCAAGATCTTTCTCACTTGTCGTATTGTTGAGCCAAGTACCCCCCATCTTGTAACTGTGCATTTGGTTTCTTTTTCCTAGGTGCAGAACTTGGCATTTATCCCTATTAAATGTCATTCTGTTGTTTTCTGCCCAGTGCTCCAGCCTATCAAGATCACTTTGAATTCTGTTTCTTTCTTCCAAGGTATTAGCTATCCCGCCCAATTTTGTGTCATCTGCAAATTTGATCAGCATTCCCTGCACCTCCTCATCCAAGTCTTCCAAGACTAGCCTTTAGTCTTCTGCTTTGGAAAAACCAAGCAGTTATCAGTTTGGACCTATCTACGCTACAAACGTATATCCAACTGGCACAAGTCTGGCTGTCATGGCTTCCTCTCCAAAGAACTGTCGTTTGGGGAGGACACTGAGGATTGCCAGGACTCGAATTACAGGGTGTGTTATTAAAGTGGATCAGGTCTTTAATGAAATCCACCACTCCACCCCTGGCTCCCCGCCAAATTTTAGACAAATAATGTACACGACCCTCCCATTGCCTTCCAAAAACAGTAGCGAAGGGGGCCATCACAAAAGGTAAGGGATCAAGACCCCTTTCATTTAACTGCTGGGATTGTTTGTTAGAGGCCCCCAGCTGTCCACACAGAACCATGACACCCAGGATTCCCTGGGCTGAAGGAACAGTGGATGAACCAATTTTAAGTCTGTAGTGTGAATACACTCTCCGTAGAGAACTAATGGGGTGGGTGAACCAACTTCTGAGCAATAAGCAATAGTGCAGTGGTAGCCCATTTTGAAGGAGGGACACCCATCATGGCCGTCTCCACAGCCACTCCCCCAAGGAGAGTCCAAACATTCAGGCAGCTGTATTGATCCATATCAACAAACCTGCTGTAGCCGGTTGCTAGGAGCAGGTCTGATGTACAGCGAATGGGTCTTAACTGCCCATTCAGAACCAAGCCACAACAAAATACACTGCATCACAACAGGGAACAATATAGTGTTGGGGAAATTCATTCCCCCCTCCCCTCAGCTTCTGTGAGAATTGCAGCTAAGCTCAGAGGGAGCAGGGAAGTCTGGGGGGGGGGGAAACGATGTCAGCGTCCCCGCTAATCAAAAAGTGCCGGGGCTGCAACCTTGTGAGCCCCGGTTCCACTACACCACTGGCCATAACTTACCTAATAGAGCTCCCCCGGTATTTGCTACCCCTGTAGAGACAGAAAGGAAGCCAAGGCGTGACTCCAAAGAATTACCTGATGCTTTTAATCCCATGCCCCTTCTGCTTTTAGTTCTCTCTCCGTACAAACTCATCTATTATTTTCTCTTCACCCAAATGCTAGGCGAGGACTTGAGCAGACTCTCCACCTCAGTCAGTCAACCTACTTCTCCATCAAGTCCTTTTTCAAGGAGCCCATCTTTAGCAAAGCTTTCCCTGAACCACTTTAGCCTCCCGCTACCTGAACCTCCATTGCCATCCAGCACTCCCCAAAACTGATGGTGCTCAATGCTCAACACACACACCCTTCTCCAAGACTACACCATTCACCTCAGGCAGTCCATCAACATCCCACAAAACAACTTGCATAATCCTGACCTCAGTGTGCCACATGCAGAGAGCAAGTGCACGCAACTCGCAGAGAGCAGATGCTTACACTCGCTTAACATAAATTAATTTATCTTTGAACGCACTGTCATCCTTGATCCACTCTGAGTGTCTGCCAGGGCAGCTAAAGAATGTTTAAGGCTGTAACTACTCTGTGTTAATCCAGAAGTTAATAAATGGTCACTTCCAAGATTTAAAAAAACTGGGCTTAAGGCTATTAAGAGAACTCCTGCATATATCATGTTCCCTGGGACTGCAAACTCTGGCCTCATCTATCAGCCAGAGAAAACAAGGTCACCGGGAGGCTGTTCCCAGGAAGAACATCACGGCAAGGGGGAGACCAACCTGGCCCCCATACACTGGCCCGAGAAGGAACAGCTGCAGGGAGCTTGTCTTCTCTTCCCTGCCAGAAAGAATGCCTATAAGAACTTTGGAGCTAAGAACTGGTACCCGAGTTTCGCTTTGCTTTTTTTCCCTCCTCCCTCCCAATCCCTTCTCCTTTTGTGTCATGTCTTTTAGATTGTAAGCCTGACAGCAGGAACTGTCTCGTTATTAAGTTTTGTATGCTGCTCTGGGAGCCTTTTTGGCTGAAGAGCAGGGTAAAAATACTGCAAGTAAGTAAAGAAATAAAGAAATAAAATCATGGAGAGCACAGCCTGGTCCACATCCCTTGGCACTTTGTTCCATGCTTGCATAAATTAGCTATTTTTTTCTGGTTGAATCCAAAAGGAGGGAATAATTTATCCTCACCAAACAATAAGCCAGCACATGAAGGAGCCAGGTCCTGTATATTAACCGAGATGCCGCTGTTCAGAAAAAAAGCAAAAAGTGCATGAATTAAGACCAACGCTGGGTAAAGGAAGCAGTGATTCAGACAGCTAATATTTGAAAAGTTGAATACCACTGTAGCAGGTTGTGGGATTAATTAGAAAGACGGCTACTGTTTATCACGTCCTTCCCCCAAGGCTGCAGCACAGCACATCCTCACAACAACGTTGTGCAGTAGGTTAGGCAAGGGATAGTGACTCGCCCAAATCCAGGCAGCACATTCACTGCTTAGCAGAGATCCGAAGTCAGGTCTCCCTCGTCCAAGTGCATCCATCAAGCTGCACTGGCGCACTGGTGCCACACTCATGTGGGATTCTATGGGAGGCATTAAACCAGGAGAACATGCCGCTACCTGTGGTTGAAGGTCTGAAATCCAATGCAGGCAGTTGCGAACACCACTGCATGGCAAAAGCTGGAGGTGTAGCCTATGCCCAAGGCGAAAATGCTGGATACACCTGAGCCGACGACCTCAGAGGAGAAGAAAACAAAATACAAGATTTAGCTTACAGTGGGTGGGGTGGTAGCAGACCCTCTGTCTTTATAGAGCCAACGCAGTATCACCTAACCAGTATCCCACCACCTAGAATCAGCCCCAAGAATCCACTGTTCCTATATTCTGAGCAGGGATGTATGGACTGTGTTCCAACTGCATTTCACAAATTGTCAGATGCCTTTTGTCCCGTCGTCCATTCACTGGTGAAATCGTTTTTCCCGATTTCCCAAATTTGCACAAATTCGCATTTGCGAAGATGCAGCGACGCCTCCCCCCCCATGCACAAATCTCTCCCCCACCCCACCCTATGCGCATGTTCACATTTTAGCCTATGGGGAGAATGCACATTTTCAGCAGGTGCTTTTTAATGTCTGTATTTTTCTACAACTAAATTTATGTGAAATTCCAGAGAGTTAAAAAAAACTGATCCGCAAGTCTGCAGAATCAGTGTGACTCGGGGAAAACGGGTCTGCTGTGGAATCCACAGGTCAGATTCATAGAAATCCAAACTCATTTAATTCCGTGGAGGACTTCTCCAACGTCCCTAATTCCAAATGATGGGAAATGCCATCTAGCCAATCCCATGTAGGTTTACTTGGAAGTAAGTGTCGCTGAGTTCAGTGGGACGTACTGCCTCATCAACATCCACAGAATCACAGGAAGGAGTTTGGAGTCACATGGATTATTCTCTCCCCTTCACCACCACCACTTTTACCCTCACAACAACCCTACAAGGTAGGCCCGAAAGAGAAATAAGGGATAAGTCCCAGGTTGCCCAGTGAGTTTCACAGCTGAGCAGGGATTTCAACCCATGTCTTCCTGACCCATGTTGGACATGCTGTTTACTAACTCCACCACCATGGCTCTCATGCAAAGAGCAATGTTCACAGATCTGCTCACACATGGAGATATATTCCTGCTGCCCCCACCTGCTATAACATTCAAGTTCTTTGCTCACCTGCATCAACTTACGAATGGTGATCGCTTTATATCCTGAAAGCAGAAAGACAGACAGACAGGGCATGCTGAAAACTCTGATCATCACAGGTATTCAGCAGGTTCCATAGAACTCATAGATTCTTAGAATTGGAGATGACTTTGCAGGCCAGGGGTGTTGAATGCAGCGGAGGCTGGTGGCTTTGATGTCAGTGGGGCAGTAAATCCACTCCGGATTTCAGTCCGAACCAGCCAGAACTCCAAAGGAGCTATCCAAGGCGCTAATGCCCCTCCCCAAAACAGGTTCAGCACCTTGGATAGCTCATTCGGAGTTCTGGTTGGTTCTGACTGAAACCCAAAATGGATTCACAGCCCCACCAAATGGTTTGGGCCCATGCATATGGCCGGATGCGTTTTAAGGGCCATTACCAAGAAACATCCATTTGTAGGGGGCTGTGGTAGAACTAAAGAATCAATTACCTTGACTGATACATCGGTCAGAAAGGAATCCGCTGAACAGGCTAGTTGGGATTGCCACCAGCCATGGGACCACGTTAAATATCCATCCCTGAAAGAAGCACAGAAGAACGCACAGGCATCCTAACAGCGACTTCACTAACAAAGGCCTAGAGAGAACCGGGCTGCATA
Organism: Heloderma suspectum; assembly: GCF_057233095.1. Lineage (NCBI taxonomy): Eukaryota > Metazoa > Chordata > Lepidosauria > Squamata > Helodermatidae > Heloderma > Heloderma suspectum. Next base: position 304,113,783 of record NC_139461.1, on the reverse strand, counting down.
AAAGACCTGACTCAGCGCAAGACAGCTTCAAATGTTCACTAGGCTATGATCTGGGATTGCATTATGTTCATTCCACATGTTTCCTGCGATGGTGTTGTGCTGACAATGCAACATAAGAAGCTGACTTATATACTGAGCCAGATCACTGATCTATTTAGATCAGTACTGTCTACACTGACTGGCAGCAATGCTCCAAGGTTTCAGGCAAGGGCCTCTCCCAACCCTACCTAGAGTTGCTGGGGATCGAACCTGAGACCTTCTGCATGCAAAACATGTGCTCTAACACTGAGCTACGGCCCTGCCCTTCCCGTACAAAGACACACTGTGGGTGTTTGGACCAGGGCTGGCCCCACCATGAGGCAGAGTGAGGCAGCTGCCTCAGGCAGCAGTTGTGAAGGGACGGCAGCAAGGTGTTGGAGGAAAGAGCTGTGTGTGCCGCGTGGCCCGCCCGGTCTTCCTAAGCTAGGCTGCTGCCTTCCGGTGCAGTGGAGGACACTGTCCCATCACCAGCGTCGAAGAAAGATTCAGCTGCCGGTCCAGCTGGTGTTTTGGACAGAATGCGAAGGGGAGCTGTCTTGTCCTTTGCCGCAGGCAGCAAAACGTCTTGGGCCCACCCTGGTTTGCTCCCAGGGCATAGTGTGAAGGCACATGAGGCAGCCACCCTGCTGAAGCTCAGCACATCTGGGTCTGGTCAGTGCTTGGAGGGGAGACCACCTGGGAAGCCCACATACCTACCTTGAGTTCCATGATGGAAGAAAGCTGGGATATACATGAAATAAATTAATAAAGACAGAGAGACAGACAGACAGACAGACGGAGGCTTTTTAAGGGCCATTACTGAGAAACATCCATTCGTAGGGGGCTGTGGCTCAGTGGCAGAGCACCTACTTTGCATGCCTAAGGTCCCCGTTTTAATCCCCAGGTACGGCTAGGAAAGAATCCTGCCTGAATCCCTGGACAGCCATTGCTCCCAGTCAGTATCAACACTACCAGGTTAGAAGGGTCTAACTCAGTATACGGCAGCTTCCTAGACTAGGCAGTTCATAAGAACATAAGAAGAGCCCTGCTGGATCAGACCAAGGGTCCATCTAGTCCCGCATTCTGTTCACACAGTGGCCGACCAGCGGTCAACCAGGAACCCACAAGCAGGGCACAAGTGCAATAGCACCTTCCTGCCCATGTTCCCCAGCATCTGGTCTACATCAGATGACTGCCCCAGGTACTGGAAGTAGCACATAGCCATCAGGACTAGTAGCCACTGATAGCCTTTTCCTCCAGGAATTTGTCTAACCCCCTTTAAAGCCATCCAAATTGGTGGCCATCACTACTTCCTGTGGTAGCAAATTCCATAGTTTAACTATGTGCTGTGTGAAGAAGTCCTTCCTTTTATCTGTCCTGAATCTCCCCGCAATCAACTTCATAGGATGACCCCACTGGGTTCTAGTATTTTGAGAGAGGGAGAAAAATGTCTCCCTATCCACTTTCTCCATACCATGCATAATTTTGTACACCTCTATCATGTCTCCCCTTATGCTCCTTTTTTCCAAGCTAAACAATCCCGGCTGTTGCAACCTTCTCGCATAGGGGAGATGCTGCAGCCCCGTGATCATTTTAGTTGCCCTTTTCTGCACTTTTTCCAGCTCTACATCTTTCATGTGTCATGTGCATGTCTGATCAGTAGGTGGCGCAATTTTACCATGCTGAGCCTTCCAACCCAAGATTTACACACACAGCAACTATATTCCTGCTTTATTTATTAATAGTAATGAAATAAGCCATAAGGTACCCCGTATGGAAGGTGTAGCTTCTTCCATAACACATCAGGAACCAATTCTCACTAGGCTGCTATAGGGGATCAGACGCCTAGTGATGCCACTGGCACTACATAGCACGTGTGTGTATACATGATTTTTGTGCAAGCACCAAGCTAATGCAACTATAAACACATCACGTTTGCACGTATTCAGAAGATCGCCTCTTCTTGCAGTGCACGGAATTAACAAAAAAGCAAACCTAAAAGGAGAACAACACCTCAGAGAGCTTGCAGCCAATAGGAATGGGCACAGGGGGAACTGGGTGGTATCCAATGTTGGTCCTACTTCGAGTAGACCCATTGAAATGAATGGGACTTATGTTAGACTAACTTTGGATACAAGCCGATGTTTTCAAGGAAAACTAATAACTAGGAGTGGCAGATGCCGTCCCAGGGTGGGGGGTGTTTTCCCCATGAAATGTGCCTTTCCAAAACAGCAGGAGTGGATTCAGCCACTGCACTTCCTGCCAAGCCTAGGATCAGCAACCTGGGTGCTGACACAGGTTGAGGATTGGGTCCCTCTCCCACCCATGCCCCCACCCACCCAACACAGTTTTTAATTTGTGGGCAACTGCAAAACATCTGCCCTTTTAGATTTCCTGCAATGCCCTGGAGCGATGCTATGCCAGGGCATTGTGGGAAAATTTAAAATGGCCGATGGCTTGCCAGTGGGAAGGCTTGAACCTGGTGCAGTCCCTGTCTGCTATTTGATTTGCCCACCAACTCATTCTCTCATCTTTCTCCCCTGTGGGAGCAGTTTTACCCCACAGGAGGTAGGTTGGTGGAGGGCACCAGTGGAGGAATGGAGTGGGACATGCACCTACCTGGACATTAAGATTATTGCCTGAGGTCCTCCTCCAGGTGCCCCCACCAAATGAGGTGAGGCTGCAAGAGAGAGGGCCTTTTCAGTGGCAGCCCCCGGTATGTGGAATCCTGTCCCCAGAGAGGCTCACCTGGCTCCTATGTTATGGTCTTTCTGGCACCAAGTGAAGACCGTTTAATTCTCCCAGGCATTTGAAGAACTGTTTTCAGTGCTTCTGGTACTCTATTCAGTTGTTGGTTTTAATTGCTTTAGTGATGTTGTAACGGTTTTATTCTTTGCTGTAGGTTTCATCTTGGTTTTATTCTGCACTGTTTATATTCTTGCTTTAATGTTTGTACTGTATGTTTTAATGTATCGTACACCGCCCAGAGAACTTCGGTTATTGGTCAAAGTACAGTAAATAAATACATAATTAATTAATTATGTATTAATTAATATTGTCTTAATTAATTAATTAATTAATTAAACAATTAATTAATTAATTAATTAATTAAACAATTAATTAATATTGTCTTGCCCAACTGCCTAGGAAGGTCAGATAGGGCAGGCAGGATGGTCAGATGGCCACTTGGCAGTTCTGCCGAGAACAGGAAGCCATATCTATACTCAGGGGGCCAGTCACAACCCCCTAACCACCTTTCGCTTCCCCTTCTTGGATGCGATGCCAGCTTACTTTTGAATCAGGAAATGTTTCCGTGAAGAAAGTCGGGAGCCAGGAGAGCAGGGTGAAAAAGGTGCTGGCCGCACACAGCTGAGCTACGATCACAGCCCTGGCGGTATATGCAGGGAAATTCCTGGTTAGGTATGCATGGCCGATTGTCAGAGTATAGATAAACATCACACAAAGCACTTCAAGGAAACCAAGCAAGTCGAACTCCTGCAGGAACCATAGCTCAATGGTAGAGCACATACTTTGCACACAGAAGATCCCACATTCAGCTCCTGGCATCTCTAGTGAAAAAGGGATCAGGTCACAGGCAAAGTGAAAGATTGCTGTCTGAGGTCCTGGAGAGTCACTGCCTATCAGAGCACACCAGGGGTCCCCAAACCTTTTGGGCCAGTGGGCACATCTGGCATTTTGAGTGTTATGGGCACTCTCACAAAATGGCTGCCATGGGCGGCATGGCCAGTTGCAAAACACCCATTTCCCAGAAGGCAAACTGGTGAGACTAAAAGAAAGGTAACTTGGCCAAGAACCTAAGTGCAAGACAGAGGTGGGGGTCTGAGCTCCGAAATACAAAACCACTCATTTGAACTCAAATAAAGATGGCGCTGGAGGGTAGCACTTCACTTTGCAGCATGCCTGCCTCCCAGTTAAAAAAAAGGTAACTAATTTTTTTTAAAGAATTAAAATAAATACTGGGAGGGGCAGAGAGCCTGGTGTCTGGAGGCTTATTGGTGCCCATGGGTACCACATTGAAGATCCTAGGAGTAGGGATGTATAGACTGTGTAAAATCCGCTCTGTCTGTGTTTTGCGGATTGTCAGGTGCCTTTTGTTCCATCATCCGCCCACAGATGGATGCGAATATTTTTTCCGTCATGCGGAAAAATACAGAAATAATTACATAAATATTTACGTAAGCATTTACTTAAGTATTTATATAATTTACCTCAGTACGTAACATTTAGTGTATTGTCCCCCATTCCAGTCAACGTTTCCTCAGCAGAAACTTGCGTATTTTTCTACCAATTTTTATGTGTAAATTTCGGGAAAGTAAAAAAATCATTCGAAAGTCCACAGACTCCACACGGCCTGAGGGGGTCACTCCACAGAGGATTCTGCAAGTCTCAGAAATAGGATTCTTAGAAATCCGAGCTCATTTTAATCCATCTCAAATTTCTCCAGCATCCCTACCCAGGAGTAGGTGATACTGAGATTGCTAGATGGGCAAACGGTCAAGGAATCAAGCAGCCTTATCATGAAGCAAGGTGGGGTAGCCATCTCAGGCATGGGATTTGGGGTCCACTGAGGAAAGCAAAAAGGGAAATAGACAGTTCACCATTTAATTTGTGTGTGTGTGTGTGTGTGTGTGTGTGTGTGTGTGTGAAAGAAAGAAGGGAGAGGGGGAGAAGGGAGGGGAGGGAGAATGGCATCAGTGTGGATGCAGGAAGAAAGGTATGGGCAGCTGATAGGCTGTAAGGTTATATACTAGAGAAGGCCACGTTGTCAGCTCTGACACACAGATATATACAGATGTGTATATTTTCAAAACACATCTTAGCTATCATAAGGGCCAGAAACTTACCAGAAATCAAACCATTTGCAGGTGGAAGCTGTGTAAAGGTAAAGAAAACAAACCATTTGCAGGTGTAATCTGTGTAAAGGTAAAGAAATCAAACCATTTGCAGGTGGAAGCTGCATAAAGGTAAGCCCTGTTCGTACATTCCACTCCGTGTGTGGACTCAGTGCATGGAGAGAGGTGTCCACAGGCTCCCCTTTAGAGATGTTGCATGGACGCTGGGGATGAGAGGCACGATATCTGGGGCTGAGCAGCACGGTTGCCCTCTCCCCTCCATGTGTTGAGCGTGTGTATGGAGGGGAACATTTCTGAGAAATGCTACCTTGGGGCCAACTGCAGATTATTACTACTGCTACTATTTATTAAATTTATGCATCACCTCCCACCGCAAAAAGCAGTCTCAAAACGACTTACAAATATAGAAATCCTTCACAAATATAATGGAAAAACAAACAAAATCAATATAAACCATAATCAGCACAATAAACACCGTAAAAACATAATCTAAAAACCATACAATGTGGAAAGCGTTCATCCATGCTACACAACATCTCAACACACACACACACACACACACACACCTCACAGCCTAGAATGAACACCACAAAAGCAATCCACAACAACTGGGCCATGACTAATGCTCGGGAAAATGTTGCATAGATTATAGTGACTTACCATACAGGGGCCTTTTTAAATATTTGTTTCCAAGGAACTTTGGTCTGTTTGGATAAGGAGAGGCCCTTCACTAAGTCTTCTAACGGGATGATGATTTCTAGTACACAAGAGAAACAAGATGCATCTAAGTTGATTGAATGATCTCTATACTCCCTAATACCCAAAGCTGTCTTGGGTAATAATATTAAATGTGTGTACATACACTGTCTGTGGGTGTTTGGGGCGGAGTATGTTCACACTTATGTTTTACCCCTCGGACGCTGTATAAAATAGTAACTGCTCTATTTACTTCTTGATAGCCACAAACCTACATCTTAAGTCGTCACTTAGGGATAACTTACCAGAGGTAAATGAGAACTTGCCCGGGAGCAACTACACCTTTTCCCTCAGTTAGGCAGGCAGGCAGACAGCCACAACTTCACAATAAATACCAAGGGGAAAAATCAGAAGGCTAGTTCTCATTGAGGTAGTTAATCTGTGCCTGGGTTGCACCACTTTACATTGCAGGTATAAGTTCCTATGACTGAATGACATGACTCCATACAAAACAATAACAATAAAAAAACAAAACTACCATGTCAGGTACACAGGTAGAAGTCTAAGCCAGAACCCGTCTCCCTAACATGCTAATTTTCTGTGTGGTGGGAACTTTGTTCATTCAGTCATTTGAGCCCCCCACTCCTCAGTCTGAAGTGGTACAGCTCAAACAAAGGTATATCTCCTCCAGCGAGAACTAGTGAGGCAAGGCTAGAGGTAAAAAATTAAAAAGATTTCAGAAGTCAGCAAACCTGGTTCTAAACAATTGCACAGTGGGAAATCTCCAATGTAAAATGGGTGGGTGCAACAGAAACCTATGGGTTGGATCCACACTTTGTACCTCTTAGGGAGCAATCCTATGGCCCCTAGGCAGCCTCTGGGGAGACATGGGATGGTTCAGATTCCTGGATCTGAGGTTGGAGACAGTGCTCTGACTTCAGACCCAGGAGTCCAAGCTCCCAACACCCCCCCCCACACACACACACACACACACATCATGGAGAGAACCATGCCGGCTGCCTCTCTGAGTGTGCAAATGTGACCTCGGAGAGGGGAGAAAGGGGGCAGTTCTGTGGACAGGGAGGGAAGAGGCCTGGGGAAGCAGGGATACGAGCTCTCTCCAGCCCCCCCCCCCAGCCTTTGCCCCCCACAACACCTCAGCTAGATGGGCAAAAACACCCGCCTAACAAAAATGCAGAGAGGGGGGAGCACAGAGGTGATGGTCACCTCTGCCAGGCCTCTTGCTCTGCATCGGATGCCCACCAGCCTCTGAGAGAGGCTTCCGCCCTCAGACTGGACATAACTACTCTAGCCATAATTACTGGAAACCACCCTGGGAAGATAATCTATCCTGAAAGGAAGTTTTAAAGTCCACTAAATAAAAAGAATAAAAACGATAAAATCTGATTCCAAGCCATTATTTTTATGTTTTGCAGATTTCAGGCAGTTTCTATACACAATCCAAATTCACATGCCATGTCAAGAGATCCCTCTGACTTGAGTGCAACCACATTGTCCACACCCTCTTCAGTAAGTGCGTGCTGAGATTAAACTGAACTATACCCGGAATTTCCAACAGGTTATTGTCAGGAGTGCCCTAGCAGCCTCTTTCAGTAGACTCCAATAGCCAACTCAAGATGCAGACAAAAGGATTCTTTTCAAGGCTTTGATCCTTTTACAACTTAATGACTCTTTCAGATGCCAATCACCAGCAACTAAGCAAGGAACAGCAGAGTGGCCTATCAGCCGAGTAGGCAGTTGATCCCCGTTTGAAGGACAGTCACTTAAAGACCCTGAACTTATGGGCTAAGGAGAGATCCCCCTTCTTTCCCTTGGGTCCACGGGATGCGGCCGTTGCTTGCGCGCCAAACGGCACTACGCCTCCTTTCCGTGCCCTCCATCGCTCGTCGCTCCCTGCGTCTGTGTCGAGCGTCTAGCAAGCCCCCCTCCCATGCTCTCTCACTGCCAGGGTCACTATCTATCTCAGGAATGCCAGCAGGAGGAATCTCTGCCAGCTGCTGTGCCTGGGAGGGATGAGCTGGCTCCTCTCCCACAGATTGCTGATCCTCCTCAGAATCAGAACTGCTCCAGGGCAACACCAGCTCAGTTTCCACCCTGACAGTTATACACACACACATATTGCACACTCCAGGTTATCAAACAGCCAGCCTGAGCCACCAGGGGCCAGAAGGGTGGGGCTGCAGTGAGAGGAAAGGTGTATTTACCTTTTTCATTCAGGAGGTATTTGCACATGCAGTAGACCCAGAGCAATGTCAGCACACCTGAGAAGTAGAAGACACTTTCCCATCCGTACCATTCAAGGAGGAGGGACCCTGCTGCACCCATCACCAGTGTCCTGCAAAGGGAGGGAGAGTTAAAGCAGTGTGCTTGCTTGCCCTTCTATCATTTAACAATGAACTCGAAAGAGAGAAAGGAAACTGAACAGGGCAAAACGCATCAGGTGAGCATGCACCTGCTTACAACAGCAGAGTCGTGTTGGACACTTGCTTGATTTGTGCCGTTCCCCTTCCCAGTTGGAATCCTCTTGTTGTCGCCCATCTGTGATCAGAGACAACGAGGGCATTCATCTCCCCACCTCCTCCCTAAGTCTCTGGTAGCCTCCAGGCCAGGGAGAAAGGCTTGGGGAGAGGAACGGATTGCCCAAGCATCCTCGGGCCGGATGAAGAACTTCCTCAGGACAGTTTAGGGCCACAGGCTGGAGGTTCCCTACCCCTGATGTAGACCACATGTAGACCACCATCGAGAAACATTGGCAAGGCCAAGGGAAAGGTCAATTAGGACTCAAGATCCCAGGCAGACAAGGAAAAAAGCCACGCTGTGATTTCAGACTGATTATTATCTATGCTCTGGACAAGACTAGTGACCTGCCCAGGGGAGTGGAGGAACATGGATTGGTGCCTGGGGTTTGTTTACTGAATAGCTGCCACTGGGGGGGGGGGCAGCAATCTGGATCAGGACGGTGGCATGGTGGGGAGATTAACCATGGCTATAGAGGGACCCCAATCTGTACCAGGACCCTGGTGGGGGCAAAAGGTTAAATCCCCTCTCACCTACAGCTGGGTCCCAATCCATATCTAATCTCCCCCCACCCCCACCCCCACAATTGGCTCCAAAGGAAAGCTGCCACTGGGGCTCAAGGCAGTTTTCCTCCTGGGGAAAAGAGCAGCCATGGGATGGATGGAGAAAGTAATCTGGCTCTGGAACACGGTGGAAAGAAAGGGTTAAATATCCTCCCCCTGCCCACTTGGTCAAGATTTGGATCATGGCCTTCTGTCCATTGTTGCTATTTAATAAACAAAACAATGTATGCAAAAAACAGTCATGTGCGTAATGTCATGTTTAGTTTGGCACACAGAAAATCACCAATTCTGCCCATTATTCAGCTACAGGGGGATTTGCAGGTGGCCTTGACAGGCTGCAGGAAATTGATCTGGAAACGTGGAACGGAGCATGAGTAAGATTTGTCTTGTTCATCTGCATGACCCCCACTATCTGCTCAAGGAAACTCACCCAAACTGAGATCCTGTTCCAACGGTGCTATACGTCAGTGCCCGTTCACTCTCCCGCACCTTCCGGGAAAACACGCTGGCCAAGGCAGGAAAGTGCACCCCTAATAAAGGGTGGGAAGGGAGAGAAGGAAATTCCACTATAGCCAGCAATAGGTTTGGGGCAGGTCCTGTGAACAGTACATAGCTCCACTTCAGCATAGATTGCGTAGGAAGAAAATCTTAAGAGACAAACTGACATTTGATTTCACGCTTCACAGAGATATTGCACTGCTTGTCAACATTCTTTTGCTGACTGCTGAGCCAGGAGCTAGAAGGGCCTTGCAGACAAAATGGACTTTAGAGTATGTCTCAACCTTCCTATATAAATGGTCAAAGAGCCTATCATTAAGATGGGCCTAAATGGCCAGGCTACCGCTGTGGGCTAAGATGGAGGGGGAACTCTCCCCAAGCCTCATTTTCCCTTCAGCCCAGTATGGAGATGCTTCTGGACCTGGCCTGGATGCCCAGGTGTTAGTTATGGGCAGGAGTGCCTTTACCCAGCTGAGTCTGATGCACCAACGATGCCCATTTCTGAAGACTGAGGATCTGGTTGGGGTGACGCATGCCTTAATCACATTATGCCTGGACGACTATAATGCGCTCTATGTACAGCTGCCTCTGAAAAGTGCCTGGAAGCAACAACTGGACCAGAACGGAGTGGCCAGTTGCTAACTGGGCATGTGACCCCCTTAGAGCAGGGGTGGGAACCCTCAGGCCTTGGGGCCAAATCTGCCCTCCTTAGTTCCTCAGATAGCCATGCCACCTTCCCCTAGCCCCTCCAACTACCAATCATTTGGTGGCTTCCCGGCTCTGGTGCAGTTTTTTCCCCCATTCTAAAAGGTTGAAATGCCTCTCCTCAGGCTTAGTGATTGGCAGGAGAAGCTCTAAGCAACGTTAGGCTGATATTCTTTGCATCTTTGGCCCCTCCTGTTTTGCCTCCAGCCCTGCCCACCACTGCAATGCAGCCCCAGAGAGCTTCTCCAAAACTGAATTTGGCCCTCGGACTGAATGATGGTCCCCAGCCCTGCCTTACAGGCAAAAAATCCACTCACTCCCAATATGTTTCTGGGCCCAATACGAAGTGCTGGCGCTGAGCTTTAAAGCCCATCATAGTTTGAGACCAGAGCTGGTTTCTCCTGTATAAGCCTGCCAAGATCTCATCAGAGGTGCTCTTGTGCATCCAGGGAGAGGCCTTTTCAGTGCTCCAGGCTCTGGACGTCTGTCCCATGGGAGGCCCTGCATGCCCCTTCCTTGAGCTCCCCTACATGGCTAAAACTTCCTTGTTTAAGAGGGCTCTAGGATTCTGAATGGCTTTAAGCTCCTGCACTAATCTGTGAATTGTTTTTTAACTTGCTGCACTGAATTATTTGATTGCTGAAGGATATTTAATTGTTTTAATGGCTTCCTGTCTTTTCCATTTTCTGCTGTCTTTAGTCATTGTTTTTAATCTTTTGTTGTTAGACACCTTGAGTTTTCCCCCACCCTTTAAAAAAAGGGGGGGAGGGCAACTACTTTTGGTCTGGGGGCTGGATTACCCGCAGACCAAGCCGACTGGCTGGATGATATCAGGGGGAGGGGCCTCACCCTGAAACCCCACCCCCTCCCATGAAATCATCCTCACCCACCCCTTTTTAAAAAATTCTCCATCTAGAGAGAGGCATGGAACTTGGCACCTCTCTCTGCAAGAAGAAAAGGACCTGGACAGAGCCTGCAGGCGTGGGGCTGCTCTTTCCTGTGCTGCTCACATCATGTTGGACTCGATGGTCTTATAGGCCCCTTCCAACCCTATTATTCTATGATTCTATAACTGGGGCGCAAACGGCGCAGGAAGCGACGCAGCGGAATGTCTCTGATCGGAAATAACAAAGGGATTTCCCTTTGTGCCACTCACCCTCAGGGGGCGGGGCTTAGGAGGGGAGGTCCTGCTGAGGGTGCTCCAGTCTCCTCAGGCCAGATTGGGCTTCAGCACAGGCCAGATGAGGCCTGCAGGCTGAAGATTGCCCACTCCTGTTTTAAAGGAAAAGCAGGATAGACATTTTTAAAATAAATAATTGCCCAGTGGCTACAGCCAGGTGGCTTCTTTTCAGGCTAGCTTCCAAAGCAAACTGGGAGTGCGGCAGAACACACATTTTGTTCCATTGCTAAGTGGGCACTCTCTTTCTGCCTCCCTCCTCCCCTGCTCCCCAAACCCAGCTGAGAAACCTAAAGGGGGAGAGATTTCTGTATGTTTTAACTAAGATTTGGTTGTTAGCTGCCTTGAGAAGCATTTTGGGGGGCAGGAAGGCAGGATGTGTTAAATAAGTAGATAATAAAGGGGGAGTTCTTCTCACTCTTCTTTTTTTTTTTTTTAACAGGTTGGGCCCTGAGTAGTCCTTGCAGAGGTCATGTTTCTGCAATAGGGCTTTCCTGCCCCCTCCTTCCCACTGCAGCTCCATGCTCCCCTGGAAAAGGCTCTCCTGAGAGTCGAGAGATCGCCAGAGAAAGTCTGGGATGTGATGCCAGGGGCTGGGGTATGAGGGGCAGAATTCCACTCGTGCAGCTCTGGATCCAGCCCATTGTCTTTATGAAATATATTAAGCGCAAATATTTGGCGGATCCTCGTCGCCAATATATTGTTCATCCGAATTCTGAATGTTGGAGCATACACTGATTTTAGTTAGGTTACCCTTTTGCAGGTGGGATTGTTGTACCAGCACTATGCACTTGCGAAAGCTCCCCCCCCCCCCTGGGCCTTGCAGTTATTAAAGCCACTGAAGCATCGTTAATGGCCGCGAACTGACTAAGACACCGCTATCGCCCTGGTCCCCATTTCTTGGGTGGATGAAACTCGTGGAAGCAGATCGCCTTACCTTGCAACAGCCCCATGAGAAACCTGGAGAAGGCCATTAGAACCAGGTGAGCAGAGCCAACATAGACGAGCAGAGGGGTGATGGCCATGATAGACCCCCAGGCTGATGCGGAGAGAAGGAGGACTTTCTCTCCTCCTATCCTAGAAGACAGAGGAGAATCAAGGAATTGGCTGCAAAGGTGCTTTCTGCACCCCTGGGTTAATGCTTTAACGTAGGAAGCAATGCCTAAAGAGGGAGCTGGATGCAGCATGAGGGTAACAGGTATCAAAGACCACCTTAAGATCTCCAAGGAAGGCCCTTCTCTCGGTATTACCACCTCAGAGGCACCTTTGGTGGGGACACAAGACAGGGCCTTCTTGGTAGCCGCTTCTACACTCTGACACTCCCTGCCGAGATCAGCCCCCACTCTGTTATCCTTCCACCAGCAGGCAAAGACATTCCTAATAAGGCAGGCCTTTGGCATATAAGCTGGCCTGTTGCAGAAGGGGTTTTGAACTGGTTAGCTCTGTCTATTTATTTCATTGTAGTGTTTTTAGTGTTTTTAATTTAATTGTTTTGATGTTTTCATGAATTTTATTTTTAATCTTGATTTTATTCTTAGCCACCCTAAGCACAATTTTTGAGCAGAAAGGTGGGATATAAATTTAATAAGGTTGCAATCCTAGGCATATTTAGACAGAAAAAAGCCCTACAACTCCCAGCATGCCTCAGCCAGCCATGCTGGCTGGGGCATACTGGGAGTTGCAAGACTTTTTTCTGTCTAAACATGGATAGCATTGCGCCCTAAATAAATCAACTAAATAAATTCACTTTGTCTTTGACGTAGACTGGTCCATCCATGCAGAGGATATGGTTTCCTAGGTGAGGTGTGGGATCAATTCACACAGGACCGCTTCCTTTCGCATAGATTGGGTGTGTGGAGAGTGAGCATTAGTCCTAAGCACCCACAGCTGTGCCATTTAGTTCACAAAAACATTTCCGAAGAAAGGGATTGGACAGAGGCAAAGCTCCATTCACACATCCACGTCCATCACTCAGTGACTGCAGCATCAAGTACCGACCAGAATACGTGATCAAACTCTGCAGAGAAGCCAAGCTTTCCTATCAGCTCGTGTAGCTGCAAACAGAATACCTTCCAATGGAGCAGCGCATACTTCCAGTTGCATGTTCAGTTTCCAGTTGGTGAGATGTCAGTTCCTTTCCCATGTGTAACATGTTCAGGGGCATCATGGGTAAATCAGGACTGTGCCCCTAGCCCCACCTCTGAGGTTGCGCTGTGGCCCTCCCTACCACCACTGCTGTCCATGTGTTGGGCATGGACATGTGCAAAGGAAAGCCAACACACGTAGACCAGGGGTAGGCAGAGGGTAGATCTCTAAATGTTTTGGACTGCAGCTCCCAGCATTCCTGACCACTGCCCATGCTGGCAAGGGCTTCTGGGAGTTGGTCCAAAACATCTGGAAATCTACCTTCTACCCACCTCTGGCATAGACATATGTAGGTTTTCCAGGATTCCAGAATGTATGGACAGCCTATGCACACACAGATCTACATGGAGGCTCTCATTTGCAGACATCCATGCCCATTGTGTGAATGCAGCACTACACAACCTTGGGGGTGGGCCAGCCCTGCCGCTCATATGACACATGATCCACACAGGAAGGAGGCCTTTGAGTGATGTATGTGCATCTGCCAACTGGCCCAAGAGATTAAGTAGGGTGTGGGAGTGAGGAGTGGTAATATATGCTAAATAGAAGATAAAGCAATAAACTTCACTGATAAGACAATTTAAAAGTAGTGTATTAAGTAGTGGACATTTAATATTTGAGTTTGAAATTCCCAAGTGAATTCTCAGATTTTTGGTCACCGTCTGGCATGTGACAGTGTAATGACGCTCAGGTTAGGGTGATCACAGGTGAGTTTCAGCATCAGCAGGAACAGGAGTGTCCTATTTGGAAGCCAAATATTAAAATATCTCCATCCTGCAACACCAAATGTTTTCAGGTATGCGCATAACATCCAGGCCATCAGAGAAATCATCACTTCCAGATAAATGGTACAGAGCATAAGGTGGTGGTGTTTAAATATGCTTTATTAGGCATCCTAAATTTCCCACATAGGAGCTGAAAAGAAAACTGGAGTATTCCAAGGATCTAACTGCACATTATAGGTAGGTGTGTGTGTGTGTGTGTGTGTGTGTGTGTGTGTCTGTCTGACAGTCAAGCAGAGAATTCACAGGCTAGAGGGAGCTACTGAATCCTTCCCCCAGCTCCTTTTCTTCCAGCCAAGCATTAAGGCAAGAAATAAGCCTGACTGCAAGAAAAGTAGCTGGGGAAGAGGAGTTGGGTCTGGGAAACAGTAGGGAAAGAATCCAGCACCCTTCTCTTGCCTGCACAACTCCACTAGAAATCCCACCCTGATCCTCATTTCAGGGCATTTTAATGCAAGTCTCATTCTACGACATGGGTCTGGTGCTGTAACCTCGAGCTCAGCCTTCTACAACCTGGTGCTCATCAGACTACAACTTCCATCATCCCCAGCCATCATTGGGAGGGGGAGGGGAAGAAATACATTCCTCACTTGCATAGGCATTTTCACACCTCAGATTCAAGTTCACCAGATTTCTCTCTGCAAGAGGCTGTGTAAAATCTACCCTTGGACTCCAGCAGTTTTTCGAACAGCACCGGTAAAAAGACTCAAGCAGTGGAGAGCTGAAAAGCAACTTGCTCCCGGGAATTCTCCTCTGCAGACTTCATTGTTGCATGCTATTAGAACTAAGGACACTCCAATTCAGAGGTCAAGGTTCATATTCAAACTGCAAACTCATCCAGATTTTGCACTCAAAATCTGAGTGGTGAAACAGAAAATGCGAACAAATTTTGAATAAACGTGAATATTGACATCAGTTCTAGAGATATAATAATGCAGTGAAATTCAATATTGTCCATACCGATCACTCAGGTGGCCTCCAAGAATCTGCGTTAAACAGTAGCCCCAGAAGAAGCTGCTCAGGACAATGCCGGACTGTTTCTTGTCCCAGTCAAAGCGAGCGCTCATGGCAACTACACAGATGGGCATCGTCACCCTTGCGCAGTAGAGTAAGCAGGTCCCAAGTAGGAGCATCAAGGTCCATATTCGAGATTCAGGCCTGCAAACATCAGAAGATGGGAGTTAATTTTTTTTAACACGTTTAATAGAATCCACATTCATAGGGGCTACAGAAGGATTCTTACCCAGTTGGGAAAGTAAAGTGTGCCTTCTTGGGGAGAAACTGTCATATCATAAGCATGGAATTTGGCCTGGGGTACAGAAAATACATCCAGAGAATCTCAGCTTTCTTTCTTTTCTTTTTTTAAAAGAGCATGTTTCTAGCCCTTAAGATTGCAAAGACAGTCTTCATAACATGTGGACTATGCCGTAAGAGCCAGAAACACTGGGTTTAAAATAAGTAAAGAAAATGAACGCTGAGCTCCTCAGAAGACAAAGTACTGTGTGTCCAATACCAGTGGCTATTAGTCCAGTATCAGAGGCAGTAGGCCTATGTACACCAGTTGCTGAGGAACATGAGTGGGAGGGTGCTGTTGCACTCACATCCTGCTGGTTGGGCACTGTGTGAACAGAATGCTGGACTAGATGGACCCTTGGTCTGATCCGGCATGGCTCTTCTTATGTTCTTAACCTCCACACCTGTGTGGTTTAATCACAGAATGAATTGTACAAAGCCCTGACTACGAGAAGCCTCTAGGTAAGCCACATAAAAGGGAGGGGGCCATACAAACACAGCAAAATAAATAAATAAATAAATAACTCCCTCCCTCTCCCCATGTCTGAAGCCCAACAGGGCAGGAAATTTGGATATGGGGAGGGCAAGCCAGATCTGCTTTGTAAAAACTCTCTTCAGACCACACCCTTTCATAACAGGACATATTTTGAAGGCCCATGACTCAGCCTCCTTGTTGAAGCTAAGCAGAGTAGTGTCTGGCAGGTACCTGCATGGGAGAGGCAGCCTGGGACCACCACATACACTAGCTTGAATTCCAGCACAGAAGAAAAGGTGTGATACCTGAGGAGCACCTCTCCTGATGTGAACCTACCCAGACACCATGATCAGCATCTGAGACCCTCCTTTGAGGCTCGGAGGATGGAAACAAGGGGGAGGGCCTCCTCGATGGTGGTCTTTCAGTTGTGGAATTCTCTCCCCACTGAGGTCCGCCTGGCACCAACTTTTCATCTTGTTGGCACCAGGTTAAGACTGTCCTCTACTCCCAAGCATTTGACAGCATATGATTGGGCATTTATGTCCATTGTTTTATCAGAACGCAGCATCTTATTGTAACTGTGTTTTAGCTGTTTTCAGTTGTTTTTAAATTTTGCATGTTAAAGATTTTTTACATTATGTCTTTATTATCTTGTATTTGTGGGATGTAATGCTGATGAACCCCTCAGAAAGCTTTGGCTATTCAGCAGTATCAAAATGAAATGAATGAAAGAATGAATATTAAAAACAAGCCAACAAGACCCTGATTGGAGCCTGTCCTGCAGATCTCAATAACTGGGCAGGTTCATAACAAGACACGTACTTAGTATGCATACCGTACATTTCAATTGCCGAAAACACTTCACATACATTATCACAACCATCCCTAAGGTAAGTCAGTATTATCCCCATTTGCAAATGAAGGCAGAGGCTGAGAGAGAACGGATTCTTTATGGCTATATTCAAACGATCAGCAGGGAAAAGAAGCCACTTGTAAATTACTCGACTTGAGCGATAAGCAGCAGCTAGCATTAGTCATTAAATAGTCCAAAGTCAAGAAGCCAAGAGTATCAGTCCGAAGCCAAGGAAAACAAAATCAGGTAGAGGGATGCGCTGAAGAATAGTCGGAGTCATTCTGGGTTTGAGAATAATCAGAGCCTGGTCCAGGAGCTGGCAGGAATGTTTTCTGCTATGGATGAGCATCAGCAATTGCTTCCAGCGCCTGAACTGGGTTTGAAGCTTGTCTTTTATGCAGAGATTGACTGATAAGTGAGGCCAGCTGGGTCGAGCTGCAGATATCTTCTGCCAGCCCATGCGCTGGGCCCAAAACGCTCTCAGGCTGAGGAGTTCTGTGTCCTCCTCCATCCCAAACAGAGGCAGAACACCACTGTGGCTTCTTTTCTGCTCAGGCGCCCGCCATTTCCTTAATTACCTTCGCCATGGTGGGAGTTGCCATGGCTTGTTGTAGGGGTTATGGGGTGGTTTGGAAGCCACCCCCGCCGCACACCTCACCAGTTTCGGACAACATAGTAACCTGCACCACAGTGAAGGTAATTAGGGAAACAGCACATGTGGGGCGGGGAAAAGAAACCGCATGGCTTCTTTTCCTCCAGTGATCATCCGAACCTGGCCAATGTTTTCATGGCAGAGGTGCCAGGGTGGACACTCAGCCCATAGAACCTCAGAGCAGTTCTGATTCTGAGGAGGAACAGCCATCCGTGGGAGAGGAGCGTGCTCATCCCTCCCAGGCCCTGCAGCTGGCAGAGATTGCTGGCATTCCAGGCATAGATAGCAGTCCTGGGAGTGAAAGAGCGTGGGAGGAGGGCTGTCTGGATGCTCGACGCAGATGCAAAGAGCGACGAGCTATGGAGGGCGCGGAAAGGAGGTGTAGCGCCCATTTGGTGTGCAAGCAACGTTCCCGTCCAGAGGACCCAAAGGAAAAGGGGAGGGACTCTCCCTAGCCCATAAGTTCAGGGTCTGCAAGTGATTCTCGTTCAAATGGGGATCAACTGTTTCCAACCCGGGGCATAGGTTACTCTACTGTTCATAGCTTAGTCGCTGGTGATAGAGTTATTAAGTTGTAAAAGGAATAAAGCCTTGAAAAGAATCCTTTGTCCGTGTCTGGAGTTGGCTACTGGAGTAGACTGAAAGAGGCCAGCTAGGGCCCCCTGACAAGAGGCAAGATTTGAACCAGGGGCTTCCTGAGTTACAGCTCGGTTTCTTGGCCACTACTTTATGCTAGTTCTTATATATTGTGTGGCTATCATATATCCTCTGTATCCTTCATGTTTGTTACACCCAATCCGATCCAGATGACGTAACCAAGTCAACACAGGCTGGGCAGTTTCCTTTCTGGGCCTTAGCAAGTCCAACTGGTCTCCCATTCCATAGCAGCTCCTTAAATTGTCACAGGCCTTCAAAAGATCAGCCATTTCTCTGTCATTCTGAATGGAGCTTGCACAATTGCCCCAGCAGTTGAAGGATTAACAGTGCTGACAATTACTTGGCATGACTCCAGAGCCTTTGCATGAGATGGAAGAAAGGAAGCTCTCTCATCCCTCTGCAAACACAGTGGTTGGCAAGAGATAAGTGTCCCAACATTTTTAACAGAAAAACACTGATTAAAAAAAAAAAAATACAGCAAGCTACCCAGTGTTGGGCTGAGTTTGAACAGAATATCCATCAAGATGTATTTATTTTATTTTCAGTGTTTTAAGATATTTCTTAAAATCCAGTCTTTCCCACTGAGAAAAATTTCAGGACTAGATACATCCTACCCAAATTTCTACTGAGTAAGTCCCATTCATTTCAAATGGAGACTGCGCCTAACTCAGATCATGTGTTCTCATGAAAAATATGTAATTCTTATAATGGCCAGTATCCAACTGTGTCATTCCACTTGCACAAACAATATTGCACTAGCAGAAACTAGGTTATGAATTATGCACAAGAGGAGAATCCAACTAAAGTTACATTTGTGGAAGCACGGTTGCACAAGCAGTAGTACGTAACACTTGCGCAACACTGCACATTACGCTTGCACAACCACTTGCACTTGTCATGCACAACCACTTGCACAATGGAAAGTTTCAGGCTGAAAGAGCCTGTAAAGTTTGAGGCCTATAGAGGCAAAGGGAAAAAAGGTCAACTTGAAGGCCTGGAGTTTTCTGTTGGGAGGGGGAAACCCTGACAGGAGTAGTTCCCTTTCTCCAATTAAGTGTCAGTTTCATTTCTCCACTTAAGTTTCATTTCCTCAGGTTTGAAGCAGTATTTTCAGTTTTGAGGGAGGAGGGTATATAAAGAGAACGAGAGAGCCAGTAAGAGCAGACACAGCCAGAGCTTGAAGTAGGAGCAGAGTCTGAAGAGTGAGCAGGAAGAAGCAGCCTAGAAAAGTCTGAGGGCAGCTAGGGTAAAGGAACTTGCATTTTGCAACTTTTTTTTTCTTTTAATGCCTTTTGTATCACTCTTCTCTATTGTGTAAATACCTTTAGTTGTAATTTGTTTGCTTTAAATCTACTAGTAAACTGTTGTGGTTAAACCCTGTGTCTAGAGTGTCAGTCACCCCACATCTCCAGCCAAAACCCACTGGGAAGTGGAAGTTTTAAAGAAGGAAGGTGGGACTCTTAAGGAGGCAAGAGATCCTTAAAGAGTTGCTCAGGGGGTCCAGGTCACAAGGGGGACCTTGACACAGCCTCGTTTGGTCCAGTAGCAGGACATGAATCTTCTAAATCCTGAATGGGGAACCTTCAGCCCCCAGGCCTAATAAAGGCTAAAGTGGTTCTCCATTCGGCCTGGGAGCTTCCTCCTCTGGTTCCACCCTTTCTGTCATGGAGGAAAAAAACACTTATCTCTGTTGACTGGCGATAAGAGCTTTTCCTGTGGGGGCAGGGGGGTGGAGCCAGGGGAGGAAGTCCAGCTTCCTACTGAGCCTTGTCCTGCTTACTCCTGTGCTCATGCTTACTTCTGAGTAAATAGGCATACATTTGATATTTGGGATGCTATCTGAATGCACTGCTGAGTGAGTCAGTCCTTCTGAGCTTTGTCTTGCAGAAGCTTGTCTTGGTTACTTCTGAGCAGACATCCTGCTCACTTCTGAGTAGCTTCCTACTATAAATTGGTAACAATGAAATTTGGGGGGTTGGATTTTTCAGCCCACTTTTGTCTTTAGAATGTGCCCCCCATTGTGGAGAGCTTCTCCAAAACAGAATCTGGTCTCAAGCTGAAAAAAAGGTTCCCCACCCCTGTTCTAAACAAATAAACACCACACACATGGGGTCTGGGGGACACTCACTCCTACGTCCCACCACTAGTAGAGCTTACATGCCAGAGACATGTGTCAAGAAACATACAAGAAAACGTAAGTCTGTAATCAAGCAGTCGAGACATTAAATAAACAAGTGAAGCAAGCCCTTTGGTATAACTTGCCTCTTCAGCATTCTCTCTTGGTTGCTTTGTGTCACCATCTCTCCCTTACATACTAAGACACTGGAATGAAACATGGTAAGCATGTTCTGGACTCAATCCTACTCTACATTTCAAGTTCAAATAGTCATTCAACCTCCAAACTCGTCTATTTTCAAGGGGTCCAGGGAAGATGCAAAAGACACTGACATTGTCAGTCATCCCACCAAGTCTCAGTTATACCTATCAAGTCATAATTTCCCTCCTGTATTAAGAGTTCAAGTTCGTTCTGTTTGTTTCCCATACTCTGGGCATTAGTATATAGACTTCGAAGACCATGTGCTTCATAGTCTGGCTTTCTTCCTACATGTGTCTGAAGACTATTATTGGGTGCTATTAGAGCTGTTTTCTCCATTGTGGTGCATGAGCCATCGTCCATTGTTACCCCCAACTTTACACCTCCCTTCCCTGTAGGATTCAGTTTAAAGCCCTCCTGATAAGGTTCTTCATGCTGTTGCCAAACACATTCTTTCCAGCCCTTGTGAGGTGCAACCCATGCCTTGCCAACAGTCCATCTTCCAGGAAGTATAGCCCGTGGTCCCAGAATCCAAATCTCTCTCGTCGGCACCACCTTCATAGCCAGTCATTCACCCGAAGTATTTTTCTTTCCCTTTCTATCCCTCTTCTAACTACTGGAAGGATGGATGAGAAAACGATCTGGGCCCCAAAATTCTTGAGTTTCCTTCCCAAAGCTTCGAAGTCTGATGTGATTTCTTCGTAGCTCTGCTTGGCGGTATCATTTGTTCCCACATGGATGAGAAGAAAGGGATACCTGTCAGTGGGCTTTATGAGTGCAGGCAACCCTTCAGTCACGTCTCTAATCCGTCCACCCGGGAGACAGCATACCTGGTGAGTCCACGGGTCTTCACGACATACTTGGGTTTCGATCCCACGCAGCAAGGAGTCTCCCACTACTACTACTCTTCTTGTTGTTGTAGGCCTGGGTTTCATCGCCTCTGCTTGACTGACCTTCAGCCTCTTGCTCACTCTCATGCACATTGCCCCGTAATTCTTCCTCTGCAGGCTGTCCCCCAGTCTCATCCTCAAGTACCTGGAAATGGTTCCATAGCTCCACTGCTTCCACTGGTGCAGGGTAGGTTCTAGTTCTTCTGCTCCTGTCACTCAGTTTTCCAAGGAGTATCTTCTACTGCATTTTTCCTCACCTCAGCATTTCCCTCTTCTGCCTCAGCTTGCTATTGCTCTTCAAGCTTCTGGTCATCACTTTGCTGCTGTAGTTCCCCCATTCTGTCCAAGAACTCTTCATGTTCTCTTATTCCCTGGAGGGTCGACAGTCGCCACTCCAGTCCTCTTACTTTTTCTTCCAGCAGTGTGATCAACTTTCACTTGTTGCACGTGTAGGCCATGTTGTTCTCAGGCAAAAAAACAAACATTGCACACACCTGGCAGGCCACCACCACTGAAGAGTATTGTCCTTCCATAGCCTCTTTCCCCTTTTTGTGTCTAGCTTTCTGATTGTTCTAGAGTAGCCTGTGCCTGGTCCTCTACTCATTGCAGGTTAAAAACAGAGTCCCACTGGTATGGAAATATGAGTTACAAGACAAATATTTTTTTTAAAAAATGGAAAAAAATGTTAAAAAAAAAATGTTCAGGGCCTCCCCCTTGATATCCCCTGGCCAACTCCAGTTTGCTCTCCCTGTACGCTCACTCTGATCACTCGCTCTCATGGAGCTTGCTTGTTTCTATAGTCCCCCGAGACCAGCTGGAGCAGCTTTTTCTGCTCTGCTCACTGGGGGGCAGGAAACATTTCGATACCATCGACCATGGTATCCTTCTGGATAGGTTGTCTGGGTTGGGAGTTGGAGGCACTGCACTACAGTGGTTCCGCTCCTACTTGGATGGCCGATTCCAGAAGGGGGTGCTGGGGGATTATTGCTCTGTGCCATGGCAATTGTGCCATGGGGTTCCACAGGGCTCTACTCTATCCCCCATGCTGTTTAACATCTACATGAAACCGCTGGGGGAGGTTATCCGGAGGTGTGGGCTGAGGTGCCATCAATATGCGGATGACACCCAGCTCTACCTCTCTTTCTCATCAAAACCAGGTGAGGCAGTGGCTGTTCTGAACCAGTGCCTCGGCACAGTAATGGACTGGATGAGGGCCAATAAACTGAAACTCAATCCAGACAAGACGGAGGTACTGTTAGTGGGTGGTTCGTCTGCCCGGCTAGGTGATAATCAACCTGTTCTGGAGGGGGTTGCACTCCCCCTAAAGGATCAGGTTCGTAGTTTGGGGGTGCTCTTGGATCCAGAACTGTCCCTTGAGGCACAGGTGAACTCAGTGGCACGGAGCACTTTTTATCAGCTTAGGCTGGTATACCAACTACGCCCTTATCTGGACAGAGATAGCCTAGCTACAGTTATCCATGCTCTGATAACTTCTCGTCTGGATTACTGCAATGCGTTATACGTGGGGCTGCCTTTGAAAACGGTCCGGAAACTTCAGCTGGTCCAAAATAGGGCAGCAAGATTGTTAACAGGGACTGGCCTGCGAGCTCATATTACGCCAGTACTTTTCCAGCTGCACTGGCTGCCGGTCCATTTCCGGGCCCGATTCAAAGTTCTGGTGTTAACATTCAAAGCCCTTAACGGCTTGGGGCCAGGTTACCTGAAGGATCGCCTCCTCCCATATGTGCCTGCCCGGACCTTAAGATCATCATCAGCGGCCCTTCTCCGTGAGCCCCTGCCAAAGGAAGTGAGGCGGGTGGCTACTAGGAGGAGGGCTTTCTCTGTTGTGGCACCCCGGCTCTGGAATGAGCTCCCTAGTGAGGTTCGCCTGGCGCCTACATTGTACTCCTTTCGGCGCCAGGTGAAGACCTTTTTATTTTCCCAGGCATTTTAGCTTTCTAAATTTTTATCTTTGCTGTTTTAAATCTGTATTTTAAACTCCTGTACTGCTGCTAGGTTTTATTGTGGTTGTATTGTTATATTGTGGTTTTAATGTTCTATATATTTTAAATTGTTTTATTGTGTGTTGTTTGGTTTTAGTTTTTGTGAACCGCCCAGAGAGCTTCGGCTATTGGGCGGTATAGAAATAAATAAATAAAATAAATAAATAAATATAAACATACTGAAACCTCCTGCCCACACAGCTGCTGCGAGTACTCAGGCCACCCCCCCCATTCAGTTGGAGCTCTCAAGAGCTCACAGCCACTCAGAAGGAAAAGGACAGCCCCCCTGGGCTTCCTCCAGCCCACATACCTCTTTGCCTTTGTCTCTTTTGTCTCCTTTGTCTCTTCTTCCGCTGCAACTCCCCTAGCCAACTCCAGCTCATCTTCATGGGATGACCCCAATCTGTTCTAGTATTATGAGACAGGGAGAAAAATATCTCCCTAGCCACTCCCTACCCTTTCTTCTGCACCCCCTTTTACTCAACATCACTATTTTGTGACATTTTGGTTGGTCCTCACTGGTTTATTTATTTTCTGCCTTTCCTCCAAGTTGCTCAAGGCGGTGTGTACATGGCCTGTCCTCACCCTGATTTTAATGTCACAGCAACCTTGCAAGGTAGGCTAGTCTGACAGATAGTAACTGGCTGAAGGTCACCTACCCAGTGCGCTTCATGGCTGTAGGTCAGGGGTGGGCAACCTGTGGCCCTCCAGATGTTGCTGGACTGTAACTCCCATCAGGCCTCACCACTGGCTATGCTAGCTAGGACTGATGGGACTTGCAGTCCGGCAACATCTGGAGGGCCACAAGTTGCCCACCCCTGCTGTTGGTATTGCCCTCCTATGGAATTTTTCAGTGGACCAACACAGATACATATTTTTTTTTCTGTACCAAGAGAGAAAGTTACTCCATAAACCAAGAGTACTGAACCTCACTCAGGCCTGTGGGCCAAATCCAGCCAACCTGGGATCCCGGTCTAGCTCTCCTTGGTTGCCCAAAAGGCCACAGACCCTTCTGCTGGCCCCATCCTCTTTCCCTTTTAGTTCAGTGCTTTCCCAGCTTTGGCAAGTTTTTTCCCCCAGTTCTAAAAGGTTGAAATTAGAGCTGTGTGCAAATGGCCTCTGAAAATTCTCCAGGCTGTTTGTGGGCAGAGAAATGGGGGGGGGGCGCAATTTCACTGGATTTCTCCAAGGGGAGGAGAAATTCTCCAACAGTTTCTCATAGCTACGACTCACATTTGGC
The DNA here is from genome assembly GCF_057233095.1 of Heloderma suspectum. NCBI lineage: Eukaryota > Metazoa > Chordata > Lepidosauria > Squamata > Helodermatidae > Heloderma > Heloderma suspectum. Next base: position 304,089,410 of record NC_139461.1, on the reverse strand, counting down.
AGGGGTCATAGCACAGCTTCTTTCTTCTTTCATCAGGGTTTTTGTTTTTCTTCTGCTGCCGTTGTAAGTGTTGAGGCTTCCCCTTCTCTGCATCATTCTCAGGGCATTTTATAATTTGTTTTGGTGGTGTTTTTGAGCTTACCTAATCATTGCGATGTGGTCAAGGGTGCTGCGTGTGTTTTCTTTCTATTACGCATCTCCCAATTGCTCTGCAGCCTCCCAGGCTGCCTGCACTTCCTGATCTGAAAAACCCGATGGCAGGAATTACTTCATGATGTCTTCCCCTGGGCTTTAATTGAAATGTGGGAAGCCGAGGGGGCTACAGGCTGCCACAGAGATGACTGTACAATGAAAGGCAGGACACTCACACACACTCCTTGGCCACCTCCTACGTAAGGTAAGCACAACAGCCCTGAACCCAGCCCATGAGAATTTCTCTGAAATTTCTTCCCTTTTGCTTTCAGGAAGAAATTAATTTATTTTCTATCAAATTGAATGAGAATAGTCAAAAAGAAATGTGGGAAAAATTTTCGGCACAGCACTAGTTGAACTTCCTCTCCTACAGCTTGGTTACTAGCTTTACGCTAAAATATGTTGGTATTTTTGGCCCTGCCCCTTTTGCCCCACCCACCACTGGAATGCAGCCCCTGAGACCTTGTCCAAAACTGAATTCAGCCCACCAGCTGAAAGTGATTCAACCCCCCTGCCAGAAACATTTCTGTATCCCATTCACTGGCCCAGGACTTCAGGCTACAAGGCGCATGGACGGATTTGTCCCTGTTCGCCGGAGCATCTTCCTGCCTCCACAAACACAAACACACGTTAACAATCCTGTCCTAGAGAATTATTAACTGAGTTTTGGTTGTGCACTCAAATGTTACATATTGCACATTATCCCTGGTCTCTTTCAGGCTCAGCCTAAAATGGAACATGAAAGAAGAAGAAAGAAGAAAGACTGCAAAAAATTTGATTCTCAGGCAAAAACTCTGTGGGTGTCTGAGAGAGCGGGCGGGGGGCAGGGGGGGAGAGAAGGAGTGTTGGGAGGAAGTTGGAGCTGAAATCTGTACCTGCACTTATGAACTGTTACCCACCCACTCTTGGCCACACTTCCGAGATCTGACTTCAGGTAGGCGTGTGTGTCGTGGTTTTGCTTAATGGCACAGCAGAGTTGGGGAGCAGGTCTCAGCAAAAATGTCCAGTTTTTCCAGCTGCTTTAGAAAGGATACAGTTTGGTGTAGGAAGTGATGGCCAAAAAACTGGACTCAGAGAACGAGATACCAAATAAAAATGATAAGATCATAGCTTTTACTGAACCAACTCATACTGATGACAGGTATTGCTTTCCCCCACTGTGTATGTGCATATTTACACAACAGATTTTAACTAGCTTGACACTGATTTGACTCCCTTTTCTAGGGGAATTTTCTAAATTTAGATTGCTAATCCACACCACTCTGAATACCTGGGGAGGCAGTAACAAAGCAAACATTTTCCATTTAAACCAATAATATCAATGACAAATGCTTAATAATATATTCAGTGCTAAAGCAGCCAGTGTAAGATAAAGACATGTCTGCACTGCCAGTTTAAAATTGGTTTAGCCATCCCTATCTTTTCCCAGTATGGTAAGGGAGAACTACAAATGTTACCTCAGGAATGGGCAGAAAGGAGGTCTCCACGTGCTTTGAACTTCAACTCCCAGCATTCCTGATCGCTGGCCATGCTGGCAGGGGCTTCTGGGAGATGAACTCCCAAGCATCTGGAGAGCTACCTTCTGCCTACCCCTGTTAGCCCTTAGTCTGAGAGATATGCATGTCTACTCAGAAGTAAATCCTATTGTGTTCAATGGGGATTATTCCCAGGTAAGCATGTACAGGACTAAAGTTTAAATAAAGCATTATCAGTGCCTCCTCAAACTATGGTTCCCAGAATTCTTTGGTGTAAACCAGGACAGTTAAAGTGGTGTAAACTGATACACATTTGTAGTGTAAATATGCCTGAAATCTCCCAGTACTTCTGGAAAATTCTCTGGCTTGAACCCTCTTCAAGACCCTTAATTTTTGAGCCCTCATCAAGGTTGCAGATACCAGGGTGGACCGAGAATTTCCCTCCTGCAGACAGAAGGGCTCCCCCATTTGTGGAACACTTCTAATCCAATGGAGCATTTCTGCCAGCTGAATGGGGAGGGAGAAAATTTAGTTGATGCCTTTTCCCCATCATTTCCCGGTGTCCCCCAATCTGCTCCAGACGGCTGAGGGACCCTCTGCAATGGTGGGTAAGATGGAAACCAGTGCAGAGCTCTGCACTCCTCTGTATGTGTGGCTATACACTGACACAAACAGACCAAACACAACACAAAGTCCTGGCTTACACCCACTAGAATGTAGCACCCAAGTCGTAAACCCAAATTACAACAGTTTAGATGGTTCTGTTTGGGTCTTAGACCTACTTTTGCCACACGAGCAAGTTCTTGCCAAAACAAGCCCAGGGCTTACGGAAAGGACCCAAATAAAAAGGATGTGAATAAACTGCTTCGAAAGAAGGTACCTCTCGTGAAGCTTGGTTACTAGCAAGAGGAGCTTTACACTAAAATGTGTGTGGAGGACAAACTAGCCTTCATGGCACATTCAGGATGGCAAAGCCAGCTTCTTCTTTTTAATTATAACCTTTAAAAAAAAGACTTTTCTATTTCACTTTCAAAGAGGCACAGCGCTGGGGGTGGGGGGGAATCCAGCCTGAAGATTAATGCAAATTTACAAACTTAACCACAGTGATACATTTTATCAGGGAAAAAATGGCCCACGTTTTGCCAGACTGGCTTTTTCCCTTACTAATTTATACTTGCTACTCATGCCTGTTATACTCCTTTGTCACACGCCTTCGTGTTGCACCTGTCCTACCTTACAGGGAGCTGCCTAATCTAAAATAGCCACTCACCAGGAACAAATCACCACATAACAGAGACACAAATACAGGGACTATACCAACCTCCTCCAATCTGGAGCCATCCTGATATGCTGGACTACAGCTCCCATCACACCCAGCCAGCATGGTCATTGGCTGGGAATAATGGGCATTGTAGTCCAACACATCTGGAGGGTGCCAGATTGGGCAAGGCTGGGCTAGACCATCAACTACCCCAGATACTCACTCGGGCAACAGGGCTTCATGACATCTAGGCCTCCTTCCTGTGCTCATCCCCCAATGGGATATATACCCTCACCTGTCAACCCTGCCATTCTGCTGTCTGCAGAGGATGCACAGGGCAGTCCCTACATGCAACCAATGGTCACAAACCTAACATGAAGAATGGCAACATCTAGAAACCACCAGGAGAAACCAGTTGTCCTGCGGAGTGGAAAATCACTGTTCTTCAGCAACTTCAAAGGGAGACTCGAGCATGAAATTGCTGGACTAGATTTTATCAGCCACTTTGATTCTATTCATTAGAGTTTAATTGAGGGGAATTACTTATCTCCTCCTCCTCCTGGTGTTAAATCAACACAGCAGTGCTCACAAGATAACGTTATCACCAAATACTACTATTGTGTACAATCCTTTTTCTATCTTGTATGTGTTTGTGCTATATAAAGAAATATGCACACACCATAATTTGTGCATTTGATGGCCTTTTCATCTCGCTGTTTACATTTCCACCTGTGTACGCATGTGTCTATCAGCTAACTGAGGCTAACTCACTAAGCGCACTTTAGCTCAGGAGAAGGCAGACTTCAAACTTGCAAGATCTACTTTAAAACACACACGCACAAAAACCTACAACCCAGATCCACTAACTGGACCTTGATGCAAACGAAAATCACTCAGAATTAAAGAATTCTGAGCCCAGGAATTTGTGTTGGATACCAGAACCGAACACACACTCACAGTCCTCCCACATTTCTGGCTACCTCAAACTTCTTTCATTTCAGCAGTATAATTGGGGTGGGGTGAGGGTAGAGGCTTTGTTGCTGCTATTGTTAAACAACTGGGAGTCAGAATCATAGAATCATAGCATAGTAGGATTGGAAGGGGCCTACAAGGCCATCGAGTCCAACCCCCTGCTCAATGCAAGAATCCAAGTCAGAGCATCCCTGACAGATGGCTGTCCAGCCTCGTCTTGAATGCCTCCAGTGTGGGAGAGCCCACCACCTCCCCGGGTAATTGGTTCCATCGTCATATTGCTCTAACAGTCAGGAGGTTTTTCCTGATGTTCAGCCAGAATCTGGCTTCCTGTAACTTGAGCCCATTATTCCGTGTCCTGCACTCTGGGATGATCGAGAAGAGATCCTGGCCTTCTTCTCTGTGACAACCTTCAAGTACTTGAAGAGTGCTATCATATCTCTCCTCAGTCTTCTCTTCTCAAGGCTAAACATGTCCAGTTCTTTCAGTCTCTCTTCATAGGGCTTTGTTTCCAGTCCCCTGATCATCTTTGTTGCCATCCTCTGAACCCTCTCCAGTTTGTCTGCATCCTTCTTAAAGTGTGGTGCCCAGAACTGGACACAGTACTCCAGATGAGGCCTAACCAGTGCTGAGTAGAGGGGAACTAGTACTTCCTGGGATTTGGAAGCTATGCTTCTATTAATGCAGCCCAAAAGAGCATTTGCCTTTTTTGCAGCCACATCACATTGTTGGCTCATATTCAGCTTGTGATCGACAACAATTCCAAGATCCTTCTCGCTTGTAGTGTTGTTGAGCCATGTATCCCCCATCTTGTAACTGTGCATTTGGTTTCTTTTTCCTAGGCGCAGAACTTGGCATTTATCCCTATTGTCATTCTGTTGTTTTCTGCCCAGCGCTCCAGTCTATCCAGATCACTTTGCATTTTGTTTCTGTCTTCCAAAGTATTAGCTATCCCGCCCAATTTTGTGTCATCTGCAAATCTGATCAGCATTCCCTGCACCTCCTCCTCCAAGTCATTAATTTATTTATTTATTTATTGCATTTCTACCCCGCCTTTTTTCCTCTTGCAAGGAACCCAAGGCGGCTTACATTATCCTCCTCCTTTCCATTTTATCCTCACAACAACAACCCTGTGAGGTGGGTTGGGCTGAGAGTCTGTGACTGGCCCAAAGTCACCCAGTGAGCTTCCATGGCCAAGTGGGGACTAGAACCCGGATCTCCCAGCTCCTAGTCCAACACTCTTGCCACTACACCACACTGGCTCTTAACATTAATAAAAATGTTGAAGAGCACTGGGCCCAGGACTGAGCCCTGCGGTACCCCACTCGTTACCTCTCCCCAGCTTGAGAAGGTCCCATTGATAAGCACTCTTTGAGTCCGATTCTGTAGCCAACTGTGGATCCACCAGATCGTTGTTTCATCTAGTCCACTTTGAGCTAGTTTGCTCATCAGGATATCATGGGGCACTTTGTCGAAAGCTTTGCTGAAGTCGAGGTATACGATTTCTACAGCATTCCCACGGTCTACAAGGGAGGTTACTTGATCAAAAAATGAGATCAGATTTGTCTGGCAGGACTTGTTTTTGACAAATCCATGTTGGCTTCAAGTAATCACGGTGCTTCCAGATGGATTGCTTTATCATCTGCTCCAGAATTTTCCCAGGGATTGATGTCAGACTGACTGGTTTGTAGTACCCAGGTTCCTCCTTTGTACCCTTTTTGAAGATAGGGACAACATTAGCCCTCCTCCAGTCATCTGGCACTTCACTCGCCCTCTATGATTTCTCAAAGAGAATAGACAGCGGTTCTGAGAGCTCTTCTGCCAGTTCCTTTATTACTCTATGATGCAGTTCATCTGGCCCTGGAGATCTGAACTCATTCAAAGTAATTAGGTGTTCCTTGACCATATGCCTATCGATCTCAAGCTGCAATCCTGCCCCTTCAGCCTGTACTTCGCCTTTGCCAGGGGGGTCATAGACCCTCTTTTGGGAGAAGACTGAGCCAAAGTAGGAATTGAGCACCTCTGCTTTTTCTTTGTCATCTGTTATCATTTTGCCATCCTTATTTAATAGCGGAACAACCATTTCTTTCCTCTGCCTTTTACTATGCACGTAGCTGAAGAAAGCCTTTTTGTTGTTTCTAGCATCCCTTGCTAACCTCAGCTCATTCTCAGCTTTAGCCTCCCTGACACCATTCCTGCAATTCTGTGCTACCTGCCTGTACTCTTCTTTTGTTACTTGGCCTTCTTTCCACTTCCTATATGTGTCCTTTTTTGTTTTCAGGTCATCCCTAAGCTTTTTGTGAAGCCACATTGGCTTCTTCTGTTGTCTTCCACCTTTTCTTCTTGTTGGAATTGTTTGTGATTGTGCCTTGAGAATTTCTTTTTTTAAAAGCTCCCACTCATCTTGGACTCCTTTTCTCGTTAGCGTCGCTTGCCATGGGACCTTACTGATCATTGTTCTGAGTTTATTAAAATCAGCTTTCCTAAAATCCAGGGTACGTGTTTGACTACACTTGGCTTTTGCTTCCCTTAGAACTAAGAACTCAAGTACAACATGATCGCTTTCCCCCAGAGTTCCTGTAACTGCTACTTGATCCACTAAGTCATCTCTGTTGGTTAGGATCAAGTCAAGTGTAGCCGATCCTCTAGTTCCTTCCTCCACTTTCTGTAAGAGGAAGTTATCCGCCACACAAGTTAGGAATTTCCTGGAGGGGTCAAGTTTTGCAGAATTTGTCTCCCAACAAATATCGGGGAAATTGAAGTCCCCCATTACTACTACATCATGCTTCCTTAAAACATTGGCTATTTGCTTTTCAAAAGTTTCATCGTTGTCTTCTCCTTGGTTGGGTGGCCAGTAGTAGACTCCGACCACCAGGTTCCTTTTATTCTTTGCTCCATTTATTTTGATCCAGATGCTCTCGATGGGGCTACCAAGCTCATCCTCCTGTATTTCTGTGCAGAGATATGTATTTTTCACATACAGTGCAACCCTGCCTCCCTTTCTGTTCCTCCTGTTCTTTCTGAACAAGTTATATCCTTCATGTGCTGTATTCTAGTCATGAGAGTCATCCCACCAAGTCTCAGTTATACCTATCAAGTCATAATTTCTCTCCTGTATTAAGAGTTCAAGTTCGTTCTGTTTGTTTCCCATACTCTGGGCATTAGTATATAGTCTTCGAAGACCATGTGCTTCATAGTCTGGCTTTCTTCCTACATGTGTCTGAAGACTATTATTGGGCGCTATCAGAGCTGTTCTCTCTGTTGCAGTGCATGCACCTACATCCATTGTTACCCCCAACATTACATCTCCCTTCCCTGTAGGATTCAGTTTAATGCCCTCCTGATGAAGTTCTTCATGCTGTGGCCAAACACATTCTTCCCATCCTTTGTGAGGTGCAACTCATCCCTTGCCAACAGCCCGTCTTCCAGGAAGTATAGTCCGTGGCCCCAGAATCCAAATCTCTCTCAAGTCTTGTAGTTGATTGGCAAGAAATCCTTGCCAATCAACTGCAACTCATCCAGAGATCCACCAGTAGAACCATATCTATCTTTTGCCAACCCTTCCTCTAACTCATAAAAACTTGTGCTATAATAATTGTGTTAAGTCTTTTAAGATGCCACAAACCTTCTTCTGTTCTTTCTGGTCTACAGACTACCCGGGCAGCCCCTCTGTAATTCCTGTTTAAGTCATTTCTGTACTTCGTAACAGAGCTGGTAACTGATTTAACATTTCATCCAGTAACACGGACTAGTCAGTTTTTCAGGAAGAAAAAGAATGTTGGGAAATCCCCAAATCTAACAAATTGGAAAGACATCAGAAAGAGAGACCAAGTTACCCACAGAAGCCAGCTTTTGAATCCAACATTTCAATCAACTATTACACATGCATCAGGTTTGAAAGTCTGGCTTCCAAATTTTGCTTCAGGACTGCCATGGAGAGGCTCCCCAAAGCAGTGGAAGCCACAGAGTCTCACCTGGACCAAAAGGAATCAGCCACTCCATCTTTGTTCATGCCTTCGTCATGATGGTGGTGATGTGTACATCTTGCAGGCTGCAGTTTCTGATGCTTTTGGTGGTGGAGAGAGAGTAGATCCGTCCCATACACCTGAGCTCCATTTTGGCTGACACTCAAGGCCATTCAAATTTTAATTAAAACTAACAAGGCGAAGAAATTCGGTGCACCAGCTGTTGCGCCTGTCTACGTCTACAAGGACTGACACGAAAGGTCAGACAGTGCCTGAGGAAGCGGAGCAAAAAAAAGGGGAGGTCGGGGGTGAAATTTTCCACACACACCCCCCCAGATGCTTTACTGGCTGCCTTTTTATTTCAGATGCGATTTGATTTTAAAGTGGGAGGGGGCAGGCGCCGAGCAAAACCCCAACCCCTCGTCGTCAAACCAAACGCAATGTAATCGCGCTCATCTCCGCCTTGACAATCAACGAGCCAAGGAATGTAACCAGCGTAGTAGTGTTAGGCTCGGATGGGAGGTTTTTCTTTGCAATAAACCCAAGTCCACGTGTCACTTTTTCGGCGTCTCTTCCTGTTTGGGTCCCTTTTCAGGAAGTCTCGCAGCAACCGCGGTAGCAGGTTGCGTCTGCTCAAGGGACGTTTGAAAGGAGGAGGAAGAAGAAGAAGAAAAACACCGGGGGGGGGGGGGGAGCCGGAAGGTGAAGCGCCAGAATGCAGAAGCGGAGGCGATCTTGTAACAGACACGACCTCTGTTCAAGTTGATACTCTCCAAGCCCCGGCGATGCTGTTGCAGGCTCCTGTGGGGCGGTTTCCAGAGAGATCAGAGCGCCGTTGCTTTTATCCTTTTAATATACTGTCGGCGAAGAGTGCTGTTGAGCCCGGAAAGCTGACACCTTTCCTCTCCTAGGATCTCTAGGAAGGGAGGGGGAGAGAATTACAGCCCTCGGTTGTACTCGTCATATTTACAAGGTAGTAAGTCCCACGAATTGGTGGGGCTTACACGTCCCACAGTGGGCTGTCCTAGCGGTTGCACAGATCATATTGGTTTAATTTCTTAACCACCCGATAGACAAGCGCTGTCCATTAATAACTAAAGCAGAGGAAGAGGAGGGCGTGTGTGTGCGTTTTCTGAGACGCCAGAACTGTGGCTGAACAAACTAAGTCGATGTAGGATTCCGTTTCAAATAAGTGTGTGTATGAAAAGATTCCAAGAAACCCAGCCAGTAATTAAAAAAACAGTACAGCATTACAGTGTGATATTTCCCACCCTCTCGCTCTGAAGATTGGAAATGCTAGGTAGGGTAATGAAGAGCTAATAATAGATTTATTCCCCGCCTTATCATTAAAATCATTTCAGGGGTGGTTTACAACACTGAATCATTCACTAGGCTACAATGACCACTAGGCATAAAACTGGTTCCCCCCACCCTGTCCAATTCCATTGATTAAATAAAACTGTCATTGGATATCCATTTATACCTGGTTCCACTAAGTCCTTTGAGTTGTTACTCGTTTTGCCCTGTACAAGTGGCAAACGAGTGGATCTGTCATAAACTTGCCATATAGAAGAAGTGACAGCTCTAGGCCCAGGTTTAACTATACATTCAACTGGAAAGTAACAGGTCAAGCCTGCAGCCCAGTAAACATGCCTAGGCTGAGCCTATGCATATTAAGAACTTAAAAGGGGCCACACTGGATCAAACTAAGAGCCTATCTAGTCCAGCATTCCATTTGCAGTGGCCAACTGCATGCCAATGAGAAACCTACAACAGGATATTAATGCAATAACACCATCGTCTTTGTACTCAGCTGGGCTTTCTCTTGTGGAAATGTGTACAGGATCACAATGACTGCCTGATCGTAAAGTATCCTGGTTCCTCGGGGGCACTGCTTGTGTCAAGGAACTGGATGGTGAGTTTTGACGTGTGTACACAAGCAAGCCAAAGTTGCAGTCCAGAAATAAGCCATTTCCAGATACCAGATGACCTTATGCTAGAGCTTGACTCTGTGGACACTTACTCAGGAGTAAGTTCAACATAGGAGTGCAGCTTGGCTTCCCTTATGCAAAAGTCCTGAGGCACTTTAAAGACCAACAGATACATTCTAACATAACCTTCGGTGAACAATAGCCCACAGATGCATGAAGCGTTAAGAGTTGCAGGTTTATATACAGGACATATACATATATTGTATCAGCCACTTTGATTCTATTCATTAGAATTTAATTGAGGTGACTTATTTCCTCCTCCTGAGTTAAATCAACACAGTAGCGCTCAGAAGATAAAGTGATCACAAAATACTGCTATTGTGTTTTAATCTTGTACACATTTGAGATGTATATAGAAATATGCACATACTGTAGTTTGTGTATTTGACAGCCTTTTCATCTCAGTTTACATCCCCCGCCCCAATCTATACATGTGTATACCTGCCAACTGAGGCTAACACTTCATGCATCTCGCTGAGCATGCTCTATCTTGCAGGATCTCCCCCCTTTTTTAAAACTACAACCCCCAATCCACTAACTAGGGGTGGGGGGACTGTGATACCAGAAGGAAATTAAATGCAGAAAACACTGACAAATAACACTCACATTGTTAACAGTGGTCATTCACGGTATAGTTGCTGCTGCTAACAAAACATCCTGACAGTAGGTAAACCAATTAACATATCTAGTGTGATAAAAATCCTGTATCCCCATTCAAGACTGGCAATAGAATGAAATCTGTTGATGAATTCTAACTCAGCAGTCTCTCTCTAATCTCTCTGAACTTTCTTTGCTCCACAATGGGTACTTTAAGATCATTGACAGTGTCCTGGGAGGCCGAAGTATTTCCCCCCGTGTTTTTTTTTTTTATATTGCCATTTCTGATGTCCATTTATTATTCTCCACAGGAACTGGCCTGTTTATGCTTCTTGTGACCTATGTAGATGTTCTTACCTCATGCAGGACAGAAGAGAAAATGAACAGAGCTTCTCAATTAAGTTTCCCCCTATTTATGTTTCAAACTGGTTCAAGACAAAATTGATTTGGTTCTTTGTGTGCAAATATGATCATTGAAAATAATTTTTGAGCATCTAATTTTAGTTATGTGAACATAAATGAAGGATGGAACACAGAAAAGAAACATTCCTGCTTACAAAAATGTAGGTTTTACCTTCACATTAGATTCACTTAAGGAAAAGGTGTTTGAATTTGTAACATCATTCCTAGGTGCAAGTAAGTTACTTAAACTGCCTCAAATAGTCCTAAATGAAATTAAAAAATGTGCACATTAAAAAGTGCCACAGAATGTATTAACATTTAGAATATTTATAACACTTTCCCCAGGCTCAAATTAAAACAAGTCTACAACTTACAGAGCATGCTTCTCCTGATTTTTTCTCTTAAAAAAATCCCCTTTATTGAAAATGTATTTTACAGAATACAGTGTTAGTACCATACACGCACACTTCATCACCCTTTCCTCTTTACCCTAGAAGCAATAATTCTACACTACTTGCGAGAATTAGAGAGGAAAGGAGAAAATACAGGACGGTGTGTACCGTTATAAGAATCATAAGCTATAGGGCATACATTTTTAAAAAAGCATTTTTTGCTTACTCACATAGCCTGAGTTAAATTACAATGCAATCCTCATAGGCAGTCATAGGTCTTTAAAAGATCGCAGATAGCTGAATCCACTCCATAAGGATACCCTTTTATGCACCAGTTCTTAAGACATTGGTCAGTATCCTATTTAATGCTAACGTAAATTACATTGTGCTAACATAAGAGACCTCTAGCACACCAATAGCATTGGATGGTGTGATCGACTTTCTGGGGAAACCCGTTGCACCAGCAAATACTATTGGCATTGTGCTAGGTCGCTTACACTAGTACAATATTTTTATTTATTTATTGCATTTATATCCCGTTTTTCCTCTTGCAAGGAACCCAAGGTGGCTTACATTCTCCTCCTCCTCTCCATTTTATCCTCACAACAACCCTGTGAGGTTGTTTGGGCTTAGAGTCTGTGACTGGCCCAAGGACACCCAGTGAGCTTCCATGGCTGAGTAGGGACTAGAACCCAGATCTCCCAGCTCCCAGTCCAACACTCTAGCCACTACACCATGCTGGCTCTCAATATTATTTATGTGAGTGTAGTGTTGAATAAGATACTGTCCGTTTATGCTAGGAATGGTTTTTATAAAAACCAAGTTGCTGCTGATATGTCTAATTTAATATATGTGCACCACTACTTGACTACTGAACAGCTCTCTCATAAACACTTATGGGCCTGTTTGCATATAACAACCAATTTAGAAGCTGTTATGTTGTTGAGTTGTACGGGAACACCACCTCTTCTGCTTTGGCACACAACCTACTTTGGCTCCTTCATAGGTTGTGAACCGCTGGGTTGTTTAGCCCCTGAACAACCCAGTGGTCTGGGTTCGCAGGTGGGTTGTGCGCTAAGTAGGTGCACTGCACGCAGCGTGCCCCTGACAACCCATCAGTTTTTAAACTGATGGTTTGTCATTATGTGCAAACTAGGTCTGTGCCTTGAAAGAACAAGCTGGTTAACAAAGTGACTTATGAGCCAGGATCCTGGTTCAAATTTTACCTCTGGCATAAACACACCAGATAATCCTAGGTAACGCCTCTTCTCTCATACAGCCATCTGTAACAGTGATCATCATGGCCTACGATCTGGGCTGCCATCTGTACCACAATTCCACAGGAGTATAAAATGTGCTAATAGGTACAGAATTCAGCTTCCAGAAAATCTCAGCTTCAAAAAAAAAAAAAGGAAAAAAGGCAAGCATTTAGTCCTTATGATTACAAACATGTTTCAATAGTGCAGACAATGCTTGCTGGAAGCTCATACTCCAGAGAGGATGCTGAGTAAGATTTGTTGTGCTTTGGGACAAGGCTACACCCATGCCCACTCCCAGAACCATGCAACATAAGTAGGGCTGTTCCTGGATTAGATACCTTGGGCTGCAATCCTATACATGTCTACTCAGACAAAAGGCCCACTGACCTCAAACTCCCAGGTCAGTCAGTATAGGGCTATAGCCTTAGTCTACTAATAGTATGAGTTTTAATCAATCAAATGTGCATACAAGAGTTATCTGAACCAAGATGCATATTTTAGGTTGGATAAAGACTTCCCATGAACAGAGTTCTGCTTATGGGATGCTCCCATGAGTGAAAGGTGTGTGTGTGAGGGGGAGCAATTTGTGCTGATTTCCCCTGCAGCCCCTGAAAAAGCTAATCCAAAGGGTTGGGGAAAGCTCTAGAAGATGGATCAGGGGGCTGTACGGGGAAGCAGCAAATGTTGCCTCCTCCCCTTTAGTGCAGGGGTGCACAACCTATGGCTCCCCAAGGTCTTAACTACGTACCCCATCTGGCTAGTCTTCTCTTCATCTCCTCCCTCAGTGGTCCCAATACAGATATCTCTTTTCCCCCTGCTGCTACCACTGAAGCAATAGTAATCTGGATCAGGATCACTGGGTGTGGGAGTGGAGAGAAGGCTCTTCATTTCCTCCCCCAACAATCCTTATAGATTGCTTTTCCCACACTGCTCCTAGCAGTGAGGAAACAGCTACTTGTATCAGGATTGCTGCAATATATGTGTGTGTGCATGTGCGCACACACCCTCAACCCAGAATTACATGCTGCCCTTGAGGCAAAAAGGTTGTGCGCTCCCACTCTAGTCTCCACTGGATCAGTCCCTTCCGTGAATAGGGGCCCTATTTGCAGAAGGGCATGTCTGGATCCAACCCACTGTTTTTTAAATGATGTATTCATATACTGCATCAATCATAGTCCTAGAAGAGGTATTCCATTCCTGTGTGAGAGAGAAGAATGTCTCTTAAGATGCTGCTGGTCATCTGCAGTATAGTACCCTGCATTAAAGTAGTACTTGCACTAAAAATATTTAAATCTGCTGCCCAATTAGTTGTGATACCTTTTTAATTTATTAAAAACACACACCACATAACCAAATATTTCCCCCTAAAAACAATCATGCAAATCAACTTAATTTGCATTATTTATATACGTTGCAACAACCTAATTTTTTCTTGCCATATAATGTGAGTCTTGGTTGCAGAACTGTGCTGTTGTTTTTAAGTGTAGACACAACCTTGCCTACTACACAGATTGCTGGAAGTTACTAAGGCTGCAATCCTATACACACTTACCTGGGAGTAAGCCCCACTGAACTAAACCAGGGTTACTTCAAGTATATATGCATACAATTGCATTATAAGATAGGTACAAGGTGTGGGTGGGACACTTAAAAGATTATACAACATTTCTGCAAAGACTTTTTAGAAGAGGAAAACTTGAAAAAAACAAATGTAAAACATATTGATCAAAGTGGTATTTAATGCTAAGCAGTTAAGAGTGGCAATCTAACATTATGGAGCTAACAAATTTGCAACCATTCACCCATGGCCACCAAATAAGACATTTCTCATGCATATGACAAAAGTTCATTTATGTAACGAGGACTGTGTTTTCTGTATACAATATTTTCATAAGTTATGTTTCACAGCCTCCCCCATCTGAGATTAATTCAAACTGATTATATTATATTTTGTATATGCAAACTATTTTATATACACAAGAATATAAAGATCCCTAAAAGTACCATTGGGACTACACCCTTGAGCTTTCTGTAAAATGCATAGCTTTCTTTCATACCATTTTAAATATTTTCTCTCAAGTTACCCAAAAAACTTTACAGATTAAAGCTGCTTCAGTGTGTGATGTTTTAACAAAACCCAAATGAAGTAAATCTAAACTGTTATCTTTAAATCACATATTTGGCTCTTAAATTAATGAATTAAGCAAACTAATGAAAGTTCCAGTCATCTATGCACTCATGAAATAATCAAAGTGCTCTAAACACACAGGAAACTTCTTAAATAGGGCTGCAGTACAGTATTTCTGCTGCAGAAAAATGCCATTTGTTACAGAAGTGACCAACTTCACAATGAAAGCTGTAGCCTCAGACTTTTCCAAAAGCTTCAGATTGCATTCAGAAGCCAAGAATGTTCAGAAAAGCTGGTCCTATTCGAGGAAGGGCTTAGACCCATTTCACTTTCACTGCCTCACCTTGTTCTTAAAACAAAAATACATCACACAAATTGCATGTGTAATTGGACACAACTGTTTTCAGTCAGTCAAATACAGCTCCACAGTCAGCTATGTTGTTAGAATTCATCTGCCAGGAATAAAAAGCTGACCTGTGACACTGAAGTAGTGGTAATCAAACCCATGCTGTTGCTTTTGCAAGAACTTAAGTTGTGTGGTGTCAAAGCTTCACTCTGAAGACAGACTGTAGAAGTGTCAGTATTCAGCAAATCAACTAGTCTTAGAACTAGTGTATCCCAATAGCTTACACAATTGCCTCCTCCATAATCATGCTACATACAAGCACAATCGGCATTCACAGTAGTCATCAGTGACTATGGGTACAATCACCCAGGAACCCCACTCCAAGCAATTTCCATTTGTTTCTACGGGGCTTGCATGGAAGAGATTCCTGGTGGACCATGCCCAAGGTTTGTTTGTTTTTTTACTCCCAACTGTCAGTCAGAGACCAGAGCTAAGCTTGCTAGAAACCAAATGACTTTATTCTACAGGTTTATCATCGGCTCACCAAGCTTAAGCTATCAACAAACCATCCCACTGCATACTGTACTGACTGTATCAATCAATAGAAAGTTGCTCCCACACAGAAGATATGCATGGGAGGAGTGGATCTGCATCCACAGTTGCCAAGCACCTGTAACATTATAAACAACTTTGCTACTGTACTTCAGCAGCCTTGCAGGTAACTTAACCGAATGGGTGCTTAGGACTGTAATCTTGGAGTTGGCATGGGTGGGTTAGTGCTTAATACTATCAACCGAACAAGTTAACATTGCTTTTAAGACAGTCATATGTGCCATGCAGAGTTCCACACCCTAAAAGGAGATTACAATGCAGCAATTGAAAGACTTCATGGAATTATAGGGCCTTTAACTGGGGTAGAAATAAATCCTAGCACACTTATGGTAATTACGACACCCCATGATAAAGATGGGAATCCAAGAAGGAAAGAGATTTGTAAAATCAAAGTCCTACTTATCCAAGGCAAAAAAACCCTGTTGAAATAACTCCATCATCATACATTATAGCCCTGTAACATTCATGCTACTCTAGTGGATCTGCATCAAGACAGATATTTCTTCTAACTCGAGATGGCCCCAGCCACATAACAGCACTGTTTCCCTCTTTTATACCATCCACATACACACTGTTGGCTTTAAGGCTGTCATGTCATCCAAATCAGTGCAATTACTGCAACTGGTACTGAAAAATGGAACAAAACTAGAACCTCGATGAAAGAAAACTTACCTACGAAGTGATTTAGTGTATTGTTCAGAGGCTATTTTGGTCATTCTTGAAAATTACGAAAGAAAATGCCTTTATTTTCAGCAATACTTCTGAGAGAACTAGGCCCATCATGAATATAACATTCAGCCCCATATAAATAAGTCACCAAGGTGTGAAAAGCAAGGGGAATTATCTTCAATTACAGCTTACAAGCTTTCTATGCTATATTCTATGCAGAAAAACAACACTGCCATGAGGTTTACAAAATGATCACTTCAACCAATTGCTAGTTTATAAATAGGGAATGCATGTTTGGCTATAAATTAACACAGAAAATAGTCAATGTTCAAGTGAGAGACAGGTTAAGTTTAACTGGAGAGTTGCAAAGAGTTTCACCATTAATTTACTGGCTACCAAAATGTGCTTCAGTAGCCAGACATTACAAACCTTCAGCACAGTAGTTAAAAAAAAAGAGAGACTTGTTTTGTTTTTTGCTAAAAATGTATGACAGTGCATAGCCTAAATCAGATGGTCAAAGTGATACAAAGCTTTTCAATGCCAATTTGCTGCATTTAAAAAGGGACCGATCTCCCTTTAAGTATGCTTGCCAAGAGAAAAGAAAAAAACACACAACCAAATTGCAAAGTCCTGAACTGTAGTAAAAATATTTCAGTCACAGACTGATTAAAAATGTATATAACTGTGCAGTTCTGAGGTTTAGTGTCCACCTGCACATTTTACTTGGGTTCCTCAATAGTCCCCTTGCTGAGGTCTGTCATTTTGGGATATTTTACTTTCTTCTGGTCCAGCTCATTCTGAGCCCACAGTAGTAATTTCAGTAATTTAGCCAGCTTGGGTGTCGACTCGCGATTTTCATAGTCTAGAACAGCTTGGTTAACTTCACTCCACACCTAGAGAGAGATAAGCGACTTAGTTTAGTACAATATATGCCTATGTCAAAGAGAGCCAAAATCATCCAGTGACTGCGGGGTTTTGACCTAGAGGACCAAATTCCTCCTCAGTCATGACAGCCTTTGGCAAGCCATAGAACCTCAGCCTCAAGTCCCATCTGTAAAATGGAACATTAACAATATAGCTGCATGGATTGCAGAATATTGTTAAAAACTTTGTAAACTGCAAGTACTATAAAAACAAATAGTCCTTTGGCCAAGTCTGAAGGCTAGTTTCAAACTGCCTTCCCATAAAGGCCTTAATCAAAAGCTCATCCATCAGTATCCTCCAAATAAGACAGAACACTGTGTTTAGTAAGTGGTTTGTGACTGAAGATGAGCAGAGTTTATCAGGGTGCAGTCCTATAGGTTGCACCCTGGGTACTCATAAGCCCCTGAACTCAGAGGCTAACAAGTATCCCATGCAGAGAGGGAGGCACCTTGTGCCTCCTGTGCTGCATTTTAGCTTAGACAGGCGATTTTGCCTGTCTAGAGGAGGCTTCGGGGAGGGAAGAGGGCTGGGGAGGCAATAGGAAACGACGTAGGCCAGTCGCCCCGGCCTCTTCTCCTCCCTGCCCACAGGAATGCCTCCTTTCCCCCATCTCTGCACTCTGTTTACCGAGAGCGAAAAGACAGCCGGTGCTGTTCTCCCTGTGCGGGGGAGGGAGCAGGGAGTGCAGTTTCCTGGCTCTGAGCTCGGATCCCTGTCTATGTTCCTATGTAGGGAACATAGGATCGCTCTCTTAGTGGATGGATTTTAAGGTGATATTTCAGTGTCTGTTTACATATGACGGCTTGTGAATTGATTAAACAGCAGTCATCTGCTCTTAAACCATTTACTGATTCAAATAGCCATCAAGATGGTGTTTTATAATACTGAAATGAATTTCAATATTATAAAGCCTCAATATATGTGTCTTTTTGAGAGGAAGGAAGGAAGGAAGGAAGGAAGGAAGGAAGGGGCCTTGTTGTGGCGAAGGGGCTTGCGTAACTCAGTGAAGCCATAAGCTATGCCGTGCAGGGCCACCTGGGATGAACAGGTCATGGTGGAGAGTTCTGACAAAATGTGGTCCACTGGAGAAGGAAATGGCAACCCACTCCAGTATTCTTGCCAAGAAAACCCCATGGAACATATCACAAGGCTAAAAGATATGATACCAGAAGATGAGCCCCTCAGGTCGGAAGGTGTCCAATATACTACTGGGGAAGAGCAGAGGGTATTTCCAAGTAGCGCCAGAAAGAGTGAAGCGGCTGGGCCAAACCCGAAAGGACACTCAGCTGTGGATGTGTCTGGTGGTGAAAAGAAAGTCCGATGCTGTAAAGAACAATTTTGTTTAGGAAACTGGAATATAAGATCAATGACTCAAGGTAAGCTGGAGGTGGTCAAACACGAGATGGCAAGATTGAACATCGACATCTTGGGAATCAGCGAACTAAAATGGAGACGCATGGGGAAATTTAATTCAGGTGACCATCATATCTACTACTGTGGGCAAGAATCCCTTAGAAGAAATGGAGTAGCACTCATAGTCAACAAAAGGGTGGGAAAAGCAGTACTGGGGTACAATCTTAAAAACGATAGAATGATCTCAGTACGAATCCAAGGCAAACCATTCAACATCACAGTAATTCAAGTCTATGCCCCAACCACTGAGGCCAAAGTAGCTGAGGTTGATCGGTTCTATGAAGACCTACAACACCTTCTAGAACTAACACCCAAAAAAGATGTCCTCTTCATCATAGGGGATTAGAATGCTAAAGTAGGAAGTCAAGAAATCACCGGGATAACAGGCAAGCATGGCCTTGGTGTACAAAATGAAGCAGGACAAAAGCTAATAGAGTTTTGCCAAGAGAACACACTGATCATAGCAAACACTCTTTTCCAACAGCACAAGAGGCGACTCTACACATGGACATCACCAGATGGTCAATATCGAAATCAGATTGATTATGTCCTTTGCGCCAAAGATGGAGAAGCTCTAGACAGTCAGTAAAAACAAGACCTGGAGCTGACTGTGGCTCAGATCATGAGCTGCTTCTTGCAAAATTTTGGCTTAAACTGTAGAACATAGGGAAAACCACTAAACCATTCCGGTATGACCTAAATCATATCCCTTATGAATATACAGTGGAGGTGAGGAATAGATTTCAGGGATTAGACCTGATAGACAGAGTGCCTGAGGAACTATGGACGGAGGTCCGTAACATTGTTCAGGAGGCAGCAACAAAATCCATCCCAAAGAAACAGAAATGCAAGAAAGCCAAGTGGCTGTCTGATGAGGCTTTACAACTAGCTGAGGAAAGAAGGGAAGCGAAAAGAAAGGGAGAAAGGGGAAGATATATCCAACTGAATGCAGAGTTCCAGAGAACAGCAAGGAGAGACAAGAAGGCCTTCTTAAATGAACAACACAAAGAAATCGAGGAAAACAATAGAATGGGAAAGAGATCTCTTCAAGAAAATTGGAGATCTCAAGGGAACGTTTTGTGCAAAGACGGGCATGATAAAGGACAAAGAAGGCAGGGACGTAACAGAAGCAGATGAGATTAAGAAGAGGTGGCAAGAATACACAGAAGAACTATACAGGAAAGATCTGAATGTCCCTGATAGCCATGATAGTGCAGTCACTGAACTTGAGCCGGACATCCTCAAGAGTGAAGTCAAGTGGGCCTTAGGAAGCATTAGTAACAACAAAGCTAGTGGAGATGACAGTATTCCGGCTGAGCTATTTAAAATCCTAGAAGATGATGCTGTTAAAGTGCTGCACTCAATATGCCAACAAATTTGGACACTCAGCAGTGGCCACAAGACTGGAAAAGGTCAGTTTACATTCCAGTTCCAAAGAAGGGCAATGCCAAAGAGTGTTCAAACTACCGTACAATTGCGCTCATTTCACATGCAAGGTTATGCTCAAAATCCTACAAGCTAGGCTTCAGCAGTATGCGAACCGAGAACTACCGGAAGTACAAGCTGGGTTTCGAAGAGGCAGAGGAACTAGAGATCAAATCGCCAACATTCGCTGGATCATGGAGAAAGCAAGAGAATTTCAGAAACATCTATTTCTTCTTCATTGACTACGCTAAAGCCTTTGATTGTGTGGATCACAACAAACCGTGGCAAATTCTGAAAGAGATGGGGGTACAAGACCACCTTACCTGTCTCCTGAGAAACCTGTACGAGGGTCAAGAAGCAACAGTAAGAACCACAAATGGAACAACCGATTGGTTCCAAATTGGGAAAGGAGTATGACAAGGCTGTATATTGTCGCCCTGCTTATTTAATTTATATGAAGAGTACATCATGAGAAACGCCAGGTTGGATGAATCGCAGGTCGGAATGAAGATTGCCGGGACAATTATCAACAACCTCAGATACGCAGACGATACCACCCTAATGGCAGAAAGCAAAGAGGATCTAAAGTGCCTCTTGTTGAGGGTGAAAGTGGAAAGTGCAAAAGCTGGTTTGAGACACAACATGAAAAAAACGAAGATCACGGCATCTGGCCCCATCACTTCCTAGCATATGGAAGGGGAAGAAATGGAAGCAGTGACAGATTTTACTTTCTTGGGTTCCAAGATCACTGCAGACGGTGACTGTAGCCATGAAATTAAAAGACGCTTGCTCCTGGGGAGGAAAGCTATGGCAAACCTAGACAGCATAGTAAGAAGCAGAGACATCACCTTGCCGACAAAGGTTCATATAATCAAAGCTATGGTTTTCCCAGTAGCAACGTATGGCTGTGAGAGCTGGACTATAAGGAAGGCTGAGTGCAGAAGAATTGATGCTTTCGAACTGTGGTGCTGGAGAAGACTCTTACGAGTCCCCTAGACTGCAAGGAGGTCCAATCAGTCCATCCTAAAGGAAATCAACCCTGACTGCTCATTGGACTGCTCATTAGGTGGCCAAATATTTTGGCCACCTAATGCGAAGGGAAAACTCCCTGGAAAAGACCCTGATGCTGGGAAAGATTGAAGGCAAAAGGAGAAGGGGACGGCAGAGGATGAGATCGCTAGATAGCATCACCGATGCAATGAATATGAACTTGAGCACACTCCAGGAAGAGAGCGGAGGACAGGAAGGCCTGGCGTGCTATGGTCCATGGGGTCACGAAGAGTCGGACACGACTTAACGACTGAACAACAAGTAAGATATAAAATTTGTAAGTTATCATGGCAGGGAAGACAGTCAGTCATATTTTCAGTGTCATACCCTATTATAGTAAAAGAGAACCAAAGTAACCTACCCAGCTCTTTGGCTCACCAATTAAGATTTATCTCCACCAAGTGATCAACTAAAATGTTAATTCATTAAGAGAGCAATCATATGGTCCCTGAGTGAGCGTCCCAGGGACCACAGGATGGCCCAGAAAACCTCTTCAAGGCTGGATATGAGTCTAAGATCTGACCCCCAACCCCGTCCCCTCACAGCTGGCACAGAGAGAACCATGCTGGCTACCTCTCCGAGGTCTGAAAATTGATCTTGGAGATGAGGGAAAAGGGGATGTTCTGGTGGGCGGGGAGGAGACCAGAGAGACCAGGATACAATTTATCCTGAGCCTCCTCCAGCCACCTTCCTCCCGCCCCCCAGTGCCCTTGCTAGACAGGCTGAAAATCCTGTCTAGCAAAAATAAAGGAGTTTGGATGACAGGGAGGCAAAGATTGTCTGCCCCCCTCCTCTCACCCTGCTAGCTTTAGCCTAGCAGGTTATAGGAATCTCGGAAGCCTCCAAATTCAGGGGCTTCTGAGCAGCAACAAGGAAGTCCATAGGATTGCACCCTAACCTGGTGATTAAACTGGTCAAAACTTGACATCCTACTGTGCTTTTCAAACTCTAGGCAGAAGATGGATTAACAATACTAGTATGCAAACTAAAATCAGCCTGTAAACATTCAGAAAAGAGACAGCCAACCTTAACCCAATTCCAATTTACTAGGAAAGGTGATAAAAAGCACAATTCTAAAAAGCTACCTTCTCTTTATAATGTAATAAAGGCAAATCTTAAAAGTGCCTTTGTAAGAGAAAGGGAGAATATAATTACTTTCTGTCTCTGCATCATGTTGAGCAAGTCTCCAAAAGGTGATTCCTCTGGGTTGTCGAAAGCAAGGAGGGCAAGAGTGCGCTCCATCTCTGTCAAACATTCCCGGCTTTCTTCTCCTTGTTCTGCTAACTGTGTCTGGGCAAATTCCAGCGCAGCTTCTGTCTCACGCTGCCGAATTAATTCAATTAAATGCTGCTGCTGCAGAGACCAAAGACAAAAATGTAAATAGGTAAACAACTCCAAATTTCTTACATTATAAATTAATATTGTGTGCTGAGCATTCAGGTTCAACAAGATAAAAGCCTTTGAATTAAAAAGAGGGGATATCAAATGATCAGCATTCCAACAGAAAAGGATTCAACTGATTTTGGAGGCTGATGCCTCATGAAAGATTTGGGCACACGAACTTCTAGTCTCCTCCAACTCTAGGTTTCTAAAGGCTGGTTGACTTTTCTTGCTCCAGAGACCTTTGAGTTCTTAATATTCTTCTAAATGATAGCATAGTAGTCCATTTATGAGGGGACATCGCAAGGAAATGGTTGACGGAACTCCTGCAACTAACTTCGGCATTCACTGCTTTAAAACTTCCCAAAGACTTCATGAACCATCAGGAGCAGGACGTGGCTAGTCTCTACATATTAGGAAAAACGTTGACTATAAAAAGCCATTAACTGAACCTTGCCTCATCGCCTCCTCCGCAACTAGTTGATTCTCTCATAACCAAACACCCCTTCTTGGTGTAAATGCCTGACCCTGCCATGCTTCCCTATCTTGATCATGTACTGAAAATGACATTAAAGGAGCAACTTCAGAAATTTGGTGCTGAACAGGCTGCAGGCTCCTCTCACCCCCTAGCATGAATTCTCCCCTCACTTCTATACTTTAACCATGGTTTAACAGTATGTCTCCATCAGCACAAAGCATGGTTAGTGTTAACCCGTTTCCCCATTAACCAGGGGCTGGAAATCTTCTTCAATCCGTGATTTCAAACTCTGGTTAAGATGGGAACTCTGATTAGCACTAACTATGGTTAATAGGTACAGATGTAACGTTAAGCCAAGGTTAAGGCCAACAAGGGAAGGGAGTAGGCATATAGGTCTGTGGACCACTCCACAAATGGGAACTTTTGACACTGTTGGTTATGTCTGCACCAAAGTTCATTAAAAATGCACACCCTAAAACAAGCTGCAAACCCCACTCCCCACCCCTGCTTTCTAGTACAACAGCCTTCCTTTACAACCTCCAGTTAGCTTTAGATACAACCAGTGCCTGCTTAAATGTGAATCTTACCTGTAAATGGAAGTAAAGGTACCGGTTTGTGTCTAACAATTCTGGATGAAGGCTATTGATCAGTGCAATGGCTTCCTGAATCTGACCTTTGAGGATCATCTCCCGAATTTTTATTCTTTCATCCAGGGTCTCTAAATCAACACTGGGCTCTATTCCAGATTCCATTCGAAACTTTTCTGCTGCTTCTTTAAAACCTTCTGAAATACAAAAACAAATTTCTTACTGAAAAAGAAAATGACTAACTTGTTTAACCCAGGAACTGTGGGGACATGCAGAATGTGCAAATCACACATGAGCCATTTCTGCTTTCAACATCAAAGCATGGGTTAACTCTGGGTTGTTTAACCCATAAACAACCCAGAGTTTCCAGGTTTGCACATCACGAAACAACCCAAGAAAGGCAGGTTCCTTACCTGTAACTGTAGTTCTTCGAGTGGTCATTTGAGCATTCACACATATGGGCTCTGCGCCTGCACAGAGCCTCGATTCGGGAAACTTCCATAGCTGAGGATCATTTTGGTGGGAACCCTCCCCCACTGTCCTACTGCGCATGTCCCTAGCGGGTTCCCGTCTAGTCCCTCAGTTCCTTGAGACCGCCTAATGCAGCCTTGGATCTGAGAGAAAATTTTCACACCTCGTTATCAGTCTCAGTACAGACTCTGACACTGAAGCAGGGATGGTGGTTGGGTTGTGTGAAAGCACAGATAACCACTCGAAAAACTACAGTTACAGGTAAGCAGCCTGCTTTTTTTCTTCGTGGTCTCCATGCATGACACATATGGGCAATTAACAAGCTCACTAACTGGAGGAGAATAGGGGTATGTCTATCCTATTGCAGCAGTGCTGACAGGATGGCTCGCCCGACTCTGCAGTCCTGTTGGGACCATATATCCAGTCTATAGCACGATATAAGCATTGGCAGTTTTGCCCATGTTGCAGCCTGACAGAGGTCCAGTAGTGATATGGCCCTTCCAAAGGCTGTCGACGAGGCCATATCTCTCATCACATGAGCCCTGATGGAATCAGGCAGCTCAAGTCCTGCTATCTGGTATGCTAACTTAATTGCATCCACTATCCAGGACAAGAATCTCTATGGTAAGATTAGCAGTCCTTTTTCAGTCTCCCGTAACAGAGGAACAGACGTTGAGATTTATGGAAGCCTTCAGTCCTTTACCCGAAAAAGGCTAGTGCCCGCCTGACCTCCAGTGTATCGAGGGTTGATTCCAATGGAGACGAAAAGAATTGAAAGACAGTTGGTAAAACGATGTCCTGAATGACATGAAAATCGGATACCTGTCACGTTTCCCTTGGGCCTCCTCTTTCCTTAAGCGTTCACGCACACAAACAGAGAGGCTTCAGTCTCAGGCCTTTAATTCATTATCAACAGGTTAATGACAGATGAAAATCCGTGAGGACTCTCAGGCTACAAAGGAATGCTTCCAGGGGATTCAAATGGGAACATCGACATTACCTGCAATTTGAAGTAAGGCTTGCTGGCTACACTAACTTAAGGAGGGATGTCCCACCCTTCTAGTGATGCTTCCCTATGTTGCCTCTCATGCATCGCTAACCAGGTTGACCGCTTGAGCTCCGCCCCTGACGTTTCCCTCTTAGCTCTGCGCCACAGTCTAGCATCTCTTAGGTCACAGCCCCCACTCTCCTCCTCCTGGCTTCTCACAGAGGAAGGCAAGGGGGGGGGGGGCTTCAGGCCCGGCCATCTGGGAGTTAGTAACCTGAGAAGCACACCTATGCATATCTGAACTGGCTTGGGAAAAGGTATCCCCCAGTTCTGGCTGCTCGTCTTCTGAATCTGAGCTGCTAACAAACTCCCTGCACTCAGAATCAATCCTGACAATACCACTTTAAGAAGGAATGTTAAGTCCGGTTTAAGAACTGCTCTATCCTTATTAAAATCTAGAAATGGAGTGTCAACACATAGTGCGCAAAGTTCCAATGACCTCTGTGCCAATGTGACTGCTACCAGAAAAGCATCTTTCGAAGAATCATAGAATAGTAGAGTTGGAAAGGGCCTATAAGACCATCGAGTCCAACCTCCTGCTCAATGGAGGAATCCAGGTCAGAGCATCCCTGACAAATGGTTGTCCAGCTTCATCTTATATGCCTCCAGTGTGGGTGAGCCCACCACCTCCCCAGGGAATTGGTTCCATTGTCGTATTGCTCTAATGGTCAGGAAGTTTTTCCTGATGTTCAGCCGGAATCTGGCTTCCTGTAACTTGAGCCCATCATTCTGTGTCCTGCACTCTGGGATGATCGAGAAGAGATCCTGGCCTTCCTCTCTGTGAAAACCTTTCAGGTACTTGAAGAGTGCTATCATGTCTCCCTTCAGTCTTCTCTTCTCAAGGCTTTGTTTTCAGTCCCCTGATCATCTTCATTGCCCTCCTCTGAACCCTCTCCAGTTTGTCTGCATCCTTCTTAAAGTGTGGCGTCCAGAACTGGACACAGTACTCCAGATGAGGCCTAACCAGTGCTGAGTAGAGGGGAACTAGTACTTCCCGGGATTTGGAAGCTATGCTTCTATTAATGCAGCCCAAAAGAGCATTTGCCTTTCTTGCAGCCACATCACATTGTTGGCTCATATTCAGCTTGCGATCTACAACAATCCCAAGATCCTTCTCGCTTGTCGTACTGTTGAGCCAAGTACTTTGAAAGTAGTCAAAGGTCAGTGGTAGCAAGAGGCTAGAATGGTTTTGAAGTTAGGGCCTTTAGGATGACTGAAAGTCTCCACTGTGGAACCGGCAGGTGTACAGGGGGAGCCAAATTCTTCAGACCTCTCAAGAACTATCTAATCACTGGATGTCTAAAAACAGAGAAACCTTGGTCCGGCTTAGGAAAAGCAGAGATAGCTGCTAGGTATACTCTAATGGATGAACACTTTAACCCCTTCTTAAAAAGGGAATTCAGAAATGAAAGAACCCCATTAATAGGACAAGTCATGGGATCCAAATTACAGGCATTAGCAAAACTGGTGAATGCCCTCCATTTACGGGTACACAATTAGGGATGTACAGATTTCCCACCATCCATTCTGGTGGGGCATCCCGTGCCGGGGGGGGGGGGGGGGATCCCACAGAGACTAAGGCCGCTGCTTACCGTTCATTTTCAGGTCCGCAGATTGTGTCGTCCACCCCATTCCGCCGCCTGCATGCCCCGGATTCCCCCATTTTTTTCCAGATCCCCGAACTTACAAAAATAATTCCGCAAGTACCGCCAAAAAATCCTTTTCGCGTGCCCACCATTGGTCTCCGTAAGCCTTGCGTCATAGGGAAAATGCCTATTTATTATCGTAAAAAGGGTAAAGCCCTTCACGTTCTTCTATTTCTGATTTATGGATTTCTTTTCGTGATTATTTTTGTAAAATCTGCCATTCGGTGGACACAAAAAAAAGGGTCTGCGTCCAGGTCGACCAGGCCATCCCGTTCTGAGGAGGATTCCGTGGACTGGATTTGTCAGAATTCGATCCCATTTAAAATGTGTGCGGAATTCTGACATCCCTATATACAATCATCTCGTTGCTGGTTTTCTAGCAGCTTCCAGAATATATCTCAGTTCTTGCGAGAGTGTGTTTGTGACTCTTCCTGCCAACTATCTTCCATGCTGTTAATTTGAGGACCTCAGCTCCTGGGTGTCGAACCCAACCGCTGTCTCTGGAAAACAGATCAGGTGCTGATGGCAGACGAAGAAAATTCCCTCGCACCAGTTGAAGTAGAGCCACAAACCAGTATGAACCAGTCATCAAGATTAGAATATATCTCTATTCCAAGCATCTGAAGGTGTCCACATACCACTGCCATGCATTTTGTGAACACTCTTGGAGCTGTGGCTAGTCCAAACGTGAGGACTCTGAACTTGAACATACTGAGAGGAGGGAGGACACTGAACTCTTATCTTATATCCATTCAGAACTATGAGGACCCAAGCATCCGAAGTTATCGACATCCAGGTTGGAAAGAACTGACAAAGAAGATCTCCAAACTTCAGGAAAGGATGAGGCTGTAGCAGACCAGGATGGAAGGAATCAAAGTCAACATTTAGAGGCAGTATCTGACGCTGCTCTCAACTGGTGGACCCGCAACACACCTTTTTCGCTGTTGATAAACATTCTGATACCAGAAAACATGGTCCTGCCTCTGACAGGGCTGATACTGAGTGGGTTGGTGAAACAAGCAACGATGTTTGTAAGGTGGTTGTTATTACTGGTGTTGCTGCTCTATCCAAAAGGCCAAGACCACCTCTTTGCAGTGGTCTTGGCCTTTTGGATCCATTGCCTCATCGATTTTAGAATTGAATAGACCCTCCCCATCAAAGGGAAGGCCCTTGATGCAGGAGCATGCCTCTGGAGTTAATCTCACTGATCCAAGCCATGCATGTCTGCATAAAGCTATAGCTCCTACCACAGCTTTGGCTTCACAATCAACTTGATGGCGAGTTGATCTGTTGCTTAGACAGCTTGAGTGCTTCTTCCTTGAACACCCTTGTCAACTCTCTCTGGTTGTCAGATAAGTATGAAGAAAGTGAAAACATCTTGTCCCACAAGAACAGCTGGTAGAAAGCCATAGCAGCTTGATAATTCACCACTTTAAGACCTAAAGCTGTGCATGAATGTATGTGCTGTCCCAGTGTATCTAGACCCCTGCCTTCTTTATCTGTAGGAGAGGCATGGGTCTTCCGTGAGCACCCTGGGAAGATTTCACTATTATGGAATTTGGCTTAGGATGGATAAATGGGTACTCTGCATCCTCTTGCTGCACTTGGTATAATGACTCCAGCCTTCTCGATGTAGGTTTCATTGAAGGCAGGACCTTCTAGGACTGTTGCACTGTTGGTAAAAGTGTAGGCAAGAACAGAATTGATACAGGGGCTGAAGTCTCTGTAAACACTGCATCGAATACAGGGTCTTGAATGAGCTCTCTAGGCTGCTGGGTGTCAATGAATGACTGTACCATCCGCAAAACTTGTTCAGTGAACTGCACCATATCTTCAGACGGAAAAAGTCTATCTGGAGCACTCACCACAAAACTTGGTCCCTATGAGATTGCCACTCATCCAATAAGGTCTAGGTCAGAGCTTTCCAAACTGTGTGCCGTGACACAATGTGTCAGTGGCAGTGTGTAGGTGTGTCGCGCGAAATGCAGAAAATCGTGCAGAAGGGCACCGTGGAGCTCCCTGACTCCCGTTTGCTTCCCTTGGCCCCTCCCCCGGAACTTCCTAAAGCAGCTAAGGCTTAGCTGCTTTAACATTAGCTGCTTTAGGATCATGCGGCGTCTTGACGTAGGGCGCTCGTGATTGGTGGTATTGGAGCAGTACAGTGAGGTAGAGGTGCGGGGTGAAGAGAGGGGAGGGGAGGCGCTGCCCTGGGAGCAGAGCTTGGCCGACGCCAGTGCGGAGAAGTGGCAGCGGCCCCCGGCCCTGCGAGATTTCGAGCACGCCCTTCGTGGACTTCTGCACCGCACTCCTGAGCGGCCAGGCCAGAGTAGCGCGCGGGTAGAAACGCCGCCTTGGACTGCACCAAGCGGGCTGTCCGCCGTCTTGGCCAGTCGGAACGGAGCTCAGTGGAGGCCAGAAGCCTCAGAATCAGCGTGCTCTCAAGCACCCGGGCGAGCACAGCTGCTGGCTGTCACCCAGTCAACGCACCTGCTGCTGGCTGAAGGGAAGCCACCCTCCCAAGCCCAATGTGGCAAACAGCAAGCCACCCACCACGTGGCACTTATAATTTGATTTCCGCCATTTATTTTTATTTTTACTCTGCTGTAATTGTGGATTAACCACCCACCAGCAGTATACCACCGGAGAGTGCTGGAACTGGACTCTGGACATAGGCACTGCAAATATTTACAGCAATATAGCCTTGTAGTGAGACATATATATTTACACCATTTTTGTTGGACTTCTGCTTCTCTACTTCATGTGTTTTTGCAGCTGAGCTTCTACCTGGGCCTATGTGTCCTAATATGTATTATAAATACTTTAGTTAATTTTGTTTATATTTCACATTTTCTTGCACTTGTTTACATACTGTTACTCATAAATGACAACAATGTATGTTATTATCTTACAAATTATATTTTTAAAAATATAAATGAAAGGTTTTCATGATATGTTCTATCCCCATACATTTCATTATTACAATTTATGTATGTGTCTGTATCTCTTATAACGGATTAGTTTAACCTCCGGTTTGCTAGTAAAACTGAATTACCGTGTCACGAAATGATGCATGTCTAAAAAGTGTGTCACCAACATGAAAAGTTTGGAAAGCTCTGGTCTAGGTAGTGATCAGTCCGGATATCTTTCCCAATGTCTAAGTGGAGAACGGGATCACTCCTGATTAAAACAATCCCGATACTGCTCCCTCTTATAATGAAAGGATGTAATGGAGTCTGGTGACCTCCCTCAAGGGCGATGCTCTCTAGGAACATGCGGAGATATTGTCAGCATCACAGGTCTTGTTCTGTGACATTCTATAACTGGAGAGGTGTCTCTTATCTCTCCCTCTGAAGTAGAAGCAGCCTATATCAGATCTGGTCTCAGTACCGATGGGACAGGGTCTGCACCAGTGAATCTAACAACAGGGGTGGTGACAGCAAACTCAGTGTAGAGACCTGCTTATGCTGTTTCTTTGTCTCCTTTGTCTTCTTTTGGGTATCCAAGGAGGTCTTGTGCTCCCTAGCTCTCTAAGAGATCTTTTTAGCTGTGATCAGAGCTAATGAGCAACCTGGAGTAAGAGGGTCTGTTCGGCCCAAGGCTGGGACCAAAGGAGTTGGAGAGGCAGCTGCAGGCAGAGACACTGCTGTTGACAGTGTCTCTGCAAGGCAACTGTTACGGCGGTCAAAACAGAACTGAGGTGGGAACTCGCTAAGGACATGTGCAGTAGGACAGTGGAGGAGGGCTCTCGCCAAAAGGATCCTCAGCTGTGGAAGTTTCCTGAATCAAGGCTCCGCCCAGGCACAGAGCCCATATGTATGATGCACAGAGACCATGAAGAAGAACTGGGCATTCCTGGACTGTTAATTAAAAGCAGAAATGGCTTGAGCATCCCGCTCATCCCCACAATTCCTGGCTCAAACAGCCGAGGAATTGCCACCATGATGTGTGAACCAGGTGAGAGCTTTGTTCAGGAAGGCAACATAATATTCAGCAGCAGCATATGGCCTGCAAGGGACTTTTCTGCCCAATTCAGTTTTTAAATAAATCTTATATCTCTGTCAAAAGCTGCTTAGGCAAGCCTGCAAAGACAGAAGTTGCACAAAAGTGGGACAGCTGGTAAGAATGACAGGAACTCGCCTCCAGCAACACCAGACAGGCCGCTCAACAAGATCAGCCTCGGATGGCCTTCTCTCTTTCCCATCAGCCCGGACAGCTAGGCTGGTGAGGACAAGGGAGAGGGCCTTCTCCGTGGTGGCCCCCACTCCGTGGAACTCCCTCCCTAGGCACCTCCGCCATGCCCCCTATGTAACGAGCTTCCGCCACGCATTAAAAACATGGTTGTTCAGGCAAGCATTTGGGGTGGGTTAGGGTATTTTTAGAAATGTGATGTTTTTAATGTAGTATTTTGTTTTAAATTGTTCTTGTTGTACATCTCCCAGAGTGGCTGGGTGACCAGCCAGATGGGCAATTAATAAATTTAATAAATAAATAAAAACTTTATTACACAGGTGGCGCTGCCAGAGAGTTTTTACACAGCCAATTTAAGATTTATTTAAATTAAGTATATCCCACCTTTCTGCCTGGAAACAGGCCTCCAACCACTGAAAATAATTGAAAATAGATACAAAGCAAACATAAGGTTCTTTTTTAAAGGCACTGGTGTCTTAGGAAGGTTCTGGGGGGATGATAATGGAAAATGTCCACTCTCAAGGCTGAAGATGCTGCTGCAACTGCTGCTCTTCAATGGTTCCATGGTAACCATAATTTCCTTATGCATTTATTTTATTCACATGATGCACCCTATAACATAAAAGTTCCTAGGCAGCTCATACAATAAGACAGTTAAAACATACAGTAACAACAACCGAAAAACCCCCTAAAATGTCTAAAATGACTGGGAGAAGAGAATATCTTCTCCTGGCAGAATGGGCACCAGGCAAATCGCTGTGGGAGGGCATTTCATGAGTTGTACCTCTGTCTTGCCTGGACTGAGCTTCAGTTCATTGGCCCTTGTCCAGTTCATTACCTTGGCTCACACACTGATTCAGAGCCACAAGGCAGAAAAAAACCCTTTGTGTCCTGAGTCAGGTAGGACCCCATGTTTTGGTCAGGGCAGGACATCTCTTCACTTGCAGCTGGACAGTCTGCAGCTCTTGGCAGGAGCAGGGGAGGCTGTAAAGTGTCTGCTCCTCAACCAATAGATATGGCTGCTGCTGAGGTGTTTCACGTGATGGTATGAGAGGAATAAGGTCATTCCTGAGGTATGAGACCACGCTGTTTAAACACCAGGCCAGAAAACAGCTACAACACTAATAGTTAACTTCAGTACCCAGCGACATTGACAGTACTAGATGCTAGCAACAGACGAATAAATGTTCTTGAATTAATACAATTCTATTGATAATACATTATTTTCGAACCAACTCACTGATGATTACCTGTAACAAGATAGTTCATGATCAGGCGGTTCATATCAGCTCTCTGGATGTGCAAATTATTGAGTTTTTCCATCCACTCGTCTTTTGTGATTTCATCGGGTTTTTCCGCATAACTCATTCTTGTCCCTCACTAGCAAGAAAGAAAAATTGAGGTTAATTTCAGTAAATAGATGCAAGAATACCTAATTACTGTCCTCAGCAGCTTTTATAGCTCACTCGGTGTAAAAATAGTTACCAAAGATGGCACGTGGACCTCTTCTCATTTGCAGTCACAAAGTAGATGTAGTCGTAACTGAAGTTACTACTGAGGAAAGATTAGCTAAGCTTGCAACAGTCTAGTGTGCAGAGTATTGCTGACATGTACCTACTATACATTTTTAATGGCTTTGCAACATTTTTAACGGCAAACTTACAGATTTTGGTTTGGATCCAATGTCGCACGAGTGGAAGTCCGCTCACACAACAGGGCTTCCCTGTTCTCTCCCACCCACCCACAGCCCCCCTACGTGCCTCCCAACCCCCCAGAACAGATTTGGGGCACACATGTGGGGCTGTAGAGGGGAGAGGAAATCTGTTGTACCAGTCTTTTCCCTTCCACTGGTAGAACGGCACCATCAGATCCAACCCTTTCCACCACCACCGCACCACCAATAATGAGTTAGTGTAATCTTTGACATTTTAAAGAAAAGTTAGATGGCTATCTGTTAAAGGCATTTTAGCAGTAGAATAACCTGTTTTACAATAGGGACCTGAACAATTTAATACATCAATTTCCACTTTATCTTTCTACAGAAAGGTACTAAACCAGATCTCATACTGCAAACAGAACAAATTGCCTTATAACACTGAGGTAGGAGCTATATGCCTGCCTGCCACCAAAAACAAAACTGTGCACTTAATTTCTCCTTCCCCCTCTGTAATGGCTTACTAATTTCACATAAAGATTTACAAAGTCTATTACTTGAAGAACAGGGACGCAAATGGAGTCCGCGCGGACTCCATTTGGGTCCCAGCGGCCGGAAGCCCGCCAGCGGCCGGAAGCCCGCCAGCGGCTCTGCGGACTCACTGCGGAGCGGAGCTGGCCAGGGCCGGTGAGGATTCCAAGGGGATGGGGCGGATTGCCTCCCCCCCCCACCTGCAGACTCAAGGTAAGGGGGGTTCCCACACCCCTGCTGAGGCCCAGGTCCTAACAGGCCACGGACTGGTACCGGTCTGCAGCCCAGAGGTTGGGGACCCCTGATATACAGCACATCCCGCACAATGATCTCTCTCTCACACAGGCCTGTACTTGCTTACATACAGCCCACCGACCTAAAATAGCTACTCACGAGCAACACACCATGTAACAGAGATACAGACACAGCAATAAGACCATGTAGCATACCCAGATGCCAACTCTACCCCCACATCTACTCTGGCAACACTATCACAGGACCCAATAAGGTCATCCACAACATCAGGGGTTCATGCACCTGCTCATCTTCCAATATGATATATGCCATCATTTGTCAGCAAAGCCCTACTGCATTTAACTTAGGGCAAACAGGCCAGTCTCTATGCAATAGAATAAACGGATACAAATCTGACATCAGAAATAGCAATATTCAAAAACTACTGGGGAATATTTCAGCCTCCCAGGACACACATTTATTGACCTTAAAGTGGTTATTTTTAGGTAAAGGAACTTCAAAGACAGACAGCAACAGGAAACAGCTCAACTACAATTCATCAAGAGGTTCAACTCTATCTCTTGTGGCTTGAATAGGGGCAAAGATCTTTAATCAGCTCAGCAACGCAAGGATGCATCTTATCACCCAAGAACTCCTTTATGAATGTCCATTAATAAAGCAATCATCATTGTCAGTACTTTCTGCATTTAATTTCTCTCTGACCTCACTGTTTACAAATCCCTGCTTTCACCTGTACACACACCTGTAACTCACTATAACACTTCATGCATCTGAAAGCTTATGCCATAAAGTTATTCTTTAAGGTACCACAAAACTTTGTTTTTGCTGCAATGGAATAACTGCCCGTTTGAACGTGTTCGAAGACTTGCCAACTTTCATTACAGTACATGCATTATTGGTAGCTATTGTACCATTATGGCATGTACTGATAAGCCTCTAATAATTACTGGCAGTTATATAGTGCTTTTTGAGTGTTGAAAGAGCTTTGCATATATTATCTCAATAATCCTTGCATAAGCTTACAACAACCCTGCAAGACAGATGGGTGTATTCCCCAATTGCACATGGATAGCTGAGAAATGTTGGCTTTCCTAAGGACACCTACTGAGATTGTGGAAGAGGTGAGATTTGACTTTCTGGTTCACAGCTCATCTCCTAATGACCTAGTTGCGCACATTACTAATTAAGCAAATTGCTATGACACAGAAGTAAATATGCCCGAGATCTGCTTGTATACCTAGTTCTTCTTGCTATTTTCCCTTCAAATCATCTCTAGGGAACTCCACCATGCCCCCTCTTTAATGAGCTTCCACCACGCATTAAAAACGTGGTTGTTCAGGCAGACATTTGGGGTGGGTTAGGGTATTTTTAGAAATACGATGTGGAATGTTATTGTTTTAAACTGTTGCATTATTATACATCGCCCAGAGTGACCAGGCGACTGGCCAGATGGGCAATTAAGAAATTTAATAAATAGTATACCTAGGTATTCTTGCTATTTTTTCTTCACCATGCCATGACCCAAAACCACTTTTCAAACTATCCTAGCTTATAAACAAGTGTCTTGGAGACTGGCAAAGGGAGCCCAAGTGAGAACAGATGTTTTACTTTAAAAGGTGAAAAGACTAAAGAGATTTCTAAAAGTGTAAACAGAGAGAAACTAGACCATCCAATGAAGTTAACTGGCAGTAGGTCAAGGGGAAAGATTTCCTCAAACAATGCAGTTAATTTCTGGAATTCACTGCTATAGCATGGGGTGTTGATGGCTAGTACTTCAAACAGCTCTCAAAAGGATTGGACAAATTAATGGGGGATGCACCTATCAATGCTTCCTAAACTTAAGTTAAAATAACTTGATCAGTATACTTCTGATTGCAGAAAGTAGGGGCACAAACAGCAAAAGCTATCAATATTTTGTCGTGTCTGTGAGCTTGCAAGAAACAGCAAGATAATCACTTTTGGCAAGAGACCACTGGTCTAGAGACCATGGTCTGATCCAACCAGCCAACTGATATTTTGTTCTAACAGAAGGAACTAATACAAAGAAAAATGCTTTCTCTGTATATATTTCAGTGACAGGAAACAAGATTAAAAATTTCCCTAAAAGAATGGGGTAAAAACGTCTAACTGAGCCCAACACACAAAACTACTGAAGTCAAACTACCACACTCAAAGCAATTCAGACTGCAACCCCAAACCTTGGAATAAAACTCAGTGAATTAAATGGGACTTAGGTAAAAGTAAACATGCATAGGCTATTAGTCTCACAGTTAATAAATAGGTCCTGAGTGCCCCAATAATAATCAGCTTCCTGTTTGTAAAATGGTATGTTGATCATGATCTGGTGTTGTGGCTATGTTGCAACAATGAGCGAGATAAATGACTTTGCAATTGTTTTCAGTTGTATGTATTGATTCCTCCCTGTTTTGGATGTATGAAAGTTATGTCTCAGACTGAAAGCTGGTGGCTAAACTGAAAACAATACCATCTTCTTCTGATGGTCCCTTTAAGGTCTCTTTAAGGCAGACGTTTCCCCCACAAACACAACTTACAATGCAAATGCTCTTGGGCTCCAAGGATAAGGTACAGTGTATGCCTAGATAAAAAGGAAACTGCTGTCATCTATGTTGCAAACTCTATCTCTTGCAGGAGTTTCCAGTAATGAGCTCATCAGGAATCCTTTATGGATTAGAATCAAACCTATCTGTAGCTATAAACAACTAAAAAGAATTGTTCTTGAAGTTGTTAGGATTTAGCACTTCTTCCCCTTCCTTCTCCTGTTAAGCATGGCCAATTTGATGGCCAAGGGTGCAATCCTATGCATGTTTAGACAGGAAAAAAGTCCTACAACTCAGAGCATTCCCCAGCCAGCACAGAACTTTTTTCTGTCTTAACATGCATAGGATTGCACCGTAAATGACTTTCTAGGAACTCCATTTTGAACTGAATTCTCTTGTCACTTTCAAAATGTTCCAATGGAGATACTTAGATTTTGAAGGAACTGAAATCAAGGTAGTCATAAAGATCATTGAAATAGCTGATGGCATTAGATAATAGGTCACTAGTCTTTACATAAATAATAATTAAAAATCTTTATATAAGTTTTTAAGTTTTGACAGTTTACATCAAAAAAGCAACTCCGACTGAATACAGAGAAATTACACTTAATACAAACTGTATACGTTTTTGAGAAAAACTATGGTTTCTCCAAAAAAAAAAAAGCTTTGTCATTCGGAACTGAAGCACCTTTTTTCTGCTGCAAAAGGCTTTCCCTTAAAAAGAGTGCAGGGTTGGAGGGGAGAGCGAGAAAGAGAACAAAAAGAGTTTCCCCTCTCTAGGCCGCATGCCGAGTCTCGTCTACTAGACCACAGAAACAGATCAGTGCAGAATTAAGGCCGCTTTTAATTCCACGTTTGCAGCAAGCTTATCTCGTCGTGGTCCAAGTCCCGTGAAAGCCTGATTTCCGGGGAAAGGGGCGGGGGAGAGAGGTGTTGGTAGACACCTCCCCCCCCCCCAGCTCGGCCCTTCGGGACAGGCCATCCTGAGAGCCCAACAAGCACGAACAGAGCAGTGGCACAGGGCGGCGTTGTCCTACAGGGAAGCGGCGGGCAGGAGAGGACGGAAGAAAGAGCGCGGGCGCCCCTGCGGGCCTGCGACGCGAGACATGCCCGCCCACCGCTCTGAGCGGCGCGTCTCGGGGCTTCCTGCCTCCCTCACGCCCGACGCAGCAGCCCAGGCGGGGGCGGGCCCCTCCGCGCCGCCAGGACGGCCTCGCACAGCCGCCGAGAGGCTCCAAGATGGCTTCTTCCCGTCAGCCGACACCGCTCGCCGTTCCCCTCGGCCGAGGAGGGCCCGGCAGGCCGCCGCCGCCCCACCGTAACCCCCCCCCCGGCCGCCGCCATTTTACTCACCGACCGAGTCGCCGCCGCCGCCGCCACCACCGGGACCTCGACGCCGGGCCCGCTCCGCCCCCCTCCTTCTCCCGCTCGCGCGCGCAGTCCCGCAAGCCGCGCCTCTCGCGAGAACTCGGCCCCGCTCCCTCACCTCCTCAGCCAATCGCGTCGCGTCGCCCGATCATAGAGACGGGAAAGGTGGGGAGGAGCGGAGCCTAGGAACGCCGGGAAACACCATAGAGAGAAAGGATGGTCCCGTCCTTTATGGCCAAGGGGTCGTAGAGGTTAAGGCTGGGAGGCCTAGGACGGCTAGGCTTAGGTGCGCTTTTAGGGCGCGATGCTATGCAGAAAAATGTCCTACAGCGGACAATGTTGGGAGCTGTAGGGCTTTTTTCCGTCTAAACAGGCATAGGATGGTGCCCTTAATGATTTTTTTAAATTATTATTACTATTTATTATTACATTTCTTATTTATGATTGTATTTCGGCCCTGCCTTTTTTCTTCTTGCAAGGAACCCAAAGCAGCTTCTTTGGTCTTCCTCCTCCGCTCGATCTTATCCTCACAACAACCCTGCGGGGTAGAGTAGGCTGAGAGTCAGTGACTGGCCCAAAATCATGCAGGAAGTTTCATGGCTGAGTGGGGGATGGAACCTGGATCTCCCAAGACAATGGAACCAATGACCTAGGGAGGTGGGGGGCTGTCCCACACTGGAGGCATTCAAGATGAAGCTGGACAGCCATCTGTCAGGGATGCTTTGACTTGGATTCCTGTGTTGAGCAAGGGGTTGGACTTGATGGTCTTATAGGCCCCTTCCAACCCTACTATTCTAAGTCCCAGTCCAATGCTCTGGGCATCTCTACACCAGCCTAAAATCCTGCATTTAAAATGGAGCTTTCTGCTTCCATTTTAAATGCAGGATCACAACTGACTCCCTTTACACATGTTTCCTTTCCCTCCTACCCCTCCCCCCTCCTTCTCCCCATATCTGAGTCTTCCGCTGTCTTTCATTGATCTTGCTCCTCTTCTTGCCAATTTAACTCTTTTCACAGAGGAAACTGAAGCAGAACACAACAGGGTAATTTGATAGCTCATTATCTGCGATCTATTTAAAAATGGAACAAAGGGCATTTAGTGCAGGAGATGCCCTGGAGGGTCACAGCGTCATGTAAACAGCCCACTTCCGTGAAGGAGCAATCTCAATCACAGGATAAAAGCTCAGTGTGAAGGAGCTCTCTAACCACTACATCGCACTTCTGCGTAAACATTTATTGATATTCAATATGTATATCCTACCCCCATAATAAAAAGTCCTCAGGGAGACTTACAGAATAAAATGCACAGAATTGTTCATTTAGAAGTTGAAGGAAGGAGATAGGCCTACATCTAGGCTCTCTTCACACCTGAGTTTTTTTAGCAGGATCATTCTTCTTTAATCATTGGTTTTCAAAGGAGCTTTAGGTGATGCCACTGGTCTCCTGCTATCTCACTACTTTCCTTCCCTCTTCTGGTGTTACCTGAGAACGGGGAATACACAGCATTTTCTGTGCTTGCAGTTGAAATTATAATTTCCCCCCTGTGTATTTCCCCTTTAGCGCTTTGTCCCAGTTTGTGTGGGCGTGTGCTAGAGGTAGGGATGTACGAAAGTCACTTTCCTTTTGGCGGATTATGTTTATGGGGGGGAGGCGTTCCGTCCCTCCCGCCGGAATCCTCGACGGCCGGCTGTGCTCTGCAGTGGCTCCGCGGAGCAGCCGGCCAGGCCCAGGCCAGGCCAGGCCAGAGCCGTCCGCAGCTGGATTTCCAGCCATGGAGGGCTCTGGGTAAAAAACAAAACAAAAAAACCCCGCGTACGCAAATGGCGGCGACTACGGCCGCCGCCATTTGCGTTCCTTATTTTTCGCCGTCTTAGTCTATGTAAATATTTATGTAGACTATTACGGCGAAAACAAGGGGAAACGCAAATAGCGTAGCGGGCGCTATTTGCGTCCCTTTTTGATTCGCCGTTTTAGCCTACGTATTTTTGTAGGCTAAAACGGCGAATCAAAAAGGGACGCAAATAGCGCCCGCTACGCTATTTGTGTTTCCCTTTGTTTTCGCCGTAATAGTCTACATAAATATTTACGTAGACTAAGATGGCGAAAAATAAGGAACGCAAATGGCGGCGGCCGTAGCCGCCGCCATTTGCGTACGCGTTTTTTTTTTTTACCCAGCCATGATAGGCTACGTAAATCTTTACATAGCCTATCACGTCCCTGTAAAAAACCTCCAGACTGCAAATGGCGGTGGCAGCAGCTGGTCGGAAGACCAGCCACCGCCGCCACCCGGAACATCCGCCCCAGGTAAGTCTTGTCCCGGGGGGGATCCACGGGGGGCGGGGGGGTGGCAGGCCCGCCACAGATTTCGGGGGCCGAATGCCCTGGCATTCGGCCTCACCGAGATCCATGGCAGAATTCTTTGACATCCCTAGCTAGAGGGTGTTGCTGGGTAATGTTGAGTAACAGTGTCATGACAACAAATTTTTGGAGGGAGGGGGCAGGTCACTGACAGCTTCTGGTGACTGTTTCTGCCTCTCTCTCATCCCATTACAAGCTCCAAGATCACCTTGAACACAGCAATGCTTACATCTGAGTAAACTCATCAGCTGTAAGGCTTTTCTTTCCTGGGAGTAAGTGCCATTGAAATCAGTGGGGCTTGCTTCTGAGTAGGCATGCATAGGAGCACATTGTATGTCTACTTACAATTACCTTAGCAGTCGTAAGGTCTCCCATCCCCTTCCATGCATTTACTTGGAACCTCCCCCTCCCATTGACTTCACTGACAGTTTCTTCTCCCTTTTGCTCACCAGACTGATGGGCTTTTTTCCTCCCAGAGTGGATGGGGGAGTCTCCCTTCTCAGCCATGCAGGACAAGGCTTAACAGTTAGGATTTCAATGGGTATTAAAAGTGCCTTTTCTCCTCCCCTGAATAAATTCGTCATGCAGAGCTTGGAATGGTCATTTTTAATAGTTTCCTTTTGGGGTGTAGAGTTGTTTTAGATAAGGCAGTAATGCTGAGGTGGTTTTCCATAGTACTCCCTCCCACCTAGCCAGCCACTATCTCTTCTCCTAGCCCACCTTGCAGTGTTGTTGGGAAGCCAGCATAAAGGGGAAGAGCAACAACAGCATGGGGGGTGGGGGGAAGCAAGCCTAGTCTAATGAAGAAGGTGTCCCTCATGAAGCGGTCGCCAGGGGGTGGGGCTGCTAGGGATGGCTTGGTGCATTGACTGTATACAAGTCCATTTGTGGATTTCTTACTTCTGTAGTTGGGAACCCAGAAATCAGCATACCCTTCAAACTCAGTAGTGCAAAAAGCATACTGCATTTAATTCCATCACACACTGACACATTTAGCTGAGGACTAGCAGCGCCAGCAGCCTTGGGGTAAGCCACCAAGAAGACTCTCTCTGCCTTGGAGGAAGGAGGGGACAAGCTCCCATAGCCTGCTATCCAGATCAGTGGAAGGGCTTGCGACTTCCCTCCCGCTGTGGAAGAGTGGAGGGATGGGGCAGAGCCATCAATCATGTTACAGGAACCAATGATCAGGGGAGGGGAGGGGGTATGGAGCCAGCAGCCCCCTTCTGTCCTGATTGTTCCGTGCAGCTTGGCCCAGCCATGAAAAGATATAATGTGGAGGGACACGCTATGAGAGATGCCTGTATACAGGGCCGGTGTAAATCCCAGAAAGGCTATGGAATCAAAAAGACTGGTTTGTAGTGGGATAAAATGCCAGATGTGAAGAGAGCTCTAGTACAGGAGGTGGAAAAGTGCCCCAAGGAACAAGCCATTTTCATAGGTCCACAGGTTTTTGACCATTGGTGCAGGATGCTATAGAGCAGAAGTGCAGAACCTCAGGCCTGCCCTCCGGAGCTCCCCAGAGGGCTACAGCCCTTCTCCTCCCCCTGCCTCAGATCGTGTGGTGGTTTCTTGGCTTTTGTGCAGTCCCCCCACCCTTCTCAAAGGTTGAAACACCTCTCCTAAGGTTTAGTTACTGGCAGCAAGTTCTGCCTTTGGCCCCACCCACCCCTGTAATGCAGCCCCCGAGACTTTCTCAAAAATAGAATCTGGCCCTTGTAAGTGCACTTAGGACTGCTGTCTTACACCGAAGAAGGCATAAGAGGAATGCAGTCTTGCAGCCTGATCCTATGCATTATTTGGAAGTAAGCCTAACTATGATCAGTGAAGCTTATGCCCATTGGGGGCAGACCATAGGTCAGTGGTAGGGCATGTGTCTTCAAGCAGAAGATCCCAGGTGCATATGTGTCTATATATATGTATCTGTGGCCCCCAAGCTACTATCACATACAGCCACTGGGGCCAAAAAGGTTGTACACCCCTGTGCTAGGCTTACTTATAGCCTGATCGCATGAACCGACCCGTACATTACGCTCAGCTTCCAAGGCCCTACTCCAAGGGAGGCGCAGAAGGTGCAACAAGGGAGAGGGCCTCCTTGGTGGTGGCCCCCCAGTTATGGAACAATCTCCGCGATGAGGACCGCCTGGTGCCAACATCGTTATCTTTTTGGTGCTGTTAGATAAAAAGTTCTTGCTTTCGGTTTAGAAGAAAAGGATGCCAGGCAGGCAGCAGTGGATCCAACACTATTTTATTGAACGTTTTGCAAAACGGGTGCAGAGCAGTCTGGACCCCGAGACACGTGTGCAAAAGCCTTTTATACCATATCACTTCTATTGTTCTTGCCAGCAACCAATGAAACAGTCAGCATCAGCTTACCAAGCCGTTAGTCATGAGCGCGTCAGTATGATTCCCTTTTTGCTCCGCCCACATTTTTCCCGCCACTCGGGCTCTTACGTAACTGAGGCGGCAACCGGTTATGGAGTCTCTTTTTCTAACAATTCCCTCCTTTAAGTCTTTACTCACGTCTTAAAGCATTTAAAACGGAGACTCTTTATTGATACAATAAAGCAAGAGCATCTGTTTTGACAGAGCAGTTTCAATTAATTGCTGGGATAAGCCTCTGACACAGGGGATAATGCAGCAACCAAATAATACCAAGACTCCGGCTGTTACTGCAAGCGAGATAAGGATCGAGGCCACTAGGTGTTTCCGTTTTCCAAACCATCTTTCCAGCCAGGCAGTCACGGGGTTGTTAATCCCTGAATTCTCGGCTAGCTCCTCGGATAAGGCGGTGGGGCCCCATAAGGCCCTCGTTACCGTACCATCTGGAGCAGTGTTGTTAGGGATGAAGGTGCAACATCGCCCACCTAGCATAACACATACCCCTCCTTTTTCTGCTAACACCATATCAAGAACATGCCGATTTTCCCAGGCCATCTGGCTAGTGGCATCTAGCTGCTCAGCCAATCCCTTTACAGCATCACGGGTGTAGTTTATAAACCTTTGTTGATTGTAATAAATGTAATTGATCCAATCTACATTCTTGTTAATTGTCACCACCAAAACAAGGTAGACTCAAATCCTGCAGCGATTTGATTCCTCCCTTTAAATTCATCTGGTACTCCCCGTGGCACCCCTATAGAGTCAATGTATATTTGATCATCAAAAGGGGTTACCAACCGCTTCCGTCGGGGTTGGTTAGTTCTCTCTACTGGATGATATGCAATTGAAAAGGGGACTGCCAATTGAACTAATCTACAAGCTCCGGACCAATTGGAGGGCAGCACTTCATATAACTCTAGACCCCCACATTACCACCAGAGATCAGCCCGTGGGATTGGAAGGGATTTATTCCTAAAGCGGGTGGAATTAACACATTTTATTTTGCTTGTCAGGTTCCCTAACTGCTCCCCCATCCCTGCAAGGTCCCGGTGTATGCATCCAGTATGATTTCTTTGTTGCAAAAAGACTATGGAGGGTCTAACGCGATTTTCTAATTTGAGAGGAGGGTATAACTTATTGAGAGTCTGGCACTCCTCTTCTCCCCACGCGTCAGGGTGTTGGAACAAGCGGATCATACAGGTGAGGAGGGAAGGAGTGTCCCATCCTAGAGGAAAAGGCATCACTTTCGCTACCGACCTTCCTGCGGCACAAACAAAACAGACTTATTTAAGGACTTGGCGGTATACTTTACACATTCTAACCACACATTATCAATTTCCTCTGTTATTGGGATTCCTAACCTGGCTTTCCAGGGACGCTTCTCTTCCTCGGGGATTTGCACCAGAGGTGGTTTGGGAGGCGCAAGTGTGGCACTTTGGGGTTTTACTTTAAAGCTGTCAAGCTTAAACCCTTGAGGTATCACCACCCATGTTAATATTTCTTTAACTAGCATTATTAACACCACCCACAATACTTGCTTCATATTACAAGTTTTTTGTAATTCAAACCTGAGCTTTTCCCAGATGTTGTGACTTGTATATTACAGGCGATTGTGGCTCCTGGATGGCTTCTTCGCCTGTGTCCCTGGCAGCTTCCGGGGGGGTGTCAGGGAGCAGAGGACCGTTGCCCGTGTTCTCCTGTTCTTTCTGGGTGACAGGAGGAAGCAGGGGTCGTCTAAATGGCTTCAACCGGCTGCAATGTGTCCATTTGCTAGAACCTACAAGTTTTACACATGAATGGCTGGTTGGTCCCACTAGGTAGAGTCCTTCCCACCCTTCCTTTAAAGCTTCTTTATTCCATTTTTTCAGCAATACTTCATCTCCCGGTTGGAAAAGATGGATGGGGGCATCTAGCGGCAATCTCTGGAATGGGACAGAGTAGGCTCGTAGCTGTGAAAGAACAGACTGTAGAGAAGTCAACTGGCCCCTTAACATTTGATCTCCCATTTCCCATTTGACCTCCTCCCTCCTTCCACAGTGTACCCGAGGCGGAAATCCAAACATTAGCTCCAAGGGGGACAGTTTTATGTCTTTTCTTGGCATTTTTCGAAGCTTTGTCAGGGCTACTGGCAGAGCCTCAACCCAAGTGAGTCTTGCCCCCTGCTGGAGCTTGGTTAGAGTCTCCTTGAGACTCCGATTGGTTCTTTCAACTTGCCCACTCGCCTGGGGTCTCCAGGGGCAGTGTAAGTGCCACTCTACCCGCAGGGCTCGTGCCAACCCTTGTGTAACAGCTGAGGTGAAATGTGAGCCCTGGTCAGATTCTATAACTTCAGGCAAGGAGAACCTGGGCACCACCTCCTGTAACAACTTAGCAACTACAGTTTTTGCTTGACAGTTTCTGCATGGGAACGCTTCTACCCAGCCCGTCATTTGACACACTATTACAAGCAAATACCTGTAACCCCTACACGGTGGCATTTCAGCAAAATCAATCTGTACCCTCTGGAAGGGATAGTACACCCATGGTCGCCCTCCTTTTGGTGGAGGGGGAGCCCTGGGGGAGTTAGTTTTCTGGCAGACCTCGCAGGTTGTGGCTAGTCAATGGGCGCATACAGTTAGGCCAGGAGAGACAAATAGCCTCTTGCAATAGGCAATCATGGCTGATGCCCCAGGGTGTCCAAGAGAATGATGCACTTGTTCCAGGATAGCTCCCTGTAGGGTCTGCGGGAGAAGCAGTCTTCCATCCGTCATCTGGATCCATCCATCATCGCAGGGACTCACTTTGTGTTCTTGTGCCATTTGCAACTCAGAGGGGGAGTATGTGGGGCGCTCTTCCCTTCTGGGTAAGACAAGGAATGTTCCTTGGATTCCTTCCCTGGCTGCTCTCTTTGCTGCCTCATCAGCTCTTTGATTTCC
This sequence comes from Heloderma suspectum, assembly GCF_057233095.1. Taxonomy (NCBI): domain Eukaryota; kingdom Metazoa; phylum Chordata; class Lepidosauria; order Squamata; family Helodermatidae; genus Heloderma; species Heloderma suspectum. Next base: position 304,044,521 of record NC_139461.1, on the reverse strand, counting down.
TTGCTTCCACTTTTCCTCCTTTTCCCTTCCATGGGCTCGGACGTGGATAACAGCCACTTGTAAGGGTAACTGGAGGGTATCTAGGAGGTCCACGATTAAGCCGCCGTTGGCAACTGGGGATCCATTTGCTGTAAGGAATCCCCTCTCCTTCCATAACTGTCCGGGAGCGTGCACAACGGCAAAAGCATTTTTACTGTCAGTGTAAATATTTACCCGTTTTCCTTTGCCTGCCTGCAAAACTCTTGTCAGGGCCACCAGTTCAGCGGATTGAGTGGAGAAATGAGGAGGCAGTCGTTCTTCATGGACACTCTCGCTTTGGGTGATGACAGCCGCCCCAGTGTAACGCTTCCCGTCTAGCATATAACTGGACCCGTCCACAAACAAATCTTCGGCCCCCTCTAATGGTTCATCTTCAAGATCTGGCCGACCCTTGGTGTCCAAGTCTAGTACTTCAAGACAATCATGATCTGGGAGCCCCGGCCCACGTGTGGCCTGTATTGCCGGTAACAGGGTGGCGATATTGAAGCTAGAGCAGGCTTTGAAAGTGAGGCTTTCGTTTGTTAGCAAGCCTATTTCATATTGGGAGTGCCGAGCCGGGTTGAGGAATTTGCTTCCTCCTCCTGACCCTAGGATTTGCGGCACCCCATGTGGCACCCAGACCTCGATGGTCCCTCCCATTGTCATTTTTTCAGCTTCAGTGCAAATTAAGGCTGTCGCCGCTACTGCTCTCAAGCAGCTCGGCCATCCTCGTGCTACAATATCAAGGACTTTGGAATAGTAGCCCACTGGCCTCCAGGAAGGGCCCGTCCGTTGGCAGAGTACTCCCGAGGCTACGCCCTTATTCTCATGCACGTAGAGTCTAAACGGTCGACTGGGATTTGGCATGGCGAGGGCCGGTGGTGACACAAGGGCAGCTTTAAGGCTGAGGAAAGACTTATTCATTTCTTTAGTCCATTTCCATTTGTCTAATTTATCCTTTTGCAGTGCCTCATATAATGGCCGTGCTATTTCCCCATAGTCGGCTATCCATAGCCTACAGAATCCAGTTAATCCCAGGTAGGCCCTTAGCTCATGGGGGGACATAGGGACAGGAGTGTCACGAATGACTTCAACTCTTTCTGACCCCAAGCTTCGGGTCCCCTTTGCTAAGTGGTAACCTAGGAATTTTACAGTTGGTCGAACTAGCTGCACCTTTTCCCTTGACACCTTATAGCCCCCTTCTGCTAGATGATTAAGGAGGGAAATTGTTCCATTAAGGCACATGTCCTTAGCCTTGGCTGAAATCAGGAGGTCGTCACAGTACTGGAGGAGATGCACCTCAGGGTGTTGATGGACCCAGGGCACGAGGTCCCTTTGAAGTTGCTGGCCAAAAACGACAGGTGAAAGATTAAGCCCCTGAGGGATCACTGTCCAAGTTAATTGAACCTTCGACTCACTCTCTGGGCTTTCCCACTCAAAGGCGAACAAAGGCCTCGAATCAGGGTGGAGTGGGATGCTAAAGAAAGCGTCTTTTAGGTCTATGACAGTGAACCACGCATGATCTTCTGGAATTCTTACGAGAAGGGTGTGTGGGTTAGGGACCACAGAGTGGGGGGCCTCGATTTGCTGGTTAATGAGGCGGAGGTCTTGCACAAGGCAAAACCCTTTGCCCCCTCTTTTGACACAGCGATAATGGGCGTGTTGTAAGGGGACATTGTTTCGATGAGTCGACCTTCCTCTCGGAGCTTCATTATTACTGGTTGTAGACCCAGCTTCCCTTGGCGGGAAAGAGGATATTGTTTCATATGAACTGGTTTCGCTCCTTCCTTGAGAGGAATTTTGTACGGTGTTGCCAATTCGGCATGAGAGGCCCCTCCAACCCCTGCCCAAACCAGCGGGTTGACTCTGTTTTCTATTAAGCACCAGTCTTCATTTGCCTCTGAGGTGGGTTCCTCTATGGCTTTAAAAAGGGCCATTTGATAGTTGCTGCTCTGTTGCTTGGGGAGTCATACTTCCATTCTTCCATCAGGGGTGAAAGTGATCTCAATTTGGAGCTTAGTCAATAAGTCCCTCCCTAACAGTGCCACCGGACAGGAGGAGGTACAGACAAATGTGTGTTCTAGGTGTGTTTCTCCAATTTTGGTAAACAAAGGGCGAGAAAGGGGCACTCTCGTTGCCCTTCCCTCGACCCCCATTATGGTGGTAGTTCCCCCACTTCCCGTTGGTGGCTTGTTAAGGGGGAGTATGGACAAGGCAGCCCCTGTGTCTACAAGGGCATCATAGGAGCGGCCCCCAACTTTAATTTTGACCATGGGTCCCATCTTGCCTCGGAGACAGCCAAGAGGGGCCGGGCCCCGGTCTGTCCTAATCTCTTTCTTGTTCATACAACACTCTTTGTTCTTCCCCCCTGCTTCCTTTCTCTTTCTGTTTTAGGGCTTCACAGTCCTGCTTCCAGTGTCCAATCTTTTTACAAAAAGCGCACTGATCCTTTCCTAAGGGAGGCCCTTTTCTGTTCCCTTTTCTGTTCCCTTTTCCACCCTTCTTAGTCCCTCCCTGCTCTGGCTTGAGAACGGCAGCAAGTAGTTTTGCCTGCCTCTTATCTTTTTCTTTTTCTTCTTCTTCCTCTCGTCTTTCATAGACCTTCTGGGCTACCTCAACCAGGACTCCCAAATCAGCCACCACTCCTCCTTCAACTTTTTGTAACTTCTTTCTAATATCTTGGCAGCTATTTCCTACAAACTGCGTTGTGAGAATTCGTAGGTTATTTGGGTCATTCAGGTCGATGCCAGTATATTTAGCAAAGGCTTCTCTCAGCCTTTGGAGGAAGACGGTGGGGGGTTCGTTTTTGTCTTGTTTTAATGTCAAGACTTTTTGCAGATTGGGGGCCCTTCGAGCGGCCTGTTTCATTCCCGCTAAGACAAGCCGAAAGTATTCGGCATGTAATTGCCTTTGCGCTGCTGTGGCCACTCCCCAGTCAGGCCTCCCAATGGGCAAAACCTCTGCCACCCGCTCTTCAGTCACCTGGGGGTTCTCCTCTCTAAATCTAGTTCGCGCCCCCGCAAGAATAGTCGGTTTCTGACTAAGGAAACAAGTGTTCAACAACATCTGTGTGTCGTCCCAGGTAGGATTGTGTGTAAGCCTCACATTTTCCATTAAGGACAACAGTGGACCAGGGTCCTCCTCAAAGGGAGGATTGAACTGTTTCCAATTGTACAAATCAGATGTCATAAAGGGGACGTAAACAAACATTGTCCCCTGAGGGTGTTGGGCGGTAGGATCGGGGACCTCTCTAATAGGGAAGGTCAATTTTACTAATGGTTGAGGGTCCTTTCGTAAATTATAATTAGGCCCTCCTTTGGTTTCCCCCTCTTTATCAGGCGCCTTTTCCTGGGTTCGAGGCCCCCAAGCACCCTTCATCTCTTTAAAATCTTTCTCGAGGGCGTCCAAACGATCTTGGAGAGTGTCCTCAAACTCAGTCATAGACCCAATCTCGGGAATTTTTAATGGTTGGAACTCTTGGGCAGGCTCCCTTGGGGGAAATGGAGGTTGGGGCGGGCGTGGTCCCCTCCCGACAGCCGTCCCATAGGGAGGAGGAAGCAACAGATCCTCGGGGGCCGTAGCTACCACCCTAGGTGTTCCCTTCCTCATCAGTTTTTTCTCAGTCATCACAGGGAGGGCTAAGGACATGCATTTAACTACCCACGGGGCGGGCCTGCCGCTGAGGGGTACGCAAGTTGCCCATGGATCAATATAGGGGAACTGATCCCAACTTCCCCTCTGTGTTACTATTATATGCACAGCAGATACCAGGGTTGGGTCAAAAGACCCCTCGGGTGGCCATTTGGGTTCTAGTACTGGCCATTCCTGGGCACAAAGAAGGACAAGTCTATCCTTCGTCATCTTAGTTCCATAATCTTGCTTAAAATGTGACCAGTTGCGCAAACAACACTCCAAGGGCGTATGGGACTCTTCCGTGGGCCTGGATTGGGACCCACCCATGACGGTGGGGTTTCACTCTACAAATCTCGCGCTTTGCCCTCCTCTGACCCAGCCCATCGCCGGGACAAGGAAATGCAGATTGGGGCTCCTCACTCGCTTCGCCCGTAGGCGTCTCACACAATCACAAACGTACCACTATCCCGCGTGTATCCCCTAAAGTAAGCTGTTTCACTTACCCCAAGGCCTCCTCTGTCCCGCCCGCAGCCGCGTCCAGCTGCCTATTGATCCACTGCCGGTGCCAAAAAGGAGTGATCACGTCTCCCTCTGGCGTTGGTCCCCAAGCGCCTTCGCCGACGACGACGTGAGGAGAAGGCAGTGTAAAACAACCGCCTGTGGCCTTTCCTTCTCCGCGGCCCCTCGGCTCAGCGCGTAGGGGACGCGCCCCGAAGCAGGATCCGAGTCACGGCACCAAATTGTTAGATAAAAAGTTCTTGCTTTCGGTTTAGAAGAAAAGGATGCCAGGCAGGCAGCAGTGGATCCAACACTATTTTATTGAACGTTTTGCAAAACGGGTGCAGAGCAGTCTGGACCCCGAGACACGTGTGCAAAAGCCTTTTATACCATATCACTTCTATTGTTCTTGCCAGCAACCAATGAAACAGTCAGTACATCAGCTTACCAAGTCAATAGCCAATAAACAGTCAGCATCAGCTTACCAAGCCGTTAGTCATGAGCGCGTCAGTATGGTTCCCTTTTTGCTCCGCCCACATCTTTCCCGCCACTCGGGCTCTTACATAACTGAGGCGCCAACCGGTTATGGAGTCTCTTTTTCTAACAGTGCCAGCTTAAACCTGCCCTCTTCTCTCAAGCATTTGGCAGAATATAATGAGTTTTAATTAGGTTCTGGATCGTCTTTGGCTGATTGCTTAACAAATTGCTTTTAGATATATGTTGTCTGTGTGTGTCTTATCTGTCCATATGGTTTTTATGTAAATAGTTTTTTTGTACCTCGTATAATGTGTTTTAATGGTTTTTAATTTTTGTGAACCACTCAGAGCTTCAGCTATGGGGTAGAATAGAAATATAATAAACGAAATGAAATGAATGATACTACGTAATTTAGTGGGAAGTAACACCCACTGATTTCAACAGGAGTTATTCCCATGTAAATTAGTATAGTATTGCAACCCTAGGTGTCTTCTTACTTACAATCAAGCAGCCCTTCGAACTCAGTAGAAAAAGTAAACATGCAAAGGAGAGGGCTGCAAAGGGAAAAATCTTACAAAAGGGTCGCTATAGATTCCAGGTTTCTGAACAAAACTCTGCAGATCTTCCATATGCTGGTTTCCGGTGACAGCAGTACACAGGAACATTGGATCATCCTTCCTTCCCCCTTCCCCCAAAAAGGACAAATAAGCCAAAAAATTTTTTAATCCCCCTAGACTTTTGGAGCATTGTGTCAGCTCTTTTCCACTATTGGTGCTGATAATGGTGCTTGAATTAGGGTGCAATCCTATCACTTGCGCCCTCAATGATCGGAAGCCTACAAAAATGGAGGCTTCTGATCATCCAATGCAGGGTGGGAGGAACAGTGGAGGCAATGTCCCCCCCCACACACACACACACCCTGCATTCTTTGCTAGATAGGCCTTTTTGCCTGTCTAGCACAAGGGCGCTTCACAGGGGAGAAAAGAAGGCTGAAGGAGCCTCAGGTTAGCTTGTATCCTGGGCTCTACTGTCTTCTCCCCTCCCTGCCCACCGAAACACCCCCCTTTCCCCCCTCCAAGGTAGTTTTCCCAACCTTGGAGGGCAACCAGTGTGGTTCTTTTCACACTGGCTGTGAGGTGTGTGTGGGGGGGTCGGATCTCAGGGGGAATCCCCAGTATTCTATAGCCCCTCAGACAAGGGCCATAGGATTGCTCCCTCCGTGATTTCTTATTTCTTCGCAATCATTTTATTCTCCTGATGGATTTATTTTATTGTGTGGAATAACTGAAAATAAAGACACTTTAAAAAAATTGTGTGGCATTTTTATTGTTGCAAGCTGCTATTAGGTTTTCAGTGAAAACTCAGGATAAAATGAAAACAAACAGATGTTGGTTTGGATATTTTTGGACTATTTTTTTTTTATTCTGGGGTGTGTTGTGAACAAGGAGAAGGTCCATGAAACCTAGACATCCTTTGAGCTGAAACATTGACTCACAAATGCCATGACATATTTTTCCTCCGCTTTGCTGGAAACAAGGGGAGACCAAGAAAAACTGAAGACAGGTCCTTGAGAAGGATATGCAGGGAATACCATGAGAAGGGCCTCAGTGCAATAAAGCATGGAAGTATGAAGGGTATGATAAAGCATGGATACTGCTTTCATCTGGGAGCCATGAAAGCTGCGAAGGCTAGTGATTCTTCCCAAAGGCAATGCAGCACCTGAAAAGTCCTCCCCCACCACCCCAATTAAAATAGGCATAAAAAGATTAAAGTTTATCTCTGAACTACCTTTGGGTGCTTCCAGATGAAGGGATCCTAGCACTACCAATTAGAAGACATTGTGCAGCTCTTCCATCTTTTTCCTTAACAGATTTTCTGTGTTAAGAGAAAAGACGGAAGCGGTGGGAAAACACAGGAGAGTTATGGATGGAAGATGATTTTGTGGATGAAGTAAGGCGGTGGTGCGATAAAAGCCTCGTCTGGAAGCACCCCAGGTCTGGTTATGGAATAATACAGATGCGAAGGGGCTTGCGTAACTGAGTGAAGCCATAAGCTATGCCGTGCAGGGCCACCCAAGACGGAAAGGTCATGGCGGGGGGTTCTGACAAAATGTGGTCCACTGGAGAAGGAAATGGCAACGCACCCCAGTATTCTTGCCAAGAAAACCCCATGGAACATATCACAAGGCTAAACAGGAAGGCCTCGTGTGCTATGGTCCAGGGGGTCACGAAGAGTCGGACACGACTTAACGACTGAACACACACACAATTAGAACTACTTAGCAAAGGAGCAAGCACAGTAGAGTCAAGAAATGATTTTTACAGTGGTTTTGGTTAAACACATTTAACTTTGATTTTTAAAACATATTTTACCTATGAACTTTTGAAAGTTAGTACTTAGTTTCTTAAGGGCACAATCCTCTGAACTCGGAGGCGACCATCTATCCAATGTGGGGCAGGAGCAGCGCAGAGGGGATCTTGTCCTCCACAATTCAGCTGCCCTGCATTTGTGGCTAGACAGCCAATTTTGGCTGTCTAGCCACGGGAAGTCAGAGTGGGGTGGGGGCGGAAGCCGGCGACGCCTAGGAAGCGTCAGAAAGGCACTTCCGCCCGCCCCGCCCCTCCCCCAGGAACATCCCATTTTCACTGTCCTGTGCTGTTCTTTCGAGCACGGGGCCAATCCGCGCTGCCTACAAGGCAGCGCGGGAGCGGGTGGAGGTCAGTTCCCGGGAGCTAGGGCTGGCACGGGCGCCCGATTCAGTCCAGGACTCCGGTGGACCTGCTCCTGCCCGCACCCCCGAGCCCTGCTCACGGAGCCCCTGCCCCTGCCTGTGCTCAGCGAATGGCCTGCACTCACCTTGGCAGCCTTGTCGAGCTTCACGGTTGTCATTTTCTGAGAAATAAAATAGCGATCACAAAAATGTGCAAATTGGGGTTATGATGAGGTTTTCTATTAGGGCAGTGATCTTCACTGTTTTTCAAGCAGGAGCCTTTCCTTCTCTGGGGGGCCTTTCCTGGGCTGTAGGAGGCCTCTCTCCTCCTCCCCCTCAATTAGTGATGCTGTGAGATCTCCTCTTCCCTATCCACCTCTATGTCATCCAAACAAGGCCTCGTCAGTCAGCCAGCCAGCAAGTCACCAGGCAGGCAAATCCCAACAGGTTCACTTGGTGTTGGTATCACTCTACTCTGTGCCGCCAAATCCTCCAGCACAAGTGCGTAGTTAACCTGTGGAATTCACCTCCACAAGACATAACGATGGCCACCAATTTGGATGGCTTTAAAAGGGTGTTAAACAAATTCCTGGAGGAGACGGCTATCAATGGCTACTAATCCTGATGGCCATATGCTACCTCCAGTATCAGAGGAATTATGCCTGTGCACAGCAGTTGCTGGGAAGCATGGGTGGGAGGGTGCTGTTGCACTCGTGTCTCGCTTGTGGGTTTCCTGTGGGCAGCTGGTTGGCCACTGTGTGAACAGAAGGCTGGACTAGATGGACCCGTGGTCTGATCCAACATGGCTCTTCTTATGTTCTGGAGTGTACATTGTGCTCTCGCTCTCTCGCTTTCCTCTGCACATTCAATTTCGCCTCCACCACCAATGCCTGTGCAATGCACCATTGCAGTGAGCCAGTCATGCCGCTCTTTGCCCCTGGGGCTCCCCTACCCACACAGCTAATTGGTGATGGCGCCTACATTCTCCTCTCCCTCGCCCCAGCCACCTTACAGCTGATGAGCAGCAGGTCTCCTGACTTCCCACTCCATGCTATTTGGGCTGATGGGAGGGCCACAAGTTGCCCAGCTCTGCTGGAATGTGAGCAGTACAATGAGGAAACCTAGCAAGAAACTCTTCAGAGAAGCAATGCAATGTAGTGTTTAGGCTGTGTTCGAGTTGGATCCAGCTCACATCCCTGCTCAGCCATGAAGCTCACTGGGTAACCTTGGGCAAGTCGCTAATCTCTCAGCCTAACCAACCTCACAGGGTTGTAGTGTGTGAGGGTAAATTGTGTGTTTGCGTTCATTTATATCACTGTGACATCCTTGAAGGGAGGCAAGATATATATACTTTCTCCAACTTGCAATTAAATTAATCATACTGCTCCATCTTACTGCTCCTTGTATTGCTCTGACTGTAATTGGAATGGTTTTAATACTGTATTTAAAATATGATTGTAATATTTATATGTAAACCACTTAGGGATGTTATTATATTTAACGGTATATAAATACCACAGATTAATTAATTAAATAAATGAAATCTAGACTAGCAACAGAGTAATTTCAAAATATATTTAGAGCTAAACGTTTCAGTCTATCCATTGTTAGTCTATCTATTTTTCTTATACATTTTAACTTAAGACTTACTGCATCCATAATGGATCCAGAGCCTCCTTGCTCCTTTGCTGTTGTGCCATTTTACACCCCTCTCTCTCTTTCTCTCATATAATAAATACACTCCCCCCATGAATCGAAAAACATGGCAGAAGCATAGAAGTCAGGATTATCTACCCAACGCCACCGTACGGGAAGTGTGCAATGAATGAACATGTACAGATCCCCACACACAGGCTGGGGGGGGGGGGTTAAATAGCTTAACCATTTCTCTGGCCATAACAGCCCCTAAACCTCACTCCTAACTCTGGTTGTTTATACTTTCAAGCTGTGAATCAGAACTTGAAATAACAGTTAACCAAGGGTCACTATACCTTAAAAAAAAGATATTGGAGAGCTGGAAAAAGGGCAGAAAAGGGCAACTAAAATGATCAAGGGGGCGGAACAACTCCCCATTGAGGGAAGGTTACAACAGCCAGGATTGTTTAGCTTGGAAAAAAGGAGGGTAAGGGGAGACAGAGGTGTACAAAATTATGCATCACGTGGAAAATGTGGATAGGGAGACACTTTTCTCCCTCTCTCAAAACACTAGAACCTCGGGCCATCCCATAAAGCTGATTGGTATTCAGGACAGACAGAAGGAAGGGCTTCTTCACACAGCACATTGTTAAACTATGGAATTCACTACCTCAAGATGGCCATCAGTTTGGATGGCTTTAAAAAGGGGTTAGATAAATACCTGGAGGAGACGACTGTCAATGGCTACTAGTCCTGATGGCTATGTGCTACCTCCACTACCAGAGGCAGTGAGCCTATGTACACCAGTTGCTGGGGAACATGGGCAGAAGGGTGCAGTTACACTCATGTCCTGCTTTGGGGTTTCCCATCTACAGCTGGTTGGCCACTGTGTGAACAGAATGCTGGACTAGATGGACCCTTGGTCTGATCCAGCAGGGCTCTTCTTATGTTCTTAAGAGGGCTCTTTGCACGCCTCTCTTTCATATCTTAATAAGTAATCAGTAATAGCTGCAGGGTTGTTTCTGATGGGTTGAGTTCAGAGGTCCATAGGAAATACAGTGTCCTTTGTGAATGACACAAAACAGTTCTGGCAGGCATCATCTCATCACTGCAGGATAGCACAGGGAATATTGCCCTCCTGCATCCTGCCCTCTGCTTTGCCCAGTCTTTCAGGGCCCAAGGATGGAAACCTGCCTAGACCCTGCTTTCTGGGCAATGGGGTATTTCAGGGATTCCTGTTTGTTTTTTTGTTTAATACTTTTTATTCTATTTTTATCTTTATAAATGAAATAAACGGTACCAACAACCTAATCAGTATCTAGAGTTTCCCAACAATACAGTATTCTTAGGAGGGCACAGCAATAATGAAAAAGAGGGGAAAAAATGAAAAAAGAAAACAGAAGGAGAAGGAAGAAGAAAGCAAGAAAGAAAATTAAAAAATATAAAGAAGTTACTTAAAAGGATTAAATTTAAACTCCATTACACACAAACTTCAAATACCATTCTACTTAAAAGTTATACCTATAACATTGCCAATATTACAATTCAGTACAGCATAGATAATCAACATTACATTTCAATATCATATCATCAGTCTTAAAACAAGGAAGCAGGCCTACAATTCATTTCCAATAACCATATATTGCCCTTCAGTTAACATATAATAGTAGAACTTAACAATTCAACCAGTCTAAAATATTACTAACCAGTCTCATAATAATGATAGTAATAATAAAAAAGGAAGGAAATTATAAAGGATAAATAATAACAAGTCACTAATAAATTTTATATTGTTGTAAAATAAAGCTTAAAATCAACCTTACAACAATCACTAATGTACTTTGTACTAGATATATAAATGAGTGTGCACATTTCTATACACCCTCAAACCGTAAATTTAAGCACAGTATTTCATATCCATTTAAAGAGAAGGATTTAAAAGAAAAGGGGGAAAAACAAGAGAAAAAAGATGACTATATACGAGCAATTATCTCTGGCCTAGCCTGGATCTTACAGACTAAACATAGCCAGTTGACAAAACATGTTTATCAATTCCAGTTCATGGGGCTAGAACAGAAGTCTTGCGTGTTTTTCCGATTAGCCATGCCTCCGGCATTTCGTGATTTAGAAACTTCTTCATCTGACCTTCAGAAAAAAATGCAAAATGTAGCAGGATATTTTAAATGATATTATAAGTTCATTTGTTTTGCCAGGTTTTTCACCTTGGTAAATTGCCTTCTTTTATCAGCTATTTCTTTGGTGTAATCTGGAATAACATGACTTTTTCTTGTTTTGATCCCCAAACAAGACTTCCGCCCCCTCTTGCCAGACGCAGGATATAATTTTTTGTGGCAATTCTTGCAAATTGGACTATACTCGTATAACCAGTCCCTTTGGCATTTGGCACCTGGAATGCCTGCTCAATGTCAAGTCAATAATCAGATGACACAGGGAGTATCTCATGCAGAAGCTAAAGGCCCTTGTCTGTCAAGGGATCAGGAGGGGGTGTCTTACAGTCACGCCTTCCCTTTTAAGCCGATGCAAAGGTGAAGAGCCTTTCCTAGGAACATCTCGTCTTCGTTGCCTGAAGCCTTCTCTGTTTGGATCCATCATTGTCTGGGCTTTCGAAGGCACACTGCACACACTCTGGAATTCTGGATTGTTAAGGACTTGCCATGAAAAGTAGTCTGAGGCTTTTCATAGACTTGAACTCTCGTTTGTTGTGGAAGGTGTGTCTATGTTTGGAGTCACCTCAGTGTACGGCAGGCTTGGATTACACCTACCAGTCTTTCTTTCTATGAACAGGTGTCCCTTTTGAATTTAAACTCTGGCTTAATAAAAGCTGCTTGAAATCTTGGCTGCCGAATGAACCTTCTGAATGTGACCTTAAGGTATTGTATTCTCATAGTGCACCTTCCATTCTCACTCACTCATTAAGAGCAGAAGCCTATACCTGTCTACTCAGACATAAGTGCCACTGTGTTCAATGGGACTTACTCCAGGAAAGTGGGTACAAGATTGCACTATAAGTGTCCTGAATGATCTCAACCTCTGTTTTGTAATGGGGGAAATAGTAGTACAGGTCTACTTTATTGAGGTTTTTCCAGGTGTAACCAAGATAATGTATGTGAGGTTCTTTGAATATTTGAAAAACGGGAAGAAGTATTAGCAATAAGATGTACATTTTTATTATCAAAGGCGGGAAACCCCAGCTACCCTTTACAGGCCCTTCAGGAAGGGCAGGAATGGACTGGAAACTTATATGCCTTTGTTTGTTTACAAATGTACATGTTGCAGGCATTATTGGGATGCAGAAGGAAGCCCACATGGCAGCCTCAAGCAGAATCCCAGAATCCTTAGCAACACTAGCAAGCAAACCTTTGCACCCCCTCCCCAACCCTATCCCACCATCAATTATCCAAGTGCATAAAATGCTCTGCTGCTTGCTCATTAATTAGCATCCACTGTTAATTACAAAACTGCACCAAAGATAATATGGAGAGGGGGCATTATAAGAAATTACCATAAGAACAGTGTTCTTATGTGTTTTGTAAAACTGTTACTGAAGATACTGTATATTATGTTACCCAATGTCCTCTTTATAAGGATCCACATGAAAAAATATTTATCTTAGGCTTAGGAATAATGTTGTTACATTTAATGAATATGTATGTTTTTTCTGTTTGGTTTGTTTGTATAATGAACATTATGTTACCTTGCATGTTTCCTTATTTGAGGGAAATTGAGAGGTATGGTTGTTGCTAAGCTCTGAACATTTCTTCTGTTTTTGTTATGGCTTTTAGCTAAACAAGACCATTATTACTACTAAAATTATAGGAGACTCTGACTAGTAGGGTTGCTTCCAGGATGTGCTTTTTCCTAGAATAACATTCCGCAGTTTGTTTCTTTAAAAACACACACACTGATATAATACTTTAAAGAATAAATAAATAAATTTGTTGTTGTTTATTCGGTCAGTCGCTTCCGACTCTTCGTGACTTCATGGACCAGCCCACACCAGAGCTTCCTGTCAGCCGTCGCCACCCCCAGCTCCCCCAAATTTGAGTCCGTCACCTCCAGAATATCATCCATCCATCTTGCCCTTGGTCAGCCCCTCTTCCTTTTGCCTTCCACTTTCCCTAGCATCAGCATCTTCTCCAGGGTATCCTGTCTTCTCATGATGTGGCCAAGGACTTCAGTTTTGCCTTTAATATCATTCCCTCAAGTGAGCAGTCTGGCTTTATTTCCTGGAGTATGGACTGGTTTGATCTTCTTGCCGTCCAAGGTACTCTCAGAATTTTCCTCCAGCACCACAGTTCAAAAGCATCTATCTTCATTCGCTCAGCCTTCCTTACGGTCCAGCTCTCGCAGCCATAGGTTACTACGGGGAATACCATTGCTTTAACTATGCAGACCTTTGTTGTCAGTGGGATGTCTCTGCTCTTCACTATTTTATCAAGATTTGTCATTGCTGTCCTCCCAAGAAGTCAACGTCTTCTGATTTCCTGGCTGCAGTCAGCGTCTGCAGTAATCTTTGTGCCTAGAAAGACAAAGTCTGTCACTGCCTCCACATTTTCTCCCTCTATTTGTTGTTGTTGTTGTTGTTCAGTCGTTCAGTCGTGTCCGACTCTTCGTGACCCCATGGACCATAGCACGCCAGGCCTTCCTGTCCTGCGCTCTCTCCCGGAGCGTGCTCAAGTTCATATTCATTGCATCCGTGATGCTATCTAGCCATCTCATCCTCTGCCGTCCCCTTATCAATCAAGCTGGTTGCCATAATCTTGATTTTTTTGAGGTTTAACTGCAACCCGGCTTTTGCACTTTCTTCTTTCACCTCAGCTCCTCCTCGCTTTCAGCCATCAGTGTGGTATCATCTGCATATCTGAGATTGTTAATGTTTCTTCCAGCGATTTTAACTCCAGCCTTGGCTTCATCAAGTACAACCCTGCCGTACTCCTTTCCCAATCTTAAACCAGTCCGTTGTTCAGTGGTCTGTTCTTACCATTGCTAGTTGGTTGTTATACAGATTCCTCAGGATGCAGACAAGATGACTTGGTATCCCCATACCACCAAGAACTTGGCACAGTTTGTTATGATCCACACAGTCAAAGGCTTTAGAATAGTCAATAAAACAGAAATAGATGCTTTTCTGAAACTCCCTGGCTTTCTCCATTATCCAGCGGATATTGGCAATTTGGTCTCTAGTTCCTCTGCCTTTTCTAAACCCAGCTTGTACATCTGGCAATTCTCGTTCCATGAATTGCTGGAGTCTACCTTGCAAGATCTTGAGCATTACCTTACTGGCATGTGAAATAAGTGCCACTGTTCGATAGTTTGAACATTCTTTGGTGCTTCCCTTTTTTGGTATGGGGATATAGGTTGATTTTTTCCAATCTGTTGGCCGTTCTTGTGTTTTCCAAATTTGCTGGCATATGGCATGCATCACCTTGACAGCATCATCTTGCAAGATTTTAAACAGTTCAGCTGGGATACCGTCATCTCCTGCTGCCTTGTTATTAGCAATGCTTCTTAAGGCCCATTCAACCTCACTCTTCAGGATGTCTGGCTCTAGCTCACTGACCACACCGTCAAATCTATCCCTGATATTATTATCCTTCCTATACAGACCTTCCGTATATTCTTGCCATCTTTTCTTGATCTCTTCTGCTTCTGTTAGGGCCTTGCCATCTTTGTTTTTGATCATACCCATTTTTGCCTGGAATTTACCTCCAATGTTGCTAATTTTCTGGAAGAGGTCTCTTGTCCTTCCTATTCTATTCTCTTCCAGGGCTCTTATAGGGTTTGCAACAAAGAGAACAAAGAGCTTAATGGCTCAGAGGCTGGACCCCAAAAGGTTAAAACAAAGGAAACAATAATGTGGTTCTGGCTACTGAATGGAAAGCTCAGGGGGGTTCCTTGCCTCTTGAATAATGTTCTATTCAGTTGGCTATACAGCCTAGCACAGCACAATCTCCAAAACAAAAGATGTAGTTAAAGGTACTCAGGTAGTGCTTGGCTGACCTGGCTCTGGCTGGGAGGTGGGGATGCCTCAGGACTGGACCATTTTTCCCACCAAGCCTTTTGACTGGCCAATTCAAAGGTACCACCAACCTGGGTTAGTTGGCTGGGTGCTGGTGTAGCAGTCAGGCAGGTGTTTGTGTGTTTTCCCTGGATACAGGGAACAACCTTGTTTTATATAACCATAGAATCATAGAATAGTAGGGTTGGAAGGGGCCTATAAGACCATTGCGTCCAACCCCTTGCTCAATGCAGGAATCCAAGTCAAAGCATCTCTGACAAGTGGCTGTCCAGCCTTGTCTTGAATGCCTCCAGTGCGGGAGAGTCCACCACCTCCCTAGTGACTTGGTTCTATTGTTGTATTGCGCTAACAGTCAGGAAGTTTTTCCTGATGTTCAGCCGGAATCTGGCTTACTGTAACTTGAGCCCATCATTCTGTGTCCTGCACTCTGGGATGATCGAGAAGAGATCCTGGCCTTCCTCTCTGTGACAACCTTTCAGGTACTTGAAAAGCGCTATCATGTCTCCCCTCAGTCTTCTCTTCTCAAGGCTAAACATGCCCAGTTCTTGCTGTCTCTCTTCATAGGGCTTTGTCCCCTGATCATCTTGGTTGCCCTCCTCTGAACCCTCTCCAGCTTGTCTGCATCCTTCTTAAAGTGTGGTGCCCAGAACTGGACACAGTACTCCAGATGAGGCCTAACCAGTACTGAGTAGAGGGGAACTAGTGCTTCCCGAGATTTGGAAGCTATGCTTCTATTAATGCAGCCCAAAACAGCATTTGCCTTTTTTGCAGCCATATTACATTGTTGCCTCATATTCAGTTTGTGATCGACAACAATTCCAAGATCCTTCTCGCTGGTAGTGTTGTTGAGCCACGTATCCCCCATCTTGGAACTGTGCATTTGGTTTCTTCTTCCTAGGTGCAGAACTTGGCATTTATCCCTATTAAATTTCATTCTGTTGTTTTCTGCCCAATGCTCCAGTCTATCCAGATCACTTTGAATTTTGTTTCTGTCTTCCAAGCTATTAGCTATCCTGCCCAATTTTGTGTCATCTGCAAATTTGATCAGCATTCCCTGCACCTCCTCCTCCAAGTCATTAATAAAAAAGCAAGGAAGCACATACATTGTATGGCTCCTTTGCATCTGCAGTGGTTATAAAGCCTTAGCAGCATTCCTGGCAGCTCCTGGAACAAAATGGATTCTTGAGCCAAGATGTCAGGACAAGGCCAGTTAAATACACAGCACAGGATACACTTGACATGCCAAGGACCAGTGCATCTGGAGCACAGCCCAATGAGGACTGAGCGTGCTCACTGGATACAGAATGCTGAGTGTCGAGGCGGGGACAATGAAACGAAAAACTGAGGGAGAGGAAATTGAATGGAGTATCCTGGAAGAAGGCATGGCTGGCTGACTGGAACACTTCACGCTGCAACATTTTGTTGCAGTTACTTGTGGAGATAATGCCGCCTGACCTTACATATTGATGTCAGAATGACAGCTAGTTAATGCTTGTGAAGCACTGTGACCACTAGTAGCATACATGTGTGTATATAAATATAATACTGATTTTTCTCCAGAATAACATCAGTGGACGAGGGCTACTTATTTATTTTATTTCATTTATTATTACATTTATATCCCACCTATTTCCTTCCAAGGAGTCCAAGGTGGCTCGCATGTTCCTCCTCCTCTTCATTTTTTCCCCTCCCAACAGCCCTGTGAAGTAGGGTATTTATTTTATTGCATTTTTATACTGCCCAATAGCCAAAGCCCTCTGGGCGGTTCACAACAATTAAAACCATAAAATACAAGACAATAAAATATAGATAATATACAGTACAAAAGTTTACATGTTTAAAACTACAATATAACAATAACCAAACAGAACCTTGCAGCAGTGCAAAAATTTAAAATACAATTTTAGGCTGAATCAATGACTAGCCCAAGGTCACTCCATGGCTGAGGGGGGACCTGAACCCAATTCTACCCAAGTCCGAGTCCAACACTCTAACTACTACACCACACTGGTTATGAGCCTTGTTACAGCCTCTCATCTTTTTGAAATAGGCCTCATGATTTGTGGCTGCACCTTTAAGCTAGTTTAAGTATGGTCTTTGGCTCTGTTGCCAGGCCAGTGCAGTTTTGACTTTGGAATATAGGAAACTGCCCTACACCAGATAATACTTTTGGTCCATGCAGCTCAGTCTTGCCCACCCAGCACTGGCTGGCAGCAGCGCACCAGGATTTGAAGCAGGTGCTTTGCCCAGCCCTACATGGAGATACTAGGGGTGGAACATGGGCACCTTTTTTATGCAACACATGTGCTCTGCTGAAGCACAGCCCTCCCCCAAAGATAAGGACAATCCATTCATATCCTCTGACTGACATCTTAAGAACATTAAGAAGAGCTATGCTGGAGCTATGCTCTTCTTACCTGGCCATGCTTTCTTTTCTTACTCTTTCACTTGCCCGACAGTTTGACTGTAGTTGCTAGGAAGAATGATCTCTTACCTTGAAATGCCCCAAGCTGCACTGATTATGCATATTGTGCATCATTTGACTTTGTCAACTGTATTAACAAAGCCAGTGTTACAAGTTGGTGCCAGTAGCTTCAAATCTGTAACATAGGGATCCATGTTTCCCCCTTCTTTCTGGGCTCTGGGAAAGAGTGCGTGTCTTCCATATGCAATATTCTGTTTTGGAGTACAGTAGGCCTCAAAGTCACCGCTTGCTCGTTTAGGGTGCAATCCTATGCACGTTTAGACAGAAAAAAGTCCTGCAGCTCCCAGCATGCCCCAGCCAGCCATGGCCCATGGCTGGCTGGGGCATGCTGGGAGCTGCAAGACTTTTTTCTGTCTAAACGTGCATAGGATTGCACCCTTAGAGAGGGAAGACAAGCAAGCAGCCACAGCAAGGCAGTCAGGGCCAGCGCAGCCAGGAGCTCCTTTGCATTGTCAGTGGCTCCTTTCCTGAGGCGTGAGCCTAACCAAATGCCTGACAATGCTGGGGTTTCATTTGAACCAATTTCCTACCAATTGGGGGTTAAACGTTAAAATTCTTTAAAGCATGGGTTTAAAGCAACTCGTGGCCCTCCAGATGTTTTGGCTTACAACTCCCATCAGCCCTAGCCAGCATAGTTCAGGATGATGGGAGCTGTGGTCCAAAACAAAGCCACAAGTTGCTTTCAACCCATGCTTTCAACTCTATTTCTTATAGGTCTTTCCTCCCTCCCTGTCCCAACACCTTTAGGTTGTATGAGGAGAATTTAGCTTGTATGAGGAGAAGCTCATACAAGCTGGGGTTCAAAGAGGCAGAGGAACTAGAGATCAAATCGCCAACATTTGCTGGATCATGGAGAAAGCAAGAGAATTCCAGAAAAAAGTCTATTTCTGCTTCATTGACTACGCTAAAGCCTTTGATTGTGTGGATCACAACAAACTGTGGCAAATTCTGAAAGAGATGGGGGTACCAGACCACCTTACCTGTCTCCTGAGAAACCTGTACGAGGGTCAAGAAGCAACAGTAAGAACCAGACATGGAACAACCGATTGGTTCCAAATTGGGAAAGGAGTACGACAAGGCGGCATATTGTCGCCCTGCTTATTTAACTTATATGCAGAGTACATCATGAGAAACACTGGGTTGGATGAATCACAGATCAAAATTAAGATTGCCGGGAGAATGATAAACAACCTCACATACGCAGATGATACCACCCTAATGGCAGAGAGCGAAGAGGATCTAAAGTGCCTCTTGTTGAGGGTGAAAGAGGAGAGTGCAAAAGCTGGTTTGAAACTCAACATGAAAAAAACGAAGATCATGGCATCTGGCCCCATCACTTCCTGGCATATGGAAGGGGAAGAAATGGAAGCAGTGACAGATTTTATTTTCTTGGGCTCCAAGATTACTGCAGACGGTGACTGTAGCCATGAAATTAAAAGACGCTTGCTCCTGGGGAGGAAAGCTATGGCAAACCTATACAGCATAGTAAGTAGCAGAGACATCACCTTGCCGACAAAGGTCCGTCTAATCAAAGCTATGGTTTTCCCAGTAGCAACATATGGCTGGGAGAGCTGGACTATAAGGAAGGCTGAGTGCCAAAGAATCGATGCTTTCAACCTGTGGTGCTGGAGAAGACTCTTATGAGTCCCCTGGACTGCAAGGAGGTCAAATCAGTCCATCCTAAAGGAAATCAACCCTGAGTGCTCATTGGAAGGACAGATCCTGAAGCTGAAGCTCAAATATTTTGGCCACCTAATGCGAAGAGAAAACTCCCTGGAAAAGACCCTGATGCTGGGAAAGACTGAAGGCAAAAGGAGAAGGGGACGGCAGAGGATGAGATGGCTGGATAGCATCACCGATGCAGTGAATATGGACTTGAGCACGCTCTGGGAGAGAGCGGAGGACAGGAAGGCCTGGCGTGCTATGGTCCATGGGGTCACGAAGAGTCGGACACGACTGAACAACAACAGTGAGGAGAAGAGGACCGGTTTGGGGACACCCAGGTGTTTCCTTCTTCTCGCTCCGTCATGGGCCTGAGCAAAGCCACTTCCTCCTCCCGTCCAGAGGGGGCGGGCGAGCGCCTAATACTCAGCGGAGGCGAGGTATTGCGCGGGCAGAGGGTCTCTCTGGCAGAGGAATGCACAGATTCTCTTCCCTCTGCCAGTGTTCTCTTCCCGCTCCCGTCAAGGGGGGAGGCGGAGCCCTCCCCAGTGCCAGTGTGCAGCTGGGAGAGAGCGGCCGCCTCCCGCGCTGCTGCTGCTGCTCCTCCTCCTCCTCGGCCGTCTCGCGGTCTCTCGCCCGCGCGCAGCCTCCTCAGGCGGCCATTTTGGCGACGGGTTTTCCAGCCTCGGCGCGGGCGGAGCAACAGGTTCCCCGCCCAAGCGCTGTGGCGAGGAGCCGTGAGGAGGAGAGAAGGAGGAAATGGCGGCCGCCGCCGCCGCCGCCGCGCGTCTCGGCTGAGGCGGCGAGGACAAAAGAGGCGGCGACACCGAGGCGGGAGCCCGCCCCCTCCCCCCAAGCCCCCCTCTGCGACCCCTCTTTCCCTCCTCTTCGGTGAGTGAGGGGAGCCGGCGAGCCCAGCGCGTCGGGCCTGGCTGGGCAACGGACGAGGCAGCGCGAGCGGGGGGGGGGGAGGAAGGAGCGGCCTGGAGGCCTCGAGGCCTCTGGCTGCCGCGTTTCTCCTGGCTCCCCGACATCCTGCAGGACTCGAGGCTTGAAACAATCACGCGCAAACCTGCGGTGATACCATAATCAGATGGCGTCAAAACGCTTCGTGACGTCGCTTTGGCCGCCCGTGAAAGTGTCTAAATTTCTGGGGAGGGCGCCCAGAACACCTTGGGGGCTCTTTGTGTAAGGCGCGAGGGGAGCGGAGAAAGAGGAAGTTAACGACTCCATCGGCCTTCCGGGCGATCGTTGTAGGGTACGTTAAAGTAGAATTAGGCCCCGGCCAGACCCTGCTATTTGTGGATTCTCCTGCCTTCCCCTCCGCCCTCTGTGCCGTAGAATAGGAAAGTACCTTGATTTAAACGCGCCTTCTTTTTCTGTAGTAGCAATCTGACCACGCCTTGGAGTTACTGATTTCTTCGATTTAGGTATATGACGTGATTGGTTGCTTGCTTACCACGATATTTCACTTTTTCTCCACGGTGATAGCTGGTTTCCTTCCTGGAACTGCGCCTGAATTTGTGGCTTTACTTATATGTTCAACTTACCATGTTCTAGAAAAATTTTTTAGAAAAACGTCTAGCATCCTATACACGTCTACCCAGAAGTAAACCCTATTGACTTTAGTGGGGCTTTTTGTTGTTGTTCAGTCGTTAAGTATATACTAAAGGTTACAATGCTCTATATACGCTTACCTGGGAGTAAACCTCATCGAATTAAATGGGACTTCTGAGTAGACAAAGGATTGTACTGTAAGTAGTTTAAACTAGCTGTACCAGTGATTTTGCCATCTTGCCTGTTGTCTATTTTTTAAAAAACCCATAAGGCTTATTCTGTCATCAGCAGTGCCCCCCCCCCCCTTACCCCATACCATCTATGCTTGGCTTTGCTAGTCACCATTGAAGCCTGTTTGTTTTTCAGTGGCTGAACATGCTTCTGTGTCACCCCCCCCCCCAATATTTGGCAGTTAATTCTTGGAGATTGGTAGTTCATGGGAAACCCACAAATGGCTTCTGTGCTCAGTCTCATTATTCTGTACATGGTTGGTGAAGGTTACAACTCTTACTTTGTCCCCAGCTCCATTGAATATTTAAAAATGAAAGACATATGCTATTTCAATAATAGCATGGATAAGGTGGAATGTATTGTATGTATAAAATGTTTGAAAGGGAAAAACCTTCACAGAAAATTGAACATGTTTGTAATATTAAAATACTTGAATATACTTGTGCAGCTAGGTCCAAGCTGTAAAATAGTATATCCTTTGTTCTTTATGTTTACAAGTGTAGAAGACTTTCATAGCTTACATACACAAATCTGTAAAGTGCCATCAATGTACATGGTACTTTGCAGAATTTTATAAGCCCCCCATGTCCCGCCTCCAAAGAGGTATGATCTCTTTGATCTTTTTTTAATTATAAAATGTTTAAAATGTTTTGTGCATAACAAAATCCAGGTTCTTCCTGAGTGCAGCTCATGGATTTGTTATATATGGAAAATTTCATATCCTACCTTTCTGTCTTTAAAAATGACCCCCAAGGCTGCTAACAAATTTTGTTTTAAAAGAAAATAAATCAGAATACAAAAAGTTGTCAAATTACAGGATATATAAGTATCTCATTGTTTTACAGCCCTCCCCCACAGTATTATGGGAAATGTGGTGGAAGGGCAGCAGCAATTGGGTCATATGGGCCTCCTTTTCAGGGGGCCGTTCCACAATTGTGGTCCCATTCTATAAGTGGCAAAGAGCCCTCCTCGGGTTTCAGTTTTCTATATGAATTAATTCATTGCTTAAGATGGAAAAAGTTTCTCTGGTAAACCAACTCACTAGTACTAGTACTCCTTGTAAGTGAGAACAGAACTACTTAGAGTGTAATCCTGTGGCTGCTAGACAGCCATTGGTTTGGTTGGTTCCCAGAGAACTGCCTCCCCCCCCCCCATAGGCAGCACACATCATCCCCGCACTTGGAAGAGCGGCACATAGTGGGGGGAAAGGGGGCGTTCCCGGGGGTGGTGCCAGGCACTTCCTATATGTTGTCTGGCCTCCTCACCCCATGCTCCGATGTCCCGTGGGTAGACAGCCAAAATTGGCTGTCTAGCTGCGAATGCAGGGCGGCTGGAATGCAGATGAGACGATCCCTTCTGCGGTCCTCCCACCAATCATTGGAGGCGGGCTGACTGTCCCCATAGGATTGCTCCCTTAATTTGTGATACGATTTTCTTTTCTTTGTAAGGGAAATTAATAGTGTAGACATAACTGATGCACAGTCTTGGTTATATTTAACTTTTGTGTGTTTAGAACGTCATACAATAATCAATCATATTGCAAGTCATAGTTGTGTGGAACACATTTTTAAAGAATCACAATACATGACAGAGTGACCTGGTTCACATCTAATTCCTGGGTTAAACAACTTGGGAATTTGCGTAGTGTTGCAGGAGCGAGCGCAGTGCCTCCTGCCAGCTCGCCACTTCTGCTTTGAATCAGCTTTCTGAAACAACCCCGGAACCAACCATGGGTTATTTATTTATTAATCGCCCATCTGGCTGGTCACCCAGCCACTCTGGGCGATGTACAACATATAATAAAACAGTTTAAAACAATAAAATTCTACAATAAAAACATTTTCTAAAATACCCTAACGCACCCCAAATGCTTGCCTGAACAACCACGTTTTTAATGCACGGCAGAAGCTCATTAAAGAGGGGGCATGGCAAGGGAGTTCCACAGAGTGGGGGCCACCACAGAAAAGGCCTCTCCCTCGTCCCCACCAGTCTAACTGTCCTGGCTGATGGGACAGAGAGAAGGCCATCCAAGGTTGATCTCGTTAAGAGGCCTGTCTGGTGTTGCTGGAGGTGCTCCTTGAGATAGGCTGGGTCAGAACCATATAGGGTTTTAAAGGTCAAAACCAACACCTTGAATTTGGCCCGGAAAACAACTGGTAACCAGTGCAACTCCTTCAGCACTGGAGTGATGTGATCTTGCCGGCGGCTGCCTTTAATCAGGCGAGCCGCCGTGTTCTGTACCAGCTGCAGCTTCCGAACCGTCTTCAAGGGTAACCCCATGCAGAGCGCATTACAGTAGTCTGAATGAGAGGAGAACAGGGCATGTACTACCGATGGGAGCAGATGGTCGGGAAGGAAGGGGCGCAGCCGCCGTATCAGGTGGAGTTGATACAGCGCTGTCTGGCTCACAGCTGACACCTGAGCCTCCATGGACAGCTGGGAGTCCAAAATGACCCCCAGGCTGCGGATCTGGTCTTTCAAGGGTAGCCGTACCCAATTCAACACCAGGTCAACATCCCCCAGCCTCGGTCTTGTCAGGTTAAAACTGGGTTGTTTAACCCTAAACAACCCAGAGTGCCTGGTTCACATGTCACAACAACAACCAAAGAAGGGGCATTCCTGGATTGTTTCACAAAGCAGAAGCAAGGAGGTGGGAGTCAGCTTGCACTAATGTGCGTGCTCACAAACAATGCATGGTTTGTTAAGCATTAAGCATCGGTTTGATGATGTGAACAGGGCAATGAGATATTGGTAGTAGAATCAAGCACTCTTGTCCTTGCAGAATCAGATTATTGTGTAAAATGCATCAGAAGTGGAGGTATTGTTCTATACAAGGAATATAAGAATAGGTATAGCGTTTAGAGTATTAGAGAAAGCCTTGTGGCATCGTTAAGGTCTTTAGCTTTCGATGTTTTTAGGCAGTTTCATCAACATAGCACAGTGACAACTCCTTTGCTTCAGTTTGGAGAAGACAAAGGATTGTTGGCCTTAAGAACATCTAGGGAGCAGTCCTATGCTACCTAGGAGGATGCCTCAGACCTCCCCGTCTACAGGCAGAGAGGGAAGTTTGAGACCTCCCCAGTGCAGACACCAAATGTCATTGCTTGGTATTCTGCAGGTGATAGGGGCCAAAGCAGTACATTCTAGGGCTGTGTTAGGAGAGGCCATCCTAAGGCCCCTTGTCCTCCAACGCACCCCAAAACTGTGCCAGACCTGGTATAGTTCATTCTTTCTCATCCATTATGAGGAGAGGGGAAAGCTTTCTGTTTTATGTTAATTCTGTCAAACTGCCCTCCCCACACGTCCCCGCCTAGTTGCTGTGAACTGGCAGGTGATGCATCAGTTGCTCCACTGTGATTCTCTCTCCCCCATCCCTCCACTTAGGATTGCTTAGTCTGGGAGTAATCCTTTGAGCTCAGTGGGACCTACCTATGAGTAGATGTGCAGAGGGTTTTTCTGTTTTATGGTTTCAGTAATGTGGGGGCAATTCTGAATTACATCAATGTTTTGCTCCCTGAAAAGAGGACTGGGACTTTAAACAGGGATAGGTATGCTCTTTAAACTTCATTTATCGCCAGTGGTAGATTTTGAGTGTTGGAACTCTTTTTAAAGGTAGATTTTAGAAAACTATAATTTCTTTTCTTGATTACAGAAGCAATGTAACACCCTGGATATCATGCTGCTTTGTAAATTGTAGATAGTATAAGACTTGAGTAAGGCTGAAACAGTCTCATCTTCTTTCTTTTTAGAAGTATTTTGAATTGCTAGTTCTGTAAGTTAAAAAGATGGCATATATTGTCTCACCAATGCACTCTTATGGTTGCTAATTCAGTTACAACATCTCTTGTGTTTTAATTTTAGAATCGGCTTTATTTTCACAAGTGCAACATATATTTCCCTTGAATGACAGACTTTGTTGCATTTTGATGGTAGTTATTCTCACCAATACTGTTTTATTTCTAATGAGATAATAAGGTTTAAAAAATAGTACCTGACATTAGGAGACATTGACATATAGCATAGAGATCAATAGTGCAATCCTATTCATATTTACTCCATAGTAAATCCCATTTGTGTTACTTACTCCCTATAAGTGTATTTAGGATTGTAGCCTAGGTGATTAGGATAAAATGTGAGAAATGGAAGAACTGGCCATTTTCCAGGAGCAAGAACTCTTATGTGGGATATGTCTTGATTAATATTGCACACCATCCCTTGTGAATGTGTAGTGTCTTTATATTTTAACTTTTACAGCTGTAAATATCTGACTCTGCTGTCCTACTGATGTCTGTAGTCTACTGCACTTTGCTTTGTGGTAATGGCACAGAAAAGCGTTGAGTTTCTGGTTTCCCTGTCATAATTTTTTTTTATCAGGGTAGTAAAATCTGGATGTTATTATTTTAACATTGTCTCAGTATAGAAGATGCCAAGCCTTGAATTTGGAAAAGAGAACAAATTAAGTTCAAGTCATCTAATTCCCATTGATAGAACTCCTATTCTGAGAAGTCCATTACTTTGTTTGCATGTAATAGTGACATTTGGTGGCAAATCGTGGGATAATCAACCCATAAATTATGGGAATGCATGCCATATATGAGCCATTTCCAGTTTGCAGAGACAATCTATGAATGCTGCATTGATAAGTTGTTATCATGACATCTGAATGTGGGTACTTTGGGTTATATGTGGGTTAACAAACCCAAAGTTAACCCAAACTGAACAACCCAAGAGTGCCCAGGAACAGATGTCATGGTAACATCCTATCAGTGTGGCATTCCCACAATTCATGGACTGATTAACCCACAATTTGCCACCAAATGCCGCCATTACATGTGAACAGCTCCCATCTGTTGCTTGTGTAAAATCTCACTCGCCCTTGAGTTTTCCTTCTATAGCAGATGGTACATTTCTATGTGACAATCTTGCAGTCCCTGGTATCATACGATATCCTGCCATGGTGTGATATGTCAGCATGAAATCAGAATTGTATAACAACGCATGTTTTATTCAGTTTGAGACTTTACCACAGAAACAGTACCAAAGTGCTTCTGAAGATACTCTTTTGAGTCAATGAGGATCTAGCTAGCAGTACATACAAGAGATACACACTTTGTTTTGAATGTAGTTTGGCAGATTGCAAGATAACACTTCGCCCAAATTCTGTCGTCTTGTAATTGATCAAAGTGGGAAATATGCTTCTTTTAACTTCTATACAAGTGCTAGCACAGTTCTGATAGTACAAACCTGTACAGTAGTATTGTTACTTAAATTTATATATTGATATTCACTTCCTTTTGATTACCTTGGTTGCTGATTTCAGAGATAGGGTTTACACTGAGGCAGCCTTCCCCAACATGGTGCCTTCAAATATTTTGGGCATCGACTTGCATCAGCTAGCATGATCAATGGTCAGTAATGCTGGCTGGAGTTGTAGTCTGAAACATTTGGCAAACACTAGGTTGGGAAAGGCTGCACTAAGGCATTCCCAGAAAGATTGACTGACCTTCTGGAAATAGTTGCAGTTTAGCAGAAGTGAAGAGAAACACATCTTATATGTATAGATTGTTGAGCTACTTAAGTTGGCATTTTATGAACTGGCTTACTGGTATGTGTTGGAGATGCATGGAGCATAACTGGAATTAATCCCAGGCATTTCTAGGTTCATAGGAATAAGTCTTCATAAAAGACTACATTCTGAATAATTATATGTTGAAGTGTAGGGATTTTAAATATTCCAACTTTGGTTAGTGACATATTGCAGAATTGAAGATTTGAGTGTACTCATACATAAATTGTCACTTCATTCTTAAAATTCAAAAACCATGTCTTACAAAAAGCATGGTCCTTAAAGACTCCCCAACCTGGTGCCCTGCAGATGTTTTTTCCTGCTCACACAAGACATCTTTGGGTCCAAGGCGATATGTAATGAATCAGAATAGTAGGGTTGGAAGGGGCCTACAAGGCCAATGGGTGGAGAACCTGATGGGGGGTGGGGGGATTGTCTTTCCACCAACCCCTCCACAGGGTGGCTGACATTAGGGTCCGGGCCATGCCCCTTGAAGTCATCCAGTCCCTGACTGAAATGGTGTCTGGAGCTGCTCCATATGGCAGTTTGGTTGGGGCTCTAGCTTCTCTGCATGTGGGCGTTCCTGTCCCGAAAGCACTCTTCCAGCTGACATCTTAGTTGGGCTGGTTTTGCCTGCCCTGAACCTTCCACCACTGGAGAGGATGTGGGGCAGGCAAAGCAGTTTGCTCACCCTCCCAGTTTGGATGGCGAGCAGTGCACGAAGTGGAATCTCCGCTGTTAACTCTGATCAGTGTAGTATATGTATTTATATAAAATCTGTATCTATATAAACTGTTAAATAAACAGTTAAATAGTGATAATCAGTTGAACGTCTCTTATACTGGATTGTTTAGTGATGATCAAGTGGCATATAGATTTATCAAGTGGCATATAAGAATTGGAGAATACGACCTTCCAAGAAACACGTATCACCCAGAATGGGGCTGAGATGAATGTTCTTCAGAGTATGTGTGGTGAAAAAAAGCAGCTTGGGAGCTAGAATGTAACCAGCAGGAGAAACTGTTCTGCAGCTGGGTTGAAAGTAGCATCTGTAGCATGAACATCAAATTCAAATGGGTTGAAGGGCCAAATTCCCCACCCAGCAGATGTCATTGGGCTACACTGTAAAATTTGCAATGGTATGACCTGAGCATTTAAAAAAATACCCTTCACCATCCAATCCCAGTGTACCACCCTTCTATATATTGGCTGTCCCCAGTCTTTTCACTGACACCGCTGTTTCTGCTTAGATTGCCAGCTGCCCTGCCATGCTTGAATATTTTCTTGCAGGTCCAAAGTCCTCACAGCCAAAGCCACCTTCCCACATGCCACTGCTTGCTTTCCAGATTCTTTCATTTGCCAAAACATCTCTCCCCCACTCCCATACTGCCAGATTGTACAATACTATCATTCAGATGTCCTTCACTGGTCACAGTTCACCATAACCCATTCCACACCATTCTTTTTTTTCCAGAATATTTTTAGTTTGTCCCTCCACTCCATAAGCACACAAGGAGATGCACAGTAAAATAGAGATTAAAATACATAATACAAAAACCTAAAACATATTTTTAAGACTGGAGATTAATGATAAAAAACAGTGGCATTAACTGTTAAAAGCTTGGTGGAACAATATTAGCGTTCCCCAGACATATCAAGGACATGAAGAAGGAGGCTAGCCTAACCTCTCTGGAGAGGGAGTTCAGCAACTGTGGTGCTGCTACACAAAAGGCCTTGTTATGAGTGCCAACCAACTTCACCTCTCAAAGAGCTGGGACATGTAACAAGGCCTCAGATGATAAGCACAAATTTTGGACAGGTTCACATGGTAGGAGGCAGTCTTTTAAATAACCTGACCCCAAGCCATTTGGGCTTTTATATGTAAGAACCAGCATCTTGAATTGAGCTTGGAAACAAAGTAGAAACCAGTGCAGCTCTTTCAAAACCAGTGATATATGGTTGGTCAAACACACAGCAGACAAAAGTCTGATCACTGCATTTTGCACTAGCTGAATTTTCTGGACATTCTTCAAGGGCAGCCTCATGTAGAGTGTGTTACAGTAATTTAAATGTGAGGCGATTAAGGCATGGTTCACTGTGAACAGATCCACCTTCCCCAGGAAGGGACACAACTGGTGTACCAGCTGAAGCTCGGCTGTGGCACCATCTCCCTTTTCTGCAAATACAGGGAAATCGCAAATTCCATGTTTTTCTCTGCAGTGTACTCTCTTTTACTCCACATTCCTTGATAAACTGCTGCTAATTAAAGGGAATGGCAATGGTCCCAAGAAGCTGATGTTATGGCAAGATCTTCCATTGCTGAGTTCGTTCCTCCACCTTTCTAAAGACTAGTTTTCTAGGTCTTATGATGGTTTAATAATTTCTTTGGCATATGGTTTTAGGGCAAGGGTCTCAAACCTTTTAGGGCTGGTGGGCACATCTAGAATTTTGAGAGTGTGTCATAGGCACCATTGCAAAATGGCTGCCATTGGGGAGTGTGCCCATTCCTAAAATGGTGGCCATGCTGGGCACAGGCAGTCACAAAACATCCATTACACAGAAGGCAAACCCATGATGCTAAAAGACAAGTAACTTTCCCCAGAATTCAAGTACAAGGCAGAGGTGTGGTCTGAGTACAAACACACAAAACCACTCCGTTAAACCCACTATTTTCTGCTCCAGTTGTATACCCAGTTCACAGAAAGCAAACTTTTTCCTCCCTCCCTCCCTCTCATTGTGCCATGCAATTCACTCCCCTCTTTATCTCCCTCTTGCTCTGGCCCCCCCAGACAGCCTTTCTCATCCTAAATAGTCATGCATACAGCCCACACACACCTGTTATCCATCCATTTGCAAAAGCACACACCCCGTGTGCTCCTAAAGCAAACATACATGTCTGCATGTACATGTCCCTCTCTTCTATCCCCACCACAAGCTTAGGTAGCAGCTGCAAAGTCCTCCCACCCCAACCCATAAGAACATTTTTACTGGGTGGCCAGAGCGCACTGCAGAGTGAAGCTGTGCACCACCATCTTCATTTTGTGAGAATGCTTCGGGAGTAAAGGTGATGGGCTGGAGGCTATTGTTTGTTCCAGTGAGCCCAGCCATCATGTTAAAAGATACATATTAAACCTTTTTTTAAAAAAAAGTTTTGTAGGGGCAGGGGGCCTTGGGCACTAGAGGAAGTGTCTGTGGGCACCATGTTGGGGACCCCAGTGTTAGGGACTTGAAAGACATGCTGTTTAGATAATTTATACTTTTTTATGACTAGTACCATTTAGCTAGTTCTGTTTCCTTTATGATCGATATGTGTATTTGTAGATGTATAGATATTATAAAGTTACTATATGTTTCCATGGTGCACTCTTACCACAAGAAAACTTCTTTTGCTGGAACTTCTTTTGCTGTCTGAAGCAAAACACTTTAAAAAGACTTGCTGCACTATTCAGACACAAATTCCTACCTTCACTGATGTCACCGCACATACGGGTGTGTGAAGCACATCACTTCATTCGGTTGCATGGCAGGGCCAGCTCCACTTTTTAAAACAGTCCAATTGAGTAGAAAATGGCTGAGAACACACTAAAATATAGAATACAGATTATATTACTTAAAAAACAGAAAGCTCTTATCTCCCTGTGACATCTGGATCAGTACCTAGATGCAGTAATGGGCTGGATGAGGGCCGGTAAACTGAAACTGAATCTTGGGAAGACAGAATTCCCGTGGGTGAGAGATACCCGCGTCCAGGAGATAGGCTCGTCGCCTGTCCCAGACAGGGTTGTGCTCCCTCTGAAAGATCAGGTTGATAGTCTGGGGGTACTCCTAGATTCATCACTGTTGCTGGAGGCCTAAGTGGCCATGGCGGCTCAGAGTGCCTTCTACCAGCTTCGACTGGTTTGCCAGCTATGTCCTGTCTTGGATAGGGATAGCTTGGCCACAGTGGTACAGGTGCTAGTAACCTCAAGACTAGATTACTGCAATTTGCTCTGGTTGGGGCTGCCCTTAAGGCTTCTCCGGAAGCTGGAGTTAGTGCAGAAAGCAGCAACTTGGCTGTTATCAGGAGCTGCCCCTTTTCAGTATGCAACTTCTTTGCTGAAGGAACTGCACTGGCTGCTTATTCACTACCGGGCCAGGTTTAAGATTTTGGTACTAGTGTACAAAGCCCTAAACAACTTGGGACCAGGATACCTGAGAGAATGCCTTCTCCCTTACCAACCTGCCTGATCACTGAGGTCATCAAAGGGCATGCTCTTGGTGGTTCCACATGGACCTATGTGGAGTGGGGCTGCGGCTGCGTCCCCGTTTAGAATGTGACCTGTGCCAGTCATACGTGGAGCTGTAGCTGGACAAGTGGGAGTGCAAGCGGGTGCGCCACTTGTGTTGGGCCCTTTCTCTGCATATGCTCATGTGGGAATGATCTTTGGGCCTAGTCCCCTTTTGTGGGGAGGCCCTATGCCTGATTTTGCAAATGGCCTCCTCTAGGAGTTGCAGCATGGATCTTTCCCCCTCATGGAGCTGGGGTAGAGGTTGGCCCTGCTGGGTTGGCCCTACCTGCACATCCCCATCTGGCCATCTCACTGCAAGTTCCTATGCTTTAGCTACGGAACAAAACAATTCCAATTCAAGGCCCTCCCCTTTGGCCTAGCCACATCTCCGAGAGTGTTCACAAAGTGTCAGGGTGGACACTGAGCCCGTAGAATCCCAGAGTAGTTCTGATGCTGAGGAAGAGCAGTCGCTCCTTCGGGAGAGGAGTGCGCTCCTTTTTTCCCCGGACCAACAGCTGACGGAGCTTCCTCCCACCCACATTCCTAGTTTAGAAAGCAGTCTAGGGAGTGACTCAGCACAGATAGCAGACTGGGGGGGATGCGCGGCGCAGACGCAGAGAGCGGTGCCAAATGGTTCACCCTCAAAGAACGGTTGCGCCCAGAGGATCCAAGGGTAAAGGGGAGGGATTCTCCCTAGTCCTTATATTCAGGGGTCTGCCAGTAATTGCCTTTCAAACGGGGACCAACTGTTCCAACTTAGGGCATAGGGATGCTGCTGCTCAGATCTAGTTGCTACCTGTAGAGTTGTTAAGTTGTAAAAGAAGAATAAAGCTTTGAAAATAATCCCTTTGTCTGCGTCTGGACTTGGCTAACTGAATTAGACTGAGAGAGCCCTCCAAGGAGCCCTTGACACAAAGGTCCTCGTGGCCCCAGTGGCCCACCTGAGGTTGAAGGGAATCCAATTGCACCCCTATCTGGATGACATCCTGATCTGCTCTCCATCATGAGAGCAGTGCATCCAGGACACCAACAAGACTCTTTCAACCCTACAGTCTCAGGTTTGTCATCAATGAGAAGAGCTCCCTGTCACCCTCACAGTCCCTGCTCCATCAGGAGGTGACTTTGGACACAACCAAAGACACTATGACTCTCACCAGACAGGCAGGCCGCAGTAAGCAGGCTGGCAGCCCGGATTCAGACTAAGAAGAAGCTCCATCTCAGGGAACTGGCAAAACTGCTGGGCATGATGGTTTCATGCCAAGAGACTGTCCAGCGGGGAAGATTCCACATAAGGTCTCTACAGTCGTTCCTCCTGGCCTTCCAGAGGAAATAGAGCACAAACACAACCCAGTGGTGACACTCCCAGTGGAAGTCCCTCACTCCCTGTCCTGGTGTTCACACCCGCCCAACCTGATGGAGGGTGTTCCCATCCAGACTCTGACGTTCACCATGCTAACCACAAACACTTCCCTCATGGGATGGGGTGCTGTCTGCAAGGACCAACACATCCAGGGCCTGTGGACCAAGGAGGAATCTCACCTCGGCATCAATTTCTTGAAACTGAGGGCCATCCATCTGGCATTGAGACACCTAGCCCCACAGCTAGTGTCAC
This sequence comes from Heloderma suspectum, assembly GCF_057233095.1. Taxonomy (NCBI): domain Eukaryota; kingdom Metazoa; phylum Chordata; class Lepidosauria; order Squamata; family Helodermatidae; genus Heloderma; species Heloderma suspectum. The sequence continues at coordinate 304,012,129 of NC_139461.1, read as the reverse complement.
AAGATGTCCTAACACAGGTAGCGTGTTAGCGAAGGCGTACGTGAACAAACAAGGAGGAACCCGGTCCGAATCACTTCAGAGGGAGGCCATGATACTATTCAGGTGGGCGCAGCAGCCCCTCTGCTCTATGAAGGCGGAGCACCTAAAAGGTGTGTTGAACGTCCAGGCTGACTTGCTCAGCTGGACGTCCCTAGATCCAGGGGAATGGTCTTTTCACCCAGACTCATTCAAATGGCTAACGAGCCAATTGGGCCTGCCCTGCTTTTACCTCTTCGCCTCTCAGCAAAATGCCGAGCTCCCCAGGCTTGCCACCTGCTACCTCACGCGAGGCACCAAGTTACAGATGCCCTGGCCAGCAGATGGCCTGGGGGACTTCTTTACTCCTTGCCCCCCTTGCCTCTCATCCCAAAGGTGATCCAAAAGTTGAGGGACCATCGGGTGGAGCTAATCTGGATAGTGCCCTATTGGCCAAGGAGGCTGTGGTATGCCAACATTATAAACCTGTCTATAGACAAACCACTGATCCTCCCAGCCCAGCATGACCTGTTGACACAGGGGCCAATCAGATTCCTGAAACTGACCACCTGGAGATTCAGTGGGAACTGCCAGGGGTCTGGGGCTACTTGTTAAAAGGTTATCTCCACCCTCATGGCCTCTAGGAGGTCCTCCACTAACAGGTCATATGGGCGCACCTGAGGGCCTTCCTCAAATGGACTCAGGCAGCAGGGAGGGGCCACTAATATAGGCAACGTCCTGGAGTTCCTCCAGGAGGGCCTGTCAGCAGGACTCAAAACAAACACTTGAAAAGGCAGGTTTCTGCCTTGGGGTCCATCGTAGGAGAGTTAGACAGGTGGCCCTTGGGGATTCCCTGCCACGTTAAGAGATTCCTAAGGGCAGCCTCACTGATCAGGCCTCCCCCATTGTGAAGGTGCCCCACATGGAGCCTCAATGCTGTCCTCAAAGCACTAAGCAAAGCTCCATTTGAACCCCTTGGGGCAGCCACCCTTAAGGTGCTGACCCTCAAAATGATTTTCCTAGCCATCATGTTGGTCAAAAACGGAGCCCTTTTGGCAGAGCTGGGAGCTCATTTGGCAGAAAAGGAGCTTTGTGTTTTTCACAGAGACAAAGTGGTCCTGCACCCAGACCCTACCTTCATCCCCAAGATCAACTCAGACTTCCACAGAGCCCAGGAGCTAGTAATCCCATCCTTCTGCCCTCAACCTTCCAACCCCCAGGAGAGGGAGTGGCACTCTCTGGATGCTAGATGGGCACTCAAGTTCTACCTAGATAGGACCAGGCCCCACAGCCAATATAGCGTCCTATTCATGTCCCTTAGACCATCCTCCATGGGCAAGAAGGTGTCAGTAGCCTCTTTGGCACGTTGGCTACACAAGTGCATCGCGCTAGCATACGCATCCAGCAACCTAACAGTCCCAGAGGGAATAGTGTCCACTCAGTGAGAGGGATGGCCACATCAGCAGCCTTCTGGGGGGAGAGTTCTGCTAGAAGAGATCTGCAAGGCAGCCATATAGTCATCTATACATACATTAACAAGCCACTGCAAGATCAACCTATTTGCCTCTGTGGAGGGCGCCTTTGGCAGGCAGGTCCTCCAGAGAGGGTCTTACAGTCCTAACGGGGCTGGCCTGTGGGTTTGTTGGCACACCCGGGAATGAACTGCTTTTTTACATCTCTGCTGGCTGGCCTCCTGCGCTTAGTGGGAGAAATGGGAATTCTTTACTCACCAGTGAATTTCTGTTCTCATTGCGTGAAGGAGGCCCGCCCAGGCTGGCCTCCTTCTAGGTGACTCATAGGCTAGATAGGCGTCACCATTGTTGCTTCCTCAGCCTGATGGACAGTCAGGGTACCCAGTCGAGGGTCGTTGGGATTGGTGGCTTCCGAGGAGATACGACGACTTGGAAGACTCAACTGGCAGACTTGGGGGAGGCCCTGCCTCCTCTAGAAGATTATACTGGAGACTGCCTCTCCCCATACTGGCTGGCCTCCTTCACTTGATGAGAACAGAAATTCACCAGTGAGTAAAGCATTTCCCTTTCCACATGGACCCATGACCTGACTGGAGTCCACCTGGAAAAGAGCCTTCAGTGTGGTGGCTCCCTTCCTGTGGAATGCCCTGCCTCTGGAGGACAGGCAGGTGCCAACACTTGGTTGATTTCGGCACCTCCTAAGAACAGCTTTTTTCCAGGAAGCCTTCCTTAGTTAACCAGCCTTGGTTTTATTGGCACTCTGTTTTTAAAAATAATTTTAACATAATGTTTCCTTCTTGTTATATTTTGCTTATTTTATCTGTTGTTCACCTCTCCTGAATCTGTTTAGATGTGGAGTGATATACAAATGTTGTAAATAAATAATAAATAAATATTCAGGCATTTATATGGGAAATCTTGGTCTGGAGGTGGGGCTACAGAGCATGCATGGTGGCTACATATCACAGTTACGGTGTCTTCCATACAAGTCAGTGGTGCAGAATGGTGCTTGGTGGCTGTATCAAAAGACTCTGTGGCTGTATTTGAAAAGCATTCATTTAATGACATTTTTGTAGGAAATAAGTATAATTATCTTCTAGAATATAAAGACTTATCAGGAAGTTTCCTAAACAAGTGCCATCACCTTAGTCGGTTTAAGTGACAACTAAATATAGTCATAGTGAATATCATAGACCATAAAAATTGTGTTCTTAAATGTCTCCTATTACAGGTAACAAACTAACCTTGCTGTACCACTGAAAGGAGTCATGTACACTTTTATCTCGGAATATAAAACTTCACACTGAAAAAAATTCAAAGTAGTGTGTTATGGCGACCCAATGTCTTCATTTCTATTGAAATGTTCATACTTCCTGATGATGAAACCAGTTTGGTCTTTTGCTATTACCAGGATATTTGTGTCAGCTCTGAATAATTGCATGTATACATAACCAAAATCAGCAGATGAACTGGGGTAGGATAGATACAAAGTAATGTATAAGGCACGTTCCTTAAATGCCTTTCTATCAGCACGTTGTCAGGATGGCTGATGTACATGTATTTTGGGCAGCTAGTAAAAATTAGTTCAGTCTAATCAAGAGGATGGGATAATTCCATCTGGAAATTGTCACTAATATATTCTGCTTACGATGAAAAGTACTGGTGCAGCTTACCTTTGCAAAGAAGCAAGAAATGATGTAGGCCAGGTGCATACACCACAGGAATGAATAGCTCATAAATTCAACTAAGGGCACAATCCTATGCAGATAGGCAGCCACCTCCAAAGTCGGAGGCGACTGCCTATCCACTGCAGAGCAGGAGAAGCACGGAGGGGATTGTTCCCTCCGTGCTTCTGCCCTGCATGGCTAGATAGCTGATTTCGGCTGTCTAGCCGTGGGAGGGCGGAGCGGGGGAGGAAGCTACCGGACGACACAGAGGATGTGTTGTACCGGCATTTATGCCCCCCTCACCCTGGAACGCCCCCCAGAATGCCCCGTTTTGGTCGCTCTGTGCTCCTCTTGTGAGCGCGGAGCACAGGGCTGTTCCATGCTGCCTGCAAGGCAGCATGAAAGGGGGGAAAGGTCGGTTCTCCAGGTACCGACCTTGGAGCACAGGCCCCAAGGCCGGTTCCCAGGAAACCAGATACCTTGTGGCCGTCTAGCTGCTGACTAGCGGCCATAGGATTGTTCCCTCCAGTGTATGAAAACATATGAAAGAAATAGCTGAATTGGTATTTTAACTGAGAGAAAAGAGATTTTTTCATACAAGCTGCACGTTTGGATATAAGTTGCAAAGGCTACAAGATATATGGACAGAACTGAAATAAAAAGGACAATTCACCACAAAGAGGAAGTTAAATAAAGCTGAGGAAATGTGAGGCTTTTAGGCAGTAGTGGTTTTGATATATGAAGGGGCAATAACTTACTTTGCCTGTGTGAACCCGGCTTATTTATATTATTAGTATTATTATATCCATATCCCGCCTTTTCCCCTTCATGGATCACTGCCTTGTTGTGGCGAAGGGGCTTGCGTAACTCAGTGAAGCCATAAGCTATGCTGTGCAGGGCCACCCAAGATGGACAGGTCATGGCAGAGAGTTCTGACAAAATGTGGTCCACTGGAGAAGGAAATGGCAACCCACTCCAGTATTCTTGCCAAAAAAAACCCCATGGAACGTATCACAAGGCTAAAAGATATGACGCCAGAAGATGAGCCCCTCAGGTCGGAAGGTGTCCAATATACTACTGGGGAAGAGCAGAGGGAATTTCCAAGTAGCGCCAGAAAGAGTGAAGCGGCTGGGCCAAAGCCGAAAGGACACTCAGCTGTGGATGTGTCTGGCGGTGAAAAGAAAATCCGATGCTGTAAAGAACAATATTGTTTAGGACCCTGGAATGTCAGATCAATGAATCAAGGTAAGCTGGAGGTGGTCAAACATGAGATGGCAAGATTAAACATCGACATCTTGGGAATCAGCGAACTCAAATGGACAGGCATGGGCGAATTTAATTCAGGTGACCATCATATCTACTACTGTGAGCAAGAATCCCTTAGAAGAAATGGAATAGCACTCCTAGTCAACAAAAGGGTGGGAAAAGCAGTACTGGGGTACAATCTTAAAAACGATAAAATGATCTCAGTACGAATCCAAGGCAAACCATTCATCATCACAGTAATTCAAGTCTATGCCCCAACCACTGATGCCGAAGAAGCTGAGGTTGATTGGTTCTATGAAGACCTACAACACCTTCTAGAACTAATACCAAAAAAGATGTCCTCTTCATCATAGGGGATTGGAATGCTAAAGTAGGAAGTCAAGAAATCACCGGGATAACAGGCAAGCATGGCCTTGGTGTACAAAATGAAGCAGGACAAAGGCTAATAGAGTTTTGCCAAGAGAACACGCTGATCATAGCAAACACTCTTTTCCAACAGCACAAGAGGCGACTCTACACATGGACATCACCAGATGGTCAATATCGAAATCAGATTGATTATGTCCTTTGCAGCCAAAGATGGAGAAGCTCTATACAGTCAGTCAAAACAAGACCTGGAGCTGACTGTGGCTCAGATCATGAGCTTCTTGTTGCAGAATTTCGGCTTAAACCATTCCGGCATGACCTAAATCATATCCCTTATGAATATACAGTGGAGGTGAGGAATAGATTTCAGGGATTAGACCTGATAGACAGAGTGCCTGAGGAACTATGGACGGAGGTCCGTAACATTGTTCAGGAGGCAGCAACGAAATCCATCCCAAAGAAAAAGAAATGCAAGAAAGCCAAGTGGCTGTCTGATGAAGCTTTACAACTAGCTGAGGAAAGAAGGGAAGCGAAAAGCAAGGGAGAAAGGGGAAGATATATCCAACTGAATGCAGAGTTCCAGAGAACAGCAAGGAGAGACAAGAAGGCCTACTTAAATGAACAATGCAAAGAAATCAAGGAAAACAATAGAATGGGAAAGACTAGAGATATCTTCAAGAAAATCGGAGATCTCAAGGGAATGTTTTGTGCAAAGACAGGCATGATAAAGGACAAAGAAGGCAGGGACCTAACAGAAGCAGATGAGATTAAGAAGAGGTGGAAAGAATACACAGAAGAACTATACAGGAAAGATCTGAATGTCCCTGATAGCCATGATAGTGCGCTCACTGAACTTGAGCCGGACATCCTCGAGAGTGAAGTCAAGTGGGCCTTAGGAAGCATTAGTAACAGCAAAGCTAGCGGAGATGACAGTATTCCAGCGGAGCTATTTAAAATCCTAAAAGATGATGCTGTTAAAGTGCTGCATTCAATATGCCCACAGTTTTGGAACACTCAACAGTGGCCACAAGACTGGAAAAGGCCAGTTTATATTCCAATTCCAAAGAAGGGCAATGCCAAAGAGTGTTCAAACTACCGTACAGTTGCGCTCATTTCACATGCCAGCAAGGTTATGCTCAAAATCCTACAAGCTAGGTTTCAGCAGTATGTGAACCGAGAACTACCGGAAGTACAAGCTAGGTTTCGAAGAGGCAGAGGAACTAGAGATCAAATTGCCAACTTTCGCTGGATCATGGAGAAAGCAAGAGAATTCCAGAAAAATGTCTATTTCTGCTTCATTGACTACGCTAAAGCCTTTGATTGTGTGGATCACAACAAACTGTGGCAAATTCTTAAAGAGATGGGAGTACCAGACCACCTTACCTGTTTCCTGAGAAACGTGTACGAGGGTCAAGAAGCAACAGTAAGAACCGGACATGGAACAACCGATTGGTTCAAAATTGGGAAAGGAGTACGACAAGGCTGTATATTGTCGCCCTGCTTATTTAATTTATATGCAGAGTACATCATGAGAAACGCCGGGTTGGGTGAATCAGAGGTCGGAATGAAGATTGCCGGGAGAATTATCAACAACCTCAGATACGCAGATGATACCACCCTAATAGCAGAGAGCGAAGAGGATCTCAAGAGCCTCTAGTTGAGGGTGAAAGAGGAGAGTGCAAAAGCTGGTTTGAAACTCAACATTAAAAAAACTAAGATCATGGCATGTGGCCCCATTACTTCCTGGCATATAGAAGGGGAAGAAATGGAAGCAGTGACAGATTTTATTTTCTTGGGCTCCAAGATCACTGCAGACAGTGACTGTAGCCATGAAATTAAAAGACGCTTGCTCCTTGGGAGGAAAGCTATGGCAAACCTAGACAGCATAGTAAGAAGCAGAGACATCACCTTGCCGACAAAGGTCCGTCTGATCAAAGCTGTGGTTTTCCCAGTAGTAACGTATGGCTGTGAGAGCTGGGCTCTAAGGAAGGCTGAGTGCCGAAGAATTGCTGCTTTCGAATTGTGGTGCTGGAGAAGACTCTTACGAGTCCCCTGGACTGCAAGGAGGTCAAATCAGTCCATCCTAAAGGAAATCAACCCTGAGTGCTCATTGGAAGGACAGATCCTGAAGCTGAAGCTCCAATATTTTGGCCACCTAATGTGAGGAGAAAATTCTCTGGAAAAGACCCTGATGCTGGGAAAGACTGAAGGCAAAAGGAGAAGGGGACGGCAGAGGATGAGATGGCTAGATAGCATCTCTGATGCAATTAATATGGACTTGAGCACGCTCCAGGAGGGAGCGCAGGACAGGAAGGCCTGGCGTGCTATGGTCCATGGGGTTACGAAGAATCGGACACGACTGAACAACAACAATCCCACCTTTTTCCCAATACTGGGACTATAGCCTTAAATGACAACAACACACCTCTGTACTTGTATTCTTTGAAATGCATGTAGTCTCTGTGACATGCTGTGCTCAAATTGCATTATTTGATGTATCCTTCATCATGGCAAGGAGTTGTATGGGATAGTCTTATTGTCTCTTCCTCCTCTGACTCTGTAAACTGTTGGGCTTCAGTTAAGGAATTGCATGTATCATAATTGGGTAGACCCTATCTAAGATGTTGGAGAGCAGAGTTTGTTGTGGTTTTCTACAAGTCAGGTTTAACAGTGCTGACCTGGCTGGATTAGTGGTGCGACTCTGTATAAGGTAGATCAGTATAGCTCAATGTTCCTTGGGGGCAGTTTGGAAATGGAAATCTAGGCTAAACGTGCTGAATTGTTTACTTTTGTAGTTGTACAGAGCCAGTTGAAATGCCGCCAAACTTCTTTCTGAAATAGTTTATATTTATTATGAACTATGGATGTTTCAGAGATGGGTGTGACATTTTTTGTTTCTTCTGTGCTATACTTTGCATCCCTGACCAAAAGGCATTTTACACTGCTATGCACAGTCTTGGTTGCTAGCATCCTTTGTTATTCTCCAGTATGCCTCCTCCTTTTGTAATTAATTTGCTCTGGAAGCATTTATTTTTCTCTGGGAGCTCTTAGGAGAAAGCATACTCTGCTAGAGCAAGCAAGGAGTTGTTGAGAAAAAGTGTGTGTAAGCCAGGGGTGGGCAACTTCTAGGCATCATGGGGCAGATTATCTCCCCCCAGAACACACTGGGGGCTACACCCCTATCCACCGCTGAATTTGTTGCAGAAATTGTTGTAGCAGCAAAAAAGCGGTGATTTTGCTTGAAGACAAGGCGTGCAGGGAATGTGTGCCTTCTTTGGAAGCAAGATCATGCTCACAGGAGGTTTTAGGGAGCATGATTCTGCTTGAAAACAAAGCATGTGCTCTATGCATGCCTTTTTTTCAAGCAAAATTACCATTCCTTTGCCTTCGGGGTGGCATGTTGGTCAGGGGCATTGAAGGCCACAAAAAAGGTCATGGTGACCATGTGTTGCCCAGCCCTGGTGTAAGTAAATGGTGGTGGTAGAAGCAGGGACCATAGGTAGTAAATCCATCATGGCTGGGAGCACTGGGCACAGCAAAGAGATAGCTGTCAAAAGCAATGGCTGCTTATTTTGCTCACCAGTGGGAAATGACCCATCTCCCATCTGGAGGCCAGTACAGACAGAGATAGTTCAATAATATGATACCTCATTAAGAGGCAAATGTGTGAACTGAGCTTTATATTCTGCAGCTTTTGTAAAGTCTTTACAGGTTTTTTTCCCCCCTCGGGGCAATTTTTATCTGAGATTTTTTGGTACTCTTTCCTTTAAGTACCACAGTCATGACATCCCATCCCTTGCTTTTTGTATCGCCAAGCCTGATTAAGAGTTTTGGAGAACTTGAAAGCTTGTTTGCTGTTTTGTGACATTTTGGCAGGTCCTAATAAAGGTATTGCTTAACTGTAGATTATTGCACTTTCTCATGGAACAATATGGCTATCTTTGCTTTTATCCTTGCAAAGGTTTCCTTCATAAACAACTGATTCTTGAACTAGTCTGGTTTTGATTTGACTTAACTTTATATTTAAAAATGAACGCTTACTTCTGTTGAATTATATTTGCTCATTGGCAGATGTTTCTTACATGTTGCAGATAAAACAAGGGACCATAATTGTCTGACAGCCACTTTCTAGTGAATGTAGTCATAAAGCTAAACTCTCAGGTGATTTCGGAGAATATCTCTGACACTGATAAATTGTCATAGCCAGATATCTAAACTACAGGCAAGCTGCTTGGAATGTCCCTGTCAGTTTTGCATGTTTAATCCCATTAATTTAAAATGGAATAAGCATGCTAAACTAGATGCTTGAATTGGATGTGAATCCCTACACTACTTGCATGTTAAGAACAATAGGGTCTCATCCTAAATACTGCTTTGCTGGAATTCGCATAGGTTGTTGGCAGGAGGAACAGAATTCTTTAAGTAGACTTGTATGTGGAATTCATTGACAGATGTCTCTCCACCTATTCGCCTTTTCTTTGATTAAAGCCAATTCAAAGTGCAAAAAAGAATAATGAAAAATAAGTCATTCTGTATGTGGGTGGAGGCTTGCCTCGGCTCTCTGCTGGCCAAGCCTCCCGTCAGCTTTCCTGCCAAAGCCTGAATCCACCTTTCCCATCCAGCTCGGAAATGGAGGCATGCTGGATTGGCACAAGCCAGCCAGTGCAGAGCCAAGTCAAACCTCCAATGCCTTGAGCTGGATGGGGGGAAGCAATGATGTCTCGGCTTGGTTCTCCACTAGCTGAGTACTCTGAGCACCTGGCCAATGCAGAGCTACAGAAGGCCTTCACCCCCTCCATACCTCTGGTTTGGATAGTGCCAACGCTGACCTCCAGCTCCAAGCTGGAGGGAGGAGGCAGAAGCTTGTCAGCTTGGCTCTTCACTGGTCAAACATTTAGAGAGCTCAGCTAGTGCAGAGCCAAAATAAGCTTCTATCACCCTTTCAATCTTGGAATTTGATATGTGTATGTGGAAGCTTGCTTTGGTATTGTAAGTGCTCTCTCTAAAGCTGAAACCTTGGAGTTTGTGAAGGCAGCAGGAAATTGTCTCTGGCCTCTCATTGAGCATTGTGAAGTCAGGTATGGTCCTGGTTTTGTTGGCCAATACTATTTCTGCATTGGCCACCAAGAACAGAAAACATTTGTGGTCCCCAGGGATTTGGAATTCCTTTAGTGAATTGCAAGTTGAGATGGAATCACAACAATCCTACAAGCCATGCACTAGACCAATGCTTTTATATTTCATGTGTGAATACCTATAGAGCCTATCGTATAGGTAATAGGTATCTTCCTAATATTCAGAAGAATTTTAAACAGTAACTCAGGACACACACACAAATTACAGGCGTTTCTAATATGTTTATGAGACATCATAAGAGAAAAACTACCCAAACATGTGGTGGGGCATTGGTGACTGCTGTGGTATAGTATCAAAGAGAGAACATTAAAAATTGGATTATTAGAGCAATTTACATAATCTGATTTATTTTCATTGCTTGCCAAAGCTTCTATACATTGGCATTGTGTTTAAGTTATGTTGCACTTGATGAACAACATTAATAAGTTATAATTTCAACTTGATAGTCATTTTTCTAAGCAGATGAAAAAAAATTCTTGTGCACTCCCTGGTAAAAATTAGGATTTTGATAAGAAATGAGCATCTCTTTGCCCTTGATAACCTTTACATCTGCATTTCTTTTCTTTCCTCTTTCCCTCTTTGGGCTTTCGTTTTGCAAGGCTGTTTTTTCTGTTGTCTACTCAGGGCCTTCCAGTAAGCTACATTATTGCTTATCTTTTAATCTCTGTTCTACATACATTAACCCATCAACTGAAATTCTTATTTTTTATATTAACTTGGTAAATAATTTCTAGCTTTCCTAATTTGGAGAGAAACTTTGAAATGTCTGCTGATCTTTGATGTAGGTTCCACCACTGGTGAAACTTAGAGAGAGAGGTATGAGCTCAGCTGTGGACACACTCAGCTAACTGAAATGTTGAAATCTCGGGAATTTTTATCTTGATCCACTACCCTGTTGTTACTATACAGCAACAAAGGACTGATGGGTTGGGGTAGCTTAGGTTGTTGTTGTTTCTTAGAAACAGTGCTTTTCCAAAATCTTGCTTGGCTAGCATTAATATATTGCTGTACTTCATAGAAGTTGAGAGTATGGAAACTACCTTATCGTTGCTTAATATTGCCCCTTTCCTGTGATTCCCTTAGTGGCGCCATTTGAAATTCTTGGCTTATTCTGGCAGTTGCTTTCTTTTGAGATTTTCTTTGAAAATCCAGAAAAGTATTGAAGATGTTAGGATGTTTACTGCTTTACGTAAGATAGCCAGGCTAGATGTAGCAGAGTAGCAAATGATCTTACCTAATAGATTTGTAATGTTCCTGCTAGAAAATAGTCACTTTAATTATTTTCTTCAGAGATGTTACGAATACTAGATTAAGTGCAAGATTGTAATTATATGGTAACTTGATAAGTTTTGACGGTGATGCTAGTATCAACTGCTAGGCAATAAGCTGATGATGTTGCTGCTTAACATGATTCTCTTTTCTCCCTTTTTACATTGATAGATTTAATGGTCATGTGTGACAATCTAATATTTCTGTCTCATTACTTTTAAAAATAACAACTTTGTTGTAAAAAGTCCAGATTCCAAATAATTGCAACTATGTCAATTTGGCTAAGCTTTGGCCTTACGTTTCCTGAGCACGAACACACTCCATGCCATATGGCAAGCCACTGTTGTTAAAACCTAGGGGTGTGGGGTTCTTTTGTATTCTTAAAACCCGTTCTATTAGACAAGTTCTATTGTTGGATATACCGAAGGTAACTCTTTGGATCTCAGCCATGGTGTTTTTCACTTTCTGAAAAATGTACAATTCAAAGACTTCATATACATTTTACAGGATTAAAAAATGATTTTAAACATAAAGCCAAAAATAAGGTTTTTAAAATTTCAACTACAATTCACTCTAAAATTTAAATAGGTTTAAAATGAAATCAGCATTTAACACACATATGCAAAAACATACAATTATCTCCACCTTAATTCGTGGCCCTCTATAAAATATAGGAGTCTGAAAGCTTTTTTTAACCAAAAGAAGGAACTGTGGTGAAGTGAGAAAACATGTAACCTGACATCAGTATATTTATTGTTATGGACTTTGTACTGCTTACAGATTGACAGTCATCATAGGTGCTACTATCTAGGAGGTACTATCCTGTATCACAAGAGGATCACTGCTAAGCCCACCAGGGTGACCTTGTAGTCCTATATTTGCTATCATTCTGAGCTCTGCAAGGTGTTTGAGCTAAATCCAGCATTATGCATGGGCTTCTGCTCGGGCAACAAGTGTTTCCCTTTCCTTCGGCCCACCCCCCACACACATTCCCAGATCTGCTCTGGAAGGTCTCCCAACCCTCTGGAGTAGATTTGGGGCGCTGCAGGAGAGAAGGGGAGCTCGATCCACCAGTGGTGTCAGCTGGATACAACCCTTTGGCTAAAATGCAGTGTTGTGTGAGTGGATGTCCCCATCCTCTCTTCTCCCTGCAGCCCCCTGAAAGCCTCCACATCTGCTCTGGAGGCTTGGGTGACTTAAAAGTTTAACAGTAGCATGTAAAACCCAACAGCAGTTACAGCCCAGGGAAAACTTAGGTGAAAAGTTGTGTTTTTAGGAGGTATTTGAAAGATACCACCTTTTCTGCCTCCCGAACTGCAAAGGGAAGGGTTTTCCAGAGGTGGGTGCCGCTACAGAGTGTCTGGGTGACTGGCCAGATGGGCGATTAATAAATTTAATAATAAATAAAATAATAAATAAATGTGGGGTGCTGGAGGAGAAGGCTCCTGGAGTAGAAAGCTATCAATGTCTACTAGTCCTGATGGCTATATGCCACCTCCAGTATCAGAGGCATTATGCCTGCATACATCAGTTGATGGATAACATTTTTTAAAATTTATTTATTTATTACATGTTTATACTGCCCAACAGCTGAGACTCCCCGGGCAGTCCACAACAGTTAAAACCATAAAATACAACATGATATAATGTAATACAAAACTTAAAAGTTTAACAGTAGCATGTAAAACCCAACAACAGTTACAGCCCAGGGAAAACTTAGGTGAAAAGTTGTGTTTTTAGGAGGTATTTGAAAGATACCACCTTTTTTGCCTCCCGAACTGCAAGGGGAAGGGTTTTCCAGAGGTGGGTGCTGCTACAGAGAAGGTCTGCCGTCGGGGTTCTTCATGGCAACATTCCTTTTGTTTTGGAATAACCAGCAGTACCTCCTCTGATGATCTTAAATGTTGCCTGGGTATATATAAGGGAAGGTGGTCTGCTAGATATCCTGGTCCCAGGTTGTTTAGGGCTTTGTATGACAATAGTGTAATCTTCTATGTTGCTTGGTAGCTAATAGGCAGCCTGTGCTGTTCTTTTAACACAGGTGTTATGTGAGCATAGCTAGGTGTCCCAGTGAGCACCCTAGGTGCTACATTCTGCACTAGCTGCAGCTTCTGAACCACTCACAAAGGTAGCCCCACATAGAGCACATTGCAGTAGTGTAATTGTGAGGTTGCTAGTGCATGAATCACCATGGCTACGCTTTCCCTATCCAGGTGTACCAACCGAAGTTGGTAATGGGCGCTCTGGGCCACCGAGGCCACTTGGGCCTCCAGTGACACATCCAGGAGCACCCCCAAACTAGGACCTGCTCCTTCAGCAGGAGTACCCCATCCAGAAGGGGCCGTGGTGGCTTAGTGGTTAAGACGCTGAACTGCAGACTGGAAGGTCGGCAGGTCAGCAGTTCAAGACCCGAGTGCCGCGTTACAGAGTGAGCTCCCGTCTTCAGTCCCAGCTTCTGCCAACCTAGCTGTTCGAAAGCAAGAAATTGCAAGTAGATAAATAGGTACCGCCTCGGCAGGAAAGGTAACAGCGTTCCGTGCACCTCGGTGTTCAGTCATGCCAGCCACGTCACCACGGAAGCGTCTTCGGACAGCGCTGGCTCTTCAGCTTAGAAACGGGGATGAGCACTGCACCCTAGAGTTGGACACGACTGGTTGGGGATACCTTTACCTTTTTACCCCATCCAGAACAGGCAAACACCCCAATCTCTGGACCTGGGAACTGCCAACTCATAGGGTTTCTGTCTTACTGGGATTCAGCTTCAGTTTTTTGGCCCTCACCCACGCCATAACCGTATCTAGGCACCAGTTCAGAACATGCACATCCTGTCCCGTTTCAGATGCAACAGAGAAATAGAGCTGGGTGTCATCAGCATACTGGTGACACCTTGCCCCAAATCTCCTGAAGACTGCTCCCAATAGTTTCATATAGTTATTAAATAACATTGGGGCAAGATGGCGCCCTGTGGTACCCCACAGTTAAGCTGCCATGGAGCTGATGTGCAGTTGTCCAATGCTGTTCTCTCAAACTGGCCCTGCAAGTACGAGTTGAAGCACTGTAGAACAGTGCCTCTAACTCCCAACTCACGGAGGCAGCCCAGGAGGGTGCCATGGTTAACAGTATCAAAAGCTGCTGAGAGATCAAGAAGAAGTAACAGGGTTGCACTCCCCCATCCCTCTCCTGAAAAAGCTCATCCATCAGGGTGACCAAGGCCTGTTCCATCCCAAAACATGGACAGGAGGATGCTGTTGCACTCATGTCCTGCTTGTGGATTTCCTGTTGACAGCTGGTTGGCCACTGCATGAACAGAATGCTGGACTAGATGGACCCTTGGTCTGATCCAGCACGGTTCTTTTTATGTTCTTAGGCAGCAGGGAGGGTCCCCAGTGGTGGAACAGCTCTGTTAGATCCAAGGTTCTGTTCCTCAAATTTACGTTAAGACCATATCAACAAAAAAGCATGACATTTACTTTCTATCTCGTGGTGAAAGTGTTTTGTCCAATAAGCACTAGGCCTTGCTTCTGGAAAGTTTTAAGCACGTAGTCTTCCAGTAAATGACCTTGCTTAGAGTCCTTCTATATACATAGAGAGAGAAAGAAATCATTTAATTTCAAATTCCCTTTTCTTCTCTTCTCCTTTCCTTCCCCAGGCTCCACCCAGATATTTTATCTATTATTTATTTTATTTAATATAAGGATTTATCTATTATTTATTTTATTTAATATAAGGATTTATATCCCACCCTTTGAGTGCTTGCACAGTATTTAGGGTGGCTTTTAAGACCAATTATAAAGTAACATTCCATGACAACAACAAAATGTTGAAAAGCCAGATTCAGCAAATAGCAAAGACACAAAGTAGGAAATTATCTATCCAGTAAAACAAAGTCCTTCCAGAATAAAAAAAGTTATTACCATCTGAGGGAATGTGATGAGAGAAGGCCAACTGAGCCCTACCTGGTAAAGATTTCCACAATTTGGGTGCAACCAGTGAGAATGCTATCTCTTGTCCACATCAACTGGAACTAATTGGGGAGAATTTAGTACTAATTTTGTAGTGCAGAAGATCATGATGAAAGGTTTTGAAATACTTTGCAAAGCAGTACATTGGCATTGTTATGGAACATTTTAGTTTTAGTATTCTTGATTGTATTTTATGTCGCAAGTAGCCTTGGTGAACTTGTTGGAGTGAAAGATAGTTTCTCACATTTTATTAATGACCAAGAAAAATGCGAATTATACATAGATAACTAAAATCAATGGTTTAAATTGTTTATGGTAATTTTAAAACCAGTTGTTTTTCATCCCATATATTTTTTTTAAGCTTTTGTTGCTTGCCAGCTGCAGCAGAGGAGCTGACCTGGGAAGGGCAAGAGGGAAATATGGATTGGCCAAGGGCGCTAATCCCATCTGCATGATCCCTTCATAATTTGTTCCCATCCCATCCCGGAACTCTCAATGCTAAAGGTGCTGGGGCCCACTGGGGTTGTTGGTTCATGAGGGACACCCCCCCCCCCCGGAATCAGATTGCCATATGCATATAATTTTTGGAGCATTTATGAATGCAATAACGTATTCACAAATGTAAAAAAAAATACTCGGGGTCCTGCACAAGTCACAGGAGTGCAAGACTGCCTGTGAGCTATTTAGCTCAGCATATTCCCCTCTTGTCAGTGTCCTTGTCAATTTCATCCTCTACTTTGGTGCTTGCCTTGCTAGCAAACACCTATTTTTTAAAAGGCTGCTTCACAGACTACAGAAGCATTTATTTATTTATTTATTATTAAATTTATTAATCGCCCATCTGGCTGGTCACGCAGCCACTCTGGGCGATGTACAACATACAATAAAAACAGTTTAAAACAATAAAATTCTACAGTAAAAACATTTT
This sequence comes from Heloderma suspectum, assembly GCF_057233095.1. NCBI lineage: Eukaryota > Metazoa > Chordata > Lepidosauria > Squamata > Helodermatidae > Heloderma > Heloderma suspectum. Next base: position 303,996,048 of record NC_139461.1, on the reverse strand, counting down.
CTAAAATACCCTAACCCACCCCAAATGCCTGCCTGAACAACAACATTTTTAACGCATGACGGAAGCTCATTAAAGAGGGGGCATGACGGAGTTCCCTAGGGAGGGAGTTCCACAGAGTGGGGGCCACCACAGAAAAGGCCCTCTCCCTCGTCCCCCCCAGTCTAACTGTCCTGGCTGATGGGACAGAGAGAAGGCCATCCGAGGCTGATCTTGTTGAGCGGCCTGTCTGGTGCTGCTGGAGGCGCTCCTTAAGATAGGCTGGGCCGGAACCATATAGGGTTTGAAAGGTCAAAAACAACACCTTGAATTTGGCCCGGAAAACAACTGGTAACCAGTGCAACTCCTTCAGCACTGGAGTGATGTGATCTTGCCGGCGGCTGCCTTTAATCAGGCAAGCCGCCGCGTTTTGTACCAGCTGCAGTTTCCGAACCGTCTTCAAGGGTAACCCCACGTAGAGCGCATTACAGTAGTCTAAACGAGAGGAGACCAGGGCATGTACTACCGATGGGAGCAGATGGTCGGGAAGGAAGGGGTGCAGCCGCCGTATCAGATGGAGTTGATACAGCGCTGTCCGGCTCACAGCTGACACCTGAGCCTCCATGGACAGCTGGGGGTCCAAAATGACCCCCAGGCTGCAGACCTGGTCTTTCAAGTGTAGCCGTACCCCATTCAACACCAGGTCAACATCCCCCAGCCTCCTCTTGTCTCCCACCAAAAGTACCTTGGTCTTGTCAGGGATCAGCTTCAGCCTATTCCTCCCCATCCAGCTACTCACCGTCTCCAGACATTTGGACAGGGATTCTACGGCCAACCTTGGTGAAGATTTAAACAAGAGGTAGAGCTGCGTGTCATCCGCATATTGATGACACTGCACCCCAAACCTCCTGATGATAGCCCCCAGCGGCTTCACATAGATGTTAAATAGCATCGGGGAGAGGATGGAACCCTGTGGCACCCCACAAGTAAGTGGCCACGGGTCCGAAACCTCCTCTCCCAGTGCTACCCTCTGGTACCTGCCGGAGAGGAAGGACCGGAACCACCGCAATACGGTGTCCCCAATGCCCAACCCCTCCAGGTGGTCCAGGAGGATACCATGGTCAACGGTATCGAAAGCCGTTGAGAGGTCGAGGAGAACAAGGAAGGAGCATTCACCCCTATCTAGAGCCCTCCTCATATCATCTACCAAGGCGACCAAGGCCGTTTCTGTCCCATGCCCAGGCCTGAAGCCCGACTGAAATGGGTCTAGATAATCACTTTCTTCCAAGTGTGCCTTCAACTGCACCGCCACCACCCGCTCAATCACCTTGCCCAAAAATGGCAGATTTGAGACTGGGCAAAAGTTGTTCAAAACTTGAGGATCCAAGGAGGGCTTCTTTAAGAGTGGTCTTATCACTGCCTCCTTGAGGGCTGATGGCATCACTCCCTCCTTAAGGGAGGCGTTCACCACCGCCTTGATCACCTCACCCAGTCTCTCTCTGCAGCTCATAATGAGCCAAGATGGGCAAGGATCAAGTAAGCAGGTGGTCGGCCGTACTGATGAAAGCACCTTGTCCACTTCATCAGGAGGAAGAAGCTGGAACCGATCCCACAAAACCGGTTTGCCACAGGCCGCCTCTTGCTCACTAACTGTATCCACAGCGTGCAGAGTAACACACCTAATCTGATCAATTTTATCTGCAAAGTGCCTTGCCAAGGCCTCACAGGAGGCCTTAGAATGCTGCAGTGGTTCCGGAGCCACAGGACCGACCAAGCTCTGGACCACTTGGAACAGCCTCCTGGGACAGCACTCTGCAGACGCGATGGAGGCAGCATAATATTCCTTTTTTGCTGCCTTCACCGCCACGTGATAGGCTGAAGATACAGCTCTAGCCCATGTCTGATCATCTTTGGAGCGAGACTTCCACCACCGGCGCTCTAGCCGTCTCACCTCCTGTTTCAGAGCTCGTAACTGCAGATTGAACCATGGTGCAGTCTGAGCCCTGTTCAGGGGGAGAGGGCGTTTCGGAGCCACCTGATCTAATGCCCCAGTGATTGCGGCATTCCACCCACCCACCAGGGTTTCGACCGAGTGGCCGTTGGCATGCCCCAGAGAATCCCCAAGCTCGTTCAGGAATTCATTTGGATCCATAAGACACCTGGGGCGGACCATTTTAATGGGTCCTCCACCCCTGCAGAGGGGTTGTGGAACCGAGAAGTCCAACGTCACCAGATAGTGATCTGACCATGACAAGGGGGTGGTGGATATACCCCCGACTTCCAGATCACTCCCCACTTCTCCAGAAACAAACACAAGGTCTAGTGCATGACTGGCTACATGGGTGTGCCCAGTTAGAATATGGTGCAGCTCCCAGAAGGCTATGGTCTCCATGAAGTCCCGAGGTGCTCCTGTGAGGATGGCCTCCGAATGTACGTTGAAGTCCCCCAACACCAGTAAGTTAGGGGACTGCACACGCACATCAGAGACCACCTCAAGCACCTTGGCCAGGGAGTCAGTCGTGCAGCGGGGTGGACGGTACACAAGCAGAATCCCCAGACTGCCCTTCGGGCCCAACCTCCAGTACATGCACTCAGCAACCTTGGTCTCCCGGAGAGGGGGTCTGGTGAAGACCAAGGACTCTTGGTAGATAACAGCCACTCCCCCTCCCCAATCCCCAGCCCTCAGCTGCTGTGCATACGAAAATCCAGCTGGACACATGGCTGCAAGGGTTGGAGCAGCAGCCTCGGCCAGCCAGGTCTCCGTAATACATGCCAGGTCTGCACCCTCATCCAGGATCATGTCATGGATGAGGGAGGTTTTCTGGGTAACAGACCTGGCATTGCAGAGCAGCAAACGAAGGCCAGAAGATGGGGTCACGCCTCCCCCAGCCATCCTTTGGCTCTGGACAGGCCCGGAGCAGGGGACAGATACTACACATCTCTCCCTTGTTCTCCTTACCTGGCATGGCCTCCCCCTAGCACTCTGCCAGCGCCTGCCGCCCAGCCTCGGTATCTTCTGGCCCCCAACACTCCCCCCACTGCCTCCATCAATTACACCCACCTGAAAAAATTTTCCTGCACCTGTCAGCTGCTTTCAGCGTACCCCACTCCACCCTTTGTGCTTGTTACTTACCTCCACTGGTCTCCCTTGTTAACTGCGATATACATATGGGTTACAGAGCAGTTACACGAATTGGTAGAAATAAGCAAATTTCAGGCAGACTTGAGGTGGATTGGTCAAGGTGGAGCAGGGACTTTTAAATATGTGCACTTGCTCTGGACTTTTTTTTTAAAGTTGCGAACGTGCTTGGGACCCTTTGGTCTTGATTTGTAGAAGGACATGGTGGAGGGCGCTGGCAGTGGCACTAGCGAGATTGCAAGGAGCGGCAGGGTTTTTTTGTCACTCTTGACTTGAGATGTAAAATTTCTGGAAATGTTGAGGCCATGGAGAAAAAAAACTTTTTTCCGGGGGGGGGGGGGGTCAGAAAAAATGGAAATTTTGGGAAAAATTGAAAAAAAAAAGCAATACTTTCAGCACTCTTTACAGATCTAAAGACGCTTTGTTGCTTTAAGACAGATTTCTCCAATCTGGTGCCCTCCAGACCCCGAGGCCAGTGGTCAGGAATGCTGGGCACTGTAGCCCTAAAACATCCGGAGGGCGCCAGGTTGGAGAGGGCTGCTTTAGGAACTTTAGCCTTTTTTCCTAAAGTTATTTTATATATAACTTGTGCTCATAAAATTTTCATTATATTTTAAAAGTTTTAAAAGTAAACTCAGATAGTACATTTGTAATTATTCTCTGAATAGATTAGAACTGCATTAAATGACTGCTACAGCTTCAGAAACAGGATGCCATAGAGCAAAATCCAAACTGTCAAGAATGCACATTGGTGACCCTAGTCACATGTTGGGAAACCAAGCATAACTGTCTCTCAGTAAAACATACTTTTGATCAATAATTTTAATAATGAATGAAAGAAATAACTGTCCTGGGAATCTTACAGATATTATTAATAACCATTTTTTTGCATGGCTTCATTATTTCCAGACATTTTACATCTCTAGTCTTTCTATTAAAGTGTGCTTATTATATAGTTTTTAGAAATCATTTTGGGGGATTAAAGGCTGGGTAACAATATATAAATACTTTATTTTAATTTCTAAAAGGAAATATTTCATAATCCAAAGTTGTTCGATTTTTCCTGTCTTTTGGAAAAAAACAAAAATGGTCCTTGGGGAAAAAAATGTTTTTTTCCAAATTTTTCTCCCCCCCCCCCCCCCCGGGCCTTCACATCTCTACGCTTGCCAGGCAGGTGTCTAGCCGTTCCTGACAACCCATGATGAAGACATCTTGCCAGGTTCGGACATCACAACAAGCCACCTTGAACAACCCAGCAACAAGCTATGGGATCTCAGGGTGGCCCATTCATGGAAAACAATCCACAATGAAAAAACGGCTCAGGGTTTGGACATCATGACACCCTACCCTGAAACAACCCATGGTGACAACTCACCATGGCTATTGTGTCATGCAAACCAGGTCATGAGTACAATACCTTCACGTCAAGGAGTTCCACAAGCCTGCTTTCTTTATTGTCCCAGCAGCTCAAGTACAGGCAAAGCAATGGAGCATTGCAGGGAGTTGAAAGTCTGTGCATGCCTCTCCTATTCTCATCCAGTCCTGTCTTTTTTCTCCTTCAAGTTGCTATGTTCTGAAAGTGTATAACTTGATGGGAGACACGTACAGACTTCACCTTTCCTTTCGGTGGCTTTGCGTGCTCCCCACTTTTGTGGGGAGATCAGAAAAGCCTGTTCTGAGCCGTGTGGACTTCTCCTCCCCATGTAGCAGCTGTGACTGCTCAACTAGATCAAGCTGATTGTATTTAATTTGTAATATATTAATTTGTTTTAGGGTAGAATAAAATTACAATCTATTCTCCAATTCTCCAATACAGTGGAGAATTTCAAGCAGAAGAAAGTAATCTAATTGTATGCTCAGTGCTCTTGATGATAGAGTAATGTCTGACTACATTTTCTTGAGATTGAGCATATTAGGAGTTTGAGTGTAAAATGTGCATGTTCCTTGGCATAAATAGTCCATGTTCTTCTGGGATTAATCTGATTGATGGAATATGGCTTTTAATGTTAATATATGTGTTTAGAAAGATGAGCTGCTGATTAGGCTTTTAGTTTTGCTTTAGAATTAAAAGGGATATTCTTTTTTTAGAATTGTACAACAAGTGATTAGCCGATTTTTCCCTCTTCTTCCCTCTTCCTTCTGGCAGATCTTTTAAAATTGCATGATGTGTGATGAGTTGGAGATTCTTAACAGGGAGATTGAGAGGTTATTACAAAGCAGCATCGTGGAACGAAGCTCTTTAAACTCAGAATATCTTCAGCCATCAAGCTCTGATTCCTGGGATGTAGCTACTGCTTCTGGAAATGAAGCACAAGGCAGTTTAGTGAAGGTATCAAATACCTTAATGTTACAGGACTCACAAGACCATCCTGTCTTTTCACTGTTGGCTTTATCTGCATAGTATTTAGAAAGCTATTTCGCATAAATGTTGACCCGTATTATCCATATGCAGTGCTGAATTTTAATATTGCTAAAGAGAGTCATTCAATTCAAGGAGGATTGTCATGACCACAAATGCCTTACTTAGCTGAGAAGGATACGTCTTAAATGGCTACATTAATTTAATTTCTCGTGAACTCTGAATTATAAATTCAGTCTTAAATTGGCAAGTTTAGATAACAAGCTTTTTGTAGCTGGCAAAATATTGGAGGATACAAATGAGATACAGATTTATTCGATGGGTTTTTATGTAATCATTTGAGTGGATTAAGATTTCAGTTGTGTGTAATAGTAACTTGAGGATGTTGCTCAGAAGCAAGTTTGGCAATGTTTAAGTAAAACCTAGTCTTCTCTGTAACGTGATTAGTTTCCTGCGTTTAACAAATGTCATTAACAGAACATTCCAAGTGTTGTCCCTTTAAATAAGATAGGTTAGAATCTTCAGGCTTTTGATTTGTGGTGGTTAGGATTTGTCTGTTAGGGAATACAGAATACAGGTTAGTGATGGATAGAGAGGAAACTGACAGATAGCAGAACAAGTAATGAAATGCTCGGAAACAAGGAATCCAACCAAATCAGAACAAGGGATTGTTGTTTGAATCACTAAGGGAGTAATCCTGTGTCCCCTAGATAGCATCCAGGGGACATAAGATATTTCGATTTCCTGCCTCTGCACTTGAAGACAGGGCTCAGAGCCAGGAAACTGTGCTCTCCCCCCCCCCCCAAGCTGGCTTGGAGAGAACTGCACTGGCTGCCTCTCCATGCTGGGTAAATGGAGCGCTGAGACAGGGGAAAGGTGGCATCCCTGGGGGAGGGGAAGAGGCCAGGGCAGCTGGTTTATGCCTTTTCCTATGGCTGTCCCAGCCTCCCTCTCCCTGAAGCCTCCACTAGACAGGGGACATCGCTTGGCTAGCCAAACTGCAGTGCGGGAGGCACTAGGCACCTCCCTCTCTGCACAGGATACTTGTAAGCCCCCGAGCTCAGAGGCTTACAAGTACCCAGGGCACAACCCATAGGATTACACCCTATAGCTCTTAAAATATCCTTAAAAACACATAATTTGTTCTTAAAATCATCTGTTAAACAGGAATATCCTACATTTTATGGGAGGGTGAACATGTGAGTTAATGTTATATGTAAGGAATATTTTTGTTTTGCAAATACTTGTTCTGTGACCCTCACAAAAACCTCTAAAGAAATCCAAGTTACTGTAAGGAATTGAAAGTAGGTAAATTAACTTGGAGCTACTTTTTATCTAAAAAGATACCTGTGCCCAATTAATTCCCTTCCTATACAATAATGACGAAGGGACAAAATGTGAAGGTTCTTGTCAAGTGTAGCATATAGAAATCATTAATACTTAATGAGTTCCACTTTGCCTATAATGTAATGAAATTATCCCTTTTAAAATTACCTTGATGGAATCTGTTAATCTGAATAGAACTATTTACCTGAAATGGTTAAGAGGTAATTCAATTGAACAAATATTTAAATACATTTTCCTGTAACAGGCAGCCATATCAAGTGGAGCATTGCTGGTTTCAGAGTCTTCAGGATGGCATCAAGATGAACACTGTGCTTCTGACTTCCCCAGAGCAGCCTGTGCTGTAGGGATTATGCTGAGTGATTCTGACTTACTTCTGACCTCCAGTGATTCTTCCTTTCGTTTGAGTCAACAGCAGGCAGAAAAAATCCCAGCAACCTCTAATACTGTGTCAGGTAAAAGCATTTAGAGGATATTGGAGAGTCTCCTATTTCTTTTGCTTTTTCTGGAAATTGGAATTCATCTGCTGTACTCTTAACCTATCTTCGCCTTCAAAGGTAAACACCTACATTAAGATGTTAATGTTGTGTTGTGTTGCAACCTCCTTTTCTTCAAAAATTCTAATGTTGAAAGGAGATCAGGGTCCTAAGTCACATTGGGAGCTTATTCAAGTAGAAAAGGTTTTCTGCTGCAGATATTCAGCCTCAGCATCTGAAAACCACCCCATAAGACGTGGGGGAGGGGCCACAGAGTTCATAGAATCATAGGTTTGGAAGGGCTGACCCTGGTTAGCTTCCAAGATCAGACGAGATCAGGCTCATCCATAGGCTTGTTCCTGCTTTCTCCCTTGTGCAATGGTAATTGTGTGGAAAGTGGGGGGAGAGCACCTGAATAGGGCTATTGCTCAAATAACATGTATGCAATTTGCTTCTCAAAGCAGAGGACTATGTAGATACATTCTGAAAAAGTGGAAGCCAAATCCTGTGGTTTGTTATGAACAGAATAAGTGATGGAACACCCTGTTATTATACCGTTTTATGTGGTTGCTACTTTCAGTGGTTGGTACTCCCAGTGTCTGATTGTGTAGGGCTGTTGGACCCATTTTCATACTGTAGCATAGGACAAAAATCATAGGCCAATCCAGTGAAGTTCTCCAAGAGAACTCTTGGGCAGGAGTCTTCCCAGTTTTTTCTACCTTGAGTCTTTAAATGGAAGGTTTCTGTGCTACTGTATGCAGTGACTGGTGAAAACTAAACTAATGTCAGAAGTCCTAATGGGCATGGATAGCAAGTCAAGTAGTCTTGGGATCGTATCTTGACTTCCGCCTGCCTAGATAGACACATTTGTGCAGCTGCTTATAATAATCTACTGGCTAATCTTCATGCATAATGAGCAGACGATGGGTGGGAGGCTACAGTACTGGTGGAGAGTGTGCATGGTAACAGTTCTCCATTGGGAGCAACAGAACTGAGGTCATAGGTAGAAAGCAGATTGGAAGCCAAACAGTTGGTGTCTGGTCCTTGTAGGTTTTTTCCTGTTAGAAGTTTTTCTAGCAAGGAGTACACCTGTGCAGTAACAGAGCAGAGGTGATCAGAAAGTGGCAAAGTAGGGAAGTAGTAAATATCTAGGCAACATGGAGTTCAGTCAGAGCCTTGAGAAGGGGGGACTAACAGTGGAAGTATGTTGTGATAAATTGCAGCATATCAGATACTGTTAACTCACTTTGAATGTTTCTGGAAGATACTTACTGTGGGGATGCGGGTGGGCATGCAAGTGTGGGGCTAAGTTTCAATAAGTGTCTGCTTTAATTGTGTATGTTGTCCGTTTCAAGATGTATTTGATGTAAAACACATCCTTCTCATTCTAGATATGGAAGATTAAGGTATGCCCCAAATTTTGGCTCATTAAGATTAAGCATAACAAATCATTCAAAACATGTAATAACTGTAGGACTGTTCTTTAAATATTGGTGTCAGCTTTTTAGTATTGATGATAAAATATCAGCCATTTCATATTTGACAAAAAACTATGTTGCTGCTGACAAAGCTTTTTCACTGATTATTAATTCATAGTGGATCTGCGTTATAAATCTGTATTTATTTTAATTATTTTGGTCTGTTTTCAGAGGTGACACTTGGGAGCAGTAGTATCTCTAGTATGGAAGAAGAGAATTTGGAATCTGTCACACTGGAGTCTGAATCTAATATGGAAAACACTTCTCTTGGTAAATTATTTATTTATACTACTTTTGTATCACTTGATATCCTAAGATCTCTAAGCAGCTCACAAAACACACACGTATAAAATACAGTATAAAACCAATATGCAAACAGTGACAGAATAAGAAAATAAATACATAAAAGCATTACAGCAAGACAATAATAAAACAGAGCAGTTTCATAATCCATTACAAGTCAAGGAAAGCCTGGGTAAAGAAATCTACATCTTCAAGGGACATTTCAAGCTTAACACTTTCTGCCTCTTGAACAAGTTGCAGGGTGTTCCAGAGGGTGCATGCCACTACAAGAAGACCTGCTTGTGTGCTGTTGCTTATTTTCACTCTGCTAGTTGTGGAACGACCAATAAGTTCTACTCAAGAGTTCTCAGGGGTTGAGATCTTCTGGGTGTATATAGGAGAAGGTGGTCAACTAGGTATCTTGATCCTGAGCGGTTTAGGGAAGTGAATAATTTAATAAAAACTTCTAATCATTCCCTCTATTTGCTGTGTCTAGGCTGTTAGTGCCATTGCTTATGTAACCAAAACTGCACTATTCACACACAAGTTACTGGCATGCTTGGGCGAACCCCAAGGTTTACAGAAGTACAAAAATCTTTAGAAAGAAGTGTTAGGAGGCAAAAAAAGCCCCAAATGTTTGAAAACAGTTTGGAAACCTTAGTTAGTTCAAAATAAAGCTGCTAGACTACTATCTGGGACTGGTAAATACAATCAGGTGAGACCAGTGCTTTTTCAGCTGCACTGGCTTCCAGTCGATTTCTGGGCTCAATTCAGAGTGTTGGTGTTGAGTGTTAAAGCCCTAAATGGCATGGGGCCAGAGTATCTGAAGGATTGTTTCTTCGCATATGTACGTGCTTGGATCATTAAGTCAGCTTTGGAGGCCTTCCACTGGGTGCCCTCCCCAAAGGAAGTTAGGTGGGTGGCTACAAGCGAGAGGGCCTTCTCAGTTGTGGCACCCTGTTTATGGAATGCCCTTTCCAAGGAGGCTTGCACCTACGCTGCAATGCCAGGCAAATAACTTGCGTTTCTCTCTAACATTTTAGGTTTTATGGCTATTTTTATATATATATTTCTTGACATTGCTTTTCCGGTGCTGTTTGTGGGGTTTTTGTATTGGATTTCATTCTTTTAGCTGTATGTAATCCGCTCAAAGAACATTTGTTACTGGGTAAATTTAAAGCGTAAATAAATAAATCTGCCCAGTGAGGACTGCGCATGGGCATGGAATGTGAACATAATGGAATAGAGTGGCTGGAACCCTGAACAGAAACACTCCTCACTGGAACGTTTTGTTGCAGGTCTTACTTGCAAATAATATTACTGATGTCAGTTTTCTTCAGTAACTTTGGCTTTTAAGAATCCAAATTCATATACTGCCATTACAGAAAGCAAATAGTAACTTCATCTAGGGCAGCTTTCCCTAGCATGATGGTGCCCTCCAGATGTTTTAGGCTACAACTCCTGATGAGAGGGGGGCGTTGTAGACCAAAACATCTGGAGGGTACAGTGTTGGGGATGACTAGTTGAGGTGAACACACATGGCTGTTTGCAGCTCTGAGTTCATAGCCCTTGAGCAGACTTCTACATAATAGAACAGGCAGCAGTTGCATGTCTTCTGTTCTGTTTATCTTACTGCTACCACCTATCCATTGCCTGGACAGGCAGTTGTCATAAAGGTGTTATAATGCAACTGCGCTGTCAGTTCCTCTTCACTTTAGGATCTAAAGCTGGAAAGGGGGCAGAGATGGGAAGCTGAACTTCAGAAACACATATTTCAGATGCAGAGGAAGAATGTGTAATTATCATCGTATACTCCAAGTTAAGTGGGAGATTTGCAGTATGCCTTATTTCTGTGATCTCCTTATATTCAGATTGGTGGGAATTTCAAGAAGAGATAAGTTTTTTCTTTTTGTTGTTCAAAGTCTTTACATACTATATTTTGCATTTCACCCTGTGTGTTACAGTTCGTGATAAGGAAATCAAAATATGTTTAAAATCTGAAAAAATAAAATTATTTCTCTTCAATATCAGCTTTGGATGACAAAGGTGAGCAAAGCAATGAGGATGAACAAAAAGCAATTAAACCCACTAGTAAGGAGTTCAAGAAAACGTGGGGGTTTAGGAGGACTACAATTGCAAAGCGTGAAGGCTTAGGGGATGCTGACATGGACATCACAGAGCAGTCATCTCCACAGCAGCAAAGCCTGGCTCTCAGGCGTAGTGGGCGACAGCCCAAACGCACTGAACGAGTGGAAGAATTTCTTACAACAGTAAGGCGCAGAGGAAGGAGAAATCTTCCTGCAGCTCTTGAGGACTTGAGCGAGCCAGCATCCTGCCATGTTACTGACATAGAAACTGCTTCTGAAGGCAGTGTAGAAAGCATACCAGATATAAAAACCATAACTCAGAAGTGTCGGTCCAAGGACAGTAAAGGCCAATCAGCTCGGAAATGTAGAACCACTAAAGAACATGAGGAAGAAGATGGGGAGGAGGATACATCTGACAGTGATAGTGATGGGTTAACATTGAAAGAATTACAGAACCGTCTAAGAAAGAAACGTGTTGAGGAGAAACCTACAGAACTAACACTGAAAGAGCTACAGAATCGCCTGAGGAAAAAACATCAAGAACAAAACCCCACTGAGATAGTTGATGTCCAAGCAGGCAACCAAATTAAGCATGAAATAGCTGTAAAGCAAGAACCAGAACGTACAGATAATACTGAGATTGGAGATCAAGTAACTGTCTCCAAGGAAATTACTGAAGCAGTTCAGGTTAAGAAAGAAATAAAATCTACTGTGCAGACCAGTGATGAACCTGAAGAATCTACAAAGAGCAAATCAGAATCTGAAGTTTATGATCCGAGTACTCTGTATTGTATTTGCCAACAGCCTCACAACAACAGGTATTCTTTACAAAAATATTCTCAAAATATTTCCCAAATTAACTGCACAAGTCATATACAGTTGTTATTTAGGAAGTTTGGCTCTTAAACATTGAATGGTCAAGTATGAATGTGAATTTGTCCATTAGCCATGAAAAATACAGTTTTCAGATTTGTGCTCTTAGCAGCAAAGTTTGTAATGTATGGGCATTTTTACAGAGGGTTGACACTATGCATGGACAGTGTTGAGGGAAGAGGGAGGTGAATTTAATGAGGTTCAAAAGCCATGCATATGAAACTGTTTAAAACAACTTTTTGTCGATTTACCTGTGATTTACATGTAATATGAAAATAACAGCGTAGAATTTGAAATGCTGCTATGCCACCAGAGGGCTGTTCTGCAACAGTTTCACATCCATCTACAACTGCTGTCATATCACAGTAGCCTGTGAGGAAACACTCAAGAATTCTGGGCAGAGAAGTCCACATGGTGAAAACGGTCAGAGGGAAGTTGTTGTTGTTGTTCAGTCGTTCAGTCATGTCCGACTCTTCGTGACCCCATGGACCATAGCACGCCAGGCCTTCCTGTCCTGCGCTCTCTCCCGGAGCGTGCTCAAGTTCATATTCATTGCATCCGTGATGCTATCTAGCCATCTCATCCTCTGCCGTCCCCTTCTCCTTTTGCCTTCAGTCTTTCCCAGCATCAGGGTCTTTTCCAGGGAGTTTTCTCTTCGCATTAGGTGGCCAAAATATTGGAGCTTCAGCTTCATTATCTGTCTTTCCAATGAGCACTCAGGGTTGATTTCCTTTAGGATGGACTGATTGGACCTCCTTGCAGTCCAGAGGACTCGTAAGAGTCTTCTCCAGCACCACAGTTCGAAAGCATCAATTCTTCGGCGCTCAGCCTTCCTTATAGTCCAGCTCTCACAGCCATACATTACTACTGGGAAAACCATAGCTTTGATTAGACGGACCTTTGTCGGCAAGGTGATGTCTCTGCTTCTTACTATGGTGTCTAGGTTGGCCATAGCTTTCCTCCCCAGGAGCAAGCGTCTTTTAATTTCATGGCTACAGTCACCGTCTGCGGTGATCTTGGAGCCCAAGAAAGTAAAATCTGTCACTGCTTCCATTTCTTCCCCTTCTATATGCCAGGAAGTGATGGGGCCAGATGCCATGATCTTCGTTTTTTTCATGTTGAGTTTCAAACCAGCTTTTGCACTCTCCTCTTTCACCCTCAACAAGAGGCTCTTGAGATCCTCTTCGCTTTCTGCCATTAGGGTGGTATCGTCTGCATATCGGAGGTTGTTGATAATTCTCCCGGCAATCTTAATTCCGACCTCTGATTCATCCAACCCGGCATTTCTCATGATGTACTCTGCATATAAGTTAAATAAGCAGGGTGACAATATGCAGCCTTATCGTACTCCTTTCCCAATTCTGAACCAATCGGTTGTTCCATGTCTGGTTCTTACTGTTGCTTCTTGACCCTCGTACAGGTTTCTCAGGAGACAGGTAAGGTGGTCTGGTACTCCCATCACTTTAAGAATTTGCCACAGTTTGTTGTAATCCACACAATCAAAGGCTTTAGCGTAGTCAATGAAGCAGAAATAGACGTTTTTCTGAAATTCTCTTGCTTTCTCCATGATGCAGCGAATGTTGGCAATTTGATCTCTAGTTCCTCTGCCTCTTCTAAACCCAGCTTGTACTTCCGGTAGTTCTCGGTTCGCATACTGCTGAAGCCTAGCTTGTAGGATTTTGAGCATCACCTTGCTGGCATGTGAAATGAGCGCAATGGTGCGGTAGTTTGACCACTCTTTGGCATTGCCCTTCTTTGGAATTGGAATGTAAACTGACCTTTTCCAGTCTTGTGGCCACTGTTGAGTGTTCCAGATTTGTTGGCATATTGAATGCAGCACTTTAACAGCATCATCTTTTAGGATTTTAAATAGCTCGGCTGGAATACTGTCATCTCCGCTAGCTTTGTTGTTAGTAATGCTTCCTAAGGCCCACTTGACTTCACTCTCGAGGATGTCCGGCTCAAGTTCAGTGACCGCACTATCATGGCTATCAGGGACATTCAGATCTTTCCTGTATAGTTCTTCTGTGTATTCTTGCCACCTCTTCTTAATCTCATCTGCTTCTGTTAGGTCCCTGCCTTCTTTGTCCTTTATCATGCCCGTCTTTGCACAAAACGTTCCCTTGAGATCTCCAATTTTCTTGAAGAGATCTCTAGTCTTTCCCATTCTGTTGTTTTCCTCGATTTCTTTGCATTGTTCATTTAAGAAGGCCTTCTTGTCTCTCCTTGCTATTCTCTGGAACTCTGCATTCAGTTGGCTATATCTTCCCCTTTCTCCCTTGCTTTTCGCTTCCCTTCTTTCGTGAGCTACTTGTAAAGCCTCATCAGACAGCCACTTTGCAGCGGGAAGTAGCTGCCTGGATCTGGAGGAAGGGGAAAGGCAGTCATGGGGAGGCTTGTTTCCATGTAGGCTATAGGGATACAAAGCTGGCAAAGTAAGACAGATACAGGTACTTTGGCACAGCAGCAGGAGTCATCTGAGAGGGTGAGGGCAATGTGGAATCACAACATTTACTGAGGCATTTCTGGAATGTAAGAGTAAGACTGGATAATGAGAAAGTTTAGTCTCATTCTGTGTAAATGTAGAAACTTCTATCTTGGTGGTAGTAGAATGTGATATAACTAATTTTATAAGCTACATTTGATTGCAGACATGCTGCATGTATAAGACAGTGGTAATATGTGTTACTAACATATTTTTGCGAACACTTTCCTTTTTAGGTTTATGATCTGTTGCGATAGATGTGAGGAGTGGTTTCATGGGAACTGCGTAGGGATTTCAGAGGCTCGTGGGCGACTGCTGGAAAGGAACGGGGAGGACTATATCTGCCCGAATTGCACTATTCTGCAGGTGCAAGATGAAACAGCTATGGAAACAGACCAACAAGAAACCATGTTGGGTCAGGTAACAGGTGATGGCACAGAGCTTACAAGCATAGGAACTGTTGAGCAAAAGTCCATTGAAGATCAAGGAATAAAAGGCCGGATTGAAAAAGCTGCAAATCCAAGCGGAAAGAAAAAGCTCAAAATATTTCAACCAGTGAGTATTCAAACTATTCAGTTTGAATTTATAGTAGTTAGGATATGTGTGTGTTTCTATAAAGACTCTGGTTAAAATGTAAGTAAATGAAGCTGTCATCTTAGATACAATCATTTTATATATATTTTTTGTGTTAGATATCTCATTAAGCACTAATTAGGTATTGATAATCTGTTACGCTTAGTGAATCAGGATACTAATATATTTTCTGAAAGGCTTGATTATGACATTTCAGAAAAGGAAATATGGAAAGTTTTAAAGTCATTCTTAACCTTATTTGCAGCTGCATCCTGGTCTGTCATTCCATCTCAGAGGCCCCCCCCCCCCCTTCTAGGTACATTTGCTAGGGCTATATTTTTATCTTTAAATTCTTTTAATTATTTAAATGTTACTGATTTTCCTAGACAAATCATTACCAGAGCTTCTTTGCCCCAGTGTCCTGTTCCCATAAGTGTCTCACGCCACAGTTGTCTGTCGTATTTATACTCTAATACAAAGAAAGGAAGGCTGAGGAGAGGCAGCAGCATGTTGCGTTTGTATGACATCTCTAGCCTTCTGCATAAACATGGTAACTCCAATTTTTCCCAATGCTGAACCACCCCAGCCACTATTATCGGTTTTGTCTTATGCTTCAAATATTTAAAAATGGGGACAAGATTCTTAGAATTGCGTGATGCTTCACAACGATTGTGAAAGCCACTCTGTCAGTGTTAGCTAATCTCAGTAGTTGCTAGTCTCTACCCAGGTTTCTATATGTGGAGAGGTTTATGTTTCAATTGCTGTGGGGCTATTTCTTAGAGAAGCTATTAGACATTAATAGGGAGTAGTTATGGCATTTATATTTACAATTGCTAATTCTGTGCCAAATTCTAAATCTAGAGCTTACCTCTTGTCTGAAAACGTCCACACTTGGCTCTTTATAAAGTAAGGTTTATAAAATTAACCATCATAAATGTTGGTTAATCTGGTCTTCCTAAAGCAGTTTTTGTCCATATTTGGTGGTATTTATGGAGGAAAAATCTTTATTATAGTAGACAAATGTGGGCATGTCTTGATTTCATTTGTCCTTCTGTGTCCTTTTGGGATATATCCACTCCATGCATAAAACTCACTATGACCTACTCTGGAGTTTGCAAGAAACTAGTTGCTAAATGTAAATGGCATGATTCAAGAGCTCCACTCCATTATAGAATAGATAACCAAAGTATGGAAAGTAGCAGAAATCTCAAAACTTGAAGAATACAGTTGAGAGAAAACAGACAATCCATGTATTGTTTTGGAGATCTGGCTGCCTTCCATTAGTATTTTGGAAAAGGGGTAGGAGATGAATACCTTTTAGTATGATGCCAGTTTTAGAATTATATGTACCAGTTAATGTTATTTATATTTTGATTATAGTTGATTATTATGTGAATATCAGTGTATAATTTTTTTCATCTGCTTTGTGTGTATTTCACTTATTTAATATCTCTTAATCAGGGCTCCTCATTTTTGGCTGGCCAAGCAAAAACTCTAGCTGCCCCCGCCCCCCTTCTGAATGGAAAGAGTGGGGGGAGGCTTCATGCCCTATTTGGCTTTACTGTCTAAAGGTGCTCCATGCACTTTTAGCCAGCAGAATGTAATGCTGTCTCTCCCTGGTCTTTCCTGAAGGAAAGGTGGGGTAAAGGAGTGTCCCCTGTTGAACTCTTCTTCCTAAAAAAAAATGCATAAAGCACTTATAGGCTGCAGAGCCCATTGCTCCCCCTGCCCTCCCAGAATAGGAAAGGCCAACTTGATGGCGGGGGATGGAGATGCTGAATAATCCCCAGCCTTCTTCCCAGTGTTGGAACTGGGGGGAGGGTGGGGATCACTAAACAATTGCCCAGGTGATTCCTGCCCACACCTCCAACTTAAAAGTTGGGAGAGGCAGGCCAGCTGCTTGACACTCTGGTAAGTGGTATTGGTAAGTGGTACCACTCTCACTCTCTGTGATGAGAGTGGGAAGTGGATTTATTGAAGCCTGTTAATAAGACACCAGAAACTTTGAATGGAGGGGGTAGGTTGTCCAACTCCCTGCAGTGTGGGCAGCGGGCAAATAAAATACCCAGTAGACTGCCACCACCCCTTTACATCCATCTCAGCCTGAGCCATGGGATTCGCAGACCTTTCAGGACACACGTGAGGCACAGAAATAAGGGTTCAAGCTGACATTCTCTGTTTCACACCCCAAGCCCAAAACTCTAAACAGTAGCAAGACCACACAGAAGGCTCTGAATTTAGTACTGAGGCTTAAGTGGAATAAAGCACACACAAACGTTGAAATAGATGTGAGGTTTATTTACAATAAGGAAGGGGGAAAGGGGGAAAAAAGTGTACAAATATCAAAGAAAATCAGAGGAAACCCAGTGAAATCCTTTGGAACAATGTTGCAGGCAAAAATAACAAGGAATACCTATCCTATCCTTTACCTAAGTAAGGATCTTCCAGTTTGACAGGGTGCAGTTCAGGATCCAAAAGCTCACAGCCCTGAAAGCCAGGTAGCACATGCAGACAAGGACTGAAGATCAGAATGAAAACTAAAATGAAGACCAAATGGCAATAGTACACCCCCCCCCAAGCCCTTGAAATGTGAGGTGAGCCTCAATAGCCAATCAGCATCAGGCTGAATAACTTCTTCAACTTTCAGGAAGTGGGGGGGAGTAAAACGCTCTCACGACAGCCCAGCTGACATTGTTCAGGCTAACTTGGCAAGAATTCCACTCTGGCCTTGACAAGCCTGGAGACTACAAAAACATACGATAACACACGCAGGTGGTTTAAGAAGTGCCATACCAGCCCCCCCTTCCAAACTGGAGCTTGTTACAAGCAATTGAATCTTAAAAAGAAGATGGATTTCTTGACACTTTGGAAGGACACCTGATCTTGGAGGATCAGGAAGCTTTCTTTCTGTAAACTTCCTTCTGTTCATTTACTTAGGATCCAAGCCTATTTATCTACACTGATTTGTATGAATAATAAAACAGGTCATGTGAACATTATAATGCGGGAGAGAGTTCCACACAGAAGACACATGCATACTCCACATCCCCATTGGCCTCTTGTGAAGGGTGACAATGACCTGGTTCACACAACACAGTGCCACTTTGCATATCCAACCCCAAAGCAGGGGGTTGTTGAGTCATACAGACCCAGCAAGCGTGGGTTATGCGAGGGTTAAACAACCCTTTCATAACCCATGGTCTGTTCTAGGGTTATGCAAGTGTTGTTTAACCCTTGCACAACTGATGCTTCCTGGGTTTGCACAACCAGACAACCCCCAAGTGGGGGTTGGATATACAAAATGGTGGCTGCACTCACCACAGGCTCTCCATGGGTTAAATAACCCACAGTGGGCTGTCACGTTGTGCAAACCAGCTCACTGTGTCAAGCCTTGTCTTATATATTACCCTGCTTAGTCAAGTAGACTGCTCTCTTGAGAAGTTCATGTAAACTGGATCAATTTATAACACATGAATAGGACCTTGTCATTTTTATATGTATTCTTTATGCCTTTGTGGTTGTTAATATTTTTGTATGTTTAGTGTAGAAAAATATAGGATTTGTGTGTATGCCCTCAAAAGTCAAAATCAGATAAATTTTAAAAAGTTGATACAGGCATTAGTTGAGAAGCAGGAAAAAGAAAGGAGCAAGAGGTTAACGATAGAGAGCTTGGTAGAAAGATTGACTTGGTTCGTATGTAATGACCAACCATGGGTTAAGCAGCCAGGGTTAGTCAGGGCCACATGAGAATGAGCATACTACTTCCAGACTGCGCACTACTTACGCTTACTTTCTGGATTTTCCTGGATTGTGCTCCGTGACATGTGAACCCAGAACTCTGGTTTTTTGCAGGAGAAACCGTGGGTTAAAACTCTGGGTTTGTTCCTCCCTCATGGGTTCATATGTCACAGACGTTTTATAATCCAGAAATGAAGCAGAAGCGGAGAGTGCTCCAGAGGCAGCACATGTGCTCGCTCCCACACGGCCCTGGCAACCCATTGGTTACACAGCTCATGGGTTGTTGTTACATCAATTGCAGGATATTTATTACTCTTACTTATTTCTAAAAATAGTCTTTCTAATTTATGTTGAGATGTACATCCAAAGCAACATACAGGCAGAAATTTTAAATAAAAACACTTGTAGGTTGCACTCTGAAAAGCTACTGGTGTGCATGAATGCATGTGATAGAGATAGAGACAGATCAAAAATACAAGCAAGGACATAGATCATGTATGACTCACCACTTTCAAAAGTGGGTATACTGAAATGCTAGCAAGCCAAACTTCAGAATATAATGTAGTTTTGTCAAATCACCAAATAAGAGAGCTTTGTGTTCATCATAGCTGTGTTGATTTTTTTCTCATATTGTGGAGGATAAATGCTTTTTCAAATGTTGTTTCTATTTCTTGTGCTATTCTTCAGGTTGTTGAAGAGCCTGAAGCAGCCAATTGCATTGGCCCAGGGTGTTCTAATGTGGCACAGCCAGGTTCTGTGTACTGTGGTCATGAATGCATTCTCAAACATGCTGCAGCCACCATGAAATTTCTAAGTGAAGGCAAAGAACAAAAACCAAAAGAGAAGACCAGACTAAAAGCTGAACGAACTGTTGTCCTAAAACCTCAGCCTCTGGTAAGTCTGAATTGGTTTTGAAGCAAATACTCCCTTACATGCCCAGATCTTCTTGGCTAGGAACAGGCTTGGTGAGTATTTGATTTAAAGAAGCAAAATATGTTTGCATGAAAAAAAGTATTCACATTATGCAACAAATAATTCTGCAGACTACTTTGCGTGTCTCTTCATTTTCTCTCTCTATGAATGTGCTGCTGTTTTGTGACCCTGGTTAAAAAGCAACAACCCGCATCTGTACTTTAAAGGTAGCCACATTCAAACAATAAGGTATAAAAAAACAACAACCCCAAAACAAAACTCAAAGCCGGTACTATTAAAGTGGAAAAGATTCTGACTGGGCTCAGACGACATGATAACCCACGATGGGTTAAATAAACTACCATGGCTTATTTAACCCATCATTGGTTATCATGTTGTCTGTCAGGAATATTTAAATCCATGATGGCTCATCTGGCCAAAATAAACCACTCTAATAACCCATGGTCTGCAGTAAGGGTTATTTAACCCACCATGGGTTACCGTGTTGTCTGGTGCTCAGCATGGCTTATTCTGATCGCCGATAGAGTCACCCAGCAAAAGCAGTCAAAACTGTTGTGGCTGCTCTTCTCCAGCCTGCAGAGCTCTTTTCCCAAGACCTGACAAGTAGCCAAGGGACAAACGCAGCCAAACAAGCACAGTCTTCCCTGATACTGTGCGACAGTTGCAAAATGACAGTACAGTAACAGCCTCACAGTACCCCGCGACAGCGAAGTTACGCAATTACAGGCTTTCTTGATCACTACTTTAAAACTGCGCAACTTGGGAAATAGGGGAATAGGGAAAGAACTGCTCCCTTTTCCATGAAGAAGCACAATTCTGCAATAATCCACTATAGCATCTGGAGGCTCCCCATGAAGGCACCCCACCTGTGCAATTTCACCCCAGTCCAGCAAAGTGTCAGGCAGTTATAGCTCCCACCCCCTTTTTCCTGTTATACACACTTTTCCATGAAGAAGCAAAATTGCACAATTATCCACTACAGCAGTGGTTCTCAACCTTCCTAATGCCGCAACCCTTTAATACAGTTCCTCATGTTGTGGTGACCCCCAACCATAAAATTATTTTCGTTGCTACTTCATAACTGTAATTTTGCTACTGTTATGAATCGTAATGTAAATATCTGATATGCAGGATGTATTTTCATTGTTACAAATTGAACATAATTAAAGCATAGTGATTAATCACAAAAACAATATGTAATTATATATTGTGAAATATTTATTTCTAATTACAAATAAATGAAATTTTGTCTTGAAGCATGGTGTAGCATGGGTAACAGTCTTAATATAACAACAGTAAACTACATTGCTACATTTTACGACAGTATGCGTAAAAAGCCAACGTCACTGTGAAGAATAGTTTAACGGGCAGGTTTTGTTTTGGAAATAGATCTCGGTACCATTTTTATTCATCTTGAAAGTTAATGGAGTAGGAAAATGGGCCATATAGCAGCATTATATCATGGTACAACCACACTTTTTATTTTTGTTCTTCTCCCACCATATAATGGCATTCAATTCTACTCTCATGATGTCAGCAGCACCTGCATTCCTTCCATTTCCTCTCCATGTTGTAATTTGCAAGATTAGTTTTTTTCCTATTAAAAATTCCAATCCAGATGTATTAGCACATGGCCATGCAGTAATGGCCAGGCCAGCAGGGAATGATGGGAGTTGCAGTCCAACACATCTGAAAGGCACCAGGTTGGGTTGGGGAAGGCTGTACTAGCTAAATATTTTCAATAGAACAGAATTACTCAGAACCCCAGAGTGACCACATCATCTCTTCAATGCTGGTTCTCTTAAGGGTTCCCTTGTCTCCTCGCGAACTCCTCAGGGCTGGCTTCGGCTGCACGGATCAGCCCTAGGCAGAGCACTCAACCTGGCGCCTCCAGAGGTGTTGAACTACAACTTCCAGCATCCCCAGCCATCTGGCTGGGGATGTTGGGAGTTGTAGTCCAACTCCTCTGGTTGGGGATGTGTTTCACCAGGTTGGGGAAGGTTTCACCAGGTTGGGGAAGACTGCTATACGTGTTTATTAGTAAAAGTAAGTTCTACTAGCTTGAGTTGGGCTTACTCCCAAACACATGTGAACATGGATGCTCCAGCCTCAAGCACATGAACACAGTATGGCTGGGAAGTCAAGTCCCCGCTGAACTCAACAGCAGGATTTCCTTCCAAGCAAACATGCTTAGGATCGGCTGCAAAAATAAGAAAGCAGATGCGCCTAAGAAATATTCGGTTACCTAGCAGCAGGAAGGAGAAGACCCATTGAAAGACAGCGGCGGTCTGCCCTCTCCTCGCCAGGGGAATGTTGAGTGGGGCAAATTCGACCTTCATGTTGCCTCTGCGCAACAAAGCAAAGGGCCACCAAGGCTTTACGAGAGAAGGTGCCGAAAGGGCAAAAGCAAACAGACCTTCTCGCCTCCCCCCTGGAGCAAGGTGGGGTCGTAGTGCTCCAGTGGGTCGCCAGCCCATTGCCCGACGCTGGAGAGGGCGAGAGCAGAGCGCGCTCCTTCCAAGTTTAGAGACATCCAGCCCCCAGAACAAGGTTTCAATCAAGTTGCTGAGAGGCTCTGGACCGCCCCTCCCACGCAGCTCGGTCATTGCGTCGCGCTTGCCTCCTCGCGAACTCCTCAGGGCCAGCTCCGGCCGCATGGATCAGCCCTGGGCAGAGCACTCAACGTGCGGGCTTCTTGCAAAGCGGCGAGGCGATCGTGGCCGCCTCCATGTGGAGGCGGCCACGCTAACTGAACCCCATACGTGGGTTTTTACAGGAGGCTGGGGGTGGGGGGCTTGGCTGAACGGAGCCGCTAGAGGAGAGATTGGCCAGGGCCCCGAGTCGGAGGGTAGCTGAGACGTGCAGGGGCGCCACTATATCTGGGGATATCTCGGTGTCTCTGGAGACGGATAGAGGAGCGGTGTCTCGGTTCCTAAGACCATCGGAAATATGTGTTTTCCGATGGTCTTAGGCGACCCCTGTGAAAGGGTCGTTCGACCCCCAAAGGGGTCGCGACCCACAGGTTGAGAACTGCTGCACTACAGCATCTGAACCCCATGAAGGCACACTACCTTTGCAGTTTCGCCTCATTCCATCAAACTCTCAGGGAATTATAGCTCCCACCCCCTTTTTCCTTCTCTGGTCACTTTTCCCTGAAGAAGCAAAATGGCTTTTGGGGGGTGGGGGTGGGGATGCGCTATAGTGAACAGAAGTGGCTCTGCCAGCAATCTGGGCTGTGTGTGTAAAATGTGCAGCTCCACTGTATTTTGAGACAATAAAGACAAAAGGCTTCCTGCGAGCAATGCGTATTGGGCAGGGCGGGCCTCTTGTGCAATTGTGCTTTAGAGCTAAAGTGAACAGAAATGGCTCTTCCAGTAATGCCTGGGAGGGGTGTGTGTGAGTGAAATGTGCAACTCCACTTTATTGTCGTTGATTTTGGACAATAAAACCATCTATGCCAGCAATGGCAATGGGAGGAAATGCACAATTGACGGTTTTGGCCTGATCCCCAAGGGTTTATTTGTGCCACCCCCTTTTTGTTGCACATGGGATTTTCCCTCCTCTGGGGTAATTGCTCAGGGTTTTCACAGTGCATTGAGTGCCTCCCAACTAGGAGAGGCTGCGTGTGAAGTTTGGTCTCAATCCTGCAAACCTCCAAGGTTTTATAGCCGCCATCTCCTTTTTGGTGCACATGTGATTTCCTCTCCTTTGTGAGTAATTGCGCAGGGTTTTAGATGATGCATCCGGTGTCTCCCGGGTAGTGGAGGCTGTGTATGAACTTTGGTCCCGCTCCCGCAAACTTCCAACGCTTTAGAGCCACCACTCCTTGTTGGAGTGATACTAGAAGTGTGGAATTAAGCCCCTGTACTTCACCCCACACCTCTCCCGTCTTATTGGAATATTGTGGAAAGTTAAAACAGGCTGCTGTGATGTTGTCAATGGATGAAACAGCGCCACTGCTCAGGCAGGAGGACTGCAGCGGGACAGGGGGATGACTCAGATTACATACAATAGCTTAATAAAGTACTCTCAGTATCTTATTAGCTTGGTCGTGTGGCAGGGCATCATGGACTATTTCAAAAATAAGCTACTGTGAGTAGCTTATTAAGCCGCTGTCAGGGTTCCCTTGCCCCCCCTTTCCTCCAGCACTCACAACACACACAAAGAGAGGCTTCAGTCTCAGCCCTTTAATTCATTATTCTCAGGTTCATTACTGATGCAAATACTCAAGACTCTCTGGCTACAAAGGAATGCCTCCAGGGAATTAAAATGTCTGACTAGGCTAACTTAGAGAGGGAGGTTCTGCCCCTCGCCTGCTGCTTCCCTGCGTAGCCTTCTCTGCGTAGCATTGCTAACCCGGTTCGAACGTCTAAGCTCCGCCCCTGACGTTTCCCTCTTAGCTCTGCATCTCTGCTTGGCGTCCCTTAGGTCACAGACCTCAAGCTCCTCCTCCTCCTGCTCGCTGTTTCTCACAGGGGGGCGTGCATGAGGTTTCGTGCCCGGCCATCTGGGAGCTGGTAAGCTGAGAAGCATGCCTACCCATATCTGAACTGGCCTGTGAAAAAGCCTCCCCCAGCTCTGGCTGCTCCTCTTCTGAATCTGAGCTGCTAACTATCTCCCTGCGCTCAGAATCAATCCTGATAGCCACCATGGCTTAAAATGACGTCCGAATGTAGCCAATCAGTACATCTCTGGCACAGACAAGCTCATAATTACAGATGAGTATCTCATTCGATTTTCTCATTGAGTCTCTATAATTCCCATAATTTGTTTTTAAAATCATTCTGTCTTGCACAATAGGGTGTTATGCTACCCTGGCTATGAATAGCACAAGTAATCGTATAGCAGTTATTATATTTTTAATATGCCCAGTAGCAAATTATTATTATTGGGTGTACTGCAAAGATCATCCAACTTAAAGTCAGGCACGATTTGCAGGCAGTTAAACTGAACCATGAACTCCTTAGGCTGTGTCTATCTTGCTATAGCACTGCAGTAACCAGACAGAAGCTGTAGCAAGCTTGAGTGGACCAATACAGTAGTAATTATACTTCGCGTATAGATAGCACTTCAGATTGTTGGAAAACCATTGACATAAGAACAAAGCAAGAGTAGCACTGGATCATATCAAGGGTCTATCTAGTGTGACATTCTGTTACCAGCAGTGGAAGAAGTCCACATTCAGGGCATGAAGGTGACAGCTCCCTTCTGCTGCTTGGCCTTCAACTAGTATTCACACACATAAGGCCTTTAAGTATAAAAGCATTATATCATGGCCAGTCAGCACTAATAGATCCCTGCTCCAGAAATATGAGAATATACCTTATCACGGTAACCTTAACAGCACTTTGAGGTAGGCTAATGTTAGCTTCCATAGTAGAGGTAAGAGGACTGAGGCTGAGAAAGGTTGGTATGCATAAAGTCACCTGCTGAGTTTATGGTAGAAGGGATGTTTGAACCAGGTTCCTGGTTCGCTGCATAATCCCTTAGCCACCACTGAAATATCTGCCCTCCCAGTTTTGTCAGTTATTTTTCTTCAACATCTTCATAGTATACTCCATTGTAAGTGGCGGAGGAACACTCCGGAATGGAAAGATCTTCAGAGGTTATAGCAGCAGCAGCAGTAGTAGTAGTAGTAAATTTAAGCAGTACTGAAGTGACTTGCACACCCAATACAGAAATCCATAATTAATATAACAGGAAAAACCCCAAAATCAATATAACCCATAATCAGCACAATAGAAAAAACACCATAAAACATAATCTAAAAACAATACAATATAGTGTTGTAAATACAAACAATATGGCCTTAGATTTCAGTTGAACTTCAATTAGTTTCCCTAATAGTGACCAGGGATGTGCAAATCGGCAAAATTTGAGCTTGGTTGAATTCTAATTCCATCTTGAAACTTGCTCCAACTTGAGCCCATATCAGATTGCAAGCTTTGATTTTTTTTTCTTTTCACATGAAAATCTATGTGCATTTTCATGCGTAACTTTCCAAATGTATGCCTCAGTTGTGTGCATCTTTGAAATGTACGTGTTCTTCTCCCATTGATTAAAGCACATTTCTGCACATTTTTCAAAAATAATGCATTTTTCAAATATACACATGATGTCGAATCCGTTGTTTTTGGTCTGTGAATCACATTGCAAGCTTGGAAATGTCCAGACTTTGACCACAGGTTGCATCTGACTCTATGTTTGTTTGTTTGTTTAATTTATATCCCGCCTTTTTTCCTCTTGCAAGGAACCCAAGGCGGCTTACCTTCTCCTCCTCCTCTCCATTTTAGCCTCACAACAACAACCTTGTGAGGTAGGTTGGGCTGAGAGTCTGTGACTGGCCCAAAGTCACCCAGTGAGCTTCCATGGCCGAGTGGGACTAGAACCCAGATCTCCCGACTCCCAGTCCAACTCTCACCACTATGCCACACTGGCTCTCTGGAAGGTGGGAACTGGGTAAATCCTGATCAAAACCAAACTGAAAGAAATTTCTCATATATCCCTAATAGTGACTCTTTAAAAGCTCAATTTGGTCAGAATTATAGCATTACAGAAGATTTGTCATAGGCAGCTAAATGGTAGCAAAACATTTTGACTTCAAAAAGCATTGACCTAACAACATAATGCCTGTCAGAAGCCACTTCAGACTGGCAGGTAAAATTGAATATAGTAGTTGTCAGCATAGTTAGTGTTAGGTTTTTAGAGAGGCTGTATAAGATTATTTTGGATCAAAACATTGATGAAAATGCGAACATAATTGGTAAGAAAGTCCTTCAGTACACAAACTTTAATATTAAAATCAGTTAAACTGATTTCAAAAACTGGCACATCCAGGTGGTGCTGTTTCAGAGACAGCTGAGGTTGTCTGCACCCATGTTAATTGTGGATTGGCTGAACATCAGCTGCACAGCCGTGCTTAAGCAAACTGTGTGACTTATACTCATTGCACCATAGTCATGTATTGGCTATGTAGTGAAGTACTGTTGAGCTTGGGAATCTCGATCTTAGGCTTGGTGTTAATAGATATAATCTTGCTGTTGGAATTTGCACAGAATCTGGGGGTCTGGCAGATGGTCCCAGTTGCAGAGGTATGCAGTATGAAACGTTGCATAATGAGATGTTTGCAATACTTTTGTAATACATAACAAACTGTTTACCCCTCTAAACCTGTGTTCTGATTACTTAATCATTGTAATATTTAGTGATTAAGGTTCTGCTGGTTATACAGGCAGGTACCAAACCTCTCTCCATGCAGAAGAGACCAGCTCCTGAGAAGAGAGAGATTACTGTGAAGAAAACAGTGGTGACAGCTGTTAAGACTGAAGCAAACACTCAGACAGTTGCTAAAGAGCCGCCCTCAGAAAGCAGCACACCATCCTGGGCAAGCGATCATAATTATAATGCAGTAAAGCCAGAAAAGACTCCAGCCATTTCATCATCACTGTTATTCAAATGTATGTATTTCACAGGGATATTCCTCTGCAATCATTTACATTTTCCTTGAGTCTCTTTCCACTTTTGACCCTGCAAAATTAGAAAGGAGTTTTAATGGCTCCCTTTTTCCATCTTCAAAGATTTGCACACATATTTCTCAAGGAGAGTTTGAAGGCTCATACATAGTATTGACAACTTGAGGTTTATCCTTGGGTTGTGTAAAAATGGCTTTTAACTTGCAAGTATATGTTTAACTTACCTTATATTCTTCATAGATGATAGCTATGTTTGTTCTAACAGAAGGTAGGTAATGAGAAACATTTATTTTTTTCTTAAGATTATGTAATGTACAGAGTAACTGTTGTATTCACTCTAATTTTGGTCCCTGTCTTGCTTTTGAATTTTGAATTAGATATATCAGGACTACAGGGCTTCTAAATGATTGAACAAATAATGTACATGTGTACACAAACACAGCTTTTACTATTAAGTTTTGGGGGAAATCCTCCTTCCAAGTATGTGACTTACATGAAATGATGTCAAGTCCATCTTAAATCAGAATGCTTGTTTTTTAATCTGTGTAAGCTGTGTGCCAGATAAGCTCTCATCAGGGCTGGACAGTAGGCAGAGAATTATCACCTTGTATATTATAATTTTTCAGTATTTGAAGAACATCCTTGGCATCTTGTTAGCTTAAAAAGGTAAGTAAATTAATGCTTTGTGATGGAAAAGTCATTGTTGTCTTAGGACCTTTTTACTGCCTTCATTTAAACATTGTTGCAGTGTAGGGTTTTATGTTCCTCATTTATAGCATGGCGGGGAGAACTGAGTCAAAATGCTAAAACATGTTTAAAAGCATATTTGTAAACCCTGATGTGAGGTTCTGGGCAGGTAACATTTGAAAAGGGCAAGATTATTAGGTCTACTGCTAAAATAACTCCATCCTTGTCTACAACCTCTCAATGCTTGCTTTTAATACATTTTAAGATTACTGTCGGAAGATGGCCTTGGTGAACCCCTGGAGGAATGGAGTTCCGAGGCTTGAGAAGCCACTGAGTACCTCTTTCAACCTGCCGGGGGGGGGGGGGGGGGTTGCCCACAAAGTGATGGTTCTTGCCTAAATGTAGTGGTGGAATGACTTTGTTTCTAAGGCGTGTAGGACCTCAAGACCTGATTAAAAAACCGGTGATAGGTTTGTTTCTCCTCGCTGCTTTAATTAATTCAGACACCCACTCAAAGAAGTATACAAGCGTTAGTAGTCCACCTGCCTGCACATACCATATTAGTCAATCATTTGTGGGACATCAACAGCCTGAAAGAAATGACCCGTTAACTTCCCACTTTACAAAAGCTTTCCTACCTTGTCACCTCAAAGCTATTTTACTTGCCAGGCAAGTGATTGAGAAACCTAATCTCAACAATTTAATTTTTATATAAATTGTACTTTAACTGGTGCAATATCAAAACATGGGCATTTTTATTCTAAAAGTTCATGACTATAGGGGAGATTCATAGTTGGATCTTTCTTATTGATATGATGCTTAAAAGTGAACATACTCAATTCAGTTTACATTTAGTGAAGAGCTTCCACCATTTCAAGGAGGCACTCCAGCTTGCTGTTAAGGTAAGTTTAATGGATGTCTCAAAGTTCTTTGTACTACTGCTAAACTCTCAAATATAAAATTTTATGTTAAAACGTCTCCTTTCTCCTTCAGTGGTGGAGGTTATTCAGGAGTGGATTATCCGTCCCAATTGCTTGGAGGGCAACGTTATGCAAGATTTGTATTTTTGACACTATGTGGGTTGGGCATGTACAGCAGAAGTCTGAGTAATTAATCATCACCTGATGGACTAGGACCAGATCTCACGTACATACATGGAATTCTTTATCATTCATACCCTTTCTGATCTCTGAAAGACACACTAATATTGTAGAGAGGGGTAAGCTCTACAGCAATTGGTATTGGAGACATGTCACCATACTAAGCTCCAACTGCTTTGCATCTCTTTTTACTCTTCACAAGTATTTAAAATAACATGCCGCCTCTTTCTGCTCTGTACCTAGGGTGGGTACTGATGACCCCATGCTGATGTGATGGTCTTTACGCTGTAGTGCCTGGGGATCATTTTCCTGAAAAACGACATTTAACCTCAACATAATCTTAACTAGATATTAGATATAGAGAACTTCTTACCAACTGCATTAGCTCTCTTGCAAAATAGTTCTTAGTTAACTCTAGAACAACGGCATACAATTTGGTCCACTCCAGAGTTCTGCTGAGTGACTTCAATCGACGTCTAGTGGGACATACTGCACTTCAAGCCAACACACAATACTGCTGTTCTGGGGGAATTTCAGATGGGAAAAATAAGGGAGAATCTTGATGGTACCATGTGTTGCTCTGAGCAAAACAAAAGCACTGGAGGGAGGAAGAGCCTCTTATGTTCAAGTACCAAGGAAGGCTGATCGTAGACCGGAGGGGAGAAGAGGGAGTAGCTTCAGGATTGTATCCTAATATGGTAGCAAAGTATCTTACTGTTACCACCAAATTGAATACATATATAATACACCTGGAAGTAGTACATATCTACAAACCTGTAGGAGAGAGCTGGGAAATTGGCAGGCCAGGTTCTGGATTTGGATCACCAGTCCATGGCTAATAAGCCATCAACCCAGTCACAGTTTCAAGGACACTATTGGAGTATACAGGAAGGCAGCCAGGTTCTGGTCCCCAACACTCCTGTCTCATCTTCAGTAATTGCTCACAAGTGCTTAAGTATTAGAGCCAAAGTTCTGTGAAGACAAAGGGTATCCTGCTCTCTTTCTCAAGGACCTGAAAGCAACTTATTTTGAGTTATCCCAGTTAAAATTTGCAGCAGCTCTGTGAGGCAGACCAGGATGAAAATGACTTTCTAGCTGAACAGGGTTTTGATCTGAGTACCCCACATCCAAACCCTAAAGTCTGCTTGAATTGATTTACTGCTTGAATTGATTTACTTCTCAGTTTATTAGCAAGCAGGTTTATGTAATCATACTCTAGTTTATGTGAGAAGTAGGATGGAAAGCAGAATGTCAAAATATTTAAAGATGTTCAAGGTACACAACTTCAACATCAAAACAAAGCCAACAAACCACAACTTGTCTTGCTGTAACTATGTATATATGTGTATTCTGTGTTAGAATTTCTGATGCAGCATTTTAATATGGATCATTGGTGAACTGGACAAGATGTTCTACCTAACTGTCATTCTGAAGGTACAATTGGTGCCATACGTCTTCCAGTTTTGAGATGGCCACAGGACAAATGTAGTTACAAAGATGGTGGTATTGAGAATCCAAATAATGCACAAGTGGTCTATGTGGGTGTAAGAAACTTTTTATTAGAAAGCCAATCCCAAAATGGACACCTACTGGACGAGAGAGAGAAAAATTTGGAATTTCTGTTGTCCTCATTACTTTGATTCTGACAGTCTGGAATCAAAACATAAACAATATGATTTAAAAGAAATGTATAATTTCAACATCCAACTGCTTTTCTTATATATCAGGGAACAGAGGAATTTGTAGAATTATAGGCTGCAATGAAAGATGTGATGTACTTCTGACTTTAAAATGCCATTTCATTGTGGCTTTTATTCCTCTTTGTAAAACTAGAAGTAAAGAGCAATTGGGGATTGAAAATGTATTAGTAGTAGAATAATCAGAGTTGTAAAAATGAAAAGCAGTAATGAAATATGCAATCCTATGCATGTTCAGACAGAAACATGTATAGAATTGCGCCCTAAGGGTAGGAAGTGAAGTACTTCACAGGAAAAAGCAGCATTCACAAAAATTATTTTTCAACGAAAGGGCCAAATTAATATGCAATTACTAATCCAGCAC
The DNA here is from genome assembly GCF_057233095.1 of Heloderma suspectum. NCBI lineage: Eukaryota > Metazoa > Chordata > Lepidosauria > Squamata > Helodermatidae > Heloderma > Heloderma suspectum. Next base: position 303,964,985 of record NC_139461.1, on the reverse strand, counting down.
TTAGCTAAATTTATTTTCATCTTAAGTCAGGACAGTCTTTAGTGGAAAGGCAGGCGAGGGATTTGGGGAGAGAAGTGTGTCAGTTTGTTATATAATATTCAAGTTACTTTAGCATAGCTACATTGACTCCTAGGTAGATACAACATAGGTGTTTCTGGAGCTAACTTGTGATGTATAAAGGCAGTGAACACTAAAGATAATAGACAAGTTGCCAGATATTTGGAAAGATCTGGACCAACCAAGCATTATCTTGCCCTGTGTTTATTGCTATATGTATGCTAAAACTTTCTCAAGGAGCCTCAGTGGTCTTATTCAAATGTTATGCCCTTAACAGGGAGGATCATAATGTTTGAATGGTTCAGTTCTGGTTAAGGCAGATGTAGTTATGAGATAGGTGCCTTTTTAATTAAAAAAAGGTTGTAGCTTTGTACATAACCCAGACCTAAGAGTTACAGTAATTTCCTCCCCTAAAACAATTTAGGAACAGGTAGAATTCCTGTCCAATCTATACCGAGAGTCACTGGTAGTGAGTGCTGTCATAAACTGCATTTGTGAAAAGCAGAAGTAATGAATTAGCAGTGTTTGGAATTAGCTGGGAGAAGAAAGGAAGCAGCTGGCTAAGGTCTCAAGATGTAGCCAGACATTCTAAAGAGATACTAAGAAATTATATTCCCCGCATAGAAGAGGCATACCTTAAATCTGTATTTTCTCAAAAAATCAGTTGAACACTTTGAAGTTTAAGAAAGGCAAATCAGGATTTTCCAATCACACAGGGCTTGTTCAGATGAGTGGTATTAATAGGGAACAAAAGATTTTCTCTGGGAATGTTCTCTATCACTCAGGCTTTTGTTTTGATCTAAACACTTAGTGTTTTGCATTTTAGAGCACTCATGAGACTTTCTATCATGGGACAGGTGTAAGAAACTACAGATGGAGTACAGCATTTCAGGCATAGTCTGGGATTAGATAGAAATAAAAATCAAGGTATGCTACAGAATTCACAGAATCGGAGGTAAGTTCTCATCTGAGTGAGACTGCAAGGATGGAGGATGTGGGACTTGTGGCCCAGCACAGTTAGCAAGTTTAGCCTAATTGTTTTAGGCTGCTCTGTGCCTCCCTCTCCCAACTCTTGATTAATCAAAGAAGATAATGGAAGGGTAATTACATTACTAGGTATAATACTGTTTTGCATTTTTTAATCATTATTTCTTTAAGCTGGCTGAGTAACTAATTAGAACTCTTCCTCCTACCCCCCCCCCAAAATAAATGGGGTTCTCCATGCTGGTGTCTCATATTTCCAGTATTGGAGACAAAGGAGCAGATCCAGACTGCTGTGGTGGCTTCTGGCTGTGCCTGAAAACAGTGAATGGGAGCTGAAGATGCCCTTCGTGGAGCTACATCTTCAAGACCTATCCAAGAAGATTTAAGCGGTGGGATGCACTACATATTGCAGGGGAGGTGTATAAGCTGCAGAGTCACCCATTAATCTGGGTTGGGAAGGGAGTGTGTGTAGACTATTCTTATCCCACAGGCCAACTGCTGAGATTCTGAATGTCCAAGGAAGACATGCTAGTCGAAACTGCCCAAGATAAGTTTCCATAGATCTTCAACATCAGGGCCTGCCAGTTTGATGCCCCATTTGCCATCCTGGATGATTCAGAGGAAGAAAAGCAGTCTTGAAAAATGGGCATCCTTACCGACCTCTAGTAGGTCACTGGTGACATATCTGGTAAAAGTTCCACCACACAACACCTCACATTCATCCAGATGAGTTGAACACTGATGTTCATCACTCAGTATTTTAGAAAGGCTATAGCAAACACACAGACATAAAGCTATGCCTTATATCTACTTTCACACAACACTGTATCCCGCAGCCCCCTTTTTGAGAGGCTGGAAAAGAGGTTCTACTTCCCTAATGTCATGACTTACAGATGGCCATGGTTCAAAAAACAGAATTTGTTTTTATTTGCCTTTATTTCAGCTAGTAGCAGTGTGCTGGCACACGTTCTGTGAGTTTAAGTCCTGATTGTAGGCAGCAGCAAACGGTTGTGGCTCATGTTTGTTTCAAGTGGGGGTTAATACAACTGAAGCTGGTCTAACCCAGGAAGTGATCATGGGTGAGTTGAATTGGGCAAATACTTGTCTTATTCACTGTGTCTTTTATAACGAAATCCAGACACATAAATAGCTAGCCTCTCTCCAGAGTTGGTAGGTTTAAAGCAAGCCTTGCTTTCAAGTCTGATTTGATGGCTAGTGAGAGGAGTGGAGAGACAGATAGTGCAGTTGAGTTTTGGAAGGTGGATGCACCATAGACTATGGGAAATGGTCCAGATCATGAGAACGAAATCATAAAAGATATAGTTGTTACATACTACAAAACTGAAAGCATAGAAGGATCTTTTTTTCCTCCAAACAATTCCTTATCCAGCATAAGGAATCAAAGCAGATCTTGATGACATGTCTGGGAACCAAATGTTCAGGGCCACAGGAGGGTGCTTGAGTGCCTTTCAAGCATGCCTCTTCTAGGAACTTCTGGTGCTCTGCAGTGTTGCATGCATCTTCCAACAGTGTGACCATGCAGAGGCAACACTTGAAGAGGCACAGCTTGTGGTAAGTAACCTTGTGGAGTGTCTACAGCACCTGCTTGACTTTTTCTTATACAGTTTTTAGCTATGTGGGAGTGCATGGAATGGGTTTGCTTTTGTGGGTTTAAAATACCCATTCTACAAGAGTTCAATCCCATCTTTTAAATGGGCTTTAAGGCTTTGGGGATTCTTTGCCCCCCCTCCCCAAGTTAATACATTCTGCAGGGGTATCTTCACATTCCATCTAGGTAACAGGCTTCCATTGACTTGAGCGGGTTGAAAATTGCTAAAAGAGAAAGCATGGGACAATTCTGTAATGGGACTGTTACAGGATAGCCTCTAAATATTGTCAGTAAATAAATAATAAAAAGTTGTTGGAAATTAAGCGATACCAGGTTTAATTAGACATTCCTGCTCCTGCATGTGAAAGCAGCAGATGAGAATGTCAGCTTTGATCCAGGGATAGCCAGATGGACCATGCAGTAATGTTACGAAGGTTTGCCTCCACACATAGCTTCTAAAGGCATCTGCCTTCAATTGTAAACAATTAGTTCAGCCTTGCATTTCAGTTTGCCCGTACAACAAAGGGTGCAACCTTCAGTAAGGAGTGATGGTCCTGTCATTTTTTGAGATGAAGGTTGGGGATGAGATCAAATTCTCAGCACTGAGAAGCTGAAATGGTCTTAAGAGATTCTGGTCTGCTGCATATCTTTTTCAGTACTCCCAGCCTCGCACAAGGGACCACATGGGTATACACAAGATTCCCACAAACTACCTGTTGGGAGTTAATCAAATCATGTCAGATACGTAGCAGAAACGGCTTTACCAGAAATCTGCAATGTGGTGTCACTTGAGCTATGACAAACTAAAAAGAGGACAATATACAAATTCTCAGACAACCTTGGGTAGCTCACCGTGAAAATGCTTAAGATGTGCATCTATCAAGAGTAAGATTTAGTCCTGCTTCTCATATTACCAATGCAGTGTGGAAGCCCCCCCCCCCTTCTTGTGATTTCATTTACATGATCTTAGAAAAGCACAACCGTGAATTGTGGCATCACATTGCCCCTTTCCAGCTACTTGACACAGTTATAGAGACTGTAATGTGAGATCAAACTCTACAAGTGATTGGTTATGCAATGTTTACCACACCACTTCAGCCCTAGCAGCTAGCTTTGCCTTATTTTTGCCCTATTCCATGGGTGGCTATTTGTGCAAAGCAGCTCCCATGTGCCAGGAGCATTGTTACATAACCATGTCATCATAACTGCAAATAGTTGTGTGCCTTTGCTGAAATTAAAATCGTGGTATTTCAGCTAGGACCTGCTTTGTGTCCACAGCTCCCCACACAATTTGGGGTGGTTGCTATAGCCATATTGTAAAGAGAGCATTAGATTCATGCCTCATTGCAAAACTAAGATACTTTAGGGCCACTGGCTTGATCTGTGGCAGAAAACTTTAAGTTGCTTTACTCACTTCAAAAATAGCTTGGCGTACATTCCATTCAAAATTGTATCAGTAATTTAAAGTGCTGGATATATTTAGTAATTCGCTTTTTATTGCTTCAGATAACTGCACATTTTTTGTGAGCAAAGTAAATTACTCACATTCATGATGTAAAGTCAAATGTAAACTATGATCTGCAACAGTGGTAATAGTTCACTGAAGATGGTTCTACTTGGAGTAGGTTAGATGCTTTGCTATTGCAAAGCAGCAGGAGAGAAGATGAGGAGTCATAGGGTTGTAACCAATGAAATCCTTCAACTGGTGGAACAAATGCTGCTAAAGGATTGAATCCCCCCCCCCCTTTTGTTCCCTCCAAATCTGCTGCTCTGGAGGCTTGGGGAATTGTTCCAAAGCAGATTGTGGGGAGGGGGGTGGGGTTGCAAGGGAAGGGAAACTTCCGTTGCGCAGGCATATGTCTGCTCGCATGATGTGGTTAGCCCATGGTATATTTGCAGGCCTGTAGGTTATAAGTGACATAAGAGATGAACAATTGCTCTACAGAAATACTGCTTTTTAGAGCTTACCTTTAATCATGAGGACTAAAACTCTTATTAACAAATAAGCTGCAGTTCATTGAAATCTGAAAAATTAACTGGGTGTGGTGCTCACCCAAATTCTGTAGCTTTCAGCCATGCGGTAAGCTAATGTCCCTGTGTAAACTTGTATAATTACAATAATCCAAATCCTAAAGTGATGAATACTTCACTATATTATTGTATAATTACAATAATCCAAATCCTAAAGTGATGAATACTTATAAGAAACCATCTCTAATGAATAGGTATGCCAAGTTGTAGACAGGACAATTTAAGCTTTACAGCCTTCTTGTGAAGGCCCCAAATACTCAGCCCATGTCAATACTCTTCAAAGTGGGCATAATATTAAAATCTCTGCTGTTGTATGTGGGCTCATGCTTGTGCATTCACATAACAGTGCCGTACATCCATGGTGGTAACTGGGTTGGCAAACAAAATATGGGCTTTAATGTCTGCTTCATGGAGCATATGCATGGGTTGTGTGCTTAAGCCTATTTCAACATAGGAGACTGCAGTGTTAATCCATATATGGTATTCAGCATTTCATTGAGAAAAGAGCCGTGTGCTCTCCCTTTACTCATAAGAAATTGTTATTGATATGTTTAGAAGGGGAGATAGTGAAAAGAATGAGGCAGTCTCATGCTGCAGTTGCTAATACTACAACAAGTAATGTTTCATTTCATGTTGCTACTCGGTCTTCAGTTGCTGTCCACAGTAATTCAGAGTTACTTCTGTTCATGGCCCTTTTGTTAAGGCGAAAAGGAAGCTTATGAATGGAAGAAGACCCTGCCTTTCTTTTTTTTTAACAGCGTGCCCACCACTGTTGGATTTTCACCTGCCTTCTGACAGCTCAGTATGGCTAGCATCATCTTTAGCAAGGTTTCACAATGCAAATTAATAGTTTTTGGGAGAGAAGGCGGTGATCGCAACTACTTTCCCCTCTACTATCCAAAGCCAAATTGTGTTTTAAGATGATCTGTGTGCTGAATTAAAACGACGCTATGGAAGATGGCAGTGAGCCTGCTGATTGCTTACACCTTTCAACACAGTGACCATGTAAACAAATTCTGCAGCAGGAATATTGCACACGGTGTCACAGAACAGAATGGGAATTGCGGATGAGCACTAGAGGCTCCAGAACTGCAGTGCCAATGGGGGGGATTTTGGCCTGTGGGTGTGCCTCCTGCCCCATCCCTCTCAGGCCTGACTACACACTTACTGCGTGACAATAAGGAATTGGAAGCCATTTTCTGTTGAAAACACTTTGGAACTGATGGAAGCATGTTTGGAACCTGTGGATGCACAGATCAAATTTTAGCGCTAGCTGTTTTAACACAGAGGGTGAGATTCTCCTACCAAAATGCAACATGATGAGCAAATCTTAATATACACCCAACAAGTCTACACTGGAGGGGCTGAGCCCATTTTTTATATAAGACTCCGTTGTCTTTCCTCCTGCTTCCTTGTCAAATTCTCAGGGCGTGAAAAGTGATCACATAATCCAGGTGACCCATTTTTCAATGAGAGGTTGGTTTGTGTACCTTTCCAGGCTGGGCAAACCAGCAGCACGAGATTATGTGGGCATGCTGGTTTAATAGGGGAGTAAATGCATAACACTGCCTTTCAAAAAAGGACTAAAGGGATTCCCTCTAAATGAAGAGGCACAAGAATAAACTAATAAATAGGGTTGATTTGAAATACCACATTGCAAATATGTAGATTTGATTTAATATGCTCCAATTTGTGCATGCTTAATCTTTCTAAAGCAAGTAATTTAATGTGTCCTACATTAAATTAAACAATAGGCTAGAGGCTGTGCATACAAATATCTACAACAATCCTATATATGCCTTATGTGACAGCTAATAAGCAGACATAAGTATGTCATCATGATAAGAGATGGTACTGCATTTAAGAAATTCTTTGTACTGTATAAGCAAGCCCTATTTACTACATTTTGTTAGCTAGGCAGTATAGAACTTCTGCAACTCTTAAGATCCCCATCTGCCTGCAATTCTGAATATGAATTAAGTCAAAAGCTGCTTCCTGCAGAACTGATGGTGAGTGCATTACCTGTACAAAAGCCAAGAGTAAAATCCTGTCACTTTCCTATTTGACACTTCAGTAATCTAACTAGGAAACTGTAAAATTTAAGTGCTGTACATCCCAGTATCACCATCATGTTGAATAGCATGCATGTGCGCAAAGTATTAGTGGTTCCCTGGTCAAATGATAGCACTATACATTTCCTTTCTTTGGAAACGTGAGCAAGAAGCAATGGTGAAAAGCTGCTTTTCTAGAAAAAGTTAAGCTTCTAAGCTCAAAAATTCTAGACACAGCTCCATTGTATGGGCAAATCTCACTGCAGCTATGTTTCTTACAATCCAAACACTGTTGATTTATCAGAATATCTTCACACAGATATGGAAACTGGTGGCAGGGTAGAGGCTAAGTTCATCCTGCCTAAGGGCCACAAACTCCTCACATCTAAGCCAGGCACAACTGATGGCAATGAAATAGTGTGGAGAAATGCTGTATTTGTGAAGGCTCAAACTCCCCTTGATTTTAAGAAGTCTCGCTTTGTGAAAGTTTGAGAGCCCCAGTGCTTTTAGAGTCGCAATGAGTCTAAATAGAATTCTATCTTGGATGTAAGTAAGTTAAATTTAGTGGCCACTTCCCCTTAGGTTATATTTGCACCTACATCAGTGCTATGATGACAATTTCCCTGTATACAGGAGGGACTGCCAGATTTCTGATGGTAGATGCAAGCTTAGTCTGGACATTGTACTAAACTATGATTTAGCAAGACATGAAAGATCCTGGCCACCTCCCAGACTTGAGTGCTCCCCCTGCCCTTCCTCCACCCATGCACCTTTCATTTCCAATTTTGATTAACCATAACTTCCCTTGTCATATGAACATGGAACCGTGGTCAATCTCGACTCTGGTTTGTTTCAAACAAGCCAGTTTTGTAAGCCACAGTTTGAAGTTGACTTGTTTAGAACTACCCGTAATTAAGATTAACCACAGTTTGCTGGATTTGGATGGTGCAGGAAGCTGTGGTTAAAAGCAGAAGTGAAGGCTTTTGAACTCACAGCAACATAGCGAGGAGAAGGGGAAGGTATGAGCTGAGGAGCAGGCTCACTTAACCATAGTTTAGCATGATGTCTGGACAACCACAGACACACCTGATTTCCACCATGTTTTGGGGGCTAGTTCCATCTTGATACCAGCAACCCTAAGCTACATATGTGAAGCTGCACATATGTGGTTGAGCCTTGTGAAACGCTAAGTGTAGAGAAGCATTTCTATTGGCAGGAAGTCCTAGTGCAGGTATTGAATCCCAACCCATGCCTTTTGGCATCTGTGCCTACATTCTGCTTTGTGTAGGGGCTAATAGATGCATGCACAATTTTGTTCCCCTGGGATGTGGACTGTACTAAACCAACCCTCAGTACAGACATGGGGAGGGGAATGGGAATTGTACATCTAAAATAAATGCCTATATTTGCGTTCGTGTAGTGTAACATATCCTTAGCTACATAAAAAGCAAAGAGCTGTGTTAGTTCATGGGGGGGGGGGGAATCCAAAATCCATAGTTGAGTGATGTTATTGGGACCAACCAAAATGTTATTAAAGAGTGCAGTCTCCAGAATTATCAGGGAAGGTAGTACAAAAAAGCGGGGGATGGGGGTAATCCAAACATTAGACCAGATGTGGCCATGAGGTCTGCACTTTAGACGTTGTCTTGAGGTTGGGACAGATCATATTCTTAGACAGTGTTAGCTTTGTTACAATTTGTACCCAAGGAGATAAATTATGTTTAATCTTACTATGTCCAAAGCTTCGCTATCCTTCCATGTACTTAACAGATCCCAGATGGTAGGTGAACAACCTGAGCTCAGGTGCCATAAGTGGCATAAGCAAGTTCGTGGCATCCCTGGAGAGGGTATGGCTGTGCAAAAGGCTAGTCCTGCACTGCTTTCTTGTCTTGTGCAGTGCTGTTGCCTGCTTCTCAGCTCAGCAATCTACAGGTGAAAAACACCTTGCACAGTGGACTGCAGGATTACTGTAATGTGTGCTACAGTGACACTTTCAGACTGGATTTGTGGTCCACTTGCCTAAGATTAACCACCTCTGAATAAATATTAAAATTTCTGAAGACTGTAAGAACCAGTGCTGGTAGAAGGCATGAAGTTAATTTAAGGCCTTTCGCTACCATTTCCTGAGGCTTGATTCAACTGAATCTTTTTCAACTGATGCAGTATAACATTTCTCCATTTTATTTGACTTTCAAAGAAGAATCGAGTAATTCCTTCAGAAGATTGTACTCCTTCAGAAGTTTTTCATTGGGTGTATTTCTAGTAAACATAAAAACCCTCCTTCAAGAAATCATTGGCTAATGGCCACTATGAATTCATAACCCTTCCCACAATGAAGCAAGCCCTTCCTGTGCACATTTAATCCCCAAGTGATTTAATATAGGTCCCTGAAGCCTATATTTTTCCTGGACTGGGAAAACAGTTTTGAAAACTGCTCTTCTATGTTAGGGGTTAATTGGCAATGAGTAATCCTCTGAGATTCTTTCTCATAAAGTTGAGTTCTGCACACCAAGTTATTTGTAGTAAAGGTGGATTTGGTCTTTGTTTTGTAACACCTGTATTAGTCATTGGAATTGTCTGTTATTTTCTCAAGTCATTATTTTGCACATACAGGTACAAATCTGTAAACCTTTGCAAGCAAATACCTTAACCCACTTTCCCCCCATTGTCCAGATAAATGGAGTTGTTTACTCAGAATGGAGATGGTCCCATTATCTTGATCTGAACATTGGCTGGGACAAGTTGGAGTTTCTCTTATGGTCCTGGCTGGTCATGTCTCCCAGTAGCAGCTGCTTGGTGAGACACTTATACAGTGAGCCCTTGGGAGGCACAGCACTCTCAGCCTTATGCAACTACTGTGTCATCAAATCATTGATCTCGGCTCCCCCCCCCCCAAGCCTCAAAGCTTCCTGCCAACTGATCAGGGCTGACATCTGCTGCAGCTGCTCTTTGTGTTCACCTGCTCTGGGCAGCAGTTCTGCTATTAAACCCGTCTTACAATCTCCCTCCCCCTTTCCTGAATAGGAGTGCAACAAGCCTGCCAGCAATTTGAAACCCCATCTGCTTCAATGTTTTAAAAATTGTGCATGGTGCCTGAAGAGCGTGCCTGTTTTTCTTCTGCCCTGCTATTATCTTTCAAGACACAAGAAATGTGTGTGTGTATATCCTAGCACAACTATTTCTGAGGATTTGAGCTTGCTGTGGTAATGCATAAGGATGGGCAGCAGCAGAAGACTGCGGAAAAATCAAGAATGGTGCAGAATCAACACAGGATGCAGACAGCCCCTACTGTCTGTCATCTCTCCTATTGGGACTTTTATGTCTCGCTGACGACAGCCTGGTCTAGTGACATGTCTCCCTTTCCCAGTGTTTGCCCAGCTACTCCTCTTCAGGTTTTTCTTCTTGTCCCTTGTTTGAAATATGCATCTATTTAAAGCAGGAAATCTGGCTGTTGATCTCTTTCTTTAAACTTAAAAATGTATCCTGCCCTTAAATGGGGCCTTTGGCAGTCTCCTATCCAAGAGGCTGAATAGGTCTGTCTGCTTAGTTTCGGCAGTTCTACCTCATCTGGCGATTCCAAACTTTGCCATGCACCATCATTCTTAAAATGTAGCACATTTTATTTGCATTTTGGAGGAACTTTCAAGAGAAAAAGAGATTCCTGCAAATCTATTATATAAAGACCCCAATAAAACCTGCAAGTTTCCTTACCTTATATCCACATATGTCCCAGGAGTTACTCAGATGTTTGGGGACCTACTTTTGATAATGAACTAGAGATAATTTGGAACTGTAACACCAAACAACCTCACTTTGGCTTTGCGTACATAAACAGGAAAGGCCATTTTACACAGTGACAGTTGTGGATATTCAGATATTTCTCAAGCAAATGCAGATTTGATCCTGTTAAGTTTCAGGTGTAGAGACAACCACTTTTACTAAAGGCAAGTTTGGCTAGCAAAAATACACCCGTGCCACATGAAATTCATTAGTATCTTATTCCTGTATTTCTAGCATCTGCTGAGCGGGACCACTGCAGTCCCAGGAAGCCCCTTACCTTTGACTATTCTTTTTTTTAAGCCAAAAGGGTGTCTTAGGACTCCTTTTCTTAATATGTTTGTAGGAAGACAAAAACATGACTTTTAAATGTGGTCTAAAATTTTCTTGAGTACACCATATGCTTTAGAATTTTTGGAAAGTAGATTTAATAGAGTTCTGGTATTGGTGAGATACTGTACTACCCCACCCCACCCCGCACACACACACTGGACTTAAAAGATTTTGTCAGGCATGCATTGCCCATACAATTTCAGATCTAGTCAATTCTTTCAACAAGGAATATTTGAAAGTCAAAACAGCTTCTTGAATGCTATAATTTATGCCCAATATTACATTTAGAGCTTATACAGAATTCCTGTGTACATAAAGTTCTGTTTGCTCTATGCTATTATAATTCATCACAAAATTAGCAATGATCAGTAGTAGGGTGATAAGATCCTGTTGATGGAAGAGTACCAGCACAGAAAATTGGGAGAATGCTTAATGTTTTGAGTAGATTAGGACAAGCAACCACTTGGAATTCCAGTGGGACAGCAACAGCTTGTAAGTAAGTGTGTGTGTGTGTGTGTGTGTGTGTGTGTGTGTGTTGGGGGGGGTGTTAATTGGGGAACAGCATATTACATGCCAGTACCAAAAGGCATGGCTTCCATAGGTCCTGACCAGACTTGGCTGAGCACATTGGGGGTTGAGGTGCTGGACCTCTGATCTTAATAAGCCTAATGGGAAAGAGTTAAGAAGTGACCTGTTTCTGAATCGGCTAGTAAGCTAAGCAAAAATACTATGGGAACATAAAGATTAAAATATTTGCCATTTAACTTGGAACCATAGCAATCAGAATTCAATTTCTAGCTTTTATTGAATCACTGTTATAGCATATGGGTATTTAGGATGGGCTGCAATGATCAATATGTGCCAGCTCAGCATGAAAATTTGTGCTGCTGTCACAAACCAACCTTGGATGCTGTTATAGCAGTGGAGTTGGTATGACGACAACAGTTAGACAACAGTTACTGCCAGTGGACGGCTGAGTGCTGTTGTCAAGCAGTTGTGTGGCACAGAATTCAGTGGAGTGGGATCGATGGATGTTGAAGTGGGAAGCAATCCTAGTGCAGCATCGCTAGCAGTGGCCATGAACTGGTGCTGTGAGGTGGCCAAGATGTGACAGGGAAGGTAGCAGTTTGTGCAGATACAATGGCAATACCACCACCCTGTAGCATGCAGTTTAGCAGTTGTGTGGCAGAAGATTGTGCAGAGATATCTATAATAAAGGTATTTTACCTGCCACAGACTTGGGTGTATCTGGCAATTAAACATGCCTAACAATTGGTAGCAATCTTTTATAATGAAATTGCAACTGACAACATAACTAGATGGAGTTGGCAAGCATAGAAAAACACTTCACCCATAGCAGTACAACCCATTATGTGTGCTACCTTAAATTACAGATGTACAGATAGAGGGTAAATGGCTCCAATGTTTGACGTAATATTTGGCTTGTTGGGGAGGGGTAAGATATGCAGAATGCCAAACTTGCACAGTATCTTGACTTTCTTCCAGTACCTTAGATATGGGAAGTGATGTACATGTAGGTTCTAATTTATTCTTGCTTTGTGGTTTACTGGCATTTTGATAATTACCTGATAATTACCATTTTTTTTATCGCCACACAGAATTATACACACATTAATAGCAAACAACTAAGCAGATCTGCTGATGCATAAATGTCTGTAGAGTGTCATGTTTATAGTGAATTGCAAAATATAGACAGTCATATAAAGTAATGAGTGGAAAATGTTTTGGAGGCAAGGAAAAAGGTCACAAAAATATTAAATACATTATTCCATTTGTTTAGTACAGCCCTATGCATGTTTACTTAAAAATGTCCAATTTGTGTTCAGCTTACTGTCAAATAAATGTACATAGGATTGCAGCCTTAGCTCCAATTATGACTAGTGTGATGCATAATTACATCAACTTAAGGGGTGTGATATGTAAGATAAGTATGGAAATAAAGTAATGCTATTGTGGACTGTATAGTTGATAGCTGGCTATATATGTTTAAACTGTTTTCATTTTACAATCCCACAAGTAAGCATAGTCCCTCCCTACTATGTCCCTCCCTATATTCAGGTGGTGTTCAATTTGCTCTTAATTTAGGCCAGTTCTCCTTGAGGTGCTAAAACTTTATTGTCTATACCACTTCAGGTGACTGAATGTTCCTCTACCAAAACAAAAACAAATAAAAACTCCATGCCACAGGAAATTAACATTTCAAGGCAAGACTAGAAAGGTTCTCCCTGATACCTAGTTTTGGAGGAGCATTCAGTCATGAGGGCCTCCACCTTTACTCTTGAATGATACAGCTCAGACAGGTGCACCACCTCAAGTAAGAACAAGGAATTAGTTCATAGAGTTAAATGACTGCTAAAATGCAGATTGCAATAGTGTGTTTCTGCAGTTGGGAATAATTATTTCAGTTTATCAGAGTAACGGACATGGCTATATAACACCTTTTTGTTTCTACTAACTTTGGCTTTCCATGAGAGGGCCCAGCATAGTTTCCTAGTATTTAGGTAGACCCACAAATGGAAGAGAAACTTCTCAAGATGCTGGAAGAAATATTTGATTTGTAAAAAAAAAAAAAAAAAAAGCCCAAAGTGTTTCAGACTATTTTTATTTTAAGGCCTTCTTCAAGGGTTATAAAAAAAATCTGCAGAAATTCCTGTAATGTCTCTTAGTAAAATACACTGGTGACTTAGGTAGAGCAGTAAGGGAAATCCACACTGAGAAGAACTTGAGCAAATGGAACGAGAGTAATATTGAATGTATTTAGTGTCACTGAAAGCTGTTTTACACATGCAAACTGATTACTTTTTTCCATCAGTGCAGTCATGGACAAGCTTTAGTACAAGTGAAGCTCTAGATGGAGATAGCTCCATAGCCATTTTTGTGATTGCTGGAGCAGCAAAAAAAGTATTGCTGCAAGATCAGAAATGGCTGCAAGGTGTCTGTGTTTAGGCAGCTTCACACTGAAGTTTCTTCAAATGAAACTATTCACATGTTACAGACAAAATTCTGAAGTGCTGCTGGTAAAATTATACTCATTAAGAGACACAATATTTATTTAGATTTATAAAATTAATTTTGTTTAGCCTGGCGCTATTCTGACCTATTCTCTCTCAAGAATGTTAAATTAATCTGTATGGCCATTTTAGAACACTGATAATTTTGACATATTTGATACAGGTAAAACATGTGTTTAAATTAGGCTTCTCGAAGCTGGTGCCCTTCAGACGTTTTGGACTTCAACCCCCATCAGTCCTAACCCTCATAGCCAATAGTCAGGAATGCTGGAAATTGTGGTCCAAAACATCTGGAGGGCACCAGGCTGGGGAAAGCTGGTTTAAATAATTTAGAATGTGTGTATTCTCCCCTGTTCCTGCTCAAAAGCAGCTTGTGTGACTGGGAAAAGAATAGGACTATGGAGTAGTTTAAAACATTCTTGTAACCCTTTGGAAAGGAAACAGGAATAAGAAATGAACCCAATGGGCTTCTTTCTTTATATTCATTGTTTGTGTGTGTTATTGTAATGTTAACCCATGTGTGCAATCTTTGAAGATGGATCTATTTTTATTTTGAAAAATGTAATATATATATACACACACACACACACACATGCACGCGCGCGCGCGCACACACACACACATGAAATAGTTTCATTCTTGTATGTATGCGTGTTCTCTCCTTGCTGTACAATTATTGTCTTTTCTATTAATAAACATGGGGACAATCCACTTGCCCCAAAGAAGATTCCAGTAGGGCTCAGTAGATCCTTGTTTTCTGCCTCCTCCTCTTCCCAGCAATGGATGCAATCGAAGTGACAAGATGTTGGGGGGAATGAGAGGCATATCTGTGCAGCATGCATCTTCCCCCAGCCATCCCTCTCTACGGCTTCCAAGTTACTCGTCTAATAAGTGTATACAAAAATAATGCACTTTTAAAAAAACCAGTGCACATAATGCAACTTCAGAAATCTTATTAATCTTTAATTTTTGTGAACCGCCCAGAGAGCTTCGGCTATTGGGCGGTATAGAAATAAATAAATAAATTGTTTTGTGCTGTGCACAATAATAACCTTTATAGTTTACTACTGTATTTTTTATAAGATGGTGGTGAACTATACACGTTGTAGGGTAAGCCCAGGCAAAGCTGAGCTCCTTTAATCCCACTGATTTCATTAAGAGAGTTAAGCACACACTTAAATCTCTCCCATTCAAATCAGTGGGTCTAAATCATGCCCATCTGTTATTGGATCATGCCAATTGTTGTTAAATCTTTGTTACCTGTTGCCAAAATATCATAATTTAGATAGCACATTTTATTATGCTTTTGTTCCTTTAATAGCACAAAAAGAAGAGCGGAAGACTGAAGATAAACCAGCAGAATCTTCTATAGCATCGAAGAAAATGATTGTGTCAACTTCTGCAATTGAGAAACAGATGTCTTCCCAAACTAGAAATCTGCCTCAAAAGAAACCTGCTGCATTTACTAGTACTTCACTAACTAAGCATCCAGTTAAACACTCTGCTGCAGGTTTCAAAGGGGTAATACCTAAGAAGTCCTCACTTTCAACAGGTCCAGCTACATCAAGCAGTGTATCATCATCAAAGCCTTCACCTCTGTCTTATGGTACATCCTCAGTTTCCAAAAAAACAATTGCCTCTTCTAGCATGGTTGGAGGACTTAGGAAGTCCATGGTGTCTTCCACTTCTCTCTCAACAACTTCCTCAGCTTCACAAGCAAAATTAGCTGCAACTGCCAGTCAATCACAACCTAACTCCCAAATTCGTCAAAATATACGGAGATCCCTTAAAGAGATTTTGTGGAAAAGGTAGGAACTAAGCACACTCACTCTGCAAAATCATATATTTTAGGATAATCTTTATGTTGCCATATGAATAGTATAGAGTCATTAACATTTTAGATGAAGTATACAAAATAAGTTTCATGTTAAAATACATTTTTGAATTTTTACTGAGAAGCAAACATTCAGTGAATATTAATGTTTACGTTAAAGGTTTTAAATGTCATTTAAAAACCATCTTACATTTCTTTCTTGAAACTTTTTTTACACAAAAGCATTGTATTTCCAATATAGAGATAGACGTGTGCATTTCTATTGGTACCTTGCTGCTTTGACATTGCCAATCCCCACTTGTCTCAAATCATCAGCAGCAGAAGAGCAGTTCATTAAGAACATCAGAAGCTGCCTTATACTAACTAAATCAGACCCTTGGTCCATCTAGCCCACTATTGTTGACACTGACTGGCAGTAATGGCTGTCCAGGGTTTCAGGCAGGGGTATCTCCCAGCCCTATCTCAAGATGCTGGGGATTGAATTCTGCATGCAAAGCCAGTGCTCTACCTATAGCCCTTTAATTACATG
This sequence comes from Heloderma suspectum, assembly GCF_057233095.1. Classification (NCBI taxonomy): domain Eukaryota; kingdom Metazoa; phylum Chordata; class Lepidosauria; order Squamata; family Helodermatidae; genus Heloderma; species Heloderma suspectum. Next base: position 303,948,748 of record NC_139461.1, on the reverse strand, counting down.
ATTTTCAGCTATAGTAATTTCAAACGTCCCAGAGGTTATGGCAGCAAAGGAGGGTGGTAATCAAATCGGAGAAGGAAAATTCCTCCTTGAATTCAGTAGACCACTAGTCATAGAAAACTCCATATCCCATTGCTGTGTTTAGATATAGTAATAGTGTAATCCTGTATATGTCTACTCAGAAGTAAGGCCCATTGAGTTCAATGGAAGTTACTCCCAGGTAAAGGGGTATAGGATTACAGCCTAAGTTATTCACTAGTACTCTAATTCAAGTCTTTTTTTCCTCTTTTGGCAGAGTAAATGACAGTGATGATCTGGTCATGACAGAAAGCGAAGTGGGAAAGATTGCACTGAATATTGAAAAAGAGATGTTTAATTTATTCCAAGCTACAGACAATCGGTATAAGAGTAAATATCGCAGCATTATGTTTAACCTCAAGGACCCAAAAAATCAGGTTTGTATGAAAGTGAGTGAAAACATCTTAACAACCCATTTTTATTTGACTGCGAGCAGACTTCGATCTGACCCCATTCTCAATATAGGTTACTGTATGTTGTTCTGGAAGCATGAAAGGCTAAAACTAAAAAGTTTGGGACGTTTTAGTTTAGCAAAAAGACAATTAAGAAGGAGCATGGTAGGTTTATAAAATTATGCATTATGTGGATAGAAGTTTTTTCTGTCAATACTACAACCTCTTGGTCATCTAGTGAAATTGGTTGGCAATAAATTCCAAACAAACAAAAGAAAGTACTTCTCACAATGTGTAGTTATTTTTTTAATCTGCTGCTGCAGGATATAGCATTTCCCACTAGCTTAGCACTTGGTTAAATGGCTTTAAAGCGGGGTAGACAAATTATTGGATGATAAGGCTATCAATGGCTATTAGTTATGATAGCTTTATAGAACTCCATATGAGACTGATTTCACACCACCTCCCACACTATTCCATTGTGTCCCCCCAATCCGCTGGCACAGATTTTCAAGGTGGGAGAAAGAGCCAAGAGTATATTGCTCCATAAGCTCCGTTCTTGGCTCGTGGATTTTGGGATCAAAACCGATGTTTTTGGCCATTCCAGATACATGTAATGCTACACGGTACAGGGGTAGGCAACCTGTTGCCTTCCACATTTTTCAACTACAACTCCCATATACCCCAGGTAGCATGGCCAGTGGTCAGGGATTATGAGATTTGTGGTCCAAACCATTTGGAAGCCAACAGGTTGCCTACCCCTGTTCTAGTCTCTTCACTATACAAAATCAACCAATTGTTCAAGAAATTTTTTTAACCTATTAATAGGCACAATTTTTCATTCTACTTACAATTAAGATGTTTTAGAAGTAATCAATAAACTAGATGACACCATTTACTACATAGAAGATGCTCTTTTTGCTAGTTGCATAAGTAGGTAGTCATTACCCTGATAATAAAAACAATCCTCTCTTTCCAGGGGCTTTTCCATCGTGTTCTTCGAGAAGACCTTCCTTTGTCAAAGTTAGTAAGAATGAAGCCAGAAGAACTTCTATCCAAAGAGCTATCTATGTGGAAAGAAAAACCAGCCAAATCAGTAAGTAATACAATTCTGTGATAATAAGTAAGTATTGTTGATGATGTTGTCAATTGGCATATAGAAATACTTTATTGCTATACAAAAATTGGTTCAAAAAACTTGGTAGGGAATTGAATTGTATGAATTAGTTGTCCTTTTACATAGTAGTAATTACAGCTAGTTTGGTAAATGGCTGCAGATTGTGATTTAAAACCCATAGATTTTGTATATGCATGTACAAATAATGTTATGGTTTTCATAGATAATGGCATCTAGACGCAAAACATTTGAAAATAAGAAATTGGCTGTAAAACAAGAACCCATCCCAGATGTTAACATGGAAGATTCTCCACCAGTGTCTGACTCTGATGTAAGTATAAATCACTGAGGTACTGGTTTACAACTAATTTTATGCATCATTCTCCTTAAGTTCTTGTTACTACAGGGGAACATACCATATAGTATAAAATGGCATGCTTTAAATTATTGGAAAATATATTAACATCTAAAGAAGAAAAAAATATGTTTAAAAAGAAAGGGCACAATCTGGCAGTGACAACAGCTGAACATGTCTTGCAGGATTCCCAGTGGAGCCTCATTTTGGAGTGCAAATACACAGTTACACCTTGGCCATTAGCTGGAATGTTGCTTTGGGCATGGTTCATTTTCAAAAGGGACTAACGATATGCATTAATTAATTCACCCAGTACACTTCCTATGCCCCTATTCAGCCCTTTCTCCCTTTAACCCAAAGTTCCAGTGGGGAATTTACACAAGATGATTCCTCTCTGTAGCAGCTGTACTTGTTGCAAGGCCAGGTCATGTCCAGACTTTAGTAATAATGAATGCTTTAATAAACAACAACAACAACAGTTGTGTGTGTTTTGTTTTTAATTGGTGCAAGCTCACTGGATTCTGTTATTTGAATATATAGTTGAAATGAATGAAAAACCAGAAAGTCATATCATTGTGTTCTAGGAGCAACAAGAGTCAGATCGAGCAGCCCCTGAGAAAAGCAGTGTTCCTCTTCTGGATGTTTTCAGCAGTATGTTACAGGACACAACAAGTCAGCATCGAGCCCATCTTTTTGATCTGAACTGCAAAATCTGTACAGGTATTCACATGGATTGATAACACTGCTCAAATACCCATGTGGTAGAAATATGGAGCAGAAATCTAAGCCATGCTGTGTAAATCTGGTCAGAGACTTAATGTAAAAACGGGCAGTTCAAAAACATTAATGGGCAAGTTTTCAAGTAACTCATTGCATTCACAGTGCTATTCCCACATCTGTAATTTCCTTTCTGTTTATTGAATCTATAGAAGCAAGGTATCTTATTTTACTGCAAGCTCCCTTTCTGAAAAGAAGGATGCAAAGTATTGGGTTTTGTTGCCTAATGTTATTTGCTACACAATTGTGATTTTTTTTTGTTCTTTATTATAATTTATATAAAACATTCAAAGGGGTTTCTGTCTTGCTTTTCTCACAAACCTGTAAGATGCATTGTTTATTTATACAGGCATGTCTGTACTGCCTTTCAGCCTTAAAAAGGACCTCCAATGCAGTTTACAAAACAAAATACCACAAAGCAAACAATAACATAATTAAAGAATTAAAACCAAGCAGAGTTAAACATAAATTAAAAGCCAGGCAGAATAAAAATCTGCCAGCCCTGCCAGAATTCCCTGCCAGCTCAAATATCTAACCTTCCTTTGGAAGGAATTCCATAATCGGGTGCTGCCACAGAAAAGGCCCTGTCCTTGTTATTCTGACTTTATAGACAGTGGCTTTCCCAGTCTCTAAGATTCAAGTGCAGCACTCTGTCCATCAAACCACACTGGCTCAGAGTGATGTATGTTGATTTTGTCTATCGTATAGGTCAGATTTCAGCATCTGATGATGAACCAGCCTCAAAGAAACCCAAAGCATCATCTTCTAAAAAGGCAGAACCAAAGCCAGAAGTGAAGTCAAAATTCGAAAGCTCGGCACCAACAGATGATGTGGAGGCTGCAAAAGAAGAATTGAAGAATGCTCCAGAACCTGTTGCTGAATCTGAAACTGAAGCACTTCTGCAGCCAAGCTTGGAAAGAACTTACATTCCTTTAACACAAGGACAAACTAATCCAGAACCTTCTCTGCCTAATGAGAGCTCTCTCTATCCCACATCTTATGCTGGTGGAGTTATCACCACTGTGACAGTCTCTGGCAAGGATCCCAGAACTGCCATGAGCACTTTGTCAGCCTCTGTTTCTGCTGGGACGTCTGCAATGCATCCCATCCCCACACCTGACAAAGTGACTATAGAGGAAAGTAAGCCAGAAGTACCACGATCTGTTTTATCAGCTCCAAAATCAATATTAACAAAGCCATCATCCTCATCGGACCCAAGATACATAGCAGTTTCACCTTCACTAAATGTTGGGTACGTATGTCCTGAGAAGTTTGGTAAGCCTGTAGGTTGCTGTTTCCCGCCTCCCAGCTGAGCAGAGCAGAGCAGAGCAGAGCAAGCTGCTCCAGCTGGTCCAGGGACTACAGAAGCAGGCAAGCTCCCAGAGAGCGAGCGAACAGAGCGAGCGAACAGGGGGAGCAAACAGGAGTTGGCCAGGGGAGTTGCAGTGGTTGAAGAGACAAAGGAGACAAAGGAGACAGAGGCTAAGAGGTAAGTGGGTTGCAGGAAGCCCAGGGCGCTGCCCTTTATCCTTCTGACTGGCTGTGAGCTCACCAGGAGCTTCTGAGAGCTCCAACTGAATTGGAGGGGTGTGGCCTGAGTACTCCCAGCAGCTGACTGGGCGGGAAGCTTCAGTCTGTTTCCCGCCTCCCAGCTGAGCAGAGCAGAGCAGAGCAGAGCAAGCTGCTCCAGCTGGTCCAGGGACTACAGAAGCAGGCAAGCTCCCAGAGAGCGAGCGAACAGAGCGAGCGAACAGGGGGAGCAAACAGGAGTTGGCCAGGGGAGTTGCAGTGGTTGAAGAGACAAAGGAGACAAAGGAGACAGAGGCTAAGAGGTAAGTGGGTTGCAGGAAGCCCAGGGCGCTGCCCTTTATCCTTCTGACTGGCTGTGAGCTCACCAGGAGCTTCTGAGAGCTCCAACTGAATTGGAGGGGTGTGGCCTGAGTACTCCCAGCAGCTGACTGGGCGGGAAGCTTCAGTCTGTTTCCCGCCTCCCAGCTGAGCAGAGCAGAGCAGAGCAGAGCAAGCTGCTCCAGCTGGTCCAGGGACTACAGAAGCAGGCAAGCTCCCAGAGAGCGAGCGAACAGAGCGAGCGAACAGGGGGAGCAAACAGGAGTTGGCCAGGGGAGTTGCAGTGGTTGAAGAGACAAAGGAGACAAAGGAGACAGAGGCTAAGAGGTAAGTGGGTTGCAGGAAGCCCAGGGCGCTGCCCTTTATCCTTCTGACTGGCTGTGAGCTCACCAGGAGCTTCTGAGAGCTCCAACTGAATTGGAGGGGTGTGGCCTGAGTACTCCCAGCAGCTGACTGGGCGGGAAGCTTCAGTCTGTTTCCCGCCTCCCAGCTGAGCAGAGCAGAGCAGAGCAAGCTGCTCCAGCTGGTCCAGGGACTACAGAAGCAGGCAAGCTCCCAGAGAGCGAGCGAACAGAGCGAGCGAACAGGGGGAGCAAACAGGAGTTGGCCAGGGGAGTTGCAGTGGTTGAAGAGACAAAGGAGACAAAGGAGACAGAGGCTAAGAGGTAAGTGGGTTGCAGGAAGCCCAGGGCGCTGCCCTTTATCCTTCTGACTGGCTGTGAGCTCACCAGGAGCTTCTGAGAGCTCCAACTGAATTGGAGGGGTGTGGCCTGAGTACTCCCAGCAGCTGACTGGGCGGGAAGCTTCAGTCTGTTTCCCGCCTCCCAGCTGAGCAGAGCAGAGCAGAGCAGAGCAAGCTGCTCCAGCTGGTCCAGGGACTACAGAAGCAGGCAAGCTCCCAGAGAGCGAGCGAACAGAGCGAGCGAACAGGGGGAGCAAACAGGAGTTGGCCAGGGGAGTTGCAGTGGTTGAAGAGACAAAGGAGACAAAGGAGACAGAGGCTAAGAGGTAAGTGGGTTGCAGGAAGCCCAGGGCGCTGCCCTTTATCCTTCTGACTGGCTGTGAGCTCACCAGGAGCTTCTGAGAGCTCCAACTGAATTGGAGGGGTGTGGCCTGAGTACTCCCAGCAGCTGACTGGGCGGGAAGCTTCAGTCTGTTTCCCGCCTCCCAGCTGAGCAGAGCAGAGCAGAGCAGAGCAAGCTGCTCCAGCTGGTCCAGGGACTACAGAAGCAGGCAAGCTCCCAGAGAGCGAGCGAACAGAGCGAGCGAACAGGGGGAGCAAACAGGAGTTGGCCAGGGGAGTTGCAGTGGTTGAAGAGACAAAGGAGACAAAGGAGACAGAGGCTAAGAGGTAAGTGGGTTGCAGGAAGCCCAGGGCGCTGCCCTTTATCCTTCTGACTGGCTGTGAGCTCACCAGGAGCTTCTGAGAGCTCCAACTGAATTGGAGGGGTGTGGCCTGAGTACTCCCAGCAGCTGACTGGGCGGGAAGCTTCAGTCTGTTTCCCGCCTCCCAGCTGAGCAGAGCAGAGCAGAGCAGAGCAAGCTGCTCCAGCTGGTCCAGGGACTACAGAAGCAGGCAAGCTCCCAGAGAGCGAGCGAACAGAGCGAGCGAACAGGGGGAGCAAACAGGAGTTGGCCAGGGGAGTTGCAGTGGTTGAAGAGACAAAGGAGACAAAGGAGACAGAGGCTAAGAGGTAAGTGGGTTGCAGGAAGCCCAGGGCGCTGCCCTTTATCCTTCTGACTGGCTGTGAGCTCACCAGGAGCTTCTGAGAGCTCCAACTGAATTGGAGGGGTGTGGCCTGAGTACTCCCAGCAGCTGACTGGGCGGGAAGCTTCAGTCTGTTTCCCGCCTCCCAGCTGAGCAGAGCAGAGCAGAGTAGAGCAAGCTGCTCCAGCTGGTCCAGGGACTACAGAAGCAGGCAAGCTCCCAGAGAGCGAGCGAACAGAGCGAGCGAACAGGGGGAGCAATCAGGAGTTGGCCAGGGGAGTTGCAGTGGTTGAAGAGACAAAGGAGACAAAGGAGACAGAGGCTAAGAGGTAAGTGGGTTGCAGGAAGCCCAGGGCGCTGCCCTTTATCCTTCTGACTGGCTGTGAGCTCACCAGGAGCTTCTGAGAGCTCCAACTGAATTGGAGGGGTGTGGCCTGAGTACTCCCAGCAGCTGACTGGGCGGGAAGCTTCAGTCTGTTTCCCGCCTCCCAGCTGAGCAGAGCAGAGCAGAGCAGAGCAAGCTGCTCCAGCTGGTCCAGGGACTACAGAAGCAGGCAAGCTCCCAGAGAGCGAGCGAACAGAGCGAGCGAACAGGGGGAGCAAACAGGAGTTGGCCAGGGGAGTTGCAGTGGTTGAAGAGACAAAGGAGACAAAGGAGACAGAGGCTAAGAGGTAAGTGGGTTGCAGGAAGCCCAGGGCGCTGCCCTTTATCCTTCTGACTGGCTGTGAGCTCACCAGGAGCTTCTGAGAGCTCCAACTGAATTGGAGGGGTGTGGCCTGAGTACTCCCAGCAGCTGACTGGGCGGGAAGCTTCAGTCTGTTTCCCGCCTCCCAGCTGAGCAGAGCAGAGCAGAGCAGAGCAAGCTGCTCCAGCTGGTCCAGGGACTACAGAAGCAGGCAAGCTCCCAGAGAGCGAGCGAACAGAGCGAGCGAACAGGGGGAGCAAACAGGAGTTGGCCAGGGGAGTTGCAGTGGTTGAAGAGACAAAGGAGACAAAGGAGACAGAGGCTAAGAGGTAAGTGGGTTGCAGGAAGCCCAGGGCGCTGCCCTTTATCCTTCTGACTGGCTGTGAGCTCACCAGGAGCTTCTGAGAGCTCCAACTGAATTGGAGGGGTGTGGCCTGAGTACTCCCAGCAGCTGACTGGGCGGGAAGCTTCAGTCTGTTTCCCGCCTCCCAGCTGAGCAGAGCAGAGCAGAGCAGAGCAAGCTGCTCCAGCTGGTCCAGGGACTACAGAAGCAGGCAAGCTCCCAGAGAGCGAGCGAACAGAGCGAGCGAACAGGGGGAGCAAACAGGAGTTGGCCAGGGGAGTTGCAGTGGTTGAAGAGACAAAGGAGACAAAGGAGACAGAGGCTAAGAGGTAAGTGGGTTGCAGGAAGCCCAGGGCGCTGCCCTTTATCCTTCTGACTGGCTGTGAGCTCACCAGGAGCTTCTGAGAGCTCCAACTGAATTGGAGGGGTGTGGCCTGAGTACTCCCAGCAGCTGACTGGGCGGGAAGCTTCAGTCTGTTTCCCGCCTCCCAGCTGAGCAGAGCAGAGCAGAGCAAGCTGCTCCAGCTGGTCCAGGGACTACAGAAGCAGGCAAGCTCCCAGAGAGCGAGCGAACAGAGCGAGCGGTCAGGGGGAGCAAACAGGAGTTGGCCAGGGGAGTTCGGCAGGGGAGGTCAAGGGGGAGGCCCCTAACATTTTTTTTTTATTTTTCTTTACTAACTTTTTTCCATTTATTTGTCTTGTAACACACACTTCCACACCAGTGGGACTCTGCTTTTAACCTCTACTGAGTAGAGGAGCAGGCACAGGCTAGTCTAGAACAATCACAAAGCTAGACACAAAAAGGGAAAAGAGGCAATGGAAGGACAAGACTCTCCAGTGGTGGTGACCTGCAAGGTGTGTGCAATGTTTGTTTTCTTGCCTGAGAACAACATGGCCTACACCTGCAACAAGTGCAAGTTGATCACGCTGCTGGAGGAAAAAGTAAGTGGACTGGAGCGGCGACTGTCAACCCTCCGGGGAATAAGAGAACACGAAGAGTTCTTGAACAGAATGGGGGAACTACAGCAGCAAAGGGCAGACCAGAAGCTTGAAGAGCAACAGCAAGATGAGGCAGTGGGAAATGCTGAGGTGAAGAAAAATGGAGTAGAGGATACTCCTTGGAAAACGGTGACAGTTAGGAGAAGAAGAACTAGACGCCACTCTGCACCAGTGGAAGCGGTGGAGCTGTGGAACCGATTCCAGGTACTTGCAGATGAGACTGGAGGACAGCCTGCAGAGGAAGAATCACAGGGGAACCTGCATGAGAGTGAGCAAGAGGCTAAAGGTCAGTCAAACAGAGGCGATGAAACCCAGGCCTACAAGAAGAAGAAGAGAAGAGTGGTAGTAGTGGGAGACTCCTTGCTGCGTGGGATCGAGACCCAAGTATGTCGCGAAGACCCATGGACTCGCCAGGTATGTTGTCTCCCGGGAGGACAGATTAGAGACGTGACTGAAAGGTTGCCTGCACTCATAAAGCCCACTGACAGGTATCCCTTTCTTCTCATCCATGTGGGAACAAATGATACCGCCAAGCGGAGCTACGAAGAGATCACGTCAGACTTTGAAGCTTTGGGAAGGAAACTCAAGAACTTTGGGGCCCAGATAGTTTTCTCATCCATCCTTCCAGTAGTTAGAAGAGGGATAGAAAGGGAACGAAAAATACTCCGGGTGAATGACTGGCTACGAAGGTGGTGCCGACAAGAGAGATTTGGATTCTGGGACCACGGGCTATACTTCCTGGAAGATGGGCTGTTGGCTAGGGATGGGTTGCACCTCACAAAGGCTGGGAAGAACGTGTTTGGCCACAGCATGAAGAACTTCATCAGGAGGGCTTTAAACTGAATCCTACGGGGAAGGGAGATGTAATGTTGGGGGTAACAATGGACGTAGGCGCATGCACTGCAATGGAGAGAACAGCGCTGATAGCGCCCAATAATAGTCTTCAGACACATGTAGGAAGAAAGCCAGACTATGAAGCACATAGTCTTCGATGTCTATATACTAATGCCCAGAGTATGGGAAACAAACAGAACGAACTTGAACTCTTAATACAGGAGGGAAATTATGACTTGATAGGTATAACTGAGACTTGGTGGGATGACTCTCATGACTGGAATACAGCAGTTGAAGGATATAACTTGTTCAAAAAGAACAGGAGGAACAGAAAGGGAGGCGGGGTTGCACTGTATGTGAAAAATACATATCTCTGCACAGAAATACAGGAGGAGGAGCTTGGTAGCCCCATCGAGAGCATCTGGGTTGAAATAAATGGAGCAAAGAATAAAAGGAACCTGGTGGTCGGAGTCTACTACCGGCCACCCAATCAAGGAGAAGCCAAGGATGAAACTTTTGAAAAGCAAATAGCCAATGTTTTAAGGAAGCATGATGTAGTAGTAATGGGGGACTTCAATTTCCCCGATATTTGTTGGGAGACAAATTCTGCAAAACATGGCCCCTCCAGGAAATTCCTGACTTGTGTGGCGGATCACTTCCTCCTACAGAAAGTAGAGGAAGGAACTAGAGGATCGGCTATCCTTGACTTGATCCTAACCAACAGAGATGACTTAGTGGATAAAGTAGCAGTTACAGGAACTCTGGGGGAAAGCGACCATGTTGTACTTGAGTTCTTGGTTCTAAGGGAAGCAAAAGCCGAGTGTACTCAAACGCGTACCCTGGATTTTAGGAAAGCTGATTTTAATAAACTCAGAACAATGATCAGTAAGGTCCCATGGCAAGCAATGCTAGCGAGAAAAGGAGTCCAAGATGGGTGGGAACTTTTAAAAAAGGAAATTCTCAAGGCACAATCACAAACAATTCCAACAAGAAGAAAAGGTGGAAGACAACAGAAGAAGCCAATGTGGCTTCACAAAAAGCTTAGGGATGACCTGAAAACAAAAAAGGACACATATAGGAAGTGGAAAGAAGGCCAAGTAACAAAGGAAGAGTACAGGCAGGTAGCACAGAATTGCAGGGATGGCGTCAGGAAGGCTAAAGCGGAGAACGAGGTGAGGTTAGCGAGGGATGCTAAAAACAACAAAAAGGCTTTCTTCAGCTACGTGCATAGTAAAAGGCAGAGGAAAGAAATGGTTGTTCAGCTATTAAATAAGGATGGCAAAATGATAACAGAGGACATAGAAAAGGCAGAGGTGCTCAATTCCTACTTTGGCTCAGTCTTCTCCCAAAAGAGGGTCTATGACCCCCCTGGCAAAGGCGAAGTACAGGCTGAAGGGGCAGGATTGCAGCTTGAGATCGACAGGCATATGGTCAAGGAACACCTCATTACTTTGAATGAGTTCAAATCTCCAGGGCCAGATGAACTGCATCCTAGAGTCATAAAGGAACTGGCAGAAGAGCTCTCAGAACCGCTGTCTATTCTCTTTGAGAAATCATGGAGGACCGGGGAAGTGCCAGATGACTGGAGGAGGGCTAACGTTGTCCCTATCTTCAAAAAGGGTAAAAAGGAGGAACCTGGGAACTACAGACCAGTCAGTCTGACATCAATCCCTGGGAAAATTCTGGAGCAGATCATAAAGCAATCCATCTGGAAGCACCTTGACAACAATGCAGTGATTACTCGAAGCCAACATGGATTTGTCAAAAACAAGTCCTGCCAGACAAATCTGATCTCATTTTTTGATCAAGTCACCTCCCTTGTAGACCGTGGGAATGCTGTAGACATCATATACCTCGACTTCAGCAAAGCTTTCGACAAAGTGCCCCATGATATCCTGATGAGCAAACTAGCTCGAAGTGGGCTAGATGAAACAACGATCCAGTGGATCCACAGTTGGCTACAGAATCGGACTCAAAGAGTGCTTATCAATGGGACCTTCTCAAGCTGGGGAGAGGTAACGAGTGGGGTACCGCAGGGCTCAGTCCTGGGCCCAGTGCTCTTCAATATTTTTATTAATGACTTGGAGGAGGAGGTGCAGGGAATGCTGATCAAATTTGCAGATGACACAAAATTGGGAGGGATAGCTAATACTTTGGAAGACAGAAACAAAATTCAAAGTGATCTGGATAGACTGGAGTGCTGGGCAGAAAACAACAGAATGGCATTTAATAGGGACAAATGCCAAGTTCTGCACCTAGGAAAAAGAAACCAAATGCACAGTTACAAGATGGGGGATACGTGGCTCAACCACACTACGAGCGAGAAGGATCTTGGAATTGTCGTCGATCACAAGCTGAATATGAGCCAACAATGTGATGTGGCTGCAAAAAAGGCAAATGCTATTTTGGGCTGCATTCATAGAAGCATCGCTTCCAAATCCCGGGAAGTACTAGTTCCCCTCTACTCAGCACTGGTTAGGCCTCATCTGGAGTACTGTGTCCAGTTCTGGGCACCACACTTTAAGAAGGATGCAGACAAGCTGGAGAGGGTTCAAAGGAGGGCAACAAAGATGATCAGGGGACTGGAAACAAAGCCCTATGAAGAGAGACTGAAAGAACTGGGCATGTTTAGCCTTGAGAAGAGAAGACTGAGGGGAGATATGATAGCGCTCTTCAAGTACTTGAAAGGTTGTCACAGAGAAGAAGGCCAGGATCTCTTCTTGATCATCCCAGAGTGCAGGACACGGAATAATGGGCTCAAGTTACAGGAAGCCAGATTCCGACTGAACATCAGGAAAAACTTCCTGAGTGTCAGAGCAATACGGCAATGGAACCAATTACCTGGGGAGGTGGTGGGCTCTCCCACACTGGAGGCCTTCAAGACGAGGCTGGACAGCCATTTGTCAGGGATGCTCTGACTTGGATTCCTGCATTGAGCAGGGGGTTGGACTCGATAGCCTTGTAGGCCCCTTCCAACCCTACTATTCTATGATTCTATGATTCCTTTATTATAAAGCTTGGCTTCCATTGTTTAAGAGCATTAGAAAAGCCATGCTGGATCAGGACATGAGCGCAACAGCACCCTCCTGCCCAAGTTACCCAGAAACTTATTACATAGGCATACTGCCTCTGTTACTGGCGGTAGCATATAACCAATCAGGACTAGTAGCCATTGATAGTCTTATCCTCCAGGAATTTGTCCAATCCCCTTTTAAAGCCATCCAAATTGGTGGCAATCACTACAACTTGTGGAAGTGAATTCTGTAGTTTTATAATTATGTGCTTTGTGAAGAAGTGCTTCCCTGTATTTGTCCCGAATCTCCCACCAGTTTCATGGGATGACTCTGGGCTCTAGTATTACAAGATCTGCACTTTTTCCAACTCTATCCTTTTTTTAAGTGTGGTGACCAGAATTGTACATGGTATTCTAAGTGTGGTTGCACAATAGGTTGATATAAGGGAAGTATGATCGGGGCAGTTTTATTTTCAATTCCTATTGAATTGAAAATAAAATTATTTTCTGCACCCAAAGCAGGATCATAACTTCACTCTCCCTTCATGCCTGACATACTCTTCTTTTTGCAAGAGCGAAGCAGCCATAGCTCTAAGAATTCTTAAGAGTAATAGGAATTATATATAAATTAAATCAGTAAATTAATTGCTCATAGTTTGTGATCACAACCTTACATTGAATATACATTGATGAGTCTAACATTACAGTTCAGTTCTGACCTATTAATTTAACTTACTAAATATACTTTATAAAATCTAGCTGCATTGGATGTGTAATTAAAAAAACTCATTGGAAATTCTTGGGATGGAGAGATAGTTGTGGGGAGAGCAAGAGAGATTTCTACCTGACCCAGTTTTTCTTCCTTGGTTTTCTCTTTTGCAGTATGTCAGAGATACGGTCACCTCAAGAAGGAGATACTTCCCTCTTTCTTTCTCGTCTCAACACTATTTGGAAAGGCTTCATCAACATGCAAAACGTGGCAAAGTTTGTCACCAAAGCATACCCTGTCTCTGGGTCCTTTGATTATCTCAGTGAGGTGGGACTTTGAAGTGCTTTGCTTTGTGTGAGAACTATAGCTAAAGATTCTTCTTATTAAATATGCTTTAAGGATTTATGTGAGCCATATAATACTTTAATTATCATTCAAGTTTACGCAAGTATACGCATTAACCTGAGAGCTAAACAAATCAACCAGTTAAGGTTTTCATAATTCATTCTGGTCTCAGTTGTATTAAACTACTGTTCAGATATTTGAACTTACTAAGTGGAGGCAACTGCAGTTAAATTAATATATAGGGGTTTAAATGTTTCTGCCTGAATACAGGTCTGTTTTAGAGCAAGATAAGTTTCAACCAACAGCCCATTCAGAAGAGCGAGATGTAATTTCCTGTTACTTGATTCTTGGTGCAAACTCCCCATTCAGCATCAGTTTGCCAGCCATGCTGGGATCAATATGTTGTCCTTATTGCAAATAGTGCTGTAGAGTATTGTTACGTTACTTGAGTATTGTACATCCTAAAAACAAAGTAGTATTGGTGGGATAATAAGTAAGGTAATGCTGCTAACCCCAGTGATGTTCCATTTTTAAGTGTTCCACATCCCAAATCACCACATGGTAAATCAGTGTAGATCATTATCATTTAATCATAAACGATTTGACTTCCAATTTGGGGTATTTGCTTGAAATGGTAAGAAACTGGTGATCCGTAATAAGTCAGTGCTTGGTGACCAATAACCTGAAGGTGTGATACTCTTAATGGGGTGCAACCAGTGACGTAATGGAGCCAGGGCTTGTTGGAATGCAGTGCTGGCACTTTTTTATTAGCAAAGATGCTGATTTCATCAGCCATTCTCTCAGAATTTCCTGTTCCCTCTGAGTTTAGCTGCAATTCTCACAATAGTTGGGGGGAAATTAATTATCCTGTTGTAATGCAAAGTATTTTGCGATGGCTTGGTCTTGAATTGGCAGTTAAGTCCCATTAGCTTTACAAAAGATCTGTTCCTGGTGAAGATGAAAACTGGATCAACACTGCTGCCTGAAATTGTGTCTCTGGGGGCGGGCGCATGGGAATGGGGACTGTCATGATTGGTGCCTGCACTTCAAAATATACCACCACACCCCTGAGTCCAACTACCATGAGATGATTGTAATATCAAACTAGTGCTCAGGCTGCTGTATCGGACAAAATATAGGAAGAGTATTGTGGGTTACCACTTGATAATCACAAATTATTTTAAAAAAAAACCTTAATGCTGTGATGAAAAGCCTCCCCTGTCGCTTGCACAAACCCTTTACAGTGTTTGATATCTTTACATTTTGAACTCTATGTTGTGTCAATAAATTATGACACAGGAATCAATGTAAACGTCTTATATCTTCATATGTTTTGAAGCGGAAGCATAGAGACCCCCAAACTTACTTGTGGATAAGAGAATAACATTTTTTGTTCTAGTTTGGAAAATAAATGTGTTTTGACAGTGAGTTTAGCAGACCATGAACTTGATTATGTGTTAGTTCCGATTTGCTGAATTTTGAGAGAAACTGATTAATGAAAACAAATAGAAATACATTTGGACTCCTGTAACAACCATTTTTTCCTGATTATTTGTTTTAGATATGATATACTTACAAAGCAAGTTGTGTTTCAACAGCAAGTTTAAGTGACTGAGGGAGCAATCCTATTGGGACAGGTGGCCGCCTCTGAACACAGAGGTGACCGCCTCTCCGATGCAGGGCAGGCGGAGTGCAGAGGGGATCTTCTCCACTGTGCTTCAGCCACCCTGCATTCGTGGCTAGACGGCCGGTTTCGGCTGTCTAGCTGTGGGACTTCAGAGCGTGGGGTGGGGAGGCCAGACGACTCATAGGAAGCACACTTCATCACTCCCCACCCCTGGGAATGCCCCCTTTTGCCCTGCAGAGCCCGGGGACGATCCACGCCACCTACAAGGTGGCGGGGGAGGCAGTTTTCTGGGAACTGACCTTGGAGTGCGGGTTCCAAGGTCGGTTGCTGGAAACTGAACAATCGTATGGTCGTCTAGCTGCTGTCTTAGCGGCCACAGGATTACGCCCTTACTTTAAATAAATGTTTACTCCTTATGGAAGTAGACCGGGAATATTTTATCACAACTTTAATTACATACTTAAAGATGGACAGCGAGTTGTGGGTGGGTTTTTTTGATTTTTGTTTTGCTATGTGCCAAAATAATATTTGTTTACATAAAACCTGTGTGTTTCTCAGAGTTACACGCAAAGAGCCTGGCCAAATGTTGAATTATGAGCCTTCTGTGTGAGGGAGTGAGCCTCAGGCTCATACCCTTCGATACCCTGCATTACCAGCCCATTTTCCCTGTATAAAAAAGTAATATTTGACCTGGCCAAATTCTGTGTACACCTGTTCCCAAGATTTTCTAGACCCTATTCTCTAAAAGAGGAACAGAAGGTGGGGTCAAGACAACCTGTATATAGATGCAAGCCATGTTCTATACAGTCAGATGTTACTCCCAGTTCCCAGATAGGAAGTACAGCATGGTTGCAGACATTTGAGAAGCACTCCCTCTCATACCAGATTCAGAAATTATAACATTTAACCAACCCGAAAGTTTGAGCATCTGTGGTTTGTGGGATCAGCTAGGCAATTGTTTTGTGCTAAATGTTGAGATGTGAAGGGGAAGGATAGAATTATGAACTACCCTGGCTATAGTAAAAAACAACAACAACAACACAATATAGCTTCTATTTGTAAGTATAAATGTATTTATATTGTAGTAAAGAAAGTATACTTTGCCATCACATTATGCCCTCTTCTCACACCATGTAATACTTCTTATTTAGGATTTACCAGATACAATTCATATTGGAGGAAGAATCTCACCGAAGACAGTGTGGGATTATATTGGCAAACTTAAATCTTCTGTGTCAAAGGTATTCATTTAAACAAAAAGTCTGATAAAGCTGAAGGAATTCGTACTTTATTTGAAATAATGATAATGGATGGGATCCAATGAACCATACAACTAGTTCTTTTGCCCAAGAGAAGGGGAAAGATTGGGCTTGAGTTTCTTGTACAGCAACTCCCAATGCTTTGCACTGGATACCTTTTAAAATGGAGGGGACTTCAAAAAGTTTCTCGAAATATGGCATACAGATTCACTCTTTAAAATAAAAAGTTAAAATTACTACTGGATCCCCCCCTCGATAGCTTTTTGGATCCCAGCCAATAAGTTGTATATAAAATTTTTCAAGGGCATAATCTTATGCATGTTTACATAGATAAAAGCCTTACAACTCCCAGCATTCTCGAGACATCATGGGGGATGCATAGGATTGCACCCTAAGTCAAGCAAAAGAATATAACAGCTTGCCCTGCTGGCTGTTCCACCCGTACACTCTTTTTCTCCTCATTCTTTCTACCCCTGTGGACCTCTGCTAGTGACTTTGTAATTTCCAGCACAGTTTGAATTATCAGTGATTTCATAGCGACCATCACAGTAACACTGATGTTAAGGCTTCTGTTGTAGATGAAGCTCTGGAGATATTTAATTTTTTAAAAACTTGAATCATTGTGAAGTAAAATCACATTGAGAACGATCTAATTTTACAATACCTTGAATTATTTGATAAGGTGATGCAAAAAATAATAACTAAAATATGATGTTTAAAAATATTATACAACCTTTGAGATTAGCACCATAATTCTGGGATTATTTTTTCCTAAAATAAAAATGTTAGCTGCATTAATGCCATATTGCCCTTATTTGCTCTTTTATTTATTACTGATAGGTCAATGTTTTACCTTTATATTTTTGTATTGTAGGAACTATGCTTGATCCGTTTCCACCCTGCAACAGAAGAGGAGGAGGTTGCCTATATTTCGCTCTACTCCTATTTTAGCAGTCGTGGCCGATTTGGTGTTGTAGCTAATAACAACAGACATGTCAAGGACCTCTATTTGATACCTCTCAGTGCTAAGGATCCTATTCCATCCAAACTTTTGCCCTTTGAGGGACCAGGTAAGCAATGAATTGTAGGAAACCCCAAATACTTCCAACCTCCTAAGTTACAACTTAGGATGTTATACCAGACGTCATGCATAACACATGCTTCAGTTAGATAAACATGGAAAAATAAGGGATGATATACAAACAACAGTTTTGGAAGTTGAGTAATGTAACTGCAAGAATTTTAACTCTCTGCTCCAAAGCTCATATAAGATGTGAATACCATATATAATATAGTATAGTATAGTATAACATAATATAAATCATATAATATATAAATGAAGCCTTTTATTCCATAGGATTACAAATTATTTTGTTCTTTTAAAAAGTCATAGCTAGGATAGTCCTATTTTAAGATATTGATACACAACATGACATACTCCAGAATACAAGTGGGCAGCATCTTCAAATAGTGGCAAGCACAGAAGCTCACAAAACGTCATTTAGGTTGAAAGGTAAGATCTACATGCTGGTTATTGAACATTGTGATGTGCGAACAACTGTATTCAAGGTGTACTCAGTCTCTCACATTAAAAACCTACAACATCTTCAGGTTTGGGCACTGACATCTCCTAGTAGAGGGAGGGAGGAGCAGGCTCAGAGACCAAGATTTTATAACTGAAAATCACACACACACACTAAGCTGCCATACAAGTAGTGTGACGTGAGCTTAATCAGGTGCCCTAACAATCTGGGATAAATCACACAGAAGCAGAAAATCATTACGAAGTTCATGCCTTTTTTCTTGAGGACTTTTTCCTACCTAAAAAATAGTTTTAATTAAACAAGTGTTGCATACTAACAAGTCACAATAGAAATAACTTGATTTGTTTAAGTCTCTACTTCTGAGCTTCTGCACTCCTCAAGAGTGCCGAAGCTCTCCCAGCATTCCTGACCATTGGCCATGTTGGCTGGAGCTGATGGGAGTTGTAGCCAAAACATCTGGAGGGCATGTGTTGGGGAAGACTAGTCTAAGTCAGGGGTGGGCAACCTGAGAGCAACACGCATCACTTGGCCTAATTTCAAAAGCGCTCTGTAAGCAATCAGTTCAAACCTCTAATGATGTTTACTTCCCCAGCAGCCACTGGCTGGTTGAAAGAGGCAAGAGAGAAAATGAGGTGCAGAAAGAGAGAGAACAGGGGTGACCTCACGCACTTCTGGCTTTGACCCCGCTCACCATGGGCATGCAGTCCCTTGACAGATTACTTCTGAGGAAATAATTCATTTTAAATAACTTAGCCCATGTGAACTGAGTCTACACCTTAAAAGTTACATCACATCCAACACTACCCTGCAGTTGTTCATTTCAAGGGAAGACCAATAATCATGAGCAAACTATATTTCAAGGAAGCTTGTTTGCCATTACCAATCTTATAAACTCCTGATAAATTTATTCAAACCCAGGCATCCCTGAAATACAATTTGATAACGGTGACCTAAAGGCACATTCTAAATCAGTAAAAAAAATCTGTAGGCAAAGAACCTGATTTTAAAATACCGACTATCAAAAGATTACCTTGGACTGCATATTTCTCTGTGATCTGAAGGCCATCTCAGGGAGAGGGAGGGAGATATGGTGCAATCTTCTAATGGGACTGTGCCTGCTCAGAAGGTGTGTGAGGTTTGTTGCAAAACACCACCACATCGTTCCCCTGCTGTTGGAAGTTTACATATACATCAAGTTGTTGTTGTTGTTCAGTCGTGTCCGACTCTTCGTGACCCCATGGACCATAGCACGCCAGGCCTTCCTGTCCTCCGCTCTCTCCCGGAGTGTGTTCAAGTCCATATTCATTGCATCGGTGATGCTATCTAGCCATCTCATCCTCTGCCGTCCCCTTCTCCTTTTGCCTTCAATCTTTCCCAGCATCAGGGTCTTTTCCAGGGAGTTTTCTCTTCACATTAGGTGGCCAAAATATTTGAGCTTCAGCTTCAGTATCTGTCCTTCCAGTGAGCAGTTAGGGTTGATTTCCTTTAGGACTGACTGATTTGATCTCCTTGCAGTCCAGGGGACTTGTAAGAATCTTCTCCAGCACCACAGTTCGAAAACATCAATTCTTCGGCGCTCAGCCTTCCTTATAGTCCAGCTCTCACAGCCATACCTGCAGGATTGTTTAAATGTGAGGATAGTATCCAAACCATGATATCCCATGTGTGTTTTGAGATGATAATCTCGTATAAAGTGTCCTATTTACAGTACAATCTTGTGCATGTCTACTCAGAAGTAAGTCTATTAAGGTTAATGGGACTTATTCCCAAGTAAATGTGCATAGGATTTCAGCTTAATGCTTGAATTGGCTTTAATTTATATAAAAGAAGAGATGGTATCTTAGTAAAGGGTATTTTACAATTTGGAGAAATGCAAACTACATTTCCATTATTTCTGTAACAAGAAATAATCCCTCAGAGATATTGAACTGTCTCCCCCATGACTACTATTAATAGAAATGTAATTTTGAAGGGGAAAGGAGGGAATTCACTGGCTTTGCAAAATACATTGGCCATTTTTGGTTGTCTCCTAAATGAAGAGGGTGAAATCTATTAAGCTGACTATGTCTGTCAGAGGTACCAGGGAGGGGGGGGGGGTGATTCCCCCTCCCTCTGCACCCCCCCCCCCCACACACACCCTCAAAAACTGCTCCACAAGGTTGGGGACCTTCTGGAGCAGATTTTGAGGGTGTCGCAGGGTTAGAAGAGAGGAGGAGGAAGTCCTGATATGCAACACTGGATTCCGACCAGAATATTGAAGACTACAACAGACAAAACCTTGAAACTTTGTTCATATCACAGAAAGTGGACAAAATAAATGGCAGGTACTGCAGATTTATGAAAGGGTTGTGGATTATAGGATTGATCAACTCAAGACCATGGGTTTAGGCTTCAGAGTCCACACCTTTTTAGAAAGTAATGCTACTTTACATTTGTATATTAATCACTTTTTATAATAGGGCTATTAGGATCTTTTCAGACAAGGCATTATCTCAGTTCTTTGGTGTATGCATAAATGTATGGGGAAAGGTATAAAATATGCAATCCTCACTTTTCAAGTAATGCCAAATGAAATTTACTGCTTCCGTTACGTAATCTCAATAAAATATTTTATGCAAAGTGGTCATTGTCTCTTTCAGTTTAAATCTTATCATAAGTTTAATAATACATTTTACTCTTTCTAGTTTGTGAATATATATCTCCCAATTTAAATAGACAGTGATACCTAATAGAGTGCTAGAGTGCTATTCTACAAGCATGGTTGAGGCATGTATATTACGTATCATAGGATTCCTTCTGGATTTCAGACTATTGCTTTACTTCCATTCTAAGGCAAAATATTTTTTTTAAAAACCAAATAAATATATAAATGCTGTTAGAATGTCTCAAAGATTAAATATCCATTAAATCCATTTCAATTGGGCTTCAGGCCTGGGCATGGGACAGAAACGGCCTTGGTCGCCTTGGTGGATGATATGAGGAGGGCTTTGGATAGGGGCAAATGCTCCTTCCTTGTTCTCCTCGACCTCTCAGTGGCTTTTGATACCGTTGACCATGGTATCCTCCTGGACCGCCTGGAGAGGATGGGCATTGGAGACGACATCATTACTGTGGTTCCGGTCCTTCCTCTTGGGCAGATACCAGAGGGTAGCACTGGGAGAGGAGGTGTCAGACCCGTGGCTGCTCACGTGTGGGGTGCCACAGGGTTCCATCCTCTCCCCGATGCTATTTAACATCTATGTGAAGCCGCTGGGGACTATCGTCAGGATGTTTGGGGCGCGGTGTCATCAATATGTGGATGACATGCAGCTCTGTCATTCAAATCTTCATCAGGGTTGGCCGTAGAATCCCTGTCCAAATGTCTGGAGACGGTGAGTGGCTGGATGGGGAGGAATAAGCTGAAGCTGAACCCTGACAAGACTGAGGTACTTTTGGTGGGATACAAGAGGAGGTTGGGGGATGTTGACCTGGTGTTGAATGAGGTACGGCTACCCTTGAAAGACCAGGACCACAGCATGTGGGTCATTTTAGACTCCCAGCTGTCCTTGGAGGCTCAGGTGTCAGCCGTGAGCTGGACAGCATTGTACCAACTCCATCTGATACGGCGGCTGCTCCCCTACCTTCCCGACCATCTGCTCCCATCGGTAGTACATGCCCCGGTCTCTTCTCATCTAGACTACTGTAGTGTGCTCTATATGGGGTTACCCTTGAAGATGGTTCGGAAGCTGCAGCTGCTGCAGAACGCAGCGGCTTGCCTGATTAAAGGCAGCCACCGGTGTGATCACATCACTCCGGTGCTGAAGGAGTTGCACTGGTTACCAGTTGTTTTCCAGGCCAAATTCAAGGTGATGGTTTTGACCTTTAAAACCATATGCAGTTCTGGCCCAGCCTATCTCAAGGAGCTCCTCCAGCAACACCAGACATGCCGCTTAACAAGATCAGCCTCAGATGGCCGCCTCTCTGTCCCATCAGCCAGGACAGCTAGGCTGGTGAGGACGAAGAAGGCCTTCTTTGTGGTGGCCCCCACTCTGTGGAACTCCCTCCCTAGGGAACTCCACCATGCCCCCTCTTAATGAGCTTCCGCCATGCACTGAAAACTTGGTTATTCAGGCAGGCATTCAGGGTTGGTTAGGGTATTTTTAAATGTTTTAATGTATAATGTTACTGTTTTAAATCGTACCATCGCCCAGAGTGGCCGCGTAACCAGCCAAATGGGCGATTAAGGAATTTAATAAATAAAATAAAATAAAAAACACTGGCTATAATAACATTTAAGATGGAGACTGCATAGTGCTTAACAGCGTAATTCTGTGCATGTCTACTCTGCAGTAAGCCCCACTGAATTCCATGGGATCTGCTCCCAGGTAAGTGTGTAGTTTTGCAGCCTTAGACAAAAAGAGAAAGTAAAGTAGTTTCATTTTATAAGGAGAAAGGTTATGGGCCAAATAGTTGTGACATAAAAGTTTCGGTGGCATCAGTTATTTGTTTTCATTTCTCTTCTGAATTGTTAATGGGAAATGGAAAAGTAGACCAGAATAACTGTTCCCAACCTCACTAAGGAATTCTGTTCCTACATAGGTAAATGATCACAGCTCCTCTATCAACACTCCCACAACAAAGTGACCTAGGAGCAATTGTATCTTCTCTATTTCTACTCATTTCCCTCCCCACCTGCAACCAATGCAGAGGGAGGGTGGGATAACCTATGTGGATTCTTCAGGTATACAATTGTCCACCAACCACTGTTGCTACAAGTATGTTTTCTTGGGCTTGATTTCAGTTCACCAAAAGTCTTTCCAGCACTTCCAGACATTTTTCCTGGAACTTCATGATTAGTATTTTCCCTATTCTTCCACAGACACTTTGACTTCTGTGTTCTCAAACAGTGGCAGTATGTATCTTTTTTTGGGAAACTTGGCATACTCTTTAACCACCAAGGAAATAGTGTATATCTGCAAAACTCATCTCCATGCACAACTTCCACAAATTTCCAACAACAGAGGATCAGTATTATTTTAGAAAACTGGTGTTCTCTAGTCCACATCTTTGCTTTAAATATTTTCTTTCTGCTATTGTAGTAACTGAAAGAAGGATCTTCTCAATGAAAAAGCAGCAGGATCTGTGCCTGTTATTCATTACCTATATTTATAATGTATTTATATATTATGTAGGGTAGCAATATTTGCTGGGGACCACATTCTTCCTACAGCCCCTTTTTTGCTGTTCATTCACATCTGTTTTCCCATTCCCTCAAAAGCAAGCAAGATAATCCACACTGCTGATAAGTGCAACTCATTGAGGGATGGTTCAGGACTGGTTCAGCAGTTCTGAACCAGTCTCAGGACTGCTAATGTCAGTGATGAATAAGGGATATGACTGCAGCAAAGTGACTGGAGCTGCTGCTGCTCAATGAATAGCACTGGATTGCACTTCAATCAGTGATTTTTTTGTGTGAATAAGAAATCCATTTTTAAAATAAAATGTCTTGCTTTTATATCCAGAAAAAAGTATATTAAAATCTTTGAGTAGGTACAACCTTTAAAAAAAACTTATGGTGATTATACAAATGTGCAACGTTTAGTTCCTATTTAGAAGCAGGAAGCCTCCATACAGTTTTCTGAACACATAGTAAGCCCTATCCCAATCTTTTGGCCTGGGCAGCAACGGTTGCACATAAATTGGTCCACATGGACCCATGGCCCAGTTGGAACCCACCAGGAAAAGAGCCTGCAGTGTGGTGGGCCCCTTCCTGTGGAACTCCCTGCTTTTGGAGGTCAGGCAGGTGCCAACATTGTGTTCCTTCCGGCTCCTCCTGTGAAGACATTGTTATTTCAGGAAGCCTTCCCTGAGTGACCAGCTGCGGTTTATTAAAATTGGTCTTATCAGAACTTGTTTCTTTTTAAAATGTTATAATTGTTTTAACATGGTGTTTTATTTTATCTTCGCTGTTCAGCGCTCTGAAATCTTTTGATGTGGAGCAGTATATAAATATTGTAAATAAATAAATACATTTCCTTTAGAGACAGGGACTCATGTCCTTAGATAATTTCAATTTTCATTATGAAATAAGCCTCTAACTCATATTCTGATAAATGCTGTCTAGAAAAATAGAAAATGTACAATGAACACACTTAGCCATGTTTTAAAAAGAGGAACGTTTTAGTTCTAGTCCTTCCATTTCAATGTCCTTAAGCTTCGTCCAGAAACAAATTTTGATATTAGTTCTTGTAGTTTTCTTTTACTAAGATTGCCATTGGAAATTGTCTTTGAGGTTGCTAGCTATTCCTTCATAAAGAAATAACTTCTTATGTCACATTGTGCCATAAACTATTGCTTGTAACCTGGTTTGCTTCAGAAAATTCCCATTACCCACTGCTGAGTCCAAACTACCATTTGGAAATTACTTTTTTTTTAAAGCAGTGATTTTAAATTCTACAGGGTTTCTATTTATAAGCTTCTTCAACTGTTGGCTAAAAAGCATTTCAGCTCACCCTTTCGAAATTATTAGGTTAGTTATTTAAAACCAATTTATTTTACACCTACCTGTACGCAGGAGGTTTTAGCTAGCAAGCTCAAAATAATTTTGATTTTCATGCAATTTCACCTACATTCTCAAGCCACTGCTCTTGAATTTAAACTGCATTGGTCACATTAAAGTCACTTAAACATAGTTGGTTTAAATCCCTTGCTATCCTAACTTGATGCTATTCAAGATTTGTTGAATTCCAAAATTGCAGTAGGCCCTGTACAGGACACAGAACTGATAGTTCATGCCCACAGTGGAACAAAGGTGATGGAGAGAGAATAGGGATTGATGGAGAAGTAGTGAAGACGGGGGAAATGGATGGAGAGTTAAGCTTGTTCAGACAACAAAGGTTATGCAGAGTAACACCGACCACCTGATAATAGGAAAAATCTGAAGAAATTGTTGATGACAGTGCACTCCTATACATGTCTACTCAGAAGTAAGCCCCATTGAATTCAATGGCATTTCCAGGTAAGTGTGTATAGGACTGCTGTCTAAAATTCCTGGAAAAGTATTTTATCAGAACTAAAAGGTGCAAATTACAGCTATATTGGGAATCACAATAGAAGTTCCTTTTTGAAATGTTACATAAGCATTTTAATTTTTTTTCAAAATCAGTTTAAAAGTTATCATAATCAGATTACCATACTAACAGCTGTGTCATTACGCTTAAATCCCACATTGATTCATTACTGTTCTAAAACATGTTGTCTTTTCAAAGTACTTATCCACTTCATACAATACATTGATTCAGCAATTGGTTTTCATCCTCACTAAGCATACACTCGTAAGCACATGTTAGATTTTAAGTATGTAAAAAATTATACCTTCAACTGAAATGCAAGCATGCTTAATCGTAAAGGAAATCAAGTGCAGTAGTTTCCTATCAAATATATTTAGGACAATTTAAGTTTAAAAAAATATACACCAGCTTTAGGATTAAAACATTAATGAGAAATAGCGGCAATTGAAATGTAAATTATTGTTACTCCCAAATTACTTAAGACACACAGAATTAAAACACAAGTGGCTATATAACAACAAAATGAAAGCTGAAATGCATTAATAACAGTGGCAGCCAGCCCAGTAACTATTGTAGTATACTGTGGTAAACAGATTATAGGTTAGATCATTGGACTGCTAGATGAAAGTATTGGAAATAATGCAGTATTAGGGATTCAAGGTGAAGAGGATGATTTTCAGGAAGGAGATGAGATCAACTGGTTTGCAGAGGCAAAATTATATTGGTAGGACCCTTTACAAATGTGGAAATGATGGATCCAGGGCCAGATTAAGACATGCTGAGGCCCTAAACCATGTCAGGATTCAGAGGCCCCATACCATAAAAAATAAAAGAGAAAAACGTGTATTACATTATAATAGAAAGGTAAACCATTATATTTGCATATATACATAGGTAATAATGCAGTGAGGAAAAACTAAATAAAAGATACTTCATGCAATAAGCTTTATTTGTATTATCAATACTTTATGATTTCTTAGTTACCATATACGAAACTGGAGACTTTTAATTTATAGAAACACAAGAGCAACTGCAGAGATCAGACTTAATGGATGTAGCAATATAGCTTGTAATGAAAAATTAATACTGGTATTCTAAACAAAACATATACAGACTTGCAGTAATCCTAGCTCCCATTCTCTCCTCTGAGGTCTGAGGTGAGACTGGGCAATCTGTAGATGATGCAAGTCATCCAGCAGCCCTGGAAGGGAAGTTGATGGGGTTGGGATGGAGAGGTCAGAGTTCAGAATTTGGGTGGTGGATTTTATATGAAAAGGTATTTAAGCCAAATTATAATAAGTCCTTATTATCTCCAAAGTATTTAGAGGCCCCTTTTAATATGAGGCCCTAAGCCATGGCTTACTAGGCTAGCACCTAAATCTGGCACTTGATGGATCAGTTGAATGCTGCACTTAGCCAGATCCCTCTCCAAATTATAATCAAGTTTATGCTCATTAGAAATATTCTTAGAATAAAAATTTGATCCTGAACATTAGATTATTTGATCCACAACATATTAGACTGCTTTGTCCTCTGTGTAGCACTCTTTTTTATGGTGAAATTAAACAAGAAAATAAAACATTTCATTTGTTTTACTACAACATATTAGCAGAGTGCAAAGGACAATATTCTGATACTGATTTAAATGTTATTTTTAAAGTCTATAACATTCATATATTTATTTGCTGAATGTTTGTACAGGTTCAGTGGGGAGAATTAATAGCAAAATTGATCATTTTTTAGGGCTGGACCCTTTATTATTTACAGATTTATGTAACAGAACCACAAAAGTTTCCAAAGGCATAGCTATACCATTAATTTTCCATGTGTACATTAACAGTGCATGTTTATACATTGAATTCAATGGGATTTATTCCGAGGTAATTGAGTATAGGAATGCAGTAGAAGCCTAGTTCATTTCACTTAGAGGGATTGGACCCATTGCATTCCATAGGATGTTCAGTCCAGTTCTTTCAACTGAAATGTATAAGATATTTCCTGGGTCAAGGAGTATGTGTGCCTGTAAATAATTACTGGGTTTTGGGATCTGAATCAAATCATAGAATCATAGAATAGTAGGGATGGAAGGGGCCTACAAGGCCATCGAGTCCAACCCCCTGCTCAATGCAGGAATATTATATATTATATTATATTATAAATAAAATATTAACTTCAAATGCAAGTCCCACCACACTGTTACATCACAAATGACATTATTAAAACACAACATAATTAACACTTGATATTAACAGACATGAATTGCAACCTTTGTGGTGAATTGGTAGTACATTGTAGTACATTTTTAATGTTCTACCAGGAGTTTCAGTCTCTTATGCTTGTAATATTTTCTATAGTTTAGAGCCAGTGTAGTGTAGTGGTGAGAGTGACGGACTGGGAGCCGGGAGATCCGGGTTCTAGTCCCCACTTGGCCATGGAAGCTCACTGGGTGACTTTGGGCCAGTCACAGACTCTCAGCCCAACCTACCTCACAGGGTTGTTGTTGTGAGGATACAACGGTGAGGAGGAGGATAATGTAAGCCGCCTTGAGTTCCTTGCGAGAGGGAGAAAGGCGGGGTATAAATGCAATAAATAAATAAATAAATAAATAATAGTTTATAATAAAGACCACCTGACTTGGTATCAGCATTTTTCCTTTATTAAACTTATTTGAATTAAGGGTGTGAAAATTACTTAACAGTTCTGTCACATAAAACATATATAGGGTTCTCAGTAACTTATAAGGAAGATGATACACTGATGACAATTGGGCACTTGTAATTATGGCATGGGCTTCTTCACTAAATTATGATTATTATGTTTATTAATCTTAAAATGAAATTTGGATACACTTGTAACTTTTTCATGTTTCTTGGTTTTTATTAATATTTTAGTCACACCAAAATACTTACTTTTATAATTTATTCTTTTAGTAGCAAAATATTTTGGCTATAATAAAATACGAACAATATGCTTGAAATAGAGATCATTCCTTGGCAGTTTTAGTAGTTCTACCTAATGCTAAAAATTTAAAATAACATGCAGTATTCTTCTTTTGTCTTACAGGTCTTGAATCAACACGTCCAAACTTAATTCTTGGATTAGTGATTTGTCAAAAAGCTAAGCGTCCTGCAACTGTATTAGAATCTGAAAAGACTGATGAAAAGAGAAGCAGAATTCAGATACAGGAAGAAACTGAAATATCTGGATATCCTAAAAGCAGTACACTTTCACAGCAAGAGAAGAAATCTCCAAAATTCTCTATTTATTCTGGAGAAACAACTGTCAGTACAACACCACCTGGATCTCCACCACCTCCCCCCCCAAATCCACCTTCAGAGCCACCTCCAACAGTAACGCCTTCTGTGTTAAAAATGTTGTCATCAGTTAAAGCAGGGAATTTAACCACTGTTGCACCATCAAATCTTTCAATGTCAGGAACTAACACGACTACTGCATCTTCCACTGCTTCCTCATCTTCAAAATCATCCACGCCACTTGACCACATCCTGCAAACCCTCTTTGGGAAAAAGAAATCTTTTGACCCTGTTACCAAGGAATCTGAAGGTGCTCATGCTTCAAAGCCTGAAGGACAAACTATTATTGATGAAGGGCTACCAGCTGCTCCCTTACTAGATCCCATTGTGCAGCAATTTGGGCAGATGTCAAAAGATAAATCTATAGAAGAGGAGGAAGATGACAGACCTTATGACCCTGAGGAAGAGTATGCCCCAGAGAGAGCTTTTGAAATGCAGAGTAGTGAAAGTGGATTTGAAAAACAATGTGAAACTTCAGAGCAAGAAGATGAGGCTTATGACCCAGAAGATGAAACTATTTTAGAAGAGGCAAAGGTTACTGTTGATGATTTACCTAATAAAATGTATTCAGAACCCAAAAACAACTTGACATCTGCTCCATTCGCTCCTGACATATCTACACCACCATCCTTGGTAGAGCAACAGAAAATGTTAGAGGAATTAAACAAACAAATAGAAGAACAGAAAAGACAACTGGAAGAACAAGAAGAAGCCCTCAGGCAACAGAGAGCAGCTGTTGGTGTATCAATGGCTCACTTTTCAGTGTCTGATGCTTTAATGTCACCACCCCCAAAAACATCCATAGCAAAAACTGAGTTATTCCAACATGAAAAACAAACTCCTGAAAAATCTGAGTTGCCTACATCCTCAGGTCAAACTCAAGTATTCAGTCAGGCAAGTGACCCCAGACAAAGTCGAGATCCCCGACAAGCTAGAAGGATTCTAACTGAATGTAATGAAAGTACTGACTCTAATGTACAGCATGTGAATCAGGGAGAAACCTCTGCAGGACAAATTCTCCCACCCAGCTATTCAGGTCCATTACAAACTTCACTTGACAAAGAAGATAAAACACTGATTTCTGTTAGTCAGTCTAGTCATAATGATACATGGGTCACAATTGAAAAAGGTTCTGCTCTCACTGAACAAGATGTTCCTATCAAGTTTGAAAATGTTCCACATGTTCACCAGGAAACTATACATAAACCTGCTTCTATTGAAACATCTACAACTGCACCTATTCGTAAAGTACTGTTGCCCACACCTCCCAACCCATGTTTCATCCCCACTTTCTCTGCACCTAACAATGCTCAGACAGTAGGTTGGTCAAATGAATCTCAGGACAATAATGCTCCAGGAGGAGTAAGAGATTCTTTTTCAAGCCCATCATTCACATCTCAGGAGAAAATTCCTGGTCACTTTGAAGCAGAAAGAGGTTCATCACATTATGAAGACCAAAGAAATCCTCAGTCTTCCCACTTTTATGAACAAATGGAATCTTCCGGAATTCAAAGTGAGGAAGTAAGAGGTGGGCCCCCATTTTCCTCTCTTGGGCAAAAAGGTGGGCCTCCACCAATGTGTGGTGCTCCTGACTTCCATGGGCAGAGGGGTCCAGCACAACAGTTTACTGAGGGCCATAATCCTCCCCCAAATAATGATGGACAAAGGGGGGCTCCACCAAACAGGTTTGGAGCCCCAAGAGCACCTATTCCTTCATTATTTTCTGCACAGCATGGACCACCTCTTTTTGGTGACAACAGGGGCCCTTCACCATCATTTCATGGTGGGCCAAGAGAAAAAGCACCCTCACAGTTTGAAGATCATCGGGAACCTCACATGGAACATAGGGAGTTTCCAGATTCTCAGTATCATGAGATGAGTGGGCCTCCTGCACCTCAAGGACCTGAGCCTCCCCAGTTTATGGGAAATAGAGGGCCTTCACCCTTTCCTTTTGGGGGCCAAAGAAGGCCTCCACCAAATCAATTTAAAGGTCAAAGAGGAGGCCCATCAGCTCAGTTTGGAGGGCCAAGAGGTCCACCACCTAATCATTTCGGAGGTTCAAGAGGTCCTCCTCCAAGTCAATTTGAAGGACAAAGAGGACCTGCTCCAGGTCACATGCCAGCACCAAGGGGACTTTTACCACCACCATTTGAAGAACGAAGAGGGAGCCCTCCACCCAGATTTCCAAACCAGAGAGGTCCAGGACCTCATCAGTTTGGAGGACCAAGGGGGCCTGCAACTGGCCCATTTCCAGAACAAAATGAGCCTCCCCCTAGTAGACTTAATTTTCCAGGACAGTCTCAGCAAGGTATGAAACCAGCCCCCAGACCACTTCTGGATCTCCCAAGTCATCCACTGCAGCACAGGAAAGAGTTGTGGGATGAAACTGGACCACCTGCCTCTCATCCTAATGTTTCAGGGCAGAGTTCTGAGTCAGAAGCACAGTGGCCAGCAACTGATTTTCGAGAGAGTCGAAGTAATGACTATAGAGCTCAGACATTTGAAGGGAGACAGAGAGAAAGATTTGAGGGAGGTAATAAGGAAAAAACAGAGCAGCCTGATCAGTCAGATAATCGATCAAATAGAGGAACCGATGATAGACGAAGAGATCGTGACCATAATTGGGCTTGGGAAAGGGACCGTGGCAGAAACTGGAATAGGGCTAGGGAAAGAGACTGGGAGAGACACAAAGAAAAAGACTGGGATAAAAACAGAGATAGAAACTATAACAAAGACAGGGAAAGAGATTCAGAACGGGGTAAAGACTGGGAACGAAACAGAGAGAGACCCAGAAACAGAGAAGGGGATACTTACAGAAGACGAGACAGATCAAGAAGCAGAGATCGTGATTATGACAAATTCAGGGACAGAGATCGAGCTCGAAGTAGGGAGAGAGAAAAAGATAGAGAAAGGGATAGGGATCGTGACAAAGACAGAGCAAGAGATCGCAAGGACCGGAGCAAAAGTAAGGAATGTGATAAAGACTCTAAGCCAGAAACACAAATAGGTGGCCAAAGACCATCACAGCCAGAAGCTGCTCCTTCATCCTCTAAGCAGACATAAAAAAAGCAATGACCCTTCAATAATGAGTCACTGAGAAGAAAAATAATTGTAAAAAAGGACTGTGTACTACTTGTACATACTGTATATTCTGTTTGTTAGAGAATACTTTGGTAAAACCTGTTTCACAAAAATGAGATAAATTTTGAATTGTAAATGCCTATATTCAGATATTAAGCAGGTACATACTGGACTTGCTACATTTTGTTCATAATGTTTTCTTACAAAATACAGAAGTCATAATTCTTCCCTGCATTGGCATAGAACCTGTATATAGACAGATTCTGATAGATCTTAAGAGAGCCTTGTTCCCCGCCTCTCCTTGGGCCAGTGCATTACCTGCTAGGGTGGGGCTCTGGAGACAGGGATCTGCTGAGCCTGTATGCAGGTACTGCACCAACACATGGAAGGATCATGGCTATAGCATATTTCTAAAAAGTTTTGTTTCCTGCCACTTCCTTTATCTTGAAATTTCCATTTACAGAAGTAAAAGATGGGAACTGTCTTCAAAGAGCACATTGCTTTTTAAGGATATACAGTTAATTTTTCCAGTAACTTGAATTCTAATTTTATGAGAATTTAAGCAAGATCTTAGAAGCCATACCTTTACAACTCAAATATATAGTATTTGGTGTCTCGCATAGTTCTGACATACAAGAGAACTCAATATTTCTGTCCTGAGTGAATCAAATTATGGATGGGTTTGATGTATTTAAGAAATGACTGCTAAGGAGCAGTGTTACTACTTGCAGAGTATTTGAATAAGAAATATTAAGCTTCTAAGTTCATTATCTTTTTACCCAAGGGCATTTTGAGTTACAGACTTCAACTGGTAAGAGTTCAAACAAGAAATGAGTATGTCTAAATAGCTACCTTTCATGTGAGTAAAAGGTTTTAAATGTTGCATTTTTACAAAAGATATAATAGATGAAAATTAATTACATCTGTATACAATACATCTAAGCTTTTAAAACATGCTTATTGGAAAACGTTTTATAAATTGACCGAACAAAGGGGAAACAGCTACCAGAACTAATACTTCATGCAGAGGTGAATATTTAAAATTTAAGCAGCTTGGCTTTTCCTGTAATTTTCAGTCAAGAAAGACCCATAAATTAAAATATCTGAAGATACTCTAGCCAAGGTTCAGCACTTTTAAGTCCTATTGATTTTAATGGGAGAGATTTAAGCCTGTAATTAACTGTCCCATTGACATCAGTGGAATTTTAAAAGTGCTTGATTTTGACTGGAATATGACCTCAGTCCTGTTCTTGTCAAACTTATGGCTATCTTGATAATTTTGGAAGTAAATATTTGTGTAAAGATGGGACTAATAAAGCGGATATTAACAATTCTGTGCTTTAAAGGGGAGAGTTTTTCACTGTGAAATGCAGTATACTATTAGTTTTCCTGTATTCTTCAATTTCATAATTCTTAACAATGCATAGGAAAAATAACAGTTCAACTGGATTTATACATTTACAGATAAGCAGTTACTTTGATATTTTTATAAACTTTTTTCAAATGTAAAATTAGATTCATAACATCTGCATTTTGAAATCTGCATTACAAGTAGCACTACTCCGTAAATAAATCACTACAGATTTACACTTTATATTGGTACATCTTAGTCTTTAAACATCAAGGACATTCTGATTTAAAAATGGCCTGTATACAAAACCTTTTGCAAAACATTAAAGAGGTGGTGTAGAACAAAAATATGTACTATGATGTAATTTTTTATTCAAAATGTTTCTAACTTAAAGACATACATGTACGTATGCAAAATCAAGTGTTTGTTTAGGTTTACTTGACAGAGGTTTCTGTAAATTGTATTTTATATTTCAGAATATATCATTGTACAGTAAATGTGGAACTTCATAGGTTTTTGTTACTGTAAGTCAAATAAACATCTACAGAAAGCCTTTGTATGGATATTATCATAAGAACTTATTACAGCATCTACCAGATAATCTATTACTCTATTTTTCCAGTTTACTTGGAAGCGTCATCAGAGGCTACCTTGCAAAACAAGTAATACTTCACTCAAAGGTTTTTCTAAAAAGCAAATATTGTCATTTTGTTTCGCATTAACCAAACAATCTTGTAAATAAGATGCTCCATGATTTGTCCACATTTTTCAGTATGGAAGCAGCAAAGTCTGGACACATACACTATGGACCCAGATCTGGATTTAGCCAGCAGTTGTAGAAAGCTATGTTTATGTGTGTGATAACTACACAGTCAGCTAGGGCTGTCCTTAACTACTTATGCAGCACTCTCAACAGCTGAACAGGCAAAACAATTTTAAACTGAAAGGTAGCTTGACCTTTCAGCTGTGTGACCAACTTAAATTGAAACTTCAAGGATACCTCTGGTGCTTATGTGTCTTTTTAGATAAGGTCGGAAATAAATGGCAGACAGTCATCACAGAGTGAGAATGTCTGCAGCAGCCTTCCCCAATCTGATGCCCTTTATTTCAATTCCCAGCCAAACCCCAGTCAGCATGGGCAGTGATTCGGGATGCTCAAGACTTGTAGTCCAAAACATCTGTAAGGCTGGTCATTATGGACACTGAATTCTGCAGCCCTGGTAATTTCATTATTATTATGGACAGGCTGGGTCCAAAAGCTGTATATGCTTTTTTCTCAATGTATGCACAAGGGCTTTTCAGTCATGCCTTTCTTCCACAGCCTCTGACATGCTAACCCCCAATGTGGGACGGACACACACACGCTGGTGGAGCTACCAATGGAGAAAGGCATACTGTGCTTTTATATTACAAAAATCTTCAAGTAGGTAATTTATACATTCTCTCTCCCAAAACTGTGGCTTCAAAATGGATCCCAAAATTATGAAGGTACTTGCACACCGCAAAGAAACGCAGTAGAAAAGCCTGGAAGGGGTCATGGTGATGGCATTTGTATATATCTTACTAAAATAATAAAGGGAGACATGGAATGTAACCTACAATAGCTAACATATTTCTATATTGGCTACAAAATCACATGGCTTTATATGTAATCACAGTTTATCTTATCCAGGGCTGGCCCTCCCATGCAGCAAGGGGATGCAACCTGCTTAAGGCAGCACCACCATGAACTGGGGCGGGGGGGGGGGGGGCCTCCAGAGCCAGAGTGATTTGTATGGTCCCCGCACCCACCCAATACAGTCTTCCTCTATGAGTTGCCATAGCATTGCATTAAGCCCCAAGCTTTGGACACCAAAAGCTGTCAAGTATACTACCACCATGGCAATAATAGCCAAAGTATGTATGAACAGATAAGGAACAGGGGGCACCCACCCATTATATGTACAAACCTCAGGGAGAGTGGGCTCTCTAAGACACTAGCATTCCATTCATCTTAATGTTTTGTTGGGTTCAAGTCATTTTCAAGCATGGTACTCCCATGCAAATAATATCTAATGTATCAAATGAATACAGAAAGGAGGTTTGCACCACACAATAAGCTTTGACCCACCCCAAACCATACACCCGAGGCTCCAGAAAAGTGTCTTCTATGAGTGGCACAGCATTGCATCTGGCCCTACTCTTAAATTGGGCATAGGACTCTGGATGTGATATGACCTCATTCTTTGCTGGGGAAGGTAAAAGGTTAGCTTGGGATATATGGAATGTTTTCCCGGAAGTCACAGCTACATTTCTGATATTGGTGGAAGGCCAAACACACATCCCTGATTCCATAGTGCTACTTGAAAGAGTTGTAGTACTTCTGTATGATAGAACCAGAATAGATTGTGCAAGTCAATAAGGCAAAACAGCATCTGTTTTCAAGAAGGCCATAGTCCTTGGAAACTTTCATCAGCACAGTCAGCTCGTAAACGGCACACAATGCACACAATCCATCAGGGAGGACATGTATCGTGAAAGGTATTTCAAAGAGATAACAGTCCAAATTTACCACGTCTTGCAGACTGGGATTGGGATAGGAAAAGTAGTTCTCAATGGCAACCAAAGTGCTCAGGAAAAGTGCTAAGAACTGACACACTGTCACTGTATGAAGGCATACTGAAGCCTATTGAAGTGCTATAGTATCACTTTAATTGCTATGCTCCTTGCCCCCATGAAATAAACTTCAGGAACAACTTAATTGGAATAGTAGTAATGACATCATACATATAAACAGAGAACTACTTTGGGATGATAATTTATCCTGGAGAGCAGTTTAAAACCCCCTTAAATATTAATTTTTTTAAAAAATGTAATGAACAGAACAAATATTTAAGTTTACATTTACGTGAACATGATCATATTTATCTCCCATACAGTATCAATTGCCCACATAATCAAGAAGTCTGTAACTATTTTTAACATTTATTTGGAAGATTTATAAGCTACCTTTCCCCCCCCCCCACCAGTGTATAACTTTTTAAACCACCAAGGACAATGATAAAAACAACAGCATAAAGATTAACAAAACCAGATAACACCATATGCATCAATTAGAACAGAGTTGCTCAAGTGGGGATTCACTGCTGAGAAGTCCCTATCCTTCATGTCCGCCAGCCTAATCGCTTTGACAGGCAGGCACACAAGCAAGGCCTCTGACGTTGATCTCAGAATGTGGGCAGGTTGGTATGGGTGAAAGCAGTCCTTCAGGTAACCTGGAGCCAAAGTGTTTATGGCTTTAAAGGCCAATGCCAGCACTTTAAATTGATTAAATCAGAGTATCAGAGCCAGTATGCCTATGTATACCAGTTGCTGGGGAATATGAGCAGTAGTGTGCTGTTGTACTCATGTCATGCTTGTGGGTTTCCCATCGACAGATGGTTGGCCACTGTGTGAATGGAATGCTGGACTGGATGGACCCTTGGGCTGATCCAGCATGGCTTTTCTTATGTTCTTATGGTTCTGGAAACATACTGGCAGCCAATGCAGCTGGTATAATATAGGTGTTGCATGATCTAACCACCTAGCACCTACCAGTACTCAAGTGGCTGTATTTTGTATCTGAATGAAATGTAGTTTCATTCATAAAAGCCTCACCACTACTTCCTTCAAGACAGTGGGGACCATGCCACCCCCCAAAGAGGCATTAATCACCTCCAGGGTCCATATTAACAACCTAGCTCTGGCAGATTTCAGTAACTTAGATTCCTGCATTGAGCAGTGGGTTGGACTCGATGATCTTATTGGCCCCTTTCAACCCTACTATTCTATGAAAGGCTTCACGCTTCTAAGCAGTTTGTCCACACATGCAGGCTGTAAAAGCTGAAAAGTACCTAGAACAACATGGCTAGACTGTACTCTAGTTCAATCCATATTGGAGTCTGTCAAAACTATGGCATTTATGTTGGCATGGATGTAAGCAATGCTATCTGTAAAATGTACACCAAATTGGTCATAGCAGGCCTATAAGGATTCCAGGTCTTGCACACCAGAACCTACACCAAGAAAGCCCTTCACCACTTGAAAAACCACCACTGGATAATATTGAACTGACACAATGGTGGCAGAGAAGTCAGATTTCTTAAATGCCATCACCACTACATAGTAAAATTGAAGCTGGATCCTTATCTGTGCTCAGTTGTATTTACTATGAGTCTTCCACCATTTGTGTTCTAATATCAACTTTGTCATTTCATCACCCTCCACTCTTTGGGATACCAAGTTGCTGGCATGGCAATATGACTGGGTCCAGAAGGTTTGGGAGCAATTATATTGATAGCTTGGGCCATATTGATAGCCCGAGTCAACCCTTCATTTCAAGCAGACACCAGGGCCTTGAAGGACCACCTTAATCAGGTAATGATCCATCCATGCCAATGGAGCCATAGTCTGCCCAACCACCCACATATCATTTTCTCCTAGTACAGTACAGAAAACAAGGTCAGAAGTGTGTCCTGCCACATATCTGCTTAACCAGATATAATATGTGATAAGCCCCTGGTTGACATGGTGTCCATGCAATCCTGTGTTGCACCCAACGAATTAGCCTCGGTATGAATGTTAAAAGCCCCCCAAGACCACAAACTTTAGGGCCCTCAACACCATGCTCAAGACACCTTTGTCAGTTCAGGGGAAACTATTAGACAGTGGGGTAGACAGTATACCAACAGAATGCCAATCCTGTCCCAGGTTGACAACACCAGGTACAGAAACTCAAACTTGGCTGACTATTGGACACCTGATCAAAGAAATTGAACCCTTATAGATCAGAGCTATCCCCTCCCCAGCTTGAGCTTGGTGCTTTACAAGACATTTATTATATTGGGTAGGAATGTTGGAGAAATCTGCACTGGATTAAAATGAGTTCAGATTTCTATGAATCTATTCTGCTGATTCCAGAGCAGACCAGCTTTTTCCAAGTCATGCAGATTCCTCAGACTTGCCAACCGATTTTTCACTTTGGTGGGGATTTACATTTATGAGCATTAGTGCTTATGTGCATTTGCACAAGCAGAATGAAATTCCAGTAAAAAAAATGATTCTATCACTGAGTGGATGACACCTGACAATCTCTGAAAGGCACCTGACAATGCATGAAACACAGATGGAACGGATTTAACAAAATCTGTTCATCCTTAATATTGGATGATTAATGTTTGGTGTTAATATTAGGTCAGTGATGGATATAAAATGATTTTTCAGAGACAGCATCTTCCTAGCTAGCTGTGGGGACAATGGCAGCTCACCTGCCATGGAGCACTGCCACCTGCTGCTGGACAGGGTCAGCCTCACTCTGAAGGGACCTTCCCCAGAGCTAGGCATTGTAAGTGATGTGGCCAACATGGCTTCCTTCACTTGTTGTGTCATTATTTACTGACATGTTAGATGGTCCTGATAAATTTAATGCCCTACTGTAGGTTCTGACTGGTGGCAACTTTTCAGGGTTGCATTACCTGCTACCTGATCCTTTTGGCACAGTAGGGGATGACCTTGTGGGGGAGGGGGGAAAGTGTCATTTTTGCCTTCTCCGCATGCCAGGCCTGAATAGGACAACATGGCTCGTGCCCCAAGTTGGCTAGGATCTGGAACAGGAACACTCATTGTGGGGCTGGGGATACGTTGCAACATTTTGTTGCAGGTCCCCACTTGTGTTATCTGCTTCAGAATAATGCACAAGAAGACAGGCAGAAGTTACTTCCAATGTGACTTGTAAGAGATCACTGAAGGATTCAAGTTGGCTGCCAGAGTTGCAGGCTGCCCCCCACTTCACACACACAGAATTCAGAAACAAAAATTAAACACACACACATGCACAGCTCAGATGCCTACTGCTGCTACCTACAGAAAAGACTGAGGGTTGGTTGTGAGTCTACATCCTGAGTCCTGGCTCTAACTGCATACATCAGCCTTGTGATGCAGACGTTGTGCTCTGGTATGGCAGTGCATTCTCAAGGTCACCCATAATGGCCTGAGGGGGGGGGGGTTGCTCTGTCTTCCTCATTGGCTCAGTTTGCAAGGTGTTGTGATGACCACATCACAATAGCAGCCTTTACAATCTAAATACTATGTAATTAAGTATTTTGATACATACATAATTTCATATTTAATATTTTAGAGGAGAAAATATTGCTAGCATCAAAGTTTAATCATGGAATCCCTATTCACATTGCGTAGAACACCAGGGTTCCATAGAACACAGTCTGGGAAACACTGGTTTAGAAGATTGCAGGGAGAAACACAGAGGCTTAGAAAGTGACATTGTACTAAAATTATTGATTACTGAGTACTGATTATCACTCAGTGACTGAAATATCAAGTTATGAGCTTTCTGCCTGAAAACCACCACAGATCAACTTATCAGAGCATTCAGAGCATCTCACAAAATCCCTAACACAATACCTTTTATTGGAGGCAGTTCGCATATTCAGCTGCAAATCATCAAGTGTTGAGTACACCAGTGATGAAACACTGTGTAGTGAATATGCATATGGGACAGACCAGAACTTATCTTTCCAACTAACTATCACTCCTCACTGTGATCTTAAGTGGCTGTGTGCTGACAGGATTGTAACCAAACAGGATCACTGAGAAACAACAGGGAATTATTTGTGAATGCTCAGGGAATCTCCAGGGTTTGCAGAAGTACAAACAATCTAGTTTTGCTATGGGTGGAGTGGGGTGGCTAAGACAGCAAAACAAAACAAACTTCAAACACCCAACCGCACTCCAAAACAGCTCAATGAACATTGAGCATGCTTAGAAGCCACTGAATGTTGAGTGTCTGTTGGGCGGAGTGGGGAGAATGGGGTGAGGATGGGCGTATAATGGAGTATTTTCGAAGAGGCAAGGATGGCTGGAACACTGAACAGGAGCACTCTACATTAGACCATGACACTTGTTCTATGCTTTAAATTAACTGACACAAGATTGCAATGCAGCTGACAGCATTAGAAATGAAGAAAGTAATACCTACAACCAATATGTTCATGAATTTGAATACAATCTGTGGAAATATTCTAGTGAGGAAAATAGTCAACAGAAAGCAGGACCTTTTATACATACATATCTGTGGGTTACAAATATACCTTAGGTGTTAAAAATTGTGCTGTCTACACAGACTTATTTTTCAAAGGCTATTTTTGTTGTAATGTTTCCTCACAAAAATATTTTCTTACACCACAATTTATTTAAAAATAGTTTAAAAGCAAACATGTTTTAAATTTTTATTTTGTTTAAACTTTTGTCTTCCAGTTTTGATACCTTTAAAGAAACGTATATGTTCATTATATTCGCAAGTGAAATGAAATCACACTTTAAAAAGAAAAAGAAAAGAAGTCATATTCACCTCTATCCAGGAGCTGAGTTTAAGGCATACCCAAGTGTTTGGGGAAAGCAGCAAGACTTTAGGAAGTTGTAAAGGTGTCTTGAAAGGGGAAATGGTTTAGTGGGATGTATTTTTGGTGGTGATTGTGTGGATCACAACAAACTCTGGCAAATTCTTAAAGAGATGGGAGTACCAGACCACCTTACCTGTCTCCTGAGAAACCTGTACGAGGGACAAGAAGCAACAGTAAGAACCGGACATGGAACAACCGATTGGTTCAAAATTGGGAAAGGAGTACGACAAGGCTGTATATTGTTGCCCTGCTTATTTAATTTATATGCAGAGTACATCATGAGAAACGCCGGGTTGGATGAATCACAGGTCGGAATGAAGATTGCCGGGAGAATTATCAACAACCTCAGATACGCAGATGATACCACCCTAATGGCAGAAAGCGAAGAGGATCTAAAGAGCCTCTTGTTGAGGGTGAAAGTGGAGAGTGCAAAAGCTGGTTTGAAACTCAACATGAAAAAAACTAAGATCATGGCATCTGGCCCCATCACTTCCTGGCATATAGAAAGGGAAGAAATGGAAGCAGTGACAGATTTTACTTTCTTGGGCTCCAAGATCACCGCAGATGGTGACTGTAGCCATGAAATTAAAAGACGCTTGTTCCTTGGGAGGAAAGCTATGGCCAACCTAGACAGCATAGTAAGAAGCAGAGACATCACCGTGCAGACAAAGATTCGTATAATCAAAGCTATGGTTTTCCCAGTAGCAACATATGGCTGTGAGAGCTGGACTATAAGGAAGGCTGAGCGCCGAAGAATTGATGCCTTCGAACTGTGGTGCTGGAGAAGACTCTTACGAGTCCCCTGGACTGCAAGGAGGTCAAATCAGTCAATCCTAAAGGAAATCAACCCTGAGTGCTCATTGGAAGGACAGATACTGAAGCTGAAGCTCAAATATTTTGGCCACCTAATGTGAAGAGAAAATTCCCTGGAAAAGACCCTGATGCTGGGAAAGATTGAAAACAAAAGGAGAAGGGGATGGCAGAGGATGAGATGGCTAGATAGCATCACCGATGCAATGAATATGAATTTGAGCACACTCTGGGAGAGAGCGGAGGACAGGAAGGCCTGGCGTGCTATGGTCCATGGGGTCACGAAGAGTCGGACACGACTTAACAACCGAACAACAACAAATTTTTGGTGGTAACTATTGACAATGGGGTGCATAGGTAAACCTAAGAGAGAACTGGTGTTTTAGAGATATGACAATGAGGAAAATCTAGGGAGAGAGGTAATTCATTTTGTAGATACTTAGAAAACAGAATTTAGTATATATATTTTTCTGATTGTGGAACTGTTGTCTCTTCCAGAGATTAAAAACACCCTGACCATTCCTTTTTTTCTATGTGAATTTATTATAAACTGATGTTTAAGATTAAACTAGCTCATAACATTTTGAATACATTCATATATACATACGTACGTACGTAATGTTAGTGGAAAAAATGGCTGAGCTAGTAGAGATCCTTTGCCTTTTCCCTATTGCTTCAGCAGACCACTTTGTAAATCTAAGATCTGCAAGTGACTGCACAGGCAGTAGTGCAAACTGAACTTTTGTTAGATTCTCCTCTTGCACATAGTTTGGAACTTAGTTTCTGCTAGCACAATGTCATATGTGCTCGCAGAATGATACCACTGATTGGATACACTCCTAATAAACCCAAATGATAAATTAATATTTAAAATGAATAATGATATGCAAATATAAATGTATGATGATATTTTAAGGGCACAATCCTATCTAGATAGGTGGCTGCCTCCAAGCTCGGAGGCAACCACCTATCCAAAGCAAGGCAGGAGAAGCACAGAGGGGATCGTTCCCTCCGCACTCCTCCTGCCCTGCTTTTTCTGCTAGATAGCCGATCGTGGCTGTCTA
Source organism: Heloderma suspectum (assembly GCF_057233095.1). NCBI lineage: Eukaryota > Metazoa > Chordata > Lepidosauria > Squamata > Helodermatidae > Heloderma > Heloderma suspectum. The sequence goes on along the minus strand of NC_139461.1, from coordinate 303,907,012 downwards.
GCCACAGGAGCACGGAGTGGAGAAGGAGGCTGCTGTACGACACATAGGAAGTATCGTACAGGCAGCTATGCTCTCCCTGCCCCGGAATGCCCCCAGCCATGCCCCTTTCCAGCCGCTCCATGGTCCTCTTGCGAGCGCAGAGGACGGGGCTGTTCCGCGCTGCCTCGGAGGCAGCGTGGAAGTGCAGGGAGGTCGGTTATCTGGGAACCGACCTTGGAGTGTGGGCTTCGAGGTAGGTTCCCAGATAACAGCATATCCTATGGCCATCTAGCCGCTGTCTAGCGGCCATGGGATTGCTCCCTAAGTCTGAACCATTCTTGGTGTTTATCGCAGAATTCTAGGGGCAATTTTAATTAAAAGGACATTAAATAGATAAAATGCACATAGCAACTCTACAACATAAAAGACAATGTTTAAAATGCTTGCGGCACAGAGTGTGGTATGTGAGCCTAAATAAAGTTAAGTGTATGCGTCCTGACTCTTGCAGGGCTAGGGCTGCAACCTATACAATCCTTATAGTAAGTCTCACTGAACTTATAAGGACTTACTTCTGAGGTCATTCATAGCTGAAGCTCAAATATTTTGGCCACCTAATGCGAAGAGAAAACTCTCTGGAAAAGACCCTGATGCTGGGAAAGACTGAAGGCAAAAGGAGAAGGGGACGGCAGAGGATGAGATGGCTAGATAGCATCACGGATGCAATGAATATGAACTTGAGCACGCTCCGGGAGAGAGCACAGGACAGGAAGGCCTGGCGTGCTATGGTCCATGGGGTCACGAAGAGTCGGACATGACTGAACGACTGAACAACAACAACAACAAAGGAAATCAACCCTGAGTGCTCATTGGAAGGACAGATACTGAAGCTGAAGCACAAATATTTTGGCCACCTAATGTGAAGAGAAAACGCTCTGGAAAAGACCCTGATGCTGGGAAAGACTGAAGGCAAAAGGAGAAGGGGATGGCAGAGGATGAGATGGCTAGATAGCATCACCGATGCAATGAATATGGACTTGAGCACGCTCCGGAAGAGAGCGCAGGACAGGAAGGCCTGGCGTGCTATGGTCCATGGGGTCACGAAGAGTCGGACACGACTGAACAAGTCATTCATAGGATTGTGCTGTAGGAAGCAAGACGTGCCTTTGCTATGGGATGCCAGTTACACAGGCTTGAAACTACCCTTTACACTGTTGCGTTCACAATCAAGATGATGATAGTTAGCAATTGAGTGGGGTTTCCAGTTTTTTAGTACATGCTTTTGGGTGAAGTGGGTGGTGGTTCTAATTTGTTATTCACTGTATTACAGCTGGGGAACCTCGGAAGCTGTCTTGTACTTGAGTCAGAGCACTGGCCGGTCTAGCCCAGTACTGTTGACACTGCCTGGCGCTGGCTCTCCAGGGATTGAGGCATGAGTTTTTCCAGCCCTACCTGGAGATGCCAGGAATTGAACCTGGGATCTTCTGCATGCAAAGAGGGGCTACGGCGTGGGGTGGGGGTGTGCATGTTGTATCAATTAATAATACGGAGTAAAGTGATGCGTTCTCGCCTCAGAAAAGATGTTTACATGTGTGGCACAGGGCAATTCCAACGACGGACGCCCAAAGGGTCAGTTAAGAAATGTGCTTCGGGGACGCCCTGCATATGCCGTGCTACCAGGAAATTAGTCCTCTTGTGGGAAGTGGATAAAAGTTTAGTGTTTTCTGAACGGAAAGGAAAGGCGGCGGTTCCAGTACGAAAAACGTGGCGCGAGGCAGGTTACGGCGGGGCGGGGGAGCTGAGGCAAATCTCACTTTCCCCTTTCTATCCGAACCAGAAATGGAGCCGGGGAATTGGTAGGGGCATGAGGCGGTATGCGTGGAGGGAGCTAGAATTCAGGAGGCGAAGACACGTTTTATGAGGGAAGGAAAACGATAATTCTTGGCAGTACTTGTGAGGCAAGTTCCCTTCCTACGTGGGAAGAACGTATGTGAGGGAAGGGAGGAAGAGGAGACCCCGTGAAGAAGTACGGGGCGGCGGGAAGGCAACGGGCACCTGACTGCAGGAACTGCCTTGAAGGCTCTGAGGGAACAGGCGCGACCGTTGCCACCTCCGCGCCCAGCGGGCTGTGGGCGGGGCTTCGCGGGGGCAGTCGCTCGCTCGCTCGCTTTCGCTCTCATTATTCGGCTCGTGCCTCCCCCCCCCCCACCGGCGTTGCGGTTTTGACCGTTAGGGTGTTGGAAGAGGCGGGGATAGGGGAAGGAGGCGGGGCTTTGGCTCGCGAAGGAAGCCTCGGGACCGTTTGCCGATGGTCGCGAGGGCTGAGAGGCGGGTGGGCGGGGCTGTCCTTCCCAGCGAGCCTCCCGTTGGTTGCTAAGGCGGTCTTGGTTACTTACCTGGGTGATGCTTTGGGGCCTGCCCAGGGAGGTGTAGGGTACCACCAGTGCTTGCCTGCTTGTAACTGGCCAGGCACCCCTCCCCACAAGGAGAAAGGGGTGCTGAAGGGCTTTGAGTTCATGCCCCTCCTACCACTGGGGGTGTCACTCAGAAGGGGTGGACACCCCATTCCGCCTGGAGATGTTGTGGGAGGCTATTTGTGGGAGGCTCAGGAATGTGGGGCTAATGACACCCCTCTGTTTGCGTTTTAAATAGGGCACTTCATATTATACTTTTTAAAGGGTAGTGTGCAATCTTTTTATATTGCTAGGTTGCTTTCCATTTTTCTGCTTCTGGGATTTGAGGTGTGTGGTGCCTCTCCCTTTTTTAGAGCAGATCTCAAACACCCACCACCACCCCAGTTTTGTTTTTTGAGGGGAGGATTGGATATTTTATCTGGCAGCTTTTAACTTCAGGCACTTTTAAAAGAATTTGCCGTTTCAGTTTTTAAAACAGTCCATTCTGCTTTTGGATGAGTAGATGTTCTTAACTGGTGATGGTGCTGTCAGGAATCGGGAATGTTAATGCCTGGTGGAGATGGGTGTGTGTAATAGAAGGATGAGGCAATCCAGCCTCCACTTCACATAGTATTGCTCTTGATTGCAGCTATTGCACAGTTTTGATTCATCAGACGGGTGGCATTTATTGTTTGTACATTCAGTTGTCAAAAGACTTTGTGTTATTAGTATTCAGAATCATGTCAGACTCAGCCACCAAGGAGTCTGAAGTTTCCAACCCACGAACTGTGGTTACGGATCCAGCTTCTACTGCGCCGGTTGCTGAAGGCCCAACAGATTCCTCTTTTGGTGAGCACAACCTTAGTTTCACCACCACAGACCTCAACCTGGTGGAGATGACAGAAATAGAATACACACAACTTCAGCATATACTCTATTCCCATATGGAGGCACAAGCAAATGAAAATGAAACAGAAAATAGGTTAAATTCAAATTGCTTCTCAACCAACAATACTGCAAATCAGTCACAATATCTGTCATCATCTAATACCAGTCAAGGTGGCTTTTCATCAAACAGCTCTGGTAACCAGTCACTCTTCCCCATTATCTGCCAGTCTGGTTTGGCTTCTGACAGCAGTTTCATGGGTCCTAATCAATGTCTAGGGCATATCGACTTCCAGGAGCTAAGAATGATGTTGCTTAGCGAATCTAGCCTTCCTCTAAACCAAGCTGAAAAAACACCTAATGGTAACTCCAGAGATAGTTCTGGGCAGAGTTTAGTCAAAGTTAAACATAGTGAAAACTTGGGTGCCATAAATAAAGAAAATGTGCTTCTGGAAAATTCAGCACCAGTTCCTGAATCTAGAGCCAAATCTGCAGTCCGTGTTCGTTTGGAAGACAGATTCAACAGTATCCAGACTGAAATTCCCAGGTGTCAAGAAACCCAAGAAACTGGAGTAGCTATTAACAAGTGTGTTGCATTTACTTTTCCTTTAAAGCATATAGTTCAGTCGCATGTATTAACCTTTGTCCACTGAACAAGAGATATACTAGGATGCACTGCATACACAAGATTGTACAAGGAGATTCATAAGGAATAATTGCAATTCTAGTTCTATATTCAATTAATTGAAATTGTGAATATTCTCCATTTTGCATACATACACTGGGGAACAACCTTTCATTTCCATATTTTATCCCCCTTTTTATGTTTATAAAAAGGTGGTTAAACTGGATTATGTGTGAACCTATGTGACCTAGGTCTAACCTGGTGTTAGAACAGGGGTGGACCATTTGTGACCCTCCAAATATTTTGGCCTGCAACTCGCATCAGCCCTAGCCAACACAGCCGACAGTGAGGGATCATGGTAGTTGTAGGCCAAAATGGCTGGAGGTCCGCAAGTTGCCCAGCCCTGTAACTGTTACATTATCTTCAACCTTTAAATTGAGTCACATTAAGGGATATGTAAGTGTTTTGGATGTTCCTCATGGTCTTTGGATCAATACACTTTTCTTCAACTCCTTGAACCTGCAGTTTTGCTGCTGTATTAAGTGTGACCTCTGATTTCCATGAGTGTGCTTTTTATACTGTGTCAGGCTCAGTTTTCAAAAAGTGCCACAAGAATACTAAAGGTACAATCCTATGCATGTTTAGACAGAAAAAAAGTCCTACAACTCCCAGCATTACTCCAGCCAGCATGGCTGCCTAGGGGAATGCTGGTATTTGTAGGACCTTTTTTCTGTCTAAATATGCACAGGATTGTGCCCAAAGTGCAATTCACATACACCTGAAATCAGTGGCAAAACTCCATTTATGTTTACTGGATCAGGACTGCAGTCTGTAGATGTTAGAAGAACTGTAGCTTCAGTTCTTCATTATCTGCCTGCAAATGGATCCATTAGCAAACTCTCAAGTATGGAACTTGTTCAGCTGAAAAGAACTCTCCTAATTTGCTTCCTTTATTTACTTGTGACTGTCATCATTTGTATGAACATGGCTAATGCCAGGCCTCAGTTGGGGGATTTGTTACACTTTTTTTAATCTATTCCTAAAATGCTGTGCTCAGCTTGTGTGAGAAAAGACCAACCATGTACTTTTAGTAGCAATCCTGTTTTAAATGATGGCTACTATATATCACAGCATTCCAGATAAGTACAACAACAACAGACTTCCTGACCTTGTCCCAAAGAGCATTTCATACAATGTGCCAGCAAAGCTGGGTTTACAACCAAGTGTACACAATAGGAAGCTGCAGCCAGTTCTTGCTGTCTGATGAGCATAGCTTTATGATACATATATACCTAAAAACATAATATGTGAATTAGCCCTAAGTGTCGCAGGAGCTATCAGAGAAATGGGCTTGCCTAGGAAGAATTTTATACTCTGAAGGAGAGTTCCTAGCCTCAGAGCTGATATACTGCATGTAGGCAGTTGCAGTGTATGTAAAGTTAACTAGATCTGTGGTGCATCTTCTGGGCACTAGCACTGTTTTACCCTGTTGCCTCAGTGTAACTTCATAGATTGGCTGGCACTCCCACAGGTTTGATATTGCACTAGGGCAGTAGTGATGGTGCACTAACCTGCCCACTGCTTTGATAGAATGTCAATTCCAGATTGGTATACTATTATAGTTACACTGGCACTGTTAGCTCTTGGTTCAGGTGTTCCCTCAGTGATCTGGGTTTGAAAGTACATCCATATAAATTAAAGTATTGTTTTGTTTGTGTTGGCAAAGTGTTCCTTTTATTTGCCTTCTGAGCTTTTAGTACATATTACCTACCACATGGTTTTAGGCTTATATTTTATATGTATAAAAGCCAAAAGGAAAGCTGTGAATAATAAAATTCAAACAATATATCCTGTGGAGAAACACTGCCCACCATGCATTAAAAATAAATGTTACATATGCAGCTATTTATGATTTAGAGATTATACTTCTTTGTTGACAATCTTTTTTTTAAAGGGTAAGAAAAGCAAAAAAATGAAGTGTGCTTCTTTAGATATACAAAATAATAATCTGTTTTAAGTATGTATTCAGATGTATGTTTGACATGAGTTAAACTAGAACTCTGAACCTAGCCTGGAATGGCTACAGATATAAAAATGTATGCAGCACATGGGTTTTGGAATCCAAGCATTTCAAACAAGTGCCCTTGTTTATTGATTTCTTTCATAGTTTAGTAACCCTCATCCGCCATCCATCAGAAGTGATGGGTGTTCCTCTCCACCAGCAGCAGAATAAATGTACCACATTAATGAAAAATAAGACTGCTGCTACAACTACTACTGCATTACAGTTTACATGTCCAATCTTTAACCCAAATGCTGCTTCTCCTGCAACTGGAACTGCAAACCATTCGCAAACACAGGTTGGTATTGTTGTTTTTATTGTAGCCTTTTTGTTTCAAGGCTTTATAATAGCAAATCTAATGAAGATAGAGAAAGGGGAACTGACAATTTGACTTTTGAACTTTAAACCTATTTAACGTTTGATATGATTTGACTGAACAAATTAATTAGCATTGGCCGGGATCCAAAAAACCATGAACCGAAGAGAATGTTAAACTTGTGATTTGTTCTTGTATCCAGTTCAACATTTTTCTTACCTTTATATCTCTTCATTCTTCAGCTCCTTCTGTAAACTTCCTCTACATTCCTTCTTGTAAACTTCATTTGGCACACTCTTACCTTTGATTGAAATCTTTATTACATCTCCCAAATATGTCTAGGGAGAGAGCTTTACAGCCACGATGCCACCAGAGAAAAGGCCCTCTATCTGATAGCCATCTACCTAATCTCCAAAGATGGGAGCATCCGGAGAAGGGCCTAAACTGAAGTTCTTAATTGCCAGGCAGATTCATATAGGAGAAGGCAGTCCAGATACTCACAGTACCTTAGCAGATGCAGGGTTGGGGACACAAATTTGCCAAGGTAATGTCTAGTTCTGACCTAAGGATCTAACTATATATTATGTCGGAGACCTGTAGTTGGATCTCCTCCCATAACTTACTTCTTCTAAAAGTAGCTGCAGGGGCTGATTTGGCTTGGGAGAAGGGTGGTTTAACCTTTTCTCACCATGCTGCAACCTCAAACCAAATTGCCTCCACAGAACTGCTATTAGGTGCAAAGGAGATAATGTTCAGGCAATGCTGCTAATAGCAGTTTGGGAGGGGGATTTAGATTGGGATTGCAGCATGGGAGAGAAAATCTGCCCTCCCTCTGATGCAAATTGGAGCCCCCCATAGCTGGTTTTAGAAGACAATTACATCAAGAGATCCAGTCATGGATCTCCCATGTAATGTGTAGTTTGGCCTTTATTCTGTAGTGCTGTTCACTACCAAAGAAAGCTGATTATTCAGAAGCTGCTTGAACTTCTCATTGTTTAATAAAAGCGGAACAAAGCTAACATTATTTACAAATTTAGTTTTCCTTAATACTGATTTCTCTCTCTCTCCTAGAGCTCTGGAAGCTCTGTTTTGGAAGCCACAAAACATCAAGAACTTGGATTACCTCGAAGCTTTTCCATCTGTTACCAGCAAGAAATCGAAGCAGCAAAACAGACACTTGGTCCTAGAAATAAGGCTGTACCTGAACACGTTTGGATTAAACTGGGAGGTAAATGGTGGAGGAGTTGGAGAGGCTGCCATGGAAAGAGGTGGTGAGGAACTCCATTGCTGCTGGCACAGCTGATCCAGCATAATTCCGAATCCAATCCATGCGATAACGTCTGAGCAGAAATGTAGAGGATTACACTGTCAGAGGGGGACTAGGGTTGCAAAGTTTAACTGGTATATTAACTAATGGTGCTTCCTAACAGAGGGCTCCTAGTGGACCATTCAAAAGGCAATCTGCAGCTATTCTGTTTTTTCCTCCTTAATGTTTTTTTCCTGGAAGAAGCAGTGGGAAAACACGGGAGGGTTACAAATGGAAGACAACGTCATTTGGACCCCCTGAAGAATTACATGAATCAGGCTGTGCAATTGCACAATAAAAGCTTCATCTGAAAGCATAATTAAAACTTAGCTTATTAACTAGTAGGGATCAATTTAAACAGTGGAGGTAAATTGTAATTGGTGAAGGGGCAGAGAGTTGTAGGCCCACTTATTTATCTTTAAGGTTATTTTGGTTGTGATGGGATGCTGCAATAGGGAATATAAATGGCAATATTAAAGATGGAATTCCTTCCAACAATGTGTGGCAGTTTTGTTTATTGAATTGCAAACTGTCTCATAACTACTCAGTATCTCAAGGCAATACCTATATTCAGGTCTTGTGAAGGTGCACATTTATTCAAATGTTACTTACATTCAATTGATTAATCAGATAACAAGCAAGTGATTAATGAACCTAAAATTATGTAAGTAATGGACAGAATAAGTAAGCCAGAGAAAAGAACATTACAGCATGACATTTCATTTCAGCCACCATTTTATGTAAGTACAAAAATGACAAAGTACTTTTTCCTCTCTGTTGCTGTTTTTGTTGCAAAGGAGAGGCTTTATGCAAGCAAACAATAAACAAAAGAAGTCGCAGTCGAATACATCCCTTGGACACCAATGTACAACGCAAACCTCTTCGTGATATTCAAAATGTGTGTGATAACCAAAGTGCAGGTCCGGCACCGGGTACTTGGCAAGCGATACAGCCAACCCAGAGCACACAAAGTGGAACTCAAGGTGGTGTATCTCAGCGCCGAGAGAGGCATAACCGGATGGAAAGAGACAGAAGGTAATTTCTATTGGTGGCCTCTGAACTCTGAAAAGAACATCTTTTGTATTTGATTCTTAAGGTAGCAGGTCTTTGTGAAAGAATATGTTTGAACATTCATTTGATGCCAACTGGCGTGCTACGGCTTCGTTTTGTGTGTAAAGCTTTTGCACAAGCAAGTCCCATTTATTTGTTTGTTTATGGCATTGACTATAATGTGTGAAAAGCATGAATACAGCTACCCTCTATACATTTGTATAGCACTTTTCCCCCAAAACTTCTAAACTATTGGGTGTGGTTCCATCTGGTACTAATTTGAGGTTGAATTAGCAATGCAAACGGGAATGGGGCAGAGGGTCTGAGGCAATAACCACACATAGATAGGAATGGGTTATAAACGGCCACAGTGTTTATTGGTTACAGCTCACAGAGTTTGGTGTGGCATAGGGGAAGGATTCAGTCATCTGGCAGCCTGTCGCCTGGCCAGTTAATCACTCTAGCTTACCTGCTGGGGTAACATTGCTGAGAATTACAGGAATCTCAGCCCCACCATTGCATGAACCAATATTGTGGGCCCTTCCTGCAACCTGGGTGTGTGGCAGCGTGTTAGACCCTGAACTGGAATGAACCATTGAAGCACCACCGCAGAAAACCCTTTGGGGAGTGGGAGAGCCTCAACAACTCCTGTTGAGCCTGGCCTGCTCACTGCTAAACTGTATGCAACTACAACCAATTCAGCAGGCCTTGAAGAATATCACCCAGCCAAACATCATAAGCAACATCTGAGAGGCAGATGCTGTCACGGTTGAACAATTCTGAGCATTTAAAGGAGATGCCCTGATGCTGCACCACATGACAACCCCCCCCCCCCCCCAGTCAGCTACAAAGCAACTTATGGTTTTGTTTATTTTCTTCCTGGCTCTGTTGACCCTTCTGGGATCTGCAGCCCACTACCAGACATGCCTCTCTTGGACGTCCATATGACCATGAATCCTGGAACTGGCCAAGCCTCCAGTCCAATTCCACTTGTGCCACACAAATGAAGTTGGAGCCTTTTGGCTTTCCCAGGTCATTCTAACCCACCTGAATGACCACAGCGTCTGGGTACCATGCAACTTTGCGTGCTCATTTACCATCGGGATGAGTACTTCCCAAACATACTCATCTTGCCAACCCAGGTGATGCTCAGTCTGTCTCCTAAACCCATGTGGGAACCCCATCTGGATGAAAATAATGGACTCGAACCCAATGGATGGTGTTGTATCTACAGATCCAAATGGACTGGAGGCTGGGGCCTGTGGCTTAAACAAATAAATTAACAGTGGGTGAAAATAAATCTTATAGCCTGAAGATCTCCACCCACTGATGGTCTGAATCTGGGAGGTTGGCAGACCCCATTCCACTAGAGATCCTGAAAGAATGGGCCCCAAATTCATTAAAGGAGAGTCCCATAGCTGTGATGTATGTGTGGAGGACCCTAGTGAATTGATATCTAGTAAAGTGATAACTACGAGTATATGGAATAGCCCTGGATAAACAGGCTATACCACAAAAAACTTATTTCCATAATCATTTAGACCAGAGGCCCCCAACCTTTTTGGACCCATGAGCACATTTGGGAATTTGAGACTATATGGTGGCCACCATCACAAAATGCCTAATCAGTGGATCATTGCTTTGGCATCTTGTGTCTATGGATCTTAGGCTGTGTCTTATTCAGCAAAAACTTTTGTTTTGTGTCTATTGGACTCTGCAATGTCTCTTTAATAAGGGATTGTCTAATTTGGCTAATTGCTTGTGGTGTAGTACAGCTAATGCTTCTTTTAAACATTTGTGTTGGCAATGTCCAGTAGTTGCTTCTTTTGGGGAGGAGGTTATTACACAGATAAATGTTGTACTGGAACAATCTTTTTACTCTTTACTCTGTATTCTTTATTACGGTCGAATGACCAGAATAATACAATAATCAACATAAAACACGTTGACCAATAACAAGAAATAAGACTATATATGTATAAAACAAAACAAAAATTATAAAATTTCTAGACATTTCAGAAAAGTTCTAAACATTTCAAAGAATATATATATTTACTGAGTGAGCTGAGTGAATTCTTGGCAGATTTTGCTTGCTGCTGCAAAAAAATTGGCAGCAATAAGAGTAAAGGATGCTTTTTTATCTGAGAGAAATACAAGGACATAAAATGCATCCGAGCATCCTGGCAATTTAGATAAAATGGGATCGATAAAAGTTTTATGAATGTCACGATAAAAGAGAGTACAGAAGAACATGGGTCACTGTTTCAATCTCTCCTGAATTACAGGGACACTTCCATTCATAGTAGGGAGTTTTCCAGAATCTGCCCTCCAAGACAGCTGAGGGGAGGGAATTGAGACGTGCCAATGTAAAAGCTCTGCAGTACTTCTGGACTGAGAGTGAATAGAAGTAATTTGCTGGTTTGTGAAGTTGCAGTATCAATTAAAGTGGAATTTGAGGTTAGACTCAAGTCAACTTGATATTCGATATCTGCTAGGCGTTGCCTGAGCATTGCTCTGGCCTTCTCATACCCCAGAGAAATCAAATAACAAGGGGAGAGTCCATGAGACAGAAGCTTTTGAGATAAAACTTCAGTCCAGAAAGATTGAGATACATCCTGAAAGATTAATGGAGCTAGGCCTGCTGGGGAAAAAAATAACGTTAGCCAGAAGTTAAAAATGGCAAGCGAGACCCTAGTTTCAACCTTCTGGAGGCCAACTTCTAGTCTCAAAGCAGCATTGGAAACACAGTGGGGCACCTGGAGAATAACTCTGAGAAATTTTGATTGTACTGCTTCTACGGGGGCAAAGCTGGGATAGGGGCCAAGTTGTGCGCCGTACAAGAGTTGGGCTAATGATTTGGCCACAATCAGCTTTACTGCTGCCGGTACATAGTGACCTCTGCTTGTACGGAAGAAATTTAAAATAACAGTGGCACTTCTTTGGGCTGTCTGGGTAGCATATTCTGCATGCGCCTTCCGGCTGCCATTGGCTTGGAAAACAACACCCAGGTATTTAAAGATTTTTGCCTGCTCAATCTTATGGCCATTAACACTCCAACTGTATGTCCTCGGTCTTTTGGCAAAGACCATGACCTTTGTCTTCTTATAATTTATTTGCAGATGTTCATCGTAACAATATTGGGCCAGGGCCCGCAAGTCTCTCTTCAAGCCTATAGGTGACTGAGACAGGATTACCGCATCATCAGCATAAAGTAGCACTGATAGGTGTCTATCAGTTAGCTTGGGAGGGTGGATATCAAGACGGTCAAGAGCTTTAACTAATGAGGTTATGTAAAAGTTAAACAACAGAGGAGCAAGTATGCAACCTTGGTTTATACCTTTGAATGTTGAAACAGGGCTAGACAGCAGACCTGTCGGGTTGCATCTAATTTTTAAAGTCATGCTTTCATGTAACTTGTACATAAGAAGTATAAGCGGTGATCCACCAAAGTAGCCTCAAGTTTATGTCAAAGTTTATCTCTGGAGATGGAATCAAAGGCAGATTTAAGATCTACAAAAGCTGCAAACAGGGAAATTTTAAGTTTATTAATGTGTTTCTCCACAAGATGTTGAAGGATTAAAACTTGGTCCATAGTGGATCGGCCTGATCTGAAGCCAGCCTGTTCATCAGCCAGAATGTTTTCATGTTCTATCCAAGTTTGAAATTTCCAATAGAGGTGCCTGGCATATAGTTTGCTAATAATGGTAAGTAAGCTGATTGGGTGGTAATTGACTGGCTCATCTTTCCTTCCCTTTTTAAAGACGGGGATGATAATAGGCAAGCCCCAGTCTGGAGGAATATGGGCAGTTCGATCTATGTATGTGAAGAGAGTAGCTAGAATAGGATCCCACCAATCAATATTTCTTTTGATTAGCTCTGGAGGTATATAGTCACAGCCAGGGGCCTTGCCAGGTTTTAGCTGGTTTACCAGATCAATGATCTCAGAGATTGAGACAGGAGGCCATTTAATAAGGGGTCCTGAGATACGCTCCATCTGGAAAGTAGGTGCCTCCTCTTCTGCATATAATGCACGAAAATGTGTCTCCCATATCCCAGAAGAGATATGATAGTCCAGATGTGTTGGACCACAGGTAGGGAGCAGTGTAGTCAAGCGCCAGAAGGAGGCCGTTTCTTTGGACCTCACAGCATTAATGAGTTGTTCCCACTCTGCTTTTTGAGCACACTCCTTTTTGGCTTTAAGCAGGGTTTTATAGCGTTTTTTGTGTGATATTAAATCAGCCAATGAGACTGCTAAGGGGTTTTCCTTGTAGGCCCTGAATTTAGTGATCAGGCCTTTCTTAGCACAAATGCCGTCCTGGTCACACCAGCTCATAGATCTGAACTGGGTAGTCTGATGCTTCCCTGGGTTTTTAACTGTTAAATGAGCCTTTAATTCATTGATCATAAGCATCTAAAATTCTAGAGTTTGTGCCTGTTGTGAGAATGGAAGAACAAATCTTGTAGAAATGATCAGCATTTAACAACTTCGTAATGGACCTGTCCACCTTCTCAGTCCATTTGATCTTAGTGGTTCTGATATCAGCCTCAGTGTTAGGCTGAAAACCAACGACGACATGCATATGGCTCTCAAGGGGCTTTAGGGCTAAGGTCAAGGGAAGATGATCTCTGTCAAGTCGATTTGTCTATCACCAAATGATCCACAAGTTCTAACAGGTTACGTGAGGAAATCAGGTAATCAATAGCACTCATCCTAGTACGTGATCAAAATGTGTATTCTCCTGGGATGTCGCCAGTAACACTTCCATTTAGAATACATAAATCCAAACGGTATGACATTTGGGCCAGGCATAGTCCAGCATAACTGCAGATAGTATCTTTTGAAAGGCAGGAGTTTGTAGGAAAGGAAGTTGGCCTTTCAGGAGGACAGAGATGATGATGATGAGCGTAAAGGACAGTGTCGTCTAGTCCCAATCTGGCATTGAAATCACCCCCGATAAGTATTGTGTAATCTGGGTGGTTAATATCAGATTTCCAATATACAATTCTAGATCTTGCCATAGCGTGTTAATCTGTGAACAGAGTCGTTGAGGAAGATATATGTTCAAGAGTAACACATTAGACGGATTGAATTTAATTATTATTGTAATTGCAAACTGATTAAGAGAGGGAAGATTAGTCAATGATGTGCGAAGCTGTGTAGAGACAAAAATGCCTAGGCCACCCCTAGGCCATCCCTTATCACTAGGGGAAGCGTGAAGTTGGTAGCCAACGAAACCATTTAGTTCTATATCATCCAGAGCCCAGGTCTCTTGTAACATAAAAATGTCAAATTTAGAGATGTAATTTATAAAGGAATCATCACTGCTCTTGTTTTTCCACCCTGCAATATTCCATGAAAGCACAGAAAAAATTTGTTGAGAGGTTGGCAGTCAATCTGAGCATTCAGGAGAAGACTCCATAGTGGGGATTAGCCTCCCTGAAAATTCTGTAATGATTTCTGTAATGTCATGTTCAGCCAAGAGATGATCTTTTGAACCAGTGCTCTGCGGGACATACAAGGGAGTTGTAGTCTGAGACTGCATCATAGGGGACAGCACCTCCACATGATTTAGCTGTATGTTGTCTTCGATCGTCATTGGTTGGAGAATAGAAAAGGAAGGACCAGGACTGTCCTTAGATCCTTGTAAATCACTTCTGGAAGGAGGTCTACTATGCAGGCATGGTTTAACTGGTTGAAGTGAGGTGGCATCCAAGCAAGTAGATAACAGAGAGGCAGCCGAAAAATTGTGTGGAGTTAGGTTTTCATCACTTGCAAGGGATGATAGTAATTATGATGGTTGTTCCATTTGATGTATCAATGAGTCTGAGGCCCTTGGTGCTTTCTGTGCTACAGGACACTTGTAATCCAAGGGTATTATGTTGTTGAAAGAGGCCAAATCTGTTGGCTGAAAATCTGCCTGAATCTGTGAGGTTGCTGCCCCACTTGAAGTCCTGGTTTGAAAAATAGTTTGTTCATCAGCAGAAGTGCTTAGATTTACTAAGTCCTGTTGTAGGAAGTGCTCTTGTAGTGGTTCCGCAATAGTACATAGACAGGCTGAACTGGCCTTTAATTCCTTCCATTTAGTGTTAAGGTCAGTGAACCATTAAAACCCTTGTCAGGGCTGTTCTGAACCCCAGATGGATCAGAGCAAGGCAAATTACTCCTGCAGTTTGACAAAACTGCCAAAGGTTGGTTAGCAGAGAGCCCAAGATTAGCTGTTGAATAGCCCAAGATAATTTCCATAGGTTCCTTATCAGCAGAGTGCTTTAGATGTGGAGTGTGACGTAGTAGAAGAGGCTGGATGGCTGTATCATGAAATACTCTCACAGGAGTCATGTGGAATCCTGCCAAAAAAGTTGTCATTTTAAAAAGCATAAGAGGAATAACAGCTTGTCTAAAAGTAAGTAGCAGTCTTTTCTGACCTGGTTTTGCTGGGAGCCAGTCTATAGAAAGAATGTTGGTATATTGAAGGTTGCAATGTAAAAGTTGGCTCAGGGAGTAAATCATGGCTCTGTGCGAGGTCCATCTGTCTCTATTAACTGTGATTAGAGAGATTTGTAGGAGCACCTGTGTAGTTTGAAGAACTCGGGCAGAGATAGAACCATTGGGGGTACTGTTATTTACATTTGTAGACAAGGATTTATTTACATTTTGCATCAAGGGGTTTTTCAGTCCCAGTCCCGACAGATCTGGTTTAGTAACCAAGTCTGTCGAATTGGTGTTAGAGATCTGTAAAATGTTCCCAGCTTGGAAGCAGCGCTTTTTAAGTTTTCCCATTGCCTCCCCAAGGGCATCAACTTTAGTGCAAACTGCCTGGAGACTATCAGATATTGCAATAACAGTTTGGGCAGTTAAAAGACAATGTTGAGCAACATATTTGAAAGTAAAGTTCTTTAAAATATTTGGAGTACTTCCAGGAGATGGAATTTGCACATTTTCAGCGCCCAGAAATGAAGTTTCAGCTGATTTGTGGGGTAGTGGAGTCAGATCTACCTGCAGAGAGAGTAACTCAGACTCCAAGACAGCCTACCTATTTTTAGATGTGGGAAGCAATAAATTAGCCGTAGAGCCACTGGCTGAGAGGAGATGGTCAATCCTTTGTTTTTTTCAGAGCCTTCAAGGATAGAGTTCCGGGGCTTGTCCTTGCTTTTTATTGCCCATGAGTAAACAGTTTATGATCTGCTTTGGGTCCTTGTTATTTCTTGGAGCTTCCCCAGACTCCTCCCAACTGGTTTACAAACACGATCCAGGAGATAAAAACTTAAAACAGTCTTTCAATGTAGTTTTAAGAGCCCTCTAAATAAAAAGGGAAGAAGAATAAAAAGGGAAGTAAAAACTGAAAACTGGAGGAGCTCATTAGTCAGGCTGCCAGAACGCTGCCATCTCCGACTGGAAGCCATTCCACATATTTGCAAAATAGCGTTTTCTGGAACAGTCTTTAATATTCACTGGTGAACTTGCTCTATTAAATTACTTACTTTCTTCATGGAAATTAACAAATGGTCAGTGTAAATGGATCCTCTGCATCATTTTGACAGCTAAAAGACTGATATTACAACATTGGAAGGACGAATGAACACTCACCTCCTATAATGCAATGGATTGAGGACCTTATGACTCAAATATTTCAGTGTTTGAACAGGTGGCTTATAGACACCACCTTCACATGGATACTTATTTAGATATGTGGTCCACTTTTGTTGAAACCCATGTATAATTGCTAGAACGCTGTATGCATTTCATAAAAATCCATGTATATATATTTTAAAAATGGGGAAATAAAAAAAATCAGATTTTTTTTCAAAGTGCTCGCAAGCCTCACATTGGAGATCCTGATTTAGACATAGTACTAGCAATGCTATCTCCTTTCTAAGAGCAATGCACACTGTTCTTAGTTTTACATCTGGTACTTACAAGGGAAAACATTTTGCCTTCAGTTAACAATAAAATTCTTTGCAGGGGTTTGTGTGAAATTGACTAGATTTTCTTTTTCTTTGCTGAATTACTGCTAATATAAACATTTTCAGGTGGGAAGACACCAGGCTTCCTGTCACTCTACAACAAAAACTCTTCCCCTTGCATTAAGAATCTGACCCTTTCCATTTTGTTTCTGGAATGCTATGGACACAGGATCTATGTCTGAGTAGTGGGGTGTAATAGGACCAGCACTAGTGGCTGGAACACCAGGAAGGCTGGGGAAGAAGACTTACTACCATTGCCACTCCCCAGGATTTCCCTTTTGCTGCTGTCTTTTCTTCTTTAACAGGGTTTTGTTTTGGTAAGAAATAAGAAAAGATAGAAGTGGTGGGAAGACATGGGAGGGTTACTAATGGAAGACAATGATGTCTGGTCACCGCCCCTACCCCCCAAATTCCATGTTTGAGGTAGGGTGATTGTAGGATGAAAGCCTCGTCTGGAAGCACCCCAGGTTTAACTGCATGTTAACTTTGCTGGCTGTTTTTATTTTGTTTTTATAGTAGTTTTACTGTGTTCAGTTGTTATTGCATCAGGATTTTTACTGAGCCACCTGGGGGGGGGGGTGTCAAAAGGTAACATATAAAGATTCTATAAATAAACAAATAATTTTATAAACTGCCTTTCTGCCAAAGCAGTCACCATCTTGCTTAAAATATAAAATAATGGCGTAAACTCTTAAGACGAGTGAGAGAGCGAGGGGGAAAACAACAATACCATCAGCTAGCCAAGAAGAAAAAAGGGAAACGTCTCTGGTGCTGGTGAAACAATTCTCTTTATCGTTATTAATAGCTCAATGCGTGTTGAAGAATTAATCTCTCCTTTCTCAGGAGCAATAATCTTCAGTAGTGAGATGTCATTCTTTTGACTTGCAAGCTCAAATGAATCTTCCAGCTTTTACAAAAGATTGTAAACGGCAGTCTGTTTGTAGAAGCTAGAAGATTCATTTGTGCTTTTGTGGAAAGGAAGTCTCATTGCTGAAGATTACTGCCTCTGAGGAAGGCAAAATTAATTCTCCAAAACACATTGAGATATTAATAATAAAGACAATAGTTTCACCAGCACCAGGGACACATTCCTGTTTTTGTTCTTGGGTATACTCTTAAGATACCATACAGAAGGAAAAGGGGATGGGGAGGGAAGAGGAAAATAAGCAAATAGAGCTACCAACTCATACTTATTTCAAATGGATAATTATATGAAATATAGTTAACTATATGAATTATAGTTATATAAGTACTTATATGACCTTAACTATAGGAAGCATTGCAGATTTTGACACAAACTCTATGATCTAGTGCTCCACTGCCAGATAACATAGAGTTGGACTTGAGGTTCCTGATGCAAGCACAGGGATACGACTAATACCTGTGTGTTATAGTTGTGATCAGTCACCAGCAGAGCAGCAGCCATTAGCACTGCTGTGCTAGTGCTTTCTGTTTGCCCCTGTGTAAAAGTGTGACATAAAGGCACTGATGTGGGTGGGGAAGGGCAGAGTCCCATCTGGTTCTCTTGCATGCTGTGCAATAGGCCTTTGGGACCTGTCAGAGCTCTGGAGGCCAGCATAATTTTGCATTAGCCTCTTCTAATAGAAAGGAAACGGATGGTCTCTGTTGCATGGCAAGTAGGGAAGTTGTGTGTTTGGCTGTGATCTGCGTGTTGTCATAGAATACTACTTTAGCTTGGAGATCCTAGGTTAGGCTTTTAGAGGATTTTCAAACTCTTGTTAGCCTCCTTAAATGAAAAACAAAAAACAAAGAAATGAAACTATATTAGTCACAATTAAAATACAAACATTGCCCATTATTTGATACAGGGTTTCATAGGTCTGAACGTCAGACTTTAATGAAGGATCCTAGGGCTCCTAGGGCTCTGCCCAAGCTTTCAGAAAAAATCTCACCCCACCTTACTTTACCTTTTTTCTGGTTTTTCTGCCCCCCTCCCACCTGCCCCAAATTTTACATATCTATGATATGGATAGTATGTTTTTACAGTCTGTTCCTTATTTTATTTTTTTCCTCATAAAATACTAATTGCACCATTAACAAGGGCCAGTAGAACCTCCAAGAGTTTCCCTTTCAGCATTCATACGTTCTGGGACTAGTTGTCATACCTGAAGTCTTTATATGCTCTTCAGTCTTGCAAGTGCTCTGTCATGTTTTCACAGTAGAATTTTCTAAAAGTGGTTCCTTCTTTCTTTCCAAGGGAAATTCTGATGACTGCCACTATAGTAGAATGATCTTTTTGTAATAATTTTTATATAGCATCAAGAATGTATCTGGTTTACAGAGTAACATAAGCAAAACAGGAGGTTACAGGAACCAAGAAGGGGAGGAGATTCTGTTTGGCTAGGTGTGAAGACGGGCCAAGCTAAAGCCTCATGGGAATGGTGGTTTTGAGGAGGTATTTGAAGGGAGAGACAGAGCTGGTAACCGGCATTTCAGCAATTCAGCATTATGGAGAGGAATAATTTGCATTTTGTAAGCCCAATGAGACTTACTAAAACATATATGATGGGTGCTTTCCCAAGAACTTGATCAAATATTGGTTTCTATACCGCTGCTTAATGTTTTAAAAAGACTGGTTGTTTCAGGTTCTAGAACTGACCATGTTGTATGCCTTTCTAGACGCAGAATCAGGATTTGCTGTGATGAACTGAATCTTCTTGTTCCATTCTGCACTTCAGATACTGATAAGGCAACAACTCTACAATGGACAACAGCATTTCTAAAATATATTCAGGAACGGCATGGGGATTCTCTGAAGAAGGTCAGTAAGTTCCACACAAACACACATTACAGTATGAAAGTTAAAGCAATAAAGACATGCCTTGTCAAATTATAATAGGTGCTTTTGTTGACCATTCACAGGAACGTACTTTTTTTTGGTTCTTTTTATGTACTTTGCATCTTCCGTGGTTCCATTTTATAACTGCAGTTGTAGTTTGCAAGATCACCTATTGCAAGGAGCAATGCTTTACCCTCTATGTGTCATTCCATAGGGCATTTCTTAACACCAAAGCTATGAATATTGGCATGCCTTGTGCTGCTGGGATTCTGTGGTGATCTGGCAGAGCAAAAAATCTGTCCTCTCTAGCCAAGAACTTGCAGGTGCTTTTAACTCCTGCAGCACAAACTGTTAAAAAACCCCCCTTTCATATGTTCACAGGGAAAAGTGCTTAGATATCATCATCACTGAATTTATACCACAGCTCTTTACAAAAGTACACAAGGCAGCTTACACAAAATCAACACAGTAGGAAAACAAAACAAGATACAACTTTAAAACAAAACTAAATACAACCTAACCCCCCCAACAGAACAATACAAAAGTAACATTAGTTAAAAGCAAGCAGAAGTTTTAAAAGCAGCAGGATATACAATAATAAATTGGGGACTGTGGGAATTGCATGCTTTTTCTCCTCTCTGGTTCAAATTTCTAATGCCAGCCTTAACTGGGATTTCCTCTTAACCAAGGTTTCAAACCAGAATTTGAGGCTGTTTCCATATTTAAGAGGGAACCTCATTGTTATCTGCGGATATTAGTGCTGATATAACATGAAACTATTTAAGGCTGGTGGGGTGGAGGCATTCCCATGAGAAGGGGGGGGGCAATGAGAGACACTGGACAACCCTGCAGCCCCCTCTCAGCCTCATAACTGTTATTAAGATATTGGGGGTGTTGCAGTGTCTAGCAATTTTTATGGTTTCTGTTCATGCTATAAACTGCATTTGCTTTGAACAGATAACATTTTCATACAAGAATGGTCTAATTTTGCTACTCGGAAACTGGAAAATACTGGATGTGGGTGAGGACGGTGAAAGCATGACTCCAGGCTAGAAGGAAATAAGATGTTAGGAGCTAGTAAGGGGCTCATCCTTAGGCCTACCAGATCAGTTGCACTCCTGGCATGGAGTAAAATTCAAAGAAACAATTGCCAGAGAGCTAAATCTGTAATGGATCTGTCACTTGATCTTAAGGATTTGATTTGGCCATCTTCAAATCAAGTTCATCTAAAGCATAGAATCTGTACATGATATTTCAGAGCTGAAGCAGTGAAGCGACTATGAAGTCTCTGCTTGCTTCAGCCATGAACTCACTAGTTCAGTTAATATGCTACATGCAATCAGACAAAAGACTGCAGTTGGTGGTCTTAGGCAAGCTACAATCTCAGCATGTTTTAAACCCCCTTGCCCATTTTCATGAGGATAATAATACTGCCCTATGTTGCAGGATTGTAAGGGTCATTGAAATAATGTATTTAAATTTAAACGTTATATACATATTTTAGGTTTAAAGTGGCCATGTTATCAACATTTTGGAAATGCTCTATCACAAGCAGTATTTTTACTTCTGTACTATCACCCCAGCTTAGGAAGTTCCACGTGTATACCAGCTGCCCCGTTCACTTTAATAGGGGGCCTCCCCATTCATGGAAGCTGCCCCACATTGCAATGAATAAGGCAGCCCTCATGCACTGCAGTTCTGCATGCTGTTGTGTTGCTGAGATAAGCCACATGCCTTTAGGTTGTTTATAATTTCTCTGCTTTAGGGATAACTTGGACTTGGGGTATACGCTCCTTCATAGGCCGATATTGTAATTATTCTGTTTGATTTTTAGGAATTTGAGACTGTGTTCTGTGGTAAAACAGGCAGAAGACTAAAATTAACAAGATCAGATTCAATAGGAGCATGTCCAGCACAGGAGATCACACAGAATGGTACATCTATGGAGATAAAATAATTTTATATTCAATGGCTGGTGGAAAGTGTGAATGCATAAGGATGTCTGTGAACTTCTATTTCCAAATTCACCAGCTGGACTTTTTGTGACTCAGTATAGTTTGAAAAATACATAAACATTGAAGAAATGACACACTTTATTCAAAACAAAGGGAAAAAAGAAAGTCACCAACAACGTTTATTTAGCAGTACTGCCCTAAGAAGGCATTGCACCAGAGGCAAAAGGAAAACAGTATCACAAGCTGCTCTTCACCACCCGCTCCATTCTTTTGGTTTTGTTTTCCAAATATAAAATAATTCAGATGTATTATAGAACAGCAGCTTGTTCCTTTAAATCCTAAACACACTTGTAAATTATTAGAATGTCGTGACAACCAGTTTGCTATTGGGAGAAGAAGAAATTTAAATAGTTTATCAATTATATAAAAGATAGTAACTTGTATATAGTAACTCAGATTTGTCTTTCATTTCCAAATGTTCATCCCTATGAAACTGATCCCTATGAAATGGAAATATATAGAAAAAAACTGTTGACAGTATGTTACAAATACAGTACTATTTAAAATTAATTTTGCACTTTCCAACAATTCCAGTAGAGGATACAGTCAAGGGAGTTTTCTCCTGCACAAAGATCCATTGAAATGAATGGGAGAAGTACAGATATATGCTCCGGTGCAAGTGTCATTCATTTTGGTGGGACTTCTCATAGGAAAAATCACCAGTCAATTGCATCCTTTCAGTGCAAAAGTGGTATTTTGTAAACAGTACATGATTTTTAAGTGCACATATTTTATTTTATTTTCTTTTTTAAAGAATAGTATTAGCTATACTTGTTAGGAAAGCTGAAGTATTTGAGAAATAGTATATTTATTGAATTGAAAGTGGCTTTATTTATCTACCAGAAGAGATGATGCTAATAGGTATTTCTTATACAGAACTCATCCAAAAATAAATACTGTTTAAATCACGGATATTCACATTTGTGTAGCACCTTTATTTCCAACGAGCAGGGGAAAAATAAAGAATTTGCAAAACAACCCTACTATAATATATAGGCAGGTACAATGTTATAAAAAGAATTTTTTACAATAATGCATATACTAATTTTGGTTAGTGATCATTTCCTGAAATGTAGGGGTCTTTCACAAATAGTATACAGAGGGCATAAAATGTGATGACTAAATATCCTGTATGATAATATGGAAATGTTCAAAGTTAGCCCTTGTAAAATAGATGTACACATATTCAACCTCATGAAGAGTCAATTTGGAAAGTGTTCATTTCTAGTTGTGGAAGATATCTAAGAGATAAGGCCATGTGGCATGCTGTGTGTACAGCAAAGGCGTCTGTGCTACCCCCCCCTCCTTTGCAGAAGCAATTCCTCATGCTGCTAGGACAAGACACACACAGCCAGGTGAAGTTTGGAAATAACCTGTGTTACAGTATAAAGAGCTGCTGCTGGCACAAAACTCTAGGAAAACCCTGGGGTGTGCCCCTAAAGGGGGGTCTTTGGACTGTATACATTTTATGACAGTTCAGAGTAGTCAACAGTTCTGCTTGTAGGATTTTTATTTAGCTTAGTATTTCTACATTTACTCACCCCAGTCCAACTAGGGCCATGCATGCTCAGATCCTTAGCTAGATAAACAACTAGACCAGTGATGTGCATGCAGTTCCTGTCCTTCGCCAGCTGATGGGGCTGTGTGTGCACAGAGCCCAGGCTAGTTGATAAGTAACATTATTCTCTGTCCAGGGTTATCTGATCAGTGTGTGCAGCCCTGGCAATTGCACTGATGTGCAGTTGGATTAGAGCCCAGAAGTAAAACAAAATTCACTGTTAACATAAATTAATGCAGGATCAAGCCATCACAAAAATTGCTATAAACGTAGCCCAGTTGGAGGACCGGGGTGGGGGGTGGGGGATTATATAAAATGGAAAGCACCTCATACTTCAGGAATAAGGGGGTAGCTCTTTAATGGGTCAGGGAACAAATAATATTGTAGTGAAAACTGTAAAAAAAGAAAAGAAAAAAGAATAGGGGGTATACTGCTTCGTATACGTTTCTGTCTGATGATTTCCTGTTTCACTGAACTAAAATATAGCGTCAAAGTCCATTTTATTCATTTTTACAGGAGAACTGACCCTCTACTTTTCTTTGATTTGGAGGATATTTCTGTGTTCATGTATAAACAATTCACTTAAATATTCAGTTCCCTTTTTCAACTTCTTTTAAATACAGTTTTATGACTTTTTGGATTGTATTCCAGCAGCAGCTCCCATGCAGGCTGATGTATCACAGACTCCTGGAGTTCCCTGAACCCCGACTGCACCTGGTCTTCCAGGATCTCCTGGCAATCCAGGTTCACCAGAAGAACCATCCTGACCATTTTTACTAGTTCCAGGAACACCTGGTGGCCCTTGGGGGAGGAGAAAAAGTAAAGGTTCAGCATGATATTCTGCATTTTTCTCAGATAAAACTGTTGGTTATTAAAAAAAAAAAAAAAGTCATGACACTTTGTTTTATAAGTTGTGTCTGTTCTTGGCTCTGTCATTGGTCTTCCTCCAGAGCTAAGGCCAATCTTCACTATGGTGCTCCCCTCACCCCCCAGTTAAAGCGGGGTCCATTCTGCTTCTTCTATGTTTAAAAATTAAGGTATTGCATATGCAACTGAGTTATGATGTCAATGTAAATTGACAGCATGTGCACAGTGTAGGGAAAGGTTGAAAGTGGTGAACAAATTGCCTGCTGGGGGAACTTGTCTGCCATTACTGTTCATTGAGGAACAGCTCATTTCCATGGTCCATATTTTGAAAACCATTGCTCTATAGTATTGTTATAACTGGCAGACCATTCCTTTGTTACGTGATTGCCAACTATCTCCACCTAACAACCAGCTCCCATTAAAGAGGCATCAAATACCTGGACTTTGAAGAAGCAAATTGCCTTTCCAAATTACCATGTGCTTTAAGGTATCTTTTTTTTTTTTTTAAAGGAAATAGTTATCAGAGGACCATTGTAGGTGGGTAGGTAGGTAGGGGGTGTTTAACCCTCTCCACCCTACATGGTTTTGGTAAGTCTCTCTCTGGGCCAGTTCACACGTCACAATAAACCACCCTGAAAATAAGCCACAGTGGATTGGCTGTTTGGTCGCTAACCCAAATTACTCCCGACGGACGATGGGGCACTCTGCAGCTTGCAGTGTCAAGTTTCCCCCTAAATCCCCCCACCCACTCCCAGCATGTATCCCACAGGCCTTTGTGGCACAAGCCCTCTTGTATCCTCGTCTCTATGGAGGGAAATTTTTCCAGCTTCCCTCCCCGCTCTGATCATTAGCCCTTTTCTGCACAATTTTTCCATTCGCAACCTTTTTTATTTTCATTTCTCATTTCTTCGGAAGTACGCAAATGAGTTATTCCCCCCCGTTTTTTCCTGTTGTTCGCAAATGCACAATTCCACACATTTGCCTGTCCACTATTTACTTTCTTCAGCAGCACAGATCAATATCCCCTCTGTATGTGTTGAAATCCCACGTCTCAATTTCATCCTCTCACTGTATTAAGTTGTCAGCTGACAACTTTCCTCAGTTTCCTCCCCTACTTCAGTGCTTCCCTTCACCTGAACAGGACAGAGCTATTGGGGTGGGCGGTCTAATTTCTGCAGGAGTATGGGTGTACTCACTGTGGACGTATGGGTCTACTTACTGCAAAAATGTGTTCATATGTGCGTGTGAATGTATGTGTGTTGTTTGCAAGGGCGAAAAATAAAATTAAAAGGAATCCATTTTCTCAATAAGTACATCCATACTCCTGCAGTCAGGTCAAAGGTAAGCACCAAAGTAGGGGAGGAAACAGACGAGTGTGAATTCAAGAGGTATTGGAGGATGAAAGCTTATTGGCTCCCCCCACCCCTCTGATCGCAACCCCTTTTGGGAGCAATTATTTCAAGTGTGCAGATTTGCCTGTCCGCTATATACAGTCTGCAGTAGTACAGTCACCTTCTCAGTTTCCTTGGGAATTACCCACTCCACTTTGGCACTTCACTGTCAAGGGAAACCCGCAAGTGGAGTAGGTGATTTACAGAGAAACTGACAAGGCAACCGGACTACTGCAGACTAGACATAGCAGACGGGCGGATCTGAACACTTGGGCACTTGCAAAGGACCGAGGGGGGAAAATGAAAAAAAAAATGAACCTGTTTTTACACTTGAAAAGCACTGAAAAAAAACAGTAAGACAAATTATGAACCTATTTGCGTACTTCTGAAGCACCGAAAAATAATTCTTAAAAAAGGCTGTGAACAAGTTACTGATGTCCGCAAGTGCCATTTTTCAGTGGAGGGACAGACGTCGCTGACAAGGGAGGCTAGATCGCGAGGGGCAGCCAGGCTATTTGCCGCTCTTGCCAGGAGACTCCATAGCCTGTGCCAAGAAGCCACTGACAAGCCACTCTGAGAACAAGCCACCCTCAACAACCCAGCAATAAGCCATGGGTTCTCAGGGTGGCCTGTGCGTGGTTGACAGATTGTGCTGAATCGTCCACGCCGGGTCACAATAAGCCACGCTGACACAAACAAGGCTCACGACCCACCGTGGCTTATTGTGAAATGTGAACCAGGTCTCTCTCTCTCTCTCTCTCTCTCTCTCTCTCTCTCTCAGAAGCTGCTATTTGTATCAGGAGGGAAGCACACACAGATGTCAACAAAAGCACACCTAGCTGTCAGCAGCAGCTTCCTTCCCACTGCAAGTAGCAGCTTAAAGAGAGGGGGATTTATGGTAGCGCAGGAGGAAAGAGTTAACCACTCTCCTTATGCACCATGGGCCTGATTCTGATTGGAGAGAGAGAGGAAGAGAGTGTCAAGAGCTAGCCAAAGGATGGGAGCACCTTGGGGTTGGTAGGGCTTCTCTCTGGGTAATCTGTTCTGGGGTAGCAGATTTGCTGCTGGATAGGAGCACATGCTGTTTGCCTTTACTTATGCTTGACTGGCATAGCTGTAAATAAAGTAAACATGACAAAAGCACCATAGGTTTCCAGTGCTCTCTCCTCCAAAGGAAAGCAAACCCAGGTTGTATTGCCTTTGGAACCTTTCGCTGCTCAGGGAAGTGGGGAGCGGGCAACAATACTGATTGTCATCTTACCTTGTGGTCCTTGATCACCATCAGGTCCATCCACACCTTTGCCAATCGCACCTTTGTCTCCCCTCTCACCATGGTCACCTATAATGCCATAATAAAAGTATAAACTTAACATGGGACTAAGGAAAGATTACTCTTCAGACAAGGAATAGGAAGCTTTCTTGGCAAAAGCAGCTATGTGGATAAAGCAACTTGTTCAGTTCACGACTCATCCATGTTCAGAGCAATATTATATGGTAGAGGGGGAAAGAATCCATGCCACGGCAGCAGAAAGTTCCACTGCTGCCCAGGGAGGACTTCCATGGGCGGATCTTCCTCTCTTCCGGTTGAAGGTCACAGTACTGTATGGCCCCTCAAGGACAAGAGAGTTACACTCTAAACAAAGTCATCCATTTTTATACGAGTACAGTTTGGTGGAGATACACTAAAGGGCCCTTTTGGTTGTGACACCTAAGACTTCAGAACCTCCTCCCCTGGGGAACCAGTCTACCCATTGCTTTACAGACAATCTAACAGAATCATAGAATCATAGAATAGTAGGGTTGGAAGGGGCCTACAAGACCATCGAGTCCAACCACCTGCTCAATGCAGGAATCCAAGTCAGAGCATCCCTGACGGATGGCTGTCCAGCCTCGTCTTGAACGCCTCCAGTGTGGGAGAGCCCACTACCTCCCTAGGTAATTGGTTCCATTGTCGTATTGCTCTAACTGTCAGGAAGTTTTTCCTGATGTTCAGCCGGAATCTGGCTTCCTGTAACTTGAGCCCATGATTCCGTGTCCTGCACTCTGGGATGATCGAGAAGAGATCCTGGCCTTCCTCTCTGTGACAACCTTTCAAGTCCTTGAAGAGCGCTATCCTATCTCCCCTCAGTCTTCTCTTCTCAAGGCTAAACATGCCCAGTTCTTTCCGTCTCTCTTCATAGGGCTTTGTTTCCAGTCCCCTGATCATCTTTGTTGCCCTCCTCTGAACCCTCTCCAGTTTGTCTGCATCCTTCTTAAAGTGTGGTGCCCAGAACTGGACACAGTACTCCAGATGAGGCCTAACCAGTGCTGAGTAGAGGGGAACAAGTGCTTCCCAGGACTTGGAAGCTATGCTTCTATTACTGCAGCCCAAAATAGCATTTGCCGTTTTTGCAGCCACATCACATTGTTGGCTCATATTCAGCTTGTGATCGACAACAATTCCAAGATCCTTCTCGCTTATAGTGTTGTTGAGACATGTATCCCCCATCTTGTAACTGTGCATTTGGTTTATTTTTCCTAGGTGCAGAACTTGGCATTTATCCCTATTAAATGTCATTCTGTTGTTTTCTGCCCAGTCTATCCAGATCACTTTGAATTTTGTTTCTGTCTTCCAAAGTATTCGCTATCCCGCCCAATTTTGTGTCATCCGCAAATTTGATCAGCATTCCCTGCACCTCCTCCTCCAAGTCATTCATAAAAATGTTGAAGAGCACTGGGCCCAGGACTGAGCGCTCCGGTACCCCACTCATTACCTCTCCCCAGTTTGAGAAGGTCCCATTGATAAGCACTCTTTGAGTCCGATTCTGTAGCCAACTGTGGATCCACCGGATCATTGTTTCATCTAGCCCACTTTGAGCTAGTTTGCTCATCAGGATATCGTGGGGCACTTTGTCGAAAGCTTTGCTGAAGTCGAGGTATATGATGTCTACAGCATTCCCACGGTCCACAAGGGAGGTTACTTGATCAAAAAATGAGATCAGATTCATCTGGCAGGACTTGTTTTTGATAAATCCATGTTGGCTTCGAGTAATCACTGCAGTGTTTTCAAGGTGCTTCCAGATGGATTGCTTTATCATCTGCTCCAGAATTTTCCCAGGGATTGATGTCAGACTGACTGGTCTGTAGTTCCCAGGTTCCTCCTTTGTACCCTTTTTGAAGATAGGGACAACGTTATCCCTCCTCCAGTCACCTGGCACTTCACCCATCCTCCATGATTTCTCAAAGAGCGTAGACAGTGGCTCTGAGAGTTCTTCTGCCAGTTCCTTTATTACTCTATGATGCAGTTCTTCTGGCCCTGGAGATTTGAACTCATTCAAAGTAATTAGGTGTTCCTTGACCATATGCCTATTGCTCTCAAGCTGCAATCCTGCCCCTTCAGCCTGTACTTTGCCTTTGCCAGGGGGGGTCATAGACTGAGTCAAAGTAGGAATTGAGCACCTCTGCCTTTTCTTTGTCATCTGTTATCGTTTTGCCATCCTTATTTAATAGCTGAACAACCATTTCTTTCCTCTGCCTTTTACTATGCACGTAGCTGAAGAAAGCCTTTTTGTTGTTTTTAGCATCCCTCGCTAACCTCAGCTCGTTCACAGCTTTAGCTTTCCTGATGCCATCCCTGCAATTCTGGGCTACCTGCCTGTACTCTTCCTTTGTTACTTGGCCTTCTTTCCACTTCCTATTTGTGTCCTTTTTTGTTTTCAGGTCATCTCTAAGCTTTTTGTGAAGCCACATTGGCTTCTTCTGTTGTCTTCCACCTTTTCTTCTTGTTGGAATTGTTTGTAATTGTGCCTTGAGAATTTCCTTTTTTAAAAGCTCCCACCCATTTTGGACTCCTTTTCTCGTTAGCGTCGCTTGCCATGGGACCTTACTGATCATTGTTCTGAGTTTATTAAAATCACCTTTCCTAAAATCCAGGGTACGAGTTTGACTACACTTGGCTTTTGCTTCCCTTAGAACCAAGAACTCAAGTACAACATGGTCGCTTTCCCCCAGAGTTCCTGTAACTGCTACTTGATCCACTAAGTCATCTCTGTTGGTTATGATCAAGTCAAGGATAGCTGATCCTCTAGTTCCTTCCTCTACTTTCTGTAAGAGGAAGTTATCCGCCACACAAGTCAGGAATTTCCTGGAGGGGCCATGTTTTGCAGAATTTGTCTCCCAACAAATATTGGGGAAATTGAAGTCCCCTATTACTACTACATCATGCTTCCTTAAAACATTGGCTATTTGCTTTTCAAAAGTTTCATCCTTGTCTTCTCCTTGATTAGGTGGCCGGTAGTAGACTCCAACCATCAGGTTCTTTTTATTCTTTGCTCCATTTATTTTGATCCAGATGCTGTCGATGGGGCTACTAAGCTCATCCTCCTGTATTTCTGTGTAGAGATATGTATTTTTCACATACAGTGCAACCCTGCCTCCCTTTCTGTTCCTCCTGTTCTTTTTGAACAAGTTATGTTCTTCAATTGCTGTATTCCAGTCATGACGTCATCCCACCAAGTCTCAGTTATACCTATCAAGTCATAATTTCCCTCTTGTATTAAGAGTTCAAGTTCGTTCTGTTTGTTTCCCATACTCTGGGCATTAGTACATAGACATTCGAGGTCAATGTGCTTCATAGTCTGGCTTTCTTCCTACATGTGTCTGAAGATTATTATTGGGCGCTACTAGAGCTGTTCTCTCCATTGCGGTGCATGAGTCTACGTCCATTGTTACCCCCAACTTTACATCTCCCTTTCCTGTAGGATTCAGTTTAAAGCCCTCCTGATGAAGTTCTTCATGCTGTGGCCAAACACATTCTTCCCATCCTTGGTGAGGTGCAACCCATCCCTTGCCAACAGCCCATCTTCCAGGAAATATAGCCCGTGGTCCCAGAATCCAAATCTCTCTTGTCGGCACCACCTGCATTCACCCGGAGTATTTTTCGTTCCCTTTTTATCCCTCTTCTTACTACTGGAAGGATGGATGAGAAAATGATCTGGGCCCCAAAGTTCTTGAGTTTCCTTCCCAAAGCTTCAAAGTCTGACATGATTTCTTCGTAGCTCTGCTTGGCGGTATCATTTGTTCCCACATGGATGAGAAGACAGGGATACCTGTGAGTGGGCTTTATGAGTGCCGGCAACCTTTCAGTCATGTCTCTAATCCGTCCTCCTGGGAGACAACATACCTGGCGAGTCCATGGGTCTTTGCGACATACTTGGGTCTTGATCCCACGCAGCAAGGAGTCTCCCACTACTACCACTCTTCTCTTCTTGTTGTAGGCCTGGGTTTCATCGCCTCTGTTTGACTGACCTTCAGCCTTTTGCTCACTCTTATGTAGGTTCCCCTGTGATTCTTCCTCTGCAGGCTGTCCTCCAGTCTCATCCGCAAGTACCTGGAATTAGGGATGGGGGCATCTAGTTCTTCTCCTGTCACCCTTTTCCAAGGAGTATCCTCTACTCCATTTTTCTTCACCTCAGCATTTCCCACGTCTGCCTCATCTTGCTGTTGCTCTTCAAGCTTCTGGTCTTCTCTTTGCTGCTGTAGTTCCCCCATTCTGTCCAAAAACTCTTCGTGTTCTCTTATTCCCCGGAGGGTCGACAGTTGCCGCTCCAGTCCACTTACTTTTTCTTCCAGCAGCGTGAATAATTGGCTAAAACCACATTGTTTCATTCCATCTTCAGGTGGGAAAAGTTTATTTATTAAAAATAATTTAGCCTTGTTTGCTGTTTATTATGGTTGCTGCTGATTTGGTTTTTCTGCTGCTTGGTTTTTGTTTAATACAGAATTTGAGTGATATTTTTGTTTTTGATTACTCGCTTTGTCCTGTTGTATATGGCTATACAGGCCTTTGGTGGGAAGGTGGTTTATAAATAGAAATAAGATATTTATATGTTTATTTAATTATTTAAAATATTTCTAGGCCACCTTTCAGGGCAGAAGTATTCATAGTATTAGCTTAACCTCAAGATTCCCGCTTTTTTAAGTGAACCTTTATACAATTTCCCATCTGTGACTGTCATTCACTAATTACTCACTGGAAACATATGTGATTGTCTTCCTAAACTGGTATATTCCCAGCAAATGACATGGGGAAGTACCCAGTATGGTTCAGCCTTTCATTGGGACTGAGATCTAGTGCTCTGGTCTGCTGCAGGCTTAAATCCAACTCACCTCTAGGACCAGGATCTCCCAGGTACCCTGTTGGTCCTCTGTATCCAGGTGGGCCACGAGCGCCAGGATGTCCAACACTTCCCGTTGCCCCAGGAGGGCCTGGGGGGCCGGCAGGACCAGCCCGGCCTGTGAGTCCAGGAGCCAAGGGCTTCCTCAAGTTAGCAGCTAACTGTGCAATTTGCTCTGGAATTATAAAAAGGGAACAAAAACAAAACAGAAGTGCAGGTTGGCTTTTGCCCATATGAATCTATGTACACAGTAGGGTAATTTCATATATTCCTCGGAGCGGTTCACATGCCACCTACTCTTTGCCACTAGGCAAAGAGCTTTTTCCCCTTCATGGATCACTGCCTTGTTGTGGCGAAGGGGCTTGCGTAACTCAGTGAAGCCATAAGCTATGCCGTGCAGGGCCACCCAAGACGGACAGGTCATGGCAGAGAGTTCTGACAAAATGTGGTCCACTGGAGAAGGAAATGGCAACCCACTCCAGTATTCTTGCCAAGAAAACCCCATGGAACGTATCACAAGGCTAAAAGATATGACGCCGGAAGATGAGCCCCTCAGGTCGGAAGGTGTCCAATATGCTACTGGGGAAGAGCAGAGGGTATCTCCAAGTAGCACCAGAAAGAGTGAAGCGGCTGGGCCAAAGCCGAAAGGACACTCAGCTGTGGATGTGTCTGGCGGTGAAAAGAAAATCCGATGCTGTAAAGAACAATATTGTTTAGGAACCTGGAATGTCAGATCAATGAATCAAGGTAAGCTGGAGGTGGTCAAACAGGAGATGGCAAGATTGAACATCGACATCTTGGGAATCAGTGAACTCAAATGGACAGGCATGGGCGAATTTAATTCAGGTGACCATCATATCTACTATTGTGGGCAAGAATCCCTTAGAAGAAATGGAGTAGCACTCATAGTCAACAAAAGGGTGGGAAAAGCAGTACTGGGGTACAATCTTAAAAATGATAGAATGATCTCAGTACGAATCCAAGGCAAACCATTCAACATCACAGTAATTCAAGTCTATGCCCCAACCACTGAGGCCGAAGAAGCTGAGGTTGATCGGTTCTATGAAGACCTACAACACCTTCAAGAACTAACACCAAAAAAAGATGTCCTCTTCATCATAGGGGATTGGAATGCTAAAGTAGGAAGTCAAGAAATCACCGGGATAACAGGCAGGCATGGCCTTGGTGTACAAAATGAAGCAGGACAAAATATAATAGAGTTTTGCCAAGAGAACATGCTGATCATAGCAAACACTCTTTTCCAACAGCACAAGAGGCGACTCTACACATGGACGTCACCAGATGGTCAATATCGAAATCAGATTGATGATGTCCTTTGCAGCCAAAGATGGAGAAGCTCCATACAGTCAGTCAAAACAAGACCTGGAGCTGACTGTGGCTCAGATCATGAGCTGCTTCTTGCAAAATTTCGGCTTAAATTGAAGAACGTCGGGAAAACCACTAAACCGTTTAGGTATACCTAAATCATATCCCTGATGAATATACAGTGGAGGTGAGGAATAGATTTCAGGGATTAGACCTGATAGACAGAGTGCCTGAGGAACTATGGATGGAGGTCCGTAACATTGTTCAGGAGGCAGCAACTCAATCCGTCCCAAAGAAAAAGAAATGCAAGAAAGCCAAGTGGCTGTCTGATGAGGCTTTACAAGTAGCTCA
The DNA here is from genome assembly GCF_057233095.1 of Heloderma suspectum. Taxonomy (NCBI): domain Eukaryota; kingdom Metazoa; phylum Chordata; class Lepidosauria; order Squamata; family Helodermatidae; genus Heloderma; species Heloderma suspectum. The sequence continues at coordinate 303,873,974 of NC_139461.1, read as the reverse complement.
CGAAAGAAGGGAAGCGAAAAGCAAAGGAGAAAGGGCAAGATATACCCAACTGAATGCATAGTTCCAGAGAATAGCAAGGAGAGACAAGAAGGCCTTCTTAAATGAACAATGCAAAGAAATCGAGGAAAACAACAGAATGGGAAAGACTAGAGATCTCTTCAAGAAAATTGGAGATCTCAAGGGAACGTTTTGTGCAAAGACGGGCATGATAAAGGACAAAGAAGGCAGGGACCTAACAGAAGCAGATGAGATTAAGAAGAGGTGGCAAGAATACACAGAAGAACTATACAGGAAAGATCTGAATGTCCCTGATAGCCATGATAGTGCGGTCACTGAACTTGAGCCGGACATCCTCGAGAGTGAAGTCAAGTGGGCCTTAGGAAGCATTAGTAACAACAAAGCTAGCGGAGATGACAGTATTCCAGCCGAGCTATTTAAAATCCTAAAAGATGATGCTGTTAAAGTGCTGCATTCAATATGCCAACAAATCTGGAACACTCAACAGTGGCCACAAGACTGGAAAAGGTCAGTTTACATTCCAATTCCAAAGAAGGGCAACGCCAAAGAGTGTTCAAACTACCGCACAATTGCGCTCATTTCACATGCCAGCAAGGTGATGCTCAAAATCCTACAAGCTAGGCTTCAGCAGTATGCGAACCGAGAACTACCGGAAGTACAAGCTGGGTTTCGAAGAGGCAGAGGAACTAGAGATCAAATCGCCAACATTCGCTGCATCATGGAGAAAGCAAGAGAATTCCAGAAAAACGTCTATTTCTGCTTCATTGACTACGCTAAAGCCTTTGATTGTGTGGATCACAACAAACTGTGGCAAATTCTTAAAGTGATGGGAGTACCAGACCACCTTACCTGTCTCCTGAGAAAGCTGTACGAGGGTCAAGAAGCAACAGTAAGAACCAGAGATGGAACAACCGATTGGTTCAAAATTGGGAAAGGAGTATGACAAGGCTGCATATTGTCACCCTGCTTATTTAACTTATATGCAGAGTACATCATGAGAAATGCCAGGTTGGATGAATCAGAGGTCGGAATTAAGATTGCCGGGAGAATTATCAACAACCTCCGATATGCAGACGATACCACCCTAATGGCAGAAAGCGAAGAGGATCTCAAGAGCCACTTGTTGAGGGTGAAAGAGGAGAGTGCAAAAGCTGGTTTGAAACTCAACAGTAAAAAAACTAAGATCATGTCATCTGGCCCTATCACTTCCTGGCATATAGAAGGGGAAGAAATGGAAGCAGTGACAGATTTTACTTTCTTGGGCTCCAAGATCACCGCGGACGGTGACTGTAGCCATGAAATTAAAAGACGCTTGCTCCTTGGGAGGAAAGCTATGGCAAACCTAGACAGCATAGTAAGAAGCAGAGACATCACCTTGCCGACAAAGGTCCGTCTAATCAAAGCTATGGTTTTCCCAGTAGTAATGTATGGCTGTGAGAGCTGGACTATAAGGAAGGCTGAGCGCCGAAGAATTGATGCTTTCGAACTGTGGTGCTGGAGAAGACTCTTACGAGTCCCCTGGACTGCAAGGAGGTCAAATCAGTCCATCCTAAAGGAAATCAACCCTGACTGCTCATTGGAAGGACAGATAATGAAGCTGAAGCTCCAATATTTTGGCCACCTAATGCGAAGAGAAAACTCCCTGGAAAAGACCCTGATGCTGGGAAAGACTGAAGGCAAAAGGAGAAGGGGACGGCAGAGGATGAGATGGCTAGATAGCATCACGGATGCAATGAATATGAACTTGAGCACGCTCCAGGAGAGAGCACAGGACAGGAAGGCCTGGTGTGCTATGGTCCATGGGGTCACGAAGAGTCGGACACGACTGAACGACTGAACAACAACAACAAAGAGCTTTTTATTTTCACAACCTTTTAAGGTGCAGTACTAATCCTGCTGACTGTTTTATGCTGCTTTTATATATTCTTGTGGCTTTGTGTTTGTGGTATATTCACTTTAATTGTTTTATCCTTTTTGTAGGGAATATGACTGAAGATTGTTCTAGAAACACTTATAATAAATGAGTACATAACTAACAGAGCAATCCTGTGGTCCCTGGGAGAGTGTTCCAGGGACCATAGGATTTTATTTTATTATTTATTTTAATTCTTATTTATTTATTTATTTTCATTTCTATACTGCCCAATAGCCGAAGCTCTCGGGGCAGTTCACAAAAATTAAGGCACTCCTACAAGCTCAGGAGGGGAAATCCGACATTGGATCATTTCCCCTCTCCCCTTGCAGCCGCTGCAGAAAGAACTGTGGTGGCTATTTTCCAAGGTTGCAACAGTGACCTTTGATGACCTCATAGAGGTTGAAAAGGGGGCATTCTGGTGGGTGGGGAAGGGAGGGAAGAGGCCAGGATCCTCATGATCCTGTGGCCTCTCCATTGGCCATACCTGCCCACCGCCAGTAAGTCAGCTAGACAGGGCTCTGAGCTGGAGCCATCTGCGAGATCAGAGGCTTCCCTCTAGTAGGTGCCAGAACAGTAGGATTGTGCTGGCTGGGGCATGCTGGGGGTTGTAAGCCCTTTTTGTGTCTAAACATGCATAGGATTGTGCCTTTAGTAAGTAATACAATTGATGGTAGCAAATCCTGGTTTGCCACCCAGTATATGCTGAACAGGGAGCAGTAGCCAGTCCTGGTTCTCTGATAAAAACACCTACTTCGATTACATTTATACCCAACCTTTATTTCATAACAGAACTTCAAGCAGCACATGTAAGGGTGAAAAACTCCCTTACTGATAAAGCCCCTCAGAGCCAATTTAGCATCTCTGCCATCCTTGACAGAGTTCAGTATCTCCCAGCCTTGACCTTGGCCTAGGAAGGGCTAACTCATCAGCTTTTACTTTGGGTTGCAGCAAATGTTGGCCCTATTTAGAGTAGACCCACTGAAATGCACGGAACTTCAGTTAGACTAACTTTGGATGGAACCCAGTACCTTATCCCCAGCTCAACAAATCTACCCCCTAGCACAGTACCCTCCCACAGTCCCCAGGAAAACAAAGCTTGCCCCAGTCTCTGCCACTGGGACTTCTGTTATGCCCTCCTGCTTGTCTGTCTCTCCCACACCGTTTACAGAGCAGCCTCTGTGGCTTGGACTGACAGCTCCCTCCTAGTGCTTCCCCTCCCCATTTCTGGGATGCTGTCATCCTCTTCAGGTGGAGCACCCCCCAGCCCTCCCAGGTCTCTCCACCCCCACACAACCTCTCACACCAGGGTTTCCAGTGTGCCATTCGGTGCCATCCACTTGCTTCCTGCCTTAAGTGTCTCCAGACTATGCCCTGCATGCATATCAGAACACCAGAACAGCCCCACTGGATCAGACCACGGGTCCATCTAGTCTGGCATTCTGTTCACACAGTGGACAACCAGCTGCCCCAAGGGGAAGCCCACAAACAGGACATGAGAACTGGACTGTAGCCCCATCATCCCTGAGCATTATCTATGCTAGCTAGTGCTGATGGGCATTGTAGTCATAAGAACATATGAAGAGCCATGCTGAATCAGACCAAAAGCCTATCCTGCAACATCCTGTTCACACAGTGGGCAACCAGATGCCCCAATGGGAAGCCCACAAACAAGAGATGAGTCCAACAGCATGCTTCTGCCCATGTTCCCCAGCAACGGGTGTATATGATGCATATAAAAACATCCTGATTGGATCAGAGCAAAGGAACACCTAGTCTGGCATCTCGTTTCCCACAGTGGCCCACCAGATGACTTCAGCAAGCAGGGCATGAAGGCTATTTACTTGTTATTGCATTTACAGCCCCCCCCCCCCATCTTTCCTCTTGCAAAGACTAGAAGGTGGCTTACATTCTCCTCCTCCTCTCCATTTATCCTCACAACAACCCTGTGAGGTAGGATAGGCTGAGAGTCCATGACAGGCCCAAAGTCAGCTCCGTGGCCAAGCGGGGACTTGAACCCAGGTCTTCCTGGTCCCTGTCTAACACTCTAATCACTATACCACGCTGGCTATATTTCCAAGGTGTCTGCCTTGTGTACACATCACGTTCTTAGATGCACACTTTAAAGAACAAGTGGGCATCTAGAAAACGTAATGTATAGAACTCTTCTTGCATGGAAATACAGTAACCCCTGCCTATACTCACCACTGATCATTGCACCGCAGAGTTCTCTTATGTGTTGCTCACTAGCTTCTTTCCCCTGAAATTAAGCAAAGATAGCTTGACACAACACAGTCATAATAATTAGGGTCTTGTTATGACGTGATCACTGGCCGAACCCTACAAAAAGCAAAAAGCATTCCAATTAAGCTGGCAGCACAAGACACTGGACCTGCAACAATACAGAGCCAGGCTGCTGCCAAGGGAGCCTTTCTTTCTTTCTTATTTATTTATTTTTACACCACCCAAGGTTACCGATGGGAACCTTCTGGCACTGCCCAGTCATTGCTTGTCTGCTTTTAGCTGCATGAGGAATTAAAACTTAACTTCCACACCACAGGTATTTATCGTTGTGCACTTCAATTTTGTTTTCTTTGTTTACCTGACCACATTACGGAATATCAGTCTGCAATCTACATTGGTTGAGGACCATGGCTCATTCAGCCATTTGAGCTATCCCGTTGTGGTTATGTCATTTCTCAGGGCTCAGAAACTGGTACCCATCCATCCCTGCACAGCAGACCAGTCATGGGCAAGAACACTAAATTGCTCTGACCTTCGTGATCCTCTCCCACCATGGGGCAAAAACTTGGATATTAAATTTGTAGCACCTATTCATAGTTCTGCTGCATTGTAATCAATTAATCTAACCTATTCATGACTAAGATGTTCTTTTCAGTCAATTAAAGAAAGGCGGCAAGGGAGCTATTTTTAACTGATTTCAAAACAAGAACTCTTTAAAAAGACCACAGGTAATGGGCTCCATCTTAGTGTTTGGTCTTCTCTCACATACAGGGAGGGAATGCCTCTTGTAAGATGGAGCTTATTGCTTGCAACACATGCCTACATCACCTTAAAAACAAAGCATCTTTGCCCACCATAAGAACGATTGTTTCATGCATATGCACATTTGAAATCAATTGAATCAATTGATTCAAATTAATGCAATTAATCAACTAAGGAAGAAATCCTAAGCTCCTGGGAAGGGCAGCCAAGGGGCCACTGGATACTGGGGACCTCCCTCTCCACATCAGAGAGGGAAATCTGCAGTCCGAGGTCTTCCTGGTGCAACAGTGGAGAACTCTGCTGCCACCGCTGACCAGCCAGGCAGTTCATGGCAAGTGGAGAGACCAGGAATGGGGTGTGTTGGGGGCAGTGTATGGGGAAGCCATGGATTTGCAGGATCCAAAGCCTCCTCATTCCCTGGACAACCCCCCACCCCCACCCCGAGCAGGCTGTGACGTTACACGTCTCTGCATGCATTATCTGTAAGTTTAGTAAAGTGTTTCTCTTATGAGTCTATGGTTAAGGGTATGCATTCCTGTTGTATCTCTGAGTGTTATGGTGAGTATGTCTTTGGTGAGAGAGGGATGACTGACAGGAAGAATGGTGGATTTGCACACGTGAGCTGATTGGCTGAGAGAGTGAAGGGGGGCTGTTCTTGTGTGTGCTAGAGGTAAACTGTGTGCTTTGCCTGAGAGAGTCAGATAGGGTTTGTCAAAGAGAGAGTGATAAGGAATATACCTAGGAATGTGTTACCTAGGATTTGTGAGAGGCAGGATTTTAGGACTGAGAACAGAGAGAGAGAGAGAGAGAGAGAGAGAGAGAGAGAGAGAGAGAGGTCTGTGGGGATTTGTGAAGTGATTGTCTAGTGTGATCTAGAGAATGGTTTATGACAGAACATATATTGATAAAGCCATTAAGAGTTACCTGTTTATTATTCAACAACTTATTACTATAATCAGTAAAGCTTTCTTTGTTTATAAATCCTACGCCTTCTGCTCTGGGCTACGTAAGGGGAAGGTACAAAGGGAACGGTACAAGGTTATAAGTAAAGTCTGGGTGTCCTCACAGGTAGAGGGCTGAGTGAAGGGTTGGACCGAAGCCTTAAACCCGGTGTGTGTGAGAAGAGTTGGTTCCTGCTGGAGATGAGAAAGGCCTTAGAGAAGGGAAATTCTCATTAGGAGAAGGCAGGAATGCCACACAGGCCAAATAGGTGTCCCGGCCCTGGAGCGGGCAAACTTGGTTTCCTAATGGTTAATGGAAAGGAAATTTGTAAAGTTTTGAAAAGTGGAGTGGTGGGGAGAAAGCAGCCATAGCCGCCTGTCCACACCATCCAGCCTGGCCTGTGCAAGCTGGCAAGGCTCTGGATGTGGTGGAGGTTGCGCAAGAGATATCTCCCTCCCAGAAAGTTAGGATTGCTCCGCAAGGTGTCTTTAATTGGGCAACAACCCTGGCTGTTCAGGGTAGTGCCTGGAGTAGAGACAGGTGGGCAGCCTAACGCAAAGGTGTGACTGCAAAGGAGGTGTGCAGGCTACTTACTGGAGGGCCGGTTTTCCCAGTGATCCCAGGGACTCCTTGTTCTCCTTGCAAACCCAATTTGCCCGGGTGGCCGGGAATTCCTGGCACCCCCACTGTTCCGTTGGGGCCTTGAACTCCCTTGGGGCCCAGCTCGCCCCTTTTTCCTGCCTACAGAAAAAGCAAAGCAGAGAAACGGTCAGACAAGAATCCCAGTACTCTGGCCCCAGGGCATAGCCTGAAGGCGCTGGATGCAGCATCCTTGCTGAACCTAAGCAAGACTCGGCCTGGTCGGTGCTTGGATGGGAGACTGCCTGGGAAGGCCCCCCACCCCCGGCCCTTGAGTCCAAGAGAAGGAAAATGGGATATAAATGGAATAAAAGAAATCATAACATTGTACTGAGAAACTGCGCTTGATGCATCCTCTTCTTGCAGCCTGGCTACAAGGCTGATAGGAGGCTTTCCTCAGCAGCTTCAAGGAGGCAATTTTTGGCAGGGCCACCACAGGAGGGGCAGACTGAGGTTAAAATTCCCCTTCCTCTCCACCCTCTGCGGTCCCAGTGGATGTTAACTGCATTCACACAGTTAATGTCACATCCAGATTGGCTCTCAGGTTGTTGGGATAATGTTGCATAACAGGGGTGTTCAACCTATTTCAGCTCAAGGGCCAAATTCTATTTCAGATAAGCTCTCGGGGGCCCCATTCCAGTGGTGGGTGGGGCCAAAGGCAAAGGAGCAGGGCCCAAAATACCAGCAGGTTTAAAACTGTTGCTTCCAGTAACTAAGGGCTTTTCTATATGAGGCTTTTAACCTGCCATTTTACTGAGGCTTCTGCTTCTGGATTCTTTGTGGGATTAAGATCAGCTCCTTTACATGTGTTTTTTTTCCTGGGATTTTTCTTTCTCTGCCTTTCTATATGTTCCATTACGCAACCAAGAGGTGGCGCTGTGGTATAAGAGATTTGCACAAATACACCAAGGTTTCCTGCCGCTATTCACAGAAATACCAGACTTCCTGTGTTAGGGAGAAACCCCGCTATAATGGTTGCAAAGCAGAAGAGAGGCCCTGGAGGAGGAGAATGTCATGTAAAGAACCTGCAAACTACTGTGAATGAGGAATCATGAGTGCACAATTAATGCCTCGTGTAGAAAGAGTCTCTGCCTTAGAAGAGGCATTGCAGCCTTTCAGAGTGGGGAAAAAACACACACACAAAAGTGAGCAAACCACCAAATGATTGGCGTTCTGGGGAAAAGGTCGGATTGGGAGCCCAGGTGAGCTGAATTTGGCCCCTGGACCTGAGATTCTGCACCCCAATTGGATATTGTCTTCTAATTATGAGATATTTGATAGATTTCAAATTGTTGTTTTAAATCTTGAGGTTTTGTTTGGATCACTGCGTTTTCCTGTTCATGTCGTGAGCTGCCTTGAGACCCATTTTGGTGAAAGGTAGAGTGCTAATTTAAAATAATTAAAAAATGATATGGGAGGGGATCCAGAGTGAACTTTCATGTATACCATGGGGTTTTTAGCTTCTCACTTCCACCAGCAGCCTCCTGCACCCTTCCTAAGGCTATTGGGGGGGGGGAGCAAGAACCCCTAAAGTGTGAGGGGTGGCCACTGGAAGGTGATATGATCCCCTACCCTGTGGGTGCATGAAAGTGCTTTCTGTTCTCCTACACAGCAGGCTTGGGATCCTGTGTACACTGTACACAGACTCAAGCCCAGTTCACACATGCAAAACAGCATTGTGGTAGCCACCTGAAAATACAACTGTGTGGATGCTATTCCAGAGAGCAAGTTATTCATGTGCCACAACCTCCCGCATAATTTCAGAGATTTCCACCATGAAGTAGCACCCCTCCTTTTTTTGGTTTTTTGCAGTTCGCAGCAACATGGGGTGGTGGTAAGTGGGGTGGGAGAAACCATTAGAACTACTTGGGAAGCTATTCCACACAAGATACAAGCCACATGTTTACATTGTTAAGAAGCTGTTATCATACCACTTGCATGTGTGAATCAGGCTTTGGTTTACCAGGGGTTAAGAGATGAAGAGTGTAGCCTTCCTGCATGCCATCCATTGTGAATTATTATTCTTCTGCTCTTAGGTGCTGTCTATAGTACATACAATCATGTGGTATAACCGCAGTGCGTTTGTATTAAGCTGGTTTAGTTTCTATTCACTAAGTGAGGGGAAGCTTAGGGCTGCAGGTTTGGTTGTTGTTTTTTAAAGTGACTCTGTAAAAAAAAACTGCAAGTACAAACTGGCTAAAAAGGAATGGCTAAGAAATAAAAAGGAACATCTGTAACAACCTTCTCCAACCTGGGGCTTTTCTACACGAGGTATTTATTGTGTGCTCAATATTCCCTACTCACAGCTGTTTACGGGTTCTTTAGATGATGTCATGACTCTCCAGTTTCACTTCTGTGTCTAACCAGCACTTTGAGTGAGGTTTTTTTAGAGCAGGGAAAATGCAGCATTTAATTGTGAAAGCAAAAGAAACCACTTTTTCACTTGTGTATTTGCACTATTCTGCTATACCACAGTGCCATCTAGAGGTTATGTAGCGGAAAAGCTGGAAATGAAACAGTCTTCAGGTAGTGCTCAGATCTCAATTCTGTGATGAAACCGAAAGTAGATTCAGCAGATTAAAACCCGATTAACAGCCTTGTGTAGAAAAGCTCCTGGTGTCCTCCAGTCGTATTTGAGTACTATCCCCATAATCCCTAGCAAGTGTCCAGGAAGGTGAGAGTGATGGGAGTTACAGGCCAACCCATTTGGGGTTGGAGAAGACTGATCTGTAGTGTGGCAAGGAGAGTACTACACCATTTTAAGAATTAAAGCAGTGGTATTTTGAAGAGTAAGATCTGGTAAATTAGAATATAAGCTGCAAAGACAGAGAGAGAAATCAGATTTTATTTTCTTAATAATAATTTTGCAACTAAACATTCAACGTATGAAACTTACCTCCCCCTTTTGCCCAGGAGGGCCAAAAGGACCCTAGAAAAAAAGAGGAAGAAAGAAACAGAAAATAAATTTTCTGGCAGACCTGCAACAAAATCTTGCAGTGTGGGCTGTTCCCGTTCCAGCCAGTTCACCATGCCCTTTTCCTGGATATTCCATTCCATTCCATCTCCCATTTCCACACACCCCAATAGGAACTTTTCCAGCCCTACCCGGAGAAGCCGGGGATTGAACCTGGGGCCTTCTGCGTCCAAAGCAGGGGCTCTACCTCTGAGCTAAAGGTGCCCAAAGTAGTAGACAGGCTTGCTCTGGAGATGTAGGGGTAGAACTAGATGCAGACCAATGGACTGCGATGTGGGAGCATAGCGCTGCACCAGCAATTCAGGTGGATCAGAGGCACAGCTGGGGGTTTGCAGTGATGTTGGGTGTGTCCTGGTTGCACAAGGCAACAAGATAGCAGTGTGGGAGAGCAGTTTGGGAAGCCAGGCTGGAGTGCCCGCTATGGAAGGGGACACTTGGGGCCTTACCGGAGCCAAATGATTAATCCCACTTCAGTCTATCAAACTTAAGGTCTGGGGAGAATTAATTTTGTGGGTGATTCCCATCCAAGACTGCATTAGAGAAGTAACATTTTCTGGAATCTCTGGACTCATCTCTTCTATGCATTGTGAGGCTCTAGACGTTAACACCACATACCAGCTCTCCTTTATCACCTGGCAGTCCATCTGTTCCTGCAATGCCCTAGAAGTGAAAACACAACATGGGTATTATTAAAAAAAGAAGTAGAAAAGAAATCTCAACTGTGCCGCTTTCTTCGAGAGGCATTGGGCATCCCCCATATCTACTGGGAGTTAAGGCCTCTCAGCACACAGCAGACTTTCACTGAAGAGCTTTCAGTAGGAAATCTCCTTCACAGGCCTCCTATGTGGTGGCACCAAAGATGTGCTGCTCCCTCCCACAGTAACTGCTGGCACTTAATTGTAAAAGCGAAAGAAAAGGCTTTTTTTTAACTTGTGTATTTGCACTATTCTGCTCTACCACAGTGCCACCTAGAGGTTATATACTGGAAAAGCAGGAAAGAAAACACTGTAGTGCTTGATCTCAATTCTGCGACGAAACGGAAAGTAGATACAGCCGATTAACAGCCTTGTGTAGAAAAGCTCTTTGAGGATTCAAAACACCCCATATATTACCTCAACCCTGCTATTTAGGTCAGGATTAGTAACCCAAAGTGGAAGTTTGCAGGGTTTGCGAAAAACTCCACAAGTTTCAAATCAAATAGTCCAGTGGTATGGACTTCCACTGACCCCTTTTACTGGTGTTCGTTCAGTTAGGACCTTCTTGCTTTTAAAGCAGAGGATGTGTGTGTGTGTGTGTGTGAGAGAGAGAGAGAGAGAGAGAGAGAGAGAATGAAAACAGTGTTCTCAAAGATGAGCTAATCAGAAATATTTCTATACGCAAGACCTTCTATCAGGGCCAGGAAGGGCTGGAACAGCTGACACTCAGGGCAGTATCCAATGCTGAACATGCACTAGCAGGACCCTGAAGAAACCAGAAAGGAGCAAACACTCATTTCCGGAATGGGGCAGGTCAGCAGAGCTCACAGAAGGGAGCTCCACTGTTAAGTCTCCTTTGGGAAATTAGCATTTCTGCTCACTTGCAGGGTTGCTTTAGGAACCACTAGCTTCCAGTTGTGCTAGAGGCTGGTTCGGTGGACACAACAGAACTAGATGCGCAATAGAGGCAGTACTGGATACTGTCCTCAGATTCAATCTGGCTCTAACCATTCTGTAAGTCCGTGCTTTCATTGGTAAAATAAGGGAATTTATTATTATGAACAATTTCTGGTATCACGGACACTACACAGAAAGTGAGCCTGTATTCATAGGACAGAAGGTGATATGTTACCGAAGGGCTCCTTCACGCTGAGCTTTTATCCTGCGATTGAGAGTGCTCCTTCATGGAAGTCTGCGGGCTCTTTACATGACGCCGTGATCATCCAAGGCGTCTCCTGCACTAAATGCCCTTTGTCCCGTTTTTAAATAGAAACAAATTACTATCAAATTACCCTGTTGTGTTCTGCTTGAGTTTCCTCCGTGAAAAGAGTAAAAGTGGCAAGAAGAGGAGTGAGATCAATGAAAGATAATGGAAAACTCAGATATGGGGAGAAGGAGGGGGAAGGGGGTGGGGGAAAAGGAGGCACGTGAAAGAGGGAGTTGTTGTGATCCTGCCTTTAAAACGGAAGCAGAAAGACCTGTTTTAAATGCAGGATTTTAGGCTGGTGTAGAGATGCCCTAAGATGCAGTTTGAATCCAAAGTTAAGACTTATTTATTTATTTGTTTGTTTTATACCCTGCCTTTTGACCACAAAAAGGATGCTTGAGATGGCTAATGGTCATAAAACCACAATTAAAATAAACTTAGTTAAGGGCTCAATCCTATGGATGTTTGCACAGAACAAGTCATTGAACTTCCAGCATTCCCCAGCCCACCATGCTGCCTGGGGAATGCTGGGAGTTGCAGGACTTTTTTCTGTCTAAACACCCATAGGATTGCACCCTAAAACAATCATAAAAACAAATAGTTTAAAAACACCATTGAAAAGCGGAACAATAAAAGGAATAAAAACAGCACCCAACCCAAGAGAATCTGCTTCAGCAACAGACCAGCTAACATGCCAAAGGCCTGCTTGAATGAATACAATTTTGCCTGCTGGCGGAAGGACAGCAGAGAGGGTGCGTGTGATTTAGTTCCGGCCACTGATCAACAAGCTGGCATGTATATCTAATCCCAGGCATTCTTTACCTTTTGTACATGCAGCTTTTCCTTTTTAAACCAAAAGAGGGCATTGGTAGTTCAGGTATGCGAGCAGTCACTCATGGCGGCACTGTGCAGAGAATTCCACCTCTCGCTGCCAGACGGTGTGGAGGGTTTTTGGCTATGTCTCCATCAGACCATAAGCTAGAGGAAAAGTATTTCCTCTGCAGCTTCTGTTGCATTACTCCAGGAGCTGCTGTAGCTTTTAACCCACCACTATAAACCACCCGAAACGTGGCTCAGCTCGGCATGCATTGAGGAGCTGCCAGAAGCAAGGATGTGCTAGTCTTTCCCCTACGGCTATCTCATACTGAACAGGTTGTGAGAACAGGCCTGGAAACCTTTACCTCAGCCCTGTCTTTGAAGCGAGTGGCTTTAAAAGCAAAATGTACCAGAATCACGCTCGATATGGCTGCATATCTGCTTCCTCAGATATTGTGCTCTATCAGCTAAAAATCCGATTAGTATAAAGACAGGAATACCTGTCTGGTGCTACTGGACAGTTGTAATAAAGCTACAGATGCAGTATTAAGGGTTCAGAGAATCAAAATGTTCGCTTACCTGGTTCCCTTTGGGTCCAGAAACTCCACCGGGGCCCTGGGAACAAGAAGGGAACGAGCACAGAAATTATTCAGGCTAAAGGTTTATGGTGGTTTTTGCAGACAACAAAGTGGTGGTTTTAGGGATGCTTCACAGGTTACAGCAAGGGAAGAGACAGGCTCAAAATCAAGCATGTACTGGCTTCTAAAAGTAAGCATGTGCAACAGCTACAGGGCTTTTTTTCGTACTAGGTGTGTATACTGTAGAAACGTGTTCAGGGGCCAGGGCAGAATGGGGCAAAGTTGGAGGGGAAAGTTATAGCTGCCTCTTGTGGTAGGGCCAAGGAGCAGAACCTCAGGTCCAAGTGCCAAATCCAGCTCTCCTTCAGGCCCCAGGCCCTTTCCCCCAAACACCAATCGTTTGTTGATTTCCCAGCTTCTGTCTTAAGAACTTAAGAAGAGCCCTGCTGGATCAGACCAAGGGTCCATCTAGTCCAGCATTCTGTTCACACAGTGGCCAACCAGCTGTGGCCCAGGAAACCACAAGCAGGGCATGAGCGCAACAGCATCCTCTCGCCCATGTTTTCCAGCAACTAGTGTACATAGGCTCACTGCCTATGGTACTGGAGGCAGCACATTGTCAGGATGGACACTGAGCCCATAGAATACCAGAGTAGTTCTGATTCTGAGGAAGAGCAGTCGCTCCTGGGAGAGGAGCGCGCTCCTCTTTCCCAGGGCCAACAGCTGACGGAGATTCCTCCCACCAGCATTCCTAGCTTAGATAGCAGTCCAGGGAGTGACAGAGCGCAGGAAGCAGACTTGATGGATGCGCAACGCCGACGCAGAAAGCGGCACCAAATGGAGGGCGCAGAAAGGAGGCGTAGTGCCCGGTTGGCGCACAAACAACAGCTGCTCCCAGAGGATCCAAGGGAAAAGGGGAGGACTCTCCCTAGTCCTTAAGTTCAGGGGTCTGCCAGTAATTCCCTTTCAAACGGGGACCAACTGTTCCAACTTAGGGCACAGGTACTCTGCTGCTCATATCTAGTTGCTAACGGTAGAGTTGTTAAGTTGTAAAAGAGGAATAAAGCTTTGAAAAGAATCCATTTGTCTGTGTCTGGACTTGGCTACTGGATTAGACTGAGAGAGGCCTCCAAGGAGCCCTTGACACACATAACCATCAGGACTAGTAGCCATGGATAGCCGTTTCTTCCAGGAATTTGCCCAACCCCTTTTTAATGCCATCCAAATTGGTGGCCATCACTACATCCTGTGGTAATGAATTCCATAGTTTAAGTATGCGCTGTGTGAAGAAGTACTTCCTTTTCTCTGTCCTGAATCTCCCACCAATCAGATTCATAGGATGACCCCACTGGGTTCTAGTATTTTGAGAGAGGGAGAAAAATGTCTGCCTATCCACATTCTCCATGCATCATTTTGGAGACCTCTATCATGTCTCCCCTGACCCTCCTTTTTTCCAAGCTAAACAATCCCAGCTGTTGAAACCTTCTCTCACAGGGGAGATGCTCCAGCCCCTTGATCATTTTAGGTGCCCTTTTCTGCACTTTTTCCAGCTCTACAATATCTTTTTTAGGTGTGGTGACCACAACTGTACACAGTATTCCAAGTGTGGCTGCACCATAGATTTGTATAGGGGCAGTATGATATCGGCAGTTTTATTCTCAATTCCTTTTTTAATTATGCCTAACATGGAGGTTGCCTTTTTTGCAGTGGCCACGCACTGGGCCGACATCTTCATTGATCCTAATGTCTTGTTTTTTCTCTCATTCTAAAAGGCTGAAGTCTTCATTACTGGCAGTAGCAGCTTTAAGCCAAAATGTGTTGGCATTCTTGGTATTTTGGGCCGGAACCCTTTTTCCTTTGGCCCCATCCACTACCCCAATGCAGCCTCCGAAAGCTGGAATTCAGCTTTCTGGCTAAAAGAGGTTCTGCATTTCTGTGGTATGGGATGGTAGAAGCAGGACACATTATGTGTACCTTGTGCCCAAATTGGTGAAAAGACAGGTGATTAATCCACCAATTAAAATGCTTTAATTGGTTAACAGCCTCAATACATGCCCTTATGTATGGCATGTTACAATCTGGATGCTCTTGGGACCGTATACTTCAAATTACTGTTATTGCCCTCCAAACAACACTTCACTTTGACTGCTCTCTTTAGCTACATACTACAATGTGTATACAGCTGTTCACATCTTATTAACCAATCCTCCTTAGAGGGAAGGCTAGAGAATGCTTTAAAACAAACAAACACTCTGAAAAGACTGGCATTGTCTAGCACTCAGTGTTAACTGAACCACACTAGAGTGCATTGAAATGCATCATGTGGTTATACCATTTCTGCTGTATTAACCCCGTTTTGGGCAGGTCAACTATGCCTCCAAAGGCTCTTCCTTTTCTAAAGGGCAGTGTTGGGTGCTGTGGACAGTGAGATGATGCTGGCCTTAGTGAAGTGGTGCTTATGCAGGCAGTTCACATTTGTTGCCGTGCAAGTCTCTGGCAACTGATCACTCCAGGGTTTGTGGGTGGTGCAGCGGCGGGCAACTTGTTGAAGAGCAGCGTACGAGATCAGGCTCTGCCTCCTTTGGGCAGCAACCTCCACCCACTATGCACTGTGAAGTGACATCCCTTCATGTGAGGGGGCAGATCTTGCCATACATCATTGTGTGGGAGGGGCTTCCACAGAGCCCCACCCCTTCATGATACAGGAGTGTGTTGCTGTAGGGATCCTCTCCCTTCTCTTAGAGCTGAACTACACACTACGTTAAATGCATAACATGTAGCTGATCCTAACATTTTTATTTTGGTGTAATTGTGTGGGCCCTGTTCCAGATTGGGACCACTGTGTGTGTGGGGGGGTTAAAACTTTCCACACAGCCATTTCCCCCTTAAATCCCCCCCCACACGCCATGCATGGAAGCTAAAAAAAACCTCCATTGGCACCAATGGAGGTTTTTTTCCTTTCTTTAGCCCCTGCGTGGTGGTGGAGGGGTGAATTTGGGGGAAGGGGGGAAGCAGCTGGATGGGAAGGTTTAATCACCCCCCCCCCCCGCAAATACGGTTGTCTCGATCTTATATTAAAGAGAACTTTGGCTATTGGCTGGTATAGAAATGCAATAAATAAATAAATAAAAGTTAGGATCAGCTGCACACTATGCATTTAACATACTGTCTAGTTCAGCCCTCACACAGGAGAGGATGCTTATTTTAAGACAGTGCTTGCATGTGTAATTAAGTTAACAATGTAATCTGCTGACCAATGAATTGGCGGCACCTTTTGTTTAATTAATTAAAATGTTTTTAATTAACCTAACTAGCAGATTAAACACTGCAGCCCTAGCACAAATAGCACTGTTATTTCTAATGAATTTAATTAGGCCTCATTTGGTCAATTTTTCACATTACAGAGGATTTTTTTTCTTACCCTCTCGCCGGACTCGCCACGGATTCCAGTGGGACCAGGGAGGCCAGGCTCCCCGCTTGCACCTTTACGACCCTGGGGGGAAAAAAATTAACAGGAAAAAAAAGAGAGGCATTCTACCCTGAGAGAGGCTGTTTGGGGGAAAACAGTCACCGTGCAATTGCTCTCAGGGCTAAACTACACACTGTGTTAAATGCATCGTGTGTAGGTGGCCCTTACGTTTGTATTTACTCTGTGTACGAATGCGGGGCCCAGTCCCAGATCAGGACCGCTGCATGCGGGGCGGGGTGTGTGAACCTTCCCACTCAGATACTTTTTTTCCTCTTTAACTTCACCCCCACCCTCCTCCTGGTAGGGGCTAAAGAAAGAAAGAAAAAAACCCTCCATTGCTGCCAATGGAGGTTTTTTCTCTTTCTTTAGCCTCCGCACCAGGGTGGGGGATTGGTTTAAAGAAAAAGCAGGTGGATGAGAAGGTTTAACACACACACCTGCACATGATGATCCCAGTCTGGATTGGAGGCCGACATGCTTACATTAGAGTAAATTAAAAGATTCGGATCACCTATACGCTACACATTTAACGTAGTGTGTAGTTTACCCCTGAGTAAAGTCAGTGAAAGAAATGCCAGAGGACTGGGTCAAGAGACACGGTAGCTGCATCTCCATCCCTGCCTTAGAATGGTTAAAGAGTTGTCAGGTTGTGATCTGGCTACCCCACATTTTACAGATCCTGATGAATCATTTTCTTTGCCATGACTCCTGGGCTATTTTATTTTATTTTTTTACAGGAGGCTGTGCATTAGGCACATAAGAGCCCTGCTGGATCAGACCAAGGGTCCATCTAGTCCAACATGCTGTTCACACAGTGGCTAACCAGCTGCCCACAAGCAGGACATGAGTGCAACAGCCCTCCCATGTTCCCCAGAAACTGGTGTTAAAGCTCAGCTGTTCCATCAGAATGCCCTGGTTCTGCCTCTGCAGATCCAAGTTGATGGGGTGAATCCAGCCAAGAAGACCCCTTTTGTCAGACTACCTTTCTGTCTTTTCTCAGTCAGGCTGAGACTTAGGGGCAGAGGGTGAAAAAGCCAAGCAACTGCCAGCCCAGACATTAAAAAAGAAAAGCTGAGGGACATGGCAATCATGGATCTGGAGGTGGAGCCAACTCCAGTTCTTGGAGGCCCTGGGGCAACTTGGCCTAGAAGAGGACATTAGCTGTTATCTGGAGGGAAGGGAGGAAAAGGTAGATGGCAAAACTGCAGTTGGACAAAGGGGAGCAGGTATATGAATGGAGAGAAACCCTCAGATCCCTAGGGCCTCTGGGGTGCAGCTTCACTGGATAGAAAGCCTGACCAGGATGGAGACAGTAAACTCTGCCTCTGCTCTGGCCTGACCCTGTGCCAGGCGACTGCCAAAATGGCACTGGCTCTTGGTCTGGGGGCTCCTTAATGGGTATGAGCCCTGACAAGCGCCCCACCCTACTAACAGAGGAGCTATCCAGCTGAAGTCTGAAGGCATGAATTGGGGGTGAAGAGGACATGACGTATTGTATGTGTACGGTTTGGGTCAGTTGGGTAATGCCTAGTTATTCTCTCCCAATAGGTTCCCAAAATGTGCCATGTTTACGACTTGAAGTCCACAATGCGGAGAAGGTTCTTCAGCCCAGTTCTAATTTATTGCCGTTAGGGTTGTTCACTGTGGGAAAACCGGCCCTTTTCAGGCTCAACGGATCCCTGCAACACCCCCATCCTGGCTTGCCTCTTCAAGCCGAGCCATGGGTTAGCTCCTGAAACCCAGGAACTTTATCGAGTTTTTTAAAAAATTTGCACAAATCGCGACTCGCACAAAATCGTGGCCAATGGTGCAAAATTGCAGGCGTAAACGTTCTAATTTGCACGAATAAGACATTTTACGCTTGCGATTTTGTGCAAATTCCACTATTTATGCCTGCAATTTTGTGCAAATTCCACTATTTGTGGTCGTAATTTTGCACAAATCAAGTTTTGCGCAAATTAAAAAACACCGAAAAATACACAAGCTGGCCCGACTTGTAGTGTGCCGAGTTGGGCCAGCTCATGGATGAGCACGCTGGAGTCTAGGGGCTGAGCCAGCAAAAACTCACTGAGCTCCACCCCCCAAACACATTCCTTCAACATCCCTAATTGCTGTTGCTAATTGACTGACCTGAAAGCCTCTTACACCTGATGCTCCCATGGGGCCTTGGAGACCAACCGCTCCCTGAAAAGGAAAAAAGGAAAAAAAAGATGAAGAAAGAATATTCATGGCAATAGCCCAATATGGATCTTTACCCTTGACCACTTTGCAAAGCTCAGGGTGATACATGTTGAGTGTACTGTTATATATCTTCAAAAAGTGTGTTGAATGATGGCCATCTCGCAGAGGCTTTGTTAGGCTAGGTGATATTCCTGGGTTCAAAACATCTCATTCTGTCTCCTACTAGGATTTTCTCCTTTCACCGCGGAGCATTTTAATATTTAACCATTACGTTACGAACTTTCTGAGGTTCCTTATTGTTCTCTCCTGCATCTCAATTTTATGCTGTGGTCTCAAACACTGGGCCTGTTCGCACATGGCTTGTTTTAGGTTTATCTGAGGGTTGTCAAGCCCTCAGACAACCCCTGCCGCCTGGGTTTGTGTGATATAACAAGCCATGGCAAGCTGGGCGCCCACAGGCCCCATGCAAAAAAGGTGTCTGAGGGCACCCAGCACAATGTGATAGCCCCCGTGGGTAAATTAACTCACAGTGGGCTGTCTTGTCATGTGAGCCAGGTCACTGTTTTACTCCCTGACCCCTGAAACCCTGTTAGTTCCCCAACAGCATTTTAATTCCTACCCCCATCCCCCCTCAAAGGCTGCACCTACATCGTTCAGACTCTTTTAATGGAGTTTGGCTGGATTTACTGTTTAGTTCCATGGCATTCCCGAAACATTGAGCTTGTGTTGAGTAGACGCCAAGTAAGCATTTAAAGAAGACTTCCCCAATCTGGTGCCCTCCAGATGTGTCGGACTACAACTCCAAGCATCCCCCAGCCAGGAATGTGGTCCAACACATCTGGAGGGCATCAGGTTCGGGAAGGCTGATCTAAAGTAAGACAGTAACCAAAACAGTCTAGGTCAATCTTGTCATCTGGCCAGTCTAGTTAGCACCTAGGTTGCATATGTTCTCAGGCCCTGGACAGTGTGGAGAACGGCTTGATGTAAAGAGTGCTCACCTAGGGATAAACTGGTTTTGTTAAATCCGTTCCGTCTGTGTTTTGAGGAGTGTCAGGGGTCTTTTGCTCAGTTGTCCACTCATTGATGGAATCAGATTTTTGTTTACCAGAATGTTGTTCTCCTTGCCCTAATTCACATTAGTGCTAATTTGCATTAGTGCTAATGTATATTACCGCTAATGTATAGTGCTGATGTATATTAGTGCTATAAATTAATGTTGATGTATATTAGTGCTGATGTATATTAGTGCTGATGTATATTAGCGCTGATGCGCACTTCTGCAAATGTGCTAATCTGCATTAGTTAATGCAAATTAGCACTAATGCAGATTAGGGCATGTGCACATTAGCACTAATGCGCACTTGCACTAATTACAATTAGTGCTAATGTGAATTAGTACAAATCCCCCCCAAAAGTGAAAAAAAAAGTTCTGCAAGTTCCCGGAATCTGTGTGATTTGGAAATACGAACCCATTTGAATCTGTTATGGATTTCTTCGCCATCCCTATGTTCACCATGAAGCTCACTGTGAGAAGCTGTGGTTATCTTACTGTAAACTTGCAATTATGCCAGAGCAAAATAAATAGATAGATGATAGATCGATCGATCGATCGATCAATAGATAGATGCACCCTAAGGTGAATCAAGGGTATTTATCCTTGATTAAGCATCTGTATTGGCCTTTATTCATTTGTGGCCTGGCTCCCCTCCCCCACCAAAGAGGGACAACTTCTGCAAAACATTTCTGCCTTGTCACCTGGAGGCAATTCTTACTCCATAAAGGCAGCTAAAGGTGCAACTAGACATGATATGGGGACGTGTCTACAGGATTTGCTGCAAATAAATTAATAACAGCGTTCCCCTTTCCCCCACCATGCAGACTGGGATTACTGTGCTCCAGTAGGGGAGTTTTAACCCCGTCCCCATGGGCAAAAAGCAACTTCAGGGTGGATTTTAATCAGGAAAACAGCACTGTGGTCCTAATGCAAATCGGGGCCGCCAGGGATGCAAGCAACATGTTTTTAAAAGCCTGTGAGATCCTGTACAGTGATTTACAAGTCTGCTGTGAAGTATGCTATATTTATTTCCACCTTAGAGATGGAGAATCGAGGCAGCAGTAATATTAACACAAAACTGTCTTGGAAAAGTGCAAATGGGATAAAAAAGCAAGACATCTTTTGGTCTTCAGTAGAAAACATTCCAAGAGTAGGTTGTGTCTCATATGCAACCGTCACAACATACAGTTTTCTGTTAATTTTTCTATCTTTCTCCAATTCCTTGTCTTTCTCCTCCTTCCCAGATTTGTTCCAAAGGCTGAAGATGCAAACTATATTTGTTTTTCAGGCCCCTTAGAAATTTAGCAAACCACTTGTGCGGCCCAGTATCTTATTCTGCCAACTGACGAATGGCTCGGGGCCCTTATGAGAAATCAGCTTAAATGTTCTGTACGTTTTTTGATTAAGTAAAAGAGAAGAAACAGAAGTATGATTTAAAAACAAAACACTCCCTGCTTCTTGGACTCAACTGATAGTACTCATTCGATGCAATATGAAAATAAATAGTGCTCTTGAATGTAAAACTCTGGATTAAAGTGGCTTCTTCATGTCATGATATTCTAAGAGCAATCCAAGAAGCAGGCAGCCAATGAAAGCAGCCAATTCTGCATCCATTCTACTGTAACACAATTTAGGCGAAGATTTGGCAGGAACTGCAGTCACACTAAGAACAGACCAGGCATATACTGGGACAAAGGAAGATGGTGCACTGGGGTGGACTCAGCCTGAGCATTCTACTTCAGAGGTTTGGAGTCTGGAAATTGTTTCAGAACTGCAGACTGTAAGCTCCTCGGGGCAGGGATCTGTCCTCATGTACTCTGTAGAGTGCCATTCATACACATGGCACCACCGCTACCACCGCAATAATGCAGAGTTCTCGTTGAGTCCTGTTTAGCCCTAAGAATGGCCTGCAGTGTTTTAAGGCAAACTTGGGTACTCACAGAAGATCCTCTTGGACCAGGATCACCTCCCTCCCCAGGGATTCCACGATCTCCCTGAGAACAAAAACATAGGGTCACTTGTGGCGTATTTACCAAAAGACCAGCCCAACTGTTCACTCACAGCAACTGCCCTATACCTGTGGCGAGCAGAAGACAGGCTGGGATATGACTCAGAAGGAGATCACCAACAGTGAGCTTGGCCACAGTGGTACACAGAAAAGGATTAAAGCAAAGTATCACCAGCAAACGTGGTACAGGTGTGGATGAGATACGTACAGGTATACCTGGTTCTCCTGAAGGACCAGATACTCCCATCTCTCCAGGACTGCCCTACAAAGAGGGAGGGAGAATAAAAAGTGAGCCAGGCATTTCTAGACGTCCACCTTCTCTTTTACGAAAATTATTTTTTTTATTTATTTATTTATTGCATTTATACCCCGCCTTTTTTCCTCTTGCAAGGAACCCAAGGTGGCTTACATTATCCTCCTCCTCTCCATTTTATCCTCACAACAACCCTGTGAGGTGGGTTGGGCTGAGAGTGTGTGACTGGCCCAAAGTCACCCAGTGAGCTTCCATGGCTGAGTGCGGACTAGAACCCGGATCTCCCAGCTCCTAGTCCAACACTCTTGCCCCTACACCACACTGGCTCTCATTAAGATTAGAATTAAGATTTTCTCATTAAGAAAATTAGCCACCCGGTCAGATGAAAAACAATGCCATTCCCTCAGTCCCCATGTTGAAAAACAGAGGACCAAAGCCAAGTTGTAATGAAAGGAGAGGCTATTCGTTTGCTTGTTGTTTCATTTCTATACCACCCTATGGGGTTCCGCAGGGTACCAGCCTGTCCCCAATATTATTTACCATCTATATGAAGACAGTGGGAATGGTCATTAGGGATTTTGGAGCTAAGTGCCATCAGTATGCTATTGACATACAGCTCTATCTCCCTGTGACATCTGAATCAGGTGAGGCTGTGCAAGTCCAGGATCAGTGCCTAGATGCAGTAATGGGCTGGATGAAGGCCAATAAACTGAAACTGAATCCTGGCAAGATGGAAGCCCTGTGGGTGAGTGGTTCCTGGGTCCGGGACAGAGGCTCATTGCCTGTTCTGGATGGGGTTGCACTCCCTCTGAAAGATTAGGTTCATAGTCTGAGGGATACTCCTAGATCCATCACTGTCGCTGGAGGCTCAAGTGGCCATGGCGACTCAGGGCGCCTTCTACCAGCTTCGGCTGGTTCGCCAGCTACGGCTTCTCCTGGACAGTGGTAACTTGGCCACAGTGGTACAAGCACTAATCACCTCAAGACTAGATTACTGCAATGTGCTTTATGTGGGGCTGCCCTTGAGGCTGCTCCGGAAGCTGGAGTTAGTGCAGAACGCAGGAGCTTGGCTGTTATCGGGAGTAGCCCCATTTCAGCATGCAACTCCTTTGCTGAAGGAACTGCACTGGCTGCCTATTCGCTACTGGGCCAGGTTTAAGATTTTGGTGCTAGTGTACAAAGCCTTAAACAACCTGGATACCTGAGAGAATGCCTGCTCCCTTACCAACCTGCCCGATCACTGAGGTCATCAGAAGACATGTTCCTGGTGGTTCCACATGGACCTGTGGCCTGACTGGAGTCCACTCAGAGCACAGCCTTCAGTGTAGTGGCTCCCGTCCTGTGGAACTCCCTGCCTCTGGAGATCAGGCAAGCGCCAACACTGGGTTGTTTTCGGCACCTCCTGAAAACAGCTCTTTTCCAGGAAGCCTTCCTTGGTTAACTAGCCTCGGTTTTATTGGCATTCTGTTCTTTAAACCATAATCTTAATATCATGTTTCTTATTTTTATCTTTTGTTCATTTTATCTCTTGTCATTCACCACTCCGGAATCTGTTTAGATGTGGAGTGGTATACAAATTTTGTAAATAAATAAAAATAAAATAAACGGACTAAGGCAGTTTACAAAAATTCAGAAACTAAACTCATAAAGATATACTAAAATGTTAAAAGCAACCTTAAAAAGCCATCAATAAGAACAGTTTAAAAAGGCAGGTTAAAAATATTTGTGTCTTGATCCTCTTCTTGAATGCAGAGAAAGTAGGGACCAGTCTCAACTCCATAGGGTGTGCGTTCCAGAGTCTGGGAGCAATTCAGGAGAAAGCCCGTTCCTGTGTGCATGACAAACAGGCCTCTGCAAGTGAGGGAGCCTTCAAAAGGGCCTCTCCTGCTGACCTTAGTAATCAAGGAGGTTCATACCGAGACCGGATGTCCCTAAGCTATTTAGGGCGCAATCCTATGCAGGTTTAGACAGAAAAAAGTCCTACAACTCCCAGCATTCCCCAGCCAGCTAAGCTGCGCCCATAGAGCTTTAAAGGTCAAAACCAACACCTTGAATTGGGCCTGGAAAACAGCTGGCAACCAGTGCAGATCTTTCAGTACTGGGGTGATGCGATCACCATCCCGCTAAGCAGCCTAGCTGCTGCATTTTGCACCAACTGAAGCTTCTGGAAGCTCTTCAAAGATAGCCCCACATTGAGCACATTGCAATAATCTAACCGTGACATAACCAAGGCATGGATAACTGTTGGCACATCAGCATGTTATTACCACCAGGTGACTCTAGGTGGCTACCTAGGACAGCACTTGATAACCGCATCCATCCCCCACCCCCCAGGGAAGATCTTTCCATAGTGCCAATGTCTTCACCTAATTCAGTTCATACCTTCCTAATGAAAAGCTGTTAAAGAAGAGGATTTACTTACTGGTTGACCCTTGTCGCCTTTAGTTCCTGCTCTTCCAGGTAATCCCTGATGGGAAAAAGTGTCACCAATATCAGAAAACATGGAGTCAGTAAAGAATGAAATTTACTATTTAGTGTTCTAGAAAACAAGAAATGGTTAAAAGAGAGGTATACAATGTCAAGGAGAAATAAAATTCAAGGAAAAGGTGGTAGAAAATAAACTCTCCATTTTGTAGAGCACTACATGCTGTGTTCTTCCCTTAACCAAGAGGAGCAGCGTACATATAGCCCCGGCAGACTTTGCAGTTTAGTGACAAGCAGGGGGAGCTGGTAGTTCTCCTTCTTTGGAGACTCCACCCATTTCCCATATACTTCCGTTCCCATGGCTTCTAGATTCCTTGAATGCATAGCTCCATCTCCCCATCTGCACAATTACTTCGGGGGCTTTAAGAGCCACTTTGGAGATGGTCCCCTGCTCTGTTGGCAACTGTTGCAGAGAAGGGGGGGGCGGGTCACGATGCCTAAAAGATGTTGGAAGTCTCCAAGCAAAAGCACCATATATAAATAAGAAATGTGATGAGGCAGGTCCTCCTCTTCCTATGAATGGAGGCTAGCCATAGGTTGGTGGTAGCGGAGGGATCTGAATGGCCGACTGCACAGCCTTCAGTCCTCTGAAGCATAATGACGTGTATGGCTGTGTCCGCATGATGGTTCTCCTTGACTTGTAAGAGGTCTGAAGCATGTTATGAGAATTCCCAGGTCAGCATGCCTTGTTTTTTTTTACCACTTTAATGAGAAAGCTTAACACCCATGCTTTTTGTTCTGATTTTCGTGGAAGAATACTCACAGGAAGTCCATTTGGCCCTTTTTCTCCAGGAACACCAAACCGAGCGGCATCACCCTGTGGCCAACAAGAGGTTATGATACGATCAAGTTGCTGGAACTACTGGAAGCATCCTTAGCAGTTTTACTTACTAAAAATATTATTAAGAATTGTTCATAATATTAATAGTGTTGTCAAATAATTCATTTTTAGAAAACTAAGGAATGCACAATAGTTATACAAGGTCAGCCAGTTTAGCTCATTGTACACTTCTGTAGAATGTTATTATACTGTATTTCTGAATCGCCCCATGTCCTTCGTTTTTCTTTTGAGGTTCCACAAGTACACATCAAGCTGCAGTATCAATATATTTATTTAGCGTCACAGAGTAGAAATAGAGAAGACAACCTATAAAAGCATAAATAAATGGCCTTTAAAGGCTGGTGGTGAGTGTGCTATGGAATCTGGATTAATATAAATTAACTGCAGAACCACAATCTAGACAATACAATGGTATTAATGAAATCTTAAAATAATAAAATGGGTAAAATATCAATACGAACTACACAGATTATAAAATTCAAGGAGAACTGGCTTGCTCAACTGTATCCAAATCCTGGCCAAAGCACTGTCCTTAAAACTCCCTCCCTGCCAATAGACGTTGCAATATTTAGGCTTAAACACTACTAAAACAAGCCAATATTTAGGCTTAAATTTTAGGCTTAAACATATTTAGGCTTAAACAAGCTAATGTCAGGATTAATTGATTTTGGATGAAATCAGGTATCAAATTTAAAGCAGAAGTTCCAGTGGATTCTTTTACAGTACAATCCTATACATGTGTACTCATGAGCAAGTCCCATTTACTACTAACACTAGCCCAGCTTCATCCTGGCTTCCTAATTTTATTGACAGGCGTACATATCAGCAATCAAACACTGCCTCAGCAGATATGTTTTGTCCTTCCCACTATGCTTCAAGCAGGCATGCTCTTTATGTATAGGCTCATCTCCTTCACTTTAGTTTTTAAAAATCAAACTGCAAACTTTTAAAGATGACTTTCAAATCTGCTCCAAGGATTGTGGGAGGTGATGTTGGGGGGCGGGGAGCAAACCAGCATCACTCACAGCTGGCTTTCCTTTATTTAAAATTATTAGCTCTAAAAAGAACTGCAGGAGAAGCAATGCAGAAGATCGAAGCAAAAGTGACTTGTGTAACTTTTTCTGTACAACCAGGTTTTCACCCTGGATTTCCAAGGGCTTTTCCAGATGATAAATGGGAGAAAAGCTTGTTAGCTTATATATGATGTCCAAATGTCATTC
Organism: Heloderma suspectum; assembly: GCF_057233095.1. Taxonomy (NCBI): domain Eukaryota; kingdom Metazoa; phylum Chordata; class Lepidosauria; order Squamata; family Helodermatidae; genus Heloderma; species Heloderma suspectum. The sequence goes on along the minus strand of NC_139461.1, from coordinate 303,847,677 downwards.
TCCTAGTTATTGGGGAGGGGAGGAGAGAACTTGTACTTCCCTATCAAACTGGAAATTTTGAGGTATGGGGGAAATGCCGCGGTGCTGCCATGGTGCTACAGTGGTTGTGGTCTGGAAAGTAACTAGTGTCACTGTCACAGGAACCTATCAGAGAGTGTACCATTAGGGACACAACTCTCTTCCTTCCCCATCTCTGCTTCTGAACATAAGACTATAAGGAGAGCCCTGCTGGATCAGACCAAGCATCCATCTAGTCCAGCATTCTTTTCACACAGTGGCCAACCAGCTGCCTGTGGAAAACCCGCAAGTAGGACATGAGTTCAATAACACCCTCCAACCCAAGTTCCCCAGCAAATGGTGTACACAGACATACTGCATTGATACTGGAGGTAGCATACAGTCAGCCATCAGGACTAGTAGCCACTGATAGCCTTATCTACCCTGAATTGGTCCAATCCCCTTTTAAAGCCATCCAAATTAGTGGCCATCACTACATCCTGTGGAAGTGAATTCCATAGTTTAACTCTTCACTGTGTGAAGAAGTCCTTCCCTTTATCTGTCCTGAATCTCCCACCAATCAGCTTCACGTGATGACCCTGGGTTCTAGTATTATGGGAGGAGAAAAGTGCATCCCTATCCGCTTTCTCCACACCATGCAAAATTTTCTCACCTCTTTTCTAAGCAAAACAATCCCAGATGTTGTAACCTTTCCTCATAGGGGAATTGCTCCAGCCCCTTGATCAAAATTATATTTTGTCTATACGCCTATATCATTTTCTGAACTTATTTCATTTAAAACATTGGGGGGGGGGGAGTAAACATTCCTCTGCAATATGTTGGAGGGGCAGAGTGGGTGGGTGGGGAAAGAAACTCCAGTGACCCCCCATTGGGAAATGGACAGTACAATTTGAGCTTGAATATCAAAGATCAGATGCTGGAAATCAAGGTGGCAGCAATGGATCAGATTGCAATGTCCGTTTTTAATAGGAGTGCCCATTAGGCTTTTTTAGACATACAAACAAGCCCCATTTGTGATAGGAATCAACAAATGTGCATTTGAATAAATGACAGTGAAACAGATGAAAATTCATTCATTTGTACATTTGTTTTTAACTGCTTTGCATTGCAGGCATTGTCTGGCACAGAAGAAATGGGCAAGGACTCTACTTAAAGTTCACAGAAAGGTGACAAGGAGGGAGAAAGAGACAGAGCAGTGAAACTGACAAGAATGGAAAGTTCTATTTAGTTAGAATACTTAATTAAATATATTAATAAGGTTACAATAGGGACCTGTCTTATGCATCTGAAATTTGCCAGGCCTGAGCCTTTGATAGGATAGAAGAATGCCTGAAAATCTTGTGCCAATGGGATCAATATGGAGCTGCATCTTCCATCAACCCCATCCTTTTTCAAAATGGGGAGATTTTTTGGTCCTATCTGAAATTTGGCAGCTCTGATGCCCTAGTGGAGAGTATGCCTTCAAATTTCATGCCATCTGGATAAAAAACTCAGAAGTTATAGGCAGCAGAAGACCGGCTGAACCTTTCACTGAAATCAATTAAAAAACAAATGCAATTCCAACCAATAAAAAATGAAATGAATGAACATTTAAAAATGAAAATGAAAGCAAAAACTATTTTTTCCATTCTATACCCCTAAATTTTAAACAGTAACCCATGATTAAGACAACCTGTCTGCTTCCTCTGTGACTGTTATGTAAGGCTCAGTCAACATTACTTGTCCTTTTTGCAAACATTTTCAGCAGGGCCAGAAAGGTCACACCCCCTTCCTATGTTTTCCACCAGTCCTTGCAAAAATGTTCATTGGTAGCACAACTGTATACTCAGAAGTAAGCCCCATGGAGTTTACTCCAGTAAGAGTATACAGGGTTGCAACCTTATTTGTTTAAAAATGGCCCTCACTTTCAGCTGCCCTCACTTGTACTCAGTGCTGTCATCACATAGCCAAATCTGATTGTTTATGTCGCATCCTGTTAATTACATGATCCCTGATAGGGTGAGATCCCCCATGTGACTATTCCAAGATGGAGGCAGCAGCAACAGCTTGGGAAAACAATAGTGCTGACCAGGCTCAGGAAAGGGGAATATTCACCCAATCTAAATAAGAGTTTTTCAGGACAAATTTCCACACCACCAAAATTACTAGTTTCAACCCCTCAGTGGAAGGTGGAGCACGGCCCTAATTCTAAGTTTTCTTATGATCTTACAAGGACCTTTGGTCTGGTCCAGCAAGCCAGGCCTTTGTGCCCTAAACAGGGCTGGTGTCACGGGTAGGCATCGTTGGGCACCTGCTGAGGGCCCACATGCCGGCAGGGGCCCACTGTCAAAAGCCCCCTGAAGTCGCTCCTCCTCTTCACCATGGCAACCTGCTTGTTCACCTGCCTCTCACTCTGGCCCAGATAACAGTGGGGATAAGAAGGAGTAGAAGCAGATGCTGCTGCTTACCTGTTCACTGGCTTTCTGCCAGTCAAGCAAGCAAGTGGTGGCAGTGATGAGGAAGAGGAAGAGGAGGAGGAGCAATAGCAGCTGGTGACAATGGAGGTGAGAAGGCAGACTCACCGAGGGAGGGGGCCCCTCGAGGGTGTCCTGCCAAGGACCCTCAAAAACCTGGAGTGGGCCCTGGCCCGAAATACCTCTTTTTGACAGGTTTTTAAATAGGACTACAAACCTTCTCACCATCGAGTCCATGTGTTCCATCTCTCCCATCTTTTCCAGGCATGCCCTGAAACAATGCAGAACACCATGTTAAACAGGTCGAAGGAAGGAAGGAAAGAAGTCAGTGATGCAGTTAGGGCTGTACCTTGGGACCAGTCCAGGGCCCCTCCCCACATGATGACCCAGACAGTGGCAGGTGATGGACACAGTTGCAAACAGGTCCAGCGTCAGCATGTGGGTCAAGATGGGCATGCTAGGGCTTTCTGGAGCCAATTCTGCTTGCTGCAGCACCCTTTTGTTATTCTTTTTTTTTTGTAACTGTTTATAGTCAGGGGGCAGCCAAGAGAGCTTATACATTGCCTCAGATGCTTATCTTATTATTATTTTTTAAATATATATTATCCTTTTCTACAAGAAAATTGTGTTTATTCCCAAGTAAATGTCGAGCATTAGGACAGCAGAAACAAACCATACTTTATTCCTGTTGTCATGATGGTGTTATGATTTCAGTGAGTTCAAAAAGTGAAACTGCACATGCTCAGAGTATTTCTTCTTGTTCTTTTTATCAGGGTGGGCAAGCAGTCCCTAATTTTCAGCCAGAGAAAGACAGCGGTGGAAGCAGGCCAAGCACTTCTTGATTGCCCTGTGTGTATTATTCACTCCAAACATATGCAACGCCTTGATCCCTTTCAGGGTGAGCTTGGTAATGCTTCTTGATCCCTACAGATCTTGGAGAAAGCTAGGCTAGAAAGCTTCTCTCTGACATGCTAGTTGTCTGTGCATGATTTCTTGTTTTATAGAGAGGAGCAGTCAAACATGCCATTTCCCCACCTGTAGTCTGAAACTGTAGTCTCACAAGAATTGCACCATGTGAGACTTTGCTAACTGTCATTCATGCTAAAATATCCTGTGTTGTTGTTGTTGTTGTTCAGTCATTAAGTCGTGTCCGACTCTTCGTGACCCCATGGACCATAGCACGCCAAGCCTTCCTGTCCTCAGGTAAACATGTCTAAACATGTCTAGTCTCCCCATGATTAGCAGCTGTTAGGCCCGCTATTAGCAGCTTTGGGGGCAACTAATAGCAGGAAAAGGGCTTAGGAAAAAACGGTTACACCTTCCACTCCCCTACACCATGGTCCCAATTCAAATCGGCCTTCTGCAGTTGCTGTTAGTTAAAGCAAAAAAGGAGAGAGAAAGAACTGCAGATTCAAAGATATGTTTAGGAGAATCACAGGATTCAAAGTACACATCATGTGTACTTTGACGCTAAATGTGACTGTATTTTCTACCATACAGAATAAGTATGTTCCATTGCAATGAATTCGACATGAAAAATAGCTTCCTATTCTTTCTTTCTTTTTAAAAGAAGGACTTACAGGTTCTCCTATGGGACCAGCTGTCCCCGGCATTCCTTTTGGTCCAGGTCTACCCTAGAAGTAGAAAGCAAGAAAACTCTTAAGTATTATTAATGGCCATGAAATACCGTCAGATATAACAAAGACAGCCTTGTTCAGGGTGAAGATTGAGAGGAATTCCCCTTCAGAATATTTCTTTATGGTGGCAGTGAAACCTACAGAATGAAGCAGAGTCTTAACAGAAAGCTACACAGGTTTAAAATGCACCTCTTTTGACTTTTAAGAAAGTTACTTACAGTATCACCTTTGGGCCCACGGAAACCTTGAGACCCTCTGTCTCCACGTGGTCCCTGAAATTACAAAGCAGAAGCCAGCAGTCACCATTTTCATCCTTTTTGTACTGACCAAGGCCTGATTCACACATGACATTTGTTTGGGTGTAAACCTAACAGTTTTTACATATACATATTGACAACGCAAAATGGGGGAACAAATTTGTATTTACAAACCTGTATTTACAAATTTGTATTTACAAACATACATATATTCTCATTTGGGAGCCAACGCTGGCTGTGCTTCCATCGTGTCTTTTCTTTGGGTCTGTCCAGTCTTGAAATTGTTACAATAACCTTGTCACTTCAATGTATACAGAAGTACCTTAAAATTATCTTACAAAACACCCTTTTCAAGACGTTTTGAATCTTGTACAATAATAGCAATACCTTTTACATATATACTAACAAATTTGGGTTTTTTTTTTATTCTTATGCACTAAATACACTTGACTTTGCTATTTCTTTGGGGGTTGGACTCGATGGCCTTGTAGGCCCCTTCCAACCCTACTATTATATGATTCTATGATTCTTTGGCTACATGTATTTCTTGAAGGAAGATTATATGTGCTATTTAAGGATTTCCAAAAACATATTCCATTTGTTTCATTTCTTCCTTTTGTTTCATCTTCCTCGTTTCATTTCTTCCTTGTAAAAGGAAGAGAATGATTTTCAGTTAAGAAAAAATGAATGACTGCTACATTTAAAGGAAAAACGTATCAGCATTCAAGCCGCATGGCAAGAGCGAGTTTATATTTCTATTTGAATATTATATGGTTTAGGTTCAGTATCCCTTCTTTGAACAGGCTAGCCTTCCCCAACTCTGGGCTCAAAAGCCCAGCGAAACCACCCCTCTCCACACCTCCATACACTTTCCCTGCATGGCCATGTTTTTGCTGGCGTTTATCTGAAAAAGGTGAGGGCACAAGTGATTTCTGCGGTCAAGTGGTGCAGCAAGAGAAAGTTCAGCTTTAAAATGAACAAAAACATGGAATTTAAAATTGGTCAGAAAAAAGCACAGGCAAGGAGGAACAACTGTTGTTGTTCTTGTAACATCACAGTTACCAACCAATAGGTGCTTGTGACACCCCCACTATCACATCCTGACACACAGCAGTGGTGATCGCAGTTGTAGTACAGAGGGAGGGGAAAACAATAGCTTTGTTCACCTATTAAGATATTGTAGCTTAAATGCTGAGAAAAAGGCAACATTGCCCTGCAACAGAGATACCTGCACTTCCTGAAAGAAAGAAGCAGACGCGAACATATGTCATCGCCAAACATGCAACCTGGTACATGCAAGCTGTGTGGAGCTATGGACCCTATCTTTATTGGGACAAAACCTGGTCATCTGTAAAGCCCCACCGGGGGAAAAAATATAACAATATAAAAAGAAGGACATACCGCCTTTCCTGGAGGCCCTGGAACTCCAGGTGGTCCTCTGAAACCAATGGTTCCCTGAAAACAAGGAGCTGGCATTATCAAATCTTCGTCTAGAAGTCAAAATCATCCTTAATAAGCGAACTACAGTTAAACAGCAGGGAATGACTTCACAAATCTTATTCGCAGTAATATTCACAACATCCTTCTAAGGTAGGCCAGTATTGCTGTTATAGCCAAACTGCACATGAGAGGGTGCTAAGACAGCCTCAGGCCACCTAGTACATTTGCAGCCAAGAGGAGACCTGAACTGGGAAACGTCCCGGCTCACACTCTTAAGCCACCACATTACGCAGAGCAGTTGCCCGAGGCGTTGGAAAGAAAATGGGTTCGCTTTGGGCAATAAGATGCACGGATTTGAGAACGACGCAGGGGAACGGCGCCAGACTTACCCTGTCTCCAATAGGACCAACTGGCCCAATGAGGCCTCTTAATCCTCGTGATCCCTAAGAAAGAAAAGCAATTCAAATCAAAGCATTATTTAGGGGTGGGAAGTGAAAGCGATCAGAGACTGGGGGTGCTTCCTGATGAGGCTTTTATTGTGCCTCCTTCACGGAATTGTATGCGGGATCCAGGCGATGTCACACTCCCTTTGTAACCTTCCCATGTTTCCCATAGCTTCCTCTGTTTCTTTCTTACCAGAAATAAAATCTATTAAGGAAGGAAAGATGGAATAGCTGCACAATACCTTCTAATTGTTAGCAATAAGAGCCCTCTGTCTGGAAGCAACCTGGAGCTCTTCATTTGAGCAGGGCTCTATTGGTAAACTCTGTACAATGGGCTGGGGAAGTTATCAGATTTTAAGGAGTATATTTACTTTACCTGCAATCCGACAGTTCCTGGAGGTCCTGCAGGACCTGGAGGGCCTGGCAAACCCTGGAAGAAGAGAATAATCAATGAATGAGACAAGGTGTGCTCACAATTCCTTTAAAAATGGGGTGAACAATGATTACTATTTAGAATCTATGCAGAGCTTCTTCTTTTAAACAAAGTGGTTCACAATTTCTCATCTCATTTCATCCTGGCAACAAATGTAGGAGGCAGGTTTAGGTTAAGAGCTTTTCTACACGAGGCATTTATTGTGCACTCGTGATTCCTTACCCTCAGTTGTTTATGGGTTCTTTAGACGATGCCAGGATCCTCCAGTTTCACTTCTGTTTTTTCAGAGCACTTTCCCGTGTTTTTTTGGAACGGGGAAAATGGAGTATTATTCTGAAAGCACTGTTTCTACTGGTGTATTTGCGCTAGTCCGCTATAGCACAGCTCCACCTAGAGGTTATATAGCAGAAAAGCAGGAAAGGAAAAGCTCTTTGTCTAGAGCTCAGATCTCAGTTCTGCGACAAAACCGAAAGCAGACAGTCATCAACAGCCTCATGTAGAAAAGCTCTAAGAGAGAGCTGCCTTGTCCAATGCCACCTAAGGAACATGGGAAGTGGCCTTTTACTGGGCCAGATCATGGGCTCCACCCAGCTTGGTACTGTGACGTCCAACTCACAGCTGTTCTTCAAGGTCCCCAGCCAGGCATAGGCCATTCCCAGTTTTACTGTCCAGGTGTCAAACTAGGCCATACTTTATTGGCCAATTTGAAATACTGTGCTTAGGATTCCCCACATGTTTTTCTTTTAAAAAACTCAACAGCCATGGGTGGACTGCAGTGCGAAGGGGGTGTTAACCCTTTCCCCATCATTTTCCTACTGAAAATTGCCTTTCCCTGATGTTATTTTCAGCAAATGGCAGATTCAAGGGAGGGGGGATTTTCATCAGCATGGTGGGAGGGTGGGAATGACCTTAACCCCTTCCCCTCCCCAAGCAACTCCCCAAGTTGCTTTTAAAAAAAGAAGAAACAAATTCAAGAATGCTATTAAAGTAACACCTAATTTGGCCCTCAGATCCTTTAACACAGCCTTCCCCAAACCAGCCGCCCTCCAGATATGCTGGACTAAAACTCCCATCATCCCCAGCCAGCATGGCCCAACCCTGCAGTTCCGGTGACTGCCTAAATGCTGGCTGGGGATGCTGGGAGTTGTAGTCCAACACAAATGGCAGGTCCCCAGTTGGAGAAGGCTGCTTTTGACAGAATGCCATGGTTTGCACCTGGGGGCCTGCTGCATGAGAAGCATGTGCTCTACCACGGAGCTGTGGCCTCAAAACATATGCTTATACCGGTTCAGACCACCAGTGCTTTGCAGAGCATCATGTCTGAGCACGGACCAGAACTGAGACCTCCCACATCTAAACCCAGCAGCTTATCTACTCCAGCACACTCCCCTTCCTGCCATGCATCTCTCTTCCCAGAAACGCCCTCTAGCATTGCTCCTGCATTCATCTCTTCTATGAATGGGGAGACACTCCATGGAGGAATTCTAGAGAAGGATACGCCCAGCTAAACTGCATCACTGAAGTATTCCTCTCCTCCATCCCCACCCATCCCAGTTCTGTCCTTACTTTAGAGCAGGGCCAGGCAACGCGCAGCCCCCGTCGCCCCCTGTTGGCTCCCAGAATTGTAAAAAAACAACTACACTAAAAGAACGACACACAAAATGGCGCCCAGAGCAGCCATTTTGAAATCCCTTTCACCCCTTTGGTGCTCTGTAGCTGCTCCGGATTTTTTTTAGTAAACATTTTTAAATTAATTTTTATATTTTCAAGCGTGATGTGGGGGGTGTCCGGGAAGCAAAAACGGCCCCAGACCTCCCGAGGTTGCCCACCCCTGCCTTAGACTGCTGGAATCAAGTATACGAAACAGCAGCGTCACACAAGCCTCCCCTGCTAGCACAGGCCTTGGGCGCCTTTGGGCAAACACAATGCTCCCGGCCCAGTGCCGCTTCCGCCACCATTTGGGCTGTGGTGGACAGAACGGCATCAGATTCGCTTGCGAGCCAGGCAGCTGCCGCATCGTTTGGCGGGAGTTTCTTTTAATCTTTGTAAACCGCCCAGAGAGCTTTGGCTATTGTGGCCTTGTAGGCCCCTTCCAACCCTACTATTCGATGATTCCATTGGGCGGTATAGAAATGTAATTATTATAATTATAATTATTACTATTATTACTATCATTATTATTTTAGGAACGCAAGCGGAGCTCACTGGTATATTTTTCTTTAAGAATTCTGAGGAAATCTTCCTGCACATGTTCAGTAAAAGAGTGAGATAGGGAGTGGCCACCATTTTAGGCAGTTACCAGAACTGCGGAGTGGAAGAAGCCTGTTTTCTCCTCCCTGTAAGATCCTGAACCTTAAGACAGGCTAGTAGGGAGGGTTCCTCTTGAAACTTTTTTAAGAGTTATGATTTTGTTTGCAGTCATGAGTTCCTTGTTTGTTTAGGTTCTTTTATATTATGTAAAGGGCTGTTTGAGTTGTTCCTGCGTTGCTGGATCCTGATCCACCTTGAGAAGATTGCTGCAGAGCTGGAGCGAACAGAAGAGAGAGCCGGCGTGGTGTAGTGGCGAGAGTGTTGGACTGGGAGCCGGGAGATCCGGGTTCTAGTCCCCACTCGGCCATGGAAGCTCACTGGGTGACTTTGGGCCAGTCACAGACTCTCAGCCCAACCCACCTCACAGGGTTGTTGTTGTGCGGACAAAATAGAGGAGGAGGAGGGTTTTGTACGCCACCTTGGGTTCCTTAAGGAGGGAATAAGGTGGGATAGAAATGTAATCAATCCATCCATCCATCAATCAATCAATCAGAAAAGAGACTGTTTTCCTTCTTTGGCCAGCAGAAAAAAAATCAAGCTTCAGCGAGAAGTTTTATTTATATTTTTGTTGTGGACTCAAGCTAAAAGACAGAACTTTGGGAGGGCTGTGCTCTGTTTTATTGTTTTGGTGGGTTATGCATGTAAAACTATTAGATGTGCATTACTATTGTTTTAATTAAGATATTAAAATGTATGTTAATTGTCCCTGTACAAAAGCCTTTGCTGTGAGTCCCTTTAGAAAAAGAAAAAGTGTTACACAAGCAGCTATCCAATGAGCTCGAGTATATTCAGAGGCTACCCTTCAGTCACAATATTGTTGCTTCCAGCCACTGTCCTGTCTAAAAATACAATTCTGTTGAACTTTTCACTGGAAATGGTTTAAATAAAAGCGTTACCTTCTCGCCATCTTTGCCTAATTCTCCAGGCTCTCCTTTGTGCCCAGTATGCCCCTAAAAATAAAACCAGAAGAATCAAAATCCCATTACTGCAAATCTTGCAGGGCCTTTGGACAAAATCTGAATTTAACATACTCTGTTTCTGCACAGATGTAGACCACAACCAGAACTGGAGGATTGACAGGCTGGATAAACACCTCAAGGGTTGGATCCAGACTTAGCCATACTTAGAGGAGACCCACTGAAATCAACGGGACAAGTAAGTTATGTTTAACATGATTTCAATGGGTCTACTCCAAGTATGACTAAATCTGGATCCCAAGTTTTACCCGTGCCCACTCTTAATTGTTTAAGGGCTCAATCCTATGCATGTTTAGACAGGGAAAAGGCCTACAACTCCCAGCATGCCCCAGCCAGATTATCCAGTCCAACCCCTGATCCCATAACAGCACCAGTAAGGTATGAAGTGTTGAAATGTAAATATTGATATACAAATGCCACATTTTCCCTTGTAAATTTATTTCACCCCTTCTCTAGAAATGCCCTGCTGCTGAATCTGTCTAGCATGCTACTTCCAAATGAGGCTAACCAGATGCTGCCAAGAAGCCTGCAAGCGGGGCATGACGGCAATAGCCTTCCGCTGCTGTTTGCCCATCTGTACCTGTCAACTGCAGTACTACAGACTAATACAATTCACCAAAAATCATTCCATACCTTGAAACCTGGTATTCCTGGTGGTCCTGGAGGGCCAGGTGGACAGAGAGCTGGACACTGTACCCAAAACAAATGAACGAACTTATTTATACACAGAAATAGATATATACACGCACAGAATCAGATTTATAATTCCAGGTATGGGGAAGGCCGACCTTAGGTCCTCTGTGGGAGTAGTGTGTTCTGCAAATTCCCAACCCTCTTTCTTCTGAAGAGATGTCTTTGGGGTCTGGGTTGGATGGGATCTTGACATGGAGGTGCCAAAAATCGGACGGAGGCACCTTCCATCAGTGGGAGCTCTGCTCATGGAAGTTTCCTTGGCCTGATTTTGGGTGACCCTCCCCTCCTGCCACACCACAGCCCACTCCATTCAGCAAGGTCCTCCAATCCTTAGAAGAGGCCTTCAGGAAGACCTGGGGGAGCTGCTGGGGGAAGGAGGGACAGATGACTCACCATCCTCCCACCTCCTTCTGCCAGGTTTTCTCTGGATCCATCTAAACTAAACTAAAAGATCCGACTAAAACTCAACAAGATTTGAGCTTTTGTAGAAGGCTCACATGATGGATTTCTCCTCCATAATATCTACAAAGAGTAAAACTAGAATGTCGGGGAGAAAGACAGGCTACAATCCATCTCACCAGCACACTAGTTTCTGTGTGCGGAGATTAATGGGTGTGTTTTGCTTTGTAGGGATGGGGGTATACAACCAAGATTCAGGGTTACCAGCTCAGTAAAATCTAGGCCTTATAAGTCCTATTCAGGAGGTATAGTTAGGGTACACTGGGCAGCTTTGCCCCCAACGTCACACATGTCAGGTAGCCTCAGCCCCTGGCATTTGCACTGTATGTACGGATGCCGGGGGAGAGGCTATTTGACATGTGCGATGTCAGGGGGAGAGTTACTTGGCATGTCCCCAGTCCCTGCTTCCGTGTTCAGATTACGAGATAATGACTGAATAGGCTAGATTGGGGTGGGGAACATCAGTCCCAGGAACCCAATCCAGCCCTTTGGGGTTCCCAGATGGCCACACCCCCTTCCCCCCACTCACTGATCATTTGGTGATTTCCCAGCGTTTGTGAAATCCCCCCCCCGCCCCATTCTGAAAGGTCAGAATACCTTTCCTATGGCTTAGTTAGTGGCAGAAAGAACTTTAAGCTAAAATGGGCTGGTATTTTTTTTGTATTTTTGGCCCCAGCGCCCACCAGAATGGAGCCCCCAAGAGCTACTTTGCAACTGAGTTAGGCTCCCGAGCTGAAAGAGGTTCCCCACCCCTGGGCTAGATACTAACTAATATATACATTCCAGGGCAAATAAAGCCCCTCCAAGCTTTCTTTGTTTCAGCAGTATAATTTAGGGAAGGAGGGGAATCATTTTGTTGTTGCTATCGTTAAACTATTGGGATTCCTAAATCCATGCCAACCCACTGAAAATCACCCGGAGAGTTACCAGCAGATCCAGATTAACTTTCTACCCATACCTGCTGTATGGGAGGCCCTTAATAAAGTCCACAAACACAATCCCTTGACTCTACCCAGGTTTTGCCAAATCACGGTCACTCTGAGGTTTCTGAAACTGAAGCTAAGGCAGTCAATGCCAATAAGGTAAGCCGCCTTCCCTGGTAATTTCAGCACCAGTATATAGCTAGACTCATGGTTTTAAGTCTCCCTCAATTTAATATTAGATGGAGCTTGGAGAGAGATTTTCTGGTTGTTAGTCTACAAATCCACAGGACTTAAAGCAAGATGTTTTCCTTGCTGTTTTCCCTTCCAAAATATGTAATTTCATGCCAAGGGTATAATTTTCGATTAACTTCTGTGGAATGTTCTTTTTAAAATGAAAAAGGAACCAAAAAACGGCATCATTTTGCGTCCACCCTCTGTAAGATTTTTCAATAAGGCGGTACAAGGAAATTATCAGCTTCTCCTTGAGTATTCCAATTAGGGAACTCAGGAAGCTGTCACAACAACAGATGTGAAGCCTTGAAATGCTGCTCACCAGCTCTCGTTAATGTCATGTTTATTTCATTGCAAAGAATCAATTTTTTTTTTTTGGAAAATGCAAAGAACAAACAGCCTTCTTGCCCACAGGAATAGGGCACATGGAAACAAACAGCGAAGCAAGTTTGATCTTTCCTATTTCAAGGATTGAGCTTGAAAGTGATGATTTAAAAAGAGAAAGACAAAACAAGACAGACAAAATGTCATGGTCAGCTGTCCATATAAAGGTGCCAGCAGCAGATCCACAGAACAAATGCTAACCAGAAGATTCCCATTAATATTATATGCTTTATTGTTTGAAGTGGTTCGAACTCCTTTTTTAAGAAATAATGCAAACTTTGCAAACACAACTTTTGTAATTGGGTGGATTAAAAAAATCGGATTGTATCCAATGATGTCATTCTGCTAGCAGAAGGTGGAACAGATTTGCCCTTTCCTCCTGCAAACCCCCTGCCCCCCCCGAATCTGCTCTGGAGGATTGGGGGATCTTCCAAAGCAGATTTGGGGCATGGGGGGGGGGCTCCAGGGAGGAGGGGAGGAATGGGAAGTCCCGCTATGCGAGTGGAAGTTTTGTTAAGCGAGTGGACGTCTGGTCATGCGAGGGTTGAACCCAACCTCAAACAAGTGGACTTCCACTCATGCGAGGGTTGAACCCAACCCCAAACAAGCAAACCAACAACCGTTCTCATCATGGAGCGATGCCGCTTCGGAATACATGTGGAGATTCTCTTTTTAAGCCACACTTTGTATTTACTTTATTTATGAAGACATGTATGTTGTTGTTGTTGTTGTTCAGTCGTTCAGTCGTGTCCGACTCTTCGTGACCCCATGGACCATAGCACGCCAGGCCTTCCTGTCCTCCGCTCTCTCCCGGAGCGTGCTCAAGTTCATATTCATTGCATCCGTGATGCTATCTAGCCATCTCATCCTCTGCCGTCCCCTTCTCCTTTTGCCTTCAGTCTTTCCCAGCATCAGGGTCTTTTCCAGGGAGTTTTCTCTTCGCATTAGGTGGCCAAAATATTGGAGCTTCAGCTTCATTATCTGTCCTTCCAATGAGCACTCAGGGTTGATTTCCTTTAGGATGGACTGATTTGACCTCCTTGCAGTCCAGGGCACTCGTAAGAGTCTTCTCCAGCACCACAGTTCGAAAGCATCAATTCTTCGGCGCTCAGCCTTCCTTATAGTCCAGCTCTCACAGCCATACATTACTACTGGGAAAACCATAGCTTTGATTAGACGGACCTTTGTCGGCAAGGTGATGTCTCTGCTTCTTACTATGCTGTCTAGGTTTGCCATAGCTTTCCTCCCAAGGAGCAAGCGTCTTTTAATTTCATGGCTACAGTCACCGTCTGCGGTGATCTTGGAGCCCAAGAAAGTAAAATCTGTCACTGCTTCCATTTCTTCCCCTTCTATATGCCAGGAAGTGATGGGGCCAGATGCCATGATCTTAGTTTTTTTCATGTTGAGTTTCAAACCAGCTTTTGCACTCTCCTCTTTCACCCTCAACAAGAGGCTCTTGAGATCCTCTTCGCTTTCTGCCATTAGGGTGGTATCGTCTGCATATCGGAGGTTGTTGATAATTCTCCCAGCAATCTTAATTCCGACCTCTGATTCATCCAACCTGGCATTTCTCATGATGTACTCTGCATATAAGTTAAATAAGCAGGGTGACAATATGCAGCCTTGTCGTACTCCTTTCCCAATTTTGAACCAATCGGTTGTTCCATGTCTGACTCTTACTGTTGCTTCTTGACCCTCGTACAGGTTTCTCAGGAGACAGGTAAGGTGGTCTGGTACTCCCATCACTTTAAGAATTTGCCACAGTTTGTTGTGATCCACACAATCAAAGGCTTTAGCGTAGTCAATGAAGCAGAAATAGACGTTTTTCTGGAATTCTCTTGCTTTCTCCATGATGCAGCGAATGTTGGCGATTTGATCTCTAGTTCCTCTGCCTCTTCTAAACCCAGCTTGTACTTCCGGTAGTTCTCGGTTCGCATACTGTTGAAGCCTAGCTTGTAGGATTTTGAGCATCACCTTGCTGGCATGTGAAATGAGCGCAATGGTGCGGTAGTTTGAACACTCTTTGGCGTTGCCCTTCTTTGGAATTGGAATGTAAACTGACCTTTTCCATTCTTGTGGCCACTGTTGAGTGTTCCAGATTTGTTGGCATATTGAATGCAGCACTTTAACAGCATCATCTTTTAGGATTTTAAATAGCTCGGCTGGAATACTGTCATCTCCGCTTGCTTTGTTGTTACTAATGCTTCCTAAGGCCCACTTGACTTCACTCTCGAGGATGTCCGGCTCAAGTTCAGTGAGCGCACTATCATGGCTATCAGGGACATTCAGATCTTTCCTGTATAGTTCTTCTGTGTATTCTTGCCACCTCTTCTTAATCTCATCTGCTTCTGTTAGGTCTCTGCCTTCTTTGTCCTTTATCATGCCCGTCTTTGCACAAAACGTTCCCTTGAGATCTCCAATTTTCTTGAAGAGATCTCTAGTCTTTCCCATTCTGTTGTTTTCCTCGATTTCTTTGCATTGTTCATTTAAGAAGGCCTTCTTGTCTCTCCTTGCTATTCTCTGGAACTCTGCATTCAGTTGGGTATGTCTTCCCCTTTCTCCCTTGCTTTTCGCTTCCCTTCTTTCCTCAGCTACTTGTAAAGCCTCATCAGACAGCCACTTTGCTTTCTTGCATTTCTTTTTCTTTGGGATGGATTGAGTTGCTGCCTCCTGAACAATGTTACGGACCTCCGTCCATAGTTCCTCAGGCACTCTATCAGGTCTAATCCCTGAAATCTATTCCTCACCTCCACTGTATATTCATCAGGGATATGATTTAGGTCATACCTGAACGGTTTAGTGGTTTTCCCGACGTTCTTCAATTTAAGCCGAAATTTTGCAAGAAGCAGCTCATGATCTGAGCCACAGTCAGCTCCAGGTCTTGTTTTGACTGACTGTATGGAGCTGCTCCATCTTTGGCTGCAAAGGACATAATCAATCTGATTTCGATATTGACCATCTGGTGACGTCCATGTGTAGAGTCGCCTCTTGTGCTGTTGGAAAAGAGTGTTTGCTATGATCAGCATGTTCTCTTGGCAAAACTCTATTATATTTTGTCCTGCTTCATTTTGTACACCAAGGCCATGCCTGCCTGTTATCCCAGTGATTTCTTGACTTCCTACTTTAGCATTCCAATCCCCTATGATGAAGAGGACATCTTTTTTTGGTGTTAGTTCTAGAAGGTGTTGTAGGTCTTCATAGAACCGATCAACCTCAGCTTCTTCGGCCTCAGTGGTTGGGGCATAGACTTGAATTACTGTGATGTTGAATGGTTTGCCTTGGATTCGTACTGAGATCATTCTATCATTTTTAAGATTGTACCCCAGTACTGCTTTTCCCACCCTTTTGTTGACTATGAGTGCTACTCCATTTCTTCTAAGGGATTCTTGCCCACAATAGTAGATATGATGGTCACCTGAATTAAATTCGCCCATGCCTGTCCATTTGAGTTCGCTGATTCCCAAGATGTCGATGTTCAATCTTGCCATCTCATGTTTGACCACCTCCAGCTTACCTTGATTCATTGATCTGACATTCCAGGTTCCTAAACAATATTGTTCTTTACAGCATCGGATTTTCTTTTCACCACCAGACACATCCACAGCTGAGTGTCCTCACTGCCTTGTTGTGGTGAAGGGGCTTGCGTAACTCAGTGAAGCCATAAGCTATGCCGTGCAGGGCCACCCAAGACGGACAGGTCATGGCAGAGAGTTCTGACAAAATGTGGTCCACTGGAGAAGGAAATGGCAACCCACTCCAGTATTCTTGCCAAGAAAACCCCATGGAACGTATCACAAGGCTAAAAGATATGACGCCGGAAGATGAGCCCCTCAGGTCGGAAGGTGTCCAATATGCTACTGGGGAAGAGCAGAGGGTATTTCCAAGTAGCTCCAGAAAGAGTGAAGCGGCTGGGCCAAACCCGAATATTCCATCCCATCTGGTGCAAAAGCACCACTTGGGTGGCATACACAATGTTTTTAAAAATACTGTTTTGGAAAAGCTGCAGAACAAAACAATCAACCAAGGAGATAGTGTCGGCAGCTAGAAACCAAAACCATAAATCTCTCTGAACATGCAAAACAAGTATATCATGGAGAAGACCAAGCTAAAAAAACACCCCTTTCTCTTTGATGTAAACATTCCAGGAAAGGGAGAAGCAACGGGGGAATCAGGAGAAGTCCTCATCAGGGGCTGCTTCAGCTGAACTTTCCACACCCACTCCCAACCAACAGCCTGTGGAAAGGATCCTGATGAGTTTAAAAAATTTGTTCATACTGTTTATTGTGATTTTATTATTTTTCTGTTACTTTTAAGCCACCTTGGTAAAATGTGTACCCTGAAAGGCGGCATGTAAATAATTGTAATAAATAATATAATAATTAATTTGCTTTGCTTTTTTTTTTTAAAAAAAATAATAATAGAGGAATCTAAGAGCACAATCCTACGGCCACTAGACAGCGGCTAGATGGCCATTGGATTGGTCGCCTCCCTCCCCCCTCCCCCACCACCTTGTAGGCAGGATGGATTGTCCCCATGCTCTGCACTTGTAAGGGCAGGGCAGAGCGGGGAGAAAGGGGGTGTTCCTAGGGGCGGGGAGTTCATAAGTGCTGGTACAAGCACTTCCTATGTGTCGTCCAGCCTCCCCACCCTGTGATCCGATGTCCCACAGCTAGACAGTTGAAATTGGCTGCCTAGTCGCGAATGCAGGGCGGCTGGAGTGCGGAGGAGACGATCCCTTCTGCGCTCCTCCTGCCGTGCATTGGATAGGCAGTTGCCTCTGAGTTCGGAGGCAGCTGACTATCCCCATAGGATTGCTCCCTCTGCTGATAATGTCCAGATGGGCTGAGCTGTCGCAACACCAGCAGGTAGGGATGTACAGATTGTGTAAAATCCGTTCTGTCTGTGTTTTGCAAATTGTAGGACACCTTTCGTTCCGTCGTCCGCCCATCGACGGAATCAGATTTCTTTGAGTTTCCAAATGTGCACAAATTCACACATGCAGAACTGTGCAAATTCCCCCCAAATGTGCATTTTCATACTTTAGCTTATGGGGGAAATGTGCATTTTTGGCTGTTTTAAAAAAATGCTTATTTTTCTATGACAAAATTTGCACAAAATTCCTAAAGGTTAGAAAAATGGTCCACAAGTCCGCAGAATCCACCTGACAGGGAAAAGCCGGTCCACTGCGGAATCCACGGGTTGGAGTCATAAAAATCCAAACCCATTTGGTTCCATTGTGGGTTTCTCCGACATCCCTACCAGGAGGTGGTTAACTGATATGCGCATTGTTCATATACAGAACCAAGACAGGGATCTAGGCAGTGGACTCGCACCTTGGATAGCTCCTTTAGAGTTCTGACTGGTTCTGACTAAAACCCAGAGTGGATTCACTGCCCCAACGATATCAGAGCCACTAGCCTCCACTGGGTCCAGGGTGTTGTCATGCCTTCTCCGGATGTCACGGACTCAGAGGCAGAGTCTGATTTGGAGATGGAAGGATCTGACTTGGGGCCTAGTCAAGGTGTGGATTGTCAAGGTGCTGGGAATTCGTCTCTGCCTGGTTTCACAGAGGACTGCAGTCAGGGAAAGGCAGCTACTCCTTTGCAACTCCGGCCAGAACTAGCCTTGGGTGGAGCACCTCAGTCACCACAGTCTGAGGAACATTCCTTGATAAGCGGTCAAGAGACAGAGTCGGCCGAGGGAGGGATGTGCCCAAGGCTGTCTCCTAGACAACGCTGGCAGTTGAAAATGCAAGGGGAAAAATATCCAGCAAGACTGAGTTCCCAAGTCTAGGAGAAGATTCCCTGTAGGGCTAGACTGACAAGCGAGGAACTCTAATCGCCCTGCCCCCACATAAAAGCTGGCACAGAGGCAAGGGAGGTTTGTGGGTACAATGTCGCTGGTACCAGACACTCCTTTGCTTGCACTACTCTTGAACCCTGAATTATTGCAAGCCTTGAGCCCCATGCCTTGAGATCCTGGCATGGAATATAGCGGTGGACTTTCAGACCCTGTTTCTGGCTCCTGTTGGACTGTCTGAGTTTATTTGAACCTGAGCTCACTAAAGGCTCTGATCTATGGACTCTTGTTGGGTGATTGCATCGGTGTCCTGATGTAATAAAGGGAGTTCACCGTTTCTTAACATGTGTTTGGTTGCTGGTGTTTTGAGGGAGCCGGGCCTGACAGGTGTTTCTACGTAAGAGGATTCTTTGGGCAATTACTCAACACACCAGACACTCCTTTGGTACATGGGAATTATGATTTCCATTAGTCTCAACAACAGATTTGGCGACTGCCGAGGTCAACATAGGGTAGCACAGTCCAGAACAAGCAACTTTTGTACTTTTCTTTCTGGGCATTTTTCTTCCACTTCTGATTTAGTGCAAATAGCAGTGCAGCTCCTAAAAACTCATATGACTCCAGCCAAGGAGTTTGTCACTCAGGTACACTTTGGTGCCAAGTAGATGTAGAATTCTTGGAGACCATCTGATGGAGTACCACTTCAGCAACAGATTCAGGGAATGGCCTTGGGGATGCCATTTCTCTTTGAGACTCAGCTCCTCACCTGCAAAATTGGAATAATAAGGACCTACCTTACAGGGCCATTGGGAGGAGTCTCAAAGCAGAGGCTGTGTTTGAGAAGAATCACCACGACACACCTTTATCAGCTCAAAAGTAAATCTTGGGCTTAATTTGAATGGGATCATTCTTTAAAATGGGACTGATGCAGCTCCCAAATATATACGGATAATAGCTCAAACATTTTGATAGAATATGAAAGGAAACTCTACCTGAAGGTCACCATTGCCATCGGGAGGAACTCCAGGAATACCCTGCAACCAGGAGAGTTTGGGATTTTAAACATACATACAACCACCAAGGGCAAGTTCCTCTCCTGAGGAACTGGGAAATCTGTGTCAAAGTGCATTAGCATCAACTGAACAGCACTAATGTGCACTGAAGTGCATTATGACTTTCCATCAGCTGTCAGCAGGGAAAGCTATTGCTTTATTGAAAATAATGCTTTTGAAAGAAATGATATCCCTAGTGGGGAAGCCCCTAAAACAATAGGGAAGTAGGAGATGGGCCCAGGGTAGTTAAGTCAGCAATTTTTAAATTGAGCTAGCAATTTTTTCCCCTAAAAACAGTAGTTTGATCAGAAACATCTAAACTTACTGGTGGTCCTGGAGGTCCTGGTGGTCCGGAAAAACCTGGAGGTCCGGATGGTCCCTAAACAGAATGAGAAATAATACAAACTCCAATTCAGTCATTACCTATTTATATTGGATGGTTCATGTAAAACCTAAGAGAACGTGTTCTCAAAGGTACGCATGAAAATTATTTTATTAATGAACCCAATGCACTTCGGAACCAAGAGCTCCTTTGTCAGGTGCAATCTTACATGCCCAAATTCTAGAAGCAGACTAAGATTTAAGAAGGATGCAGACAAACTGGAGAGGGTTCAGAGGAAGGCAACGAAGATGATCAGGGGCATGGAAACAAAGCCCTATGAGGAGAGACCGAAAGAACTGGGCATGTTTAGCCTTGAGAAGAGAAGACTGAGGGGAAACATGATAGCGCTCTTCAAGTACTTGAAAGGTTGTCACAGAGAGGAAGGCCAGGATCTCTTCTCCATCATCCCAGAGACACAGAATGATGGGCTCAAGTTACAGGAAGCCAGATTCCGGCTGGACATTAGGAAAAACTTCCTGACTGTTAGAGCAATGTGACAATGGAACCAATGGCCTAGGGAGGTGGTGGGCTCTCCCATGCTGGAGGCATTCAAGACGAGGCTGGACAGCCATCTGTCAGGGATGCTTTGACTTAGATTCCTGCATTGAGCAGGGGGTTGGACTCAGTGGTCTTATAGGCCCCTTCCAACCCTACTATTCTATGATTCTATGCCAGGGCCCTGATTGTGTAAGAGAGATAGCCACCATTCTTTGGAAGCTGGCTTAGAAGGATGTACATATTTATTAAAAAAATCTTAACCTGAAGGTGGGGAAAGTATTGCAGTTATGATGAAGTTTAAGAAATGGTCACTGAACGGTGACCATTTTAGCCCATCTGAATCTGTCAGTTTCGATTTCTTTCAGTTTCTCATTTTTCCAGTCTTAAGTTCCATTCATCCCAAACTTTGAGAATTCTTTTTTAAAGATTGCATGACAACTCGTAACCTGTTTCGTGCACATTTCTCCGAACACATATGGTTTTGTGTGCAATGCCATAATTTGATTATGGAATTCTGGGCTCAGCTGAATTATAAATAAGTGGCATAAGAGGTATGCTGTGCAGTAGAACAACATTACAGGAGATCAGCTTCCTTCGTAAGTATCCAAAGGCATCCCAGTTCAGGGGCTGTCTTTATGCCAGCAAAATTTCAAACAAGCTGGCCTATTGTGTATCATTGCTGTATCTCTGAATGCTAAAGACATCCTTCCCTGACCTTTCCTCCCTACTGCAGCCCTCCATCAGCTCCCAAATATTTCCTCCACAGGGTCCCTAAAACCTCCAGAGCAGATTTTGGGGGGGTGCAGAGCGGAGGGCAAATTCACTCCACTGGTGGATGCGGTTCTGTTGGTAGACTGGCTCAGCTGTATGTTGCCCTGCGGCATTCAAAGGGCAGCACCCTTGCTCACTCTTCAGCCACTCCAGAGAGAGACACAGCAGCCTGGGTTTGAACAGTTCCAACATCTGGCCCTAATGGGGTTCCAGCGTTATGCCAGGCCAGCGGGTATTATTAAAGAGGAAAGAGCACCATCTGCTGGTCAGGACGTCTGATAGCATCCGCACCGCCACCTCCATCCTGGATGATGCGGAAGAGCGAGACAAGAGCTTTATCCCTTTGGGGTACAGGTTATGGAGGACAACAGAAGGAAGGGAAACTCACGGGTGGCCCATGGAAGCCATTTCCACCTGGGAGCCCACTGGGGCCTGGGGGTCCCTGGAAAAGAGAGAGAATATGTTACATAAACAGTATTCATTCATTCAACATTCTGGACTGCTCGTCATCCAGTAATGCAGGGGTGCAGAACCACTTTCAAACTGAGGGCCAAATTTCATTTCAGAGAAGCTCTCAGGGGCTGCATTCCAGTGGTGGGCGGGGCCAGAGGCAAAAGGGGCAGGGCCAAAAATACCAAGAATATCAGCACATTTTAGCTTAAAACTCTTCCTGCCAGCAACCTTTCTTAGGAGAAAGCGGGAGGGGAACCTTGGAAAATCTTGGAAACAATCGAACTATGAGTGGTTGGTGGAAAAGGGGTAGGGCCAGAGGAAGGAGACATGGTCTGTTGGGGAACCCCAGGGAGCTGAATTCGGCCCCAGTCCTGAGGCTCTCTACCCCTGCGATAATGGACCCCAGCATGCGACAAACATTAAAAAGTTAAATGTTAAAAGAAGCTTTCAATTATGACAACAAAACTAAAAGGCAACCACAGGGACTGTGAACACAAAATGGTATTGTAATCTAATTCCTCCCATGCAGGAATCTGTGTTGTAAGATGCCTCCCCTGCCACACACCTCTTGCCAGCCTTCAAAGTTGGTAGGGGTGGCTGTGGGAACCATGAGAGTCCCGGCTTCCTACTGTATCAGCCTTTCCATAGGTACATCATAAGAACTTCTGTGCAGCCCTGCTGAATCAGGCCAAGGGTAGGATCCAACAGTGTCCTACCACCGGTGGCCAGCACTGCTGGTCCCAGTGTGCGCCTGGCTCCGACTGCTGATGGCCGTGATGCAGCGCTTCCGGGGGCAAGCCCACAAATGAGCAGAAATGCTTGTTTCTGGAGGGGGCAGGTTGCACCACGAAACTACCCGTACACTAGGCTCAACATCTAAGGCCCTATTCTGGCTGCCTACTCCGAGGGAATCTCGGAAGATGGCGACAAGGGAGAGGGCCTTCTCGATGGTGGCCCCCAAATTATGGAATTATCTCCCCAATGAGGCCCGCCTGGCACCAACATTATTATCTTTTTGGCGCCAGGTTAAGACCTTTCTCTTCTCTCAGGCATTTGGCAGCACATGATAAGTTTAACTGATCCTGGAATGGCGTATGGTTATGGTTGTCTGCTTTGAGATTGCTTGTTGAAGTTGTTTTAGATATATGTTCTTGTATACTGTTCCGTTTGTGAGTGTTTTATGGACTTGGCTTTTAAAATATGTATGTTGTATTTTTAGATGTTTTAATCTTTGTAAACCGCACAGAGCGCTTTGGCTATTGGGTGGTACATAAATGTAATAAATAAATTAAAATAAATACATTTGGGGGCTTGCCCCAGAAAGCACTACATCACAGCCGTGTGCGCACTGTGTGACTGGTGGAGCTGGCCCTAGTGGCAGGATCCAAGAGTCCAGTGCCGGTGCGAGCTCGCTTGCCACCTGAGGCGGAAGAGAACACACACCATGCAATCCGCCGCTCCTCCTACTCTGCCGCCTCTCTTCATGGGAGGGCTGGCCCTGCAGAGGTCCATCTATTCCAGCAGCCTGCCCCTCACTCTGGCCCAGTAGATGCCTCTGGGCAGCCCCAAAGCAGGGCATGAAGTCAACATGTATCTCCCACTGCTACTCCCTGTTCAGTGATATACTGCGCCTGAGCCGAGAGGTTCCATAGAAACCTTATGACTAGTATATATTATAGGATATCATCGTAACAGAAGGACAGATATTAAATCTACCAAGGAACTCAGGGCAGTTTACATTAAAACATTGGCTAGGACATACAAATAAGAGGGTGCTCCTTCCAAACTGCTATAGGGAAGTCTGAACAGGGGAAAAGTCTGAGCTTTTTCAGCTACTGACTTGAACATTTGGGATTCAGACAACCTAACTTCTGTGAAACGATCAAGGGGGCAGTGCTGGGCTGGCAGCAGCGGCAGCACACCTGAAAGGTCATCTGAACGCAAAGCAGACCAAATATTCAGTCTCAGTCAGTGGAGGCTGGTGGCTCCGATGTCGGCAGTGTGTCCGCTCTGGGTTTCAGTCAGAACCAGTCAGAACTCTAAAGGGGCTTTCCAAGGTACAAAGCACCTTTAAAGTTCTGACTGGTTCTGGCTGAAACCCAGAGCGGATTCATCACCCCACTGACATCAGAGCCATCAGCTTCCACTGGCTTCAGTAGACTTGTCAAAGGCGAGAGCAGCCCTGTCCTCACCTCCTAAATCAGCCTTCCCCAACTGGGTGCCCAGCACGTCTGGGAGAGCAGCCAGTTGGGGAAAGCTGTTCTAAACCACGTTGACATAGAACACGGGGGGGGGGGGTACAGGATGAGGACAGGGCTGCTGGCCCCTTCCCCCAGTCTGCATGCATACAACTGGGGTAAACAGGGTTCCGTGCCGATGCAACTTTGTGTGTGTGCATCAGTTTGGACATGCAATTGGGAACCCTGTGTAATCTGGGGTCTGGACTATGCATACAACTGCACACGCATGGACTGCAGATAGAATTCTACATGCACGGGGCCCTGTTCACAACCATTCACTGCATGCGCAGAGGTCAGCAGCAAAGACAGCGTGTGCAGTCCTGCTTCCCACACTTCATGTCCACGTAAACGCGACTGAGAAGATGAAAATAGGGCCTGTGTATTATCTCAGCTTGAGAACAAGGGCAGCAGAATACAGTGGCTTCCAGGTTTTGTATCAACAGGTCCAGTTTTAACAAAAAATGTATGAATGCAGTATTTTTAAAACAATGCTGCCACTATTTATTCTTCTTCCTAAAGAGCCAATCTTACTTACTGGAGGTCCCGGAAGTCCTTTGCCCTGAAAATTAGATCAAAATGACATTTTTTAAACTGGATGATTCATCAAAACAGATCGCCATTTGAAAATCTGTTCCCCCCACCCTTTCTCCGTCCTTTCATTTAAATCCACGGTTTTTATATAATCCCCTTTAGCAAACTATTCTCTCTCAGGTAGGTACTTCACTGCACTACAAAGATGTTTTTATGTGGAAACAGAAGATTGAAAAATGGATGCGTGGAAAGTGAGAACTGATACACAGAGTTAAGTCGACAGTCCATGAAGGGTCCCCATTTGACAGTGCATGCCCAGTCAGGAAGAGTGGCAATTGCACAGATCAGCAATTTGATGGCGAAGACTAAATTTAGCCAACACCTTTCCCTCCAGAAGGGCTGATACATGCAATAGCTGATTTCCCGATTGCAGCTATATGCACAGCTACAGTAGCTGTCTGGGGAAGGAACTATGCATACACCAATAGTTTGCATACACTTTGGCTGTATTCAGACATTGCAGTAAACCATGGTTTATCATGATGGAAACAAGCCTAGGTAGGCCTTGGGCCCAGGTGCCCCACCCCTGCTGTCCTCTCTTGGCCACAAGGAGGAGATGGGAAATATCTTCTGTTTTTGGTTAACCACAGTTTAGCGATACATCCCGACCCTAAACTGTGGTTAAACTTAAACTTAACAGTTTGTTGAAACCAGTCAGCTTCATAACCCATGGTTTGATGTTGGCTTGTTTCATATAAATCATACTTTAGATTAACCACAATTTGTCAGCTTTGGAAGAAATGCTAAGCTGAAATTAATCAAAAACCAAAATGAAAGCTTCTACATTCTTCCTCTTAGCTGCACTGGAGGTGAGGGAAGGGGGAATGAGCTTGCCTGGGCTTATTCCCATCATGATAAACCATGGTTTATTATGATGGGAATGAGCCCATGATAAACCACAGTTAATCATGAACAAAGTCCTTGTCCAATTAGGGATACATTCTCATATTCCCCTGAAATCGTTCTAGGCAGCAGCATCTCACTTAACGTAGTAATTTACAGTACGGTGATCAAGCGTACAATAGAGAAGATAGAAAACATTGTGAACTTCACAGCTTCTCACAGCAGTGGTACAAGATTTGTAAAAAGTGCCGTTTTGTATATTTACAGCTTTTATGACCTGGTCCAAAACTCTGCTGAGATCAACAGAAGGAACATTTCCAACGACTTCATTTCCCTCTTACCCCTGTAGCTAACAATGGCCAAACCTACACAACATTCTTTTAGCTTTTATTGATTCTGGTACCCCAGTTTAAGAACAGTTAAATCTGATCCAAAGAGAGATGGTCTACTTCTCTCTTGTCTACTCATGAACATATAGGAACATAAGAAGCTGTCTTATACTGAGTTAGGCCATTGATCCATCTAGCCCAGTGCTGTCGACACTGATCGGCAGCAGCTCTCCAGGGTTTCAGCAGGAATTTTTCCAGCCCCACCTGGAGATGCCAGGGATTGAACATGGGACCTTCCACATGCCAAGCACGTGCTCTACCACTGAGCTACAGCCTTTAACAAGCTTCTTTATATATTGCGTCAGACCACTGGTTCATCTAGCCTAGTATATTCTGACTGGCAGTGGATCTCCAAGGTCTCAGGGAGAATACTTACTTGATCCTTTTAACTGAAGATGCCAGGAGTTGAACCTGAAACCTTCTGCATGCAAAATATGTGCTCATAAGAACTTAAGAAGAGCCACGTTGGATCAGACAAAGGGTCCATCTAGTCCAGCATTCTGTTCACACACTGGTCGACCAGCTGTTCACATGCAAGACACGAGTGCATCAGCACTCTCCCGCCCATGTTCCCCAGCAACTGGTGCACACAGGCACACTGCCTCTGATACTGGAGGTAGCACATAGCCATCAGGACTAGCAGCCATTGATCGCCTTCTCCTCCATGAATTTGTCCAACCCCCTTTTAAAGCCATCCAAATTGGTGGCCATCACTACATCTTGGGGTAGTGAATTCCGTAGTTTAACTATACGCTGTGTGAAGAAATTTAACTATGTGCTGTGCTCTGCCACTGATCGACGGTCTTGCCTTATTGCTAAGACTTCAGAAACGGGAGCATGGAGGATCCCCGTTGACATTGTACTGCACACCGGCATGACCAATGCCATCGTTACACTCAAGGTATGTAAGAGGTTGACTCACCGCTGGTCCAGCTGGTCCTGCGGGCCCCATGGCACCCTGCCAGATTGAAACAGAGAATTAGTGCTGCATCGAATTTTCATGGAGATTTGGCCTTTGCTTTGAAATAATAACTTTAACCTTATTTTAACATTCCCCTGCTTCACAGGTGAGTGAATGCTGGCAGTCACATTAAAGCATGAATGCTCAGTGGTCAATCTCCAAGCTTTTGGACAGTCACAGCATTCATCTGGGATTGTCAGCATTCATATCAAAAATGTCAACATTCACTGTGACAGATATAAAAGCCAGTTTCGAGGTTCTGTCTGTTAGTTACCAATAAATGGACCCCTGGGCAGACTGGGAGAAAAGGCTGGTTTTCATTGGCTGTCACTCAGTTTTCTGGGACAAGATAACAGGCCTTTTCTCCACCATGTCCCCTTTCATTTATTGACATTTTTTAGAGGTCCCATCCATGGAATGACTTCTTAGGTTAGGCTTGTGAGGCACCAAGAAAGGTGTCCTTCAGGCATCAGGTCAAGACCTTTCTAGTCTGCAAGGCTTTAACACAGGACCGAAGAACCTCTTTCAGCCCAAGCGCCTCATTCCAACTTGGAAAAGCTCTCAGGGACCACATTCCAGTGGTGGGAAGGGCTGAGGCAAAACGGGTGGGGCCAACCCCCCCCCCCAAAAAAAATACCAGCCTATTTTAGCTTGAAGATCATACTGCCAGTAACTGAGCTTTAGGAGAGGCATTTCACCCTTTGAGAATGGGGAAATACTGTACCAAAGCCAGGAAACCAAGTGATCAGTGATTGGGGGGAAAGGGTGTGGCATTCTGGGGACCCCTGGAAGGGCCAGACTGGGGACCCAAGCCTAAGGTTCTACACCCCTGTTTTAATGCGTGATCTGTGTCATCGTTGCCTTTACTTGCTGTTATTTGACCTTTTAGATTTTAATGTTGTTGTTTTTACCGTTCCTGTTGCCATTGTGGCTTTTAGCCGCACATGTTTTATCTGGATGGTTTGTTTCTTTTGTTAAGCCGCTTTTAAGATAGAAAAAAAGAATATAAGCATTTTAAAGCACCGGTGTTGGTTTGCCCAATACATACTGGTATTCTTAATCCTTTGCCCCATACATACTGGTATTCTTATTTTTAAAGCACCTTTTAAAACGGTGTTGGTTCTGCAATGGCACGTCAGGTCGAATCCTTCTCCCAATACATACCGGTCTGTTGGGAGCTGCTACCAAGTGCCGCCTGCCCTAAGGTGGGCCACACTAGCAGTGCTACCACCATATAAATATATGGTTAAGTGGGTCCCCAAATGAATGTGTGGAATAAAACCAGGCGTTGGCAACTTGTGGCCTTCCCGATGTTTTGGCCTATAACTCCCAGCATCCTTCACTGTCGGCTATGCTGGCTAGGGCTCATGGGAGTTGTAGGCCAAAACACCGGAAGGGCCACTAGTTGCCAACACCTGGGCTTGGTGCCAGATCTGGAAAATCATAGAATCATAGAAGAGTAGGGCTGGAAGGGGCCTACAAGGCCATCAAGACCAACCCCCTGCTCAATGCAGGAATCTAAGTCAGAGCATCCCTGACAGATGGCTGTCCAGCCTCGTCTTGAACGCCTCCAGTGTGGGAGAGCCCACCACCTCCCTAGATAATTGGTTCCATTGTCGTATTGCTCTAGCAGTCAGGATGTTTTTCCTGATGTTCAGCTGGAATCTGGCTTCCTGTCACTTGAGCCCAAGATTCCGTGTCCTGCACTCTGGGATGATGGAGAAGAGATCCTGGCCTTCCTCTCTGTGACAACCTTTCAAGTACTTGAAGAACGCTATCATATCTCCCCTCAGTCTTCTCTTCTCAAGGCTAAACATGCCCAGTTCTTTCAGTCTCTCTTCATAGGGCTTTGTTTCCAGTCCCCTGATCATCTTTGTTGCCCTCCTCTGAACCCTCTCCAGTTTGTCTGCATCCTTCTTAAACTGCGGTGCCCAGAACTGGACACAGTACTCCACATGAGGCCTAACCAGTGCTGAGTAGAGGGGAACTAGTACTTCCCGGGATTTGGAAGCTATGCTTCTATTAATGCAGCCCAAAAGAGCATTTGCCTTTTTGCAGCCACATCACATTGTTGGCTCATATTCAGCTTGTGATCGACAACAATTCCAAAATCCTTCTCGCTTGTAGTATTGTTAAGCCACGTATCCCCTATCTTGGAACTGTGCATTTGGCTTCTTTTTCCGAGGTGCAGAACTTGGCATTTATCCCTATTAAATGTCATTCTGTTGTTTTCTGCCCAGTCTATCCAGATCACTTTGAATTTTGTTTCTGTCTTCCAGGGTATTAGCTATCCCGCCCAATTTTGTGTCATCTGCAAATGTGATCAGCGTTCCCTGCACCTCCTCCTCCAAGTCATTAATAAACATGTTGAAGAGCACTGGTGAAGACCACCAGTGAAGGTGGTGAAGACCACTGGACTACAGGGACTGGCAGTGGATCTCCCAGATTTCAGGCAGAGTTCCCTCCTGGTCCTACCAGGAGAAGTTGCGGACTGAACCTGGGACCTTCTGCTTACAAAGCAAATGCTCTGTGACTGAGCCACAGATACATAGAATATCCCACCAATCCTATTCCCTTATGTATAGCTGATTTTCTTCAGGTTGTGCTCATGCCAGCTAAATGGGGTGGGGCAAGAGACCAGGCCACTGGTGGCTGGTGGCTGCTATTTTGGTGGGGTTGTGAATCCATTCTGGATTCACAGCCCCACCGAAATCGGAGCCACCTGCCTCCAGTGGACCAGGCTCATTATTTCATAGGCACCTCTTCCATTTCAGACTGAGCAGAGGGCTTGACATGAAGCCCCCAGTAGAACCAAGAGCCGACTTTACTATGTGCTGCACGCATTTACAACCAGCCCTGCTGAAAGGCCTCCCGCATGAAGGTTCCTCCTCCGTTAACTCTCACCACCAGAAGCCATTCCAGCAGGCTGTAGAGACAGAGGGAGATGAGAGTGCTCATGGGTCTTTCTCTGTGAGCCCCTGTCAAAGGAAGTGAGGTGGGTGGTTACTAGGAAGAGGGCCTTTTCTGCTGTGGCCTCCTGGCTCTGGAATCTGCTCCCTAGAGAGCTTCGCCTGGCTCCTAGGTTGTTCTGCTTCTGGCGCCAGGTGAAGACCTTTTTATTTTCCCAGCGTTTTAGCTTGCTAGTCTTTTAGCTCCAGTGTCTTAAATCTGTATTTTAAATCTTTGCATTACTGCTAGGTTTTATTCTGGTTCTACTGTTGTGGTTTTAAGCTTTCATATTTTATATTGTTTCATGCTACACTTTGTGGTTTTAGTTTTTGTGAACTGCTCAGAGAGCTTCTGCTATTGGGTGGTATAGAAATGAAATGAAATGAAAAAAAAGAAAGAAAGAAAGAAAGAAAGAGTGGGAGGCGAAAGTGGAAGAAGGACCATTCTACCAGTCCTGCTGAAAGACAGCTTTTTTTTTCTCCTCTTCCCTCCCCATCCCATTTTCCTCTTGTGCTGCGTCTTTTTAAATTGTAAGCCTGTGAGCAGGGGCTGTCTTGTTTTACTGATTGCATGTAAGTCCCTCCAGGAGCCCTTTTGTCTGAGGAGCGGGATTAAAAAAAATCAAAAAGTGAAATAAATAAATAATAAATAATCTTGTCCTGTACCCCAAACTGTTAAATTTACCAGCTACATCTATTCATGAGGCAGTCAGGGTTGGCTGCTTTGCCTTCTTTCGCCTTGATCAAATTCTTAAATGTAAGTTCTGCTTCAGGGAGCACACTTGCGCTCTGAAATTGGGCTCTGAAATTGGGCTCTGAACTTGAATCGCTGTCGGGGTCCTTTTGATTTTGCCTAATAAAAAACTTTAAAGGTGGACGGATGGGGGAAGAGAGGCAGATGTGTACTTTTAATAATTCCTTGGATGCGCTCAAAAAAATGATGCCAGGGTGGACAGACGATAAGATGAATCACAGGTTCAAAGCTCTGAAAATGGAGATGGAAGGGAAATGGACAAAACAAAGGAGGAACTGAGAAAAGTTATCTTGATGTTGCAAATTCAGTGCAATTACCACTGAACACAGCCAGCCAGAGTTGCAAATAGGGCTGCGGGGCAGGGTGAATAAGCAAATGGTACAAATACATTGGGTGCGGAGGGTGGCCAGGATGGTTTTGCAGGCGAGAATCATGAGGCCCAGGAGGAGTTAAGCACCCCTCCTGCCCATCCTCTGCAAGTGCCCCATTATCTTGGCAAATGCTGGGATGGAACCATTTTGGGATTGTAAGTGCCTTTGGACAAGGTTCTGTACTTTCCTCCTCTGCAAAGTGCTATAGCAATAAGCAAACATGTTGACCATAAGAAAATTTCAAAAATCCATACTAGTGTAAATGACATTTTTAGGCCAGCCAAATGATCACCCCAAACGGGCAAGCTTTCAAGATCTCCAGATCTCTTCAGCAGGCAGGGTGTTACAAAAAGGAGGAGAGGGAGGGGAAGAGGTGAGAAATCTTTTTTTACTTCATCAAGTCAAAAACATTTCTCCCCTAATAAGCCATGGTTCTGGGTTCAGACGTCACAGATTAGAAATGTTTTAACCGCTGAGAGGTTTTATGATATTCAGTGGTATATAAATGCCACAAATAAATAAATAAATAAATAAATAAAGAAAGAAAGAAAGAAAGAAAGAAAGACAAGCCATGGTTAAAAAAAAAAAAAAAAGAACCCAGAGTTTGTAAACCAACAACAAACCATGGGTTCTATTTGTGGTTTATAGCTTGGTCAACAAACCATGGTTTGTCTGCAACGATTGGTTCAGACACAATGGCCCTGTTCACACAAAACAACAACCCAGTTCAAAAACCGATGGGTTGTCATGAACAAGCGGGAGGGAGCCAGTGCCCCTAAATAACCCAGTGGTCTGGGTTCACATGTCACGCTCCACAAACAATGAAGAAGCTGACCATTGGTTGGGGAGTAAAAACAGAAGAGGCAGGAGCACTGGGCACAACAACCCATCAGTTTTTAAACCAATGTGTTGTCATTGAGTGCGAACCAGTGCGACCCATGCTGGCTGGGGGTGATGGGAGTTGTAGACCAATATATCTGGAAGGCACCAGGTTGGGGAAGGCTGCCTTAGTGTTAAGTTCAAACCAGGCCAGAGGGGTGCTGAGGAAGTGGGTGGTATTCAAGGACCACCATGGGGCATTCCTGCTCCCCTTCCACTGAAATCCCACACATAGCCTCAAAAGCTACTTCTGATGGTTTCAGGGCAGGAGGAACCTTCCAGAATAGCATGTGTTTAGCTGCAGAGGGCAACAGTTGGAGGTGAAATTGGCAACCCCCTCTTGTACAGTCCAAAGAGCCTTCCACTCATGCATGAGGCAATTTGGCTCCAATGACAAAACAGAAAACTACCCCCAGCCCCAAAAGCTCCCTCCTCTCCCTCCTCTGTGGGAGTTTATCATAAATTGGACAATAAAAGCCCTTCCAAACAACCCAAAAGACGCCTTTCAAGGTTATAAAAGCAAAATATTTTAATGATAGCTTTGGAAGATATTCTCTGGGGCTTTTTTTGGATCTCGAGAAATTATATCAAGAGTTTAGAAGGACAGAGAGAGACTCAGTTCTGGGAAACATCTTAATGACAGTTGTTTTATTTGGCGATCAAAAGGAAGGCACCCTGGCATTCTGCATACCAAACAAGATTAGAAATGTTTTTGTTTTCAATTAAATTTAAAGAAAACCCTTTAATCAGATGGACAGATTCCGAGAGCTCAAAAGCATAATTAATTCCCCCACCAAAATCAGCCTCTAATCCTATAAAGATCAACTTTGTTTACAAATGCCAGCTTAGCTTTTTATTTATTTATTTATTTATTTATTCATTCAATCAAGGTTGTTTTTTTCCTAATCTACTTCTCATGGATCCTAAAGTGTTTGCAACCTTGGCTAGTTAGGAAATTGTTTGCATTGCCCTTCTCTGTAACGGCTGAATAAATGGAAAAGTTCCCAAATGTAGTTGCCAGTTCTCACAAGAAATCAGTGATGGAATTCTCACAGATTTCTGAGCTAAATCCCTTAATATGCTGAGGGTAAAGTAATGCTCAGCCCTTCTCTCCTATGAAAATGAAAATTAATGAAAATTTTGCTCAGCCCTTCTCTGCTGGGAAAATAGCAGAAGCCTATTGAAAATTAATGCTCAGCCCTATGAAAATTAATGCTATGAAAAGCATACAAAGCCTTATGAAAACAAAGCCCTATGAAGTAAAGCCCTATGAAAGCAAAAGCAAAGCCCTATGAAAATTAATGCTCAGCCCTTCTCTGCTATGAAAATGTGTTATTGAGAAAATTGGTGGAACTCTAAGTCAGTGGACATCACTAAGGCTGGATTAATCCACAAAACCTAAAGCAACTCAGACTTCTGACCATTGCTATTTATGCTTCCTGAAGCTACATTTCTCATGCGGCCATCAAAAAACAATTGCACCATGCTTTTTTTTTTTTTTTTTTACACTGAGAAGTTATAATTCCTGAATAAGCAAATTGGACAGGGGAACGAGTGCAGTGTTGGGTTTGGACAGGAGCGATCTGGATTCAAATCCATGTTCAGTCATAACAGTTAGTGGGAAGCCTTGAACATGGTTCTCTTTACACATTGTCATGAAGGTGAATCAGGGTTAAATCCTCATCTTGGGCTCCTTTGGAGGAAGCTGAGTTAGCGGCTAGAGTGTTGGACTGGGAGCCGGGAGATCTGGGTTCTAGTCCCCACTCAGCCATGGAAGCTCACTGGGTGACTTTGGGCCAGTCACAGACTCTCAGCCCAACCCACCTCACAGGGTTGTTGTTGTGAGGCTAAAATGGAGAGGAGGAGGATCATGTACGCCGCCTTGGGTTCCTCAAAGAGGAAAAAAGGCGGGATATAAATGTAATAAATAAATAAATAAATAAATATCTAGTACCCCCTGGGGTGGTACACCTGTGGCTGGGCTGTACCACTTGAGATGGGAGCATACACCACCATATATTAAAAAATCAACCCCAAACCCACCATGTATAAAACTGCCATGTCAGGGGAAACGATTTAACCCACCTCGTTTCCTAACATGCTAGTTTTCTATGTGCACTAAATGCTTTTCTATGGGGAAACATTCAAGCCTCCACCTGCAGTCTGAAGTGGTTCAGTCCCCTCCAGACAAGGTTTATCATCACAGAGAGAGTTAGGCCTACATCATACCTGGAGCCCTGGCTCCTTCTGTCGCAGGTTCTCATTGGCTGTACCATTTGTAGCACTATTGATGCAGCCTGGCCCTCTGTGCAATAACTTATAGATTACTATTACGATTCTACTTCAGTCAAGAGGCATTTTGCCACTGATGGTGCTATCCATTCCACCTCCTAGGTCTTAAAGTTCTGGTACTTACTCTGTCTCCCGGTGGTCCATTTGGCCCAGGTGGGCCATCAGTTCCTGTTAAACCCTGGAAAAAAGGCAGGGCAACGAGAAAATACGATTAGGAACAGAAACTATAGATCCAACAATGACCATCTAGGATCACCTCCCCAACTGAGTGCCCTCCTGATGTGTTGGACTACAACTCCCATAATTCCCAGACAGTATGACCAATGCTGGCTGGGAATGATGGGAGTTGCAGTCCAACATATCTGGAAGGCACCAGGTTGGGGAATGCTTAAAAACTTTTTTTAAAAGAGATGAAAGATTTTAGGTGACTGTCAGATAAGGACTCCAAATTATGTCACAGTAGTCCTTTGTCAAGATTGGCCAGGACTCAAACCCAGAACCCCACTGGCACTGTGCTCATGAATTCTGACGGTAAGACACTCCAGGATGCAGAAAAGAAGGAAGAAGGGGCAGAAACGGCCTCCCAGGCACTGGTATATAGCTCCACCCCTGCAATTCTAGAGACAAGCCACTGGTTCCTCCTGAACTGACCTGGCTATAAATGCTCCTGGAGGACACCTTTGCAACAGTCAGACTAGGGCTTTCCTTGTATAGCTCCACACTCTTGTTCTACATATCTCTTGTATCAGCTTCTTTATTCTGGGTTATATCTAATGTTGGCTTTACTGAGAGTAGACCCATTGAAATGAATGGGACTTCAGTTAGACAAACATCAGATACAACCCTCTTCCTGTATTTCCCTGCTTGCTGGCCCCTTTCCCAGAGCTTTTCTACACTAGGGTGTTAATCCCAGTATCAACTTTTGGTTTCGTTGCAGAATTGAGATCCGAGCTCTAGACAAAGAGCTTTTCCTTTCCTGCTTTTCTGCTATACAACCTCTAGGTGGAGCTGTGGTATAGCGGAACAGTGCAAATGCACAAGTAGAAACAGTGCTTTCAGAAATAATACCCCATTTTCCCAATTCTAAAAAAACTGGGGAAGTGCTCTGCGACAACAAAAGCGAAACCGGAGGATCACATCATCGTCTAAAGAACCCATAAACAAGTGTGAGTAAGGAATCATAAGCACACAATAAATGCCTCACGGAGAAAAGCTCCCAG
Source organism: Heloderma suspectum (assembly GCF_057233095.1). Classification (NCBI taxonomy): domain Eukaryota; kingdom Metazoa; phylum Chordata; class Lepidosauria; order Squamata; family Helodermatidae; genus Heloderma; species Heloderma suspectum. Next base: position 303,812,576 of record NC_139461.1, on the reverse strand, counting down.
TCTTCCAGTTGTTCTACCTATTTTCCTACTCTTCTGTCCTTCTTCCCACTTGCATCCTTCCCCGAGCCCTCCTTTGGACAGGTGCCTTGGTTTCAGGACTGCTGCTGACCTGGCCTCCGTGTTGACCCTCCTGTGGATCTGCCCTGCTCCTCCGTCCAACTCCAGCCCCAATCCTGCCAGGACTCAGGCTCCAGATAGATCCCCATGTGCTTAGTAATGCACAGCCCAGTGCTGACACCTTCTCTAGCTCAGTTTTCTATGCACATATTTATTAATTTCAGTATCTATAGCCACCCTTTGGGGTTAGCCTTCTCAAAGGAGACTTATGCAAAAATCACTTGGAATAATTCAGGAACCTTTAAGCAAATGAAAAGTACTTGCCCAAATTCACAAAATGAGAGATTTGAGCAGAATTGCTCAAATTCATTTAGGTTCTAGGACAGACTAAATCCCAAAACCCAAATACACATTCTAAACAAGAAGTAGACAAACTGGGGCCCTCCATATTTTTGGATTACATATCTCATAAACCCCAATCAGCTTGGCTAGTGGTCAGGGATTATGGGAGCTGTAGTACAAAACTTCTGGGGGGCTCCACGTTGTCTACCCCTGTTCTAAACAGTAAGTGAGACCTGCAACAAAATGTTGCAGTATGGAATGATCTTTTGTTTGGGTTTCCAGTCAGCCAGCCATGCCCTCTTCCAATATATTCCATTACACACACACACACACAGAGCTTTCCACCCCCGCCCCCGCCCTGCCCAACAGTCAGTTAACATTCTATGTCCACTGAGTATGTTCAGTTCCTCTTGGACTGTTTGGGGTTTTTTCTCCCCTCCCCCTTTAAGCCCCCCCCCCATTTTTTTCTACTTCTGGGTTTCTTTGGGGTTTCCCAGAGCATGCTGATACTTCCCCTTTTGTGCATGGTGGATGCCAATTTGGCTACATAGCTATCCACCCTTGGAAAATGGAAAATGGATTTGCTGTTAATATATAGGAGGTGTTCACTCAAACTGCAGACACAGGGATGCAAAAACACATTTGAACATTACCCATGAGTTGCAGTAGTGCTCAAATTACAGGAAGGAAGGGGGCAGCCCTCTTACCTCTTGTGGTGGGCCTTCTTGGCTACTGTTTTTAGAACATTAAGGAAGGCATGATTTTGCTAAAAGCGGGGAGAGTCAGGGGGTCTTTGAGGTTTTCATTATGGGTCTGTCTACCTTTCCCTCCATAATTTGAGCATTAGAATACAGCCTTAATATGTTAACAAAGCACTCTGGGAAATATGGAAAATACTCTCATGAATGTGGGGAAAAGGGGAAACTTTCATACTTACATCTACTCCTGGAAGGCCAGGTAATCCTGCATCCCCCGACTTCCCGAGCTTCCCTGGTGACCCTTTAGGCCCCTAAACCAGATTAATAGGCAGGCACTGTTAATATAACAATTACAGAGATATAATGGGATGATCTGGCATACAGAGTTAAGACTTTTTAAGGCACTAGCTTTATAGTAGCATCCGACAAAGTATTTCTTAGAATAAAGTCACACAAATCTCAAAATTTTACAATATGCAACAGATGTACAAACTCATGCAATTACAACTTTCCAGTTAAGCAACACTACCCTGACAAAAACTTGGTTCCAGCCAGCAGAGCTGATCTACAAGTCATTTACAGCCTCTGAGGATCGTGTTCAAGCTTAGTTGGGCTTCCAAGCAGAGGAAATTAGCCACCTCTATATGTGACTTTGCTATAGCTGGATGGTATTGTCATGTAAGCATGGGGTGGGCAGACTTGAGGTTTGCCGGAACCCACTTTGTTTTTCACTATAACCCCCAGGTCCAAAAAATGGAGCTGGGTACAAAATAGTTTCCCAAGAAGGCCAACAAAGAATTGTGGGACAAAGTGCCTCTGAACACAAACTCAGCCCAGGAATTTGTTTTCAATACCAGAACTGGAACTTGCACACAAATCTTTCACACACCAATCTACTCGTATTTCCCCCCAGAATCTTCTTGATTTCAGCAGCCTGAGGAGGAAAAAAGGATGTTTGCTGTCGCGAAACTATTGGGGGTTGGAAATCCTTGCCAACCTTCTGCAAATCACCAAGATTTGTGCAAATCACCTTCTGCAAATCACCAAGATTTATCATGCAGTGTAAAGAACTCCAGAGGATGTAACTAACATGCTCCTGTCCAGATCAGATTAAAATGGAGCAGCCGTGTTAGTCTGTGGTATGAAAGTAAAAAGAGTCTGTGGCACCCTAAAGACTAGCAGTGTTTTATTACTAAGGCATGAGCTCTTGTGGGTTAAAACCACTTTGTCAGATGCAGGAATGGATAGAAACTTCCATTCCTGCATCTGATGAAGTGGGTTTAGCCCACGAAAGCTCATGTCTTAGTGTTAGATAAAAAGTCCTTGCTTTCGGTTTAGAAGAAAAGAATGCCAGGCAGGCGGCAGTGGATCCAACACTATTTTATTGAACGTTTTGCAAAACGGGTGCAGAGCAGTGTGGACCCCGAGACACGTGTGCAAAAGCCCTTTATATCATATCGCTTCTATTGTTCTTACCAGTAACCAATGAAACAGTTAGTACATCGGCTCACTAAGTCAATATCCAATAAACAGTCACTATCAGCTTACCAAGCTGTTAGTCATGAGCGTGTCAGTATGATTCCCTTTTTGCTCCGCCTATATTTTCCCGCCACTCGGGCTCTTACGTAACTTGAGACGCCAACGGTTATGGAGTCTCCTTTTTTTTCTAACATTAGTAATAAAACACTGTTAGCCTTTAAGGTACCACAGACTCTTTTTGTCCAGATAAGGAAAACTGGTATTGTGATCTTACAGAAAGAAGAAACAAAGGATTTATGCAGTTTATTCTTCGAAATATCCGAACGCATTTCAGTATATAATAACTTTTTAACTTGAATATTTTGCTTAAAAATGTGTACTTGCGTGTTTTATTTCCCCTTCTTTTAGTTTAGCACCTGAAGAAGGCCCAAACTATATGTCTCTTTTTTTCAGCAGGTTATTTTAGATGTTCTCCAGTTTTGCCTGACCCCCCTATTGTAATCTTAGGCAAACATCAGACGGGGCTTCTAAAAAAAAAAATTCCGGGAGCAACACCTTCTTCATGCTTGGACTTATTGGGGATTCAACCAAACAGGAGCCGTATGGTAGCTGCTGAAATGCAGGGCTGGCATCAAAGGTCGACATGGTCAGGCAGCTGCCGAAGATCCACACCTCATTAGGGGCCCACCGAAAAGAGCCCCCTCAACCTGCTCCTCTTCTTCACCACTTCAGCCTGCTTCTTACCCCCCTCTCGCTCTGGCCCAGAGGGAGTGTAAGCAAAGCAAGCAGCCGTGGTGAGAAGGAGACGTGGTTGCTGCCTGCTCGCTCACTGGCTCTCTGCATGTAAGCAAGCGGAAAGGATGAGGAAGAGAAGCAGCAGCAGCCGTGACAGTGGCCATGAGGAAGGACGCCCAAGTGGGGGCCCACTGAGGGTGCCTCACCCAAGTATCCCCCACCCCAAAACCTGGAGCAGTCATGGCTTAAACACTTCCCACATGATGCCAGTAGCCACATAATGCGGTATTCATCTGTAGGCCTCAACTACATGGTTAAGCCTAGCATGACCACGTATCCACAGGGGTGGGCAACTTGCAGCCCTCCCGATGTGTTGATCAATGGCTCCCATCAGCCCCAGCCAGCATAGCCAACAGCAAGGGATCATGGGAGCTGTAGGCCAAAATATCTGGAGGACCAGAAATTGCACCCCTCCCCCAGCACAACGGGTACAGGAGAGCTTCCAGCCTTCAGAACCTGTCTACAGACCTTCTGCTCTAACCACTGAACATCCTAAGAGATTTCTTCTTGAAATGGGTCTCTCTTCTCTGCCCTCTGCACCATCAGTCATTCTAGTCATCCTCACCCCATCCCCAGTGGGACCATAAAGTGGGGAGGTATGTGTTGCTGCCTGTGTTGGCTCACTGGCTAAATATTTATCCTTTCAGACGGGCCCCCCTAGAATCCTCTGGGAGGATTCATCCATCTTCAGTGGTGTAGAGGAGGCAGGGCTTGCAGGGACACAGGCCTGGCACTTTTTCATTAGCAGGGACGCTGATGTCATCTGCCACCCCCCACCCCCCGAATTCCCTGTTCCCTCTGAGCTTAGCTGCGATTCTCACTGTAGCTGTGGGAGGAATGAATTTTCCAAGCAACAATACATTGTTCCATGTTGGAATGCAAAGTTTTTGGGATGACTTGGTCTGGAATGGCCAATTAAGACCTATTAGCTTTACCAAAGATGTGGAGATGAAAACTCCTAGTGTTGATATGGATTGACACAGCGGCCTGAAATTTTTGGACTGTCCTTCGAGACTGTCACGATGAGCTCCTGAATTTCCGAATTTATCACTACACCACTGTGTGTGTGTGTGTGTGTGTGCTTAGTTCAATCCAGCTGGGCGTGTGGATGTTTCTATTGGAACGGGAGGGGCGAGTGTGCAAAGGGGCTGTTTAAATGAGAAGGGATCTGTCCATGAGGGCTGAGTTCAGGGGGTGAAGCTTCCATAGAGTATCGTATTTTGAAAACCTAATTTTTTTGTGTTTGAGCGAGTGGGCAAAAAAGATTTTAGCACCCCTGCATTTTTTTTCTCAGACGTCCAAATGAAATACCGCCGCCTTCCTCTCAGCTGCACTGTTTTTGGATCCCAGTTGAAGGCTGTATATCTTACAAGGCTGTACAATCTTAGAAGGGGACGTGGCTTTGTGTAGCATGTGGAGAAGGAGAAATGGCTGGTCCCTGTGGAATTGTGGGGCACTTCTCTGCGGTTTCATTGCAGCCCCACAGATTTGAGGCTTCCACATTCTTTTCCACATCCTTCCTTCTGAAATCATAATGAGGGGACTGGAAGCTGCTTTTCTTCCCCAGACAAATGTGCTCCTCAGCTTTTTGTTCTCCCTTCTTCTCCCACACCCTTTACTCCCCTATAACTGTGTGCCCCTTGAACCCAAAGATACTTCTGTTCATTCCTTGTCGACCTCCCCCATGGACAAAATGAATGAAGAAAATACTTACTGCTGGACCAGGCAAGCCGGGAGGACCGGGCTCTCCCTAAACATGTAACAAAAGACAGCAGAATTAAGACAGAGGTTCCTGCCTCTATGCAGTTCCCAATTTACAACCACAAAGTAAATATGCCAACGTGGGCTATGTTTTGAGGAGTTGCATGGGGGAAAACAGTACTGATTTTGAATGTTAGAAATTCCATGGGTTTCCTCATGTAGGACTATGTTCCCCACCCCCACCCCAAAGACCAATCAAGGATATAAGAATTTAAATCTTAATCCTGTTATATTACCGTCATCATCATTACTAAGGATTTCATAAACTCATTTTAAAAGCCCAGAAAGCACCAACATTTCAGCTGCCAAGAGCAAGATCAGTCAGCCCACCAAGTTAGATGGCTTTAAGGAGGGATTAAACAAATTCATGGAGGAGAGGTCTATCAGTAGCTACTACATACAGTGGCTTTGTCTTAATCTCCATGGACAGTAACAACAGAAGGAGGCTATTTCACTCATGTCCTGTTTGTGGGCTTCCCAGAACTGGTTGGCTGCTGTGTGAACAGAATGCTAGACTAGATGGACCCTTCGTCTGATCCACCATGGCTCTTCTTATGGAGATCAAAGGAGTGATTGACAGCAAGCAAGCCATTAGAAGGGATGTTCAGGAAGCCAAATGTCCTACATTCTTTCCAAAACAGAAGTGTTGTCCCAGTGATTCACAGCAGCAATAACACAAAAGATGGAGTATACTTGCATTGCATGTTGGGAAGAGGAGTTGGTAGGACTGTCATATCTCCTGAAGTGGTAAACCATAGGGTAGCTATGTGACCTCTTTGAAAGAGGACAGTCCTCTCTTTGAAGGCATCCTCTACTGGCGCCAACTGAGTTTTTTTTTTCTTTAGCTCGTGTGTGTGTGTGTGTGTTCGGGGGTGATTTTAGGAGGGGAAAGTGGCTAAGTGGGAAGACTTCAAACCCCCCATGAACGCACAGTGGGTTCTGATCTAGAACAAGGGCCCGTGCACTTACACTAAAGTAAAACAAAAAAGTTAAGATCACCTACATTTAATGTGTAGTTAAGCCATGAATCCACCCTTCTGATGCTCCATAGAACAGGAAAATGTATTAAGAAAAAGAAGTCAGATCATAACCATCATCCATTAATTGATTATCATTAAGGAATCCCAGCACAAATTCCTTTTCACAAGAGTTTACTTATTCCCAGGAAATCTATCTCCAGCTCACATAAAAGGGAAAAATCACTTCCTATTTTTATAAAAAATAGACTTTTAAATCAGACACCTAATATTTGAAGCTAGTTAAATCAATTCCCATTTGATTGACAGCACAGGCTTTCTGTTCTTAGGAGCTAAGCAATTACCCTGTTAGATTATGTCAAGCACACCAACTGTTTTTTTAAGGGTTTATTATCCAAAACTTCATGGGGCTGAAATGTATTTCTGTTCTCAAAGGCAACATTGAAACAAGAAAGTGCTTGAGATGGTACATGCTGGGTTCTCCCCAAACTGTGGCTCTCCAATTAATATTTTTACTAACGGGAGCATTTGTGGAATTATCCTTTTGCTCATAACTGCTTGCTGTTTTCTCATCTCTGATCCGTAAGTGAAAAAATACATACTGATCTTTGCAGCTGCCTGGAACATACCTATATGCCAACTGGCTTTTAATTTTTGGTTAAACTTAAGGAAATGCCAGAGCATCATTTAGCAAAATTATGTTACCTGGAACAACTTATTCAGAGACTTAGGGCTTTTCTACATGAGGCATTTATCGTGTGCCCATCATTCCTCATGGTTATTTACAGGTTCTTTAGATAACGTCATGACCTTCCAGTTTTGCTTCTGTGTCTAACCATCACTTTCGGCAGGTTTCATTAGAACAGGGGAAATGTAGCATTTAATTGTGAATGTGAAAGTGTGTTTTCCTCTTCTGTATCTGTGCTATTCTGCTATACCACAGTGTCACCTAGAGTTTAGGTAGTGGAAAAGCAGGAAAGAAAATGCTCCTCCTGTGGTGCTCGGATCTCAGTTCTGTGATGAAACTGAAAATAGATACAGTGGATGAACAGCCTTGTGTAGAAAAACTCTTATTTCTTCCAGAGAGGAAATTATTTCTTATTTCCTCCATAGAGATCCTGCTCTAGCTAAAAAGGAGTTTAAATTACACCCCAGTGATGCTTTTTTGCAGGAAGATTTTGCATCTCTTATGACTGTAAAGCTATCTCCGTGGTATAATCAATTTAAGACATATTCCAGGCCCAGAGGACTATTTATTTAAAATTGAAAAGTTCAGTCTGGGGAAGGAACTAACTCTTGCCACATTTCAGTTAATGCCCTCTGCAGCCCTTGCTAGTGGACTAACATCTTATCACTTGCACTTTTGTCACTGTGGTTCAGATGAGGTTGAGGATCTTCCTCATTATTTGTTTAATTGTTCTCTGATGCAAGACATCAGAGGGAAAATATCTTGTTGGCTTGCTAAAAATGGGAAGAAACTGCTCAGTTTGCCAGAAGATAGACTTCTTGCTTTATAACAAGGACATGAAGTTCTTGAGAAGAGCCGTCACTTTCTTAATGGCACTAGCTAAAGTCCACACCAGATTTAATAAAGCAGATGAAATATGTTGCATCAGATAAAAGTGACGGTTTAAAACTTTTAATTTTAGCCTTGTATGTTTTATTTTTAGTTTGGTTAACAGACACTTTTATAAAAGTTGGAAATTAGTATCAGGGAATTTTTGTCATTAATTTTAGTTTGTTCTGAATTATTAGACATATTCTTGGTCTATTTTTAATTTCTTCATTTTTACTTCTTGTAATATTCTGGGTATTTTCTTTCTGTTATATTGTGATAACCTAAGGTTATAAACAATAAAACTGAACTGCAACTGCATTCTTTCCAGTGCCTATTGCTGGTAGCTTAGTGATCTGCACATCAAATCCGAAATAATTTGGGCTTGTCTCCCCCCCTCCCCCGCAACTGGAATCACTTGCCTAAATAAATATGTAGCAAAATGGAGCACACCATGGATGGATTCTCCCATGTTCCCAGATCAGTGTGATGTAATCACAGAATCAGAAACCCCTTTCAAGTGTTTAGCCTGGACATGTGAGGGCATTAAATTTGTAGGGTGCTGTGGTGTGTGCCGGGCCTACCCCAACAACCCCCACATGACCCATCTACTCCATTCCTGATCTTTGCACAGTCAGCACAAAAGTCTGAAGGGAGATTCTAAGAGCATCTCTACATGAAGCAAAAATCCCACACCCTTACCGGGGTGGCTTCTTCCGGAGTCTTTGCTGGATTATAATCAGCACAATACATGCGCTTCCCCCTTTTTGCGGGAGGGCTGTTTCGTTTGTGGGCAAGTTCCATGTGTTTCATTTATACAGCCAGTAGATGGCACTGCAATATTGCATGATTCCGGAAATACACAACCTCTTCAATGGAGGTTTATATTTATTACTGCACTTTCAGCAATTAAAAAAAAAAAAAGCCGGAATAAAGCTTAAAAACAACAGAAGAGGCACTGAAGGTTGAGGACATCATGAAAAGGACCTGCAAACTTCTGTCAGCAACTGACCACAAGTGCACAAGAAAAGCTTCATGTGAAGAGTCACTAAGTGTGTTCAGCTGAACACACTTAAAAGCCTCCACATGATCAGGGTCCCCCCCCCCCACAAAAAGGTTTTTGCCCCTCCTCTCCAAATTATCAACTTTATTTACAATGTATCTGGGATGGTTTGTGCCATGAACATGGCAAAAACAATAACAATATTAACAATAATATTACATGTTAAAGCTTAAGGACACAATTTAAAACCAGATGCAACAAGTATAAATCACAGTCAAAAAGCTTTCAACATGAATTACGGCAAAGAAAATGGAGTTCCAACTAGTTTCTCCCAGCAAGAAAACAACTTCTGTGAGAACCATGGTTTTAAACTAGATGCCAAAAAGCCAGCAGAGATTTTGGCAGCTTGACTTCAGTTGGCACTGTTCCACCATGTGGGCATCACCGGGCAGCGGTCATGGCTCTTTGCTCTTAGAGTTCTGTAAAGGACAGGTCACGGAGCAGTGCCCCCAACTTAGGTTCATAACAACTGTAGGCCTCAGATTCAGGCTTGGACACAGCCGAGAACATCCCTACGCCAGAAAATATTAGTGATATCCCATGCTCCCCAATGTCAGGGCCCAGCTGCAGTGGGCCTTGTAGGTTATAGCCAGGATTTGACTGGAAAGGCTTGGGCCTATTCAGCATCTGGAATGTCAGAGTCTGTGTGAGCTTCTCTCTGCCAGTGTTCTCACAGCAGAGCCGGGGCGAGTCACCCAACTCCCTGCCCACCTGGTGGTCTGGCCTTGGCAGGCAGGGAGGCTGGAAGCTGGCTGTGAGAACCTGACAGAGGTGGTGTGGGGTTTGCAGAAGGGTCGCCCAGGTCGAAGCGTCGCTGCTGGAGGCTGAGCAGTGCTGCCCTGTTCAGACAGGAGCCTTGTTGAGAGGCTAAAGGCCCTTGCCTGTCAAGGGATCTGGAGGGGGTGTCCTACAGTCACACCTTCCCTTTTAAGCTGACGCAAAGGTGACAAGCCTTTGCTAGGAACATCTCGTCTTCATTGCTCGGAGCCTTCTCTGTTTGGATCCATCATCATCTGGGCTTTTGGAGGCACATGGACTGGAACTCTGGACCATTAAAGACTTGCCATGAAAAGTACTGTGAGGCTTTTCATAGACTTGAACTCTCGTTGCTGTGGATTGTGTGTCTGTGTTTGTAGTCAGCTCAGTGTATGGCAGGCTGGGTTTGATCTACGGCTTTTGGACTTCCCTCTGCCAGAACTCATGCAGTGTGGAGTTGCCAATGCGAAAGCGGTGGCCTGGAACTCCTTGAGTGTGCGGGTAAGCCCTTCCCTTGATCTTGATAGGCCTTGACCATGTAACCTAGAGTTATCAACAAAAGATTCAAAGTTGGACTCTCTATGGGTGTAGGTTGTTAGGCCTTACAAGAAGTTATCCCCTGATTGCCTGATGGGTTCATTCCAGGAATCATTCCCTTTCCATGTCTGGGGTTGGAGCCCTGTGAAAGGATTGTCTGGGTTAGGTACCCAGGAATCCAGAGTCCCTTCCCTTGTGTTCAGAACTGTGGAGATGGCAACGGAGAAACCATGTTGAGGATCTCAGTCACGGTAGTAGTGTTTAGCTTTGGTCTGTTCTGGAATTACATAGAGCCTATAGTTACTTACCTTCAGCTATATGATTTCTGAGGAGTGTAACCATTACGCTTTTGCCATGGGATTCCCTGCAATAAAGAAATCTCACTGATTTGGGAGTCCAGTGTCAGATTGCCTCAGGAAACCTGACAGCTAGCTTCAACGGATGCTGCTGCAAGGAAATCATGGGAACAATCATTCCCATGCTTCCCAAAGCACCTGAATACTGCCCTGCATGCTTATGGGAGCATCCAGGCCAGAATCCCAAGGATAATGGTTGCTGGATGCCTTCCCTGCTGCCCCCGTGCTTTGTAAATCTGGAGAAAGGCAGAGGTGGCTCTATATTTGGGGCAAGTGGGGCAGTGACCCTCTCCCTCTTCCCCACACACTTATGTCGGAGAAAATCCCACCACAACCAGGTACATTTGCTCCAATGCACAGGATCCAGCTGCCGATTGCCATGCGTGATCTTCTACTGCCTGCCTCTGACAATCTCCGTACAATATTGTATATCTGTTCTATCCTCTGCCCCACCAGCCCCAATGGGCACCAGCCACCACTGGAGAAAGGGATAGTGCAGAAGGCTTGCTGCAGAGGGGGAAAAGCCAGGCTTATTTTGAACTGGGCCCAAGGTTTGGAGGAGGCTTGGTCTCATTTGAAATGGGCTTAGGTATTTATTCACTGCACTTTCCCATCACACAGCATCACTAGTTTGTTATTACATTTATTTATTTATTATTACATTTGTATTCAGCCTTTTTTCCTCTTGCAAGGAACCCAAGGTGGCTTACATAGACCTCTCCATTTTATCCTCACAACGACCCTGTGAGGTAGGTTAGGCTGAGAGTCAGTGACTGGCCCAAAGTCACCCAGGGAGCTTCCATGGCCGAGCGGGGACTAGAACCTGGATCTCCCAAGTCCCAGTCCAACACTCTAACCACTACACCACACTGGCTCTGACCATTGTGAAAGCAACACCTTCTTCTGGCTTCTGCTTCAAACAGCCCATTTAAGCTTTGCTCAGTGCTATGTGAGCCAAGGGAGAAGAGGATACTGCCACACGTGACAAGGAGATGTGAAAGAAAAGAAAAATGCTTTCATGTAAGCAAACTGTTAAGATCTCAGAATATGATCCTGAAGGATTAATTTGCAGGTACTAGAGTAGCATTTATCAAAACGCTGGCGTCTCATTTCTCCCTATTCAAGGGGGGGGGGGATCTGTTCAAACCTCCCATAAATCTAACGATAGCAAGACACTGATGGCAATATTTTTTTTCTGAGCACGTAGATCAAAAGAGAAGGGGAAGAGCTGTATTTTGCACTAAGAAGGGGAAAAAATATCAAAATCTGATGCCAAGGCAATCCAAATGTTTCAGAAGGTTGAATTCTCTTTGCATAAGTTTGAATTCTCTGCCAAAGGAAGTGAGGTGTGTGGCTACCAGGAAGAGGGCCTTTTCTGCTGTGGCCCCACTGGCTGTGAATGAGCTCCCTAGGGAGGTTCGCCTGGCGCCCACATTGTTCTCCTTCCAGCGCTAGGTGAAGACATTCGTATTCTGAAGTATTTTAGCATGTTAGCTTCCTCATCTTTTAGCTCTGGTGTTTTAAATCTGAATTTTAAATCCCAGGTTTTATTCTGGTTGTACTGCTATATTGTGGTTTTAAGCTTTTATATTTTATATTGTTTTTATTCTGCACTCTGTAGTTTTAATTCTTGTGAATTAAAGAGCTTCAGCTCTTGGGCGGTATAGAAATGATATAAATAAATAAATACAAACAAACAAATAAATACAATTCCATGGTCTGTATAAACCACACAAATTCAGTAAGTTTGCATATCTTACAAATTGGGGGAGAAATTTTTCAGTTACATTTAGGCTGCAATCCTATGGCTCCTGGGTCTGTACCTTTGGAACTCCATGTGTTGCCCCCCCCCCACACACCAATAGTATTGCTCTATATAACTGATGAAGAGCATGAAATTAAATTGCATGAATTAAATGCAGCAGGACTTGACATTCCTTTTGTGAACCATAACTGAAACCATAGTGAAGGGATACAGTTTAAAGAGGTTATCCTTTAGAGAATGCAATCACAAAGTTCATAGAATATTGCCTTTGAGTGCACTATTTTGTTGTTGCCGTTATTTTTATTGCATCATTCTGAGCGTACTTCAATAAAATAAGTGAAACATTTATGTTGGTAACGGATTGAATGAGGGCAAACAAATTGAAGGTTAGTCCAGACGAGACAGAGGTGCTCCTTGTTAGTCAAAAAGCAGATCAGGGAATAAGGACTCAATCTGGATAGGGTTACACTCCCACTGAAGGCTCAGGCTCACAGCTCAGGTGTACTTCTGAACTCGGCCCTGAACCTGGATGCCCAGGTCTCGGCAGTGGCCAGGAGTGCATTTGCACAGCTGAGGCTCATGCACCAACTGTGCCTATTCCTAGAGATGTCTGATCTAGCCACGGTCACACATGCCAAAGTTACATCCTGTTTGGTCTACTAAAATGCGCTCTACATGGTAGCTGCCATTGCAAAGTGTTCAGAAACTTCAGCTGGTCCAAAATGCTGTGGCCAGACTAGGGATGGTGCGGGTGCACGATTCCGTCTGGGAACCCGGCGGAACCGCCCCTGCCCGCACCCCCGAGCCCCGCTCGCCGAGCTCCTGCCCCTGCTTGCCCCCTGCCCACGCTCAGTGAACGGCCTGCGCTCATCCCAGTGGCTTCATCAAGCTTTGCAGTCTCCATTTTTTGAGAAATAAAATGCCAATCGCAAAAATGCTCATATTTGTTTATACGTGAAAACGCACATTTTTGTGAATGCCATATTTGCGTATGTGCGGAAATGCGCATCTTTGCAAAAATGCACATTTTCGAGCTTACAGAAATATGCACATTCACAAAAAGGTGCATTTTCACACATACACAAATATGCGCATTTTGTGATTGCCATTTTAATTTTCAAAAAATGGTGACCGTGAAGCTTGATGAGGTCACTGGGGTAAGGGGCTCGAGCACGGTCCAGGGACAGAGATGGGTTTGCGCATCCCTAGGCCAGACGGTTGACTAGGGTCAGTTACAGAGAACACATGACTCCTTTGTTACAACACTGGCTACAGGCCTGTTTCCAGGCACAATTCAAAGTGCTGGTTATGCCCTATAAAGCCCTATACAGCTTGGGACCAGGCTACCTGAAAGACGGCCTTCTCTCACACCAGCTTGCCTGGGTTTTAAGATCATTGGGAGAGGCTCTTCTCTCAGTACCGCTGGCATCAGAGGCGCATTTGATGGGAAAATGAGAGAGGGCCTTCTCAGTGGCTGGTCCCAAACCCTGGAACTCCCTGCTGAAAGGCTCTCCCGCTCTCTGTTGTCCCTCCGCCAGGAGGCAAATATGTTTTTATTTAGGCAGACCTTTGGTATGTGCATTGGTCTGGTGCTGAAGGGTTTTTTATTGGTTGGGTGCTGTCTACTTCTTTCATTGTTGTGTTTTTAATTGTGTTTTTATGCTATGTTTTAACTGAGATTTTGTTTTTAATCTGTATTTTATTATTATTAGCTGCCTTGGGTGCCATTTGTGGAAGAAAGGCAGGAGATAAATAAAAGAAAACAAACATTATTATTTCCTAATAACTAGACCTTGAGGCCAATTTGAAATTGCCACTGGAAACAGCTCTCCTGCATTCCCTCCTCTGCTTGTTCTTGGTCACTTGGTGAGCCGTGTGGTAACACATGCCACTCTTTGCTATGGGCTTCTCTGCCCCTGTAAGCGGCAAACCATGAAGTAGAGAAGCCCAGGCTTGGATATCAATTCCCCACCACACAAGCAGAACACAATTCTGCTCGCAGGGGTGAGAGCTGATCTTTCCTCCCTATCTGCAGCCCTAGAAATGGTTCCCAAAGGCTGGCCCTCGAGATCAGGGGCATGGAGCTAATTTTCGGTGGCAGGCCGAAGTGGCCCTCACAGGCCTTCTGTTGGCCGGATGAGATCAGAGGGCGTGGCCTTGCCCAGTGATGTCATCATCTTGTTCCTCCGCCCATTTTCACTTTCTCCAGCATAAAGTAAGGGACCCAGCCGGCGCTAGGAGGAGCAGGTGCTCTTCCTGGTCCCAGCGAAGCTCCTGGTTTTGCGTGCCACTTGTTGTCACAATTGGGATGGCAAGTGGTGCACAAATGGATTCAACCAGTGCTGGGAGAAGTGGCGTCCCCCAGTGCCGGCCAAGTCAGGCACCTCCTCTACATGCCTCTCTCCATCTGCATTGGGGGTGGTGAGAGGTGCCAAAGGAAGTTGCTCTTCCCAGCATCAGCAGTCCCCTGCTACCAATATCTCCCCAACCGCTATCCCCAGTCTCTTACCTCTCCAACCGCTATCCCCAGTCTCTTACCCCTCCAACCGCTATCCCTAGTCTCTTACCCCTCCAACCGCTATCCCCAAGCCGTTATCTTAGTCCAGATTGCCAAGCCCCACCCCCTGGAGGAATGCAAGGAGACTCTTTCCTCAACCTGGTCACCTCCAGATGTGTTGGACTCCTCCTCCTAGCATTCCTGACCATTCACTATGTTGGCTGAGGCTGATGGATGCCAAGCCCCACCCACAGGTGGAATCCTTGGGCCAAAGGAGGTTCTTTGGGCCACACTGGGGAGCCCGACAGGCTGAATTAAGCCTGCAGGCCGTGGGTTCTGCACCACTGCTCCAGACCCAATGGTGCTCCTGGTGAAGAACGTCACTGGCACTTACCTGCCATTTGTTCAGCTTTGGAATAGCCTTTTAAAAAACAAAACAAAATGCAGGCCATTTCATGTCTGTGATGTGCTATTTACATCCATGATTTATCCCTGTTGTATAAAACCAATTTGCATGCACTCTGATCGCAAACATTCACATGCACACCATTTCTTGAATGGGTGCTGGTTGTCAGGGTGGACACTGAGCCCATAGAATCCCAGAGTAGTTCTGATTCTGAGGAAGAGCAGTCGCTTCTGGGAGAGGAGCGCGCTCATCCTTCCCAGGGCCAACAGCTGGCAGAGATTCCTCCCACCGGCATTCCTGGCATAGATAGCGCTCCCGGGAGTGAGAGAGCGTGGGAAGAAGACTTGCTGGACATGTGACGCCGACGCAGGGAGCGGCGCCACATGGAGGGCGCAGAAAGAAGGCGTAGTGCCCGGTTGGCGCGCAAACAATGGCTGCGCCCAGAGGATCCAAGGGAAAAGGGGAGGGACTCTCCCTAGTCCTTAAGTTCAGGGGTCTGCCAGTAATTCCCTTTCAAACGGGGACCAACTGTTCCAACTTAGGGCATAGTTACTCTGCTGCTCATATCTAGTTGCTAACGGTAGAGTTGTTAAGTTGTAAAAGAGGAATAAAGCTTTGAAAAGAATCCATTTGTCTGTGTCTGGACTTGGCTGCTGGATTAGACTGAGAGAGGCCTCCAAGGAGCCCTTGACACTGGTGTTGTAAATTTCACCCTCAAATTAAAAACAAACAGACAGACATCAGTGTTGCCAGCACTTCCGCAGGCTGGAGGGTCTGATGTCAGAGAGGCGGTGAATCCTCTCTGGGTTTCAGTGGGAACCAGTCAGAACTCTAACGGAGCTATCCAAGGTGCACCTTGGAGAACTCCTTTAGAGTTCTGACTGGTTCTGACTGAAACCCAAAGCGGATTTACCACCCCACTGACAACAGAGCCACCAGCCTCCACTGGTTACCAGGGATGATTTTCCAGGGTTCAGAATGGCGTGGAGCATCTCCATGGATACAGGAGGCAGTCCTCTTCAGACCATCACCCTCGATGGAAACACGTGAGGAGAGAGGTGAGGCTAGAGCACTCCTTTTCCTCCCGTGTTGATTCTGCACTGATTTTGAACAATCAAACTGGGCTAGTTTCTCAGCTATTGAGTGGATAGTTAGTTGAATAGACAACCAGGTGCCCCCCAAACCATGGGCCAGGCAGCCCTCTAGAGTGGGCCATGGGGGACATGCCCTCTGTAGTGCAGCAGTATCTTTGGATCCAAGCCTTACAGTGTAATAACGTCATGTCACACGTTTTGTGTGTCTTATCTCCTCTCTTATCTGAGTACATGAAGCTGATTTTCAGTGGCAGTCACATGTTGAGAAGGGCTGTAGCTCAGTGGTAGAGCCCCTGCTTTGCATGCAGAAAGTCCCAGGTTCGATTTCTGGCATCTCCAGGTAGGGTGGGAAAAATTCCAACCTGAAACCCTGGAGTGCCACTGCCAGTCAGTGTCAACAATACTGGGCTAGATGGACCAGTGTTCAAGGCAGCTTCCTATGTTCCTACAAGTCCCCTGCAATCTCTCATTGCTACCTATATCAAGTCATTTAAAATTGCCAATTTCACAATAAAAATGTTTGCTAGTTTTAGTAGATGTATTTAA
The DNA here is from genome assembly GCF_057233095.1 of Heloderma suspectum. Classification (NCBI taxonomy): domain Eukaryota; kingdom Metazoa; phylum Chordata; class Lepidosauria; order Squamata; family Helodermatidae; genus Heloderma; species Heloderma suspectum. Next base: position 303,795,892 of record NC_139461.1, on the reverse strand, counting down.
CAATACATCCCAACTACACGACAGGCATGGTTTGAGGATGGCTTCGTATACTATAACCAGGAAAACCCACAATAATCCATCGCATTGTGGTGAGCAGCTAATAACTAAAGTTACTGTTTATAATTTATATCACAGTGGGAAAATGTATTTGAACCATTCTGTATAGTATAAACCAACCTTCCTGCACCTGGTGCCCTTCAGATGTTTTAGACTTCAACTTCCATCACAGCTAGCACAGCCTATTGTCCGGAACCCTGGGAGTTGTAGTTCGAAATATCTGGAGGGCACCGGGGTGGGGAAGGCTGGTATAAATACACTTATAAGTGTTTTAAATATTATTTTCCCAGTTTTGAATTCTATTTCGTTAGAACTGATAACTTAGGAAAACATATCCTATGAAATAAAAAGCAAAAGCAAAACAAAGTGTTACGAAGATCAAGACAGGCCGGGTTTCCTGATGTTTAAGCAGTCCATATTTGGGTTGATCAAAATGTTGAACGAGCCTTTTTAACAAGGTGCTCACTTGAAAATTTTCATCCCAGTAGGGAATACTCAGGTTTGATTTGTGAAGCATTGTTTATCTTTGTTCTTGAATTTGGTCAGCAAAAGCAGGTGACCATCTCAGAGAAATTGTGGGCATTTTTCTCCCAAGGAAGATGCCTCGATCAGAAAGTACGTTTGAAATGAACGACGTGTTCTGTACTTGAAGAAAAATGGCTTCAGATTCTCTCATAAAGGAGAAATGAAAGAGCCGAGCTCTGCACAATAATTCACACGTCCTCATGCCAGGAAGGAGGTTGGTCCTTCTTTCTATAACCATCAGCAGCTCTAATCAGCCTATTAGATTGTCTGGCCGGTGCTCCACCCCTGTCTCCCTCTAACTTGGTCCAATCCTGGCCTGCCCAATACTTACATCTATGCCATCCTTGCCAGGTGTTCCCGGGGGCCCTCGCGGTCCGGGAGGGCCTCGTGGACCTGGCCTCTGGAAAGTGAAAGAGAAGAACAGTGAGGTCTTGCATCTGATAAAACATGGAATAGATCAGAAATGACAGCGGCAAGAAGAGACTTCAACTTCCCTGTCTGGGACAGGCACCAAGGGAATTCTAGAAACTCTGGCTAGCAACTCAAAAGTGGCCAGATCCTAAGGAAAGTCCAGCTGCCGGTTTTCAATAAAACGTATTGCACCCATTTGTATTCTTTTTCTAGGGCAGCCTTCCCCAACCTGGTGACCTCCAGATGTGTCGGACTACAACTCCCAGCATGCCCGTCCATTGGCCATATTACCTGAGGCTGATGGATGTCGAAATCTGGAGGGCATCAGGTTGGGGAAGCCTGTTCTAGGTGAGCTTTCATTTTTTTTGTGTGTGTGTGTGCTCATTTTGGAAGCAGACATAATGCTAAAACAAGCCGACCCCCATGCCCTAATCCAGACCTTTCATTTAGTGCCACCCCTCCATCTTTTTCTCAGGAATGAGAACATCCACACCACACGCTGCCCAACCAGTTAGAATTTATTGCGCTCATATTTTGTCCTCCCTCCATGTTCAGGGTGGCGTCCACGGGTTATCCCATTTTAGCCTAACCACCACCATCTTAGTTAAGTCAGGCTGAGAGAACCAGCAATTTACCCAAGACCACCCAATAACCTTCGTAGCTGAGAGGGGACTTGAGCCCAGGTCTCGCCAGTGCAGCCCAACACACTATCCTCCTATGGGCCCTCAAAAGATTTACTTGGGTCTCCCTCTGATCATTGACTGCCCATCCATCCATATTTAGATAGGTTTGTGGCTCAGTAGCTTCAAGGGGTTTCAAAAACTGCTCCTTTCCCACCACCCCATCCTGGCTAATGAGCCAAGAGTCTCCCTGCTTTGTTGAATAGCTTGCAGTGCAGAAAAAGTAGAGCACGCTTAAATCCCAATTACTTTTGATTTTAATTGCACATATTAGCCTTGATTGTGTTGAGTTTTACAGACTATGGACTTGAATAGCCACCTCCTGACAATGGGGGAGGAGGCACACTTAATGCTACAATAATGTGCAAGTTGTCTTATTTTGAATAGGACCTCAGGATGCAGAGAGGTATGTCATTAATTTCCATTGCGTGGTGTTGAATTCCACATGGATGGAAACTCTGAATGCAGGCAGTGTTTGATTTTCTGCTTTAAGGGGAGGGAAAACACTATAAATGTCTTCCTATGTGGAGGAAAAGGCCCGAGAGAATAACTTGCAACCAGGCTCGGAACAACAGAGCTCTCATTGTACAGCAAAGTTTGCTCATGGCTGAGGTGGGACACCTCCAGATTCCTGAATGTGGCTGCAGAAAAACTTCACTGGGTAACTTTAGAAAGAAAAGGATCCTTATAATGTCTCCATTAGTCAGCTATTAATAACCCTTGTGGGGTGCACTTTAGGAACAGAACTTTTCACTGGATGAATGACTTGATATCATGCTATATTCCCCTTAAATGTGAGTTCAAAGTACATGGTTTGATGAGAAAGGAGTCGGTGGGGGGGAACACCACCAGAGAGTCTGAAAATACAGAACACTGGAGTTTTTGTTCAGTGTGAAACTTAACGCTTCTATGTTAAACAAAAATGGTTCTTTCAAGTCATTTTTTTCCCTTCCAGTCTCCCTCTGTATTTTCTAATGAAGAAGAAAAAGATAAGAGAGCAAGGGGAAGATTGTGAAAGTTGTAAGTTTAATGCAGCTAGTTTGTGACACAGCCCTTGATTTAAATACCTACCATCCAATATCGATGCAAAAAGAAAAGAACATAAATAAAAACCCAGCAAAACTGCCACAGTCTAACTCTAATGCCACAATAACTAAAGAAGCTCATTACCCCACCCCATAAGTGTATTTTGGATAACAAGTCCACTCCTGTTCTTTAACTACTCTGCTTGTGTGTACAAGAAGGCAAAAAACACAGATTGCTTCTTAATGAAGTCTCCGTTCCTACAGCCCAGTCCTTTCCATGTTGACCCAGAAGTAAGCCTCATTGCTTTCAGTGGGACTTGCTCCTGGTCAGTAGCGCATAGGATTTCAGCCTCATGTACCTATATACAGAAGTTAAGAATGATGCTTTCTTTTTTTGTTCGAGATGCAGATGTTAGTTTTGGATGATGGAGCTGATGCAGCCCATTAGATGTCTCCAAGGCTGTAGTTGTGAAACTTTGCTCTTTTGAAAAGCAAAGAAAGACAAATCCTTACCTGAGCTGAGGAGGTGGCCAACAGCTGGATGAGAAAGAGTAATCCAAGGGCAGAGAATCCAGCCATAGTTGTCACAATTTAATTCTTCTCAGCTCTGAAAGAAAGCAGAAAGCTTCTTCCTGTCCTCCTTCCTCCTGGTTCCAATTCCCCCGTCTTGTGCTTCTCAAATCTCCAGTCCAGTCCCCTCCACCTCCAGAGAAACCTGCATCTCCTGGCTAAATGGGGGAAGAGACAGACCAGCCAGCAGGCACAGGAGACAGAAGTCAGATGAAGAAAGAGACCAGGTTGCGGAGAAAGGGGAGGGGGAAGAGGCTGGACAGATTGCAACAAGTCATGAAAGTAAGCGTACATTCACAGATCAAGACTTTTTTAGCCTGCTGTGCTCCAGCCAGAGAGCAGCAGGGGAAGGGGCCCATGGATAGAAAAGGATTTATTTGACTTAGCTGACTTACAGCCTGTCCACACAAGATGATCTGTTTCTCCATGCAGGAAGTCCTGATCCAACTTCGGCACCGTTCACGTGGAGGAATGTAACACATCAACCCACAGATAAAGACATGGCGGCAATTCCTGCGATCACAGTGGTCCACCGGGACTGGAACCACTGTTGGCCCTGTCCATAATGGCCCGATTCCCACGTCTTGCTTATCCACAAGAATGGATAGTCAGGACTGCTTGGGTGGAGAAAAGGCATGCTGTGCAAACGGGCAGCAAGGAGCAGTTTGTACGTGTCGATTGATCCCCTGATGGTGGCAACAACCGTGATGAGCTGCGTGTGTGGATCAGGCAGATTCACCGGAGATCAACCCCCAGGGTCTGGGGTGATGTCCAGCGATACGAAAATTCTAATGCAATAATTCTCACAGGAGCCTTTTCAACCTGTTCAGCTTGAGGAGCTGGTTTCACGCATGCACATACACCACTCACGTTCCCTGAATGAAATACAAGAGTTCTAACTGGAATGCAAGATGTGTGATGGTCCATTCACACATGGAACTCACCACATGTGCACACATGTCAAGGGCCAAAGTAGTCAGTTCTAGACTAGATGGACCAGTGGACAGGCTCACTATAAGGCAGCTTTATGTGTGCCATTACCCCCAAGTCATTCCATGACAAGAGTGCTGTATATGTTATTGTGAGAGAATCAGCCCAAAATTACCAAGGAAAAGGAACTAAAATTTCAGGTAGCGTAGTGCTGAACGCCTGGAATTTAACATGCACTCTTCAAAGAAATTGCACATAACATTGCTTATGTGTTAGTAGCTGTCATGTAACTCAGACCTTCCCCAAACTGGTGCCTTCCAGATCTTTTGGACTATAACTCCTATCAATCCCAGTCAGCACTGCCAAAGGCCAGGGATGATGGGAATTGTAGGCCAAAACTTCTGGAGGGCACCAGTTTGGGAAGACTGGTGTAACTCATGCTAAAAGAACAGACAATGATCAGGTGAATGTGTTAAATCGTTCTGTTTTCCAGTAACTCAGATCATTCAAAGCGTATTAACTTTGTCAGTCACAGACCTTTCTCCTCTGATTACTGACATGATCACTCATCCCAGGGTGAAATATAGGAAGAAGCCCTAATCTTGTCAAGAGCTACTCATTTTAACCCAATCGATCCTTAAAACGCAGGTGGCTCAAGCGGGCTTGCCACGCCATTAAGAACAGCCATTGTGAGTTGGGCTTTCATGCAGGGGATCAACCTTGCTGGGGAACCCACACTGTCCTTGAGTGCACTGCTGAATGTGTGTGTGGCACCTTGCAAGCATGTTCCTCTTTTCCTGCCACAAGGTACAGGAAGGGGAAAGTATGGAGCAGGGGTCCCGAACCTTTTTGGACCCATGGGCACATCTGGGAGTTTGAGAAACTGCCGTGGGCACTGCCACAAAATTGAATGTTTGCCTTCGGGGCCTGGCTAGCAAGAGATGGTGGGGGAGAGAAATAGTGAGGCTAGGAGTGGGGAGAAACAGTGAGGTAAGGAGGTGGGGAGAAACAGCAAGGCTAGAGGCTGGGAGTGGAGAAACAGCAAGATAATGTGGTGAGTGGGAGAGAAAGAGCATGGCTAAGGGCTAGGAAGGGAAAGAAGGCAGCTAGGGACAGGGAAGGGAGAGAAATAGTGAGGAAAGGGGTTGAGGGAGAGAAATAGCAATGTAAAGCCTGGGAGTGGAGAGATCAAGAGATCAAAAGGGAAATGACTGGGTGGACAGAAAATTGGCTGAGGACAGGAAGGAACTCTTCTCTTCCCTTCCTGCTTGCTGAACTGCTGTAGGCTCAGGAACAGGAAGGTGAACCTGGTGTCCTAACGTTTTAAGAGGTTTTTTTTTTTTAATTAGAAGTAATTTTTTGAAGGGCAAGCTCTGGGGACCCCTGGTATAGCCATTATCTTAGCTGATGCAATTCAGCATATTCAAGTGAGAGAAGCGGCTGTTTCATGTAGTCCAGCCTTCCCCAACCTGGTACTCTCCAGGTGTGTTGGACCACAGTTTATTTATTTATTGCATTTATACCCCGCCTTTTTTCCTCTTGCAAGGAACCCAAGGCGGCTTACATTATCCTCCTCCTCTCCATTTTATCCTCACAACAACAACCCTGTGAGGTGGGTTGGGCTGAGAGTCTGTGACTGGCCCAAAGTCACCCAGTGAGCTTCCATGGCCGAGTGGGTACTAGAACCCGGATCTCCCAGCTCCTAGGGCCAGCACATCTGAAGGGCACCAGGTTGGGGAAGACTGAACTAGTCTTTTGTATATATAAAATACAGGTGATTCTTTAATGGGCATTGGAGGCTAGGCGATGGTTGCTTAAATGCATTGATGGGTAGTGCACTACTACTGTGTGCATGCATGCGCGCACACACACCGAATAGGAGTGGGAAACAGCTTGGCGGCTGGCAGGAAAAAAAAATCAGCTGGTAGGCAAGGAGCAAGAATCCAAGGTCATGCTATTTGCTTTTAGAGAACAGATGCTGCTACAAAGAGTCTAATGCTGTCTGGGGCTTGCCAACTCTCCCCATGCTCAGCTGGTATATTTTAAAGCAAGATTAGAAACATTCCATAAAAGACTCGAGTTATTTCTGTTCCCAGAAGGTAAGTGATCCTGTAAGGGGCTGGCCCCCTGGAAGTACTGACCAATCAGGAAAACAGGGTAATTGAAATGATTATGATGATTTCATCATCATGATGAACACCCACAAACGCACAATTTATTTCGTTACCTTCCAGCCATTGCTCAGTTCTTGCATACTGTGTACTCAAACCTTGTAGTCTGCATTTATTTTTCCATGTGCTCACTGTTGATAAGCTAGAAACATGCCTCATCCCCCCACACACTCTACATTTTAGAGGAATTCAGTTTCTCAAGGAATTTTGCTTTCATTTTAGTCTTCTGCAGCTACTATAGTATTCTGCGGCTTTTCTGCATTCCCAGATAATACACTCAGCCGTGATCATAGGAAGCCCTTTATGTACAACTATGCATAAAGCAAGAGCCAGTGTGGTATAGTGTTTCCTTGGAAGAAGTGTAATTGAACGCAATAGGTGTTGCTTCTGAGTCAACATGCATAGGATTACACAGCTAACCATGAAACTGGAAGTCCCCAATTCAAGTCTCACCTCTTCCATGAACTCACTTGGAGGGCAGGGGCGCCTAGGTAAGCACCTATTTCCTCACTCCTCCTTTTATAATAAGGGGACTTAACTTTCAGGATTGTTGTGATCACAAGACAATGTATGTGAAGCATTTTGAGCATTTGAAAACACTTATCTAAATGCTATTTATTATTAATTATCATGTATATACACCAAAACTTGTTCCAAATTAAAGACTGAGGGTATGAGGAAGAAAGCAGCTGCCATTCCCTACTTCCCATTTTTAAGGACATGCATGAGATGTCTCAAAATATTCTTCTCTCCACAGAGCTTTGCAAATCTCTCTCTCTCTCTCTCTCTCTCTCAACTGTGCCCAGTTTAAAGTTGAAAAAAGGAGACTGGAAGTTTTGCATCCAAAGTTAAGCCATTTATTTAACAAAAATGAAGATAATTTAACAAATAGATTCTTTTGGATCATCTAGTAAACACTGGAAAATATGCCCACGAAGTGGCTTAAATTGTATTTAACCACTAAAAAACTCCCACTTCTATTTAAAACCAAAGCTGTCTGAAATAATTTAAAAAGAAAGAAAAAAACACGCACACACAAACATTCTTTTAGATCTCAGAATCCAGGTATGCAAGTCCCCAACTTAAATGACGGGTTCTTCATCTTCAAGTCTTTATCACCAGCTAAGGTAGTTTTGGTTTTATAAACTGTTATACAAAAGGGAAAAAAAAAGAAGGGGTGGACACACACCAATCAAACACACACACACACACTCACACCCACACTCAGTGGACCGAAGCTATTATAATCAGTTTGCAAAAAGATATGCCCTATTACTGGCTTTAGAACCAGGGAACAGTTTCATGCTATTTGGGACCCAACTATTCTCCTTCTTCTGGTCTTGTTATGGAATTTTTACTTTCCTCCGCTTTAGGCGCTTCATTCCCATCTGCTGCATCCTCAGCCTTTTGTTTTACACCCTCCTCTTTTTGTCCTGTGCTACCCTCCACCTCCCTCTCATTGGCTGGCAGAGTCTCACAGGGCTGGGATCCCATGGCTTCCGTCGCAGAGGCCATTTCTCGCTCATTAGTTTTGTCTGGTGCACCACCGGCCAATGGAAGGCCAGGCTCAGTGCTGCTTTTGGAATTCACCAGTAAATCCACACCGGCAGTTCTACAACTGGTCAGGGCATTTGCAGAAGCATCAACTCCTAGTTCAATTCCATCTTGGCAGACTTGATTTGTCCTCTTGATGGTGGGGATGATGTGATTTCCTATCTGGCCCTCAGAGGGCGCCACCTCAACGACCACCTTTGCAGGTGTTTTTGAGGCACCATCCTCCGGCGTCTTCTTCTCCACTTTCCGCCTTTTTGCCACCGCATCAACTGAGTCGGCCTCCTTTACACTTCTGCTGTCTCCATCGCCTCCATCGGGCAGTGACAGTTTCGCCTTCTCCTTTGTGAACGGAAGGCCGTCCAGATTTTTCTGATCGATCACAACCTCTCCGAGATTGAGAGAGATCTTCTCAATGTCGGTGGGGCCCTTCACTAGCCCAGAGCTTTCCCTACCTAACCTGTCCGTTTTCAGCTTCCTCTTCTTGGATTCCTTGAAACTCTCACTGTCCGCTCCACTCCCGCACTCATCCACGAGATCCTTTCTTTCCAACTGGAGGAATGAAACCAGTGTATCTTCTTGACCGCCGCCCTTCTCTGCCTTGACGTTTGCCATTGACACAGGGCCAGGCTGACTTGTCTTTACTGAAGTCTTACATTCGCTCGCCAGCCCCGTCTGGGGTTCGGTAGCATCGCCAGCCTGCAGTATGTCCCCTTCTATCATGGAGAGAGGTTCCCCCTTGCTACCATCTTCTGGCACTGAGTCGTTGGATGAAAGGCTAAGTTCGGAACAACCTTCAGATACAAGCTGCCCAACTGGATTCTTACTGGTTATCCTCTCAGTCTTATTATGCAGCTCAGCTTTAGCCTTCCCCACTGCCTCTCCAGCTCCCTCCCTAGCAGACTCTTCGTCGAGCCCCTGGCATATTATATTTGGTGGCTTGGTATTATTCTTCCCCGCAGCCTCTCCATCTCCCTTCTTACTGGGCTCTTGGTCTGGGGACTGGGGCTTGAATTTCCGGAGTTTCTTCCGTGGGCCCCAGACAAACTCCCTTTTTGGCCTGAAGTGTTGCCATGCAAAGTGTACCAGCTCCCGCCGCCTCTGCTTGTTTCGGACAGTGAACATGAAGTAGTCCAGGGCACTTCTCTGCACCCTTGGGAGCTTCTGATAAACCAGGGTCTCTGTTAAGAAGAACTTCACCAAGTGCACTTGATAATGTTCGTAGCCCATCTCTCCCAAGCATTTCAAAATGCGAGTGATCCGCAAATTGTTATGGCTGTACCTGGGGGGCGGGGGAGAGAGAGAAAGAACTAAGTAGAAATCAGGTACCAACTCAGCTCCCCAGGGTTCTCCAGATGGCCACTCCCCCTTCCTCTGGCCCCGCCCCTTCCCCCAAATCGGCCTAGAGATCCCATCAGCGGAGCAACTCACCGGTCGAGGTTCTCGAACCTCTCGCGCCAATTCTCTGCGCGTTTCAGCTCTCCCGTTTCTTCATTGATCAGGTTGATTCCATAAAATCCCAGCATGAGCTTGTATGCCTGGACAAACCTCTTCATGACCTGCTCGGATTTCTTGAAGGCCTGAAATATCAAAACAGACATGGCATGGAGGAGGGAAACTGGATGGGAGAAAAGGGTTAACCCTCCTTCCCCCACCAGTACTGCTGCCCTGGTCCAACTACGACCGACCCCAAGCCAGCCAGCCAACGCTGTTTGAAAGTTTTTAAAACAGACTCCGGGGTCAATGCTGGGGGACCTGAGCTAATTCACCCTTCAGTGGGAACATGGGCCCCAAGCTGGCATGGCATCCAAACTCTCACAGCCAGAGGAGTTCTCATGTGACAGAGGAACAGGGAAAGAGGACAGAGCAATTTAAACCTAGGAGAAGGTTTGATCTTAAAGCTCATTTTTAAGGAGCAAAAGAGTCCTCCTACCTCAATTTCTTGGCACGTCAGAAGCTTTGCACGCCAGTTCATCCCCTGCTCACGCAAAGGAAACAGCCTGGAATGAAGGAACATTTGCCCGTCAAACAAAATGGGGCAGAAAAAGCATGTCCGCTTAAAATGTGTTGGCGTCACAAAAAGAGAAACATGTAAAGTTTTTAAAGAGTTTACCGTGAGGTGGAAATCTTGACTGCTTAGTTTGGCTTTCCCCAACCTGATGCCCTCTAGATGTTCTGGATTACATTTCCCATCAGCTCGAGCCAATGGACAGGGATTATGGGATTGGTAGTCTGAAACATCTGGAGGGCACCAAGTTGGCAAAGGCTGGCTTAGCTAAATGTAAAAAAAGGTAAAGGTGTCCCCAACCAGTCGTGTCCGACTCTAGGGTGCGGTGCTCATCCCCGTTTCTAAGCCGAAGAGCCAGCGCTGTCCGAAGACGCTTCCGTGGTCATGTGGCCGGCATGACTGAACACCGAGGTGCACGGAACGCTGTTACCTTTCCCGCCAAGGCGGTACCTATTTATCTACTTGCAATTTCTTGCTTTCGAACTGCTATGTTGGCAGAAGCTGGGACTGAAGACAAGAGCTCACTCTGTCACGCAGCACTCGGGTCTCGAACTGCTGACCTGCCGACCTTCCAGTTTGCAGTTCAGCGTCTTAACCACTAAGCCACCGTGGCCCTAGCTAAATGTATAGCCCAGCCAATACCTCTGATTCAGGCTGAGTAGCAGAGATTTCGAAGAGACAGTTGGACCAGTAACACATGTTTGGCACAGAATGCCAGAGGCATCAAAAGTTGCTACAGTTCTTCCATGTTGCACAGAAATCTTAATTTTGGTAGACATACCTAAGACATTCTGTTACAGAAGTCTGAAAATAGGAGAACTTATTTAGACTGATGCCCCGCCACATCTCAAGGATGGTTAACAATACATTAAACAATTCCACACTCTCTCTAACATCTAATGGTCAGAACTCCTAACCTGAAATTTGCCTCGTCATGGAGGCCAACACAAGCCGAGGCAGAGTTTTGGATGGGGTTTTGAAGTAAGGGGCAGCACATGAGCCTTAAACCTAATTTCAAATGCCTTCTGTAAGGGTTCAGTACAGATCTCTGGCAAGAGGGATCCCTCCCTCCCCTGGCAGCCTTCTGGGCAGAGGGAGAGAGAGAGGGAAAAGAACTGGCCCGACTCAAGTTTTGGGTCTGGCCCTGCCCACTGTTGACCTACAGCCCCCAACAGATTACCCCAGAGGGAATGTGACTCTTGCCAGAAAAAAGGTTCCCACCCCTGCCCTAAAGTATATATTGGGTGGGGCTCACAGCAGCAGCAGCCAGGATAGTAAGGCCGAGAACAAGACAGGTGGATGTTTCAAATATTATGCATAATGTATTTTAATGGCTTTTAATCCTTGTAAACCACCAAACCACAGGGCTTTGGCTATTGGGTGGTATAGAAATGTAATAAATGAATGAATGAACAACTGAATGACTGGGCTTACAGTGGCAGCCAGGAACAGGTCTATGTTTTTAGAATGCAAGTTGGATTTGACCAGTAAAAGTACAGAACTAAAAATAACCTCGTTTTCATTACACGCCCTTCCAAACAAAGTGTATTATAGCTTCTTTGGAAGATGCTCTAGCTCAGGCTTTAGAGAGCCTCCGGAGGAGGAGATGGGGAAAAAGAATGAGTGAGAATGTCCAAATAGGGGGAGCAGCCCAAAGCATCTTCCCATGTGCTGTTTGAAATGGTGGTGTAGGCCATTTACCACTGAATATATGAATGGTTTTCCTCCAGAGCTGCATAGTCCTTCTGCCATTTCTCAAGGAGGACTTCAATAAGGAGGCCTAAAAAAAGAGGAACAAAATTATTTATGGATGGATAGACAGATATATACACATATGTGGCAGGATGTGCTTCAAAATGGCAAGGTGGTGACAAAATGGCCTTGGGTGATAAGTAGGCATATCAATTCCGCTGCCCACCCCATCTCTCGCAGCAAAATAGCGCTTTCATTTAAAAACAAAAGGCTCTTATTCCTAGAAGCTAAATTGAGGTCTGTAAGTCAAACAGGCAGGATACATGAACCAACAACAGCTATGGTTGCTGTTACTGCCATTATCATTGTTCCTGGTTTTATTATTGGCTTTTATTGTTGTTTTTATTGTTTATCTCTTTTAATATTTTAACTGTTTTTATGTATTTTACTGCTGTAAGATGCATTAGGAGGACTTCTGCCCTGAAAGGGGGCCAAGAAATGTAATAAATAAATCAATCTCAGCAGATCCTATCTATTCCCAAAATCTCAATTTCTCCTCCCACTGATTGCAGAGCAAGTCCCCAAGCCTCTGGCTTACTCCAAATTCTTCCCAACCGATGCAACAGAGAAGGCTGTGTGTGCCTGTCAGGGTTCCCCTTATGACCTGGACCCCCCGAGCAACTCCTTAAGGATCTCTTGCCTCCTTAAGAGTCCCACCTTCCTTCTTTCACCTTCCCCTTTCCAATAACATGGGTTTTAGGCTGTAGACGTGGGGTGATTGACACTCTAGACACAGGGTATAACCACAACAGTTTACTTGTAAATTAAAGCAAGCAAAATTACAGCTAAAGGTATTTACAGAATAGAGCCGAGTGATACAAAAGGCATTAAGAGAAAATAAAAGTTGCAAAACGCAAGTTCCTTTACCCTAGCTGTATTTAGACTTCTCCAGGCCGCTTCTTCCTGCTCTGTATTCATGCTCTGCTCTTACTGGCTCTCTCGCGCTCTTTATATACTCTCCTCCCACAAAACTTAAAGTACTGTTTCAACCATGAAGAAATGAAATTTAACTGGGGAAATGAAACTACTCCTCTCAGAGATATCCCCTCCCAACAAAAAACTCCAGGCCTCTAGGTCTGACCGTTTTCTTCTCCTTGCCTCTGTAGGCCTCAAAGCTTCATAGTGTTCATTCCTGTTCTGCTAGTTTTGGAAAGTTGAACATCTTTGCAAAGCTCACCGGACTGATCACTCAAAATTACCCCTATTAATTTTGTTCTGGTTATAACAGGAGTGGGCAGGGGATTAGAACCCTCGTTTTACTGGCTCATGGACTACACTTGGTTTATAAGTGTTCTGAAATCACATTATGCAATTTAAGCACAGCTCTTCATTTAAAAAACAAAACAGAAACACAGGTTTCTAGCCCACACGTCTATAGAAAAAGAGCTTGAACACAGTAACAGTGGCTGGTTTAAAAAACAAACAAAACTTCCGTTCCAATGATCAAGGAGTGAAGCTTCCAGTGCTCTGAATTGTTTTCCTGTTCTTCCCCACCTTGCATAAGAGTACACAAAAGTAGCATTATGCAAAATAAGCAAACCTATGCTAATTTGCTTAGTTTATTGAGCTCACAACGTTCGGCTTTTCTTGGCCCAGAACTTTTCACATTAAGGTTTGACTGCTCTACAATGGAGGTGGGCAACTTGTGGCTCTCAAGATGTTGTTGGATTGCAATTCCCATCAGCCCTAGTCAGAACAGCCAATGCTGAGGGTTGATGGAAGCTGCTGTCCAACAACGTCTATAGGGCAACAAGCTGTCCACCCCTGCTCTACAGTAAGAAAGCACAGTCTGAAAAACCCTGATCCAAGCAACAAAATAAAAGCAAGGAGAGCTCTAACTGATCTTTGACTACCAGGTACAGAAGACAGTTTTCTTGGTTACTCTACTGCAGGAGTCCCCAATCTGTTCTGGTCCATGGGCATATCTGGATTTTTTTTTTTTTTAAGTGGGCAGGGCTAGTCACAAAACACTCATTTCCCAGGAGGCAAACTAGTGTGACTAAAATAAAAATAACTTGCCCAAGAACCCAAGTACAAGGCAGAGGCCAAAACACAAACCCGCTTTTTTGAAACCCAGATAAAGATGGTGCTGGAGGGCAGCACTTGGCTACGCAGCACGTCAGCCTTCTAGTGATTTTTTTTTAAAAAAAACACACCTTGAGAAACAAAATAAAAGCTAAGAGGGGCAGGGAGCCTGGTGGGTATCAAGAGATGTCTGCGGGCACATTGGTCCTCACAGACAAAACATGTGTAGGTGTGTGCATGTCTGTATACCTTATGTATGATCTCTCTCTCATTCTTTCTCTCTCTCATTCTCTCTCTCTCTCTCTCACACACACACACACCTCCCTCCCTCTTGAGGGTCTGCTTACACAGGCCAGAAAAAGTAAGGCCAAGCCAACACATGACACATTCAGCAGGACATCAGGAATAGTTACACAACTTCCTAACAACAGATTTACTTACACTTCCGTGGCTGCACTAACAGCCAACCCTGCTCTGTGTGGCAGTTAGGTGCAGGAAGAGAAGGGATTGCATAGAGAGTCTTGAAGACTGCCAAATTTGCACACTTCAAGACTCCCTGCCACTGCCCTAGGCTCTTAGTTACCACCCAACTTCCTCCTGCCACTCCACATGGAGAGAAACAGCCGTGTTTAGCAGCTGGCCGCATGCTATGATGATGATTTATTACATACTTACAATTCTAAAAATAAAATAAAGATGAAGACACAGGTCCCTCCAAGAATGGACTTACGATCTAAAGGACAGCACACACAAAAAGAAAGTGGAAGAAGGAGGGTAGCATGCAAATGCATCCGGAACCACTGGAGCATTCTAAGGCCTCCTGTGAGGCCTTGGCAAGGCACTTTGCAGATAAAATTGATCAGATTAGGTGTGTTACTCTGCACACTGTGGATACAGTTAGTGAGCAAGAGGCGGCCTGTGGCAAACCGGTTTTGTGGGATCGGTTCCAGCTTCTTCCTCCTGATGAAGTGGACAAGGTGCTTTCATCTGTAAGGCCGACCACCTGCTTACTTGATCCTTGCCCATCTTGGCTCATTATGAGCTGCAGAGAGAGACTGGGTGAGGGGATCAAGGCGGTGGTGAACGCCTCCCTTGAGGAGGGAGTGATGCCATCAGCCCTCAAGGAGGCAGTGATAAGACCGCTCTTAAAGAAGCCCTCCTTGGATCCTCAAGTTCTGAACAACTTTCGCCCAGTCTCAAATCTGCCATTTTTGGGCAAGGTGATTGAGCGGGTGGTGGCGGTGCAGTTGAAGGCACACTTGGAAGAAACTGATTATCTAGACCCATTTCAGTCGGGCTTCAGGCCTGGGCATGGGACAGAAACGGCCTTGGTCGCCTTGGTGGATGATATGAGGAGGGCTCTGGATAGGGGTGAATGCTCCTTCCTTGTTCTCCTCGACCTCTCAGCGGCTTTTGATACCGTTGACCACGGTATCCTCCTGGACCGCCTGGAGGGGTTGGGCATTGGAGACACTGTATTGCGGTGGTTCCGGTCCTTCCTCTCCAGCAGGTACCAGAGGGTAGCACTGGGAGAGGAGGTTTCGGACCCGTGGCCACTTACTTGTGGGGTGCCACAGGGTTCCATCCTCTCCCCGATGCTATTTAACATCTATGTGAAGCCACTGGGGGCTATCATCAGGAGGTTTGGGGTGCAGTGTCATCAATATGCGGATGACACGCAGCTCTACCTCTCATTCAAATCTTCACCAAGGTTGGCCGTAGAATCCCTGTCCAAATGACTGGAGACGGTGAGTGGCTGGATGGGGAGGAATAAGCTGAAGCTCAACCCTGACAAGACCGAGGTACTTTTGGTGGGAGACAAGAGGAGGCTGGGGGATGTTGACCTGGTGTTGAATGGGGTACGGCTACCCTTGAAAGACCAGGTCCGCAGCCTGGGGGTCATTTTGGACTCCCAGCTGTCCATGGAGGCTCAGGTGTCAGCTGTGAGCCGGACAGCGCTGTATCAACTCCATCTGATACGGCGGCTGCGCCCCTTCCTTCCCGACCATCTGCTCCCATCGGTAGTACATGCCCTGGTCTCCTCTCGTTTAGACTACTGTAATGCGCTCTACGTGGGGTTACCCTTGAAGACGGTTCGGAAACTGCAGCTGGTACAGAACGTGGCGGCTCGCCTGATTAAAGACAGCCGCCGGCGAGATCACATCACTCCAGTGCTGAAGGAGTTGCACTGGTTACCAGTTGTTTTCCGGGCCAAATTCAAGGTGTTGGTTTTGACCTTTAAAACCCTATATGGTTCCGGCCCAGCCTATCTTAAGGAGCGCCTCCAGCAACACCAGACAGGCCGCTTAACAAGATCAGCCTCGGATGGCCTTCTCTCTGTCCCATCAGCCAGGACAGCTAGACTGGTGGGGACGAGGGAGAGGGCCTTCTCTGTGGTGGCCCCCACTCTGTGGAACTCCCTCCCTAGGGAACTCCGTCATGCCCCCTCTTTAATGAGCTTCCGTCGTGCATTAAAAACGTGGTTGTTCAGGCAGGCATTTGGGGTGGGTTAGGGTATTTAAAAAAAAAAAAAATTATGGTAAAATTTTATTGTTTTAAATTGTTTTATGGTGGGTTGTACATCGCCCAGAGTGGCTGGGTGACCAGTCAGATGGGCGATTAATAAATTTAATAAATAAATAAATAAATAAATACAGGCGTGATCATCTTACTACTGATCATGTGCAATGGTTGTTAAAGAAATATCATGCTGGCTGGGAGGGCACTATAGAACACTACGGGAGTTGCAGTCCAACACATCTGGAGGGCACTGGTTGGGGAAGGCCCATTGTGGAGCAAGAATTAATCCTCGCACATGCCAAGAAAGAATTCATAAGCACTTGAAAGAAAGGAAGAAAGACAGACAGACAGACAGAGGCCTTTGGCCCCAGGAAAGGAGAATTAATCCTATTCCTTGCAGCAGACAAGTACAATGGCTTCCCTGGGCAGTTGAGTTCTGCCTCCCAGGGGAAAACAACTATAGGAGGAGTAGAAGCCTTCAGGTATTTTTGTCAGGAGAGAGACAGGCAGCATTTGTAGAGGTTACTTCCTGCAAGTTGTTTTGTGTCTAGTTAAAAAAGAGGAAAAAAGAAAACACTTTCTAACCAAATGCAATTCAATCTACCGTCAAGGGACGGTAGAAGAAACCAGTCTTGACAGCTGCTGCTTCCCTTTGAAAAGAAAACCATATCGAAAGCCATACCGTGAGGCAAGAAATTAATTTCGTTTTTGTAAAAGCTCAGATTCCACATTTCCTCTTCTCTGATTTCAGTTTCTTCTTCCAAACCCTGAAGGAGAGCAAGTGGGAAGCATCAGTGAACAGCAGAAATTGCTTTCTAAAAAGACAGATCCATTAATAACGAGATCCAGTTTAAAATGCTGGTACTTGCCTATAAAGCTCTACAGAGTTTGGGACCAGGATGTCTGAAGAAACCACTCCAGCCATACAATCCCACCCACCCTCCACGCTCAACATCAGATGCCCTTGTTGTGGATCCTACCACCCTTAGCAGCTTGGCTGATTGTGATGTGAGACAGGGCCTTCTCTCTCGTGACACCTGGTTGTACAACTCCTTCTCTGGAGAGACATCCGGTTGCCCCTCTCCCTCTCAAACCTTGGGCCAAGTGTCAATACTCCCTCCCCGCAACAGCCTAGCTTTTAGTTTGGTTTGAAATGTCTTGCTTCTCCAGTTAATTAAAAAACAAAACAAAACTGGAAAAAGGGCTTTTTTTTAAAGCCAGCTCCTTTGTTTTTTGTATTTTCTTTTTTTTTTTTTTAATTTGTAAGCTGCTTTGGGGGCCCTTTTTAGGGCTAAATAGCAGCATATAAATAAACTTAGAAATAATGAACAATGGCAAAGCCAGAAGTGGAGAGTAATCACTAGTCCACTGGCCTTAGATTGTTGAGTCCCACAGGTAGGTCATACCCCAACTTAGGCCTGGTTGTTATCAGCGCTGCCACCACCATTTAAGAGGGACGGGATAAAGTTATCTCCTTCTCTAAAGGGAAAGGTACACAAAACCACAGAAAGCATGTCCTCTTGTACCTTTATCATAAAAACTAGCAAATGGACCCAGCCCCGCATGGGCTGGAACGGCCCTTAGTTTGATACAGCAAAGCCTACAAGCAAACTTACAATCACAAAAGGTGGACTTTTGTGAGTGCCCCATCTGAGTGAAGGCATGCCTGTTGGTACTCATAGGCATGGCCCCTGTATTGGTGCAACCAGGGAGGGGTCTGTCCATTCCACTTCCCCCAGGACCTCTTTATTTATTATTTATTACATTTATATGCTGCTCAGCAGCCAGGGCTCTCTTAACAACAATTAAAACCATAAAATACAACACGATAGAATGAATATAAGACTTTAAGCGTTTAAAAGCGGCACGTAAAACAAAGTAAAACCCAACAGCAGTTGCAACCCAGGGAAGGCTTGGGTAAAAAGGTGCATTTTTAGGAGGCGCTTGAAAGATACCACATTTTCTGCCTCCTGAACAGCACAGGGGAGGGTTTTCCTGAGGGTGGGTGCCGCTACAGAGAAGGCCCGCTGTCGGGATTCTTCATGGCAACATTCCTGTCATTTTGAAATGAGAGAAAATAGTTCTTTAGGAAAAATAGCTCAAGGAAGTGAGCCAAATCACAAACAGAAAGCAAATTCCTTCTTCTAGGATCCCAGACCCACGTCTAAACATTCAGGTTTTTTTTTCTAGCTTTGGCATTTATGTCGAATTTGTAGTCTGAAAGCTTTCAAACAGGAAACTGGTTAATTATGTACACCAGCCTTGTATTTAAGAATCTGCCTGGTCGCCAGAGGCAACGAAGGATTTCTATGTGAGTGAGTGGGCTGGCAGAGGAGGAAGAGAGCACTCCTTTCCTCCTCCTCCACCAACACATTGCATTTCCATGTTGGCCATGGAGGAAAGGGCTTCCCTTCTTCCATGGCTGCATGGAAACATGGGCTACAAAGCCTCTTGGCAGCCTTGTAAAGAAGTGTTTAGAGCAGACTTCCCTAACCTAGTAGTGTTAAGATGTGTTGGACTACAACTCCCAGAATCCCCCAGTCAGTTTGGGGGAGTTGTAGTTCAACACATCTGAGGGTTTTAACCCAACACATCTGAAGGACACCAAGTTGGGAAAGGCTAGCTTAGGCTAATAATTTTACAAGGCTGACATACATAGAACAAAGGATTTTATAAACTGCATGATCAGCTAACAGTCTCTGTTAAGAACAAAGTTCACCCGACTCATACCGGATAACGCTGCCTATATTTCTGCATATCTTTTGCAGCCATCCAGTTCCTCCGTCTGCATAGGCTCTAGAGGAAAGAAGGAGACAAGCATCAAAAAGGGATGGGGGTGGGCGGGCGGAAGAGTCTAAATCCTTAACCAAAACAAATTCGAATGACCACAAAGAAAAACATGGTCCTTTCATATTCTTGGCTAGGAAAGATGAAAGGTTGAGAAACCCTTTGCAGATGTACTCGTGTGTTTGAACGGAGAGGGACGATGCCGGCTAACCACACCCCTCCGCCCATGCCACGATGCTCACGCATTCAGCTGAACATGGGAGAGCACCCCCACTGCGCACACAACTCAGTAAATGCAGAGGTCCCTTTCATGTGTCCAACTGAACATCATGCAGGCACTATGTGTGCCACTGGGGGCGCATCAACAATGGGGGCGTAGCTAGTTGGCAAGGGCCCCGCTCATGCATTCGCTGAAGACACAGATGCGCCTTGCTTGAAGATAATTTAGGTGGCCAGTCTTTGGAGAGCATGGCTTGAGCTTAATGTTCAGTTGCCAGTTGGGCGGGTGAATGGTGGTGCACACTTGACAGTTCAGAGAATCATAGCGTTGGAAGGGGTCATTTAGGCCATCAAGTCCAACTCCCTGCTGAATGCAGGAATCTAGTTTAAAGCATCCCTGACGGATGGGTGTCCTGTCTTTGCCTGAATACCTCCAAGGACAGAGAGTCCACCACCTATTCACAAGGATGTGTGTTGGTCTTAATGAAGGTTATTGTCTTACAGTGGATTTTTTCTAATGGACCACACAGCAGCCCATGCTTTTTGTATGTGTGTAGCTCTTACCACAAGAATCATAAAGCAGCCAAACTACATTTAAATTAACATGCTGCAAGATAAAAAAAAATGCTGCCCTTCACAACAGGCAAAAAACAAATTTCTTAGGCACAAAACAAACCAAGGCTTCCAGAAAAAGGTATGTAATTATAAAAAGGGAGAACAAGAGTTCATGTCCAAAAAATAGATTAAAAAAACCCACAAAACTGAACATCTCTAACTAGAACACAACTTTGCCCCAAAACACAGTGATGGCCACCAGTTTGGATAAAAAGGGGGTTAGACAAATTCCTGGAGGAGAAGGCTCTCAGTGGCTACTAGTGTGGTGTAGTGGCAAGAGTGTCGGACTGGGAGCTGGGAGATCCGGGTTCTAGTTCCCACTCGGCCATGGAAGCTCACTGGGTGACTTTGGGCCAGTCACACACCGTCAGCCGAACCTACCACACAGGGTTGTTGCTGTGAGGATAAAATGGAGAGGAGGAGGATAATGTAAGCCGCCTTGGGTTCCTTGCAAGAGGAAAAAAGGTGGGATATAAATGCAATAATAAATAATAATAAATAGTCCTGCTGCCTCTATGCTACATCCAGTATCAGAGGCAGTCTGCCTATGTACACCAGTTGCTGGGGAACATGGGCGGGAGGGTGCTGTTGCACTCATGTCCTGCTTGTGGGTGTCCTGTGGGCAGCTGGTTGGCCACTGTGCGAACAGAATGCTGGACCCTTGGTCTGATCCAGCATGGCTCTTCTTAGGTTCTTAACACAGCGGAATCAGCATACCTGAAATTCAATCCTTCCCACACATGCACAGTATCATGGATTTTTAGAAATAGCTGACTTTGCTTTATTGGACTTGCTGGAAAGACTATTGAAAAAATGCTAATCCACCAGTTTTAAAACAATATAAGATGTCTTATTATGAAATGCAAAGGCTAAATATGATAATTAATATTTTGAAAATGTAAATAAGTAACGGCACAATTCTATCAAGATAAGCGGCCGCCTCCAAACTTGGAGGCGACCACCTATCCAAAGCAAGGCAGGAGAGGCACGAGGGGGATCTTTCCCTCTGCGCTTCTCCCGCCCTGCTATTTTTCAGTAGATAGCCGTTTTCGGCTGTCTAGCTGCGCGCGTGGGGGGGGGGGGGGCTGACCAGGAGAAGAAGCTGCTGTACGACACATTGGATGTGTTGTACATGCTGCTCTGCTCTCCCCGCCCCGGAATGCCCCTTTTAAGTTGCTCCGCGCTCCTCTTCCGAGCGTGGAGGATGGGGCTTCTCTGCGCTGCCTCTGAGGCAGCACGGACGAGGGGGGAGGTCAGTTCCTGGAAATGGGCATACCCGATGGCCCTCTAGACAGCGCCTACTGGCCATAGGATTGCTCCCTAAGAAGTACTGTATGAAGTTGCATCAAAGACAATACATGTTCACAAGCAGGTTCACAATGAAATCTAGGTAACTGGCATAAAAAATAATAGTGAAGATGGCCTGGATAGTACGCAAAGAGAAAATGCTGATAAAAGTCCTATCACCTGGGCCAAAAGTTTTTTGAGTAATGAACCAACAGGTGCAAGACTGCATCATTCCAGGTCAAAAGTAAACTTAAAAGTTTTCACGTATCAATTAATGAGCAAAAAATATTGTGTAAGGTATACACATCAAAAAGCTTGATATACAGATGCCTAGAAAAAGTTACAGGCATAAGTTTAATTGGCAAATTTTGGGTAAAGAGTTATCTTCTCTAAGGTATAATTCAAAATTGATCTTATCTAGCCTGAAAGGTGTATGTGTAAGTCTCTATGTTCCAATTTTAAAGAATGTTTAATAATAAAGAAATCATTAAGACTGTGAGCCCTAATTTATGGGACAGTTGGTAATATTAGTTATGAGGTCACTGGTACACAAAAAGAGTATAAATATGTGCTGATTTTAGAATGTGGGAGCTTCTTCTTAGAAGTTCATCACACCTGTGTACCTGTTAGCTGAATAACCTATTCAGTATTGAATAGGGAACCTAGTACTTAGTAGGAGACCTCTCCCTTCTAGGGTGTTAAGACTAGAAGTCTAAAAACAAGAGATGTTTAAGAAGTTCTATTTCTTTTTAAGCTAAAGATTTAAAGATCTAAAGATTTAAAGATCTAAAGATTTAAAGATCTAAAGATTTTTACCAAAGCTCTGTTTAACAAGAAATGTTTTAGTGTTATTAAATGCAAGTTATATTACAATGCAATGTAATGCTATAAACTCATTTGTAATAAAAATAAAACATGGCTCAAAAAAGATTTTTCTTGTTAGTACAAAACCTAGATTGTAACCCACAAAACAATCTTAGGTGTACACTTTGTTAGAAGTATTTTATCTGCTATTAGGTGGTAAACGAGGAGCTAAATGCTCTCAAAGTACTGAACTATAGGCAGATAGCTCAAAGTCCCTAGACCGTAACAACAGTCATGCCTTAAAACAGCATGGAGATTATGGAACAGAGGCCTATTTTCTTTTGTCACTTGGAAGACAACTGAGGCATGGCTTTCCCAGTGGGGTTCTTTTGGGTACTGGTCTTCAATACTGTGTTGAGTTGCTGTCCTTTTAAACAGCCAACTGGCTGTTGTGTTGTTATATATAACTCTTTAGCCTGTTGTGTAATTCTTTTGTTTGCTACCTTAACAATCGATTTTAATAAAAAGGCAGGATAATAATGTATGTAAATAAAATGAGAAGACTAATCACATGGTCAGACTCTTCACTGCTCAGTTACACTGGCCTTGACCTGGAACTTAGGGTTTACCTACATGTCCAGCTGGATCATTTGGCAAAGTCCATCCTTCAGACTGGAGCGGGGGACGACAACTCAGACAAAACATTCTTGAATGCTCCCCCATAGGGGAAGAAACCTCACCATGTATGGAAAAATAACATAGTGATAAGAGGGCTAGACCAGAACCTTTCTTCCTGGGGTACTAGCTTTCTACATGCAAGGTTCTTTAAAAAGTTACTTGAGCTTTTGAAAATACTATCTCACACCTGCAGTTTGAATGAAAGGCTTCTGTGTGCAAGGCTTGTCCTTGAGAACTGTGAGCTCACATGCCAGCTAAGCTAGGGTCTTGCTGAGTGGCTGCAGGCAAAATCAATGCCCATCTCTCCCCAACAGCAAAATGGGAACAACCACTGACAGTGTTCCTGTAAGGAGGAGCCAATGCTAGACTATTAAATGTAACTTTGCATGCTATAACTTCTTCCCCCGCCCCAATTTGTGGATTAATATTAGTCCACAGATCAACTAATTAACACTCTCCAGCCGTCACTCCGCTTCTATCTGCCCCGTAGGTTTGGGAAACCGTTGGCACGGAGACCCTTTAAAACGTCATTGACCTGTCACAGCATGCATCGCTTTGGGGGAAGGAGGGGAACAGCACCTGCGCTGCATTGAGTCAACCCTCATTAGGTTTTCACCTTCTATTTCTCTCTCAAATATTTTTGATCTTGGGAACAAGGCTTGGGAGTAGGGATGTACGAAAGTCACTTACCTTTTCGACGGGGTGATTCGCGGTGGGAGGGGGGTGCTCCGCACTTCCCCCCAAAATCCTAATCCGGCCGGCTCCGCTCCATGGAGATTCCGCGGAACTGCCGGCCAGGGCTGCCCGCAGCCGGATATCCAGCTGCTGGGCAGCCTGCAGGACAAAAAAAAACAGCGTACGCAAATGGTGGCGGCTACAGTGGCCGCCATTTGCGTTCCCTTTTTTTCGCCTACGTAAAAATATTTACGTAAGCTATTACGGCGGGAAAAAAAAGAACCCAAATAGCGTTGTGGGTGCCATTTGCGTTCCCCTTTTCGCCGTAATAGCTTACATATTTACGTAGGCTAAAACAGCGAAAAAAAGGGAACGCAAATGGCAGCCGCCATAGCTGCCGCCATTTGCGTATGCTGTTTTTTTTTTTTTAGCTTGCCGTGATAGGCTAAGTAAATACTTACATAGCCTGTCACAGCCTCCGCAGGGACGCAAATGGCGCCCCTGCGTTAGCCGTGACAGGCTACATAATTATTTACTTAGCCTATCACAGCTATGATGAGGAAGTGAATGGCGGCTGCAGCGTGGCCGCCATTCGCAAGTCAGCACCGACGGCAGCAGGTAAGTGCTCCGTTTCGTGCGCCTTTCGTGGGGCGGGGGCTTCGTTCCGCCACGGATTTCGGGGGGCCGAGTGCACTGGCATTCAGCCTCACCGAGATCTGTGGCGGAATTCCCTGACATCCCTACTTGGCAGGAGGGGTCGGTGGGGTGGAGGTTGTAGTCTATGACAAGCTGTTGCCTCCCTTTACACACACCCCCTCGCTCGCTGGGCCACAGGCGAGGCTCCTTCATCACACATATACTGGGCGCGGGGGTTGCGGAGATGTGGGGAATGCAGATCCCTGCAACCCCGAATAAAGGCGCGTGTTCTGAACACACAGGACTTCCCCGAGGAGGATCGTGCCTCGCTCTCTGCAGACGACTGGGAGAGATCAGAGGCTGCCTTCCCCTCCCCAAGGCTGGGACCCTCACCTGGCTACTGGAGGCCCGCTTGGGGCTGGGCGACCACCAGCCGTGCCCCTCTCGATGTTTAGCCACTTCTGTCTCTGATGCGGGGGGAGCCGCCTCCGGATCCTTCCTTCCTGGCTCTTCCCCGGGCTGTCCTCCTTCTTCCTCCTCCTCTTCCCAGGTGGAATCGTACTGCCAATAGCCCTCTTCTTCTTCTTCTTCCTCCTCCTCCTCCTCCTCTTCTTCCTCCTCCTCCTCCTTTTCACTTGCCTGATCTGCCTCCATTCCCCTCAACGAAGGGGAAGCCTTCGGCGCCGCCATCACCGCCAAAGGCCGGCCTCGATAGCAGGGCAGAAAGGAAACCGAAAGAAAAGCGGATCCAAGCCGACACCGGGATACAAAGCGAAAGACACGTGGGGGGGGGGGAGAGGAGGAGGCACATGGCCCCGCCCCCGATCCCGACCGCAGCTGTCGCGGCTCTGCTCTCTCATTGGCTGACGAGCTTTCCTCCCGAACGTTGGCGTAGTCGCTGCGTTCGAATATGGAACGTTCGGGGCCCGGGCCCGCGGGGGGTGGGGCGCAGAGCGAGAGCCGGTCTTTCCATTTCGTGCAGCGGCTGACTCAGGAGATCGGTCCCGGGGGGAAGGGCCAGCTTCTCAGGCAGATGGCTGCAGGCATTTCCCCACTTGCTTGCCCTCGCGCTGCGCCAAAACGGTATGTCTGTGAACCGTTCCCGTTTCAACTGCGTAACGGTTACGTGTAACCGTTCCAAAACAACGTCGTTCCGGGAAGGGCGTGGAACTAGCAGGAGACGGAACTGTTAGTTTTGATACAGTCTAAAACGTTTTGGCACTACGTCGTTCCTGGAAGGTTTTTTTTTTTTTAATCCTACCTATCGAACGATTGCAACAAATTAAATCATTAATATAGGTTAAAACAGAAACGTAGATAATTCATGCTGCTTTTAGTTTAACGTGTTGTTTATTCGTTCAGTCGCTTCTGACTCTTCGTGACTTCAGGGACCAGCCCACGCCAGAGCTTCCTGTCGGCCGTCCCCACCCCAGCTCCCCCAAGGTCCAGTCCGTCACCTCCAGAATATCACCCATCCATCTTGCCCTTGGTCGGCCCCTCTTCCTTTGCCTTCCACTTTCCCGAGCATCAGCATCTTCTCCAGGGTATCCTGTCTTCTCATGATGTGGCCAAAGGACTTCAGTTTTGCCTTTAATATCATTCCCTCAAGTGAGCAGTCTGGCTTTATTTCCTGGAGTATGGACTGGTTTGATCTTGCAGTCCAAGGCACTCTCAGAATTTTCATTCAACACCACAGTTCAAAAGCATCTATCTTCCTTCGCTCCGCCTTCCGTATGGTCCAGCTCTCGCAGCCATAGGTTACTACGAGGAATACCATTGCTTTAACTATGCGGACCTTTCCTGTCAGTGTGATGTCTCTGCTCTTCACTATTTTATCAAGATTTGTCACTGCTCTCCTCCCAAGAAGTAAACGCCTTCTGATTTCCTGGCTGCAGTCAGCATCTGCAGTAATCTTTGTGCTTAGAAAGACGAAGTCTGTCACTGCCTCCACGTTTTCTCCCTCTATTTGCCAGTTATCAATCAAGCTGGTTGCCATAATCTTGGTTTTTTGGAGGTTGAACTGCAACCCAGCTTTTGCACTTTCTTCTTTCACCTTCGTCATGAGGTTCCTCAGCTCCTCCTCGCTTTCAGCCATCAAAGTGTTATTATTTGCATATCTGAGATTGTTAATGTTTCTTCCAGCGATTTTAACTCCAGCCTTAGATTCATCAAGCTCAGCATGTCGCATGATGTGTTCTGCGTACAGGTTGAATAGGTAGGGTGAGAGTATACAGCCCCGCCATACTCCTTTCCCAATCTTGAACCAATCCGTTGTTCCATGGTCTGTTCTTACCGTTGCTAGTTGGTTGTTATGCAGATTCCTCAGGAGGCAGACAAGATGACTTGGTATCCCCATACCACCAAGAACTTGCCACAATTTGTTATGATCCACACAGTCAAAGGCTTTAGAATAGTCAATAAAACAGAAATAGATGTCTTTCTGAAACTCTCTGGCTTTCTCCATTATCCAGCGGATATTGGCAATTTAGTCTCTCGTTCCTCTGCCTTTTCTAAACCCAGCTTGTACATCTGGCAATTCTTGTTCCATGAATTGCTGGAGTCTACCTTGCAAGATCTTGAGCATTACCTTACTGGCATGCGAAATAAGTGCCACTGTTCGATAGTTTGAACATTCTTTAGTGTTTCCCTTTTTTGGTATGGGGATGCAAGTTGATTTTTTCCAATCTGGTGGCCATTCTTGTGTTTTCCAAATTTGCTGGCATATGGCATGCATCGCCTTGACAGCATCATCTTGCAAGATTTTAAACAGTTCAGCTGGGATACCGTCGTCTCCTGCTGCCTTGTTATTAGCAATGCTTCTTAAGGCCTATTTAACCTCACTCTTCAGGATGCCTGGCTCTAGCTCACTGACCACACCGTCAAATCTATCCCCAATATTATTATCCTTCCTATACAGATCTTCTCTATATTCTTGCGACCTTTTCTTGATCTCTTCTGCTTCTGTTAGGTCCTTGCCATCTTTGTTTTTGATCATACCCATTTTTGCCTGGAATTTACCTCCGATGATTCTAATTTTCTGGAAGAGGTCTCTTGTCCTTCCTATTATATTATCTTCTTCCACTTCCATGCATTGCTTGTTTAAAAGTAATTCCTTATCTCTTCTGGCTAACCTCTGGAATTTTGCATTTAATTGGGCATATCTCCCCCTATCACTGTTGCCTTTTGCTTTCCTTCTTTCTTGGGCTGCTTCCAGTGTCTCAACAGACAGCCATCTTGCCTTCTTGGTTTTCTTTTTCTTTGGGACTTTTTTGTTGCTGCCTCCTGAACAATGTTGCGAACTTCTGTCCATAGTTCTTCCGGGACCCTATCTACTAAATCTAGTCCCTTAAATCTATTCTTCACCTCCACTGCATATTCATGAGGAATATTAGTGAGCTCATATCTAACTGATCTCTGGGTCTTCCCTATTCTCTTTAGTCTGATTCTAAATTGTGCAATAAGAAGTTCGTGATCTGAACTACAGTCAGCTCCAGGTCTTATTTTTACCGACTGTATAGATGTCCACCACCTTTGGCTACAAAGGATGTAGTCAATCTGATTTTGGTGTCGACCGTCTGGTGAAGTCCATGTATAAAGTTGTCTTTTAGGCTGTTGGAAGAGAGTGTTTGTTATGCACAGTGAGTTGTCTTGGCAAAATTCTATCTTATGCCTATGCCCTGCTTCATTTTGTTCTCCCAGACCATGCTTGCTTGTAATTCCAGGTGTCGTTTGACTACCCACCTTAGCATTCCAGTCTCCTGCAATGAAAATAACGTCTTTTTTGGCATATTATCCAGTAGGTGCTGTAGATCCTCATAGAACTGATCTACTTCTGCTTCTTCAGCATCTGTGGTTGGGGCGTATATTTGGATCACTGTGATGTTAAATGGCTTACCCTGAATTAGAATTGAGATCATTCTATTGTTTTTTGGATTGTATCCAAGCACTGCTTTAGCCACTTTATTATTAATTACGAAGGCTACTCCATTTCTTCTGTGGTCCTCTTGTCCACAGTAGTAGATCTGGTGGTCATCTGATGTGAAGTGGCCCATTCCAGTCCATTTCAGTTCACTGACACCCAAAATGTCTATATTTAAACTTTACATCTCCCCAGTAACCACATCCAATTTACCCTGGCTCATAGATCTTACATTCCAGGTTCCTATGGTGTGTTGATCTTTAGAGCATCGGATTCGTCGTTCACCACCAGCACCATCAGCCGCTAGCTGTCGTTTCGGCTTTGAGTTAGCTGCGTCATCACATCTGGGGCTAGTTGAACTTATCCTCTGTTCCTCCCCAGTAGTATTTTGACCATCTTCCGACCTGGGAGTCCCATCTTCCGATGGTA
Organism: Heloderma suspectum; assembly: GCF_057233095.1. NCBI lineage: Eukaryota > Metazoa > Chordata > Lepidosauria > Squamata > Helodermatidae > Heloderma > Heloderma suspectum. The sequence goes on along the minus strand of NC_139461.1, from coordinate 303,767,618 downwards.
TACTGTCATGTCTCTGGGTGTACTGATTCATTTAGTTTTCACGGCAAGAATACTGGGGTGGGTTGCCGTTACCTTCCCCAGGGATCGTATTTAGTCTGACCTCTCTGCCATGACTTTCCCGTCTTGGGTGTCCCTTCACAGTTTAGCTCATGGCGTCATTGAGGTGCTCAAGCTCCAGCACCATGACAAGGTAACGATCTCCTTGCTGAAGAATTTAACGTGTTATTTGGGATGGCGGAGAATTCCGCCATGGATTTCAAGTGAGGCTGAATGCACTGGCATTCAGCCCCCCGAAACCCGTGGCGGAACGGCCTCCCACCCCCTGCCACATCGTAGAATCCCCCCGGGACGAAGCTTACCTGGGGCGGATGTGGAGCCGGAGGCGGCTCTGGCGGTGGATCCGGCGGTGGATCCAGCGGTGGCTGGTCTCTCGGCCAGCTGCTGTGGCCACAAATGGCGGCCATCGTAGCGGCCGCCATTTGCATCCTGCCAGGCTGCCGTTATAGGCTACGTAAGTATTTACCTAGCCAAACACGGCAAAGAGCAGGGACGCAAACGGTGGCCGCTGTGCCGTTTGCGCTGCTGCTCTTTCCGTGGTAGGCTACATAAATACTTAGGTAGTCTATCACAGAAAGAGCAGCGGCGCAAACGGCGTAGCGGCCGCTGTTTGCGTCCCTGCTCTTTGCTGTATAGGCTATGTAAATTACGTACCTATCACGGCAGCCTGGCAGGGTGCAAATGGCGGCTGCAGCAGCCTGGCCGTGGCCGGAACTCCAGCTGCGGATGGCCCTGGCTGGCGGCTCTGTAGAGCCTCTGCGGAGTGGAGCCGGCCAGGGAGGATTCCGGGAGGAGGGACGGAGCGCCTCCCCCCCACCGCAGATCCCCCTGTGCGGAGCCAGGTAAGGGATCATTTGTACATCCCTACGTGTTATTGCACGTAAAATAGTAAAATTAATAAAAAGTAATGAATCGGCATAGTATAAAATCGAAAGCAAAAGGAACTTAATTTTTTTGCTTTAGGTGAGTAAATATAAAATGAAGCAAACTAGTTTTAGCAAATGTATTAAATATAGAATAAAAAATAAAACAGCGGACTGATGGACTAGACTTAGGTATAGACTGCAAGTATAATATCCTTGTGAAGTATACAAGAGTAATGGAGCAATCCTACTGGGATAGGCGGCCGCCTCTGAACTCAGAGGTGACCGCCTATCCAATGCAGGGCAGGAGAAACGCAGAGGGGATCGTCCCCTCTGCACTTCAGCCACCCTGCATTTGTGGCTAGACAGCTGATTTCGGCTGTCTAGCTGTGGGAAGTCAGAGCGGGGGAAGTGGCTGCGAGACGACACATTGGATGTGTTGTATTGGCATTTCCGCCTTCCCCGCCCCGGAATGCTCCGTTTTCACCGCTCTTCCGAGCACGGGGCCGTTCTGCGCTGCCTACGAGGCAGTGTGGGAGGGGGGAAGGTCGTTTCTCCGGGAACCGACCTCAGAGTGCGGGCTCCGAGGATGATTCCCAGAAACTGACGTATCCTATGGCTGTCTAGCTGCTGACTAGTGGCCTTAGGACTGCACCCTAAAACATAATACTGTTAGACTTTGGTAATACTGATTGCTGATTGCACATCAAATGTATATAAAATAAAAGCTAGGACTAAACTAGATATGATATATAATGGAATTAAAATAAACAGGAACTTATTACTAATATTCATTTACAATAGCAAACAGTTAAAAGCTACTTGCATATCATAACAATATAGGTACCTAAACCACATTAAAATTATAAGGTACTTTATAATCACAGGAATTTTTCAGTGGCCAATCAGATCCACTCTACCCTTCTTCACTGTAGAAAGTTGGGTTGGGGAGAGGGGGGAGAGAGGAGACTGTGACTTTATTTGTTCATATAAACATATACTGGTATGTTCTTCATTTAAAAATGTTTCCATTCTCTGTTTTGGGTGCCCAGAGAAATTCATGGTGCCGAGTTGTAAAATGCAACAAAAATCTTTGTTCCCATCGTGTTTAATATTTCTTCCCCGCCATGACTGGGGGGAAAAAGTTTAAGTGACCTCTGCTAGAAATTGCTTTCTCTGTGTTGCTATTCCAGATAAATTGGGGTGGGGGCTGGTGGTCTGAACTGCTTTTAAATTGTGGCCCTTTTTGTCCTCCATTATACTTGCCTTACCCCTGCTTGGCCTTCATTTTGTGGTGCTATAGACAATGCTTCTCAGTCTTTTTTTTTTTTTTATCCTTTCCTTTCTTTGGGTGGTGCAAAGTAATGTCTTAGAACAGACATTTCTAGCTAAATTCCTCGTGTTTTCTATTTGCTGGGCAAAATTATTGTTTGAAAACCTGTGATTATGTAACCAATACTTGGCATGGACTTCAATTGCCTGCTTCCTCAGTTTTCCTGTGTGTGAAATGGGTCCCCCCCTTGCTTCCAATCATTTATAAGTTGCCTTAGAACACATATTCCTAGCTAAACACCTCCTGTTTTCTGCTTGCTGGGACACACTTTTTTTTTTTTTAAATCCTGTGATTATTTTACCAAATTTTCAACGGCAACTTTTCAATCGTTTCTTCCTATAAAGGTCACCCATTAAAACAGAACTTCTGGTCACAATCCTTACTCCTATAGGTGTCCTTGGCTCTGCCCCTGATGACCTGCCCCCTTGGTTCCACCCAGGGGCATTGCTAGGTTCTTAAAAGATCCAGGGCACAGGCCCATAACACAAGTTTGTGTGTGTGTGGGTGTGTGTGTGTATATATATACACACACACACACACCCCTAAGCGCACATCTAATATATCTATAACTATATCTATATCTATATATCTATCTGTGTGTGTGTGTGTGTGTGTGTGTGTGTGTATATGGTGTGTGTATAGATTACATACATACATAAGAAGTATGCACTGACCCCCCCCCCCCACTTCAACTCAGGTAGATATTCAGCATTTTGGAAGACATCCCGCTTCTGCTCTGGCTAATTTGTAGTCAGACCACTTCAGCTCAGCATCAAACCTGAGTCAATGTTTGGAAAAATGAGTCTTTATGCTTCCTGTTGACTACCATGGGAAATTAGAAAAAAAAACCTCTTAACTTTTTTCTCTTGGTCAGAACTGGATGATAAATTCAGGCATAGTAGCCCCCTAGAAGGGGATACACCTGCCCAATGTCAGAAAAATAGGTGCAGGGTTTATATTTTGATTTTCTTTTAAAGGGAGCTGCCAATAGCATTTTTATTCCTTGGAAGTATTGGATAAGAATTTCAGGATACATTGCCCCATCAGAGGAGATCATGCCTGCCAAATTTCAGAATGATAGCCACAAGGGTTTTTGTGCAAGGGTGGCCTTGACATTTTGAGGTGTCCAAAAGAGGACATACTTATCTCCCTAGGTTCCTTGTGGACCACTGTTCTGAAAATTACAGACAGCCTAGAAGTGTCCCTAAGTAAGAAACCAGCAAAGTTTCAGAAGGATAGGTGCAGCAATTCATGTGGAAGGGGAGTTCTCCAATTTGAGGGAAGGAGTGATTTGCTTTCCCTTCCATTCACCCCTTCCCCAATAGTTTCTGGATACATTTGTATGAAAATGCACAGGTCATTAGAGGGGACCCCCAGGCAATAAACTTGCAAAGTTTCTGAATGATATACATGCATGCAAATTTAGAATTACTAGAATTTATTTACATGTCACCAATATTAGCAGGAGGTGGGAAGGTGCTATTGCACTCATGTCCTGCTTGTGGGTTTCCTATGGGCATCTGGTTGGCTACTGTGTGAACAGAATTCTCGACTAGATGGACCTTGGTCTGATGCAGCATGGCTCTTCCTATGTTCTTAAATATAGAGTGCCTCTGAGCGTGTGCAGAATGTTTTTCATTCACCACTGAGCACTTACATTCTCCCCCTATCAATTCTATTCCCCTCCATGCAACCATCCTTCCTCATCCTACCATACTCCAGCAACTCTTCATAAAAACAGATGTATTGTTTTGTGCAACTCTCCTCTACCTCCTCCTTGTTATGCACAAGCTCTCATTGCATCTTCCTCGCCATAACTTCATTTGTGCCAAGACTTCACCAGGATTCAGGCAATGAGTTTGTTTTCAAAACTAGGGCTAAGTTATAGAGAAACTCTCAGCATGTACTAAGTGCCTTTCCCTCACCAGTGAAGCTAGAGTTCCTGCAACCCCCCCCCCCCAAACAAAACATGCATAGGACTGAGCTAAAAGGGTAGTCACTTCATTAGACAGAATTGGGTAGGCATTGTATTAAGCCTGCAGTACCATGCTCACAACTCGGGACTTATTTCTGAGTAAACATGCAGAACATCAAGGTGCAAACCTCCCTGCAAAAGTAACTTGTGCTGGAATCCTATGCACACTTTCCTGAGGGTAAGCCTCATTAAACACAGTGGGGCTTCTGAGTAGGCATACATAGGATTGCATAAATTAGCAATATTTTTTCCCCTCCACTTAAAAAACAAACCTCAAACTCCTATTTTTTTAATTAAAGCTTTCTGTTCATAGGAACATAGGAAGCTGCCTTATACCAAGTCAGGCCCTGGGTCCATCTAGCCCAGAATTGTTGACACTGACTGGCAGCAACAGCTCTCCAAAGTTTCAGGCAGGATTCTTTCATAGCCCTACCTGGATATGCTGGGGATTGAACCTGGGACCTTCTCCATGCCAAGCATGTGCTCTACCACTGAGCTACATCCCTTCCTATTGCTGGATAATGGCAACGGACAGACAAAACAGTCCCGGATTTGTTTCTCTGCAACCACGTGAACCCACTCTTCTCAAAGACTTGAGTGAGGAGAAGGAGAAAAACCAACCCTCTTGTCTGTTTGTATACAGTCAAATACAGTTCAGAACTTTTGTTGCCCACCAAAGAGAATTCTCTGTAAGAATTCCCCAAGATATGCTCTGGGTGGAATAAAGAAGAGAAAGGAAGAAAGAACAGGAAACGGGAGGGAAGAAGAAAAGAAGAATGATGACTGGAAATGTGCACAGAGGTGGGGGGCAGAGAGAATTCCCTAAGCCAAGTGGCTCCTTTCAGAGAGGTAGTACTTCAGACGAATTTGGGAGGCTGTGCAGGGTTTGCAAAGATTGCATGTACTTAAATGAACTTTACGAGGTGAGGTGGCTGAGAGCTTTTTCTGGCTTTTTTAAAACTGTAGAACCTATTTAAAAGCCCCAGCAGTTTCTCGATCATGATGCCACATAGTCCTAACCCTTCCTTTGGTATTATTATTTGAGTCCTACAGCTATTTAGGAGAAATTAAAGTGGGGGGGGGGAAGAAGTTTGTGGAGGCTGACAGGATCCTTTGCTGTACTGAAGCTACTATGGTTCCAGTTCGGGGCAGTAAAATCAGATGCTGTGTGTGAAATACCAGTATTTCACATGGAGCTCTTTCTTCCCTTCCTTCTCCCTCTTCAAAATTTCATTGTAGGCAGGCTCCCAACAGTGGGCATGTAAGAGAAGAAAAGTAGGGGGAGAGAGGTTTTTTACACCTCAGAAAAATCCTACACCAGAGATTAGGGATAGTGACCTCTTAATGGTCACCTTAAACACCTTCTGATTAGGATCTCTAATCCTCTGGGTGACTTGACAGTTTTTACTTTTTTTAGACTTATTTATTTATTTATTTATTCATTTCATTTCTATACCGCCCAATAGCCGAAGCTCTCGGCTTCGACTTTGAGAAAAGGAAACTTTACGCATGGCTAGTGGAAAAGCCACTGGACCTAACTGTCTGAAATTTGATAGGTTCAGCCAGCTCTAAAGGGCCTGCTAGGTCCCCAAATTTCATGAATTTATGTGGAAGCACAAAAAAATTATAGCTCTTCGCTTTGACAGATTTTCTTGAAAATAGCACATTTTACCTGTGACTAGCACAAAAACCACTTGACCTAACTGCCTGAAATTGGGCATATTCAATCAGCTCCATGGGGGCTATCAAGCCTCCAAATGTCATTCATTTATCATACAAAATTTAAAAGTTATGGCCATTTTTGTTTTCCAATGCAAGTCAATGGGAAAATGTAAAAAAAAATGGCAATTAGGACAGCTCAGAAGATCCGGGGCCTGTGGCCAGATGGGCCCTCCTCTAATGATGCCCCTGGCTCCACCTCTGGTGACCTGCCCCCTTGGCTCTGGCCCCAGTGATCCCCTTTCTGCCTCACCAGTTAGAATGGTTATGAGCCTCTACTGGAAAGAATACACCATTTGGAATGTGGAACAGTTGTAACATTGCTCCATATAATTATTTATAGCTTTCTTATTCCTACTTCATTAAAGCATGGAAAAATGGACAGAGGAAGCTGCCTGTCAGACTGGTTATTGTTCAAGCCCTGTGTTGTCTACTGCAGCCATCTCCAACCTATTGCTCACCAGATTGCATTGGACTGCAGCTCCCATCATTTGTGCGGGGAGTTGCAGACCAACACACCTGGAGGGCACCAAATGTTGGGGAAGGTTAGTCTGTTGTGACTGGCAGTGGATTTCCAGGGTCCCAGACAGAGGTCATAACCTGCTACCTAATCCTTTTAATGCCAGGAATTGTACCTGGGGCCTGCATGCCAAGAACATGTTCTGCCAGAGCTATGGTCCCTTTCCATCATGTACTACAAAGAGGAACACTGCTTGAAGAACATAACAAGAGCCCTGCTGGAACAGACTAAAGGGCCATCTAGTCCAGGATGCCGGTTCTCAGTTGCCAAAGAGATGCCTCAGGGAAGCCAATAGCCCTTTCCTGTTGCAGTAGCATCCCAACTGCTACTTGAAGGCAGACTGCTACTGCAGCTTGGAGGTTGCAGCCATTGATTTTTCCTCCTTTATCTGGTATCCTAAGCTAATGGCCACCATCACATCTTGTGGAAGCGAGGCCCACAATTTAATGATGTGTGTAGAAGTATTTCCTTTTATCTGTCCTAAACCTATTACTATTTAGTTTCCGTGTTGCCCCCATCTTCTAGTATTATAAAGGTGGAAAACACTCTATCCACTGACTCAATACTGTGCAATAATGAGCCCTGTGCTGACACAGTTCTTGCCCATATACAGACTGCGCAAATCATTCTGGTGCCGTAATTGTCCACGGTCTAATGGATGGGGGGAACCAGTCCAAGCTAGACCAAGATTGCTATGTGAGTAGAGTGTCAGACTTGGCTTCAAATTCTCCACTTGTGCATGAAGCTCACTCAGTGATCTTGAGCTAGATCCAATTTCTCTCACAGGGGTATGTATAACGTAATTTTATTACATGCATATTCCTCCTTTCTTCCATCATAGGGCAACATACACAGGGTTTCCTGATGGTCTCCCACTCTTGCACCAACCAGACCCAGACCTGTTTAGCTTCAGCAAGGTTGCTATATCACATACCTTTAGGCCATGCCCTGAAAAGACACCCCCACTGCCCCAAATCTACCAACCTGAGCTCTCCAAAACAAGATAGGATACTAGTTAAGTAAAAAAAAGTATTGGGGTATGCATTGAATGCAGACAAACTTCCCACCTTCTTCATTGCCTGTGTTGATACCTATGTTGTTGGAACTGTAGTGAGATCAATTGGTAAAGCAGGTGCTAAGTTGGCTTTTTAGAAGATGTCGCACTGACTGCTGCATCAGAGGCGAAAGTGCTACCATCTTCTTCCCAGCAATAAAAAGAATGAATAGTATTCTCCGCAACCAGACTTCCCCAACCTGGTGCCCTCCAGATGTTTTGGACTACAACTACCAGCATTCCTGACCACTGGCTATGCTGGCTGAAACTAATGGGAGCTGAAGTCCAAAACATCTGGCCGAAAAGCTCTCCAAAACTGACAGGGAAAATATGTAGTTCAGATCTTTGCTTCTAAGATGAAGTTACATTACATGGAAAAACATTGGAAAAGAAGTGGAAAAACATTAAACCTATAAAATTTACTTGACAACTTGTAAGACTCTGGGAAGCTATAAAAGTAAATTCACAATTATCTTTAGGGCCCAGCTTCAGTTGCTGAGTTCTTACATCTAGCCTTGTGCCATCAGTCAAAATATATCAAAATAACTTTGTCAACTTCAGTGCTATCCACCAGTGTATAAATCTGCAAAGCGTTTTTCTTTCCCCACTCAAGGCTAAAAATCATACACTAAAAATCATGTAGGTCATATTTTTGATAGTCAAAGTGATCAGATTCTGTGCTCAAACCCTCACACATTATAAACTTGTACATTGAAACAGTAATTCAAATGTGTTTATTTTTCCAGAACGAACTTGCAGAATTTGTGACATTCTGGAATAGATGTGCAAGGTCTTGCAAAATTTGAGATTATTTTTTTGCAGGGTGTGTGTGTTGCAAGACAGATGTAGCAGGTGGTGAATTATGGACACTAAGACCATCAGTGATGGGGAGAGAACAAGTCAGCACTGAAGTGCCATCAGTCAGCCTTTTGCCCCTGATTCAGGGACCACATGTTCTCTGATGTCCATACAGGCTCCTATGTATGCAACTATGGTTTCCTATTTACTTCAATAAGGGGACAGCTCTACAAATGCATCCCTTTGTATGCACTGTTTTCCCCACCATTAAAATGAATGGGGAACCCCTTGTGTACAGGGAGCTCCAAGTCTGCATTGGAGTTTCTGCAATAGCAAGGATTAGGCAACATTCTAAAAAACTGCCAGGGCCAGAAAAGTTCTTTTTACACAAAGGGGATTCTAAATCCTCTATCACATACCATACTGTATGTGGAATTCGAAATCACAGAACAGCATAATTGATAGCCTCTCTATGTACTATGGCTTTCATCACTGTTACAGAACAATCTGATGCCACACTCATCATAGGCCTAATTCTAATTCTCCCAGACAAGGGAGAAAAGCCTGCATAGGTTTTGTTACCTCATCTGCTGTTTGTAAGAACTAGACTTTAGTCAGCCTTGGGATACAGGAAAGATTGATTCCTGTTTGTGTAGGTCTCTGGAATGAACTTAACTTGGTATATATGTTAAAATTAAAGTGCATCTGCTATGATCCCATTTATTAAAAGGAGAGCACTGCAACACAACAAATATGGGCTGAATCTTTTATTGAATAACAAAGATTAACACAAAGATATAATTGGGCAACTTTTTAACCAAGTTCATTCCTCTGCTTGTTTTGTTTTCCTTATAAAATATGTTTTCAAAGTCCACCAAAATAAGATGGAGAAATTTTACTATCTGATCATTCAGAAATGATAAATGATCTCAGTTTTTAACAACTCTGCATATAAATTCCAAACATTTGAAGTTAAAATTACTTTTGGAAGTAGAGTAACATGACAAAGTTACTATTTTCAACGTTATCTCCATTTAAGAACTCCTGCCAAAAATAATGCTTTAAAAAAATTGAATTAAATAACGAATACAAAATACATATTTATATTATTGTCTCAATCAGGCAAATGCCTCCCATTCAAGTGATTTCTCTGACTTTAATGGAACTGCTCACACTTGCAACTTTGTAACTAAGTAATTCATACAGTACAAGCAGTTGAGGCAAGGGCTCCCGTTTCTTCTACTCTTACCAGTTTGTGCTGAACCTTCCCTTATACAATTGGTATTTTACTTTAAGCCTCCTATAGAAAATATGCAATCCAGATGTGAGACAGCAGTGTTCAGCTTGTTTTTAAGATGTTTAATAAGCTATTATATCTAGAAATACTACCTTCTTTGTTTTGCTTCTACAGACTGAAAAAAATAACTTACACTTCCAATTTTCAGGAGACAAAATAGATCATAATCGAAGCAAAGAATGCTCCTTCTTCATTTGCAGGTGGTCTGCATTTTGTGTATGCTTTTTCAGCAATACTGACTGGCATTTAAAATAACAAATTCTCAGAGAGCAATAATCCACTACGACACTATGGGCAACGTCCAATGTCATGTGAGAGGATGCATGCTCACGCAGAGGACCCTCCCCTTCCTGTCCTCCACACCTACAGCCGCCTTTGCCTCCCCCCGCCACATCTGCTCTGGAGGGTACCGCAACCATCCAGAGCAAAACTGGGGTGCCGCAGTGGGGAGAGGGCATTGGTTCTGCCAGTGGGGCCTGCTGTGTTGGTAGATGAACAGGGTTGGATACAACCCTATCGCAGTCACCAAAATCAGCAACTACAACACCAGAGTCACTCAGAGCTGAATCGACTACTCATCCTTGTTTTCACAAATGTTTGTTCCAGGAGTGATGTTCAATATGAAGTGTGCCACTGGTATGTAAAAAAAATGCCACCTCCGGACTTGCTCAGTAAACACACAGGTTTGTAAAGCTGCCAGCCTCCTTCTCGTCCCAAAATTCTGAGGATGAAGGCACTGTTCAGCTCCTTTCTGCTGACCAGCAAGCCATCTGTTCTGAGGGGAGACAGACAAACTCATGCTTACCCCACAGAGCCTGTTCATTTATCACTCATTTTTTTACCTTGTGCTAAGTGGACTCTACAAACGTTTCACTACCTAGGCTCCACAGTTAAAACATGCTCCTGTCTTGTTTCACCACTGCTTATGTTCTGCGCCGTTTTGCAGCACTTGGACTGGAAGGATTGCTGTTTGCATTTAAAACTTTCTCAGTGACTCGGTTCCGCTTTCTCTTATCTGCTCCTTCTTTGGATCCAGATTCAGAGGAGCTCCTCTCTTTCTCCTTATTGCTTGGTTTTTCAGCTGCTTTTGCTAGGCTTCCGAGAGATGCATATACTGAAACAGAATTATATGAAAGGTTATGCCTTAGATGACATCTATCACATTATGGCCACAAAGACCGAGCTTAGGTGCATGCAAGCCCTTGATTGCAATGGGTTATGTCAGTCTTCCCCAGCCTGGTGGCCACCAGATGTTTTGGCCTTCAGCTCCCATTATCCCCAGCAGTATACCCAATGGTGGCAGTTGTAGTCCAAAACATCTGGAGGGCATGAGGCTGGGGAAGGTTGCTACAGCTCCATATGAAGAACTGCTGCCTGTCTAACCCTTCAGGTGGCCAAAGGGTCAGCTTTGTGGGCCGTAAGCTCAAGCCATTTTATGGAGATCAGATTAATTGTTTCTACGATTCTGACCCCAGCCAAATAATGGCAAGTTTGTCCTCAGCCCATACAACTCTTCTGTCAGGGAGTATCACAGATAGTGGGAACTGCAGTGCCTGTATAGATAAGCAGCTGAGGGCCGGGGAGGAGGAACATTGAGACAGGATCTCTGGCACTCCTATCACTCTGCTTTTCAAAGGATTGCTTCTAGAGTTCCCAATTCAAATACTAACATTTCAGTGTAAAGCAGGGGCAGGGAGCCTGTGACACTGCAGATGTTGTTGCAATACAACTCCCATCATCCCAGACCACTGGCCATACTGGCTGGGGCTGATGGGAGTTGGTGTTCCATAGCTACCAACAGCCTAGTGGGCCAATTTAAATACAAGAGAAAATACTCAACTCATTTTAAATCTCAATAATAGAAAATCCCCCTCTTTAGAATCATGCAATGTAAAACCTTAATAGAAAACAGGTTTTATGTAAACTGAATTACTATCAAAAGCACAAATGTCAACTGAGGTGGTGAAAAGTCTTATCTGGCCTCACACCGACACAACAGGAAAAACAAATAAAAGCACAGTTGGGTACTGCAAATACTTCAAGGATAGTTTTTTTTTTTTGTTTTTAAATCAACCTGTTAGACGATTTTATTCGCCATTTATCAATCTGTGCATTTTTACTGATGAAGTTTTCCACCCTAAAACAGCCTCCAGGCACTGGTTCAAGAGTTTGACAGCCTCCCTGGAATATGTAGATGGAAATGAGAAGGAGAGCTGAGTATCATCCACATACTAATGACCCCTTAGTGCTTTCATGTAGATGTTAAGAAGGATGGGGGACAGGATGGAACCTTGTGGCACCCCACAGGCTAATGGCCATGGGGTGGAACAAAAGTCCCTCAGTACCACCTTCTGACAGCGCTCCTCCAGGAAGGACCGGAAGCACTTTAACACTGTGCCTGCTAAGCCCAACCCAGATAAGGTATCCAGAAGGATACCATGGTTGATGGCATCGAAAGCTGCTGAGACTGAGATATGTCAGTTGGTTCTTACATTGCATTCGAGAGATCTTTAGCTACAGATATAACCATTAAAAGCACCTGAAATATTTCCAAAGAAATGCAGGAAATGATCCTCAGGGTGCTTCCAAATGGAGCATTTCCAAATGTTAATAACACTGATTTAGCACACATGACCCCCACAAGCTATAAGGCGACTGCCAGTCAAAACGGGGGACCAGGGACCACTAAGATCAGAACAGGGGGCATAGTCCAGTAAACTGTTGCACAACCCAACCACAAGTTCAAACTCATTCTTATGATATCTTTCTCCCCACCTCTGGTTTAGCACTAAACCAGCTGTGGGGTAAATGGCTGGATTTCACAATCCAGTATATGCCAGCACGTTAGGATATGCAGCTGGTGGTGTGGTTGAAAATCAGGGCTCAGAACACTACAGAGCTAATAACGTCTTATAGATTATATGGTTTTCATGTGCTAAAATTACCATCTTCAGGACCCGCATGTGATTCCATCTCTTCTTTTATTTCTTCTTTGACATCGTCTTCAATCATCACTTTACCTGCGGGAATAGATTAGGAGTGAAGTGAAGGCACTGATTCAAATTCCCTTTCCTCTTACTTCTGTTAAGTTCTACAAGATTTCCTAAGCATGCTCATGACAATAATCTACAATGAATTAAAGGGATAATTCACTGCTCATCACCCACCATCTCCAATAAGGTTTTTTCGGTCCCTGTAAGAGGGAAAACTAGAGTGTTTAAAGCAGAGGCTGATCACAGCAACTAAGGGTGCAATCCTATCTATGCTTACACAGAAGAAACTACTACAACTCTCAACATCCCTTCAGCCAGCCATGCTGGCTGGGACATGCTGGGAACTGTAGGACTTTATTCTGTCTACGCATGCATAGGATTGTACCCTGAGGGAGAAAAATGCAAAGACAGGGCAAGGGAGCTGTCATGTAAGCACATATGGTATTTTCCCTTCAAAAATTGTAAATATGAATGTGCAAGATTTTTAATCTTGGGAATATCCCCCCCCCCCCCCCCACACACACACACTCCAGCCATTCAGGGCTGGTCCAACACATATTTCTGCCTAAGATGAAGGACAAGATGGGTTCCTTGCAAGAGGAAAAAAGGCAGGGTATAAATGCAAGCAAGCAAGCAATAAATAAATAAAACCTCCTCAACTGCCATGTACAGAAACTGACTGTACTGGTAGTTGAATCTAACTTCAACACTGGCAAGGAACCACATCCTCTACTGAAACTGAGGGCACAGTGCTAGCTTAAGGGTCATAGGGGAGGCCATGTGGCACATACAACTCTGTCTTCCAACAACTTGCCACTGATCCCTGCTCTGCAGCATTCACCCCCTGAGACAGCCACCACACTCTGCCTTAGGGCTGGCCTTGAAACCATGTTAAAATTACCTCCATAAACCAGGGGTGCAAGGTTGCTAGTCTAATATATGACTACAAATCCCAGTTGTTTGGTCATGATGTGTGTTTGTTTTTATTTTAAATTCTCTTCCTACCAGTTGATTATGGAATTACAGCACTGCTGAAAATGGCCAGAGTGGATAAAAGAAAAAGAAAAATCACTGTAAAAGGAACTTTTGAGCTAAAGTACAGTATATAGATAATTTCTTCATTATGGCTCTGCCTTGTCATTAGCACCCTTTATGCAGCACTGCCCTTCTTTCCTGCAAACGTGATCACCAGTCCCTCTTCTAGCATTCCCAGAGTTGGTTATCGGCCATACGTTTTCTGTGCAGAAGGCACCAAAGAAACAAGTCTTACAAACAATTGCAACACACAGTCACTCCGACAAGTCCATTTCTGTATAATGGTAGCCCAGTTGAGTCATTGTCCTGACCTCTGAGTGGCTAAAACAGTAAAATATAGCCAGTCACATACAGTCAAAACGATTACATTTAGGGCTTAATCATACCCAACTGGACACCAGCAATAGAAGGTTCCATCAAAATTCAGCCTCACATTTATTTATTTATTTAAAAATATTTGTAGGCCACCTTTTAGGGTAAACCCCTCCCGTAGTCTTCTATTGCTTACTAATGATATTTAAAATTTCAAATAATGTAATCTAACTTTTGATAACATTTTTTTCTTAAACAGAAGCATTAAAAAAACAAGCCAGATTTGAACACTGCAGCATAAAGGGACTTCTTGTTGGTGGTGCCCCACCCTTGAAATGCCCTCCCCAAAGAAGGCCTACCAGTGCCGACATTACTATCATTCTGGCACCAGGTTAGTTGCCCAGGCATTTTAAAGCTGGTTTATGTGTAATCCACTCTGCTGTTTTAATGACTCTTGAGTTGTTTTTATTGTGATGTTTTAATTTTTCATTGTATGGTATTTGTGGCATGTTTTAGACTTTTCATACCTCTTGTATACTGCCCTGGTATCCGGGGCAGGATGAAGGGTAGTTAAAAAAAATACTTTTAGGAACAAGCCTATGCATGTTTCTACAGAAAAAGTCCTACCAGTATGCAGGCTGGGGCATGCTGGGAATTGTAGGACTTTTTTTCTGTCAAAACATGCATAGGATTGCACCCTAACTGCACAATCCTAGACATGTCTACACAGAAGTAAGTTTCACTAAGTGAGGCTTACTCCCAGGTATGTGTGCACAGGATTGGAGCCTAAATAAATACGTTCTCCAGTGTGACATCTTAGGCAGCAGTGCTATACACACTTACTCAGGACTGAGTCCCTTTAAAATGGATGGGGTTATAGTAATCCTATGCACACTTACCTGGAGTAAGTCCCACTGAACACAGTGGGACTGTCCTCTGAATAAAAATGTATCAGATTGCACTGTAAGTCTCCAATCTTATACAAACTTACAAGGGACTAAGTCCCTTATACATACTTATATGGGAATAAGTACATAGGACTTATTGGAGCTTACTTCTGAGTAGACATGTACAGAATTGCACACTGATAAAGACTGACCTGTGAAACAGTGCCAGGATCAAATATTTACTGTGCTATATAAATACCAAGTGGTGTTGTTATAAAAACTGCCATTCGGTCTCACCTTCTTTTACCTCTTGAATAATTTCTTCAGGAAGGATGAAGTTTTTCTCTGAGTTGGGGAAGGGAAGAATCTCAGATTCATGCTTAGAGATTTAAAAAAATGTATCTTTAAATAATTTGGTTATGCAAACAATTCAGATTGTTCTAAACAAATGTAAAAGTAAGATTTTTATAATCATCACACAAGATTTAGAATCATTTGTTACCAAAGTTAACTGCAGGTCAACAAGTAAAGAGAAATAACCCCCTCCCTGCTCCCCCAGAATCATTTAGACACCCATATTTTTCAAGTATGACACATGCAAAATCCCTGCTTAATTTTTAATGGAATGGTACAGATATATAATTTAGAAAGATCTTGCAAGCACAGAATGGGTATCAATTAGAATGTTTGAAGTTCAAAAGGTGTTTTGCTTCTTGCTGTATCAGATGCCATGGTATTAAATAAGTTACATGCTGCACAGAGTAATTCTAGTTGGGATGGGGGTGCAGAGTAAAGTGGCAGATGATCCGTAATTTCAAAGGGTGGGACAGGTTTTTTTTTTCCTCCTCTTACCAGCAGTTATTTTTTTTAACCCCCCACTCCAAATTGGTATTGGGGGGAGGGGAGGGAGAACTACACCAACTCCAGGCTAGCATAATAAATGGGCTTTGGATCCACTGGATCCAAGGCCACCTACCCACAGAATGCCTCATTTGGGACCATCAGTGGATCTACACCACTGAGCTTTCTGCAGGGATAACTGAGGTCTCTGGGAGGGACATGCCCCCACCCACTAGAGGAGCTCCTCTCTCCAGCAGACCTGGAGGTTAGGATTGCTCTCTTGCATAACTATGCCCTCATGGTGCAATGGAACAAAAATTTGGATGGATACAAAATGTAGGGCTGCAAGTTTTAAAAGGCCAACAAATGAACCACAGGTTTAGTTGATTAATTGGCAGGAAGAGATTTTGGCTGGCATGGGACACGAAAAGTCACACTTGTGGTTCATTTTTTATGCCATTTTGGTTCTGGTGTATTACTGTAATAATAAATGAAAAGGAAACTATTAAATATGAACATAAGAACATAAGAAGAGCCATGCTGGATCAGATCAAGGGTCCATCTAGTTCAGCATTCTGTTCACACAGTGGCTAACCAGCTGTCTGCAGGAAACCCACAAGCAGAACACTAATGTAACAACACCCTCTTGCCCATGTTCCCCAGCAAGTGGTGAACATAGGCATACTGCCTCTGATACTGGAGGCTGCACATAACCATCAGGACTAGTAGCCATTGATAGCCTTTTCCTCCTTTGGCCTTTCTTTTCAACAATGGGTTGAATCCAAAAGTGCTCATCTGCATGCAGATGGTGTATTCTATTTATAGAAGGAATGTGTTTCACTTTCTGTTAAAGCTTTGGGTAAGAAAGTGAAACTAAATGCAAAAACATTCTTCCATTTGAGCAAACATGAGATCTGCAAAGGAGTTCACTAGAGCAGGGGTGGGAAGAAGGGTAGATCTCCAGATGTTTTGGACTTCAACTCCCAGAAGCCCCTGCCAGCATGGCCAATGGTTAGGAAGACTGGGAGGTGAAGCCCCAAACATCTGGAGATCTACTTTCTGCCCACGCCTGCATTAGAGCACCATGCAAACTCTTGTGCAAGTTCCTGCGCAAGCATTTGCATGACAGTGCCTGCAGCTATTTTCATTCCACTTATGGCTCTTGGAATCCAATCCAATGACTGCTATCTCTTATTTGTTAAACTGTAAATTATATTATAATTTCTTGAATATCATCTGATAATCATAACATAATAATAATGCTGAAGTTTTATAATTGCCTCCCTCCCCATCCTGCTGATGGAAGCCTCCCCTGGATCAGAGTATTGTCAAAAGAGTGACAGCAATTGTGTACAACCCAGACTATATATCTGTATTGGCTACAAGAACTGCCTATCTGCTCTGGACAGCTAGCTTTAGGAAATGCTGCACAATATAAGCAGTGCACGCTGAATCAAAAGTTACCAGGGACAGAGCTCCAGACCAAACATGACCATGGCTTCTTGCATGTCTCATTGGGCTCAATAGGGCTTACTTTAGAGTAGACTTGTATAGGACTGCACTGAAAAAGACAGAGCTATGAAACAGTACCAGGATCAAATATTTCCCATGCTATATAAATATCAAATGGTATTGCTATAAAAACTGCTAATAGGTCTCACATTCGGAAGTGTCCACAGGCCACTGAGACCTTAGAATCAACCTGAGGCTAGCAAAAACAACTAGTGTGGACTCATCTCACTAGGGATTTGTGTGCTCTCATGTAAATATGTAGTTCTGGGATTCAACAGAGCACAGAGAGTGGGAGGAATGACAACGCGGCAAACTGTTCCTCTTCAAACAGGAGAATGTAGCACAGGATGGCCTTGCACTAATTAGGGGAAACACAGCCATCTACCCTCTACCATGCCCGATTCTGCTTGCAGTGCCACACAGTACATCTGAGCATACTGACTGGGCCACTGACCTGTGGATCATCAGCAGCAGCTACCCAACTCAGTTTTCTTTTGGGCAATACTCACCAGTGCTTGCATGTCATACATGGTGCTCAAGTGGTCCCAGATGACTTTGGAAGAAATCTGCCTCCCGATATTCTGACTGAACTTATCTCTGATACAGATCATGTGAAAATGGCGATTCACACCTGAAGGAGTAAAAGGGAGTGGGTAAGGAGGAAAAAGAAAAAAGGAAACTAGTTTCACCAAGGTGGATTTTTGCACTACATCACAAAACAAGCATCTGATTATGAAAATGTAGCCTGTGGTTTATACAAGAACCTTTCACAACATGTGGGCAATAAAATGTCACGGTTGAAAGTAACAAACAAACAAAAAAGAATAAATACAATTATAATGCAAACACAGTGAGGGATGTCAGGTCCTCTCCTGAGTTTCTTAGTCCAAAAATGTATAGCTCCATGGAGGATCAATAATACAGGCCTGTAAAACAGCCACTCATTGGCTTGCCTATGGCAGGTTAAGAACTGCCTTCAGGCAATCAAGCAGGGAAGATGCTATAAAAGTTGGCACTCTCTCTTTTGGCCACAAATGACTTAACATAGCTACAGCGGTGAGAAAAGTTTGTGAAACCCTTAGGATTGTCACATTATTTCCAACCTAAAATGTTAATCTAACCCCATAATCCTAGATAAAGAACAATAGATAAGCTGATTAAACAAATGACACAAGAACATGATACTTTTTCAACGTTTATTTATCCACAACAGATTCAGCATTCAATATCCATGTAAAAAAGTATGTGAACCTTTAGATTCAGTGCCTAGTGGCACCCCTTTGAGCAGCAATGACTTCAAGTAAGCGTTTCCTATAACTGTTGGTCAGTCTCTCACAGCGATTTTGAGGAATTTTGGCCCATTCCTCCTTACAGAACTACTTCAACTCAGTGACATTTGAGGGCTTTCTTGCATGAACAGCTTGCTTCAGGTCCTGCCACAACATTTCAATGGGGTTTAGGTCTGGACTTTAACTAGGCCACTCTAAAACATGGAATTTCTTCTTCCAAAGCCATTCCTTTGTAGATCTGCTTGTATGTTTAGGATCATTGTCTTGTTGCATGACCTACTTTTGGTTCAGCTTCAGCTCACGGACAGATGGCCTGACATTCTCCTCTAGAATCTTCTGATACATTGCAGTGTTCATGGTTGTGTCAATGATGGCAAGCCATCCAGGTACTGAGGCAGCAAAGCAGGCCCAAATCATCACATTCCCACTACCATGTTGACAGTTGGGATGAGGTTCTCCTGTTTGAACCCAGTGTTTATTTTTTGTCAAACATGTTTCTCATTGAGGCCAAAAGGTTCTACCTTTGACTCGTCTGTCCAGAGAACATTGTTCCAGAAGTCTTGGGGATCATCTATGTGATCTTTAGTGAACTTCAGACGGGCAACAATGTTCTTTTTAGAGAGCAGTGGTGTCCTCCTAGCTAACTTCCCATGAACTTCCCATTGTTCAGTCTTTTTCTGATCACTGAGTCATGAACACTCACATTAGGCAAAGTGAGAGTGGCCTGCAGATCCTTGGATGTTACTCTGGGGTTCTTTTTTACTTCCTGGATGATGTGCCGATTTGTGATTCTTGGAGAGATTTTGGTAGGATGACTGCTCCTGGGTAGAGTGACTGTGGTCTTGAACCTTCTCCATTTGTAGGCTATCCGTCTGACAGTAGATTGGTGGTACCTCAAATCCTTAGAAATGGTTTTGTAACCCTTTCTAGACTGATGAGCAGCAATGACTGCTTTTCTGAGGTCCTCAGAGATGGCTTTTGATCATGGCATGACGTGTTTCCACACAACTGTACAGTGAAGACCAAACTCACAAAGTTTCTGATCCTTTTATAGGGCCTCTCAAATTCACCCCTGCAGATCTACGTAATTACTTAAACACCTGATTCTAATTATTCCCTTTAATTGAGCTGATGCAACCAGGGGTTCACTTTTGCACATACCCTGACTCTTAAGTTCTCATTGTTTGCATGAATTTGCATGAAAGCCCTAATTTATACATCGTTTTATTTCACAAGACACAGAATTGGTTAATATAAACTCTACTGGATATTTAGAAAAGGACTGGTTTTGAGTCACAAAGCCTATTGTGGTAAAACTATGGAATTTCCGTCATTATCATTAGGATGCACAAACTTTTCTCGCCACTGTATGTGTGGGAAGCAAGCTAGTGAATATTAGCAAATCAGCAATTTTTGCAAATGTATTTGCAAAGCTGCAATGAACTTCAAGAAGACCAGACATGTGTGTACAGAAGACATACAAAGGTTCATGAAATGCACAGCCCTCTATTGATCAAGTACAGGACCCCTCCACAAATGTTAATTCTCCCAAGTTCACACAGACAGCACCAGAGAAAAGTAGAAAAGGTGCTTTTAATGTCACTTGTGAAAAAGCCCTACAGTGGCTGCCACACTGAGAACAATCAAGAACTCAGCTGCTTTCTCCAGGGCAGGGAAAAATAAATGAACATAATTTAGCATTGTAGACAGTGTTCTATCTGAACAGAGCTTAAGTCAGAGAAATGTTTTCCCCCAGTTTTTAGAATAAGCCAAACAAGCTGAGGTATCTGCCTTGGGAGGAAGGTAGACTAGGGGTAGGCAGACTTCTGTCTTGCGGGATCTATTTTGTTTTTTAGTAGAATGCCGAGGCCTACCAACCAGAGCACCCCATGAACCACTCACAGGCATATATCCAAATCTACTTGTGAGTTATCAGAGATCAGGGACTCTATAATTCTCTAATCCCAGTCAGTAGACCTGAACGAAGACGTGGTCAAAAGCAACCAACTGGTATTCCTAATTTACAGATAAGGAACGCAGAGGCTGAAAGATAATCAGTCAGCACGAGGCCAGCCATGCCTCTTTTTCTTTTTCCCTTGCAACTGTACATGCTCTTGGGAGTCATAAACACTTAAGAGACCTACTGCAAATCCTCCAGAGATCTACCAGTGGATCCCAATCTATGTTCTGCCTGCCCCTGAGGTAGAACGTTAACAGCCCAATCCCATGCATTCTTACTATGTCACCCAGAATTCAATGAAACTTTACTCCTAAATGAACTATGCTTAGGATTTCGGCCTCACTAATGAGCATGTTCTCATTTGCTTCTGATTAAATCAGCTTAGTATCACTCTGGATGAAAGTAGAGTAGGGGCTTCGCAGTGCCACACTCTTGTATCTGCACTAATTTCAACTAAGCTTAAGCACACGTAAGAGAAATGCCTACATATTGCTTCCCTGTTTATCCCTGCCTCCCCTTCCCCTCCTGTTTCCCCTTTAGACCTATGCAGGCATTCAGCCTGCTTGTGTGAGATGTGGGTGCACCTGCAAGCCCCACCCCCAACGTTCCCATGCTCTCAGTCCCCGACTTTCCTATGTTGAGGGGGAACGTCTGAAGAGCGTTCCTACTCGTGTTCTCTTGGATGTGAGTAAAAGTCTCTGCACAATTGGGAACCCTGCTTTATCAGGGTTCCCAATCATATAGACGTCTACAAGAATTCAAGCAAATGCAAGTAGAAAAGCCCTCTTTGGGCCTAAGGAACATAGGAAGCTGCTTTATACTGAGTCAGGCCACTTGCCCATCTAGCCCAGTATTACTGACACTGATTGGCAGCAACGGCTCTCCAAGGTTTCGGGAAGGAGTTTTTCCAGCCTTACCTGGAAATGCCAGAGACTGAACCTGGGACATTCTGCATGCAAATCATGTGCCCTATCACTGAGCTAAGGGCCCTCCCTCAACATGGGAAAGTCACAGACGGGGACCTTCGGGGCAGGGTTTGCATGCGTGCCCACATCCCCTCCCCACTGTTGGACCTCACGCGAGCAGGCGGAATGCCTTCATAAGATCCCCGTTGGAAGTTTAAACTGGAAGCTCCCCACAGCAGAGACCTGCCCTCTCGTATTCTGTTAAGCACCATGCAAGCCGATTTCATAGGGTTGCAAGGAGCCTACAAGACCATCGTTGCTATATAAATAAATACAAACAAAGATAAAACCCACCCCCCACCCGAAGGCCTTCCAACGACTAACACGGATTACTTGGCCGTAAAGTCCTCAGGCGAGGGGCCTGTCTCCATGTTACTACTCTTTTGAGTGTGCCGCTACGCACATAGATGGTGAGATATACAGATGCACATGCACACGGAGAGATCAGGGCTGTAAGCCCAAGCAGTTACGGCAAACAAATAGGATTGCGCGGCGACCTGCCCACGAGCGTGCCTTCAAACGGCGGAGATCCATCTTGCAGCCAACCAGGATGGAAGCAAGCAAAATACATTACAGAACATCAATAATCAACCGTGCAGCAAAGAGGTTTTTTTTAAAAAAAAAAAAATGTCGAGGGAAGCAACAACGAGCATCAAGTGTTTTTTGAGATCCGTCGGGCGCGGCGAATGGGCAAAGAGCGGGCAGGAAATGGCCTCTGGGGGCTCACCGACGAATATAAATTCTCCCCGTCTATTCCTGCGGAGGAGGCTTGAACCCTCCCCGGCCCACCCCGCTCCCGATCTCCCTGCCTCGGCCAGCGCCCCCACTCGAGGCCGAGGCTTGCGCCGCGGCCTACCCTCCGCCGTCTCTCACCGACGGGCTTGTGACCCAGCATGGCGTGGAAGAGGCACACCTCCACCTCCGGGCTCCACACCACGGGCAGCGGCGGCACGGGCAGCGGCGGCGGCGGCGGAGGAGGAGCCGCCGCGGTTGTCATCGCCGCCGCCGCGGCTGCCGCGCAGGAGACGCCCGCCGCCGCCGCCGCCTCCTCAGACGCCGCCTGCAGGGCGGGCTCCGGCGCGGACACCGGCCCGACGGCGGCGCAGGGCGGCTTCACGTCCGGCGCCCCAGCCGAGCTCTCGGCTTCGCCCATCGCCGCTGCCTCCGCCGACCGGGGCGCGCGGTAACGGCCGGGCCAGAGGCAGCCCGGGCGACAGCGGAGCGTCCCCTGGCGGCCTGCCGGCAAGGGAAGGCGCCTGAGGGGCGGGAATCGGCGGCAGAGCTCCCGCCGCGACCAGCCGCCGCCTGCGAGGGCGTCTTTTCCGCTGGGTGCCGGCAGCGAAAAGGTGCCGGGGCTCACGGCCTACGTGGGAAGGGCACCTTTGCGGTGTGCTTTTCCTCCCCTCATGTGCGGGGGCCTTTTGGGCGGGGGCGTGATTTGCGGGTGAGGGAAATGCACTCTGCACCTGCTCAGGAACATGTAGACTGCAGGTGAAGAAGCAGCCTGGCTGACGGCAGGGCCTTGGGTCGGCCACTGATCAGCCGCAGTTTTAAGTCTGCTAGGGCACAATCCTGTGCATGTTTGGACAGAGAAAACGCCCTACAAATCCGTCCTGCTGCTGCTGCTTATGCTGGGAGTTGTAGGACTTTTTTTTCTGTCTAAACATGCATAGGATTGTGCTCTAAGGGTGCAATCCTATGCATGTTTGGACAGAGAAAACGGCCTACAAATCCGTCCTGCTGCTGCTGCTTATGCTGGGAGTTGTAGGACTTTTTTTTCCTGTCTAAACATGCATAGGATTGTGCTCTAAGGGTGCAATCCTATGCATGTTTGGACAGAAAAAACGCCCTACAAATCCGTGCTGCTGCTGCTGCTTATGCTGGGAGTTGTAGGACTTTTTTTTCTGTCTAAACATGCATAGGATTGTGCTCTAAGGGTGCAATCCTATGCATGTTTGGACAGAAAAAACGCCCTACAAATCCGTGCTGCTGCTGCTGCTTATGCTGGGAGTTGTAGGACTTCTTTTCCGTCTAAACATGCATAGGATTGTGCTCTAAGGGTGCAATCCTGTGCATGTCTAGACAGAAAAAACGTCCTACAACTCCCAGCATTCCCCAGCCAGCTTTTCTGGCTGGGGAATGCTGGGAGTTGTAGGCCTTTTCTCTGTCTAAACATGCATAGGATTATGCCCTTAATGAATTAACCTATTTCTTCCTTGCTCCTCTCAAATGGCTCCCAAGATGGTAAACAACATACCTCAATAACGATAAAGTCATGTAAAAATTTGCAATGTATAATAGTAAAATGAATCCAGTCAGCGGTGGTATACAAATGGAAACCAAATTGATATTAGTGCAGGGTTTTTGTTTTGTTTTCTGTTTTGGTAACTTAAGTTGGCCCAATAAAGGTATTACACTAATAAGGATTTTGGAATTTTACTTATGACCAATGTGGCTACCTTTGCTTTTTGTGAGGCTAAAAGCCAGACGGGATTAAAAAAAACGTATTTAGCTGCTGCCTAGCTGCAGTTAGGGAGGACAAGTGGAACCTGCAACAAAATGTTGCAGTACGGAGTGCTCCTGTTCAGGGTTCCAGCCAGCCAGTCATGCCCTCTTCCAGAAAACTGCATTCTGTGCACCCTCCCCTCATTTTCTCTCTTTCCCCCCACCCCTCAGTCAGTCCTGCTAAGTCTTCATTGAGGTTTGGGGTGCTTTTCCCCCACTCCGCAAGCATGGGGAATGGTCAGTGATCATGGGAGCTGTAGTCCAAAACATCTGGAAGGCACTAAGTTACCCACTCTAGTATAGATAATTGTAATGATAATGCTTCAGAGGTAGTAGAGAATTCCAAAAATGAGGTGCTACAGTCATAGAATCATAGAATAGTAGGATTGGAAGGAGCCTATAAGACCATCGAGTCCAACCCCTGACAGATGGCTGTCCAGCTTCATCTTGAATGCTTCCAGTGTGGGAGAGCCCACTACCTCCCTAGGTAATGGGTTCCGTTGTCGTATTGCACTAACAGTCAAGACGTTTTTCCCGATGTTCAACCAGAATCTGGCTTCCTGTAGCTTGAGCCCATTATTCCATGTCCTGCATTCTGGGATGATTGAGAAGAGATCCTCTCTGTGACGACCTTTCAAGTACTTTCAGCTTTCAAGTACTTTTTAACCTTTCAGTCGAAAAGGCCCATGTTTCTATCTACTACACCTCATGAGGTGGGGACGCTTCAAGCAGGGCCTCTAACTTTAACAATAGGGCAAGTACAGGTGGTCTCCCATTAACCTCAATCCCAACCTATTCAGGGATTTAAATCCAAAACTATCCATTTGATTTTGCCTGGAAACAAATTAATAGTCAGTGCAACTTCTGGTGAATATACCAGTTAACAGTCTTGCCTCTGTACTTTGTACCCACTGAAGTTTCTCAACAGTCTCTGGAAGTTTGCTCTCTGTTATGGTTTCTCATGTTTGTGTCCCCATTTGCCTTTTTGTTGTTTCTCTAAAGATGGCTGGTGCTAACAAGGAATCACTTTTGATAAGGAATAGAAATGGAGAACATCAGTTCAACGTCAAGAAAAAATGGTACTATAACACAAATCTAGGTTTGGGGGTTTTCTTACTTATTTGTTAATGGTGATACAGTGATACATGCCTTGGTTATGTCCAGGTTAGACTACTGTAACGCACTCTACATTGAATTGCCCTTGAAGACAATTCAATACAATTGAAGACAATTCAATATAGAATATGGCAGGGAGGGAGCAATCCTATGGCCCCTAGTAACCGGCTAGACGGCCATAGGATATGTGGGTTCCTGGAGAACCGACCTTCCCCCCCCTTCTGCGCTTCCTCGCAGGCAGCGTGGAACAGCCTCAAGCTCCGTGCTTGGAAAAGGAGCACAGAGCAGCCAAAATGGGGCGTTCTGGGGCAGGGAAGGTAGAAATGCCGGTATGATACATCCTATGTGTCGTCCAGCAGTCTCCTTGCCCTGCTCTGCCTTCCTGCAGCTAGATAGCTGAAATAAGCTGTCTAGCCACAAATGCAGTGCAGGAGAAGCGCGGAGGGAACGATCCCCTCCGTGCTTCTCCTGCCCTGCATTGGATAGATGGTCACCTCCGAGTTCAGAGGCAGCCGCCTATCCCCATAGGATTGCGCCCTTAGAATGCTTATGAGAGCTAGCTGTTTGGATCATATTACTCCTATTCTGTATCATTTTATACTGGCTGCTTGTTAGTTTCTGGGCCTAATTCAAGGTGGTGGTGTAACCCACAATATCTCTGCATTAGATAGGAGAAGTGGGGAGTTTCAGTCTTTTCTGATAGTGTGATTCCCATCCATATTTGCAGTAACAAAGAAAAGAAACAACATCAGAGATAACATTTAAATGTTATCAAATAACATTCTCATAAAAATAATTCTCATTGCTACACAACACAGTAATATAGAGTCAAGTGATAGTAATATTGATATTATTGACAGTCTGGTTGCTTTTGCTTCATAGCAGCAAGGAAGTCACAAGTTTCCTTCAGCTATTAACAGGGTGCACAGAAGAAGAGGAAAAAAACCCAGTGAGCTCACCGTCCTTTTACAGTTGCTGCAGACTTCTTGTGCAGGAATCTAAATCTTCATTCTTAATTGCTTGTATCCTAAAAACAAGCAAGCATAGCTGTGAATAACATAGAGTCTGAGGGCCTTCCCTCTGGGGCAGCTTTCTTTTAACAATGCTGGGAGCAACAACTGAAGCATGGGTTACACTGGCTTTTGCCTTGAAGGCTCTAAGCGGCTTGGGACCACATTATTTGAAGAACCACCTACATTTGTATGAGCCTGCCCGACCATTAAGATCAACACCAGAGGCCCTACTCGCTGGCCTACCAGCAAGTGCCATTAGGCTGGCGGGTAGAAGGTGGCCCCACAGCTTTGGAACTCCCTCCCCAGGAAGATATGTGCGGCCTCATCACTGCTGGCTTTCATAAAAATCCTGGGGACATGTTTATTCTAGTCTGCATTTGGTGCTTAAAAATCATTAGCAGTTACTGCTGCTACTGCTGTGTGCATGAGTTTTAACTGTGATTTGTGTATTGATATTTTTGTAATATTGTCAGCTGCCTTGTGAGGGCAGTGCATCCTGAAAGGCGAGTTAATTTTTTTTAAAAAATAAACACACACATTTTTATTGCACATCTTAACTGTTTTTTTCCAGTGCCTGTAAATTGTTATTATTGCTCACAGTACTTATAATCCACATGTTGTGCCCTGTTTCCTCTTCTTTTTAGGTCTGCAGGCATGAAGCATTTGTTGTTTGGGAGATTGGGTGCTCCCATGCCCTGTTATTAATTTGAAATCTTAATCTTCCAGATGACATTAAAATAAATAACCAGCACAAATAACTCTGGTAGCATAGATACAGACTTCAGCGGAATAATCAACAGGAGAAGCAAACACTCTAAAAATGAAGGCTCTCTTTCTACACAAATGACCTTATATAGAAAAAGGAGGGGGGAAATTGTCGACAGTCATCCATTTGCATTAAAGAGTCATTCATACCTTAGAACTTACCTATCATGATGACAGTTTCTGTTTAAACACTAAAGCAAGTTAATGGAATCACAACTGAGTTAGATAAACATCACAAATGGAAAAACTGCAGAGCATTAAACCTAAACTAAGAGACCTCTCTGGTTTTGAATCCCCAATTTATCTTAATCCTGGCTGGGAGCACAAAATAGAAGGGATGCATTTTCAAGTCTTGATGTGAATGTTAGGAAAACTTATTTGCTGGAGTTGCTATTATCTTAATGTAACGTTGTATCATATACTGGCTGGACTATTGTGATTCAAATCATATATATATATATATCCCAGTCCCAAAGCAGATTACCATATACTTGTCTCATTTTACAAGTCATCTTGTGAACCACCCATCCTATTTAATGTGGCATTTTTTAAAAAAAATGTCCCATTCTACAGCTCTTGCAGGAACGCCATTAAATTACAGCAAAAATGCTGCATAGAAGTAAGGAATCACTCTAATTTATAATAGCAAAGTGCAGACTAAGCTTTCACCTAACAACTGCATAACGAAATCAATAAACACAAGCAAAAAAATCCATAACGAATAAATAAAATTTTGCTTCCCAGCATTTTAAAGTTTAACTCCTATTCTTGTTAGGTCTAATAAAGGACTATGATACGGAAAACTATGCAATAAATAGAGAGAATGCTAATGCTCTGGTTTATTTAATGCTCCAGTTCTGGTGCAAGCTCTCCCACGGTGGGTGGGCAGAGGGGTAGTTGGCTGTGCAGCAGATCCTCCTGGCAGGGATGGGGGGAGTGTACAATTTACTGTTACTCCCACTCCGCTGCCTGAACCGGAGGATTCATCCTGCCTTATAAGAGGCCTGGCCCTGCCTCCCTCTGGCTTATCAGTATAAGATATAAAATTGAACCATATTGAGAGAAAGTCATCTGGGTTGCCCTGGGATTTTAACTGGTGAAAAGGTTTCTCTGTTGTCAAAAATCCCAGTCCCCTGTTGCCACCCCCCTGTGTCGTGGCCTAGCAATGCCCTATTCCATGAGTGGAACAGCAAACTGGCAAAATAATGTACTCTACTCCTTTTTGCCCTTCCCTTCCTATGTGGCCCTTTTTGCTAATACCAGGTGAAAACCTTTCCTTTTTCTCTGACTGCCTCTACCAAATCAGCCTTAAAACTATGTTGGGCTCAGGTATCTAGGCAGTGTGAGGGTTGGCTATTAGATGTAGGGTGGGTAACTCAAAAAGTAAGGAAACCACAAAGTTTAAAAGTTTACTGAAGAAGCATGTTAATAAGAAAAAGTCTTAAAATCTGAATGAACACACACACACAAAACAAGTCATGAGCAAAAGGGTAATAAAAATAACCAGGGATAAATGCATCCAGCTAACCTCTCAAGACTGTGTCCCTGTTTTATCTGGTCCCTTGAAGAAGCAATACCTTACTGCCAGAAGTCCAGGATTGTCTCAACCAGTTTTCTAATTCCAGCAGCTTTCACCCATTCTGGCCTTCTTTCCTTCATTTTCTCTGTTTTTCTCTGTTTCTGCTTGCTTTTCCCTAGGCTTTTATCTTAACATTATTTTTCCTCCCCCACTCCAACCAATCAGGGGGGTAGTTTCGTCTTCACCTTTGCTCTAAATCTCTTTTCCTAAGCTCCTCCCCTGACCTTCTGTTGAACCTCCTGTGAACTTTTTCTCCTTTCCTATATCTACCTAAACTTTTGACTTGAGACTCCTCCAAACTTTTGGCTTCCTGAGCAAACATACTGACTTCTATAATCCCTAACTAAAACTTTGACCTTTGGGCTGAAACAGCACACGCACACACACACACACACACACACACGCGCGCGCGCGCACACACACAAGATTTAGAGCGCAATCCTATGGGTTGTGTCTTGGGTTCTTGTAAGCCTCTGAATTCAGAGTATCCTATGCAGAGCGGGAGGCGCCTTGTGCCTCCCACTCTGCATTTAAGCTAGATGGGCATTTTTGCCCGTCTAGCAGAGGCTTCAGGGAGGGGGAGGGAAGGAGGGTGGGGCAGCCATAGGATTTCTCAAATGCCTGCTGCCCTGGTCTCCCCTCCTTGCCCCCAGGAACGCCTCCCTTTCCCCATCTCCATGCTCTGTTTTGTGAGTGCGGAGAGGTAGCCAGTGTGGTTCTGTCTGCACCAGCCATGAAGGGGAGGGAGTGGGGAGCCCAGTTTCCTGGCTCTGAGCTTGGAGCCCTGGCTCTGAACTCGGAGCCAGGAAATTGAACAATCCTATCTCCCCCAGACGCTGTATAGGAGACATAGGATTGCTTCTTTAACCGCCTAATAGCCAAAGACGAAACTGAATTAAAAAATGGAAGGTGGCTCTGTTCCTTCACATCCCAAGAGCCAGTTCTTCAGTCTAGATATTATTTCAGCTTTCAGAAACCTGGCAATCATCTGCTGGGCACCTAATCACAGAAACAGTACTCAGTGAATCTCATGATGGTTTTGTTCCCAATTTACATTGAGAAGCACTAGAGGAGCACCAAAGATTTGTTTTTATATTTGTATTATATTATATTTTATATTATATTATATTATATTATATTTTATATTTGTTTGATATTGTTCCGGATCCAAGCTGTTATAAGTGGATTTTTTAACTGTAGTTTTGTCCTATTTGTAAAAACAGGTTTATAAATGTTTACAGCAACTGAAAAGCATGACGTGAATTCTCATTCAATAAAAAGAAAAGCGTTGTTATTATGTAATTCCAAAAAATGAAAAATGAGAAAATTTGAACAACCTCAATTACATAAATACCCGATGAGTAAATGATGAAAGCATGGAATTGGTTTGGCATAGACTGTTTTTCAAAGTTTTCCAGAAGTTGGAAGTATTTTTTAATTAATTACATCCATGTTAGATTTCTAATCTGATGTGTCAAATTCTCTATTAGAGAACAAATTGTGTCAGTCTACATAGCAATTTCTGTGTCACTAATTTGCTGTGCTTAACAGAAAAAAGGAAACTTCTCAAACAAGTGAAAAACTGGAAGATTTACATAATCTTTAAAAAGACACTCAGAAAATTGAAGAGTTTCTGATTGTCTTTAAAAAAATAATGAACATTTTCCTTTAGGTGGGCATGTATTTGTTTGACTTCTTTTATTGAAGTTCTCAAATCTGATAGACTGCTATTGCTATGTAGATCTCAGATCGTGGCATGACACTAAGTAATATCTATTCTTACACCAACTTATTTTTCAACTAATCTACTTTACAGAGTTTCAAGAAGTGCTGAGAATGTGCATGAAATGGTTTGAATGCTCATGAATGCTAAATTAAACATGATTATTTTTAATATGATTACTTTTAATGTAAGTAAGTATATGCAGGCTGTTGGGTTACAAAGAACTTTTCGGAATGCAAGGTTACTCATTTGAAGCTGGACATGAAATAGAACAAAGTTGAATATGAATACGAATTCATATTCATTGAGACAGTTCCATCTACTGCCTACCCAAATTGTTTAGCAATTGTAATTGTTGCCCATCATTTCATTACTACATTGGCAACTTTGTCCCAAAGCCCACAAAAGTTACTATTATATAGGTACTTCACAATATAAAAGATAAAAACAAAATAACCAACAGAAATCAGTAGTTACACACTCCCACTCCCCCCTGAAAGAATAGGAATTGACAACAAACTATAGTGGAGGGAGCAATCCTATGGGGATAGGCGGCCGTCTCTGAACTCGGAGGTGACCACCTATCTAATGCAGGGCGGGCGGAGCGGATCTTCGTATCCACGCTCCGTCCACCCTGCACTTGTGGCGAGATGCCCGATTTTGGCTGTCTAGCCGCAGCACTTTGGAGCAGTGGGGGCTGGCTGGACGATACATAGGAAGCATCGTACCGGCCCTTCTGAGGTCCCTGCCCCTCCCCTCCCCTGGGAACACCCCCTTTCCTCCCACTCTGCGCTGCTCTTACGAGTGCAGAGCCCAGGACCTCTTGCGAGGGGGCGGGGTGGGAGTAGGAAGGTAGTTTTCTGGGAACCAACTTCGGAGCACTGGCTCCAAGGTCAGTTCCCCCGAATTGGATAATCCTATAGCTGTCTAGCCTCTTGGTAGCGGCCACAGGATTGCACCCTAAGTTTGCAATCCTATACATACTTCCTAGAGAGAAAATCTTATTGAGTTCAGTGACACGTCTAACTAAATTTGCTTAGGATTGCATTATAAGTAGTAATAAAAAAGCAAAACCACCAAGCAGGAAAATTATAATGAAAGGAACAAGAAGCAAATACTGAAACTAACACTGAAGCAAATATTGGCGACCAGAGTTGAAGTTCTTGACTGTATTGACAACTTGAAAGCCAACAAATCACCGGGCCCAGATGATATCCATACAAATGTGAAATTGTTGGTCTTCTAGCAAAAATATGTAATCTGTCCCAAAGATCAGTCTCTGTACCAGAGAACTGGAGAATGGCTGATGTAACACCAATTCTTAAAAAGGGATCTGGGGGGATCCTACAAATGATCGGCCAGGTAACTTAACATCTGTTCCATGTTAGGTAAATTGGTGGAAAGCATTATTAAAAGTAAAATTATCAAGCATAAAGAAGGACAACTTCTGTTGAAAAATAATAATCAGAGCTTCAGAAATGGTAAGTCCTGTCTCACTAACCTTTTAATGTTCTTGGAGAGTATCAGTAAACGTGTGGACAGGGGTGATCTGGTAGACATTGTTTACTTGGACTTCCAAAAGGTTTTGACAAACTCCCTCACCAAAGACTCCTGAACAAACTTAGTAGTTATGGAATAAGAGGAGAGGTCCTCTTATGAATCAGAAACTGGTTTTGGGAGCAATGCTATGGCCTCTAGACAGCATCTGAGGGGACATAGGATACTTTGGATTCCCAGATCTGGCCATAGGATGGTTTGGAGTCCCTTCTCTGCGGTCGGAGGCAGCGATCTGAAATGGGGGGGGGGAATCTATGCTTCCCTCCCCCTAGCAGCCAGGGTGGAAGGAACTGTGCTGGATGCCTTCCTGAGGTTGGGAACTTGACCTCGGAGAGGGGTTAAATGGGGGTTTCAGTGGGCAGGGAGGGGAGGAAAGGAGACTGTAGAGGCCAGGATATGAGTTATCTTGAGGCCTCCAGCCTCCTTTCCTCCCCCTTTGAAATGCTTTTTTTGGACAGGCTAAAAAGCCTGTCTAGTGAAA
Organism: Heloderma suspectum; assembly: GCF_057233095.1. Taxonomy (NCBI): domain Eukaryota; kingdom Metazoa; phylum Chordata; class Lepidosauria; order Squamata; family Helodermatidae; genus Heloderma; species Heloderma suspectum. The sequence goes on along the minus strand of NC_139461.1, from coordinate 303,735,470 downwards.
ATGCCGGGCGGGAGGATGGGGAGGCAGCAGTTGCCTCTGCCACTCCCGCTCTGCACTGGATGATTGGAAGCCTCTGAGTTCGGGGGCTTATGACCATCGAGGGTGCAACCCATAGGATTGCGCCCTTAAGAACATAAAGCTGAGAGTAGGAATAAATATTAGTTCTCTCAATGGATGGATGTAAACAGGGAGTCCCAGAAGGATCTGTACTGGGACCAGTGCTTTTTAACTTGTTCATAAATTATCTGGAATTATGAGTGAACAGTGAGGTGGCCAAGTTTGCTGATGACACCAAATGATTTAAGGTGATTAAAAGAAAAAGAGATTGTGAAGATTTCCAAAAGGGGAATGGGCATTAAAATGACAAATGCAGTTTAATGTAAGCAAGTGTCTAGTGATGCATGTTGGGAAAAAATTTCCCAATTTCACATATATGTTGATTGGATCTAACCAAGGAAGAGATTTTGGGCTTGTGGTGGACCAGCTCAAGGAAAATGTCAAGCCAGAATGCAGCTGCTGTGAAAAAGGCAAATTTCATGTGAGGGAGCATTAGGAAAGGAACTGAAAATAAAACTGGCAATATCATATTGCCCGTTTAATAGTCACCCAGTGTGTGGGGCTGAGGGTAGATGTCTGTGTGGGTGGCCCTGCTGGGCACTGGAAGCTTGGCTGCTACTTGAGGGTGTCATGTGCTGATGTCAGGCCTGGCTATAGAAGCCTGGCCTCTGTCCCCAAACAGGTGGAGAAAGGCAGGTTTTGTAAGGGAACACTAGATCATGGAGAGAACGTAGAACTCAGAAAATAGGGTGTGGAGGTTTGATGGATGCCCTACTCGGATGTGCATTGGTACAGGGGCCCTGTCCCCCTTTGCATCTGGCATCATGAAAAGAGGACAGAGATGCAGACAAATGTGATAAAGAAATTAAAAGCAGATTCCATGTACCAGATGGAGTTAAAGGTGGGTCACATACAGGTCTAAAAAGATTGGAGACTATTATAGGTAAGTATTCTATCCCTCCTGTTACATTTTTAGCCCTTGCATGGGCTATTTTTCAAAGGCTGTTATTACATCCCAAATTCTGTAAAAAAGCAATATCCTAGGGTGGTTGGGGGCAGATTATTAAAGAAAAAGGTTGCCGTTGATCTTTTAAGACACTGATTTTTCTCTGATTTTGTATTAAGTATGGGTTTGAGTTAGGCTTTTTAATATATTGATGTACACATCAATAGCCTGAACTTAATCTCATCCTAAAGGTGTCTAAAGCTTGCCACAGTTTCTGCTTATTGAAGTACATCTGGGAAAGTGTTCCAGAATGCGGGTGACACTACCGAGAAGGCCTGCTTAGATGAAATTACCTGGTGACACACTGTTGGTCATGGAATGATCAATAAGCACTCCTTGGAAATGCTCAGGGGTTGATTTGGTGTATGTAGGGGAAGGTGGTTGGTCATCCTAAGTAGGTAAAAGGAAAAGCTTCCTTTCCTATGAAGGAAGGTTACAATGGCTGGGATTATTTAGTTTTCAAAAGAAGGCAAGTAAGGGGAGACATGTTCGAGGCATACAAAATTATGCATGGTATGGAGAATTTGAATAGGGAGACATTTTTCTCCCTCTCTCCTATACTAGATCCTGGGGTCATCCCATGAAGCTGATTGGTGGGAGATTCCGGATAGATAAAAGGAAGTATGCTGCAGATGCTCACCTGCAACCCTTCATTCAGATCGTCATTTCATAGCTGGGTTTGTTTCTGGTCTAGCTGAGAGAAAAAACGGGGGGTGGGTTAGGAAACAGCTTAGAGAGGTGATGGGGCTGTCGGGGAGAATTCTCAGTTGTAAATCATTCCCCAGAATGTACTAGGTATGCTTTCAGAGCCAAATTGACATGTTATACCAACTGCATAGCACAGGGGTGGGCAACACTGGAGGGCCAGCAGACATTTTGGCTCCCTCGACACACACCACCCCCGTGGGCCACAGCCTCTTGAAAAATGAATATATATATATATATATATATATATATATATATATATATATATGGTAAAGGTGTCCCCCAACCAGTTGTGTCCGACTCTAGGGTGCGGTGCTCATCCCCATTTCTAAGCCGAAGAGCCAGCGTGTGGGGTGTAGTGGGGGGGGGTGCTGTGTGTTGCCCACACCTAGTGTAGCGTGTAGCTGAGATTTGTCTTTTATTTTACTCTAATGTAAGTGGCTGTGGCTCCAATTTGGATTAGGAGCACTGTGCACCAGGAGGGGAGGATTAAATCTTTCCCCCACTTGCTTCTCAAAATCCCCTCCATGGGGTTAAGAATAGTAAAAGGCTCCATAGGCATATGATACTGTGGAAGGCCCCTCCTCTTGAATGATTCCAGCCAATCCAATCCAGTTCAAGTGCAGTGCTGCTTTCGAATTGCTTTTGGCTCTAATTTGGACAATAAGCTATACTCCGTTTGGGTGCATATTTATGCATTCATAAGAACATAAGAACTGCTATGCTGGATCAGACAAAGGATCCTTCTAGTCCAGCATTCTGTTCACACAGTGGCCAACCAGCTGCCCATGAGAAACCCACCAGCAGGACATGAGTGCAACAGCACCCTCCTGCCTGTGTTCCCCAGAGGCATACTGCCTCTGATACTGGAGGTAGCATATAGCTATCAGGACTATTAACCACTGATAGCCTTCTCCGTGAATTTGTCCAATCCCCTTTTTAAAGCCATCCAAGTTCAGGGGCCATCACTACATCTTGTGGTAGCGAATTCCATAGTTTAACTATGTGCTGTGTGAAGAAGTCCTTTTTTTTAATCTGCCCTGAATTCAGGTACCTCTTAAGCAGCGTACCACATTTGTGTTTCAAACTCAAGAGGACTGAGATAAAGTATATTAAAAGTTAGTGATCCTGATTGCCCCAGGGCACAATTTACTTAAGATGCACGGTGAGTAAGGAGACATACCGTTCTCCTGAGACACTTGATAGATAAACCTATCAGTCAGCATTCTCACTACGCTGTACTCTGAAGATTTTAATGAGGTATGGTTGTGTGCTAAAACCTCCTCTTAATTATGCTATTAACAGTAATGATGCTCATCAAAAAATGATGAAGATAGACACATCCTCTGCCAGGCTTTGCGGGTTATGGTCTTCTGACTCTCAGCTATGTGAATCAGTCCTGAGTTATAAACACAGAAGTGCTTAAAAGTTTTAGTTTTAAGTTAGATGTAAATTATATGTGGCAGTGAATGCATGCCACTGTAGCCCTGTAGCCATTTTTAAGGTAGACAACACACTGGGAAGGACCGGTTGAGAGTAGAAAAGCAGCAGAGAGGTGATGTTGAAGGCTTTCACTGCTTGGTGTTTTCCTGCTATAATGATGGTGATGATACAAATTTATATTGCGCTCTATACCAGAGCACATTCCAATTAACCTCAAAACATACAACACAATTATGTAAACAAAGTCTATAATTGCACATTAAATAAGGGTGCAATCCTATGGCTGCTAGACAGTGGCTAGATGGCCATAGGATTGGTCGGTTTCCAGGAATTGACCTTGGAGCCTGTGATCCGAGGTCGGTATCTGGAGAACCACCTCCCCGCCCCCTCCCCTGCCGCCTATGGCAGGGATCGTCCCCGTGCCCATAAGAGCAGTGTGAAGTGGGGCAAAAAGGGGCATTCCCAGGGGTGGAGAGGGGCAGGGAGTGCAGAAGTGCTGGTATGACACTTCCTATGCATTGTTGTCCAGCCTCCCCACCCTGCACTCTGACATCCCATAGCTAGACAGCTGAAATCAGCCATCTAGCCGTGAATGCAGGGTGGCTGGAGCATGGAGGAGAGGATCCCCTCTGCACTCCTCCCGCCCTGCATTGGATAGGTGGTCACCCCTGAGTTCACAGGCGGCTGCCTTTCCACATAGGATTGCTCCCTAAACTACTAATCAAATTTTAACTACTTACAACCAATCAGTTAAAACATCCAACCAATTCAACCCCCCTCCTCCGCAGCTTTTCTCTTCATAGGGATTCAAATGTGTGTTTGACCCAAACACTTGCTAGGCCCAGATTTAAGAATCTCTCTTCCTGATAATGTCAAACACATCTTTTCCTTTGTTTAAGGATACTGGTGGTTCTTTCCTTGGATACATGTGCCACTCTGGTTCTTATAATTTCTTGTGGGATGTAAAAGTTACCTCAGCGACTAACTTTTATAATGTACTATATTAGCATTTGTGTCCTGATTTTCCACAATCAGTTCAGAACATTCTTCATTTGCAGATTCCTGTGATTAAGGTGAAATCATTCAAAGCAATGCTATTCTAGTCATTTTCATTAATGGACTGTGTGTTCCTTGACATCTTTACCTCCAAATCAGAATGTGTATAGCTACAGCTCTCTGTGGATGATTGAATTCCCTGATTGTAATATGTTACACTCCCTGTAGAGTTGAATTATTTCTTCCATTTTGTACAACTTTTTTAAACTCTGAAAGGGTCCTTGGTGGTTGAGTAAGTTACAGCCCAAACTTTTGGTCCAGCAAAGTAAAATTGGAGAACTAAGATATGTTGATTTTAATGCCCTCCTTCCCTTTCAGGATTGATAATTCTTTCAACACTAGTCTAGTATTTCTGACATCATTGCTGACTGCTGTGCCTAGTCACAAACGTTTGCTGAAGTAGGTTGGCTTCCTAGAGTCACTGATTTGTAGCTTGGCCATGTATCTAATAACTTCCTTTATTTAGAATAGGGATGGGTAAGAAATTTATTCAGTTTGCATTTTAATATGAATGTACCAAATTTGCACTTCCCAAGCCCACACATGACCTAGAGTGCAGTTGTATGGCAATATTAGCAGTTTTCAGAAATGTATGATGCAGTTCGCAAATTAAAATACACAAAAATGAGTGAATTAAGGAAAAGTGTGCACAAAAACACATTATATTAGGGAGAAACGCTTGCAAAAATGTGTATATTGGGAAAATTGTGTACATTAGGAGAAATGCGCACAAAATGCATACAATATTTTGTGCAGACTTTTAAAAATCTGAAAATGATACAGAAAAGGGATGGAGCAAACTTAATGCTGAACAAATGAGAAACTGAACAGACTGAGCTTGATGTATTCATCCGTCACTAATTTGGAACAGATCCATTCTGGTATAATAGTTGATATTTCAAATTCCTTTAGTAATGATGTAAAAATGCAAAGTTATATATGAGGTTAAATGCTGGCGGTCAGTTAGGTAGCTGGCTACGGACCTCCTCACATTCCAGGATGGCTGCAGAGGGCCTTAGGGTTTAGGGCTAGGGATGGGCGAAGGAGAGATGTCCAAGACTGCCAAGGAAGTTGCACAACTTTCCTCTACAGACTAAAACAGGGACCCAATTTCCCCTCTCCTCCTTGGCTGCAACAAGCCAGTCACCTCCTTCTCCTTTTCACCCACCTGTTACTGCCGTGCCTCCTCCTCCTCCTCTCTCCAAAATGTTTCTTTGGGAGGGCAGCACCAAAATGGGAGTGGAGTTGGCACTCTGTGGGCACCAGGCAGGCATGAAGTGGATCCAAGTGCTGACTCAGCTCCCAAGATAATCCTCAACTTTTTAAAACAGCTTTTCAAACATTGATTGGGAAATGTGAAGGAAGCCGCAGTAGTGGACCTCTGATCTTCCGGAGTTGTGCAGTTACGGTGGAATGAACAAAAAAAGAAAGAAAAGAAAACACACACACACACAACTCCACACAAATATGCTTTCCCTACACCTCATATTCCAATATGTGTGTGGGGTGGGTGGGGGTGGGGTGGGAATAAAGTAAATAACTATTGGCTGCTGCAGCAGCAGTGGAAAGGGAAGCGGGGGGGGGAGAGAGAGAGAGAGAGAGGTGATTGTCTTTGAGGGAGGGAGAAACGCAGCAGCAAAGAAGGCAAGCCAATAGCATCTTTAAAGCCCCATCGGGAAGAGCCCTCAATCAGCCCCACTTTAGTCTATCCAGGAATTTTGTGCAAAGGGAGAGGGGCCATAGCTCGGTGTGACAGAGCCCATGTTTGGCATGCAGAAGATCCAAAGTTCGATCCTTGGCTTTTTCAGGTAGGACAAGGAAAGAATCCTGCCTGAAACCCTGGAAAGCTGCTGCCAGTCACTGCTGACAATACTGGGCTAGATGGGCCAATGGTCTGACTCAGTATAAGGCAGCTTCCTCTGTTCCTAAACTGGGATCTAATGGAAAGCTGCGCAAATCAAACGTGACCAGGTATTTGGCCATTTGCGAACATTTTTGGTGGACAAAGGCTCCACAGGCTTGCACGTTGGACGAGCAAAAATGAAATTCTCCTACATCTCTGTGGGGGGCTGCATGTGAACCAGGACCCAGATGTCAGGGTTGGATCTAAGCCCATACAGTCCTAAACCAGGTCTGATTCTGAGAAGGAGATGCAATCCATGGGAGAGGAACACTCTCAGGTTTCAGAGGCGCAGCTGGAGGGGGAGCCCCCCCTCACATTCCTGGGAGTGACATTGACCCTGGCATGGAAAGGGAGGGACAACTGGAGCTTTTAGATGTGAGGCGCAGGTACAAACGAGAGGTTGTGGGAGCCGAGCTTAGGCCCGATTGGCTTGACATCAACAGCTGCGCCCCGAGGTGCCACAGGAGAGGGGGAGACCTTCCCCTCCTACTCCTTAAGTTCAGAGAGTTGCCACGCTTTTCCCCACATGGAGACCAACTGACGTCCTAACTCTTAGAAACCCCTAATAGGCTGTTTCCTTTGTATTTCCCCTGAGTCTCAGGCAATTAGGATCTGTAAGCTTCATTAGGTTGAATGGAATTAAAGCCTTGGAAAGCAGCCCTTTTGTCTGAGTGCTGATTCTGGCTATTGGAGGATTCAGAAGGCAACAGGGGCATTCCTGACAGCAAGAGGCTGACAGAGTCATCCTATATAGATGAGATCACCAGGTCGTTTGACAGAAGTGATGGATAAGTCAGCCAGGCTGGGAGGCTGCACTCAACGAGGGAGCTAATGAGAGGAGGGGCAGAGACCTGAGGGGACAGGAAGCTCATGAGGGAGGTGGGATGACAACTTTGGAATCAGGGAGAGTGATGATGAAAGAAGCCAATGAGGGAAAAGCTGACATAGAGCTTAGGGATTAAATAGGCCATGTGACATTGGTAGGAATGGGCCAGCGGTGCCCAGAGGGCACCAGCCACCACTGGCAGTCAACCCCCCCATCAAACCTTGCAGAACATGCAAAAGTTAGAGGGGTGAAGGCAACTGTGGATGGAGATGTTGAAGGTGGAGCTGGTGAGGCAGGAGGCATGGTTCCACTATCTCCCCATGCAGAGGTCTAATGCATGGATAGGGCTCAAAACTTTCCCAAAGTGCTGCCAAAACTTCTCCTTTTATATATCATGTACTGATTGAATGCTTTGAATTTTCCCCTTTTCTTTTTCTATCGCTATTCTTTCCACTCCTATTGAAAGAGCACAATTAAAATTAATAAGACCAAGCATCACCTATCAAAGTTTCTGAAGGGAACCATTGTTTTTCTTCTTTCTTTTCTGCCCCCCCCCCCGCCCATTCCACTTCTTAAACTCAAAGTAGTATCAAAAACTGGGGGCTTGCATGCTCTTTGAAATGAATGCATTAGCCTCTTGTGCATTTCAATGCATTCTCTGGTTGAATGTTCTAACTGTAATTCTTACATGGTGACCAGCTAATGGCTGTCATTTTAGAACTGAAATAAGATAAACCAAATCTTCATCTTAAGCAAATGCTCATATTAGAATCGGGGATCCCTAGTCAAAGAACAAAAGCTCTCTGCCTCTGTCTGTCTATCAGTATCTCTATGGGCTTCTCTATATTAAGCAAAAGTCCCACAGGCTTACCAGGGCTTCATCTTCTGGAGTCTTTGCAGCTTTATGATCAGTACAATACATGCGCCCCCCTTCCCCACTTTGTTTTTGCCGGTTCCTTCCCATATGTTTCATTTATGTTGCTAGCAGATGGCGCTGCTCTATTGTGTGATTTAGATTTATTACCACATTTTCAGTGATTTATAAAATGGTGGACCAATAGTATCAACTAGGGGTGTAAGACAAGGCTGTGTTTTAGCTCCATTTTTGTTTAATATTTTCCTGAGCGATTTACCTAATGCTTTGAATACTACAGATTCTCATCCTCCAAAACTGGCTGATACAAAGATCCCCATTTTACTCTATGCAGACAATGCTGTCTTAATATCACGGACCAGGGTTGGCCTCCTGTGTCTGCTGGCAGTGTTCGCTAGCTACTGTAAAATTAATCAGTTGAGAATTAACTATAATAAATCTAAAGTGCTGTTTTTTTCAAGACGCAAGAGGACCTTTGGATGGTCTTTGAATGGGAATCGTATCGAACAAATTTCAGGCTATAAATATTTGGGTATATTTTGTTGTTTATTCGTTCAGTTGCTTCCAACTCTTCGTGACTTCATGGACCAGCCCACTCCAGAGCTTCCTGTTGGCCATTGCCACCCCCAGGTCGAGGCCGACAGGAAGCTCTGGAGTGGGCTGGTCCATGAAGTCACGAAGAGTTGGAAGCAACTGAACGAATAAACAACAAAATATACCCAAATATTTATAGCCTGAAATTTGTTCGATACGATTCCCATTCAAAGACCATCCAAAGGTCCTCTTGCGTCTTGAAAAAAACAGCACTTTAGATTTATTATAGTTAATTCTCAACTGATTAATTTTACAGTAGAAGGTCGAGTCCGTCACCTCCAGAATATCACCCATCCATCTTGCCCTTGGTCGGCCCCTTTTCCTTTTGCCTTCCACTTTCCCTAGCATCAGCATCTTCTCCAGGGTATCCTGCCTTCTCATGATGTGGCCAAAGGACTTCAGTTTTGCCTTTAATATCCTTCCCTCAAGTGAGCAGTCTGGCTTGATTTCCTGGAGTATGGACTGGTTTGATCTTCTTGCAGTCCAAGGCACTCTCAGAATTTTCCTCCAGCACCACAGTTCAAAAGCATCTATCTTCCTTCGCTCAGCCTTCCTTATGGTCCAGCTCTCGCAGCCAGAGGTTACTATGGGGAATACCATTGCTTTAACTATGCGGACCTTTGTTGTCAGTGTGATGTCTCTGCTCTTCACTATTTTATCAAGATTTGTCATTGCTGTCCTCCCAAGAAGTAAACGTCTTCTGATTTCCTGGCTGCAGTCAGTGTCTGCAGTAATCTTTGCACCTAGAAAGACAAAGTCTGTCACTGCCTCCACGTTTTCTCCCTCTATTCATATTTTATGAAAGTATATACTTTCATAAAACTCTCAATTGGTCTTTGCAGAGAGATAGGGCTAGAGTAACAGCTAACAATACAGCCGCTGGAATAATAAGGTTCTATTATAACAAAGGGGGTCAATTTGTCCCTGTTGCACTTCAAGTGTTTAAGGCTAAGTCACTTATGCAATTGACATATGGTGTTGCAATCTGGATCAAAGCTGTTAATTTTTCAATAGAATCTGTGCAGGCAGCTTTCATCCGCTCCGTCCTTGGTCTTCCAAAATGTGTAGCAACCCCCGCTCTCTTGTCGGAAACTGGCCTATAGACAATCACCTCAAAAGCTTGGATTAGCGCATTATATTTTTGGATCCGTTTGTACGGCCCTGGATCCTTAGGTTATTTATGTAAGATACGTAATGACCCTTATGTCTGTGAGTGGATGAAATTGCTCTGGAATAAGATCAATTCTCTGGGCTTATACCCAGAATCTGTACTAATGATGGAAGCTAAACAGGCCAGAGCTCTTCTGTCTCAAAGGGTCAGGGATTATGATCTACAAGCTTTAAGTTCTGCAGCGGATAGAACTTGCTCTCTGTTTTTGGGTGCAAATATGAGTTATGGGCTGGTAGAAGCGAAATATCTCTCAATCCTTAACATTCCCAAATATCGGTGTGCACTTTAATATCTTACCCTCTGCTTTGTTACAAGGGAGGTTTCAGAAAACTAGCCTTTTAGATCGTATATGCCCATGTGGAAGGAATGAAATCGAATCAGTTATTCACGTTTTACTTTGCTGCTCCTTTTATATAGAAATTAGAGAGAAATTACTGTCTGATACTAGATCAGATATAAATGTACTTCTCTACTGTTTTAGGACAACAGAGGATAGGGATACAATCGAGCCTTTTGCTAAATTCTTTTTGAATGCTATGAGAATAAGATCTCTTCAGAACTGATTTTACTGTATATTTCCCGAATGTGTTTGTAGACTCTTTGTAATTTTGTACGTTCAAAGTCTGGCCAGTGACTGTAATAAAGATGATGATGATGATGATAAAATGGTGGATTCCCACTTGAAAACAATGGGAGAGGCATCGGAGGTTGATGCTGTCATGAAAAGGACCTGTGAACTTCTGTGAGTGAACAATGACAACTGCACAATAAATGCCTTGTGTAGAAATGGCCTATATCTGCCTCAGTCACTCTTCTTCCAATTATTTCGCATCCTTAGTCCAACTATGTCCAAACTATGATTTCCCAGTTTTAGGAATTGGAATAAGCAATTACACAATAATCCTATATACTAATAGTGAACTTAATTTTTGAGTGTGGCTTTTTATGTAGCTAAAACAGCACCATCCATGTGCAAGAGGATGCAGGCTTGGGGGAAGCGGACTGTTTACAAAAGTACATATTTGGAAAATAAATCCTAAGGTGGGGGGAACCCACGAAAACTGTTCAATGGGGGTAGAGCATAGGCAAAGAACACAGACTTATTATTTTGGGAGGGGGCACCAGCTCCTGTATCTGTTTTAACCCAGCCCCGGCAAGTTACCCGGTCTACTGGATAAATTGCCAGATGATAGGGATCTCAGGCAGGAGGCCCACAGCTAAGTTCATTAAAGAACAGCTGTCACTAGTGCTGGGCTAAATGCTCCAATGATCTGACTCCGTATAAGGCAGCTTCGTATATTCCTAACCACCACCTATGTTCCTAATCTTTGCACTGAGGTATGGCACCTTGGGAGGGGCCATAGCTTAGTATGGTAGAGCACCTGCTTTGCATGCAGAAGTTCCGAGGTTCAATCCCCAACATTTCCAGGTAGGGCTAAGAAAGAATCCTGCCTGAAACCCTAGAGAGGCATTGCTGCCAGTCACTGTCGACAGTACTGGGCTAGATGGACCAATTGTCTGGCTCAGTATAAGGTGGCTTCCTATGTTCCACCTTATATTCAGGACAGAAAAGAAAGCACCATTGCTTTCTTCACACAACACACCATCGAGTATTTAAATTCAGTGCCATAAAGTGTGGTGACAGCCACTGTCTTATGGCTTCAAAAGGGGATTAGACAAATTCAGACAGGAGACGACTATTAGTGACTACTGTTGTGATGCTTTTATGCTATCTCCAGGCTTAGCAGCAGCATATCTGTGGATACCAGTTGTCGGTGGCTGCCCTATGACTTTCAAATAGCTCATATTTAATCCCACAACTCCCTCAAATGTTCTTTCGATGTGTGGTGGTTTGTGTGTGTGACCTTATGGCCATACCACCCCACAACATGCCCAATCTCATCTCATCTTGAAAGCTAAGCTGGTGGCCAACAGGAAGGGAGAGCTATTTCCTTCCTTCCTGTCCTGCTTGTTGGTGTCCCGTTGGGCACTGTGGGAAAGAGGATTCTGGACTAGAAGGCCTGATTCAAAGCATTTCTACATGAGGCTTTTATTGCATGCTCATGATTGGTCACTCACGGAAGTTTGTGGGTCCTTTACACGATATCGTCAACCACCAGAGTGTCTCCTGTGCTTTTTAAGCGTTATCCCGCTTTTAGAAAGATCAGAGATAAGCTGATAAGAAACGTTAAGGTGAGATATCAGCAGTGTGTAATGATGGCATTGTGCTATAACACAGCCACTAGATGGTGCTGTATAATGAAATATATAGAACACCGCTGAGGAAGGAAGTTTTCAATTCAAATCAAGTGTCCCCCATGTAAAGGAGCCCACTGTAATCCTGCAAAGAAATCAGAAGCAGAAAGCCCCAGTAAGGATGTGGGATCTCAGCCTCGTGTGATAAACCTTTCAGTAGAGCTGTTCTTCTTATGTTCTATGAAGTACTTAATAAGAACTAATTTAGTGAAGGAAGACATATGATTTCCCCATGGAATTTACTGTATTCTTTATCCTTCTTTGTTAACAGCAAGTAAATTACAGCTATTTTCTGAATTTAGCAAGAGTGCAAATATTTTCCTTTAGTGCTTTAAACATTTCCACCATCATACCGAGGTAATTCCATTTAACATCACAGTAAAAAAGGCAGATCAGTGAAGCTAACAGATCACAGGGAGGGATAATGAAAGTAGCAATAAGACAATTCATAACGGCAAACCTTTCAGGCTGTAAATATTTATCACTACATGAGTAACTCTGATTTGGACCGTACAAGAGTCATGATTATATTCCACTGGAGCAATGTTTTCAAAAAGCAAGAAAAACCCCAGTGGGAAGAATTTTTGTAAAGAAAAACAAACTGCATTATGCATGGATTCATTGTCAAACTGGACAAAGGTTTCAGAACCTGCTTTCATGCATTTCTGAAGGTGGCTGAACAGAAATAAATTAGGAAGCTAGATATATATTATAATCAGTTATAGCAATCCCAATTCAGTAGAAAGTCGGTATTCAATAAACCAGATTCCTAACTGTATCAACAATCCTCAGGGGGGATTCTTTAAAGTTCTTACACAAATGGTATTTTATGCCAGTACATCCAGCAAGGATAGTAAACAAAAATAATAGAAAATGCTGGAGGAACTGTAGTGAGCAAGGTTTATATATTCCTATGTGGTGGTCTGGCTCCATTTTGTTACAGATTTGGAACATTATATTTTCAGAAATAACAAACATTACACATCAAACTATATATGTCACACCACCAGCATTGGCTCGATTAACAAAATGCTAAGAACAAAATGCAAAAGTGACATCTAAGGAATTAATTGCGTTCCTGCAGATGGCAAGTTGTAATCACAATCCTATAGCATCCTTGTGATCTGCCAGTTCCTTATCTTAGGGTACAATTCCATACATGTTGATACAGAAAAAAAGCCCTACAGCTCTCAGCATTCCCCAGCTAGCATGGCTGGCTGGGGAATACTGGGAGTTGTAGGACGTTTTCTATCTAAGCATGCATAGGATTGTACCCTTAAGGGCCAAACCACATGAGACGCAGGAGATCTGATGTCCCAACATTTCCTTTAAAGATGGAGCAGGCTTCTGTTTTGACCAGGCCTGGAGTACTAGGGAAAAGGGTGTTTTAACCCTTTTCCTGGCACCATTTTCCCAATGTAAATCTCACCCCAAAGCTACTATTAGATCTGTATTTGTGTATGCTTGCATGTGTGTGAGAGAACCCAGTCATAGTATAGGTACCTATCTTTTTCCCCACTGTGGAGCTAATAGCAGCTTTGGTCTGTGTATGTGTGCATACGCGAGTGATTTAGATTTGGAAAACTGAAAGGGCGGGGGGAAGTAAGCACCATCACCCAGTGCTGCTGCTCCAAGAAAATTCAGAGCCCATGTGTAGCTGCTTTGAAATAAACAAAACGATGTTGAGAGATCTGATCACAGTTTTCCTGCATCATAGGTAAACTGGTCCCAAGAGGATACACATTTGCTCCAAAACATCACAGCCCTACCCAGCACACCCAAGGTTCCATATTTCAGAATGACAAGCCCCACTGAACTTTAATGGATGTCACTTTGTAATCAAAGCAGAGATTACATATGAATTATGGTGTTATTCAGGATAACGAAGTGTGTGTAAACACAACCTTATACTTTCCCCCTAAAATTGAATGGCAATTGTCTGTTACTTACTGCATTTGATGCCCTCTAAATGCTGCCCTTGGTATTTATTTTATTCTGGACACACTGCCATAGGAGGTGAACATTTAAAATACACTACATTCTGAAGTTTACAATTGCTTCCAGAAACCCAATTCCCAGGGAGCATCAGTGTGTTCTGCTGGAGACTGTGAAATCAATTCTGATAATTGGTAACATTTGGCAAATATAACGCAAGTGTCTGCAATTTTCTCTTTGTGATACATGCCGTGGCTTTGTTTTAAGGATACAGGTGGCTCATGACATACATGACATGAGTTTTCATCTCGCTTAACAACAAATGGAAGCAGCAAGCAAGCCAAAAGGAAAATAACGTGCACGTGGCATCCCTTAGCAGCTGCATCTCTGTTAGGGAGAAAAGACAGATGACAATCCCAGAAGAGTTGTACTGCACTATTAACCCACACCATTATATTGCCCAGGAGCTATGGTCCTTTAGGGAAGGAAGGGCACTGCTCAGTGGTGGGGCGCTACTTTGCACACAAAGGCCCCGCATTCAAACATTGGGATCTCCAGATAGGATTGAGAAAGACTCCTGTCTGAAGCCCTGGGGAACTGCTGCCAATCAGTGCAGACAATATGGACCAAGGGCCTGCCTTAGTAGACAGCAGCTTCCTATGTTCCTAAAGTGGGCCGCTTGTTGCAAAACCCAAAAAGAGAAGAAGAGGAGTCCATTGGTGAAGGTGTTTGCTGGGCTGCATTTGACTTAACAATTCTGGTGGACAAACTCTTTGGCAGGCATGGTCCACAGTAGGAGATAATGCTACTCTAGTGTGAACGTTTGTACATAAGGTAGCCAGATTGCAACCCAGAGATCAGTGTTGCACCTTGACATTTCTGGATTCCATAGCAGACTGGCTTTTTCCAAGTGCTGCAGATTCTGCAGACCAGTTATTTAAAACTTTTTGGCGGAATTTGCGCAAGTATGCACGGTAATGCACATTAGCACTAATGTGCACTTACGCAAGTGGAAGAAAATTCTACATCCATAAAAAGAAATCTGGTTTCATCAATGAGCAGATGATGGAATGAAAGATCCTTAACAATCCATGAAACACAGATGGATTTAATAAAATCCGTACATCCTTAGGTCCAAGGCAGCCACGGCTCTCCCACCTGTTCTTCCCTTGGTTCTGTCTAGAACTGTGCACTAACAGCCTCTTGAGATTCTCCACCTTTTTTGTGGGCAGAGAAATTGGGGAGACAATTCCACTGAATTTTTCCAGGGGGAGGAGAAATTCTCAACAGTTTCTCACAGGTAGGGCTCCCCATTGGCAGGGGCTGTAGCACAGCTTATTTTCTGAACATAAGGATTGCGGGGGGTGGGGGGCAGTGTTCAGCTCCAGGGATGAAGTGGAGCTAGTGCTGAGCCCAAATCAATCCTCCAATTTCCTGAAAGTTTTCTTCCCTCATGAAAGAGTCTTCCATTGTTCTGCCTCATTCTCAGGGTGTTTTAGAATTTATTTTTGAGCTCACCTAATCACTGCTAGCCTTCCAGGCTGCCTGTGTTCCCTGATCTGAAAAGGCCCTACGGGAGGAATTACCTCAAGATGTCTTCCTTTGGTTTTATTTGAAATGTGGGAAGCCAAGGAGGCTACAGGCTGCCAGAGAGATGATTCTGCAATGGAAGACAGGACACTCACACACACTCCTCAGCCACCTCCTAAGTAACGTAAGCCAAGAAACCCAACCCCAACCCATGAGAATTTCTCCGAAATTTCTTCCCCATTGAATGTCTTTTCGGAAGCAATTCCTTTTCTATCAAATTGAGTGAGAATGGTCAAAGAGAATGTGTAAGAAATTTGCAGCACAACACTGGTTCTGTCATACACTCCTTCCATACTGCTGGACTATTCATCTGCTGTCCTGCTCATTAGCAGTTAGACAACAGGAATGAGCAAGGGGAAATGCAGGAGTCTCATCAGCACGAGGGAATTTAACAGGCAACTTGGCAACCTTAGCGATACATAGGCAGCTCTCTGTGCCTTGGGGTGGTTTTGTCTCTAGTCTGCCGAGTGAGAAAGCGACAGTAGCATGAAGTGGGAGAAATTGGCAGAAGTACAGGGCCTTCCTTTATACCAGGGGTGGGCAAATCCAGGGAAGATTTATACCTCCTGGAAACCACTGGAGGGGCTACACCCCTCACCACCAAAATCAGCACTACACCACTGAATTGTGGTGCTGTGGTGGCTGCAAAAAAATGTGGATTTTCCCATTAAAACAAGGTGCATGCTCCCCGTGCACCTTGTCTTAAAGGGGAAATGCGGTTGGTTTGCTGGGGGTAGTGCAGCAGTGGCAATGGGAGGGGTGCAAAATGGTGGGGGGCACATGCGGCCTGTAGGCTGTTGCCCACCCCTACTCTGTGTCATAACAAGGCCTCCACGACTTCCTGCTGTCAGGGTGGAAACGGAGCCAATGGAACCCCAGAGCAGTTCTGATTCTCAGGAGGATCAGCAATCCGTGGGAGAGGAGCCAGCTCATCCCTCACAGGCACAGCAGCTGGCAGAGATTCCTCCTGCCGGCATTCCTGAGATAGATAGTGACCCTGGCAGTGAGCAAGTGCGGGAGGGGGGCTTGCTGGATGCTCGATGCAGACGCAAAGAGTGACGAGCGACAGAGGGTGTGGAAAGGAGGCGTAGTGCCCGTTTGGCGCGCAAGCAACGGCCGCCTCCTGTGGACCCAAGGGAAAGAGGGAGGATCTCTCCCTAGCCCATAAGTTCAGGGTCTTCAAGTGACTCTCCTTCAAACGAGATCAACTGCCTACTCGGCTCACAGGCCGCTCTGCTGTTCCTTGCTTAGTCGCTGGTGATTAGCATCTGAAAGAGTCGTTAAGTTGTAAAAGGATTAAAGCCTTGAAAAGAAACCTTCCTCTGTGTCTTGAGTTAGCTATTGGAGAGTACTGAAAGAGGCCGCCAGGGTGCTCCTGACAGCTGCTTCTGCCCAGGAGTGCCACAAAATCTCTTTGCCTGTGCCACAGATAGTCCGTCTATGCTATATAACAGTAGACTTCACCCTTTTCAATCTGTGACTCATCTTTAGCCCAGACACGCATTATGGGAATTATTTCTTCTTTTTAATCACATATGAAATCTGTTGGTACAACCTACCTGGGGTCAGGCTGTGACTTAGTTGTGGGCGAAGATCCATGCTTTATAATAGATTATCCGGGAGGAGGGTGATTCAGTGACCACTGCTATTGATATACAAAAGTTATCAAATGCTGAGTTTTGAGGCAGGGTAAGAGAGCATATTTACAGCTTAGAATCATAGAACCATAGGGTTGGAAGGGGCCTACAAGACCATCAAGTCCAACCCCCTTCTCAGTGTAGGAAGCCTGATTCCCAGGCGGTGTCCCATCCAAGTGCTAACCACGGCTGACCCTGCTTAGCTTCCGAGATCAGACGAGATTGGGCGCATCCAGCCTTTTGCATTCAGAAATCTAAAACTTTTTAAAAACAAGTTAAAACAATTAACAATAAAACTACCAGGACCTGATAAGAAACTAAAACACCGCATCACATGCTGACAAATGCCAGCAATGATCATGGTCAATCCCAGCAATGTACAAATTTCAGCATGTTCTCATGTTTTCATCACAGCAGTGAGCTACTGCAACATGGCTTCTTCCTGTGCACAAAGTTAGCTTCAGAAGCTGCGAGCCACGGCTTTGCCACCTGCTCCTTATTTTGAGGTACCATTCCTTCTTTAGCATTGAAACATATTAAAACATGCTCCTCCTATTCCTTGAAATAAGGAACAGATGGCAATCCTATAGGCCAAATAGGAGGAGCATACACTGTGACTCCTCCCCCATGGTAGCATTGCCCCACCCAAGAACTGGGGCAATGCTGACATGGGGGAGGAGTCACAGGGTAGACTTCTTCCATATAGCCTTGATCTTCTGACCTTACCTTGACAGTGTTTGCTTGCATTCTGCTTCTTATTTATTCTTTTAAACTTTTTTCATTACTGTTATTTATTTGTGTTTTTAGAAATGGTTCCAGTCTATTTTAATGATTTGTTCTTGGTATTTTATATTGTTTGATTTTGAGCCACCTTTAAGGCTAAGGCAGCTGGGTGGCCACTTGCACATCGCCCCAAAAGAGGAAATGCATCACCCAAAAAGAGGACAAAAGAGGGCACACATTTGCATAAAATTTGCATATGTTAATTTATATGTATAGATGCAAATTTAGAAATCATTGCAATAACTTAAATAGAAATACCATACACCTCACCACCACAGATCGTGATCAGATAGCCTGCATGCCTGCTCAGTTTGTTGTCCTGGTGTTAACTGTTGATGGGAAACTTCAAGACCTCTGCTCTCTTCTTAGGGTTCTTTTTCTTTAAACTGGACCTGAAACTGAACAGACCATCAAACAGAACAACTAAGAGACTTGTGGCACCCTAAAGATTAACATATTTCTTCTGGCATAAGCATTTGTGGACACTGGCTCTGATGAAGTGGACAGCATCCGTGGAAGCTTATGCCAGAATAAATTTGTTAGTCCTTAAGGTGCCACAAGACTCTTTGACGTTTTTGCTGCAACATACTAATGCGGTTGCACCTCTGGAAATTGTTTCAAATGAAGGACACCTTCAAATAGTGGACTGTCTTCTCAAAGTCCTTCAAGTGGAGAATTGTCCTCTGTAAAGATGGATACATGGCCACCCTGCTCCTCACATAGGTAATAAATACAGGTGCCAGGTAAAGCCAAGCTGAAATAGGGGCCATTTTGGTTATCGCGGGTTGGGGGAGAGAAAAGATGGAATAGTGGGGTATGGCAGTGGCAACAAGAAAAGCATCTATTCCCAGAAATCCAAGCATACTCCCAGATGATTTGGGCCCTACAAATGGAGGACTGTCCTCTGTAAAGTAGGACACATGGCCACCCTAATTTTAGAAGGGAAGGAGTTCCGTTAATGACGGCGGCTGGGTGGCTCCAGGACTGAGGAGGCCCTGGGCAAAGGACACTCTAGTAACTTGATCATCTATTGGTAGGCTCTAGTGGTCTTACCTAGCAGTGATGGTAGTCGGGTGGCTGTGGGACCCCATTTTTATTTCCCATAATGCCCCAGAGTGGCACTAAATCAGAGGCAATGTGGGAAAATTAAAATGGCAACTATGCGTTGCCCTCTATTCTTGCTCAGAGCAGGTGGAGGGGAATGAAGGGCGGGGGGCAAAGCATGTGTCAGAAGTGGGCCCTGTCTGGGCTCTGGGGTCCCAGGAGTTGCCCAAGGATACCAGGTGGTGGTGCCAGCCCTGGTGGGTGGGATAGTGGCCAGGAAGAAGAACAAGATGAGATTTCTGTCTAGGCCATTCTCACAAAATGTAAACTCCTTAAACAAGGTGCAAACTGTGATGAAAAGAAAGACGCACACACGGGGAATGAAAATGTCAGTGGGACACAGAGTGGCTGCATCCGCTGCTTGAATGAATATCAGCTTTTCTGAGTCTTGTAGTATGGTTGAACTCCCAGAACATTAAGAACTGCAACAGACAATCTCACACTCTTGAGCATGGATCTTTGTCTCTCTTACATACAATCACGTAGCTGAATGAGGCAGTTATAGAACACCAAAAAGACCAGGGCTGTCCTTTCCCATTTAGAAAATTGCTTCAATCTGCCGCTCTTAGCTGAGCCGCTGTATTACTGAGAATAATTAAGCATCTGATTGTTAAAACCCAACCAGCAGGATCAATCCAAGCTGCTGGGACTCATTGCAGTGACAGAGAAGCTCCTATCTTTTTAAAACAGTGCAGCTTAAAAAAATGCTTGAAATTTACGAATAAGGTCAGTTGCTATCAGGATGATGCTAGCTGTAATAGCTTAATAGCCTGTTCTGCTGTGTCTTACACTGGTGCATGAATGCTTTTAATTTTGCCATGCCATATAATTCCTGTGAAAATGACTTACATCTCTCAGGTAATAGATGCAGTGGGGAATTCATGGGTGAGCAGGGTACAAAGGAGCAATCAGAGATGAATTGCTATTTGGGCTGAAACTGAGGTAAGTAAGGAATGGATAAATCAGGCTTTTTGAAAAACTCAGCGGTGGACAGATGTGGTGTAGGTATTTGCTTAATATCTAAAATGGGGGACAGGGAGAGAAGCTGGACTGAAGGCTACCAGAAAAGAAAGCCAGTGTGGAGTGTTGAACTTAGACTGGGAGACCACAAACCTTATTTGGTGACCATAGGTCAGTCATCTTTCAGCCTAATCTACCTCACAGGGTTATTATGAGGATAAAAAGAGGGGAGAAGGGAGAAAACCACATAAGCCAACCTAAGCTCCTTGGAGAATAAGTGGGATTTACAACAAAACACCCAAGCATAAATCACAGCATCTGAGCAGGATGTGTAGAAGTAGTTAGAAGAAGACTCTCTGAAAACACTTAAAGGCACTGTTTTCTTTACTGTCTCTAGCTGAGGTTCTGTGTATGGCTCAAATAAAACAATTGTGTGTCTGCAAGAATACAGTGGAGAAAAACAGGGCCCCTGGTTGTGGGTAAAAATAAAAACTAAAATTCACTGCACATAGAAAGCTAGGATGTCAGGGAGAACCCTGCTATAGGAGATGCTAGTTTTCTATGTGTGTGTATTTTGTTGTTGCTGTTGTTGTCAATTGAGGAGCATTGGACCATGTAAGCTCCCGTCATTAGTGCTACAGCCCAGCTACAAGTTTACTGTCTCACTAAAAACTAGGCCTTCGGCTCTCCCTTTTCTAGTAAAAATACACAAGGCTGCTTGAAGAAGACACAAACTGTCTCTGTGTACTTCGGAACAACCAAAGGCAGCAGGGCAAAAATGTAACAGGGGCTTCTCCACCAGCCTTTCCTGTCAGTTCGCAGCAAGACTTTTTAGTCAATGCAGTTGCAGAAAACATTTGGTTTCACGGCATGTCGAGCCGTGCTCCCTACGGCTATTTAACACAGAAATTGCTTAGTGTTCTTAGCCTCGGTTATAAATAGTATTATTTTGTAAGCAGAACTGGGCAGTGCCACTGTTTATTCTGCTGTTGTTTTGTTCATGCTTTCCCAGAGAGTGGCGCTTTGAAACACTGTCGGGCACACATTCACAGCAACGTATCGTTGATTGCAGCTTCAAATGTTTCATGTTTCTGAGACTTGGAGAGATTTTTTACGCATCCCCAAACCTCATGGAGGAGAACTATTGCCCAGGAGCAGCCATTGTAGCCTCAAGCTCCCTGTGAATTGACCCTCCTCTGCTCCTTCCCAGCCATACCTTTCAAACAATATTGACTCCGCTTGCCTGTTCAGTTATGGAGGGACATGCCAACTAGGGAGGCTTGGCAACGTCCCTTGGTATAATTATTAATTACAGCCCAATTTGAAAAGGCCTTTCACAGAGCAGGCCCCCTCGGTGTGAGGTCTTTCTGTCTGGGAGCCCCACGCTGAGGTCGGCAAAACAGCAGATGCTGCAATACGTAGGTTCCATGGAAACCGCCTTGTCTCTGGAGACTTCTGAAAGTATCCGTCTATCATGCTTTTCTTTCCCCTGGAAACAGAAGAGCTGATGCTTATTTAAATACAAGGGGTGCTATTAAGGATACTCTGCTTGTGGGTTTTGGGTGTGTTTGTGTGTGTTGGGGATACATCTCAGGTTCAGAGGGGATCAGGCTGTCTCTTATCCTTGCAGTGTGGGGTGCAACTTCTCGAAACTTCTGATTTCATTTCATTTCTCTTTATTCTTTTCTGAGAAAGTGACCGACTGCTGTGCAGATCATTGCATTGTTATTCTCGCTGCAAGGAAGGCTCTCGACAGAATCAGCGGTGGCGGAGGGTGACACGGCCTTTTTATGTCTCATTAAACTCATGCCTCTGTTGTCCCACACCATCTTGTTGTGTGGGTGATGATGCAGTTGCTTGAGCTGCTCCTGGCAAACCAAACTTATTCTATCACATCTTCTGGCGTAGGAAACAGATTTGAAAATGAAAGTGCATAAGACATAAGGCGCATAAATCCATACTTAAATACAAGCTTGAAAAAAACCCACCAGTCCGGCTTGTCTGAATACATAGAAAGAACTTTTGCATGTGGGGATTCGGGTGGGGGAAAGAGTTCAGTTGTTACCCGTTTTATTCCCCCTGACAGGGCTCTTTAATGCATTTTTTAGTTACACATACAGGAACAGCAATACAAGACGTCTTTTTCCTTTAACCCAGTAATGTGGAATCTGCAACCAATGGGCCACAGGTGACAGGCAATCGAATTTTATGCAGCCTGCTGTATTGGCCCATGCTGATGCCTCCCCAGTGTGGTTGGTGCATGCGTGCATGGACTGCCAAGAGGTGCCTATACCGCCTCCTCTCACTGCCTCTGCATCCTGGAGCAATGAACTGGCTTCTGGGATGATCAAAGAGCTTCATTCTGTGCAAAGTCACAAGGAAGTGGACGGCCATGACTTCTTTTTTCTGTGCCTCTCACAATCCTCCCTTTCCTCCTCTGCTCCCACTTTCTTTCCCAGCCAGGCTAACATGACTGAGTCAAAATGTGTGTGTTGTGTGTTTAAATGTGTGTGTATGAGAGGGAGGGAGAGAGGGAGGAAGGAGGTATTTAACATCTCCCTCCCAAGTACATGTTCCCACCACTTCTGCTGCTATTGAATTTCCTCCTGCAGGCAGTGGGTAATGAGCTCTGGATGTTTTGGACTACAACTCCCAGTGTTCATAATCATTGGCCATGCTGCCTGGGGCTGAAGGGCACTAGGTTGGGGATGACATCTGAAGGGCACTAGGTTGGGGATGACATCTGAAGGGCACTAGGTTGGGGATGACATCTGAAGGGCACTAGGTTGGGGATGACATCTGAAGGGCACTAGGTTGGGGATGACATCTGAAGGGCACTAGGTTGGGGATGACTGGTATAATGCATGACTTCTTGTGGCCAAAGGCCACACCCACAAACTGGGTTCTCTTTTCCCTATTGCCCCCCCCTTCTCCTTCTCTCTCTCTGTTTCTGTCACCCCGTTTCTCTCTCTTTCTCCTTTTCTTTCTTCTTTCTTGTAATGGTTAAGAAAGAGAAAAAGATAAGGAGTGGCAGAGAGGTGGGGGGAGGGAAGGAGGGAGATAGAGATAGAGAAAGGAGGCGACAGAGAGAGAGAGACAGAGCCAGAGAGAGAAAGGTGGTGAGAGAGAGACAGAGAGAGAAAGGAGGCGACAGAGAGAGGGGGAGAGAAGAAGTGACAGAAACAAAGAGACAGAAAGAATGGTTCCGGTTGTGTCCGTGTTTGGCTCTGGCTATGCCTACCAATCATCTGGTGTGGGCTCGAATAGACTTTTCCTGTGGTTCAACAACCCCTCATTTTTTTCACGAGCTCATCGCCTCTGCTTTAACACCAACAGCTCTCTTTCACTTCTCCCTAAGCTTGGAATTCTCTTTTCTTTGTTGTCTTGCTTCCTTAAAAGAGGAAGAGGAAGACAAAGAGCCTTTTAAAGAGTTAACTGTAGCCTTGTTCAGTCAACCAGAATGGGGGAGTTAACAGAAGTTAACTGAACGTGGCTGAAAGAGGTTTGCCATCCCTGACTCAAGCCCTCCCTCCATCCCACCCACATCTGTAAGCAGCAGCGAAGGCTGGTGGCTCTGATGTCAGTGGGGCTGTACATCCGCTCTGGGTTTCAGTCAGAACCAATCAGACCTCTAAAGGAGCTATCCAAGGTGCTGAACCTTTTTTTGGGATTGGGTTCAACACCTTGGATAGCTCCTTTAGAGGTCTGACTGGTCCTGTCTGAAACCCAGAGCAGATGCACAGCCCCACTGACATTGGAGCCACCAGCCTCCACTGGTAAGCAGCACTGGGAAACTACATTTCCCAGGCTCCGATTTGGGCTTCTGGTTCTGAATGAGAATAAACTATGCTATTTTCTGAGTTTGGAGTAAGTCCAAATCTCATCTTGACCAGGGGAGTTTACAGCATCGGATCGCTAATATCGCACCTGCCATCTCCCCCCCCCCCAACTAATATCGCCCCTTGATTCCTTTTCAGCATCCTCCCCCTATCTCTGGTTCCACAAACATCCTAATCACTTACCCTGCAAAAGATAATTGTGCTTTGCTAGAAGGCAGATTCTTTCCTTGGTTTTGTATCTCACCTTCTGTGCTCTGCTGCTATTTTAAATAACCATCTTTATCCCATGGCCTGATTTCCCCCTCTTTAATTGTTTTTAAGTGTTTATTTTGATTAGCCCTGTCACCTGCAGATATAAGGAACGTTCCCTCTGCTTCACACTCTACATTCAGTTACCATGTCAAAGCAGTGTGCTGGCTTGCACCCCAAAACTGTTATTTCCCAGTCCCCCTGGGTCCAGGCCAGATGCATGCATGAGGGAAATTCCTCATGTTCACATTTTATCTTTTAAGTACTGTCACATGGCCAGAATCACCCTGGCTTCTCACTGCCTTCGGTATCATCTGTATAAGATAATTACATCCACATACTTCCACGAGTTAATCCAGAAGAACTGCTATTCCCTTTCAGCCTTCTTGATTGTGGTTTGGACTACAGATGTTTTGGATTACAACTCCCATCATCCCCAGCAAGCACAGCCAATGGCCAGGAATGCTGGGAGTTGTAGTCCAAAACATCTAGAGAGCACCCTGTTGGAGAAGGCTGCAGATTTTTATTTGAGGTGGATTCTTGCCTACCAGCAAAAATCAAAGTGAATGACCCCCACCCTTAGTGAGGCATCCCATAATCCTCCTGGCTTGGGAAGTCAGGTGTTCCTGGAGGGCCAATCTGGTTCTAATAAGGGTTATTAAAGGACAGAAAGACTCACAGACCTGAGGAATGACTGCGTGGCCTCACACACTCAGGCTATTGCTTTGGGGGTGGGCAAATAGGGCAACTGCCATGGGTGCCAAATCCTGGAGGCACCAAAATGGCCCCCTGAAGGTGGCAGCAGTGCTCTGGCTTCTCCCCCATGCCAGCTGCCCATCCATCCATCCATCCATCCATGCTGCCTGCATGCCTGCCCAGTCTCTCACTCTGACAACTCTCCCAGAACGAGAGATGGGTGAACTTTCTATGAGCTGCACAAAGCAGGTGATGCTGCTCGCCAGAGCATCAGCCAGGCTCAAAGGCCATACCCTGAGGGGTTCTTCCTTAAAGGGAGGCATTCTGGGTGAGGTGGCCAGATCATCTGTGTTGCCTCCTGTGCTCACCCAGAATGCCTCCCTTTAAGGAAGGGCCCCCCAAAGCATGGAATAGAGGGGGCGGCAGATTGTGGGGTGGGTAAAGAAGAGGAGTAGAAGGATGGCAGCTGCTGGAGAAGAAGAGGAGGTCAGACTCAAGCAAGGGTGGTGGTGGCCAGGGGAGTGGGGTAGAGAAGAGACGTGCGTGGCTGGGAGATGGCGGGAAGAGGAGAGAAGGAGTGGTGGTAACGTCCTGTCCACTGGGGCACCAAAATACCACCTTGCCTAAAGCACCTAGATACCTAGAAATGGGCCTGCGCACAGTGATAAGCTGTTCAAGGCAGAGAAGAAGAAAGGCACTCAGCAGGATGGAGGGTCTTCATACCCCCTCAGTAGTCCTGGAGTGGCCCTCCAGTATTACCTGATGTCCCAGAGCAGGAGGATTGTGGGATGCTATAGCAAGGTGCCTGTAGTTCTCTCCTCTAAATAGTACCCCCCCCCCCGTGGTGCAAAGAGCCAGTGCTGAATCCACAGGCCTCCCAGGCCAAGCCCTAGAGCAAGCAACACCCAGGGGGTATTGTGTAAACACGGGCAAGGGTGTGTGTGAACTCAACCTGCCTCTTCAGCCAAGCTCACATCCAATATCAGAAATTAGCTGTGGGGGAGGACAAACTGGGAGGCAAATCATCTCCATCTGCCAGCCCCTTTTGCCCTACAAATCAAATACTCGCTTTATTTATTTGATTTATACCCCTCATATTCCTACTGAAAAATGGCACTCCAGGCAGCTCATAAAGCAATTTAGAACAGATTAAAAGAATAAAATAAAAATACAATTAAAACGTAACAATTACAGATTAAAAACATCACCCAACCCACAGACCCACTTGCAGGCCAGAGGCCTTCTTGAACGAAGCGGTCTTCGTCCGCCTTTGGAAGGATAGCAGAGAGGGAGCAAACCTCGTTTCCCTTGGAAGGGAGTTCCACAGCCTGGGAGCAGCCACTGAAAAGGCCCTCTCTTGCATTGCAACTAACATGCCTCTGATGGTGGTGGCCTCGAAAGAAGGACCTCTCCAGAAGACCTTAAGGACAGGGTCAGCTTGTATAGGAGAAGGTGGTCTTTATATGTGATTAAGGCAGACCTGTTCCAAGTCCTCACACAGGGCTTAACCCACTTGTTGTGGCCTCTCAATGACACTGTGGTGGTGGTGGGGAGTTTGAAGAAGCCCACCAGCCAGGTGTGAGAAGAAAGGAGCAGCAGGGAGCCAATTACTGATAGCAGCACATCTGCAATTTGGCAGCTTGCCGCAGGAACGTTTCTCAGGCAGCCAGGATGGATCTCTTGGGCAAGGCCTGGATGTCTTATGAGTTGGCAGGGAGGACACATGTGGCTTGCCACAGTAGATTCATAAGCTGATGAGGAGATGGAGTTACTCCACTCCTGTTGCTTGGGGGACCAGCAGCGAACTGGGGGAAGGAACAAGCAGGTGTTAAGCTGTTGTCCTGCAGGAGGGGATGTGAGGAAACAACTCTGATGGTGTTTCCTCTCCTCACCACACTGAACCTCTCTACACCCCCATGGTACGCACAGGTAGGTTGGCCAGCCTCATTACTAATTTCAGCCTCAAAGCAAATGATTCAGGGCTGGCTCACACATGTGTGTTTCACCACTGGATGATGACTGCTGATGACCTTACTTTTTATGTGAATGAGCCACCCTGGATCTAACGCTGCAGCTGAAACTTTCTTTTCACCCCCACATCATGTCTAAATGCAATGCTTTTCAGTAGAGCTGGTTTAGCTGCCTGAGGGGCTGTGGCCCAGTGGTAGAGCACCTGCGTTGCATGCAGCAGGTCCCAGGTTCAATCCCTGACTTCTCCAGGTAGGGTTAGGTAAAACTCCTGCCTGAAACCCTGGAGAGCTGCTGCTGGTCAGTGTTGACAATATCGGGCCAGATAGGCTAATGCTCTGACTCAGTATAAGGCAGCTTCCTCTGTTCGTGTGCCTGTCGTCGATACACATGGGTGTGTGTGTGTGTGTGTGTGTGTGTGTGGGATTACAGATTTTTGCAGGGTGCAGGTTGCCCAGAGAGAGTAGTGGATTTGGTTTCAGAAGAATGGCGAGGTGTGAATTTACACGCAGTTGTATGCAGTGTTTAGTAGCATATGTAGGCTGAATCTACACATAGCAGTTCTACCGTTATCAATAACCATTGGTACACATGACACCAATGGGCACCAATAGTTATGATAACAGTATAACTGCTATGTGTAGATTCTGTGTAGACTTATTCGGTAGGGCAGTTGGCAACTATTATGAAGTTAGAGTTGGTTCTCATAGCTGTACAGTGAAGGTCAGTGCTTTTTGCTACTAACAAGACTTAGATAACACAAAGTAGTCCCCCCCCCCCCATGGTGTGTACTTTCCTTATGATAAGAATATTCCTTTCTCTGCTGTCAGAAACTGTATTTTCTGCCAAGGAAGAAAGACCCGCCTTTCTTCTCCTTGGTGGAGGGAGGGAGGTGTGTGTGTGTGTGTGTGTGTGTTGTGACAGTCTTTAATAAGGTGAGACCAGTCCTACAAAATCTTGGGCAGATTGGCCTGCTACCTATTCTCACCTGAGAAGGAGAGGCTGCTGCCTGCTCAGGAAAACAGCCCTTGGGACAACACCTCATTGCATCCAGGGAACCAACACAACACCAATTGATCTACCAGTTGAGTGGCGTGGGTA
Organism: Heloderma suspectum; assembly: GCF_057233095.1. Taxonomy (NCBI): domain Eukaryota; kingdom Metazoa; phylum Chordata; class Lepidosauria; order Squamata; family Helodermatidae; genus Heloderma; species Heloderma suspectum. The sequence goes on along the minus strand of NC_139461.1, from coordinate 303,707,717 downwards.
AGCTTTTCTTCGCTTGTATTCTCTGCATCCATTTTCTATCTATGAACTATATCATTCTTTTACACAAATGGACTTAAGTTATATTGGTACCTTTGAATCTGCTTAGTGTAGGTCTGCTGGATCAGGCCCCAGGTTTAAGACAGAGAGCCTTCACACATTTCCTATGCATGTAGGCTCTGTTTAGGAAGTCAGATGATGAACTGTATGTATGTATGTATGTATTTATTGCATTTATATCCCACTTTTTCCCCTCCAGGTAACCCAAAGTGGCATACATAATCCTCCTCCTCTCCATTTTATCCTCACAACAACAACCCTGTGAGGTAGGTTGGGCTGAGAGTCTGTGACTGGCCCAAAGTCACCCAGTAAGCTTCATGGCTGAGTGAGTGGGGACTAGAACCTGGGTCTTGCAAGTCCCAATCCAACACTCGAACCACTACACCACACTGGCCCGGGTAGGGCCAAGGGACATAATCCTGACTCCCCTCCATGCATTCATTGACCATGTTGACTGAACAGGGCTTTCGTGTAGCAACATCGAGCGTAGAGAGCATCTCTGGCCCAGTGACTTGAACAACCTCCCTCAAGGTGGTGCTCTCCAGATGTGTTGGATTGCAAGTCCCATCATTCCCAGCCAGCAGGGAAGGCTGAGCTAGAACACTGGACTTTAGAGCAGGGGTGCAGAACCTCTTTCAGCCCAAGGGTGGAATTCCATTTTGGAGAAGCTCTCAGGGGCCGGATTCTTCTGGTTGGTGGGACCAAAGGCAGAAGGGGCGGGGCTAAAAATACCAGCCTATTCTAGTTTAAAGCTCTTCCTGCCAGTAACTAAGCCCTAGTGGGGGGCATTTCAACCTTTCAGAATGGAGAAAGAACTGCACAAAAGCCAGGAAACCACTGACAATAGGTTGGAGGTCATTTAGTGCAGGAGACACCCTGGAGGTTCATGGCGTCATCTAAAGGGCCTACAGACTTCCTTGAGTGAGTGATCTTAATAGCAGGATAAAAGCTCCGTGTGAAGAAGCCCCAAGTGATACTTACAGATGTGAATCAGTCATATTAGCCTGAGTTGGTTTGGGAGAAAGTACTTGTGGCTAGTGTAGCTTTGCCAGGCTTTCTTTCTTTTTATTATTTATTTAGAAAACTGGATCTGGGATGGGTGTGTGTGTGCTTGATGTGTCAAGGGATGGGATTGTGTGGACGCAGGTACAACTCATTAGTAATTAAAGCTGTCCTCCTTCCGCTCCCACCTTCTTTGTTTGGATTGCTGTTCCTTGATGTATGTGTCTGCACAATGTCTTGTTCTTCAAGTTGGCCTTGAGTACATAAGAGATGGTTCGGAATGTACTTCAGCAATTTCTTCAAAACAGCACATCGGTATACAATCATTCCTTACACTACAAGGGCAGCTGCTAGAAACACTCACATTACTCAGTGAGAGGCAAAAGCATCATCGTTGAAGGCTTTACGATCACATCCATCCCACTGAGATACTGCAGTTCTTCTCAAAAAATGACCCAGGAAGGAGCATATGAATCCGGAGGGGAGCATATGAGGCCCTTCAGCAGAGCTTGGTGGGGTCCTTGGCGTGAAGATGGATGTAGCATTCAAAGGGCAACCAGAATGGGTTCACCTGCGGTGCAAACCCAACGCTGCCATTTCTGTTGCAGAGTCACATATCAATTTCAGCACTGGCAATGAGACATCATCCTCTACTCCACCACAGGTCAGACCCTGTGGCAGAAACAGTTCTGCCCTCTGGTGCCTTGTTGCCACTCTCAGCTGGAATTTGCCCTGAGATACTAATGTAGAAAATATGCTGGGGAACAAAGGATCTGGCCCTAGTAGAAGACCACAATGTTCAGAAAGAGGCCCAGCAAAAAGAATGTGAAGCTCAGAATAAGGGAAGAAGAGTCTTTGGGAGATATTGATATAGCTTAGGAGGGCTGAAGGTTTGTTTGTTTGTTTGTTTGTTTGTTTGTTTGTTTTTAGGACTGATTAGCATGCCAACATTTGTAAAGCAGTCCCAGTTCTATCTGTAAAGCTTCCCATCTACTTGGATGGCACCACATTTACAAGACAATGGCTTTCTTTTTCAAGGAAAGAGCAAACCCCAATTTGGAACAAAAGCCAAATTGGATTCCAATGTATTTTGATGGAAATAGATAAAGTTTTCTTGCAGTACGGTTAGTCCTGCAAGATGCTCAACACCCTTTTAAAAAACTGCACATATATAATTCCGGATACCAACATATACAGATATTTACATATACAGACCTAAAAATGTGCCATAAGGATTACAGAAAATCTACAAAGCATTGGAGGTGTTTCCCAAATGTATCCTCAAATATAATATTGTTGTTCAGTTGTTAAGTCGTGTCCGACTCTTCGTGACCCGATGGACCATAGCACGCCAGGCCTTCCTGTCCTGCGCTCTCTCTCCCAGAGTGTGCTCAAGTTCATATTCATTGCATCGGTGATGCTATCTAGCCATCTCATCCTCTGCTGTCCCCTTCTCCTTTTGCCTTCAATCTTTCCCAGCATCAGGGTCTTTTCCAGGGAGTTTTCTCTTTGCATTAGGTGGCCAAAATATTTGAGCTTCAATTTCAGTATCTGTCCTTCCAATGAGCAGTCAGGGTTGATTTCCTTTAGGATGGACTGATTTGACCTCCTTGCAGTCCAGCACCACAGTTCGAAAGCATCAATTCTCCTGCACTTAGCCTTTCTTATAGTCCAGCTGTCACAGCCATACATTACTACTGGGAAAACCATAGCTTTGATTAGACGGACCTTTGTCGGCAAGGTGATGTCTCTGCTTCTTACTATGCTGTCTAGGTTTGCCATAGCTTTCCTCCCAAGGAGCAAGCGTCTTTTAATTTCATGGTTAAAGTCACCATCTGCAGTGATCTTGGAGCCCAAGAAAATAAAATCTGTCACTGCTTCCATTTCTTCCCCTTCTATATGCCAGGAAGTGCCAGATGCCATGATCTTAGTTTTTTTCATGTTGAGTTTCAAACCAGCTTTTGCACTCTCCACTTTCACCCTCAACAAGAGGCTCTTGAGATCCTCTTCGCTTTCTGCCATTAGGGTGGTATCGTCTGCGTATCTGAGGTTGTTGATAATTCTCCTGGCAATCTTAATTCTGACCTGTGATTCATCCAACCCGGTGTTTCTCATGATGTACTCTGCATATAAGTTAAATAGGCAGGGTGACAATATACAGCCCTGTCGTACTCCTTTCCCAATTTTGAACCAGTCGGTTGTTCCATGTCTGGTTCTTACGGTTGCTTCTTGACCCCCATACAGGTTTTTCAGGAGACAGGTAAGGTGGTCTGGTACTCCCATCTCTTTAAGAATTTGCCACAGTTTGTTTGATCCACACAATCAAAGGCTTTAGTGTAGTCAATGAAGCAGAAATAGACGTTTTTCTGGAATTCTCTTGCTTTCTCCATGATGCAGCGAATGTTGGCGATTTGATCTCTAGTTCCTCTGCCTCTTCAAAACCCAGCTTGTACTTCCGGTAGTTCTCGGTTCACATACCGCTGAAGCCTAGCTTGTAGGATTTGGAGCATCACCTTGCTGGCATGTGAAATGAGCGCAATTGTATGGTAGTTTGAACACTCTTTGGAACTGGAATGTAAACTGACCTTTTCCAGTCTTGTGGCCACTGTCGAAGCTTATGGCTTCACTGAGTTATGCAAGCCCCTTCGCCACAACAAGGGAGTGATCCATGGAGGGGCAAATATATAATATAATATAATATAATATAATATAATATAATATGCTGTAGCTCAAAGATTCTATATAAAATAAACATGTGGGATCAGTTCAATCACCCTTCTTTGTGGCCCATGTTCCCCATTCCCCTTGGGATGCATGGAGAACTTCCACAGTGTGGACCTAGGCAGGGCTGGCATCAAAGGTAAGCATGGTTGGGCACCTGCCAAGGGCCCACATGTCAGCAGGGCCTCACTGACAAGAACCCCCTGGACAAGAACCCCTCTTCTTCCCCATTGCAACCTTGTTTGCCTGCCTCTTGCTCTGTCCCAGACAGTGGTGGTGGTGAGAAGGAGGAAGGGTAGATGCCACTGCCTACTTGCCCACTGGCTCTTTTGACTGTCATGCAAGCAAGCAAGCAAGCAAGCGGTAGCAATGATGAGAAAGAGGAGGAAGAGCAGCTGGTGACAATTGTGGTGAGAAGGGAGAGTCACTGAGGGAGGGGGCCGACTTGCCCAAGGGCCTCAAAAGCTGGAGAGAGCACCGGACCTCATCTCTGGGTCATATCCTGGGACCTTTACTTCCTGTGCTTTCTTTTTACCAGCAGAGTGTTGGACAAGAGGATCTCTGGGGTCCCTTTCATTTCTATGACTCTATAACTAAATGCTGTTGAGAACTACTCTCCTGGTCCCTTCAATGCCATTCTGCTGGGTTCCCATAATATGCCAGTCTACTAAAATGGAAGGGGAGAGAATTGAAGATATAGTAAGAAAAGGAAGGCTAAGGAAAGCTGAGCAAATACAGAATGGGAGGAAAGAATGAGCACAAATATTGATAATGCAATCAATGTTATTTAGAAAATTGTTGCACGTATTAATGATTGCGTTTGGAGTGTTCCTTTAAAAGAACATGATCTTGTGGTGGATATCTAATTTCTAGATGTTGGCAATATTTGACTGTTTCTGCAGAACTAACTTTTTTTTTTTTTAGTGCAGCTCTCCTCAGGTCTAGTTTTCCCAGATTAATGTAACTTCCAGTTATTACATGTCAAAGTGAGAGACACTTTATTTTTGATTAGTAGCCAAAAAACAACCCATCCCCCCCCCCAACTGAACCACAGTGTTCAGAGAACTCAGAATAAGACATGAAAGGAGAACAGGATGAAAGTCCTTTTTAAGATAATTGAAAAAGTGGATCCATCTAGAGATGCACAAGGTTTTCCTAGCTCTTTGTCTCACCTCTCAAATCTTGTTCTGAAATTATACAGGGGGGAAAAAACCCTGTTGAAATCTTCCCATGTGTAACAAAGAGATAGGGGATTCTCAGAGACCTACTTCACAGAAATAGCAGATGAGGTAGTAACACTGTTCCTGCATTGCCCCACTTCCTGACCCAATATCAATATTTAAAACAACAGCAACGTTGTTGTTGTTGTTCAGTCGTTCAGTCGTGTCCGACTCTTCGTGACCCCATGGACCATAGCACGCCAGGCCTTCCTGTCCTGCACTCTCTCCCGGAGTGTGCTCAGGTTCATATTCATTGCATCGGTGATGCTATCTAGCCATCTCATCCTCTGCCGTCCCCTTCTCCTTTGGCCTTCAGTCTTTCCCAGCATCAGGGTCTTTTCCAGGGAATTTTCTCTTCGCAACAGCAACGTTACAAATCCCCAAATGGAGAAATCAGGGAGGAACATGCTAGCCTCACCCACATTTCTCCTTGGCATGCTAATTTTGTCTCTGTGGGGTTTCTTTTAAATACAGAAACATTCCAACATGCAACCTACCCCCCTCACTACCCCTGCAGTCTAAAGTGGTAGAGTCCAGAAACAGTGTTCAGCAGCTCATCTGCTGCTTGTGTGACTCACTGGAGCAAGTCCAATAATACGGTCCAAGGAAGGGCCAGCTCACTTGGTAGAGCTCATTCTTTGCATGCAAAAGGTCCCAGGTTCAGTCCCTAACTTCTCCAAGCAGGGCTAGGAAACAACCCAGCCTGAAACCCCGGAGAGCTGCTGCCAATCAGTATCAACAATGCTGGGCTAGATGGACCGACGGTCTGACTGAGTAAAAAACAGCTTCCTATATTTCTGTGGAATAACATGCAACTGTGCTTTGTAGAAATGAAGGTGGAAAGGAAAAAGGCATGCAGAAAGTTTGTAGGGGGCAGGGGTGAAGGTTATCCAGCTGGGGGAACTGAATCAAGAAGGAAGAGCCATGGGTTCACCAGCCTCCAAAACGTTCCCGCTGTTTCCCCTTGGGGACGGGGCAAGCTATGGGCTCAGCAGGATTAAGGGCAGAGACATCACACTAACAGAAGTCCGCATAGTTCAAGCGATGGCATTCCCCGTAGTAACCTCTGGCTGCGAGAGCTGGACCATAAGGAAGGCTGAGCGAAGGAAGATAGATGCTTTTGAACTGTGGTGCTGGAGGAAAATTCTGAGAGTGCCTTGGACTGCAAGAAGATCAAACCAGTCCATACTCCAGGAAATAAAGCCAGACTGCTCGCTTGAGGGAATGATCTTAAAGGCAAAGTACTTTGGCCACATCATGAGAAGACAGGATACCCTGGAGAAGATGCTGATGCTAGGGAAAGTGGAAGGCAAAAGGAAGAGGGGCCGACCAAGGGCAAGATGGATGGATGATATTCTGGAGGTGACGGACTCAACCTTGGGGGAGCTGGGGGTGGCGACGGCCGACAGGAAGCTCTGGCATGGGCTGGTCCATGAAGTCACGAAGAGTCGGAAGCGACTGAACAAATAAACAACAGATGGATGAGGCCTTATGAGCATGCATTCACCACAGTGTTGCTCTGAGTAGACATGCTTGTCATTTAATGGCTCATTCAATTCACAGGCAGGCTTTGAGGTGGGAGAAGTCAGGAACCTGTACCTGTCTGAAGGAGACTCACTCTTATCTATGGATTCAAACAAATGACTCAAGCTGGGTTGGCTTGCAGCTGCGATGCATCAGTGGGACCTGGAGAGGGCAGTATGCTTCAGTAAGATAACCCTGGTTATTCTCTGATTTCAAAGAAACCAATGAAAACCGTAAGCAGAAACCCACAATAATTGGTGGGCGTGCTTTTATATTTGCAAGACAGTTGTCTATGCATTTCTCATTCCCATTCACACACATGTGCACACCACTTACATATATGTACATACTTAGCACTGCTTCCATTTATATACATCACATACAACTCTCACAATACTAATTGTTTAGGATTTGCTGAAAGCTTTTGAGTCCTGCACAGTCTTTCCGCAGAGGCATACGTCAGTCTGGTCACATGTCCACACTTTGGTTTCCCCCCACAATTTGATGGTGGTGTGCAGGCACTCCACTTGTTACCCACTGTCAACCAGCCTGTGGAGGCTGGAACTAAAACTGCAGCCGTTTTCTGAAAAGAACTAAATTCTAAAAGAACTAAATTTAGAACTAAATTCTGAAGCTGTTCTTCACTTCTGAAACTGTAGACTGGCTTCCAGAACATGAGGAAATTACTCCTGTAACAAACAGGGACCAAGGTTCCAAACCATAAAATGTGGCAGTGATATAAAGAACTAAGTCTCATAATATGGCCACAATGTTCCATAACATTGTGACCCAGCCAGTAGTTAACACCCCTCTTTGGACCAACATTTATGACCTGAACCTTTAGCCTGTAAATGCAGAGAACACCGCAGGCAGCGTAGCTGCTCCTTCCTCTTGATTTGATGTCTCACCCTGGGTGACATACCTGATCCCACCTCAGAACCCTCTTGTTCTCCAGTTCCCCCCATCTTGGGCACTAAATCATGAGTGTGACTTGTGGGGGTTGGACACGATGGTATTATAGGCCCCTTCCAACCCTACTATTCTATGATTCTATGTCGCCGTACCTCACCTGGCCAGATCTGAAGCTACGCTCCCTGTTGTCATGGAATCAGTTGCAGAGTCAGGCTGAGCCAGGTTCCTAGGCTTTGAGATTTCCACTACCATATTGGAGTCTAAATCATCCCTCTCGAATTTGGAATGAGACCCAGACTCCTCAGTGTTAAGGCCCTCTGTTTTTCATGGGCCAGGCCCCACACCCAGTGAGCTTCATGGCCAAGTGGGGACTAGAACCTGGATCTCCAGAGTCTCAGTCCAACACTCTAACCACTACACCACACTGACTTCTCTAAATATAGATGCATATTTAGAAAGAATTGCTATAACTTAAATAGAAATACAATACATCTTACTATAGATTGTGATCAGGTGATCTGCGTGCCTGCTCAATCTGCTTTCCAGGAATCTGCTTTCAACGCTTTTTGATGGGCAACTTCAAGGCCCCCTGCCTCTCCCTTCTCCTGGTTCTTTATCTTTAAGCTGGACTTGGGCTGGAGAGCCCTTCAAATAGGCCAACAAAGAGTCTTGCAGCACCTTAAAGACTAACAGACTTATTCTGGCAAAAGCTTTCGTGGATACTGTCATCCAATGGACAGAGCAACCACAAAAGCTTATGCCAGACTAAAGTTGTTAGTTTGTAAGGTGCCTCAATACTCTTCCTTGTTTTTGCAGCAACAGACATGGCTACCCCACTGGAAATGGCTTCAAATAGAGGACACTTTCAAATAGTGGATTGTCTTCTCAAAGCCCTTCAAGTAGAAAACTGTCTTCTTTAAAGTAGGATACATGGCCACCCTACTCCTCACATAGGTAGAGCCGGTGTGGTGTAGTGGAGAGAGTGTTGGGCTGCGAGCCAGGAGATCCGGGTTCTAGTCCCCACTCAGCCATGGAAGCTCACTGGGTGACTTTGGACCAGTCACAGATTCTCAGCCCAACCTACCTCACAGGGCTGTTGTTGTGAGGATAAAATGGAGAGGAGGAAGATGGTGTAAGCTGCCTTGGGTTCCTTGCAAGAGGAAAAAAGGTGGGATATAAATGCAATAAATGCAATAAATAGGTAATAAATACAGGTGCCAGGTAGAGCTGAGCTGAAAGGGGGGCCAGATTAGTTAAATGTTTTGAGGTGGGGACAGATGAAATAGTGGGGTACGGCAGTGGCAACAGGTAGAGCATCTGCCCCTAGAAATCCAAGAATACTCCCAGATGATTTGGGGTGGGTGCTACTGGCAGTCTCCAGGGGGAGTCCTCTTTGTCACTAACACAAAATGGGCAGCAGTGGCGAAAACAAAGAAGGAAGATGCGTGTTTTGGCCTCCGTTTTTGCTCCCCACCCCCTTTGCATCTTTCTCCTGTTTTGAGCCAAATGTTCTCACCAGAGAACCAGTCCTAGGTCAGACCAATATAATGTTTTACACCATCCTTTCAAGATGTCAGTGAATGTGTAGGCACCCTCTGAAGCTGTTTAACACCTCCAGATTATCCCTATGCCTAGCCAGCAAGGAAGACAGCTGGAAGACTCACCAGTGACATGGATTTTGTAACCCATTTTATATTAGTTTATTCTCTTTTTAATAAATTAGTTTCATTAGTTTATTACTGTGTCCAGTCATTAATTACAGCTCCAATTCATTTGGCCCTGTTAACATACATACCAGAAAGGAGAGGGGATGGGTTAAACCCTACATCACACAAGTGGGCTTCCACTCTTGCAACAGGACTTCCTCTTGCTCTCAATCACCCTGAAGCCCACTGTGGGCCCCCCCAATCTGTCCCAGAGCATTCCTCTGGAACAGATATGGGGGGCTGCAAGGGGGAGGGGAAATCCATTCCACCAGCGGTTTCTGTTCTGCTTGCGGAACAGCACCATTGGATCCAACCAATTGTGTGTCTGAAATACGAGATATGCACTCATGATGTCTGGGGATCAGTCTATTAATCCACCTTTTGTTGTTGCTGTAAGTTCAAATGTTGACCATGATGAGTCTATCTGGTTGTGCACGAAATCCCAAATTAGCACTAACAGAACCTTGGCTTGTCTGGCTAAATTACAATCTGACATCTGCTAATACTATTGCAGGGAAGCTCGTTCCTGCACTGTCAGATAGCCAGAGACTCTCATCACTGTTCAGCCAACCCATCTGACATTCCACGTATCTTACATTGAGTTGACGCAGCCTGGCCACTAAGGCACTTTGCTTTTGTCAACAGCCCTGCTGTATTTGGAAGATCTGCCATCAGTCACACATTGAGCTGCCAGTTTTGAAAGGCCCAGTTCCCATATATTTCTGTTACCAGTGTTGGCTTGAAAATGCTCTAGGCATTGGAGACATCAGCTGTATAACAACTACGAAGTTATAAAAATAAAACTAGTGTTTCTCCCGAGATAACAGTATTGGTAACATTTTCCCCACCTGTTACAGCCATTGCACTTAGAGAATGCTTTCAAATGAGCGTGAACAGCCCCAAGAGCATATGAGAGGAGAGACGGATGGCATCAGGGTTGGAGCTCACTGAACGTTTTGAATATTTGAGAGGAGTGGGGAACCTGTGGCCCTCTAGATGAAGATGGGCTACAACTCCCATCATGCCTGACCATTGGCCATGCTGACTGGGGCTGACCTGAGGGATGTCAGGCAGAGATTCAGCTTGAGCACTACCATCTAACTATGGCCAAAGGAGGGACCTGCAGAAAAATGAGCCAGGCCAATAAACCCTTTTAACAATAGACCAAAGTAGGTTGTTGTTATATTTGTGTTCTGCTTTTCTCTTAGAAAATACTCAAAGTGGCTTACATGGGTTTAACAATAGATTGTTATGCTCATCCCACTTCTCTGAGCGGTGGGACATTCCAGGGGCAGAGTGCTTACCCAGATTTGGCTTCCTTTGGCAGGAGATCATTGGAGGCTTACTGGCATTTTTTCCCTTAATTTTTTCTTTGTACTCCAGAAATCATGCCTGGTGATACTCCCTGTTGTGCATGGATGATACTGTCTTGGCTAGAGAAGGACAGGGACTCACCTCTGAAACTGGGTGAATGATGATTCCCAGAGTGGGCTGCAGAAAGAGGGATCTAAAATGCTCTAGAAGGAATGGTTCAAAAGGTTTTGGGAATGGTGGTTCAAAAAATTAATTTCAGATATACAAAGTGGGCTGATCACTTTAATTATTATATTTCCCCTGAAGTTTTGACATAAGCCCCTGAATTTACTGATAGATTTCCAATTCTTACAGCTAAATCTCTCTCTCTCTCTCTCATTTATTTATTTATTTATTACATTTATATCCCACCTTTCTGCCATCATGGAACTCAAGGTGGCTACATGCGGTTCCCAGGTGGTCTCCCCTCCAAGCACTGACCAGACCCAGACCTGCTTAGCTTCAGCAAGAAGGCTGCCACACGTGCCTTCAGACTATGCCCTGGGACCTCTCATAGCAGTCTTAACTTGCCTACCCCATGGCATTTCAGCTGAATATGCTGATGTATCATTGAATGCAGATTATATGGATTTTGTACTTTAATTCATTTCTGCCTTTAGGGTTTAGCTTGATTTTGAGAGCCTTTGGTTAAATGATCAATGCGTTGATTGATCAAGCGTTTATACATTATACATATGTACAAAACAAAGTACATATATACATTTTTGGCGGTGGTACTTCTGTTGTGGAATTCCCTCCTCTTATCAGTTTGGCTAGTGCCACATTTAATTACTTTTAGGCACAAGGTAAAGATGATTTCATTTCCCTGGGCTTCTGGCAGTTTTTTTAAGGGACTCTTCAAGTGGCTTTTACTACTGCCTCTTATTGATGTGATCTGCTGGCTGGAAATTGCTTCTCTTTTACCCCGTTTCTTGTTTTTACTGTGATTTATTTTGCGTTACTTTGGGGGAAAAAAGTGTGCTATAGTCTTGTATATATTGTATTGAAAGGTAAGGTAAAAACAGTTCAAAAAGAAACACATATGCAACCAACAATAAGCAAACAAACAAACAAATAATATGCATAACTATGCCCCAATCCAGCTAGAGGTCATACATGTATAGAAGCGGGCTTCACATACCTCATTCCAGTCAGATGAGAAGCCATATGGGGAAATAGCCGCTGGATGTGTAGATCCAGCCTTTGGGGTTGCACTCATGAAGCAGTAATTGTGCCTATCAGCTATTTGGAAGGGGACTGTGTGTGTGAGTGTGTAAAAGTGGTTTCCATTCTCCCTCCTTCCCAATGAAGAGTTAGAAGTGGCTCTATATTAGGGGCAGATGGGGCAGTGAACCCTGCCTGTCCCCCTTGCTAGGGAGGCACAAGAATTTCATTTTACTCTGCAAATCATCTGAAGCTGGAATGGGAGCGCTTTTTTTTTTTTAATCCACACATTCCTGAACTTGCAATCACATTTAGAAAATGAAATGCACATGTGAAGGCTTGAGGCCTACAGAGGCAAGGAAAAGAAAAAGGTCAGGCTTAGAGGCTTGGGATTTTTTGTTGGGAGGGGGTATCCTTCAGAGGAGTAGTTTCATTTCCCCAGTTAAGTTTCAATTTCATTTCCTCAGTTAAGTTTAATTTCTTCAGGTTTGAAACAGTACTTTGGGTTTTGAGGGAGGAGGTTATATAAAGAGAGCAAGAGAGCCAGTAAGAACAGAGTCAGTAAGAGCAGAGCCTGAAGAGACAGCAGGAAGAAGCAGCCTGGAGAAGTCTAAGTACAGCTAGGGTAAGGGACCTTGTGTTTTTGCAACTTTTATTTTCTCTTAATGCCTTTTGTATCACTCCAATCTATTGTGTAATTACCTTTAGTTGTGATTTGCTTGCTTTAATTTGCCAGTAAACTGTTGTGGTTAAACCCCATGTCTAGATTGTCAATCACCCCACACCTACAGCCTAAACCCCATATTACTAGGAAGGGAGTGGTAAAAGAAGGAAGGTGGGATTCTTAAGAAGGCAAGAGATCCTTAAGGAGTTGCTCAGGGGGTCCAGGTCATAAGGGGAACCGTGACAGTGCAGTTTTCAAAAATTGTGCATTTTTATGCTTTAGTCGGGGCGGGGGGAGAGTGCACTTTTGAAAAATGCACATGGAAATGTGGACTTTTCCAGTTCGAAATGCAACTTTCCCCATTTGAATAAACCAAAAAACAGGTTGCAGACGAAAATGGGAGTGCGCCAAACTGACCTTCGAAGTTAAGTCTGGAGAATTTCAGTAAGCTTGAACATCCCTGGTTCTTCCATTCCTACTCCTTAGCTTTGTTTAGAATACAGAGAGATCTCAACCAGTTATGTTGCTTTTTTGTGCAGCATGCCTGCTGCCAAGTGCTGCACTTGCTTAGATGATTGACCTTCTCCTGTCTTTCTCCATCAACCTCAGTTCAGTACTGAGCATGCATGCTAGGTGTGTGCATGTTCAGAACGCTGAAAGTTCTAAGCAGTCAGTGCTCATAGTAACAGGCACTCAAGCAGTGAGGCAGAGCGGTCCCCTTCTCTTCCCACTTGTCCCTTAAGCAGTCGCTGTCCCCAGCAGAATGGAAATGAATGGTTTTGAGTTTCTGCGTGGATTCCCCCCTGCTTTGCACTCATGATAAGTCACTTGCCTCAGTGTTCCTTTTCTGTGCATTGGGGGTTGTTGCCTGAACAGAGAAATATTGGTCCGAAGGAGTGCTTTGTGGATAACCCCTGACCCTTTATTTTGAACTCAAGATCTTGACATTAGCTTGTCACCGTTTGCATTTTCTGGGCCATGCTGCTGTAAATTCAAACGACTGATTTTAAACTTACTTTGTCTCGGTTTCCCCTTTTGAAGATATAATAGATATTAAAAAGATATAAAGTAGATATAATTGGCTCCACCTGCAGTGACCCCTTAGCTCCACCTATAGTGACCCTTTGGCTCCCCTTAGGGTGAACCCCACCAACTGCAGTGGGCATTCACTGCTGCATTACTGCTTTTTAAATAGGGTTCCCCATGCAATTGGATCAGGGCAATAGGGATGTTTGTAGAAGTTCATTTCCTATTAAGTCTCTTCCAACCAGCATTTTTTTTTTAAAAAAGCAACACATTATTTATTGCATCTGCAACCAGAGTACTCACAATGCTCCAAACTGCAATGCACAAACGTAGGGAAAAATCACATAACCCCTCCACCTATCTCTTCCCTTTTTTGCTGCCCCCCTTCCTTTCTTGTTGTCCATTCTGTGTGGAAGAGCATGTGTCCATGCTCAATGTATGGAGGTGTTGTTGTCACTACATTGCTACTGGAAACTGAAGGGGGACAGGGTGGAATATTACAATGAGGTATGGGGGAGGGAAGGCAATTTAGTTATCATTACGCATAAAACCAAATCAAAATAAATTTTAAATAGCAAGACATAATAATCACATTTCCCCACTAACCACATATTGTGGATTGTTCCTGGGCAAATGTATCAATGAATGTCAGGGGGAAAAAAGAGAGTCTATTGCAAACTCATTATTCCTCAAAACACCCCAAAGGGTTTATATTAAAGATCTAATAGAAGCTGCTAATGGGGTTTGCTCACAATAATGCACATTGATGTCATATTTTCAGTAACAACACTGAACTTCAGGAGCCTTAAAGCTAATGAATTTCAGTGTCAGATAAATGCCGTCTGATTAAGGATTTCCAGCTGACTTAATGGGTGCCTAGGAGCTTCAAGACCCCATCTTGTCGGCCTGCAGAGGGCTACAGTCAAAGCCCAGGTTCAAATCCCCACTTAGCCATGAAGTTCAGTTGGTGATGTTGGGCCAGTCACTACCTCTCAACCTAACCTACTCACAGGGTTGTTGTGAGGATAAAATAGGGGGGAAATTATGTATACCACCATGGGATCCTTGAAGGTGGGGCTGGTCAAAGACATTACAGCCTGAGGCAGGGTTTCAAATAGCGCCGCCACACAGTCAAGGTGCATAGTATCCAAGGCTGGTCTAATTATTTTGGTAATGATGGAATAGCAAAGGCAGGGGATCACACAAAAACAGGGGTGCAAGCTAAGGGTTAATTTGTCCTTAGAGTTTTAAAACGGTTAGTAGACACAGTAACAGTTAATTAGGTCTCAGGTTGCAGAACTAATTAGCAGCTCTGGATGGATTAGAGAGCCTTGAGTGTGAACAGCGGTTGCAAGGGGAGGGGAAACGTTGCCTTGCAGCCAGGTAGAGCCAAATAAGTTTCATTTTAGCCTGAGTTGCTTATGTATAAAAAGACTAGCATGTTGAGTAGTAGTGGCAGTTTCATTCTGTTAAATGCCTGGCCTGATTTTCTCTGCTTCTTTATAGTTCTGGCTGCTTAGTGAGCAAACTGTTTATGGCTCAATAAGGTTTGCCAAGACCTTCACTTTCTGGATTTTATAATTCATCTGCTTCTGCTAACAGGTACCCGAGACAGAAAATCCCACAAACACCTCTCCCACTCCCTGGCAGCCTTATACTGAGTCACACCATTGGGACATCAATCCCTTATTCCTTGTGTGTCATGTCTTAAATGTAGATTGTAAGTCTGAGGACAGAGACTATCATGCTACATATCTTTGTAAGATACTTTGGAAGCCTTTTTGGCTAAAGGGTTGAGTATAAATGATGCAAAATAATAAATAATAAAATATAAACAATGATAAACAATTGTCTGTTTCCCGCCTCCCAGCTGAGCAGAGCAGAGCAGAGCAAGCTGCTCCAGCTGGTCCAGGGACTACAGAAGCAGGCAAGCTCCCAGAGAGCGAGCGAACAGGGGGAGCAAACAGGAGTTGGCCAGGGGAGTTCGGCAGGGGAGGTCAAGGGGGAGGCCCCTAACATTTTTTTTATTTTATTTTATTTTATTTTTTTTTTACTAACTTTTTTTCATTTATTTGTCTTGTAACACACACTTCCACACCAGTGGGACTCTGCTTTTAACCTCTACTGAGTAGAGGAGCAGGCACAGGCTAGTCTAGAACAATCACAAAGCTAGACACAAAAAGGGAAAAGAGGCTATGGAAGGACAAGACTCTCCAGTGGTGGTGACCTGCAAGGTGTGTGCAATGTTTGTTTTCTTGCCTGAGAACAACATGGCCTACACCTGCAACAAGTGCAAGTTGATCACGCTGCTGGAGGAAAAAGTAAGTGGACTGGAGCGGCGACTGTCAACCCTCCGGGGAATAAGAGAACACGAAGAGTTCTTGGACAGAATGGGGGAACTACAGCAGCAAAGGGCAGACCACAAGCTTGAAGAGCAACAGCAAGATGAGGCAGTGGGAAATGCTGAGGTGAAGAAAAATGGAGTAGAGGATACTCCTTGGAAAACGGTGACAGTTAGGAGAAGAAGAACTAGACGACACTCTGCACCAGTGGAAGCGGTGGAGCTGTGGAACCGATTCCAGGTACTTGCAGATGAGACTGGAGGACAGCCTGCAGAGGAAGAATCACAGGGGAACCTGCATGAGAGTGAGCAAGAGGCTAAAGGTCAGTCAAACAGAGGCGATGAAACCCAGGCCTACAAGAAGAAGAAGAGAAGAGTGGTAGTAGTGGGAGACTCCTTGCTGCGTGGGATCGAGACCCAAGTATGTCGCGAAGACCCGTGGACTCGCCAGGTATGTTGTCTCCCGGGAGGACAGATTAGAGATGTGACTGAAAGGTTGCCTGCACTCATAAAGCCCACTGACAGGTATCCCTTTCTTCTCATCCATGTGGGAACAAATGATACCGCCAAGCGGAGCTACGAAGAGATCACGTCAGACTTTGAAGCTTTGGGAAGGAAACTCAAGAACTTTGGGGCCCAGATAGTTTTCTCATCCATCCTTCCAGTAGTTAGAAGAGGGATAGAAAGGGAACGAAAAATACTCCGGGTGAATGACTGGCTACGAAGGTGGTGCCGACGAGAGAGATTTGGATTCTGGGACCACGGGCTATACTTCCTGGAAGATGGGCTGTTGGCTAGGGATGGGTTGCACCTCACAAAGGCTGGGAAGAATGTGTTTGGCCACAGCATGAAGAACTTCATCAGGAGGGCTTTAAACTGAATCCTACGGGGAAGGGAGATGTAATGTTGGGGGTAACAATGGACGTAGGCGCATGCACTGCAATGGAGAGAACAGCTCTGATAGCGTCCAATAATAGTCTTCAGACACAGGTAGGAAGAAAGCCAGACTATGAAGCACATGGTCTTCGATGTCTATATACTAATGCCCAGAGTATGGGAAACAAACAGAACGAACTTGAACTCTTAATACAGGAGGGAAATTATCACTTGATAGGTATAACTGAGACTTGGTGGGATGACTCTCATGACTGGAATACAGCAGTTGAAGGATATAACTTGTTCAAAAAGAACAGGAGGAACAGAAAGGGAGGCGGGGTTGCACTGTATGTGAAAAATACATATCTCTGCACAGAAATACAGGAGGATGAGCTTGGTAGCCCCATCGAGAGCATCTGGGTTGAAATAAATGGAGCAAAGAATAAAAGGAACCTGGTGGTCGGAGTCTACTACCGGCCACCCAATCAAGGAGAAGACAAGGATGAAACTTTTGAAAAGCAAATAGCCAATGTTTTAAGGAAGCATGATGTAGTAGTAATGGGGGACTTCAATTTCCCCGATATTTGTTGGGAGACAAATTCTGCAAAACATGGCCCCTCCAGGAAATTCCTGACTTGTGTGGCGGATAACTTCCTCCTACAGAAAGTAGAGGAAGGAACTAGAGGATCGGCTATCCTTGACTTGATCCTAACCAACAGAGATGACTTAGTGGATAAAGTAGCAGTTACAGGAACTCTGGGGGAAAGCGACCATGTTGTACTTGAGTTCTTGGTTCTAAGGGAAGCAAAAGCCGAGTGTACTCAAACGCGTACCCTGGATTTTAGGAAAGCTGATTTTAATAAACTCAGAACAATGATCAGTAAGGTCCCATGGCAAGCAATGCTAGCGAGAAAAGGAGTCCAAGATGGGTGGGAACTTTTAAAAAAGGAAATTCTCAATGCACAATCACAAACAATTCCAACAAGAAGAAAAGGTGGAAGACAACAGAAGAAGCCAATGTGGCTTCACAAAAAGCTTAGGGATGACCTGAAAACAAAAAAGGACACATATAGGAAGTGGAAAGAAGGCCAAGTAACAAAGGAAGAGTACAGGCAGGTAGCACAGAATTGCAGGGATGGCGTCAGGAAGGCTAAAGCGGAGAACGAGGTGAGGTTAGCGAGGGATGCTAAAAACAACAAAAAGGCTTTCTTCAGCTACGTGCATAGTAAAAGGCAGAGGAAAGAAATGGTGGTTCAGCTATTAAATAAGGATGGCAAAATGATAACAGAGGACAAAGAAAAGGCAGAGGTGCTCAATTCCTACTTTGGCTCAGTCTTCTCCCAAAAGAGGGTCTATGACCCCCCTGGCAAAGGCGAAGTACAGGCTGAAGGGGCAGGATTGCAGCTTGAGATCGATAGGCATATGGTCAAGGAACACCTCATTACTCTGAATGAGTTCAAATCTCCAGGGCCAGATGAACTGCATCATAGAGTCATAAAGGAACTGGCAGAAGAACTCTCAGAACCGCTGTCTATTCTCTTTGAGAAATCATGGAGGACCGGGGAAGTGCCAGATGACTGGAGGAGGGCTAACGTTGTCCCTATCTTCAAAAAGGGTAAAAAGGAGGAACCTGGGAACTACAGACCAGTCAGTCTGACATCAATCCCTGGGAAAATTCTGGAGCAGATGATAAAGCAATCCATCTGGAAGCACCTTGACAACAATGCCGTGATTACTCGAAGCCAACATGGATTTGTCAAAAACAAGTCCTGCCAGACAAATCTGATCTCATTTTTTGATCAAGTCACCTCCCTTGTAGACCGTGGGAATGCTGTAGACATCATATACCTCGACTTCAGCAAAGCTTTCGACAAAGTGCCCCATGATATCCTGATGAGCAAACTAGCTCGAAGTGGGCTAGATGAAACAACGATCCGGTGGATCCACAGTTGGCTACAGAATCGGACTCAAAGAGTGCTTATCAATGGGACCTTCTCAAGCTGGGGAGAGGTAACGAGTGGGGTACCGCAGGGCTCAGTCCTGGGCCCAGTGCTCTTCAACATTTTTATTAATGACTTGGAGGAGGAGGTGCAGGGAATGCTGATCAAATTTGCAGATGACACAAAATTGGGAGGGATAGCTAATACTTTGGAAGACAGAAACAAAATTCAAAGTGATCTGGATAGACTGGAGTGCTGGGCAGAAAACAACAGAATGGCATTTAATAGGGACAAATGCCAAGTTCTGCACCTAGGAAAAAGAAACCAAATGCACAGTTACAAGATGGGGGATACGTGGCTCAACCACACTACGAGCGAGAAGGATCTTGGAATTGTCGTCGATCACAAGCTGAATATGAGCCAACAATGTGATGTGGCTGCAAAAAAGGCAAATGCTATTTTGGGCTGCATTCATAGAAGCATCGCTTCCAAATCCCGGGAAGTACTAGTTCCCCTCTACTCAGCACTGGTTAGGCCTCATCTGGAGTACTGTGTCCAGTTCTGGGCACCACACTTTAAGAAGGATGCAGACAAGCTGGAGAGGGTTCAAAGGAGGGCAACAAAGATGATCAGGGGACTGGAAACAAAGCCCTATGAAGAGAGACTGAAAGAACTGGGCATGTTTAGCCTTGAGAAGAGAAGACTGAGGGGAGATATGATAGCACTCTTCAAGTACTTGAAAGGTTGTCACAGAGAAGAAGGCCAGGATCTCTTCTTGATCATCCCAGAGTGCAGGACACGGAATAATGGGCTCAAGTTACAGGAAGCCAGATTCCGACTGAACATCAGGAAAAACTTCCTGAGTGTCAGAGCAATACGGCAATGGAACCAATTACCTGGGGAGGTGGTGGGCTCTCCCACACTGGAGGCCTTCAAGACGAGGCTGGACAGCCATTTGTCAGGGATGCTCTGACTTGGATTCCTGCATTGAGCAGGGGGTTGGACTCGATGGCCTTGTAGGCCCCTTCCAACCCTACTATTCTATGATTCTATGATTCTATGATAAGGCTGGCCCTGTTTGAAGAAAGGTGAGATATAGAAATAAAATAATAATAATAAAAACCTTTGCATGTTCAGTGCACATTAAACTATATATAATAATAGCAAATTCAGGTGCTGAGTTATGTTGGCTATATAGTCAAAATGGGGCTACTGAGGAACAAGAAGGAGATATCAAGATGCTCAAGGGAACCCCAATATCTACAGAAGTAGGAAAATAAATCTTCAGAGGGAAAAAATTAAGAGGACAAAAAAACGGAAAGACAGCTCAATGAGGAGCGAGCGTGCTCAGTAGCCTCAGTGTCAGGTTTCCCTTTTGTCCCTGCTGAACTCCAGTAGCAAAATCAAAACACAGGCAAGAGGCTTCTATCCATGACTCTTTAATCCTTTTACTTCAATGGGTCATACAGATGCTAATTTTCAGTATCTCACAGTCTACAGAGGAAAAGCCTTCAGGGAGTTCAAAGGGAAGCCAGGAAGATTGGAAGTTGCCCACCATTTGAGAAAAGGCTGGCACACTTCCCTAACTTAAGGCGGGGGGCATCTCCCTCTGTCTTGTGAGGTATCTATGCGTAGCTGTTCCCGCCAGGCCAATAGGGCAGATCGCCTCAGCTCTGCCCCTGCCATCTCTCTCTTGGCCCTGCGTCTGTGCCTGGCATCTCAGAATTCAGGCTGTCCAACCTAGGGGTATACGGACTCCCCACTGTCTGTTCCGGTGGGAAATCTGTGTGTGGGGGGAGGCGATCCGTTCCTCCCCCCGGGAATCCTCCGGAGCAGCTCTGCTTGGATTCCGGGGTGGGGGGGAACTGGCTTGAGGGCTGCTTACCTTCCCTCCTGCCAGCCAGAACCGTTCGCTTCCTCCCTGTCCCTGCCGATTGCCATGTCTTTTCTTTAAATAATAATAAAAAAAGGCGATCAGCAGGATGTGCCCATCGACTTAGATGCAAATAGAGTCATGAATCTTGTGTCTCAGTCTATGTGTACATAGGCTTATACACAAGATTCCCGGCTCTATTTTGTGTCTAAGTCTATGGGCACATCCTGCCGATCGCCTTTTAAAAAAAAAATAAAAAAAATAAAAGACATGGCAATCGGCAGGGACGGGGAGGAGGTGAATGGCTCTGGCTGGCAAGAAGCAGCTGAGTGCTGTTCCGCCTCCAGTCCTCCCGGAGTGGAGGTAAGTGGTCCCGATCCGCTGTGGATTCGTGAGGCCGGATTCCAAGGAATCCAGCCTCATTTGAGTCCGCAGCAGATTTCTCTGACATCCCTAGTCCAAGCCTCATCTCTCCCTGTTCACTATCTCTCACGGGGTATGTGTGAAGAGAGGCCCTCTCCATCCAGCTGGATTATTGAAACCGGAGGAGTCTGTCCCTCCCTGTCTGAAAGAGTCTGGGAAAGTTTCTCCCACGCGTTTTGTGGTTCCTCTTCGGAATCTGAGCTACTCTGCCACTGCCTATGGTCAGAGGCACCCCTGACATTCAGAACGTTACGCTGAGCTTTTGTTGGGGAGTAGGTGGGTGGGTGGAATGGAGCATCCTGAAAGAACACGTGGCTGCTGGTTGGATGGAATGCTGAACAAGAGCACACCATACTGCAAAGCACACCCCAGCCAGCATTGCCAGTGGTCAGAGATGATAGGTCTTGTGGTCCAGTGGCATCAGGGGACCCAAGGTTAGGAAAGGCTGAGCATTAATGGGCAGGTTAATATGGGAGCTGGTGGGTTTCCAGGAAACATTAAGACACAGGGTAAATTGTATTAAACATTATGGAGGAGCTCAACAGCTACCCCTCTTTTCTCTTTGTGATATTTAGCTCCATCCTAAATCAATGTGTCAAGCAATGTGGTTTGCATTGTAACCAGGTCGTTATTTCTTTAAAAAAAAAAGTTTTCATTTTTTGGGTTTTTGGGTCATTTTATTATAACATAAGCAAATATAATAACACTACAAACAGTATAACTTTCATACAAAAAACAATCATCTACATTATCTTAACATTCCTGAAAAAATATCATTCTGAATGGGTAGCTTGTATGTAATTAAACATGTAAAAAAGCAAAACAATTAAACACCATTGTCAAAAATGGGTAAACTTCGCCTCTTGATTAGACTATGTCAGATAATTTATCTCTGTCAATATCCAAGTTGTATCTAGCCATCATGAGGACAATAAAAGCATGCCAGATATTGGAAAAACAGGCAGTCTTTTGTCTCCCATCTCTTAAATGAACATAGTTAGCTTAGTCATCTCTGCAGCCTTCCAAACTATACAGCCACTCTTCAACATGGGGATAACATTACTCCTCCAGTTTCTGGCAACCAAAATCCTAGCAGCAATCAATAGTTTCTGCACTATCTCTTTATGTGTGGGATCTATCTCTTCATCTACATAACTGAGCAGGACTGTTAGTGGGTCACAGGATATAGAAACATATGTAGGGAGCAATCCTATGTCCCCTAGATGAAGTCTGGGGGACATAGGATTTTTTGGTTTCCTGGCTTGATGCTTGAAGACAGGGCTCTGAGCTCAGAGCCAGGAAACGGTGCTCCCCATCCCGTCCCCCTTGTAGCTGGCATGGAGAGAACCGCACTGGCTGCCTCTCCACGTTTGGTAAATGGAGCATAGAGACGGGCAAAAGGAGGCATTCCTAGAGGCAGGGTGGCTGGCTTGAGCCTTTTCCTATCCCCGCCCCAGCCTCCTTCCCTCCCCCTCCCTGAAGCTTCTGCTAGGCAGGTGAAATCACTCATCTAGCTGAAGTGGTCTCTGCATAGGATACTTGTAAGCCTCCAAGTTCGGGGCCTTACAAGTACCAAGGGCACAACCCATAGATTGCACCCATAACTATTGATATTGCACATACAACCTTTTTCCAAAAATAATTAGGGGCGGGGGGAACGCTGGGAGCTGCAGGACTTATCTCTGTCTAAACATGCATATGATCGCGCCATAAATAGGTTTCAATTTTAGCTGGATTCAGATCAATTAATCGGCCTGTAAGAACATAAGAAGAACCATGCTGGATCAGACCATGGGTTCTGGACCAGGGGTTGGGCAAATTCTCCAGGAATTTGTCCAACCCCCTTTTAAAGCCATCCAAACTGGTGGCCATTACTACTTCTTGTGGTAGCGAGTTCCATAGTTTAACTCTGCGCTGTGTGAAGAAGACCTTCCTTTTATTTGTCCTGAATCTCCCACCAATCAGCTTCATAGGATGACTCTGGGTTCTAGTGTTTTGAGAGAGGGAGAAAAGTGTCTCCCTATCCACATTCTCCACACCATGCACAATTTTGTACACTTCTGTCGTATCTCCCCTTACCCTCCTTTTTTCCCAAGTTAAACAATCCCAGCTGTTGTAACCTTCTCTCATAGGGGGGATGTTCCAATCCCTTGATCATTTTAGTTGTCCTTTTCTGCACTTTTTCTAATATCTTTTTTTTAGGTGTCATGACCAGAACTGTACACAGTATTCCAAGTGTGGTCGCACCATAAATTTGTATAAGGGTAGTATGATAGTGGCAGTTTTATTCTGAATTCCTTTTCTAATTATGCCTAACATGGAGTTTGCCTTTTTTTACAGAGGCCTCACACTGGGCTGACATTTTCATTGATCTGTCCACCACAGCCCCAAGATCTCTTTCCTGGTTGGTCACTGTTAGCTCAGTTTCCATCAGGCTATACTTGAAGCTGGGATTTTTTTAGGGATGTCGGAGAATTTCTCCACGAATCTCTGGGAGGCCGAATGCCAATGCATCCGGCCCCCCGAAATTGGTGGGGAAATTCTCTGACACCCCCCCCCCGGGATGGGACTTACCTCGTGCAAATGTCCCTCTTGGCGGCGGGTCCCGGTGGCGTTTCGGCGGCATTTCAGCAGTGGCGGGGGCGGCGGCCGGTCTTCCAACCGGCTGCCACCGCCGCCATTTCCCAGTAGAGTAAAAAAAAAAAGTGATAGGCTACGTAATGATTTACGTAGCCTATCACGGCTAGATTTTCAAAGTCAGCCATGATAGGCTACGTAAATCTTTACATAGCCTTTCACGGCTGACTTGGGAAAAAAAAAAAGCGTGTACGCAAAAGCATTTGCGTTCCTTATTTGGGCACAGGTAGTCTACATAAAGATTTACGTAGACTACGGTGAAAATAAGGGCAACGCAAATAGCGTTGCCCTTATTTTTGCCGTAGTCTACACAAATCTTTACATAGTACCCATGCCCACATAAGGAACGCAAATGGCGGTGCCCATGGGCGCCGCCATTTGCATACGCGCTTTTTTTTTTTCAAAGTCAGCCGTGATAGGCTACGTAAAGATTTACGCTTTACAGGGATTGTAAAAGATTGTTTTACAATCTTTACGTAGCCTATCACGGCTGACTTTGAAAATCTAGCCATGATAGGCTACGTAAATCGTTACGTAGCCTATCACTTTTTTTTTTTTTTTACAATTTACTTTTTTATTTCATGGCCGGGGAGACGGGGCGCTCCCCCCCGGCTAGAATTTCAGCGGGGAGGGATGGGGCGCCTCCCCCCACCGCCAAGAATTTCGGGGGGAGAAATGGAGCGCTTCCCCCCCCCGAAAACAGCTGCAGGACGAGATAAGGGACTTTTGTCCATCCTTAGATTTTTTGCCCCAACGTGTATCACTTTACATTTGCTTACATTGAACTGCATTTGCCATTTAGATGCCCATTCTCCCAGTTTGGAGAGATCCTTTTGGAGCTCTTCACAATCCCTGTTTGGTTTAACCACCCTAAACAATTTGGTGTCATCCACAAAGTTGGCCACTTCACTGCTCACTCCTAATTCCAGATCTTTTATAAACAGGTTGAAAAGCACTGGTCCTAATACAGACCCCTGTGGGACCCTACTGTTCACATCCTTCCACTGGGAGAATTAACCATTTATTCCTACTCTCTGCTTTCTGTTCTTTAACCAGTTACTGATCCATAAGAGGACCTGTCCTCTTATTCCATGACTAAGTTTGCTCAGGAGTCTTTGGTGAGAGACTTTGTCAAAAGCCTTTTGGAAGTCCAGGTAAACAATGTCTACCATATCAGCCCTGTCTACATGTTTATTGACATTCTCAAAGAACTCTAAAAGGTTAGTGGGACAGGACTTACCTTTGTGGAAGCCATATTGATTCTGTTTCAGCAGGGCTTGTCTTTCTATATGCTTACTAATTTTATCTTCAATAATGCCTTCAGCCAATTTACCTGGAACAGATGTTAGCTAACTGGCCTGTAATTTCCCGGATGCCAACTGGATCCTTTTTTGAAAACTGGTGTTACATTGGCCATCTTCCAGTCCTCTGGTATAGAGGGTGATCTTAGGGACATGTTGCATATTTTGGTTAGAAGTTCAGCAATTTCATATTTGAGTTCTTTGAGAACTCCAGGATGGATATCATCTGGGCCCGGTGATGTATTTGCTTTCCATTTATTAGTAAGGTTGAGATCTTCATCTTTTGTCACCACTATTTGCCTCAGCTCCTCAGACTCTCTTCCTGAAAATATCAGTTCTAGGGGTGTGCAGAATACTCATCCCATTCCGTCTGGGACTCCGTGGTGGTGGGGGAGGCAATCCGTCCCTCCCCCCCCTGGAATGCTCCCTGGCCGGCTTCGCTCCACAGCAAGGCCACAGGGCCGCCGGCCAGGGCCAGCCGCAGCTGGACTTCCGGCTGCTGCCGGGCCGCGGCCGCAAATGGTGGCTGCTACACCGACCACCATTTGTGTCCCTGCTCTTTTTGTGATTGGCTACATAAGTATTTACGTAGCCTATCATGGCAAAAGGCAGGGACGCAAATGGCGGCCGCTACACCATTTGCGTCCCTGCTGTTTTCGTGATTGGCTACGTATGCACCAAAGAATGTTCAAACTATTGAACAGTGGCACTTATTTCACATGCCAGTAAGGTAATGCTCAAGATCTTGCAAGATAGACTCCAGCAATTCATGGAACGAGAATTGCCAGATGTACAAGCTGGGTTTAGAAAAGGCAGAGGAACTAGAGACCAAATTGCCAATATCCGCTGGATAATGGAGAAAGCCAGGGACTTTCAGAAAAACATCTATTTCTGTTTAATGGACTATTCTAAAGCCTTTGACTGTGTGGATCATAACAAATTGTGGCAAGTTCTTGGTGGTATGGGGATACCAAGTCATCTTGTCTGCCTCTTGGGAGGACAGCAATGACAAATCTTGATAAAATAGTGAAGAGCAGAGACATCACACTGACAACAAAGGTCCGCATAGTTAAAGCAATGGTATTCCCCGTAGTAACCTATGGCTGCGAGAGCTGGACCATACGGAAGACTGAGCGAAGGAAGATAGATGCTTTTGAACTGTGGTGCTGGAGGAAAATTCTGAGAGTGCCTTGGACTGCAAGAAGATCAAACCAGTCCATACTCCAGGAAATAAAGCCAGTCTGCTAACTTGAGGGAATGATCTTAAAGGCAAAACTGAAGTCCTTTGGCCACATAATGAGGATACCCTGGAGAAGACGCTGATGCTAGGGAAAGTGGAAGGCAAAAGGAAGAGGGGCTGACCAAGGGCAAGATGGATGGATGATATTCTGGAGGTGATGGACTCGACCTTGGGGGAGCTGGGGGTGGTGACGGCCGACAGGAAGCTCTGGCGTGGGCTGGTCCATGAAGTCATGAAGAGTCGGAAGCGACTGACTGAATAAACAACAAGCCTATCACAGCAATGGCAGTGGATGCAAGTGGCATCCCCTAAGCCAGACGCTATTTGCGTCCGAAGACGACAGCAGAAGGAAGACGACCCGGAGCTGCTGCCACCATCAGGTAGGTTCGTCCCGGGGGGAGGGGAATTTTGGGCGGTGGCGGAGGGTAGTCCATTCCGCCACGGACTCTGGGGGGCCGGATTCTTAAGAATCCGGCCTCACTGGAGTCTGTGGCGGATTTCTCCAACATCTCTAATCAGTTCAGGCACAGGTATCTGTCCTATATCTTCTGCAGTGACGATGGATGAAAAGAATTCATTCAGCTTCTCTGCAATCTCCTTGTCCTCCTTCAGTACTCCTTTAACTCCATTGTCATACAATGGTCCCACTGCCTCCCTTGTTGGTTTTCTGCTCCTGATATATTTAAAGAACTCTTTATTGTTGGCCTCGATGTTGTTAGTGATACGCTCTTCAAAATGCTTTTTTTTTTTTTTTGCATCTCATAACATCTGCTTGCATCACCTTTGTGCAAGCTTGTGATGCCTTTGTTTTCCTCACCTGGGCAAGGCTTCCATTTTCTGAAGGAAGCTCTCTTTTTTCTAATAGCTCCCTTAACACTGCTTGTTAACCATGCTGGCGACCTCTTGGACTTGGTGCTACCTTTCCTAACCTGTGGTATACATTTTAGCTGGGTTTCTATTATTATGGTTTTGAGTAATCTCCAAGCATTTTGAAGGAATTTAATCCTCTTGACTGCCCCTTTTAGCTTCCTTTTCACCAGTTCCCTCATTTTAGAGAAGTTTCTTCTTTTGAAGTCAAATGTGACTGTGTTGGACTTCCTGGGCTATTTTCCACTTAAATATATATTAAATCTGGTAGCTCTGTGATCACTGTTTCCAACTGGTTCGAAAACATTTACATCTTGTACTAGGTCCTGGGTGACACCACTTAGAATTACATCCAAGGTTACCTCCCCTCTGGTCAGTTCCATGACCAACTGTTCTAGGGCACAATCATTTAGGGCATCAAGAAATGTAACTTTTTTGTTATGACTGGAACATTCATTCATCCAGTCAATGTGGGGGTAATTGAAGTCACCCAGTATTACAACATTTCCTTGTTTGGAGGCCTCCCTGATTTCGTTTTCCATCTCAAGGTCACTCTGAGCATTCTGGTCTGGGGGACAATAGCACGTTCCTAGCACTAAATTAGTTCTGGAGCCTGGTATTTTCACCCACAGTGCTTCTGTGGAAGAGCCTACCCCTTTTAGGTGTCCTAGTCCACTCGACACTGTGCCCTCTTTGACGTACAGGGCAACACCTCCCCCAGTTCGCCCTTCCCTGGTCTTCCTATGGGGTTTATATCCAGAGATGACCATATTGCACTGGTTCTCTCCATTCCACCAGGTTTCTCTAATACCCACTATATCCAGGTTTTCCTTTAAAATCAAGCACTCCAACTCTCCCACTTTGGTTCGGAGGCTTCTAGCATTTGCATAAAAACACCTTTACATGGTGTCCCTCCCCAGATTCCTCTGGTATGTGCATCTTTTGCTTTGGGACATTGGCCCCTTTGATTGGGTATTATGTTCTATCATGTACTCCTGACCTATTTCCTCCCCTTCTACATTTGGGCAATCAAACACATTTTCATTTTCATCTTCATCCCTTTGGGATGATCTAGCCTGAATCGGATGCTTCCCAGATCCTGTCAGCTTTCCCCCATGGTTTAGTTTAAAAGCTGCTCTGCCACCTTTTTTTATGTTTAGCCCCAGCAGTCTGATTCCATTTCAGTCCAAGTGGAGCCCGTCCCTCTTGTACAGGACTGGCTTGCCCCAAAGCATTCCCCAGTGCCTAACAAATCTGAACCCCTCCTCCCCGCACCACCATCTCATTCATGCATTGAGACTCCTCAGCTTCGCCTATCTAGCTGGCACTGCACGTGGAACAGGTAGCATTTCAGAAAAAGCCACCTTGACGGCCCTGGATTTCAACCTCCTACCTAGTAACCTAGAATTGGCTTCCAGGACCTCATGATTACATCTCCCCACACTGTCAGTACCAACAGGGACCATGACCACTGACTCTACCCCAGCGCTGCCTACTGGGCTATCTAGATGGCGTATGATATCCGCAACCTTCACACCAGGCAGGCAATTCACCATGTGGCCTACACACCCATCACAAACCCAGCCGTCTATGTGTCTAATGATCGAATCTCCTACTACCACAAGCCCCCCTCCCCCCAGAGGCACATCCTCTGTGTGAGAGGATATTTGTTCGTCTTCCGAGGAATGGGTGCCTTCTAAGGGATCATTTTCCCTTTCCTTAGAATGATGCCCTCCTTCCCCGAGACCCACATTCCCTGTGACAGCAGAGAGCTGTCACCTGGGGGTGGAACACAATGAATAGGTCCCTGTAGGTCTCATCCACCAACCTCTCTGCCTCTCTTAGCTTCTCCAGGTAAGCAACCTTGGCCTCAAGGGAACGAACTTCTTCCCTGAGAGCCAGGAGCTCATTACACCAAGCACAAACCCATGACCTCTGTCCAGCAGGCAGATACATGTCTTACATGTGGCACTCAGTGCAATACACTGGATAGCCCCCACACCCTGCTGGCTTTCTTCCTTCATAACTGGTTTTTTATTTGGGTGTGTTGTCCCTGGAAAACTTAGTTGTTTTCTACAAGAAAGTGGGGAAATTATTTACAGTTATTTGTATACAGTTACTTACTATGAGTAGGAAGGGAAGTGTTCACTGCCCTGGCTTCCTTGCCCTGTGGCTAAACTTGCACAGTTGCTGAACTCGCTTGCTTGCTGACACTTCGTCCATGGGGCTCCTCACTCTCAGAGACTCCCTGGGACTCCACACCCTCCTCATGCTGGCTCTCTTGCAAGTGTGCCTCCCTGTTATCGATAGGCCCAACTGCTGCAGCAGTGAATCTGATCGGAGGGCCTCTTTTGAAAAGCAAGGGAGGCTGTTAGTGAACTCCTGATCAGCACCGGCTTTCAGTGGCTGGGAATGTAGGTCAGTTGGACCCTCCAGGGAATGGTGATTCCTATTTAGGAAGGAGGACTAGTAACAATAGTGAATGGGAGACCTATTGAGGGGAGGTTCTCTATTCAATGGGTTGTTGGAGGGGACAGCGGACAAAGGGCAGGTGATTTGGGAAGGCTGTGGCTTGCAAGGTCTGGATCCTCTATCTGTGTATTTTCCAAAACTTAATTGCTACGCTGAACTCTTAAACTTGCTTTATTTAATGAACTGCTTGTTAAGGCCTAAAGCCTGAGCCTAAACTGAGCCCCAACTGAAGCTAGCCTGCACTTTTTCCTGCTTTAAGCAGACTCTTATTCTCCCTTTCTAAGCTTGGGGTTAGTTTAAAATATGCAGCTGAGGTTCTTTTCAGCCACTCAGGGATCTTTGTTAATGCAAGGCCTGTAAGTTCTTGCTGGATCCCCCCTCCCCCTCTGATATTTAGCTCTCCCTTGTACATTTGTAAGGGGTTATCCCTCTGGGATTTAGTTGTGCCCTTGTTTTGGCTTCAGCTGCTATTTATCAACTTTAAATGATGACCTGAGGTACTTTAATAGATAATTAAGTGATTTCACTTACCTTTCCTTGCACAGTTGTTTAACTTGCTTGTTTGATGATGCTTTGTCCCTGGGGCTCCTCACGCTCGGAGTACAAAAGCCAGCAAACACAGAAGTCAGGAAACCAGCTCGGAATGGTAAGGTGTGGTTGTCATTTGTTTCTTCATTCTGCTGTTTTCAGTGTCAGAAGAGATGCGCCCATTATGCGTTTACCTCTTTGTTCCATTTTGTACCTGGGATCCAACTCATCTCTTGTGCTGTACAAAGAAGTTGGAATGCCCTGACTTAATTTATGAGATACAAAAGGAATCCTCTTAATCACATTTTGTTCGCGAGCTTAAAAACCATACTTGTTTAAAGACGTTAAATGAGCTTCTTGCCGCTGCAAGACATGAATGGCTCAGTGTTGTAAGTTTCGGGAAAAGAGAACATGCCACAGTAATACCGTCAAAAGCATTTTTGTGTGAAATGATTCATTGTGTATTAGTTGGAGGGGGTTATTTGTTTTGTGGCTGTGAAGGACATCACTGAGCTCCTCTGACAGAAGAAAAGACTTCCGCATTTGTCGAGAAGTGCTAATGGACACTTCTAGCATCTATAACTTTCCCTTTCAAAATTCATTACAAAAACACCCCAAACCACCCTGGACAATGGAACTAAGGTGCATGATGTGTCTGCAGATTATGAGCTCTGTTTTCATGAACGTGCCTGGAAAGGAAAGGACCGTAGTTTGGCTGAACTCAGTTCCTGTTCGCACTGTAGCAAAGGCTCGTTGAGCCTTTCAGCCGGGGGGTTGGATTCCATTTTGGAGAAGTTCTCGGGGCTGCATTCCAGCAGTGGGCGGGGCCGAAGGCAAAAAACGGGGAGGACCAAAGGTGAAAGGGTCAGGGGCAAAATTTTAAAAAACACCGGCGTATTTTAGCTTGAAGCTCTTAGTAAAAAAGGAGCGATGTTTCAGCCTTTTAGAATGGGGAAAAATACACAAAAGCCAGGAAACCACCAGTGACATGGGGCATGGCCCTCTGGGGAACCCCAGAAGACCAGATTTGGCCCTCAGGCAGGCCAGATTTGGCCCAAGGGCCTGAGGTTCAACAGTCCTGCTGCAGCACTATTTAGATGTTGGGAAGCTGTGTAAAGTAAACACGTGAGGAGGGGGAGCTCACAAGGCCTGCACCCTTTGTTTCCAGTTCCATCAAGCTCTATGCATGGAGGGCAGCTTTCTGAAACAGAAAGGCTCCATTTGTGGAGGCTCGCCATAGGATCTGGAACTCTGGAAATTCAGAATGGCTAGAATGGAGAGCCAATGTGGTGTGGTGGATAGAGTGTTGGACTTGGACTCGGGAGATCTGAGTTCTAGTCCCCACTCAGCCATGAAGCTCACTGGGTGACTTTGGGCTAGTCACTGACCCCCAGCCTAACCTACCTCGCAGGGCTGTTGTGAGGATAAAATGAAGGAGTAGGATCATGTAAGCCAACTTGGGATCCTTGGAAGAGGAAAAAAAAGTGGGATAGAAATGCTTTAAATTTTTTTATTATTATTATTATGAGTTTTAAGAAAGCAAACAATCAAAACACATAACAAAACCAAAAAAATTAAAAATATAACAACATATTCTAAAATCCAGTTTCAAATATTACAATATTCTAGGGAGAAAAAAAGAGAAAAAGAATAGATTACACATAAACTTCAGTAAAAGCAGACCAGATATCCAAATATAAGTCCATTTGCAAGTTACTCCTATATACCACTCTTTCAAATGTTGCTGTCGTTGTTACGTCTTCAGTCTTCGTTGTTACGTCTTCAGTCTTTATAGGTGACTTTATATATGCATTATAGGTGGCAAGCTTTTATCCTTCCAGTATTGTAGTATCAGTCTTTCAGCAACCAAAAGGGCATGAAAAAAGATCCATTTACGCTGACCATGTATTACATTCCAAAAAGCAGGTAAGTAATTTAAGAGAACATGTACATCAGTAAATATTAATGGTGGAATTGTAATGTAATGTAATAAATATTATTTATTTATTTATTTATTTCTATACCACCCAATAGCCGAAGCTCTCTGGGCGGTTCACAAAAACTAAAACCAAACAACACACAATAAAACAATTTAAAATATATAGAACATTAAAACCACAATATAACAATACAACCACAATAAAACCTAGCAGCCGTACAGGAGTTTAAAATACAGATTTAAAACAGCAAAGATAAAAATTTAGAAAGCTAAAATGCCTGGGAAAATAAAAAGGTCTTCACCTGGCGCCGAAAGGAGTACAATGTAGGCGCCAGGCAAACCTCACTAGGGTTTATGGTGATAATGGTGATCTTCAGACTGGCTTGTGTGTAGAGTGAACATAGCCTGCTTTCATCTTTGCACCACAAATTATGTGATGGACAGGGTGTTTTCTAAGGGAGGTTTCTCTGTGCTATGAAATGATATTATAGCTATACAAAGCTGTGCTAGGGATGTATGAACTCACCCCCATTCGGGTTCTCCATAAGCTCGCCCAGCCCCTGTCCCCACTCATCGGTCCCTGGACTGCGCTTGAGCCCCTCCCATGCTCGGCAAGCAGCCTACACTTATCCCACCAGCGTCGTCGAGCTCTGCAGTCACTGTTTAAAAATAAAATAAAATGATGACTGCAAAAATGCATATGTTTTTGTATGTGCGAAAATGTGCATTTTTGTGAATGTGCATATTCCCATTGATGAAATGCGCATTTTTGCAAAGACACACATTAGTCTGTGCACCAAAATGTGTGTTTTTTTTAAAGAAAATGCACATTTTTGCACATACACAAATATGTGCATTGACAAAAATGCACATTTTCATGTGTGCGCAAATATGTGCATTTTTGCGATCGCCATTTTATTTCTCAAAAAATAGCAACCGCAAAGCTTGACGAGGCCACTGGGGTGAGTGCGGGCCATTTGCCAAGTGCAGGCAGGAGGCAAGCAGGGGCAGGGGCAGGGGCTTGGCAAGTGGGGCTCGGGGGTGCGGGCAGAAGCGGGTCCACCGGATTCCCGGCCTGAATCGGGTGCCCGCACCATCCCTAAGCTATAGTGCCACCTAGAGAAAGTCTCTGAGCATGCCTGATATGCTATGCTGCCCTGATCTGGGAGGGAATTGTTAAGGCTGATGTCAAGAATCCCTGACCTGTTCACTGAGAACAGAACATTTTTTGTGGCCAGGGTGTATCACAGGGGATTCAGACTTCTTTCAGGTTGAGGACCAAATTAAGTTTTGGAGAAGCTGGGGGTGGGGAGGGGGGCAGCATTCTGGGCATGGCTGAAGGCAAAGGGGGTGAGGCCAAAACTTAAAAAAAACCCCAGTATATTTTAGCTTACAACTCTTACTGCCAGTACGTAAGCCTTAGGAGAGGCATTTCAAGTTTTTAGATGGGGGGGGGGAACTGTGCAAAAGCCAAGAAACCATAAAAAAAAGGTGGTTGGGGAACAGGGATGAGCTGGATTGGGACTCCAGGTGGGCCAGAGGTTCAACACCCCAGTCCATCAAGACACCAAGATGTTCACCAGTCAACGGTCAGCAGGAGGTGTGCAAAACATCCCAGGCTCAATTCTCGGCATCTCCAGGTAGGGCTGGGAAAAGCCTCTGTCTGAAATCCTGGAGAGCCATTGCTAGTCAGTGTAGACTAGACAAAATTGAGCATGATGGTCTATGTTTCTAGTCCACTGGGGAAGGGCAGATGTTCAGTCACAGAGTGCATACTTTGCATGTGGAAGGTCTCAGGTTAATTGCTGGTATCTCCAGGTAGGGTGGAGGACAACTCCTGTCTGAAATCCGGGAGAGCTGCTGTCAGTCAGTGAAGACAATTCTGAGCTACATCAACCAATGATCTGACTTGGTACATGTTCCTATATGATGGAGAGGAAGAACAGCATCTGGCATCTAAATTCTCAAAGAAAGAAAGGTGAGGTTTTGTTGTGGAAGACTTGAGGATTGTGTTTTTTAAGGCCAAATGAGATATTCATGTTTTTTTCCCCTAAACCCACGGAGCATTAATAGGCTATGAGTGTGAGCAGAGGGATGATGATGATGATGATGATTGTGTGTGTGTGTGTGTGCGTGTGTTCATTCCAGTTAGCATTAACCCTTTCTCCTCTGGCCATTTTTTGCTCAAAATTGTTCCCAATCCTGGTTGCTTTTCCACTCACCTGGGAATAGATACAGATAGTGGCATCTTTTCCCCTATAGACAGAAAAACAGTTGGAGATGGGGATTTTAAAAGGGGAATAAGGGCCAGAGGAGAAAGGATTAGGTTGCTTTCATGTTTTGTCTTTTTAAAGAAAAACATAGATGTATCATTGATTTGAACCTTCCCCAACCTGGTGCCCTCCAGATATTTTGGAGTACAACCCTTATCCATACCAACCAGCATGGCCACTGGACGGGGATGATGGGAGTTGAAGTCCCAAGCATCTGGAGGATGCCATGTTAGGGAAGGCTGATATATTTCTATCAGAATGCTGTTCTGCTCATGAACCTGCAGGTAATGGAAGATCATCAGCCTAACTAGTTACAGGTGGAATTAGCAGTGAATAGCTGAATAATTTCCCCCCTCTGGCTTATATTTTTTTGAAATTAACTTTGGAATCATTTGACGGAGAGTTTCTCTGAGAATTTGCATCTGTATGACCCTGTGAAGTAATGGATTAAAAGCTGTAGACTGAAGCCTCTTGTCTGTGTATGTTTGGGCATTGAAGTGAAGTGGGGGCTAAGGGAATCTGACAGGCTATATGGACTGTCCTACCTTTCCTTATTCACTAGTGCCTTCTGCAAGCCCACTGTTTCATTGATGGGGCCCCCTCACAGGCTTACCTGACATTGGCAGCAGGGCCACACCAGTGGCTGGGAACTGGCATTTTGATTTCCCACAATGCCATGGAGCACCCAATGTAGTGCCACTCTAGAGCGCTGGAGAAATTAAAATGCAGGCTTGCAGACCCAGCTGCCTGATGTGGGAAGCCAGGGGCATGTGTTGGTTCTGGTGAGCCCTGCTGGAGACCCGGCAACTGCCCTAGGATGCCAGGTGATGACTCTTGGCCTGCTGTCCACAATTCAACAGGAGCTGGGTCTGACAGGGTTAAAAAATGGTCAAGGGGTTCAGGCCATAAATCATAGAATAGTAGGGTTGGAAGGGGCCTACAAGTCCATCGAGTTCAGCCCCTTGCTTAATGCAGGAATCCAAGTCAGAGCATCCCTGGCAGACACATCTTGAACATGAGCCAAAATCCATCACCAGAGTAAGACAAAAGGAAATATTCTTGGGACACTGGTTGATTTCACCCAACCTCCTTTCTCTAGGGATGTCTTCCCCAGTTGAAATGCTATATGGATGAACAAATGTAATTCCCCTGAGTTCGCACTTATTATAATTATTTTTTTTAAAAAAATAAACCTTTGTCTGCAGCAGCCCATTATTGCATGATGCACGTACACAAAGTGGAAATAGCAAGTTAATACTGTCCCTGCAGTTTAGTTAATCTAATTCAAAGTGATGGAGCAGGCTCCATCACATGATGCAATATTTCAGGCAAGGCCGCACGAACCTTCATTGAAAGGACAAATATTTAGACTCCCATACAAATCCACCCAGTGCTTAAGGGTCACCTTAGGGTAGAAACAGAGGGAGGGAAGCATAGCTCTGTGTTCTTAATTGTACAGATTGGGTACTGCTTGGGGAGCCTTAGGAAAGGGACTGTAGTTCAGTGGTCTGCATGATGAGGGTAAGGATGTCAGAGAAATCCATTCTGGGGTTGGGTTCAATGGGTTTTCCTAGGTTTGCCCTCTTGGACTTTGTTCCAGTTCCTGCTATGGCTCCCAACTTGGTCTGCAGTGAGTTGGGCCAGTTTGCAGATTTTCTGGGCATTTTGCACATTTTTTCTTCAAGTTCTGCAATTTGTGCAAATTCAGCCAAATTTGTGCAAATTGCTCAGAAATTTGTGCAACTTATGGAACCTGTGAGAAAATGTGCAAAACAGGTTTCCAAAGTTCAGGGAAAAGCTGCAGCTCAGCTCGCAATGCAAATTGAGTTGTATATGCCACACAACTCCATCAAGTAAAAACAGACTGGATTCCCCAGTGATGGACATCCCTAGCAAAGGGTCACTGGTTCAGTCCCTAATCTCCAGTTAAAAGGACCAGGTAGCAGATGATAGAGAAGACCTTAGTGCCCTGGAGAGATTTGTGTTTCAGTTTGCTGTACAGCTGTGTGGCTATTACATCAAAGTTAACCTTCCTCAACCTGATGCCCTCTAGATGTATTAGACTACTACAACCTCCATGATCCTCAGCCAATATTCTAAAACCTCAGTAAATATGCCTTTTCGGGACCCTGAACAAAGGGGGCAGCGTTCTAACTCGCAGCTCAATACACAGAAGCTGTTACTCATGTGATTTTTAATAGGGACATCTGTGGAGCCAGCAAGAGTCCAGAATCACACAACAATGGTCAGCCCAGCTGATGAAACAGGGTGGTGGCAGAATTTGAATTGGTAACTAAACTTTGAAGACATGTTTCTTGCTCTCAGTGGCTGTAGCCCTTGAGAATCAAGCTTGCTTCTATTTGCATCTCTTAATTTGCATAGCTTAATCCTTGGTTCTGTTTCTTAGTCCTGTTACGATATGTCTGGAAGCTGGCTTTTATCATTCCCTCTATTTCCAGTGTTCAGGCTGTGAGTGCTGGTGCTTATGTAGCAAGACAGCAGTGTTCACACACAAGAGGGAGGTACCAGCAGGCTTTGGAGGAACCCCAAGAAAGGGGGGGGGAGTGGTCTGGCATAGCATGGCTGGAATCCTGAAGAGCAGCGCTCTACACTGCAACATGCAGAGTGCTCCACTGTACACTGCAGGACTCTACACTGCAACATTATGTTACCTGTATTCAAGGTAACAGGTCACATAATGGAGACGCAATTTTGCCAACTCAGTGTCCATTTTGTCCTCCTTTCCCCAGTTCATTTCCCTACTCTGGACAAAACCGCCTCCTACTTAACAATTGAGGGGGAGGAGGAGGAGGAGGAAGAGTCATCTTAACCTTCCAAAGAACCCAGCATAGGTTCAAAGCACAGGAACGCCCAGCTGACAATGGAACAGAAAAAGCAGAGCAGGAGTTCTGCTTAGGACAGATGGCCGAGAGAAAGCAGCTGTTAGCTCAGGCAGAGTCCAGAAATGAGAAGCACTTTTCCCATCCTGTGTCGTATGATGCATCCCCTCAGTCGTCTGCCTCCCCAAAATGACCTGATTGTGAATTCAGGTTATGGAACGGGAGAATGTCCCTGAAGGACACATATATCTGCTGTGCTAGTTGTTTGTTTGTTTGGTGTGTGTGTGTGTGTGTGTGTGAGAGAGAGAGAGGGGGGGGATTTCTGTGGCTTATTTGCGTGCATTAATTCAGTTCAGCACATGCAGCATTTGGCTTGCACATCTTCTAGTACAGGGTTGGGGAACATGTGGCCTAGATGTTGTTGGTCTGCAACTCCCATCACTCCTCAGCACTGGCTAGGACGATGGGAGATGCGGTCCAACAATACCTGGAAGGCTACACTGTCCCCCATCTAGCATAAAGTTAACATATACAAATGAAATATTTGTATATACTATTTCACTATACACTAATGTCCAGAGTATGGGAAACAGAATCAACTTGAACTCTTAATACAGGAGGGAAATAATGACTTGATAGGTGTAACTGAGACTTGGTGGGATGACTCCCATGACTGGAATACAGCAACTGAAGGATATGACTTGTTCAAAAAGAACAGGAGGAACAGAAAGGGAGGTGGGGTTGCACTATATGTGAAAAAGACATATCTCTGCACAGAAATGCAGGAAGATGAGCTTGGTAGCCCCATCCAGAGCATCTGGGTTAAAATGGAGCACAGAATAAAAGGAACATGGTGGTTAGAGTCTACTACCAGTCACCCAATCAAGGAGAAGAAGAGGATGAAACTTTTGAAAAGCAAATAGCCAAAGTTTCAAGGAAGCATGATGTAGTAGTAATGAGGGACTTCAATTTCCCTGATATTGGTTGGGAGACAAATTCTGCAAAACATGGCCCCTCCAGGAAATTCCTGACTTGTGTGGCAGATAACCTCCTCCTACAGAAAGTAGAGGAAGGAACTAGAGGATGGGCTATCCTTGACTTGATCCTAACCAACAGAGATGACTTAGTGGATCAAGTGGCAGTTATGGGAACTCTGGGGGAAAGTGACCATGTTATACTTGAGTTCTTGGTTCTAAAGGAAGCAAAAGCCGAGCGTAGCCAAACGCGTACCCCGGATTTTAGGAAAGCCAATTTTAATAAACTCAGAACAATGATTAGTAAGGTCGCATGGCAAGTGACTCTAATGAGAAAAGGAGTCCAAGAAGGGTGGGAGTTTTTTAAAAAGGAAATTCTGAAGGCACAATTACAAACCATTCCAACAAGAAGAAAAGGTGGAAGACAACAGAAGAAGCCAATGTGGCTTCACAAAAAGATTAGAGTGACCTGAAAACAAAAAAGGACACATATAGGAAGTGGAATGAAGGCCACATTATAAAGTAAGAGTACAGACAAGTAGCGCAGAATTACAGGGATGGCATCAGGAAGGCTAAAGCTGAGAACGAGCTGAGGTTAGCGAGGGATGCTAAAAACAACAAAAAGGCTTTCTTCAGCTACGTGCATAGTAAAAGACAGAGGAAAGAAACAGTGGTTCAGCTATTACATAAGGATGGCAAAATGATAACGGATGACAAGGAGAAGGCAGAAGTGCTCAATTCCTACTTTGGCTCTGTCTTCTCCCAAAAGAGGGTCTATGACCCCCCTGGCAAAGGCGAAGTACAGGCTGAAGGGGCAGGATTGCAGCTTGAGATTGATAGGCATATGGTCAAGGGACACCTAATTACTTTGAATGAGTTCAAATCTCCAGGGCCAGATGAACGGCATCCTAGAGTAATAAAAGAACTGGCAGAAGAACTCTCAGGACCACTGTCTATTCTCTTTGAGAAATCATGGAGGATGGGTGAAGTGCCAGATGATTGGAGGAGGGCTAATGTTGTCCCTATCTTCAAAAAGGGTAAAAAGGAGGAACCTGGGAACTACAGACCAGTCAGTCTGACATCAATCCCTGGGAAAATTCTGGAGCAGATGATGAAGCAATCAGTCTGTAAACACCTTGACAACAATGCTGTGATTACTCGAAGCCATCATTGATTTGTCAAGGACAAATCCTGCCAGATGAATCTGATCTCATTTTTTGATCAGGTAACCCCCATTGTGGACTGTGGGAATGCTGTGGACATAATATACCTCGACCTCAGCAAAGCTTTCGACAAAGTGCCTCCTGATATCCTGATGAGCAAACTAGCTCCAAGTGGGCTAGATGAAACAACGATCCGGTGGATCCACAGTTGGCTACAGAATCGGACTCAAAGAGTGCTTCTTAATGGGATCTTCTCAAACTGGGGAGAGGTAATGAGTGGGGTACCGCAGGGCTCAGTCCTGGGCCCAGTGCTCTTCAACATTTTTATTAATGACTTGGATGAGGAGGTGCAGGGAATGATCAAATTTGCAGATGACACAGAATTGGGCAGGGTAGCTAATACCCTGGAAGACAGAAACAGAATTCAAAGTGATCCTGATAGGCTGGTGTGCTGGGCAGAAAACAACAGAATGACATTTAATAGGGATAAATGCCAAGTTCTGCACCTAGGAAAAGGAAACTAAATGCACAGTTACAAGATGGGGAAGACTTGGCTCAACAATACTACAAGTGAGAAGGATCTTGGAATTGCAGTAGATCACAAGCTGAATATGAGCCAGCAGTGTGATGTGGCTGCAAAACAGGCAAATACTATTTTGGGCTGCATTAATAGAAGCATAGCTTCCAAATCCCGGGAAGTACGAGTTCTCCTCTACTCAGGGCTGGTTAGGCCTCATCTGGAGTACTGTGTCCAGTTCTGGGCACCACACTTAAAAAGGATGCAGACAAACCAGAGAGGGTTCAGAGGAGGGCAACAAAGATGATCAGGGGACTGGAAACAAAGCCCTATGAGGAGAGACTGAAAGAACTGGGCCTGTTTAGCCTTGAGAAGAGAAGACTTAGGGGAGAGATGATAGCACTCTTCAAGTACTTGAAAGGTTGTCACAGAGAGGAAGGCCAGGATCTCTTCTTGATCATCCCAGAGTGCAGGACATGGAATCATGGGCTCAAGTTACAGGAAGCCAGATTCTGGCTGAACATCAGGAAAAACATCTTGACTGTTGGAGCAATATGACAATGGAACCGATTACCTAGGGAGGTGGTGGGCTCTCCCACACTGGAGTCATGCAAGATGAAGCTGGACAACCACTTGTCAGGGAAGCTTTGACATGGATTCCTGCATTGAGCAGGGGGTTGGACTCAGTGTCTTGTAGGCCCCTTCCAACCCTACTATTCTATGATTCTATGACTCATGTACTCCCTGTAACCATGATGTCTGTATGGAAGTTTTAAGATCATGGGCTTTGAATACTAATTGCTTGGGAATAGCAGTGGGAGGGAGTGACTACCTTCATGTCCTGTTTATGGGCTTCCCAGAAGCACCTGTTAGGCCATTTTAGGAAGCAGAATGCTGGACAAGATGGCCAATTTTGCCCACTTTTCATTGAAAGGGGAGACCTCCTCTCTCAACAACCTCCCTGTCCACTGAGACCCTCAGAGAGAACTTGGTCCATGCTGTTTTTGCTCAAAGTTGGTTTGGTGGGACAAAGAGCAGGGTTTTCTCAGCAGTAGCACCTCCTCTTTGGAAGTCCCTCCCTGGGGCAGACCACCAGATGGTCTCCATTTTTAAAAAAAAAATTGTGAGGTGTGAAGAACAGGTACCTGCACTTCTAACCTTGCAAGGTAGGACAGGCTGCAAGAGACCCTTTGGTGTCTATGTTAGGGGTATTCGCTGCCACCCTGATAAAGTCTAAGCCTTACCTCATGAGAAATTCAAGCTTTTACACCAATGGAGAAGGATAAGGGCCCTTTTCCAGAGCTTCCTTTGATCTCCATGAAATCCAGGTTATCAAGAATGCCAAGATCCTGCAACAAGTGAGACCAACCTGAGGCTCAGCAAAACAACTAAATCGACTCCAGATTCCAACTGGGTATATTTATTCAAGAACCAAGCAGAGAGAGAAGTTCAGAAATGGCCAGTTGCTTTCAGAACAAAAATAAAATTTTGAATTAATTAGCTAAGTCTTTACTAACCAGAACCTAAATCCTAAGAATAACTCACCAAAACAGCTTGTAAGCAGGGGAGGGAAGAGACCTCCTGGAGCAACTCAGCATGGCTTAGTCTCGACTCTTTGCCAGCTGTTCAAATACAAAGGAAGATTCACAAGCAAAAATATTTATACAGTCAGGGCCAGAAATATTGGAACAAGGATAACTGTTTTGGCAGTTGGCCTCTGTACACCACCACATTGAAGTTGAAAGGAAACACACCCAGATGGGAGTGAAGTCAGGACTTTCAGCTGTAATTCAGGGGTTTGACAAAAGTGGGGCACCAGCCATTCAGGAAGGACAGCCAGTGGCATACCCCCCCCCCCAATCGTTGGTGGCTCATAAGTAATGGAACAAACCAACATCATTTCAAATTTAAGGATCAACTTTAATACCTGGATGAAAATCCTTTGCAGTCAATGACTGTCTGAAGTCTGGAACCCATGGACATGACCAAATGCGGAGTTTCCTCCCTCGAGATGCTTTGCCAGGCCTTTACTGCAGCTGCCTTCAGCTGCTGCTTGTTTGTGGGTCTTTCTGCCTTCAGTCTTGTCTTCAGTAAGTCAAAAGCATGCTCTATTGGGTTGAGATCAGGTGACTGACTTGGCCATTGAAGAACATCCCACTTCTTTGCCTTGACAAACTCTTGGGTAGCTTTTGCTGTATGTTTTGGGTCATTATCCATCTGCAATATGAAGCGGTGTCCTATCAGTTTGGCAGCATTCGGCTGAATCTGAGCAGAAAGTATAGCCGTCTACACTTCAGAATTCATCCTGCTGCTTTGATCAGCAGTCAGGTCATCAATACACACCAGTGACCCAGTTCCACTGGCAGCTATACATGCCCATGCCATAACACTGCCTCCACCATATTTGACAGATGATGTGGTATGCTTTGGATCATGAGCTGTTCCTTTCCTTCTCCATACTTTTCTCTTCCCATCATTCTGGTACAAGTTATTCTTGGTTTCATCAGTCCAAAGAATCTAATTCCAGAACTGGGCAGGCTTTTTTAGGTGTTTTCTGGCAAAGGCTAATCTGGCCTTTCGGTTCTTGAGCCTTACCAGTGGTTTGCACCTTGTTGTGAAGCCTCTGTATTTTCATTCATAAAGCCGTCTCTTGACTGTAGATGTTGAGAATGACATGCCTACCTCCTCAAGAGCATTCTTGACCTGGCTAGATGTTGTGAAAGGGTTCCTCTTCACCATGAGCAGAATTCTGTGGTCATCCACTTTAGTTGTCTTCCGTGGTCTGCCAGGCCTTTTGCTGTTGCTGAGCTTGCCAGTTAATTCCTTCTTTTTCAGGATGTTCCAAACTGTTGTACTGGCCTCTCCCACTGTTTTTGCTATCTCTCTGATGGGTTTATGTTGTTTCCTCAGCCTGATGATGGCCTCCTTCACTCGCATGGACACCTCTTTGAACCTCATGTTGGGGGTTCCAGTGAACAGCTACCAAATGCAAATGTAACACTCAGAGCCACCTCCTGGCCTTTTATCTGCTTGATTGGTCATGGGGTACCCAGCAAACAGGCCGCACCTGGCCATGCAACTGCTTGTCAGCCATTCGTTCCATTACTTATGAGCCACCAACAGTGTGTGTGTGTGTGCCACTGGCTGTCCTTTCTGAATGGTTAGTGCCTCACTTTTGTCCAACCCCTTGAATTACAGCTGAAAGTCCTGACTTCGCTCCCATCTGGGTGTGTTTCCTTTCAACTTCAATGTGGTGGTGTACAGAGGCCAACTGCCCAAACAGTTATCCTTGTTCCAATATTTCTGGCCCAGACTGTACATGGGGCAGGCATCTCTGTACCATTTCAGGCCATATTTATCAACAACCCAAAGTACGGCTTCAGTTTGGGTTGTTGTTGAATCATGGGCTGTTATGTGCAAATCCTGCACTATGGTTTAACTATGGGTTGTTAACCCCAAACAACCCAGAGTTCACAACCCAACAACAAACTATGGGTTCTCTTCCTCAGAACTTCATAGTTAACAACAACATAGTTAAACATAGTTCAGGGTTCACACATAATAACCCATGATTCAACAACAGTCGATACTCTGGGCTGCCATTATATGCAAATCAGGCCCATGAGTTCTGATGATGCTCTGAGATATAGCTTGGGTTGCAAAGTTCTTTCAGGGATCAGATCTTGAGCAGGGATCAGATTGGGTCAGGTTTCTCAGGAATCAAGACAGAAAGAAATCAGCACCATAGACCGCTCTAATTAGTTCTGAGGCTGACAGCCAGTCAGGATTGTCTGTATGTTGCTCCAAGGAAGATCAGAGCAAGACTGAGGCTTAAATAGGAAGTTACAAGCCTTTAGGCTGGTTAGCTCCACCTCTACATTGACAGAGGCTTTGATCCTTAAAGGAGCCCAGTCTATTTTAGCAGCCTCAGGCTGCAACCATGTAGGAGTGGCTGTGGCATGCTGGTGTTTTCATGGCCAGAGTCCTCAAAGTCTGAAGATGGTAACAGATCCACCGCTGTATGCAGGGAAGCTGCCCCCTGGGGTTCCTCTGGAGAATTGGGTCCTGGGGAGATAGAAGTCTCATGATGCCTTTTTGTGGCTGACTCTTCTCCTACTGATTCCGGAGCCTTTTCTGAGGATGAGGGGCTGGAATCCTCTGAGGATGATGGTTGGTCCATCACAACCTCCTAGAGAGGGACTGGAAATGCAAACTGACCAACCAGTGCCTGAGATTATCTGATTAGGTGTCTTCCAGGTGATTCCTGCATGGACCCATTTAACATAAGGTATGTGTGTGTCTGTGCACGTGTGTGTGTGCACGCAAGCGTGTCACAAGCCTTAGATGTGGATTAATGCAGTGTTTGTACCTACAGATGTCTGGGCATGCCCTTTGTTCAGAGGGAAAGGGGAAATTTTGGTTTGTCACAAGAGATGAGGTGAA
This sequence comes from Heloderma suspectum, assembly GCF_057233095.1. Lineage (NCBI taxonomy): Eukaryota > Metazoa > Chordata > Lepidosauria > Squamata > Helodermatidae > Heloderma > Heloderma suspectum. The sequence continues at coordinate 303,663,721 of NC_139461.1, read as the reverse complement.
TACTGTTTTAATTGGCTGTGAGCAAAACCACAATCCTACAGGGCAGTGGGAAAGGTCCACGACAGAGGAACCAAGCCCTGATGGGTTTCCTTTTTCTGTCCTTTTTTTGCTGCTGCTTTAAAAAAATCCCTACTATTAGTTCCTTGGGCATGTCTGGGGAATGAAGTGGATCCAAAGTCTTCCCTGATATTTCCCTGGAACACTCCCATTTTGTCCTTTTTGCAATGACAGAGAACCCCAGAATGTCAGGGAGTGGGGACTTAACCTTTCCCCTGGCACCAGTTCCCATTCTCCAGCATGGAACCTGTGGAAACCAGTGTGCCTGCAGACATCTCACTTGGTGCCCACCAAGCTCCCAGCCCCTCCTGATTTCTATTTTATTTCTTAAGATTTATTGTTATTCATTAATTCATGAATTATTATTATTTTTAACTGGGAGGCTGGCATGCTGCAAGAGCCAATGTGGTGTAGTGGATAGAGGGTTGGACTGGGACTTGGGAGATATGGATTCTAGTCCCCGCTTGGCCATGAAGCTCACTGGGTGACTTTGGGCTAGTCACTGACTTTTGAGCTAACCTACCTCACAGGGTTGTTGTGAGAATAAATGGAGAGGAGGAGGAGATACATGTAAGCCACCTTGGGTTCCTTGAAAGAGGAAAAAAGGTGGGATATAAATGTAATAATAATAAATGAAGCAAAGGGGTACCCTTCAGCATCATTTTTATTTGGGTTCAAAAGAGAGGTTCAGGAGCTCAGGCCCTGCCTTTTACTTAGGTTCTTGGGCAGATTATTTCTCTTTTCATCTCATGAGTTTGCCTTCTGGGAAATGGGTGGATTGTGACCAGCCATATCCACCATGGTAGCCATTTTATGAATGGCCAAGCCTCTGCATGGCAGCCATTTTGTGAGAGTGCCTACAACACCTGCTCAAAATTCCAAATGTGCCCACTGAACCATTGGGGACCCCTGTACACTGACTCTTTGGCTGGTGGGCCTGGTAGGCTGAGGATATGGGGCAGGTTGGTGATGAGTAATCCTGATGCTGACTAGCTAACAAGCAAGGGGATTGGGGCATTGGTTTTGGCGATTATAACCTGGGGTGTGTGTGGCATTCTTGGCAGCAACATTTAGGCAGGGACAGCTGATATATAGGAACTGGGTGAAGATAATCAAGTGTTCAGTGCAGAATTGGACTTGTTATTGTTATTATTAAGATTTCCTATCTGCCTTTCTGGGGAGGAGCCTTCCCAAGGCAGGGTACAATAATAAATCACAAAATAAAAACTGATGCAATCTTAAAAAGCAATAAAAACAGCAACAAAAGCAGTAGCAACCACAGTGAACATATCAGAGGAAGGCCAAAGTAGAATGGCATGTTTTCAGGGCTGGTATTACAAGAACAGAACCTGAGGCAGCTGTAGGGCCCAATATGTATGCACCAGTCACACACCCTTAAGGCCTTTTTATTGGGTGTGCATGGACATGCTCTCTTCTCTCTTTTTGCTCTGCTGAGCACTTCCTTGATGAATGGCACCATGTATTAAATGAATTCTCACTCCCATCAACACAGTGTTAGTTCCGGCTACTTCTATTAAGATTGCAAGACGGGCTGTTCTTGGTGGGTTTTTTTTTCTCCCACCAAGACATTAACGCTTCCCAACCCTGCAGGGCTTGCTTAATGCTTCCAGTTTGTGTTGAACAAAGTAAAGTGGATGACAGAGAGCCCTAGGGTTCAATATATCTAGCTGAGTGTCACTGGAAATTGGTGCAAGGCAGGAACAGAGAATGACAGGCCCTGATAGACGACAAGAATTTTAAAGGGCACTGTTAACTTGCTAACACAATCCGGACATTTTGGACCAGCCCGGGTCATGGTAATCCGATGGTGAGACCTTTCATAGCAACAGCTGCATCCATTATGCGTAGAATATACATTCCATATGCTTAGATATACATATGTTGAGATATACATTCCATTCCCAGCCCAATTTTCTTTTCCAACTGACTCAGTGTTCCACGACTACTGAGCATGCACAATCCTCACTGGGCTGTTTTGGGTCCCTCCCCCCACCCCCAACTAAATTTGTTTTCCCTCTCTCATAAAGATTTCCAAAGTTTGGGAGTGAGTGCCAATCTTTATGTAGCCAAAACAGCACCATCCCCAGACAAGAAGGAGGTATCAGCAAGCTTAGTTTGCAGAAGTACCCCCCCAAAAAAATCTCTAGGAGAAACTCCCCCCCCCATGGAACGTTGAGTCAGTTGAAAAAGAAAATTGGGCTGGGAATGGAATGTATATCTATATGATCAGAAGAATCTCACAGCACAGCCTTTCTAGGGCTGTGCCCCTTCACCATGTAGATGGGGAAAATAGCATGACTGAATGCTCTTGCATCAGGAACCCTTGGCTTGCTGGGGAGAATGGTGCTAGCCTAGCCCCAGCTCTGATGCAGTGGAATCTGGTGTCTCCAATTTCGGTGGGGCGGTGAATCCATTCTGGGTGTCAGTCAGAACGAGCCAGAATTCTGAAGGAGCTATCCAAGGTGTTGCACCCTATATCCAAAATAGATCCAGCACCTTGGATATCTCCTTTAGAGTTGTGTTTGGTTCTGACTGAAACCCAGAACAACCCCACCGAAATCAGAGCCACCAGCTTCCACTGCTCTGATGTGACTGCTTTCTACGTGCAGGGAATTTAAGTAGGGGAGCAACTGATCCCCCACTCTGCATTCTGATGTGGTACAGTCTGAAGAGGACATTCTGCAGGTGTTAATTCAGGGTTGACTGAACTTGCGTGGGGGTGTGGGGACAGGAAGGCACCTCCAGGCAACCACCCCTTCTCTATGCACATTCAGGATAGCTTCTGAAAGAGCCTATGAGTCTGTACTGCAATCAGGGATTCTAAAAACATGGTGGTTCTTAATTGTGCATTCAGACATTATGCTGAACAAGTGTAGGGAGGGGATGATGCCAATGGGTTCAGCCCTGACCTCCCCGCCCCCATGCCCAGTCAACAGTTAACATTGTGTCTGAACAGTCTAACACTGGAAATGTAGCTGGTTAGAACCATAACACACAAGGTAAGTAGATAAGTTCCAAAATGGTTAGAGCAGCCAGCCCTTTTCAGAAGAGCCCTCCACATGTTCAGTGAAAGCATGCAGGGGAAAGTGGGGTGACGCCCCCCCCCCCAGTGTCAACCAAGGAGGTCTAGATTTTGTTAAATCCATTCCGTCTGTGTTTCTCAAATTGTCAGTCGTCTTTCATTCCGTCATCCGCTCATTGACGGAATCAGATTGTTTTCTAGGGATGTGCGAGAGTTTGTCCCTGTTTGCAAATGAGCACTTGTGCAGATGCTCATTAGCACCACTGTGCACTTGCACACGTGTGCATTTGTGCAAATCCCCCCCAAGGGGTGTGTGTGTGTGTGTGTGTGTGTGAAGCAGTCCTCAAGTTCCTGGAATCTGCCTGATTCAGAAAAAGCCGGATTAATAGAAGTCAACACTCATTTGAATCCACTGCAGATTTCTCCAACTACCCTAATGTCAACAGCCCCCCTCCCTGTTCCACCCCCGACCTTTGGTGGAAAGTCTGAATGGGAGCCTCTGAGCATACAGCTGTAAGCATGTAGACTCCACCATGTTATTGGGGGCCAAGCATGACGGGGGCTCTCGGTTGTACATACAGCTGTATTTGTAGCCTCGCTTCTTACATCTTCTGCCACATGCTGAAGATCAGGGAGCAGAGCTGAGATGCACAGAGATGTGGGGCCCATGACCAGCAGGGGCAGCCCCCTTCCCTGTGTGGAGTGGACACATGGAGGCCTCATCCAAAGAGGGCTGTAAGGCCACCCTTAAAATGCCAGAACTCGATATGCTTCATTTTACTCAATGTTTATGAGAGCTCTGCCAGTGTATTCAGCTCCGTTACATTTTCACCCAGAGGGCTTCATCTGAAAATGAAATTAAACAGGCCCAGGAAAGAAATGGTGATTAGGTTTCCAATAAGGATGAAAGTGGTTTCTTAAATGACAGCCCCAGTTTCCAACAGCTTGATAAAGCTAATCTGGAGTTCTTAACCATCATCACTTCAGCACAAGTTTAGGGATGGGCGGATCACTTACCCCATTCTGGCTGGGGGGTCCACAGGTGGGGGGATGCGATCTGTCCCTCCCCCTGGAATCTGTCCAAGCTGGCTCCGCTCTGCGTTGATCCTGCGGAGCTGGCTGCCAGCTCCGCATCGCTGGCGAATGGTGATACGGCCAGCAGCCATTGCTGTGCCGTATTGTCTCCAGGTGCAAATGGTGTATTGGGCACCATTTACGGCCGTAAAGCTGGTAGATTAACCTAAATGCAGCTGTAACTGGCTGCATTTAGGCTAATCTACCAGTTTTACAGCCGCAAATGGCGCCCACTATGCCGTTTGCATCTGGAGACTTAGCACAGCAATACGGCACGGCAATGGCTGCTGGCTGTATCGCCAGAGATGCGGAGCAGGTGGCCAGCTCCGCAGGATTGATGCAGAGTTGGATCCGACCTGGACCGATTCTGGGTGAAGGCAGAGGTGAGTGCTCCGTTCTGCCATGGGCCCCAGTGGGGCTGGATTCTTGGAATCTGGCCTCATTGGGGTCCGTGGTGGAATTCTCTCCCATCCCTACACAAGTTGCCCTGGAAAAATAATGAACGGAGAAGTTGCAAATGCCTAAAGGATAGCAGCAGAATATAAATTCATCAGAGAACACACCATGCTGTTGTCTTTATTGAAAGAAAAGCAAAAGGTTTGATAAATTCAATATATTTAGGTCTTTTCTCTGCTTTTACAACTTGCTTCCAGCTACTGCACAAGGACCAACTGCTTCTGCTCACCTAGGAAAAAGTAACTGGATTTCATATACAAACACAGACTGACATTTTTCAGCCAAATCCTTTGCAGAATTAGGTATTTCTGTGTTGCATCTCAGATAACTTTGCTGAGAAAATCCTCAAGAATGCTGTAATTTTCTCTTGAAAAGGAGCCTCTGAAATACGCAACAAGTTTTCTGAGTATTCTTGCATGTTTGTGTTATCTGAACATGTACATCGCTCCACTTCCAGCACTGCACAACCCTCCTCAAAAGCCATTTTCCCACAGGGTCTTTGGCATAACTTCTTTGTCCTCTTCTCCAGTTGTTAACTAAGATTAAGAATGTATTGTAACTGTATTTGCTCACATTCACTCCTAGGTCCCAGGACATAGTCTGAAGGCATATGAGGCAGCCACCTTGCTGAAGCTAAGCAGGTCTGGGTCTGGTCAGCGCTTGGAGGGTCGACCACCTGGGAATCACATGTAGCCACCTTGAGTTCCGTGATGGAAGAAAGGTGGGATATAAAGGTAATAAATAAATAAATAAATAAATAGCTTCCCTTGTATCTCTCTCACATCTCTGTCAATTTTTGACTGTAAGCTCCTTGGGAACAGGGGTCTGTCTTTTTTTGTTGGTTTGGTTAAACTCTGTAAATCATCATGTACATATACGATGCTGTACAAACACATAATAAAAACAAACATGGCAACAATCTGATTTCATAGAATCATAGGGTTGGAAGGGGCCTACAAGACCATCAAGTCCAACCCCCAGCTCAATGCAGGAAGCCTGATTCCCAGGTAGTCCCCCATCCAAGTACTAACCAGGGCTGACTGTGCTTAGCTTCCGAGATCAGACGAGATCAGGCACATTCAGCCCTTGTTTCCTTTCTCCATTTTTGTTTTGCTTAATGGACATTGACATTTCAATTCTATGTGATTAGAAAAATTTTAGTCCCCACCTCAACTTGCCCGCTTCATTGAGTTCAGTGGGGTTTACTCTCAGGTAGACAGATATAGGATTGCACCCTTAAAATGCAGTAACCACCATAGCTTCCTTTGGCATGTGGAATGGGTCCTACAGTTCTTTGGATTCTTGCCAGTCTTAAGGTATAACCTCCATATAGTAGCCGTTTAATTTCTTCATACTTACTGTGAAAAACTTAAGCTTCCATCTTCTAAATCAATTATCCAGATGAAAAAAAATCTGCCAATATGATCTTTCTTGGCATCAAATAGGTATTTTAGCCTTCTTCCCACCCCAAAACTTGCTGGATAATTACTTCGTCTCATTCACTAATCAGTTTAACAGTGACATCCCCTGGGGTTTTTCCAATGTAGCACAACTTTTGAATTGACTCAAAATGCTGTATCATTTCCCACCACACAGGGAATTAAGAGATTAATTCTTCACATAGTTCATCTATATTCCTTGTTTATGCTTTTCTTTCTAAATGATGTATGTACAAGTCATCACAGCATAGGCACAGGCCCTGCACATGGAAGGATTACCATAGGGTTAAATAGAGATGTGCCTCCCCTCCCTGAGCATGGGGCTTATGTATGCAGCACGCCAGGGTTGCTCCCTGTCATGCCACCTGTATGCACTGGAAACGTTGTTGTCTGAATAAAATACAATTTTTTCAAAGTTCCAGTTCTTTCTTTATGGCATTGCTATTCCTCTGCTTATCACTATTGAACTCTTCCAGCATGTTTGCATAGATCTTATGCACATGCAGCTGTACATGCGGTTGTAGGCTATGTGATCATGATCCATGTGATCAGTGGCATCTCTGCAAATGTTCGGCTGAATGGGTTGTGAGCACAAGGAGTGGAATTCAGCGGAATGTGTGAAAATGCTGTTGTATTGGACAGGTGGGTTGCACGGTTTTATATGCGTTGCTTTGGCTGATTCTAACAGAAAAGGGATTAATTTGTTGTTGTTCAGTAGTGTCCGACTCTTCGTGACCCCAGAGAGTTCTGACAAAATGTGGTCCACTGGAGAAGGAAATGGCAACCCACTCCAGTATTCTTGCCAAGAAAACCCCATGGAACGTATCACAAAGGGGTTAATAAGTTTTAATAATTAAGTGTGAAATCCTATGCATGTTTAGGCAGAAAAAGACCTTACAACTTCTTCTGCCTAAACATGCATACGATTGCATCCTAAATAAATGAATGCTGTTGCTTTTGTTGCAGAATTCATATTTTAACCCAGAGGTGGGCAAGTTGTAGCCCTCCAGTTGTTTTGGCCTACAACTCCCATCAGTCCTAGCCAGCATAGCCAATGGGGAAGAATGATGGGAGTTGTAGGCCAAAACATCTGAAGGGCCACAACTTACCATCCCCTGTTTTAATCTGTTGTGAGGTATGAAGAAAGAGGTGGAAGGCAGAATCCAAGCAAGCAAATCAGTGAATTGGTCTTATAGTTATTATTTACTACTATTGTTTTATTTATTTGTTGTTATGTTATTATTATTTAAATTTGCATACTGCTTACCATATTTAAAAAAATATCAGTGTGTGTGTGTTGCTTTACAAGGCTACAGGTCCCTGCCCAGAGGAGCCTACAAGGGGAAAAACAGAGGAAGGGGAGGGATAGGACAGTAGGGGGAAACAGGGAAGCAAGGTATGGTTGTTTCAGTTACAAGTGCTTAGGCTTAGTGCTTTTCTACATGAGTAGGCTGACCATATGTAGCATTTTAAATGGGACAGTACCGTTTTTTTCATATTTCCCGACCGTCCCGTTGTTTTAATATAATGTCAATTTTGTCCCATTTTTAATTTTGAGTAAAAAACTGAATGCATTTATCATAAGGCTCTATGCTAAAGAATGCGTGCAGTAAAACTACTTGTGTGACGAAAGAGGAAGTTCCATTTACATTATCCAGCCAGGGCCAGGCTTCTTGAGCTAGCGAGATCAGACGCTGCCCCCTTGCTTGTCTGCAGTGGCGGGGAATTCAAGAGGCGGTTGCTAAGCCCCATTTAGCATGTGGGAGCCAGGAGGGCGAGTCTTACTGTTATTTCTACCATCATTCTGCCCATAGAGATTCTTTCTGCCCTACATTCAGTTGGATTTGGACTTTTCAGACTCATATTTCAGTTCAACAGGCTGTTAGCTATTTTTTTATTACAGAGGAACTCTCCGGTGGGACATTAGCATATACCGGCTTGTGATAGCAGTCGGGGTGTTCATTCCTCTTTTTTTTTTCTTTTTGGTGTATGTTTCTGATTTTTTGCAATCTGGCCACTGCAGTCCTGCATTAGAGTGCTCAGTGTGGTATGCCATATGGATTTGCTTACTGCTCATGTGATATTTTATAAGTATTTTATATATGTATATTTATGAGTGTTTTTTGTGTGTATATGCAATAAATTACTGTTATTCATTTGCCCCCCCTTTCCATGTTCTTTTGCAGTGAATTTAGGTTGTTTTTTATAGCCTGAGAGACCACAAAAGGAGCTGCAGTTGTTTTCTTATATTGTGGTTTTTCATGAATATGGAATATTACATAACTCCGTCCCATTTTTGTCATTCCAATATCTCGTTTTTGTCTCAAGGATATATGGTCAGCCTATACATGAGGCATTTGTTGTGTGCTCATCGTTCCTTAATCATGGTTGTTTATGAGTTCTTTAGATGACTTCATGACCCTCCAGTGTCACTTCTGTTTTTTAAGAGCACTTTTTCGGGGTATTTTTTTGGGTGGGGAAAGTGGAGTATTATTTACGAAAGCAAAAGAAAACTAATTTTCTGACTTGTGTAATTGTGATATTCTGCTATAACAGAGTGCCACCTGGAGGTTATGTAGTGGAAAAGCAGAAAAGGAAAAGCTCTTTGTGTAGAGCTCATATCTCAATTCTGCGATGAGACTGAAAGTAGATGCAGCAGATGAACAACATAATTGTAGAAAAGCTCTTAGTTACAGGCTGACCTGCCTTCTTCATTCCTGCTCCTAATTATTCCTGCCTTGCTTCATTCCTGCTTGCTGATAAACCTGCAGTCCATCCTTTTCATATAATGCCTTGTGTATGCTAATAGGACAATTAACCACCAGTTTTATAAATGCATGACACAACATATGTTGTTCTGTTTCTCAACAAGGATTACATTAGTGATAATTAACCAGATGTGGAGAAAGAGAACCGATTATTAAGAGGTCATTATCTAAAGTAGTACTCAACATAATTAGGCTGGCTGGCTGTCATCTGTAAGAAGACTGGGGTGAGAGAAAAATTAATAAATTTGGAGTTGGACATTGGTGGATAAAATAGGGCAATCTTTGTGGCTTCCCTTGGTGGAGGTGGGCATGGGATAGATAAATGAAAGGTGTGCATGTTTGTAGAAGGGTTTATTTTTCTCCTCAGCTATCAACACAAACCATATAGACAATGGGGTGGGAGGGAGGAAGTGTACTGAAACCAGGGCATATGTCCATTTTAAAATTTCTAATAGCAACCTTGGGTGCTCAGTTCTGAGGGCTATGTAGCCAAAATGAGCTAATGAGAAATAACAGGAAGGTATCTGCATGCTTGGGGGAAGCCCAAGGTTTGAAGAAGTCCTTATTTATTTAACAATATTTATGAATCTCTTATATCAAAAGAAATGTCTAGGTGATATACAAAACAATACAGTATAAGATCATAATAAGACTATATATAATTACTGTACACTGAGACAGAATTATTTTTCCTGGAATGCTTGTTGGAACAAGTACATTTTCAGCAGATGCCAGAAACCCAGCAGGGTCAGGGCCTGTTGTAGAGAGTGGGCACTATGATGCTAAAGGCCCTATTCTGATGGACCAGAGCTCTGAAATCTTAGGCATCATCAGGAGAAACCCTCCTGTGCAGCAACCAAACAGGCAGGTAGGGGGTTAGGCAATCTCTTAAGAAGGAAGTAGAAAAATAAGGGGACTAATGGTGGAACGGAGTATACAGGTTGACTGACCAGAATCCTGAACTGGAGCACTTTACGTTGCAACATTTTGTTGCAGCAAGGTTGTGTGTGTGTGTGTGTGTGTGTGTGTGTGTGTGTGGTATTTTATTCCCATTACAGTAATATATCAGAAAATAGCCTCTCAAAATAAACAAGTTATTATGCTCCATCATGTATTCTGTCATTTGTTCTGGGCGATGGCTCAGGCAAAGAGGCAGAGGCAAAGGTGGGACAGGGAACAGGAAGAACAGTTTAGTTCAGGACCATGGAGAGCAATCCTGCAGCTCCTGTTCTTAAAAAAAAAAAGTTATTTGCCAGTATCATAAAACCAAAGGGGGGAAAAATGAAAAACAGTAACACCGATAGCAAGAGCATAAGAAAAAACGAGAATAAAACCATATCCAATCACAATAACTTTTTGCAACACCATTGATTTAAAAAACAAAACAAAAAACTAGCAAAAACATTTTGATGCTTCTGTTTCCAGTATATGCATTTGTATAAGCAGATCATATGTCTAGATTAGCATTCAGACTAAACTGACAAACCGCAAGATATGCATTCAAGTGGAACTAGAGTTCTGATGAGTTACTCCAGCAGTGGCGGAGAGCAAATGGCAGAGTTTTATAGCCAGGCCAGGAGAATCCTTCTGCGGGCTCCACCTCCTGAAGGGCTGCCTTGGCTTTTTTTTTTTTTTAAAGGGTCAGTGCCCTTTCTTGCAAGCAAGAGAATTCCAGAAAAAAACATCTATTTCTGCTTCATTGACTACGCTAAAGCCTTTGATTGTGTGGATCACAACAAACTGTGGCAAATTCTTAAAGTGATGGGAGTACCAGACCACCTTACCTGTCTCCTGAGAAACCTGTACGAGGGTCAAGAAGCAACAGTAAGAACCAGACATGGAACAACCAATTCAAAAAACAACAATGGTTCAAAATTGGGAAAGGAGTATGACAAGGCTGCATATTGTCACCCTGCTTATTTAACTTATATGCAGAGTACATCATGAGAAATGCCGGGTTGGATGAATCAGAGGTCGGAATTAAGATTGCTGGGAGAATTATCAATAACCTCCGATATGCAGATGATACCACCCTAATGGCAGAAAGCGAAGAGGATCTAAAGAGCCTCTTGTTGAGGGTGAAAGAGGAGAGTTTAAAAGCTGGTTTGAAACTCAACATTAAAAAAACTAAGATCATGGCATCTGGCCCCATCACTTCCTGGCATATAGAAGGGGAAGAAATGGAAGCAGTGACAGATTTTACTTTCTTGGGCTCCAAGATCACCGCAGACGGTGACTGTAGCCATGAAATTAAAAGACGCTTGCTCCTTGGGAGGAAAGCTATGGCCAACCTAGACAGCATAGTAAGAAGCAGAGACATCACCTTGCCGACAAAGGTCCGTCTAATCAAAGCTATGGTTTTCCCAGTAGTAATGTATGGCTGTGAGAGCTGGACTATAAGGAAGGCTGAGCGCCGAAGAATTGATGCTTTCGAACTGTGGTGCTGGAGAAGACTCTTACGAGTCCCCTGGACTGCAAGGAGGTCAAATCAGTCCATCCTAAAGGAAATCAACCCTGACTGCTCATTGGAAGGACAGATACTGAAGCTGAAGCTCCAATATTTTGGCCACCTAATGCGAAGAGAAAACTCCCTGGAAAAGACCCTGATGCTGGGAAAGACTGAAGGCAAAAGGAGAAGGGGACGGCAGAGGATGAGATGGCTAGATAGCATCACGGATGCAATGAATATGAACTTGAGCACACTCCGGGAGAGTGCGCAGGACAGGAAGGCCTGGCATGCTATGGTCCATGGGGTCACGAAGAGTCGGACACGACTGAACGACTGAACAACAACAACAAGCCCTTTCTTGCAGTTGCTGGCTTCTTCTAGGTGGTGAGGGTGTTTTGGGTGAGGAACAGGTTGGGGAATGTTCCCCTGTTCATTGGAGGAGTCCAGGATCCGCTCCTCAGAGTCAGAGGGCAACAGCGTCTCATGGGGATTGAGAGGGCAGGGAATGTGATCCAAGGTGGAGAGCCCCGCTTGTGAAGGTCCAGGAACATATTCTGATTCCTCTTCAGAGTCACTTCCATTAGAAGTGTTTCTATTTACCGTGGATGCTCACTTTCCTTCTCCATTCCCCTCCAGATCCACTTTTTATCTTGGTAAAGTGATGCACTAACAAAGAATATTTAGATCAGAATCCTATGACAGCAGGAATGGAGGAGGGTGTAATATCTTCCCTGTTTTCAGTTTCTTGGCATGTATTTTGCATCTGTTAGGGCCTTAATGAACCATTTTGTTCCCATGTTTTAAAAATATATTGAATTACCAAGAAGTAGCGTTCTCTCCTCTCCCACGATATGGTTACCATGGTATAGGATAATCTAACTTAGGCTTCCCCAACCTGGTACCCTCCAGATGTCATAGAGTCATAGAATCATAGGGTTGGAAAGGGTCTAAAAGACCATCAAGTCCAACTCCCTGCTCAGTGCAGGAAGCCTGATTCCCAGGCAGTCTCCCATCCAAAGACTAACCCTGCTTAGCTTCCGAGATCAGATGGGATCAGGCGCATGTGTTGAACTGCAACTCCCATCACTCCCAGCCAGCATGGTTAATGGCCATGCTGGCTGGGAATTATGGGAGTCGCAGTCCAACACATCTGGGAGGCACCAGGTTGGGGATGGCTGGTCTAACTTAACCGCTGCACATGTATCCCTAACCCTTATTACAGCACAAGACTACAATTACAGCATGACACTATTTATTTATTTATTTATTTATTTATTTGAAACGTTTGTATCCTACCCTATATCATTAGAGGCTCTCAGGGCAGCGTAAAGATAAAATTAATTTAAACAGTGTAAAACAATAAATAATTTAAATGGCTAAAACATATGCAATCATCAAGCTAGCTAATACCAATTTAAAATCTAAAACAATACTACAGTTTCCCCGACCTGAACATACCAGGACACTACGATCAACATCCGGGGCCTCCCTCCAAGTGGCACCTCCAAGGGAGGCTCAGAAGGTGGCAACAAGGGAGAGGGCCTTCTCAGTGGTGGACGCTCAACTTTGGAATGCGCTCCCCACTGCGGCCCTCCTGGCAGCGCCACAGTCATCTTTTTGGCACCTGGTAAATACCTCCTTCTACTCCATGTCATTTAATAGTATATGTATGCTAAGGCATCTATGTCTGCTGTTTTTGAACAGGCTTATTAGGGAATATATCGTTTACTTAAACTGCTTTTAGCTGTTTACATTGTTTTAATTTTTCTGTCTTAAAAATTTAGACTGCTTTTATTATGTTGTATTTTGTAATGCTGGTGTATTTTTATGCATTGTTGTAAACCACCCAGAGAGCTTTGACAATGGGGCAGTATAGAAATAAACAAACAAACAAACAAATAACTGTCTCCCTTGGAAACCCCACTACCAATCTTCTGGCAGCTTCACCAGCTCTCTGCCTTGCTCCATGCAATCAGGGGTGGGCAGGCAGTAACTTGTCATTTGTTTAAATGCCATGCATACCATTACTTACATTCATTGTTTTTCTTCTCCCTACCCCCGCCCCCCATTGAACATTTGCTTTGATGTTGTTGTTGCATGTGGCAGCAGAGCTGTTTTCAGCAGCCAGCTCCTGGCAGACACAGATTTCCCCCCTCCCCCAGATGCCTCGGATGAATGCAACATTCAGGGCATTCTGGGAAAATGAAATAGTTCCTCACTTTTAAAGAAGGCAGTCTGTACTCACTTTTCATACAAAATCATACAGAGTTTATTGAATAATGAGCGAACAGAGATGAATAGGAAAATGAAAGCTAAACTCCAGAACAGTATGAGGGTGGAGTCTTTGGTGCAACCCCAAACAGCAAAGACTTAACATTTAACCCTATAATTTTGAATTACTACAGTGACCACCAGGACCGTGTCAATGGAAGAAGGGAAGAGTGGCTTACCCGCATTATTCAAGGAGCCGGTTTCGGTCTGGGCAGGGCTCCACGAGTGAATGCATTGCTCCTTTCTAAGTTGCTTCACATAACATACATCTGGGTGGGGGGAGGGGTTGGAGTAAACATCATCTGACTGGCAGGGGCTGCTCAACCAATAAGAGAGGCTTCCCCCCATCCAGGCTCTCCCCCACCCTTTCTCCTTCAATAGAATCTTCCTCCTGTGTCAAAAATCACTCTCCTTCTCCCCCACCCCCGCAGCACTTACTTTCTTAAAACAACAATTGGTGCAGCAACTCAGTGTTCTCTCTGCTTTGAAGCTGCCAAAGCTGGGAACAATCTGTCTTTTCCTGCCCTGGCATTAGTTACTTTCTTAAAACAACAATCAGAAGGACACGGTGTGCTCCCTGCTCTGCTGTGATCAATTGAAGCTTCGTAGCTTCACAGCTTTGACATTAAGGCTTCTAAGGGAGCAATCCTATCAAGATTGACAGTCGCCTTCGACCCCAGGGGTGACCGTCTATCCAGTGCAGGGTGGGAGGAGTGGCGAGGAGTGGATCTTCTCCTTGCTCCCCCAGCCCTGCTTTCGCAGCTAGACAGCTGATTTCGGCTGTCTAGCCATGGGACCTCGGAGAGTGGGAAGCAGTGACTGGACAACACACAGGATGTGTCATACCGGATTTCCGACTTCCTCGCCCTGGCCCGCCCCCCGGGAATGCCCCGTTTTTGCTGCTCTGCACTACTCTTATGAGCGCGGAGCGCAGGGCTGATCCGCGCTGCCTATGAGGCGGCACGGGAGGGGGTGGGGGACGGTTCTCCGGGAACCAACCTATCCTATGGCTATCTAGCCGCTGACTGGCAGCCATAGGATTGTACCCTAAATGTGTTATTTCAATTCATGGGAATCTCAGTAACACTGGGAGTGCATTTTGGGAACAAGCCTCATTGAGCACAATGGGAGTTACTTCTGAGTAGACACTAATTGGTTTGTGCTGGGAAGGGAAAGGAAACACAGGGGGATGGGGAAACCTGCTCCTATTTGGTGTGTAGGATCGCTGTAATGAAGGTGTGAATTAGTTACTTCTGAAAGCAATAAACCAATCACCGGAGAATCGCAGCTTTGGTAACGCTCTTTACAGCCTTTAGGGAATTCGTGCTTTAAAATCTGCTATTTCCATTGAGGGGGATCTCTGTAAATTCTGATGTGTGCTTTCAGGGGACAAACCTCATTGAGCATGATGGGAGTTACTTCTGAGTAATCACTAATTGATTTGTGCTGGGAAACACAGGGAACAGAAAACACCCCTTGATTGGGGTCACAGCAAAAGGCACACCCCAGGGTAGGGCTAGCATACCCGAGGTAAATACAGGGGTTGAGGCACACAGCAACTATACCATGGAGAACCCGATTTAAGGAAAAGAACTGGACTTTAAGCAGTCTCAGGAAATCCAGTTTTTCCCTGTTAAGCTCCAGGGTGGCTGCTGGATGGCCACGACATCATGTATCCCTAATGACCTCAACACATAGCCAGGCTGGAGTAAATCACTGGTGGAGACACCCTCCAGGAGTGGCCACTGAAACTAGGCCCATCAACACTGGAGAAAGATAAGCTGTCCTTCCAAATGAGTGATGCATGGGATAGCACAAACAGTGGGTTGGATCCAGAGTTAGTCATACTTAGAGTAGAACCATTGAAATGAATGGGACTTAAGTTAGTCATGACTCATGTAAGTCCCACTGATGTTAATGGGTCTACTCTATGTATGACTAAATCTGGATCCAGCTCAGTATCCATTCCTTACTCAATGCATTCATCTCAGAACAAATGAAAATTGAACTCAATGGGCCCAGTTCAGCTCAATATTGTATTTGTTCTGAAATGAATGCACAGCCCTATTTCTCAACAGTGTGATAACTGGGGTGGAGGTGAGGGAATACTCTGCAATATTCATGAAGATCTGCCCCATCTGCTTTTCAGGACTGGGACCTCTGACTCTGTATGTGCTCTTTCAATATCTCATCGTTTAAACTTGGCCTATGAAATAAGTCTGATTTTGCTGACGGGCTTTGTGGTTTGCTACACAGCTCTGACTGAAGATGTTGCAGCACTCTGCTAATTAAAACATTACACATGGAAAAGGAGTCATGCTCCAAAGTGAAAAGGAGAGAAAGGTTTCAGCTTGGAAGAGGAAGTGGGTTAAATAACGATGAAGCCCTTCTGGTCTAGTTAAAAAGACATGATCACATGTCTAGATTTCACTGGAGAGTCCACGTCTCTTGAAAAATTGCCCAAATTAGCGAGAGACAGAATGTATCAGCCTTTCTTGGTGCCAATGAACAACAAAGATGACAATGTTAGTAGTGTTCTGAGGTCAGGGCTGTCAACTCCAATAAGCCGATCATAATGCAGAAGACGTCTCTGCCATCTGCAAATTAGAACTGAGATATCACCTTAGCCCTTAATTGCTTTGAACTAGCAAAAGGACCAAAGGAAGGACATGCATCTGTTTAATGATGTTGTTTTATATGGTAACTCAGTTGTGCACAGAAACTGAATTAGTTTTATGTTATCCATCACCACAGAGTTTACAAGCTTTGCCTCCTACAAATGAGAAAAGCCAGCTTGGTAAGAGGAATCGTGGCGTCCATGGGATGATGCACACATGCATTTGCCACACTTGATGATGCTGTGCTTCATGACTGGGTAGCAGGATGTGTGAACTGACTCAATTGAAAGCAGTTTTGTGTGCATATTTTCCAAATATATGCATTTTCTTTGCATGTTTTGCTAATGTACTCATTTTTGCAAGCGTTTCCCCCCCAAAATAATGTATTTCCGTGCATTGTTTTCACTATTGTGTGCCGTTTTGCACTCACTGTTCCATAGGGTATGGGGTTTTGTGCGCACTTTTCCTTGACGTGTGCATTTTTTATTTTTATTTTTTTTGCATGGGGAACCGTAGTGCTAAATTTGGGAAAGTGCAAATTTTGGTGTGCAACTTTTGTTCTGGTTCGTTCATTGTTTCTATGGTGTGAATTTGATAATTTTGCATAAAAATTAGGACAGAACAAATTTCTCACCTATCTCTACCTAGGACGTAGCTGCCAAAATCAGTTCTGCTGCCAGAGATAGGTAAGATCAATCTCTCCCACATGAGTCTGCATGGCCAGACTGCCCATTATATCTATGTTAAAAAGCAGCAATCCTACCTTAAAGTAAGTTTTCATAATTTGGTTTGTAGATGGTTTCTCAACCTGAGATTGAATAAAATCTGTACTGGAGCAAGCAACACACGTTGGAGTTGTGGGGTGGTGAAAGCTGACATCTACCATGGGCTGGATCCAGATTTAATCATGACTAACTTAAGTTCCAATGAGTTCAATGGGTCCACTCTAAGTATGACTAAATCTGGATGCAACCCAAAGTATTTTTGTCTTGCTCAACGATCAGAAGTGATTGGACTTTAATTCTAAATGCAATGAAATAATTACTAGGGTATGACATTCCTTTAGACCCTTTGATAGTTTTATTTTTGTTATACTAGTTCATAATGAAGATGTTGAAATGGTTATACCTTTGTTAACAGCAGCTTGTATAACTGTCTCTCGTAATTGGAAGAAAGATGAATCACCACTACTTAGGGAATGTCTAAATAGGTGATGGGATATGGCATATGAAGTTGACATGTTTGGTAAAAGTCAGAGAAGGGAGACAACAGGAAAATGATTTTATAGAAAAATGGTGTTTGTTTATATCTTATTGGAATAATAAGGTTCAACATAGATCCATACATACTGTTGGGGATGATTTAATGGAATATATATTGAGATGTTTTGCTTACTTAGAAGTATGTTTATAATTACGCAAATTAGTTATATTGTTAGAGAAATGTTTTATTTTGCTGATATTTGTAGTTATTAAATGCATATGATATCTATCTATCATCTGTCTATATTAAAAACAGCAATCCTATCCAGTCGCAATTCTGTTTTTTGAGAGAGATTTTAAATCTAAAAAACAAACAAATAGATCATCAAGTGCATAGAAACAACTCTTTCAACTTAGGCTGAATCTACACACAGTATTTATACTGTTATCATACCGTTATCATAACTATTGGGACACATGACACCAATGGGCACCAATAATTATGAAAACGGTATGATAACAGTATAACTGCTCTGTGTAGATTCAGCCTAATTCAGCTGAAATCTATTTCAGTGTAAGCAAAGTTTTGATTTGACAGGTTTTCTTGGCTGCGAAGAAATACATTTTCAGAGAATCAGTATTTTACACATTATCAGTTGGAAGAGGGGCAATGCTGTTGGGAATGAAAGAGTTGATTTTAATAACGTGGCAGCCCTCTGATTGATTCTGTTGTCTTGAGGTGCTTTGAGCGACTTTCCGTTTCTATGTGGATATAAAACTGAATAGTGAGTTTTCAGCAATTTGAAGCATGCTTTGAATATGCTCTGTCTTTTGATACAGCTACACTCAACAAGAGCAAGATTGCATTTTGGAGGACTGCCATGTTCCATTCCAGGAGGAAGTTGCCAAATTGGCAAAAAAGATCTATAAGGAACTATGATGATGTCACAAAGGTTTAGAAGACAAATGGATCATGATAAAAAGCTGAACAGAAAGTATGTTTAGCTAGGTAAAAAAAGAAAGAAATTAAGGCTCAAACATGTTGGAATGCCCCATGGGCCTTTCTGCTACTGGTGGTGATTGACCTCTGGCAGTGATTGACGGAGCTGATCCTGTTGTCACACAGGGTAGAAAAAGCAGAAAGACTTCTGACTGCCAGTAGATGGACTGCTGTGATCCTAGATTGGTGCAGGCTGGAGAGAAGGGCCTAGGATAACAGGGGAAGAAGTACTAGGTACTTGCAGCAACATAGGCATCTGGTCTTGAGCAGTTCATTGTGGAGTATGTGTAAGGTACCACAAGGGGTCTCAAACCAGGGCCTCTAGCAGACAGTTTAGGGGGTTCTAGTTCCCCAGGATTAGGGATGGCAGAGAATTTCTCCCCGAATCTTTGGGGGGCCGAGTGCCAATGCATTCAGCCCCCTGAAATCGGTGGTGAAATTCTCTGCCACCCCCCCCCCCGGGATGGGACTTACTGTAGCCGAATGTCCCTCCCGGCGGCGGGTCCCGGCGGTGGTTTGGCGGGCTTTCGGCGGGGGCAGGGGCGACAGCCGGTCTTTCGACTGGCTGCCACCGCTGCCATTACAGCTGAAGTAAAAAAAAAAACCCCCGCGATAGGCTACGTAACGATTAACGTAGCCTATCACGGCTAGATCTCCAAAGTCAGCCGTGATAGGCTACGTTAATCGTTACATAGCCTATCACGGGTGACTTTGAAAAAAAAAAAAAAGTGTGTACGGAAATGGCGGCCCCCATGGGGCGCCGCCATTTGAGTATGTGCTTTTTTTTTTTTTTTCAAAGTCACCCGTGATAGGCTACGTGACGATTTACATAGCCTATCACAGCTGACTTTGGAAATCTAGCCGTGATAGGCTACATAAATCGTCATGTAGCCTATCACGGGGTCTTTCTTTTTTTCGCGGCCAGGGAGACGGGGCGCTTCTCCCTGGCCTGAATTTCGGCCGGGCGAGGCGGGGCGCCTCCCCCCCCCGGCCTGAATTTCGGCCGGGCGAGGAGGGACGCCTCCCCCCCTCGCCTGAACTTCGGGGGGAGAAGCGAAGCGCCTCCCCCCCACCGTGAAGCCAAGCTGCGAAAAGGTAAGTGACTTTCGTACATCCCTAGGATGCCAGGCAGATGAGGCTTTAGGGTGCCCTCTAGGCTGCAGTTCCTGCCTGAAGAGAAAAAAGAAGTTCTATTTGTTCAAATAGTCCAACGCATTTCAGCCCTGTATGATATGTATGGGCCTTCTTCAGGGGCTAAACCAAAAGCATAAAGGGACAAAAACACTTAAGTATATGTTTCAAAAATATAATATTCAGATTAAAAGTGATTATATTAACTACACTGCAAAAATGTCTGTGTATACTCACTCAATATTTCTAAAAATGCCTGCAGAGATCGCTGGAAAAAGTATGTCTCCAAGATGAATCTTGTGACTGGTGACACTCTCGATATGCAGGACTTTACATAAATATATTCTGAAAAGTTTTAGCTGTATCCATGTTATCTCTGATTAGTCTCAAGGTCTCCCACTTTTGGACATGCACCATATTCTTAGGGAGTGTCTCAGAAGTCCTGAACCTTACAAAAGAAGGAGCAGCTCTAGTTCAAGTGTAGCCTTGTTATCCCGTTGCAGCAAAACTTTGTTGCACCCGTCTAGTTGCGCTTAAGGACTAACACGGGGCTGGGGAATGTGTGGCTCTCCAAATGTTGATGGACTGCAATTCCCATCAGTCTTAGCCAGCATAGCTAATGGTGAAGGATGATGGGAGTTGCAGTACAACGTCTGGAAAAGGGCTGTGCACTGCTTCGGCTCGAAGCCTGATTACCAAGGGTACTTCGCGCCACTTTGTGCCGCTTCTGAGTCATGGCAGAGGGGGAACAAAGCATCATGGAGTGGGTTGGGTCACTCTGGAGCGCTTTGGCATGCTTCAGAACAATCTGGAAGCCCAGCCGCACTGCCACCACTGCTCAGCCCCCAGCTCCTTACCTGGGCCCTCGGGATGTGCACCGGCAGCCGTCTTCTTCTTCCAGGGAGTCACCATTTTTAAAATGGCAACTTCCTGTATTTCCAGAAATAGATCCTGCGCAAATGGCGGCTGTCAAGTACACATTAATGTAGCATACCTGACGGCTTGATGGATGCCATTTGCGCAGGATCTATTTCTGGAAACAGGGAGTCGCCATGGCGATTCCCTAGAAGAACATGATGGCTGCTAGTGAGTGTCCCGAGGGCCCAAGTAAGGAGCTGGGGGCTTGCATGGTGCAATGGAGGCATCCTGGTGGGCGAAGTGGGTCTTGGACATCCAAGGCCCTCTTCGGCTCCAGAGGCCAATGAGGGTCGGTGGCCCCTCGAATTGGCCCAAAGTGGGTTGGGCCCACGTTGGAAGCCCTGAATCAGCCTCCAGTGTGGGTTGGGGGTCCACCTCTGGAAAGCCACACATTTCCCATCCCTGGACTAACACATTTATTATGGCATAGGCTTTCATGGGCCAGAGTCCATTTCACCGGATACATGAATTCTTATCCCTAGCACTTCTATGCTGTTAGCCACTTGGAGTCCCCTAGTGGGCAGCTTGTGGTCCTCCAGATGTTTTGGACTACAACTCCCATCATCCCTCACCATTGGCTGTGTTGGTTAGGATTGCTGGGTCCTAACATTTGGAGGGCCACAACATTTGGAGGGCCACAACATTTGGAGGGCCACAAGTTGCCCAGCCCTGCCCTAGTAGGAGAAAAATGGTTCAGAAACAGCTAAGAACAAATAAATCTAGCTCCAGTTATTTTATAGTTAATGTTCATTTTTTACAAGCTGGCATCAGAAGTGGACTATCCAAACAGACATGAACACATTTCTCAGTAGTTCTGAAACACTCTGTGAAACTTTTAGCAATAAATATGGATGTGCTAAGTTTACTTAGATCAGACAGCCTTTTTAGTTTGCTAACCATGTTCTGAACTGAGATAAGGGGAGAGAACGACAACGTGGAAAGCTTTCTCTTTCATGTCTGGTCTCAGAGGAGTGGATTTATGTGCAATCAAATATATATCAGATCTCATTATTTTTTTAAAAAGAAGGATGCTATTGAAGTAACTGTGTTATTAGAATCAACAACCTCAGGACAAATCAGTTTGGGGTGTTGAGAAGTCATATTGTTTCTGTAGACTGAGAATAAAATATTATTTTCCAGTCTGCTTTCATGAGAGATACCAGTTTGGGAGGTGAAGTACCAATATAATTAGAGTGCATTCCTGTGGGGATAGTTGGCCGCCTCCTCCCCTAGGAATGCCCCCCTTTTGCCTGCTCTGCACTTACGAGTGTGGAGACGGGGACAAACTGCACTGCCTACGAGGTGGTGGGGGAAGGGGTGGGGACCAAAAAATCCTATGGCAGTCTGGACACTGTTTAGTGGCCATAGGATTGCACCCTTAGAGAGGATCAATGGCAGCCACTGAAAATGCACAGACTCTGCTTAGTCAAGTTGAAATAACAAAGTTGTCCCCAGCAGTTTTTACCAAGAAGGATTCAATATTCCCTTGATAAAGGGCATCTCTACACCAGCCTAAAATCCCGCATTTAAAATGGGGCTTTCTGCTTCCGTTTTAAATGCAGGGTCACAATGACTCCCTTTTTCACGTGCTTCCTTCCCCCCCACCCCTTCCCCCCTCCTTCTCCCCCATAGCTGAATCTTCCATTATCTTTCATTGATCTCGCTCCTCTTCTTGCGGCTTTCCCTCTTTTTATGGAGGAAACTGAAGCGGAACACAACAGGGAAATGTGATAGCTCATGATCTGCGATCTGTTTAAAAATGGAACAAAGGGCATTTAGTGCAGGAGTCGCCTGGAACGATCACGGCGTCATGTAAAGAGCCCTCAAACTTCCATGAAGGAGCACTCTCAATCGCAGGATAAAAGCTCTGTGTGAAGGAGCCCAAAGAGTTTCTTTGACTACTGTGCAGCTCTCTTCTTGCCAGTTGTTTTTGGTTCTAGGTGAAATGGTGACTGCTTTGGATGGGAAAATCCAATATTCTGCTCTCAAAGTGGATAGAATACTATTAGTATGTTGAAGGGCCATGTTAAAACTTTGATGTCCTGTTGATTTCATCAGGAGAGATTTAAGAAGAGGCTTAACTTTACTACTGAAATCAATGGAAGTGAAGCCCACTCCATTTCTGCTTTTAAATTCTGATTTACTTGCTAAGTTAGATGATCCCTGATGTCTCCTGTAGTTCCGTTGTCGAATGTGGCCATACCAGAGCAACTATCCACTCAGCAAGTGGTCCTTGAACAGTACTGACTGAGGCGCCCCATTGCCTCCACTGACAACTCCTGTATAGGCAGCAATCCCCCATCCCTACGATTGCCCTGTGGGGTTGCCCAACAGTTCCAGCCAGCAAACTACCTCACTGGCAGTTTGGTAGAATTAGCACATCTCATCCCAGAAGAAACCTCCACCTTCTCAGACGTGCCTTCAACTAGCATCTTTTTTTGGCAGTTCGCTTCAGTACAGATTTTAGGTGCTTTCTTTTAGGGTCAAATGAGATGTGATGTAAAGCATGTCCTTGAGTCCCATGCTTAGGATTTTCCTCTTTTTCTGACTGAGAGAAGCTGCAGGGTAGAGCCCAGTTTGGATCGGAAGCAGGTAGGGTGGCCACGTACACATCGCCAAACAAGAGAAAATGCACCCCCCCCAAGAAGATGAAAGAGGGCAGAGATTTGCATAGCCATTGCATATGCTAATTTATACATCCCGTAGCCAGTTTAGAAGCAATTGTCATTATTTAAATATTTGTTTATTTATTTAAAGTATTTTTTATTCCATTCCTCAGCCCAAAAAGGCTCCACGAGTGGCTAACGATCAGCAAAAAAGACAGCCCCTGCCTGCAGGTTTACAATCTAAAAAGGTGCGACAAATGAGGAAAAAGGGATGGCGAGGGAAGAGGAAAAATGTGAGTAGACTTTCAGCAGTGCTGGTGGAATGGTGCTGCTTCCCCTCTTATTCTGGGTGGGGTGGGGGATGACAGTCTAACTGGAGCAGGCCCTGATGTTCCCTTTGTTCACTCCTGTTCCCCTCACTCCTTCTTTCCCACAGGGCAGTTCAGGGCAGTTTAGTCTGGGGCGGGAAGAGGGGGGCAGTCCAACTGAAGCAGGCCCTGAAGTTCCTTATGCCTGCCCACATACCATAGTCCTGATTCAGATTGGGTTTCCCACAGCTGTTGATTAAAAAAGAAAGGAGGAAGAGGAGAATCCCAAGCATGTTTAACATCTTGTCTGCTTTTACCTTTCCAGCTCCAGGCATCACTGAGTGTAACTTTCCTTCATCACGTTCCTTTGTGATCAGAACTGGGTATCCTCTCTCTTATCCATCAGCTCAGCTCTCGGTAACATGCTTCCGTAAAAGATTTGACTTCTCTGCTGTACAATGTAGTATGGCACTGACTATGATCTATGAAATAAACATAAGGAGATAAACAGTACTTAAGATAAGCAGGTGACCGATTTGGGCCCAGCAAAAAACATCCTTTCTTGTCCGCCCCATAATTGATCAAATTTCACGTCCACATCTCCCTGTTGGTTACTGTTCTAGAGCCCAGCAAGTGGATTGAAATCCAAACAAAGCTGTGGGGATTCACATGCCTCTGGCTTTCATAACATAAGGTGGCCACTTACACATTGCCAAATAAGAAAAGAAAGAAAGAAAATGCATCACCAAAAAAGAAGACAAAAGATGACACTGATCTGCATAACATTTGCATATGCTAATTTATCTGTATAGGTGACAATTAGAAAAACTAACTTATAATTTAAATTGAAATCATTTTCATCTGTTTTCACAGTATTGCTCTTGAATTAATATACTCTTGTATCTGTTTTTGTTTTTTGTTTTGGCTGTTGTTAGTACTAACAATAGGGGCCCCACTCTGGAGTAAGGGGACCAGCTGTGGGAGCCATGCCTGAAGTGGACTCCTAAACCCTGTGGAGAGAGTGACAAGAGGATGGCTTCACCTGTGTTTTATGACTTTGAATACCAGTCACTGGGGTACAACAGTGGGAGAGGGCTATTGCCGTCCTGTCTGACTTGTGGGTTTCCTGTCAGCATCTCATTGGCCACTGTGTGAAATATTGGGCCATGACTCAGTGGTAGAGCACCTGCTTTGCATGCGCAGGGTCCCAGGTTCAATCCCTGGTATCTCCAGGTAGGGCTGGAAACATTCCTGCCTGAAAACCTGGAGAGCTGCTGCCAGTCAGTGTTGACAATACTGGGCTAGATGGTCCAATGGTCTGTCTCAGTATAGACCAACTTCCTACGTTTCTATGCTGGAGGCTAAATAGGTTTTTGGTCTGACACAGAGGGGTCTTCTTATGTTCTTATGCTGCAAGGTTCCAGTGAAAATATATTTCTTTAGGTTGTGATTACATCCAGGCTATTTATGTATTTATCAACATTTTAAAAAGCCGAACTCGGACCTATGCTTAGTACATAAATGGGGGAAAATGCACACCTAAAGATCACCCAGAAGCTTTTACTTTAATAATCCAACCCAAGCCCCTGTAAAATATTGCTGCTTTTCACATAGCTTTGAATGTAATAATAGTCCTTGAGAAACAGCCTATACAAAGAAAAGAAGGTAACAGCTTAAAAGGATGCATAGCAATTTTGGGAAATATCAAATCCCTGTGCAAAAACAAAAATAAGTGTCATAGTTTGGACCCATCACACTCCAGGTCATGGATAGAAATGTTGCTGGCACTAGTGACTACCTTATTTTGCTGTGTTTAAACATTTTACTTTGTGCCATGGAGACCAAAGTTGTTGCACAGTAGTAGGTGGGTGGCAGAGGGAAGAGAATAAACACTCCAACCTGAACATCTGCATATTCCAGGAAGTGTTGCATTGTTAAGCAAGTGACACATATCTACTCTGATCCAGAATGAAATTCTTTGTGAGCCAGTGTTGAGTGTTCATCATTATTATGTGACAGGTTTTATTTGAATAGGTATCGGCACTGCTCCTGAAGGCTGAGAAAGTATCTAAATTATGAACGCAGGTTTTAACAGCTCCTGTCTGAATATAAGTCCTTGGTAGTTTTAGAGAATGGCAGCCTTTCATGGCTCAAAGGATTTTTGTTTCCATAGAATGTGGGAAAGGAAAGCCAGGCACCTCCATTTGCAAGGTGCATCCCCCTAAGTTCTGTTTGTGTTTTAGTGGCTTTTAACTAAGTTCTACAGGAGAAAAATGAGTTTGTGAGGAAATGCAGCCAGGACTGGGTAAGGAGACATAAGATTCTTAAAAGAAATAATCAGTTGCTTGGATCCCGAGTTCCCTTTCTGTCAATGGAATGGACACTGGTCCAGAGGATGGTTTGGAAGGCAGAAGGGGGAGGGGGAAGACAACTTTTATTGATTCTTCCTTCTCTCTGCATCCCAAGCTGTTATGGAGGGTCCCACAACCCTTTGGAACAGGTTTGAAGGAGCATAGGGGGCAAGGGAGAACTAATTTCCTTGTCCCCCATTCACCAGCAGGAGCATACTGTGAGCTGAGTTCTGCTTATGGGAACTTAGGATTGACGCTAATATTTCTTTGTTTATCGAGAGATATTTTTAACGTTCTCAAGACAACAAAAATATATACAGCCACAAGTCACAGCATATAAACTAAAGGGCATTTTATGGTTGTCACAACAAGTTAAAAACATAATCCAAATATATAGACAGATGCATCCTATTTTGCCAGCTAACAATAAAGATATTTCCAGTTTTGAATCCCCCCCCAAATTATCTCTCTTCTTTCACCCTACTAGAAGCTGTCAGTTTTAACAAGATGGCTTATTTTCCTAGTCCATAACAAGAGGGACAAATACTGCTCTCCAGCACTCCGTGCGGCTGTCTTTGAAGATCTTCAGCTGCTCAGATCATGTTACAGTGTTGTCTTCATTGGCTTCCAGTCTCTTTCCTAACCTAGTTCAAATTGCTGGTTATTATCTTTAAAGCCCTAAATGGTTTGGGGACAGGATATCTAAAGGAACATCTCCTCCTCTCTGATCCTATCAGATTGCTCAAGTCTCCAATGTTTTGTGCCTTCTACCAGCACAAGCACAGCTGTTGTGCAGTGGTGTAGTGGATCCAAGACTTCCAGGGACACAGCACTAGCACTTCTTATATTAGTGGGGATGCTGGCAAAATCTGCCCCCCTGAATTCCCTTTCCCAACCATTCCCTTAGCTGCATTCCACACAGTAGCTGGGCGGAAAATAATCCCCCCCCCCCGGTAACAATATATGGTTCTCTGTTGTGAATGAAATTATTTTGGGGTCACTTGCTCTTGAATGGGCAGTTAAGCTTTATAAAAGACCTGCTCCTGGTGGAGATGAGAACTGATAGAAATGGTTTGTTGATATGGATCAACTCAGCTGCCTCCATTTTTGGACTCTCCTTGGGGGTGTGGCTATGGGGACACTCATGATGGGCACCTGCACGTCAAAATGTACCACTATGCCACTGCTGGCGTGCAGACGGAACAAGGCTTTCTCAGCTGTGGCACCAAGACTGGGAGGTCCGACTTTGCTCCTGCTGACTGTTGGTGTTCAGATGCCAGCTGAAAACCGTGTTATTCTGGCATACCTTTGGTATGAGTATAACTGAGTCCTTGTTCACCTTCTTGCTATGTTTGAGGTTGGTTTCTACTATGCTATTTTATTGCAGTTTTTTTAATTGTTATTTTATTGTCCTTGCTTGGGAGTTAACTTTGTTTAACAAAGTTTAACTGTGGTATTTACTAGCTTTGGAGGCACCATTTGTACCTCCAAAGGGTAGAAATATTTTAATGCAATAATGTTTTTGCATCGCATATCCTGGCTGCCACTATCCAAAGTGGCAGTTCACAAATAAATGTGGAATGGGGATGGATGAATCTGTCAATTTTGCTTTCTTTTATATTCTCATATTTTCATCTCAAGTTCTTTCCATCCTGTTTATGAAGAAAGTTTGTGAATTTTGTTACGTTCTTTTCCAAAAAATGAACTGAACAAAATTATCATCCATGCACCAGGCAAATTCAATAGTACAGTTATTCACAGCATGGAGAAGATCCTGTTGTACTTGGCTGCCATCTAGGTCTTAAGGATGAGGAGCCTGTAAGAAAGAAGAGGTGGCAACCCTAATTCAGCACCACACACATGGCAGAATACCCAGGGACTCAAAGCCAGACTTTTAAGAGCTAAGCACTCCAAGTCCTCTGCCCAGATGGAGAAATCTGTCTATTTTGCTCTCTCCCACATTCAGATCTCAAGCTGTTTTTGTCCCACTTATGAAGAAATTTGCACATTTTGTTAAGTTCTTATAAAAAAAGTGATCAAAACAATTTTTCATCCATTCCTAGTTTGGAATAGTGCTTTGCTGAACATTTCTCCCACATCTTTTTAGACTATTCTCATTCAATTTGATAGAAAATAAATTGCTTTCGAAAAGAAATTCAAAGGAGAAGAAATTTGGGAGAAATTATCATGGGCTGGGTTTGGGGTTCTTGTCC
Source organism: Heloderma suspectum (assembly GCF_057233095.1). Classification (NCBI taxonomy): domain Eukaryota; kingdom Metazoa; phylum Chordata; class Lepidosauria; order Squamata; family Helodermatidae; genus Heloderma; species Heloderma suspectum. The sequence continues at coordinate 303,635,817 of NC_139461.1, read as the reverse complement.
TTACTTTACTTATGAGGTGGCTGAGGAGTGTGCATGATTGTCCTGTCTGACATTGTACAGTCATCTCTGGCAGCCTGTAGTCTCTCAGCTTCCCACACTTCAGTTAAAGCCATCATGAAGAAGTCATCATGAGGCAATTCCTCCTGTGAGGATTTTTCAGTTCAGAAAGTGCAAGTGGCCTGGGAGGCTGCAGAGCAATGGAAAGATGTGTAATAGAGAGAGAAAACACACACAGCACCCTTGGCCACCATGCAGTGATTAGGTAAGCTCAAAGATATCACCAAAAGAAAATCAAAATTCTGGCTCAGAAAAGTAGAAGCCTCAACATAGTTGCTGCTGTTGCTGCTTGCAGGAGCAGTTCAACAAACCAAAACCCCTTAGGAAAAAAGAAAGAAGCTGTGCTACAACCCCTGCCAATAGAGAGCCCTCTCTGTGAGAAACTGTTGGGAGTATTTCTCCTCCCCTAGGAGAAATTTGGTGAAATTGTTCCCCCAATTTCTCTGCCCACACACAGACTGGAGAATTTTGAGAGGCCATTTGTGCCCAGCTCTAGTTTGGAATGAGTTAACAAGTTTTATGAGAGTCAGGGCCGGCTCCATATTTGAAGAGGCCCTATGGTCCCCCCCCTCCAATGTCACATAATCTCTCCCCGTCTTTTCCATGCCAGTAGGCCTGGTTCCCCCCCCCCCATGGACCTACTCATCCAGGACGTTTAACCTTTGTCCTCAGAGGATTCTGACCCCTTGTCCTCAGAGAAAGAGGCTCCAGAGTTAATGGTTCAGGGAGGAGACTCAACTATGGAAAAGCATCACAAGGCTTCCAACTTCCCAGGATCCAGTTCTCCAGAAAGACCCAGGGGCCAGCTTCTTTGCATGGAGAGCAGGTTGTATTACAGACTCTGAGGATTTAGGCCATGAGGAAACTAGAAAGTTATAGCCACTACCACATTGCCACAGCCTGAGATTGCTAAAATAGGCCAGGCTCCTTTCAGCAACAAAGTCTCAGTCAGCAAGGAAGCAGGGCCAACCAGCCTAAATTCAGCAACACTCCCATTTAAATTTCAGTCTTGCTCTAATCCTTGTTGGAGCAATATACAACACAACCCTGTCTGGCTCCCAGCACAACTCAGAGCTTTCCATGATGCTGATCTCTTTTCCTCTTGCTTCCTGAGAACCTGACATAACCTGCTCCAGAACTGATCCATAGCAGAATCCTACAACCCAAGCCACATCACAGGGTGTGATCAGAACCCACAGCCTGAAACAGGACACCTACTTGAAGAGGAGGAGGAGGAGATGGAAAAGGAAAAGGCTGACAGCATAAATAATAGTGGCACTCTACTCAGGAGCACCAGGCAGCTGCCATTACAATTACCTGTCACCTTGGGGAATTGTCTCCCAATGCTCATTGAAATGTCACAGAAGCGGGCTGGGACAGTAGCCTGTACCAGCTGCAAAAGGATGGTGCATACTGACACTGGCCCTGATGCTAGTAACAATTTTGATAGCCATATTTATTCTTCTCACCTCTGAAAAGTCCACCACAATATGGAAAAACTGCTTTTCTCCTTTTGACATTCCCATCATCATCAACAAATCTATATATGCCTGTTATCCTATGGGTTTTCTGTATTTTTGCAGGGGAGGGAGGTATTTTCAAATATCATCCCATTCACCCAGCTGAATATCTCTACTACATGCTCAGTATATTTCTTCACCCATTTCAGTCTGGCTTTTGTGCTCTATTCAAGAAATATAGCCTTGCCATCAAAAGCAATCGTCTTCAGCCAGCTCTAGAAATGTCAAGCGACCATCATTGATCCTTAGCAAAGTATCAAATATACAAAAGGTGTTTCAGCTGATGGCACACAATAGCACTCCAGTTACAGAATTCTACATTTTAAATATTATTTCTTCTTGATGGTATTGAAATATCACCATCGCTGAGCCTTTCAGGACAGGATGAGTCAACAATTCTGAGTGGGATAAATAGACGGGCAGATTTTGCTATTGGAGGCTTTGTTTTGACAACATGGAGAAAGCTGATGTCTCATTAATTCCACAAACATTGGGAAGCTGGAATTGTGGAGGTGGAAATCAAGGTGTGTGTGTGTGTGTATGAGTGTGGAAAGCATGGAGTGTGGGATAGTGGCAAATTCTGAAGTGCAGATGTTCATCATGATGGTCACCATAGCCATGCCCCTAAGGATAATCCAGAAATGCAGGCAGCTGTATCTCTCTCTCTCTCTCCCTCCCCCCCTGTATAGGTCTATAATACCCCCCACCCTGAGTAGCAGTACATAGCACAAGGGTACAGAACCTCAGGGTCATGGGCCAAGTCTGGCCCTCCAGGATTCCCTAGAAGGCCACACCGCCTTCTCCTGGCCCCACCCCTTTCCCTAACCACTGATTAGCTGGTGGTTTCCTGGCTTTAGTGCAGCTTTTCCTGATTCCAAAAAGTCAAAATGCCTCTTGTAAGGATTAGTATTTAAGCTCAAATATGTTGGTCTTTTGGGGGGCTTTTTTGGCTCGCCCATTTGGCCTTTGACCTCACCCACCAATGGAATGTGGCCCCCAAAGCTTCTCCGAAATGGAAGCTGGCTGTCATGGGGAAAGAGGTTTTGCACCCCTGACACAGTCTAACACCTAATTTATTAGGACCAGCCGATGGCCATAGAATAGCAAACTGGCAAAGGACAGTGTACTGGTTAGCATGTTGGCTTTGGCTGGAGAGACCTAAGACTGCATAAGAAAGGGAAAGAGAAGGACACAACATGTCCTCAAAGAGCATAATGCTACCAGCTCAAGATTTTCCTGGAGTTTCTTTTCCCAGCACCAGGGAGAAACATTTTATCTCAATGTGAACAAAGCAGTTCTAGCAATTTTCATCTCCATCAGGAGCAGGTCTCAATTGCCCAGTAAGGATCAAGCCACCCAGTGGTACAGCTGAGTAATTATAGACTCTGGACGTAATGGTCTAATGCCCCCCCCCTTTGACAGCCATATGTATTACTTCAGTTGTGAAGCACGCATTTAACGCTCCTCTCCTCTCCTCTCCTCCCCACCACACCACCTCTCCATTCCCTGCTTTACAACTGCTTGCACATTCCTGTTATGTTAGAACAGTAGCAACGAGACTGTTTGCTAACCCTGACTGAAAAACAACAACAACTCTGAGCATGTGCATTTTGCTTTTTAAACTCACGTGAATTAGCACCATCATGACTACAGGAACACAATGGAGCTTTCTTCTGCTGCTCTAATCACCTGCTGCTCTCTGGGTGGTGATTGGGGGCGGGGTTGGGCTGGCCTGACCTGTGGAGCACTGGACTTCCGCCCCAAGGTAAAGTTGTAGCTGCATCACTGAAGCTGCCCTAAAATACTTTGCAAGACAACAGCCTTGCACCCTGGTGAGCTCCTTTAGAGTTCTGACTGGTTCTGACTGAAACCTGGAGCGGATTCACCACCTCACTGACATCGGAGCCACCAGCCTCAGCTGCAGCAATGCCTATGAGAAATCCACAATTGGCAGATTTAGACCTCCCTTGCTATTCCTCCCTAGCAAATGGTGTTGTGTTGCAATGGCCCTGTGCTTTATGCTCTAGACGGCTATTGAAAAGCACTGGAGCATGGTCTGATAAATGATCTCTCCCTCTCCCTCTCCCTCTCCCTCTCTCTCATGATAATGGGTGCAATAAACTAGAGATATCACCCTGCAGTCCATCAAGGCTGTGACTTGATTCTTCACTCCTTTGAGACATGGGCTCTGAAATGTGATTTCTTCTCCAATCTACTGATTGCCTCCAGCATCAAAGCTCAGGTAAACAGATGCTAACACATCTCTTTACCTGAGACTACAATGTTTTCTTTTGTTAATCCCGTTAAGAAAGGAAGAAGAAAACGAGGGAGAGAATCTCTGGTCCCGAAACACTCTGAACCATTTAGAACCACACAGCAGAAGAACCTGTGGCTCTTTCAAACTGGAGAACCTATTGAGATATGTGCTTTAAGTTACCTTTTCAAGATAAATTCACTAAAGCTGTAGGAGCGTACGAACCCCACTCACCCGTCTGGTTTGGGGCATCCATGGGGTGTGGGGAGGCAATCCCTCCCTCCCCCCGGAATCCTCCCCGGCCGGCTCCACTCCGCAGCAAATCTGTGGAGCTGCCGTCCGGGCCTGTCCGCAGCTGAACTTCTGTCCACTGCCAGTCTGCGGACGCAAATGGCATCCAGCGTAGTGGACGCCATTTGCATCCCTGCTTTAGCTGTGATATTTATGTAGCCTATCACTGCTAAAGCAGGGATGCAAATGGCAACCGCAGACCGGGGCAGTGGATGGCAGTGGACGGACCTGGACCGGCTGGTGGCAGGTAGGGTCTGTCAGGGGAGAATTTCGTAGGGTGGCGGGGGAGTAGTCTGTTCCACCATGGACTCCGGGGGGCTAGATTCTAAAGAATCCGGCCTCATTGGAGTCCGTGGCTGATTTCTCTGCCATCCCTATAAAGCTGTGCACAGATGGCCTCTCAAAATTCTCCAGCCTGTGTGCGGCAGAGAAACGGGAGGGGGGGATTTCACCAAATTTCTCCTAGTGGGGGAAAAATTCTCCAACATTTTCTCACAGAGAGGGCTCACTTGGCAGGGGTTGTAGCACAGCTTCTTTTTTTCCTAAGGGGTTTTGGTTTATTGCACTGTTTCTGTAGCTGGCAACAGCATCAACTGTTGAGGCTTCCACTTTTCTGAGGCAGAATGTTGAATTTCTTTTGGTGGTAACTTTGCACTTACCTAATCCCTGTGAGGTGGCCAAGGGTGCTGTGTGCGTTTTCTCTTTCTATTACACATCTTTCCATTGCTCTGCAGCCTCCCAGGCCAAAAAAGCCCCACAGGAGGAATTGCCTCATGATGTCTTCCTCATGATGGCTTTAACTGAAGTGCGGGAAGCCAAGGAGGCTACAGGCTGCCACAGAGATTATTGTACGATGACAGACAAGATGATCACGCACACTCCATGGCCACCTCATAAGTAAAGTAAAGACAAGAACCCCAAACCCAACCCATGAGAATATCCCCGAAATTTCTTCTCCTTTGAATTTCTTTTTGAAAGCAAGTTCTTTTCTATCAAATTGAATGAGAATGGCTTGAAAACATGGGGGAGAAATTTTTGGCACAGCACTAAAATTCACAGGAATGCTGAAAACCTAGAGATGAAATTATGGTTGTCTTTCCCCTCCCCCCAAATACATCTAACCAAACCATTGGGTGGGAAGAACTGAGTTTGTGTTTGAGCTCTTGGGAAAAGAGCTCTGTCTTTTCCCCTCCCCCACATCCTGCTGTGTTTATTTATGTATTTATTTATTACATTTATATCCCACTTTTTTTCCTCCTAAGGAACCCAAGGCGGCATACACAATCTTCCTCCTCTCCATGTTATTCTCACAACAGCAACCCTGTGAGGTAGGTTGGGTTGAGAGCCTGCAACTGGCCCAAAGTCACCCAGTGAGCTTCTATGGCTGAGTGGGGACTTGAACCCGGATCTCTCAACTCCTAGTCCAACACTCTCGCCACTACACTACACTGGCTCTCAATCTATATATCTATATCTATATCTATATCTATATCTATATCTATATCTTATAGATATAGAGCTTCGGCTATTGGGCGGTATAGAAATGAAATAAATAAATCTATATCCTACCTGCTTCTCCTTTTGAAAGCTCAGAGCTGCGGACATAGCACTCCCAATATCTCCATCTAAGCCAGGGGTGTTGAACATCTTTCGGCCCAAAGGCTGATTTCAAAGGCTGATTTCAAAGGCGGGGCCAAAAGTGAAAGGGGAGGGGCCAAAATGGCAAGAATACCAGCATTTCTTAGCTTAAAGCTCTTGCAGCCAGTAACTAAAAGCTTTCAGCCTGCACTTGAGGGAGTGCCTCCCTGTTTACCAGCTGACCGAGGTCTTCCAATTGGCAGGGGATGCCTTGCTTGTTGCTTCGCCAATAGTAGACATGAGGGAGATGGTAACGTGAGACAGGGCATTTCCTGTGGTGGCTCCATTTATGGAATTCCCTCCCAGGTGATCTCAGGTCTGCCCCCACAGTCCCATTGTTCAAACAAAGGGTGAAGACATTTCTATTTGTTCAGGCTTTTGGACTTTGTGTTTAGGGTGGTCCTAGAGAGTTTTATTACTGCTGTTTTACTGTATTTTCTGTATTGTTATTTTAAGGATGCTTATATTTCTATTTTATGGTTTATCTGGAATTTTGCATTGTTAGCTGTCCTGTATTCTAGAACTGGAAGGAGCGTGAAATACAAAAAAGAACACACCAAATCAATGAATGAATCATATTGGACTGCCTGGAATGTGGACTTGGAATTGGGGAAGGAAGCTGCCATCTTGTCTTTGCCTGAGGCAGCAAGATGTGTTGGGCCAAGCCTGGGCAGGGTTCACTTGGCATGGGGAGTCTGTTTTCAGCAGCATTCTGGTGGTGACTATAACATGCACCTTGTGAGAGACACTACTGGTGGAGGCTTGATATCTTCCAGATTGGTGGTTGGGGCAGGGACACCATTTGTCAGTGCAGGAATGGGAAACTTTGGTATTCTCAGGGCTACTCTGTTCTCCAGATGAGGATCCAGGCCTGCGAGTGGGACTGTTAGTCAGACCTTGTCCCATTCTGGGGGAAGCTATAGCCTGTGACACTGATTCTGAGACAGAGGGGGATGCTGTAGAGCCAGGCCAGATGTGGTGTATTGGATTTGGTTTCAGAAGAATGGCGAGGAGTCAGGTGTGAACTTGCACAGCCATATGCAGTGTCTAGTAGCATATGTACACTTATTTGGTAGAGCAGTTGGCAATTATTATGAGGCTAGAATTGTATTTTATTTTGAAATAAGGCTAACAAAATAAAGGCAGCAATAATAAGGAGGAGAACATACATAATAATACATCAAAATCATTACAGGAACAAAGGAATTCACTAATAGAAATCTTAGTCTATAACAGATATGCTTAAGGAACATCTACATTAAAATGTCCTAAGTAGGAGCTCAATATCTAATGAAAGTAAAAATATAAGTTCTACACATATAAAAGGAGTGTGCGTGATCGTCATTTTGTGTGTTTGTGCATACTGATCAGAAAAAATACAGGCAGCTGTACTTTGTTGTAACTTTATCAAAAGATTGAAGTGCCTCAACATAGGAAATGAATGGAAACCACGGTGCTATAATATCATCCTTCAAGTTAGGATTCCTTGCTTGCTGCACTTGCTGAGTAAGTTTATACCTAGGGCCAATCTACATGTACGTTTTTTTCCGCTTCTAATGAGGTTTCACCACGCGCCTTTCACACTACGCAGTACCTACCTCGAATTGGAACTGGAATTTCCTGCTTCCGTGCTACCACTTTCAATACTCTGATATCCTGTTATTTCCCCTTAATGTGCTCTGATTTTCTGCGTTCATTACCATATCTGGTTGTAGTCCCCTCCCATGCCTGTCCATATATGGCAGTGTTTGTATTTCCCTCTTGTCCAATCACAGCTCTCGATGGCCCCATGTCATCTTCTGGCTACTGTTTGCATAGGTTCCTCAGCACTCCCCATTTCCTCAGCAATAAGTAAAGGGCTGGATGTGCGCGTGCTTGTCTGTAGGGATGGCAGAGAATTCTGCCATGGATCTCGGCGAGGCCGAATGCCAGTGCATTCGGCCCCCTGAACTCTGTGGCGGAATGGCCTGCCACCCCCCCCCGCCCCCCCGCGGATCCCCCCCGGGACGAGACTTACCTGGGGTGGATCTTCCGGGCGGTGGTGGCTCCGGCAGTGGCTTTGGTGGCGGCAGCTGTGGCTGTGGCAGCTGGTCTTCCTACTGGCTGCCGCCGCTGCCATTTCCAGTCTTGTTAAAAAAAAAAAAAAAGACGTGATAGGCTATGTAAAGATTTACGTAGTCTATCATGGCTAGGTTAAAAAAACACACACGACATGATAGGCTATGTAAATCTTTACATAGCCTATCATGGCTGGGTGGGTTAAAAAAAAAAAACGCGTACGCAAATGGCGGCAGCTACGGCCGCCGCCATTTGCGTTCCTTATTTTTGGCCGTCTTAGTCTACATAAATATTTACATAGACTATGACGGCAAAAATAAAGGGGAATGCAAATAGCGTAGCGGGCGCTATTTGCATTCCCCTTTATTTTCGCCGTCGTAGTCTATGTAAATATTTATGTAGATTCAGATGGCCAAAAATAAGGAACGCAAATGGCGGTGGCCGTAGCTGCCGCCATTTGCGTATGCGTCCCCCCCCGAGCCCTCCGTGGCTGGAAATCTGTCTGTGGTCAGCTCTGGGCTGGGCCTGGCCGGCTGCTCCACAGAGCTGCCGTGGAGCACAGCCGGCCATCGAGGATTCTGGGGGGGAGGAATGGATCATCTCCCCCTCCCATCGAGGATTCTGGGGGGAGGGACAGAATGCCTCCCCCCCCACCATCAATATAATCCGCAAAAGGTAAGTCACTTTCGTACATCCCTACTTGTCTGATCTTAGAAGCTCAGCAGGGTCGGTCCGGTCAGTGCTTGGATGGGAGCCCACCTGGGATAAGGCTTCTTGCATTGAGCAGGGGGTTGTGCTATCCCTTCAAATGAGACTATGTTTTATTCCCCTCTATCCCTTGATTTGGCTTTTTTTTTTTAAAATTAAGGCATTATCTTCAAAGCTTCAGATCTTCAAATCTTCAAAGAAGTGAATCTTTGAAGAAGTGAATCTTCGAAGAATCATAGCTTCTCCAGCCTGATTGCTCCGCAAACTTGCCCGGGCAAGCCCAGGCAAGCGTAAATGATTTCACAGTCCCATCCATGCTCGCTGCATGGAAATATCCAGACAGACAGTCCTCAGTGTCCATGGACTAACATCGATAAAAATGTCAGTGGACAATTTTAACATCATCTCAGGAGCGGGGGACAAACACAGGAGCAGTCCTCGAAGATGTGAAGCTTTGAAGCTTTGAAGAAGCTAGCAGCCCGCCCCCCCCCCCAACATGAGTGCTGGGTGCCGTCGCTGCTGCCCCTCTTCCTTGCGCTGGCTGCAAAGGGCTGGTGCAGGGAAAAGAGTATCGGAAGACACCCCCAGCCTCTCGCCCTGGCCTCCAGCAGGTGGGGGGGGAGGAGAAGAGGATAGGTGCCTCCTTCTTCCCTCCACCCCCACCTGCTACAGTGGCAGTGGCAAGGGACAAGCTTTCACTGGGCTTCGAGCTCCAACAAGATGCTTGCACCATCCCTACACACACACACACACACACACACGCATGCACACACGGATAGAGGAAGAGCGGGACGGTGGGCAGGGAATCAGCAGAAACAGGAAGAGTTTCTGCTCCTCCAATGAGAGCCTCTGTCTTTAAGAGCAGGGAAACAGCACAGCTCTTGAGTGTGAACTGAGCTTGTGCATTCGATCAATAACCACAATGGGGAAAATGGGTGAGTATGGATAATCACATTTTAATGCGAGTGCATTTAACCCGACAGGACCCCAACTTCGGTGCAATGGCAGGTGCAATGTAGATTGGCCCCTACTCACAGTCTCCCAAATTTTATCAACCCACTGCTCTTTAGTTGGTTGCTTTGGGGACTTCCAGTTATATGCAATACATAACTTTGCAGCTGTATACAATTGCTTAAGAATGTCGTTATGGAGGAATCCAGGATCAATAGGTTCAAAAAGATGAAGCAGCATTGTTTTAGGAGTTACCAGTGCTCTAACATGAAGAAATTCCTGACAATCAGCAAGCATGTTCCAAAACTCCTGCACTGTAGAACATTCCCACCAAAGATGAAAGTATGAACCAATGTGACCACACCCCTTCCAACAATATTGGCTATAATTTTGATGTATTAGGTGAAGCCTTGCAAGAATAACGTACTCATAACTTTGTACTGTGCTTCCTTTATATTAGTATTGATTGACACAGATGCAAAAGAAGTCCAATGCAGAGTTGGTTTTTATTGCTGTTCAGTGAAGGTCAGTGCATTCCACTACTAACAAAGTCAGATAATGTACCATAGTTGATTTGCACGGTGTGTACTTTTCTCGTGGATAAGAATGTTCCTTTCTTTGCTGTGAGAAACTGTCTTTTCCGCCAAGGAAGAAAGTCCCGCCCTTTCCTCCTTTGGTGAGGGGAGAGGGGTGTGTGTGTGTGTGTGTGTTGTAACAGTCTTTCACTCAGTGAGACAAGACCTACAGAATCCTGGGCAGATTGATGTGCCACCTGTTCTCACTTTGGGAGGAGGAAGGATGCCTGCCTGCCCAGAGACCCAAGGCCCTTGGGACGGCACCCCATTGCATCCAGGGAACCAATGCAACACCAATTGAGGGGATTGTGATCTACCAGTTGAGGGGTGTGTGTAAGCTTTTCTTTGCTTTTGTTATCTGCATCCATTTTCTATAAATAAACTATATCATTCTTTCACACAAGTGGGCTTGAATCATATCGGTCCCTTCAAATATGTTTAGTGTGGGTCCTGTCTGGATCCGCTCCCAGTGTTTATGACACATGGGAAGCCAGACACCTGAGAATTCCGTTCTACCAGGTCTCCCACCAGCTTGTGAGCCTGGAAGGGGTGAGACTCAGGATGCTGACTCAGCCTCTCTTCCTCAGCTGGGAGATCTGACCTTGACGGAGGCCCCTGCATCTCAACCAGGGACATCTTCCATGGGAACAGGGCATCAGGGAGAGCAATCTGCAGGAGAGGGGACTTCTGGGATGTGTCCTAAGTTGTGTCATCAATTCAAGAGGGCGATGAGGCAGAGCACGCGTTTACAAGCTAGGTTTCCCTGCCAGGATTGAATGTCCAATAGTGATCTTTAGCGGCCACTCCCATATATTTAAATGAAAACATCAGTACGGTTTGCTGGAAGCAATGTCTTTCTAGTCTGGAAAGCTTCTTTGTCTTGCTTTTTGGATGGAACTATAAACTCACTTGGATTTGTTGTGTTTGCTGAACCCAAGGCTGTTTGGGTCTTTTGTTGAGATGCTCATAAACTGAATCTTTATTGGGACTGTAAAGACTTCTAGCTAATTACTAGGATTACTACAATAAAAGTTTTAGTGGGACTTAAGCCTCTGTATGAGGAAGTCAGGTACTGACACTAACCTCTAATGGCAGGCCTGCCACCTCTGAGGGTTATGGTCCTTTGCTGAATGATGAGCTGAGATGCCCTTTCTGTCCAACTTAGTCCCAGAAGAAATGGACCCATTAGTACAGGGGTGGGCAATTTTGGAGAGTCCTGGGGTCAATTTCTCATGCCCAGAATCCACCATGGGCTGCACCACTCCCAAAATCACTGCTGTCAAACTGCTGTTGGTAGCAATTCAGCAGCAGTAAAAAAGCTGCTTTCCCCCTTTAAAACAAGGTGTGTGAGGTGTGCAAGCCTCAGTTTAATGCTTCATTGTGCTTCTGCCAGGCCCAGGGAGTATGAATCTGTATTAAGACAAGGCGTGCATTCCTGTGCAGCTTATTTTAAAGTGAAAAGGTGGCAGCTGAAATTTGGCAGTAGTTCGGCAGTGGTGGTGAATTGCAAGGAGATGGGGGCCACAAAAAGGGCTGGGGGGCTGCAGAAAAGGTGGTGGGGGCACACGCATGTGGCCCACATGAATTGTTTGCCCATCCCTGCAATGATAGGATGGGTGTACCAGGACACAGTGAGAAGTGGAGCAGGTCCAGAGGAGGGCAACAAAGATGATCAGGGGACTGGAAACAAAGCCCTGTGACTGAAAGAACTGGGCATGTTTAGCCTTGAGAAGGGAAGACTGAGGGGAGATAGGATAGCACTCTTCAAGTACTTGAAAGGTTGTCACAGAGAGGAAGGCCAGGATCTCTTCTCGATCATCCCAGAGTGCAGGACACAGAATCATGGGCTCAAGTTACAGGAAGCCAGATTCTAGCTGAACATCAGGAGAAACTTCCTGACTGTTAGAGCAGTACTACAATGGAACCAATTCCCTATGGAGGTGGTGGGCTCTCCCACTGGAGGCATTCAAGTTGAGGCTGGACAGCCATCTGTCAGGGATGCTCTGACTCAGATTCCTGCATTGAGCAGGGGGTTAGACTCAATGGTCATGTAGGCCCCTTCCAACCCTACTCTTCTATGATTCTATGAACTGATGGATGTGATATTTCTCTTTCCAGTGTTGCTGAAATGACCTCCCAAGCTTTTAAACAGCTTGATGTTCTTCTCTTGCCTTCTCAACAAAGGCTTCACATTTTCCTGTGATCTATCATTACATGTGGGAAAATGTTTGCCACTGCCAAGAGCCTTGCTAGAGCAAGGATGTGAAGAGCTGCTGCATGTTCCTCCAGGATTATTTGTCCCATGCACACAACTGACAAGTGGTTTCCAAAATGGTTGTAACGGATATGCGTGAAGTGCCTTTTGCTGTCGGTGCTTGCCTGGGCCAAAACAGTCGGCCTGGAGCAGAACCTATTGTTAGTTATTGTAGGAAATGGTTCCAAAAGGAGACTTCAGGCTGGTTTACGCATGACGCCAGCCACAGGAGGAACCTGCCAGGAGCCACTTCGAAGTGGTGGTGGCTCCATGCGAGGGGGAATAGAGTTGCCACCCAGCCAGAATGTTACTGGCCTGAACTGAATTTTATTAGCATCCTCTGGTGGCCTGGCATTAAGGCACTAAGCATTAGCATTAGGCACTAAGTTGCCACTCCATAGGAAAGGAAGGCCTTTGTTAGCTGGAAGATGGTTGATTTTGTTTTTTTAAAAGGCTGTTGATGTTCCATAAATGACGGACACACCATTTTACTCCACCTCAAGGTATGTTTCTGTCTAAGAGAGCATCAGACTTCTTCCATGGAAACCTTCCTTGAATGAGTGTGGATTGCTGAAGCATGAAGTTTAAATGGCTATTAAACCTGATGGCTATATATTATCTCCAGTATCAGAAGCAGTATGCCTCTGAATGCCAGTTCCTGAGGAACATGAGTGGGGGGGGAGGGTGCTATTGCACTCATGTCCTGCTTGTAGGCTTCCCAAAGGCATCTGGTTGGCCACTGTGGGAGCAGAACACTGGACTAGGTAGTTCTTTGGTCTGATCCAGCAGGGTCATTCTTATGAATTGAAATAGCTTCCAACTAGGGGAGGGAACATATATCCTGCTCAAATCGGGATTGTTGTGGAAGATCTGGAAGGTAGATGAGACCAAATTAACATTAAGTTACCTTTTATGGACCAGGGATGGCATCGCAATTAGAATGGGTAGAAGGTACTTGATATTGGAGTCAATGTGTAGACAGACACTAGAGATCATCGCATGCAGCTCTGAACCAATGGATGGATGCACAGGGGACAGCTGTAGCACAATGTGCCTGGTTAGATCACTATAATGCACTCTACATGGGGCTGCCTTTGAAGACTATTTAGAAACTGGAGCTGGTTCAGAACTGGAACATCTAGAATGGATCATATTGAGGACTGGCCATCTTTGGTTTCATTTTGGGAGTTTGCCTGAACTTTGAGGGACATTTTGAGGCAAAGCCCTCAAGTGAGAGGAAAGGAGAAGGGGTAAAAAGATGGGGGGGGATGGTTCAGTTTTGTTCTTTTTTTACTTAGCTATATTGGGGGAAAGGCAACTTTGTAACCCCATGGTTTGGACAGTGACTGGTAGTACTTGCTTATCTTAGGAACATAAGAAGCTGCCTTCTACTGATTCAGACCCTTGGTACATTTAGCTCAGTATTGTCTACAGCAAGGGTGGGCAACATGAGATGCTGGGGTGCTATAGCTCATCTCCATCTCCATTGCTTGGTTATTTACTCCCTTTTGCAATGTGAGAAAACAAATGGAAAATAAAGAGTGGACTAAAGGGTGCTGGGTGCAGAAGTGGGATATCCTCCACCTCAATAGGTAAGTGTGGGACCCAAGCATTTGACCAATGCTTCCCACACCCACAACATGGCTTTGAAACTGGACTCAGTGTCTTTAAGTGATGTCCTTTTATTGCGCGCCAGTTCATGCTCATAATTTTGGCAAGCACACAGGGAACATTTGGTTTAATTGAATTTAATTCTGAGCAGCACATCCCTTGAGGAGCTTTGCTCACTTTCATGCTTTGTTTTGTGTTTTGCAACTCGACCAAAGCCTGCCATACTCATAATATCCCCAAGATGCATCACATACTGAATGATGGCCTTTACCACTGAAATCATCTCCATAAATCTATTGCAGCCTGAATTGCAATTCAAGCATAAACTGAACAGGAAAGGTGGGCTGGGGAGTTTTGTATGTGAACAGTGGGTATACTTTTTGTAGCTGAAATGAGAATGCTGGCATAGTTCGACTTGTTCCTTGCTGGTTAGCAGAATTGCTTGCTGCCTCTTGTTCATATGAAAAGACATGGCAAGCAGAGTTACTGGGGCTTCTCTTTCCTTTCCACGTTGATTGTTTAGCCCAGTTTTGATTGTCCCATTTTTGGTCAGGGAGGAGGGGGAGCATGGTCTTACCTAGGGATTGCTTGTAAAAGTTGTTAGTATTTGTCTGTGTATTGCATTTGTATCCCAGCCTTTTCCCATGGAAGAATGCGATGTATGTAAGACTTCTCATGCAGTCTCCTAGGCACTCACCAGACCAAAATGAACTTAGCTTCAGCAAGGCTGCTATATCACACACTTTCAAGCTGCAGCCAATGGCCTGAGGAAGAAGCAAGGGAGTGGGAATCCTCCAGAAGAATCTCTTAAGAGTTTTTCCCTTGATAAAGACCAGTGTCAAAACACTTTGGGAATTCAACAGGTGCAGCTGTTCTTTTTTTGATTATGATCAACACAGCATCTATCTTCTAATCTATCTATCTATCTATCTATCTATCTATCTATCTATCTATCTATCTCTATCATTTAGAAATGGAAGTGTTTGTCTGTACGTCCTCGATGGACTCATACATCCAATTGTTATGACATTATGATGACATCATAACATACATCCAATTGTTATGACATTTTCAGGATTTGTTGTACCTCTATCTGGGATGGTTTTAGGCATAGTGAAAATTTTGACCGCTATCAGATACTCAACTTATATTATCACATAGATACAGCAGGGGCTGGGGGAAGGGAGGAAGATGCCAAGGTAACAAAAGAAGAATGTTTGCAGTTGATGTGGTAGGAGGGGGAGAGAATGAAGAGCAGAGAAGAAGGGAGTCATGGCTGACAGAGAGGGAAGCTCAAAGTCTTCAGGAGACCAGGAACAAAGCAGACCCCTCCCTCAAAGGGCTTAGGGGGTCACCATGGCAGATGCTGTGCCTAGGGGCCAGGGGAGGCATCATTGTCCAGCTCTGACAGCTGCGTAACTTTGCTCAAAGGCTTCACTGTATCCAACTCGCAGGTGTGTAAGGCTTTGTTGTATCAAACTAAGGGCTCTTCCCAATCTGTGCAAAGCTGGGTCTGTTTGCTAGTTTTGCATAAACGAAAAACATGCCAAATGAAATTTCGTTGCACAGATCTTGTCAATACATTTTGACAGAAGGTTTGCAAAAGAATAAGAATAAGATTGAGGAGGAGGAAGAGGAAGAGGAAGAGGAGGAGAAAACATCTTTAAATCCAAAGGCAACATGTCCATAAGATTCCAGACAGATCTTGTTGGCATCTCAGCCAGCCTTAAAATTAAATTTGCAAGGAAGAACGGCACGTGTAAGCAGCCTTCTGCAACCCATCGGCTTTGCCATGCCCAACTGAGCTCCATTGGCCGTGCTGCTTGACATGAATGGGAATGTGTATTGCATTTGGCACCACCATGTGTTCTGTGTGGCCAGTTACCTCTGCTTACAACTGGATAGGGCAAGGACTGATTTGCAGATCGATTTTTGATCTGCTCTGTTGTGTTCTCCACTACACAAGCTTTCTCTGGAACCCACAAGAAACTGGAGATAAAAGAAGTGATGGGGTGGAGCACTCATCCACCCAGTGCCTTGGCCAGGGTGGCTTTACTTGCTTCTCTCCAAGTTAGGGTGGTGAGCAGTAGTCTAAAGAAATCCCCACTGTTATCTCCAATCAGAGCAGGGATCCCCCTGTACCCCAGTCTCCCTCCAAATTGGAAAGGGGAGCAGCATGCAGGGGCATCCCACTGTTCCTCTAGCCCTGAAGGAGTGGGGTTTGGGGGAGGTTTGGGGCTTGGAGGTGGTTGGGGCTTGGGGGAAGGGTCTCAGCCAAGGCCCCCAAGACTGGATGGGGCAGCATATTCTGAAGCTAAAAAAAGGGCAGGTGTTATTTGCAACAATTTATGCAGATCTTTTGTTTTGTTTTCATACTTACACTGAGAATGCAATGAAAATTCAGAGTCACAAACAGTTCCTTTTGTGTATTTCTGTACCTCAAGTTGCAGTCCTATGCAGGCTGACCAAGGTGTAAATACTATGAAAACTCAGGGAGGCATTCTTCAAACTAACCCTGCACAGAACTGGGCTGAACATATCATGTGCCTTCCTGCATCTAATCTCACATTCAGTTTCAGTCAGCCAGGATAAACCCAAGCTGGGACGATGATCCAGCACCTGGTATACAGTCTTCTACTTCCTCTGTTGTGGAGCATAAGAAGATAGCATTTTGCTATCACAAGAACTCAGCTTGGCTGGACCAAACATCCAACTAGTCCAGCATCCAGTTTCCAATGAAGTTTCTTCCAGAAAGCTCACAATCAAGGCAAGAAGCCAACAGCCCTCCCTGGCTCTTTGGTCCCTGCAACTGGAATACTTCCTCTAAACCTAGAGGCTTCATTTGGCTGCCATAGCTAGGGATGCTCAAAGATGTCATTTGGTCCACATATTTAAGCAAACTGAGATGATTTGGACTTTCTGAATGAATACACAGATTGGAACACAGTTATCCTTCAGTTCTCATACTTCTCTGAATTTTGTGATTGGGTTCTCAGATCAAAATATGTACCAAAATGCTTATTCTAGATTAAAATGCATACACAAATGCATATTTTAGGATGAAATGTGCACAATACTTATTTTAAGTTAAAATGCATACAAAAATGCATATCATGCAACCCCCCATTAAAATAATACACATTTTCATGCAGTTCTAAAAAATGTTCTCAAATGGATGCAGAAATGGGAAAGTATGGACTTATGAATGAACACACGTGAAACAGACACGGACTGAAAATAGACTGATCTCTCCTTCCCTGCTTCATAATTTTTAATTGCTATTGATAGTTATTGATGGACTATCTTCTATTTATTTATCTAATCCCCCTTAAAGTAATCTGATAGTTGTCACCATATCTTGTTTCAGCAAACTTCATAATTTGATGGCATGTTTCATGATGACAGAGCCTCATGCGGCGCAGAGTGGTAGGCGGCAGTATTGCAACCGGAACTCTCCCCACAACCTGAGTTTGATCCCAGCAGAAGCCGGGTCTTGAGTAGCCGGCTCAGGTTGACTCAGCCCTCCATCCTTCCGAGGTCGGTAAAATGAGAACCCAGCTTGCTGGGGGAAAAGTAGTCACGACTGGGGAAGGCAATGGCAAACCACCCCGCTATAGTCTGCCACGAAAACGCCAATGAAAGCAATGAAACGCCAATGAAAGCATGACCCCTTTAGGGGTCAGTAATGACCCGGTGCTTGCACAAGAGGAACCTTTCCTTTCCTTCATGATGATGGTCTTCCTTCTTTCTGTCTGTTTGAATCCATTGGCAATCAGTTTATTGTCTAACAACTAGTTTATGGCTAATAGCCATCGATAGATCCGTCTCCCTTCATAAATTTATCCAACTTTTTTTTTTTTAAGTCCTCTAAGCTAGTCACCACCACCACCCTTTGTGGCAGTGAACTCCTTACTTACCACAAAGAAGCTCAAAGACCGACTCAGAATGTGGAGTCTTTAAAGTGCCTGTTAGCATTTTGTGTGTGTGCTGTAACAGGCCAAGGAGTCTACTTGCCAGGATAAGATTTGTATAAGTTCAGTGCTTTACATTTGCTTTGACGGTGGATTACATCCAATTTCAATTTGCAATTTATTTACTGGTAATTTGGCTGTCTGACTTTTTGTGTACCAGATGGGGGAAATGTAAAATGGTTTATTAAAAACCATAGTAAGACCACTAGGAAACCAAAGAAACAAAGAAACAAAAACAGTTGCAGAATGTCTGTAGCTGGGATGATCCTCATTATATATAACCTGTTGCTAAGATACACGAGACAGAAAGAGATAATACACACTAAAACAGATAACATAACTGCAATTAGATTCCAAAATGATTGTAAAATCAAATTTCTGAATGTAAAATACTATACAGCCCAAGACATAAAGTGCTAGCAAATATTTAGGTGCACATATTTCACACGTCCTATGAGAACTAGATAAAATTCAAACATCTCATCTGCATTTACATTTATTTCAGGCAGATGCTTTTCTACTGGAAATTGGTGCCACGCTCAAGTTCCTCTCTGGAAGTGTGTGCCATCACTTGGATGTGTCATCAGTTGGGTCCAATTCATCCATTAATGATGTAGCCTGGTTGGCATTACATAGCCACTTTCTTCCCTCCCTGTGGCTTGAGGACCCATAGCTTAGTGGCAGAGCACATGCATGGTGTTCAGAAGGTGTCAGATTCAATCCTTGGCATCTCCAGAGAAAAGATGGTAGCAGGAGAGTTGCCAAGAAGGGTAGGTAATGTGGTGTCTGGGGGCACCAATGTAGCCCCAGACACCTTCCTTGGTTCTGCCAAGGTGCCCTACCCCTCCCATTTTTAAAAATTCGTATTAATGTTTCACTGTGAAATAGCTTTTTGTTCGTGTTGAAAACTGTGAATTCAAAGGAGTTTTTAGTGTGCTGAGGACCCCACCTCTGCCTCATACACAAACTTTGGGGCATGTTACTTGTCCTTTGCCACACCTCCCATGGCAACCATTTTGTGGTGGTGCCCAGGACGGTTTCTCAAACTGCCCTCAGCCCCCAAAGGTTGCTTAACCCTGATGCAGACAATACTGAGTTCAATGGAGCAATGGTGTGACTCAGTACAAGGCAGCATCATATGAGTCTTTAGACACTTCCAGTTGGAACCAATGTCACCCTCACAGCAGCCCACGGAGTCTCTGCGGGACGCTATCTCAGACAGCTTTTTAAAAGGTTGAAAAACCTTTTCATCTCCCCCCTGGGATTAAAGGGGGGGGGCAAGGCAGCATTCTGGATAACATCTTGGAGAAAAGTACTCCCCATGAGGCAGTAGGGGGGCTGGGTTCCAGGATTATCTTTCCAGAGCTTAACCACCTCAAAAAGCTGTGCTGAAACTCCTATTTAATAGGAGAAAACAGGGCTGACGTATTCCATTGTAATATATGGATCAGCAACACCTGAGGGATGGTTTAAGAATATCAACAATATTTAAGAATATATGAGGACCTGCGAGATTTGTTTGAAGAGAAACATGGCTACACCGAGGAGAAGAAAGGGGGTTGCATCACCGCCCACTCCTCCCATACCACCTTTGCCAAAAGCTCCAAGAACAGAAGATATAGGGGAATTATTTACTTTGATAAAAACTTTATCTTTGCAATTTGCGGAGCAAGCCAAGAGGTTGGATTTAATCCAAAATTCCATCACCACCCTGCAAGGAGCTGTGGATTTAATTAACACTTCCTGGCAAAAAATGGAGACAAAAGTTAATGAGCTACAAGACAGGCTCACAACGAATGAAATTACGACACAAACACTTTTCAAAAATATCTCTGCCAGAATTTCTCAACTGGAGGCCTTCACACGCAGATCCAATGTACGTATTATTGGATTGAAAATCTGCCTACTGGTGTAAATTTGCCTATGTTTGTGGACAAGCTTTTGCATGAGATACTCCCTGTGCCATCTGATTATTTACTTGATATTGAGCAGGCATTTCATGTGCCAAATGCTAAAGGGACTGACCATACAATTATAGTTCAATTTGCAAGAGTCTCCACAAAGAATTATATCCTGCATTTGGCAAGAGAGGGTGGAAGTCTTTTTTGGAAACAAGATAAAGTTATGTTGTTTCCAGATTACATCAAAGAGGTGGCGAATAAAAGAAAGCAATTCATCAAGGCAAAGAATATGGCAAAACAAATGAACATACAATATTATTTAAAATATCCTGCTACATTTTGCATTGTTTCTGAAGGTCAGATGAAGAAGTTCCTAAACCATGAAATGGCGGAGGCATGGCTGAACATAAAAATGCATGAGATTTCTGTTCCAGCCCCATTAACTGGAATTTTAAAATAAGCTTTGTTAACTGTTTATGTTTAGTCTACATGATTCAGGCTAGGCCAGAAGATATCTGATTATACATATATTCATTTACTTTCTTTCATTTTTCCCCTCTTTTTTATTTTTCTTTAAATTCTCTTTTTCCAAAATAGATATGATATGCTGTATTTAAATATATTGTTTGAGGGTGTATTGAACGCACTCATTTATATATCCAGTATAAAATATATAACTGGTTGTTGTAAGGTTGCTTTCAAACTTTATTATTATATAATATTATAATTTAATCTATTATTTTCTTTAAATCACTATTACTATTATTAGTAGTATCATTATCATCATCATCATCATCATTACTATAAGATTACTCAGTAAGATTTTTGGTTGGTTGAATTGTTAAACTTTATTATTACTATTATATTTTAACTTAAGGGCAATATATGGTTACTGGGAATGAATTGTAGGCCTGCTTTTTGATATAAGATTGATGATATGATATTGAAATGTAAGGTTGATTATTAAATTGTAATATTACTAGTGATATAGGTATAGTTTTTAAAATAGAATGGCATATGAAGCCCATGGGTATTGGAGTTTAAATTTAACCCTTGAAAGAGGAGAGGAAATTGGGGAGAGGAAAGAGGAAGATTACTTTTTTCTTTTCCTTCCCCCCCCTTTTCCCCCTTTCCTTTCCTTTCCTTTCCTTTCCTTTCCTTTCCTTTCCTTTCCTTTCCTTTTCCTTCCTTTTCCTTTTTGTTACTGTTGTGTCCTCATAAGAATATTGCATTGTTGGGAAACTGTAATTATTGATCAGGTTGTTGGTATTGTTTATTTCATTTATAAAGACAAAATAAATAAAAAGTATTTAAAAATAAAAAATAAAAATGAGCCTTTAGACCGTACAAGTAATCCAGACCACTG
Source organism: Heloderma suspectum (assembly GCF_057233095.1). Taxonomy (NCBI): domain Eukaryota; kingdom Metazoa; phylum Chordata; class Lepidosauria; order Squamata; family Helodermatidae; genus Heloderma; species Heloderma suspectum. The sequence continues at coordinate 303,614,662 of NC_139461.1, read as the reverse complement.
GAATCCTTCACACACCAGCATCCTTAATTCTATGATTCTATAACTGAAGTATGGAACGGTCCAGTGGTGGCTGGTGACTCCAGGTCCAAAGGGGCTGTGATTCCATTTGGGGTTTTAGCTGCCACCAGCCAAAACTCTAATGGTGGTATCCAATGTGCTGAAAGGTAAAATCCAAGGATCTGGGCCCTATCCCCAAAATGGGTTCAGCTCCTTGGATAGCACCTTTCAGCACCTTGGATAGCACAGTTAGAGTTGTGGCTGGTGGTGACTAAACTCCTGAATGCAATCATAGCCCCTCCAGAACTGGAGTCACCAACAGCCACTGCAAAGGTCCAAATGCCCAGGGTCCCTTCCTGTTTTCTCAACTCTTTTTCATGGTTTGTAGTGATTAATGAGATCAGAAGCCATCTGAACATCAGCAAAGGTCATACATAACGGGCTGCTTCAAAAACCTGAACACTGAACGGTCTCTGTTTGCTGGAAGTCCAGATGGTTTGTTGTCCTTAAAAAAACCCTGTTTATTGAATTCTGGCTCCACCCAGCTCTTTGTAACTGAACAGTTTTATTTGATAAGGTTCTCTGTAGAGCTCTCTGGCTAGGCCCCTAAATGCTGGTCTGAAGCACAGTTGTCCCTAGGCAGGGGGTGGGCAACTTACATCCCTAGGGCTGCATATGGCTCTCAGCCTAAGTTCATGTTACCCTTGGCTTGCAATGTGAAAAATGTTGCCTTGTGTTCTTTATTTGGCATTACAGCCACTCTATTCCATCTCATCACCCCGCCCCTCCGCCACCCCCTCCTCCATCAGCACACCAAGGTCTCAGGGCAAGCCAGAAGCTGGGAGTCAAGATCAAGCAAGATCAGAGGGCAAGTCACCAGTCACGGCCAAAGAACCAGATGCACTAGACCTTGTTTCTCAAGCAAAACCCTATCAAGACAGGAAGCTGTCTTATACTCCTTCCTGCCCAGAAGGAGCCAATGGCCAGCCTGGGCAGAGTCATTCTGGAAGCTTCTTAACTGAGAAGCTGTAGTGACATGGTTCACCACATGGGGCAGTAGCCAGCAATTTACAACGCTTCACTGAGAAGCTGTACCCATGTGCCACAATGGCCAGTGATCGCCAGTTCTTGACATGCGGCTGCGGAGCATGCTTGGTCTTCATTGGGCAGTTTTGGGGTCCCTCCCACCTATTAGGGGTTCCCCCACCCCTAGGTTCCTTTCTTTTTTTTTTTTTTTGTATCAGGTTCTGCAAATCTGATACCTCTCACATGTGCATGGGTGGAGTTTATTTTGGTTGTATTAGGATTGGCACTTCTGCTTGCACTTAGGGCAAATTCTTGCCATCAGCCTTTCAAATGAGAGTCTTTCTTATGTTTAATCAGCTTGGTATTTTTTTCCCAGGCTCCATCAGTTCAGGTATTACTTAGCAGAGTGAGCACCTATTATATTGCTTTATAATATACCTGGGATTGTCTATAATTGTGACACTGATGCACATTATAATGTAGGAGCAAGCCTTTTCTATGTATTATTCAGAGCCAAAAAGATATAATTAAATGTAGTATTGATTGTCAAGTGCTAGACATATTCAATTTCCCCTGAATTTTCATTTTCAAATAACCACAAAACAACCTTCTTTTCTCTGATCAGACAAGTTGCCAGTCTAGATAGCTAAGATACAGTATTTTTTTCTGATGGAGAAAAATAAATTGTGTCCTCAGTTTTCTATTTTAAAAAAAATTGCATAGTTCATTGTGCATTTCTTTTGCCCCATTCTGAACATTTACTGTATAATAGGTCTGATAGAATAATAGGAAAAATGGATTAACCTAATAAATTATTCGATTCTTTAAGAGCTTCATGCCATTACAGATACAATTCTACTTTTTTTTTTTTTTTGCAGGTTGTAAATCAGCTGCAACCATTTCCTCCCCCCCCTCTCCACTGTTCAGCAGCTGTAAATCTTTAACTGGGATTTTGAAAGTTAATTCATCCAGCACTGAAAGCTTCAGAAGGGCAAAGGATTTATTTTATCCAAGCTGCATGCATATATGTTGTTGTTGTTCAGTCATTAAGTCATGTCCAACTCTTTGTGACGCCATGGACCATAGCACGCCAGGCCTTCCTGTCCTCTGCTCTCTCCTGGAGGGTGCTCAAGTTCATATTCAGTGCATCGGTGATGCTATCTAGTCATCTCATCCTCTGCCGTCCCCTTCTCCCTTTTCCTTCAATCTTTCCCAGCATCAGGATCTTTTCCAGGGAGTTTTCTCTTCGCATTAGGTGGCCAAAATGCATGCATGTATGTATGTGCGTGTGTGTGTGTGTATGTGCATATGCATATATATATATATATATATATATGTATGTATGTATATCAGAAATCAAATCTTCCTGGCTTATTGGCTTAAAAACTAAAGCATTTATCTGTACATCTGACAAATAATTGAGGTTAAAAACACTTCAGCCTGAACCAGAGGTTATCCTCTGTACATGGTAGAGGCACGGCATACATGAAACAGCTGTTCCTTATGTACAGGGACATCCCATGGCAGCCCTCTTCAGGAGTTTGTTGCGAATGCACAAAGAAGGTGGCGGGCCTGTGCATGCGAGCCTTGCCCCAACATGCCTGCCCTGCCCCTGCCCCTCCATGCCTTTTCATGGATGGTTTGAAGGGTATTCTGAATGTGTTCGACTGAATGCACTTAGATCAGGGGTGTTGAATCTCTTTCAGCCCAAGGGCTGCATTCCCTCTTGGAGAAGCTCTTGGGGGCTGCATTCCAGTGGTGGGCAGGGCTGAAGGCAAAAAGGGGTGGGGCCAAAAATACCAGCATATTTAAGAGCTTCATGCTCTTACTGGGAGTATCTATTAGAGCTGTGCGCAGGGGGCCTCTCCAAATTCTCCGGCCTATTTGTGGGTAGAGAAATTGGGACAATTTCACCGAATTTCTCCTGGGGAGGAGAAATTCTCCAAAAGTTTCTCACAGGTAGGGCTCATTAATGGCAGGGGTTGTAGCACAGGTCCTGTATTTTTTCCTAAGGGTTTTTGGTTTACTGTACTGCTTCTGTAGGTGGCAACGTCATCAACTCTGGTGGGCCTTCCACTCTTCTGAGGCAGAATTTTGAATTTCTTTTGGTGGTATTTTTGCACTCACCGAATCCCTGTGAGGTGGCCGAGGGTGCTGTGTGTGTTTTCTTTCTCTATCACACATCTTTCCATTGCTCTGCAGCCTCCCAGGCCACCTGCACTTTCTGAATTGGGAAAGCCCCACGGGAGGAATTGCCTCATGACGTCTTCCTCATGACGTCTTTAACTGAAGTGCGGGAAGCCGAGAAGGCTACAGGCTGCCACAGAGATGACTGTGCAATGACAGACAGGACACTCACGCACACTTCTCAGCTACCTCATAGGCAAGGTAAGCACAAGAACCCCAAACCCAACCCATGAGAATTTCTCCGAAATTTTTCCTTCTTTGGATTTCTTTTCAAAAGCAATTTCTTTTCTATCAAATTGGATGAGAAGGGCCAAAAAAAATATGGGAAAAATTTTCAGCTCAGCACTAGTATCTGAGCCTTAGGAGAGACATTTCAAGCTTTTAGAATGGGCTGAAACCTCACAAAAGACGGGAAACTGTCGAACAATTAGTGATTGGGGGAAAGGGGTTGGGGCAGTCTAGGGAGGCCCGAGGGGCTGGGTTTGGCCCCTGGGCCTGCACCCCTGACCTAGACTGTCTATTCAGACATTTGTGGTCAGCGCGTGAAGGTTAGGAGAGGGGAGGGTGAGGATGGGATATCGGAGGTGATGCAGGTGCATGTGGCCTCCATGTGTTCTTTGAACATGAGTAGACCTAATGTCTAGGGAGGAAGGCCAGGATCTCTTCTTGATCATCCTAGAGTGCAGGGCAAGGAATAATGGGCTCACAGAATCATAGAGTCATGGAATAGTAGGGTTAGAAGGGGCCTACAGGTAGGGGTGTACAAACCACACTCACCCAAGTCCATTGAGGGGTCCATGGGGGGGAGGCGATCCGTTTCCCCCCCCTGGAATACTCCCTGGCTTGCTCTGCTCCACGGCGAGTCCACGGAGCTGCCGCACAGGTCTGTCTGCTGCCAGTCTGCAGACACAAATGGCATCCAGCGTAGCAGACACCATTTGCATCCCTTCTGTTTGCCATGATAGGCTATGTAAATCTTTACGTAGCCTATCACGCGAAGGGACAGGGACGCAAATGGGTGCGATGGGACAGGGACGCTTCCCCACAGACCGGAAGGTAGGGAATCCGCCCATCCCTGCTCCCCATCTCTTGTGCTGGGCCCCCTTCTACATGATACCAGCTGGTGTTGTGAGTACTTGGTGGTGACAGAGAGCAGCGCTCCAGTGAAGCCACCATTTAAATTTCCCACAATGCCTGATGTGATGATCCATCACAGATCCCCTAGACCTACCCATCCAGTACTCAGATTGGACAGGCATTGGAGTGGGCTTGCTAGGGTTCTGGTGCCCAGCTTAAAGGGTCCCCCTAGGGCAGGCATCAGAGGAGGGCCCTGCCAGGGTTGTGGTGCCCCAGCAGCTGCATGTTGATGCTTGGCTGGTTTGCTCATATGGTGATGGCCACAAGGGCACTGCGTTGCAGATAGCTCTATGATCAGGGCCCTGAATTTCTTTGGAAGCATCTCCTCCTATATTTCCCCATTCCCTCAGACAGGGGAATTGTTAAGAGGACCCCCACCTGGACACTGGCTCTGGATCTTTTTGAGCTGTGCTTCCGATCTTTTGAGCTGTCCTAATTGCCTTTTTTTTTTTTTTTTACATTTTCACATTGATTTGCATTGGAAAACAAAAATGGCCCTAACTTTTTTAGTTTGTATGATAAATACATGAAAGTTGGAGGCTTGGTAGCCTCCATGGAAGTAATTGAAAATGCCAAATTTCAGACAGTTATATTCAGTGGCTTTTGTACTAGTCACAGGTATAATTTGCTTTTTTCAAGAAAATCTGTCAAAGCAAAGAGCTATAATTTTTCGTGCTTCTACATAGTTGCATGAAATTTGGGGACCTGACAGCCTCCATACAGCTGACTGAGCCTGCCAAATTTCAGACAGTTAGACTTGGTGGTTTTTGTGCTAGCCACAGGTATAATTTGCTTCTTTCAAGAAAATCTGTCAAAGCAAAGAGCTATAATTTCTTTGTGCTTCCACATACATGCATGGAATTTGGGGACCTGGCAGCCCCTATAGAGATCACTGAACCTGCCAAAGTTCAGACAGTTGGTCTAGTGGCTTTTGTGCTAGCCACAGGTGAAATTTGCTTTTTCCAAGAAAATCTGTCAAAGTCCGACTACAAATTGGCCAGAGCAGAAGCAGGATGTTTTCCAAAATGCTGAATTGAGGTCTGAGTTGAAGTGGGGGTAGGGGGTCAGTGCACATTTCTTATGTATGTATGTAATCTATACACACACACAAGCACACTGCATGCTCACACCACACACACACATATATTAGATATGCACTTAGACTCGTGTGTGTGTGTGTGTGTATATATATACATATATATATATATATATATATATATATATGCAAATTTGTGTTAGGGGCCTGTGCCTCAGATCTTTTAAGAACCTAGCAACACCCCTGCCCTCAGAACAGTGGATGAGGGCCTGCTCTGTGTCTCCTCATTTACAAGGCAAGCACTGTGAGGGTGAGGAGTGGGGCTTTCTTGGTGGTGGCTCCTGGCTGAGATGGGAGGATGCACTGATGCCAACTCCTCCCCACCCCCAGTCTCCACCTTTCTCTCTGTGTGTGTTTCTGCTTGCTGCTGCCTCAGTGCAGGTGATCTTGCCCAGGACCACTCCCTCTCACAAGGAGTCGTGAATCACTTCCCTGTCCCAGCATGCGAGTTTTTATAAGCCAAGAGTGGTAAGGGTCCAATATGGAAGTGGTTGCACAAACCTGTCCAAGCACCTTGTCAACATTCTTGAGCTGTACCAACTGAAACTCACCCAAGAAACCAAGAAGAGGTAGAATCATAGAATAGCAGGGTTGGAAGGGGCCTACAAGGCCATCGAGTCCAACCCCCTGCTCAATGCAGGAATCCAAGTCAGAGCATCCCGTAGTGCTCCAGGTAGTGCTCTGGATGTCTCACCTGATTCACCTGCTGTAACACTGGAGTCTAAGTCCTGGTGGAGGCAAGAGATTTTATCCTGGAAGTGCCTAGCAAACGTATTACAACAGGCCTCAGATGGATCCACAGTGTTCATAGGGCCAGCATGAATAGGCCCTGGGTGACCCTGGAAAGCTTTGCTGGGTGGCACATAGAGGATTCAATAGAAGCAGTGAGATGTTGTTTCCTTGCTGCTCTTCCTGCCCCTAAATATATGTGATCATAGGCACACACCACTGTTCAACTACATCCACTAGGAGTTTTTCTCTACCTGCACTCAAGCCATCGCCTATTTTGCTTCATCGCTTTCAGCTCTGGAGTATATCATGGAGCAGTATGACCTCTACTCCAGAGAGAGCACTCAGGAGCAATCATATCAACCGCCTGGGTCATTTCTGCTTTCCTCAGGCCAGGGTTTCAACAGGACAGCCAGCCATATCAGCTGGAAACCTTACCAGAGCCCTCTGGAAACCATCCAGATCCATTAGCTTCTGGAGGTGAACCTTCTTAATAGGTCCCAACCCTTGAAGAGCGGAAAAGCTTCCATAAGTCTAAACCTCAGCAAGTGATGATCTGACCATGACAACGGGACTGATCCAAAGTCCCCCACCTTCAGATCCCCATCTCTATATCCAGTTGAGAAAACCAAGTCTAGAGTATGGCCTGCTACATATGCTGGGCCAATGACATGTTGGGACAGTCCCATGGGTGTCATGGAGACCAGGAAATCCTGAGCTACCCTGAAGAAGGTGCCCTCAGCATGAATGTTGACATCCACCAGAACCAACAGTCTGGGAGATATCAGTAGCACATTTGAGACCATCTCCATCAGCTCAGATAGGGGAATCACTCCATATTGCTCACTCTGAGTGGTCCTTCATCCGAGGGAGGCATTGGGCCCCCTGGCAGTGGTGTTCTCCGGTGGGCAGGCAGAAACAACCTGTGCCCATTGGCAATGGCAGTTAGTGGTGCTTCCAGTGGTGGATGGGGTGCACACTATCTGCTGCCTCTCCTGACCCATCTCCTGAGGGGAGGGTCTCACCCTTCCTGGTGGGAGGGCCAGCCCTGCACCTGCTCTGATGAGATTCAAGAGGGCAATTTGGTTTATTCAGTTCAATGCCATCAAGATCTTTTTATGAAGGATGGTTGTTAAAAATATGCTCCACATCTTTTAACGCAGTGGTTTCTGGAGTTGCCTCACCATGATGGAATGCAGTGTGGAGATGGGAGGTATCAAATTCCCAGCCCTAAATAGCAGGGTATCTTCAGGATTGTGTGTGCTCTCCCTGGACTTCTGACAAAGCCTTGCTCTCAGTTCTCCTACCACGTGACGTGAAGTGGTTGAATATGTGGAGCAGGGCCTTAGGATGGCCATGTGTCCCCTTTTACAGTTCTGTATTTCAATGGCTGCCAGAAAAGTGTCCTTTATTTGGAAGGCATCCTCTATTTGAAGGGTGGTCCAGCTGAAGTCTCCTATAAGAGAAAGAACCATTAGAAGGAAAAGCTGGGCCTTGAAGCTGCCCATCAACAGCTCCTGGACGGCAGACCGAGCAAGACACACAGGTCGCCTCATCTCAATTTTCTACACTATGCTGAGATATATTTTTATATTTATTTTATTTATTAAATTTCTTAATCGCCCATCTGGCCAGTCACCTGGCCACTTTGGGCAATGTAGAATAATACAAACAGTTTAAAAACAATAAAATTACACATTAAAACATCATTTCCTAAAATTTCCCTAACTCACCCAAATGCCTGCCTGAACAACCAAGTTTTCAATGCATGGTGGAAGCTTATTAAAGAGGGGGCTTGGTGGAGTTCCCTAGGGAGGCAGTACTTTGCTGAATTTACTGCCACATGGTGTAGTGATGGCCACTAGCTTTAAATACCTTAAAAGAGTATTAGACAATTTTTATGGAGGTGGAATATCTCTCCATAGCTATTGGCCATGATGCCTTATGGAATCTCCATGTTCAGTGGTTGTGGCCTTTATGTCCTACTTATGGGGTCCCAAGGAGTATGTAGTAGGCTACTCTGGGAAGCAGGTTGCTAGACTAGATGGAACTTTGGTCTGATCTGGCAGAACTCTAAGAACAAAAGAAGAGCCCTGCTGGATCAGACCAAAGGTCCATCTAGTCCAGCTGTTCACAGACAGTGGCCAATCTGGTGCCCACAGGAAACCCACAAGCAGGACATGAGTGCAACAGCACCTTTACGTTCTCAGTTAGAACTCAACAAGGGGATGTTTTCAAAGGAAGCTGCCTAATTATATCAGGTCAGACTATTTGTCCATCTAGTCTAATATGGTGTACTCAGAGTGGCAGTAGTTTCCCAGGGTTTCTGGCCAAAGTCTTTCTCATCATGTATCAGATCCTGCTGCATGAAGCTTTTAAGTGGAAATGCACGGAATTGAACCAGGGAGCTTCTTCACACAAAGCATGCAGCCTCCCACTGAGCTACGGTACCTCTCCTTTCACTGGCAGCCCTGAGTTTCCCATAAAGTGTAGCTCTGTCCTAAAATCTTTTCATTGAGACACTCTGGCCAGGAGTAAATAGAAGGTTCCAGTGGTTGACATTTTAAAACAGCCAATATTTTTACTACTTAAGTTTAATACTTTTCCTGATTCAGAGACTTCAGTGATAGCATGGGCTAAAAGTCCAGAAGATGAAGAAGAAGAGGAGGAGGTGGCCCATTATTTTTATATTTTATTTAGGCAACACTACCTTAAAATAGAATCCAGAAGTACTATGGTAGAAATTTTTTATATCTACCATAAAACAAGGTCAGAAGTATGGAAGATTCCTTAGCAATATCAACCCGCCCCCTTTTGAGTTTGTAAGAGTGTTACTGTATAACACACCATACTCAAGAAAATATTGGAGCATGGCTCAAAATTATTGTGCATGAAAAGCTTTTGGCATGTCATGCAGCTTGCATGAAGGTCTGCTTATGAAAAATCTGTTGCCTTAGATAAAGAGGAAATTTTGATGGAAGCCAGCAATGGCATTCAGTGCTAGCAGTGCATTTGACTTAGGTTCGGAAAAGCAATTTAACATAAGCAATGCAAGCATCTGTTTACATTCCTGTTTACACCATGCATCCCCATTAGGCCTCCCAGCTGCCCTTCTGTTGTGTTTGCTTCTTTAAGATTAGAGTCTGATGCACAGCCATGCTCTTTCCACAAAAGACAAGATCAGCAGAGCATTACATGCACTGATGGATGCCGGACGTTTGGAGAGAAAGCTTGTGCTTCTGATAAATTTCCTCCAGACCAAGACATGTTGGAGTCTGAATAGATAATGCTCTCCAAAGAAAGGGAAGCTTGAAAACGTCTTTTCAAGAAGTCACATGACGGACCCTTCAAATAGATGCAATTCATCTCTTCTTTCTTCACGTTCCTGAATTCTGATCCCTCCCCCTCCCCCCACTGAAGTGGAAAAGAATCTTAGAATTGTTTAACTAGAGAGTATCCCAAGGCTTAACTAGACCAGGGATGAAGAACCTCTTTTAGCCCATAGGTCAAATTCAGGTTTGGAGAAGATTTCAGTGCTGCATTTAGTGCTGTGCTGAAAATTCCTCCCACATTTTTTGTTGACCATTCTCATTCAATTCGAGAATTTGCTTCTGAAAATAAATTCAACAGTGAAGAAATTTCAGAGAAATTCTCAAGGGTTGGGTTTGGGTTTCTTGGGCTTACCTTACTTAGGAGGTGGCCAAGGGATGAGCACAAGTGCCCTGTTCCATTGTACAGTCTTCTCTCTGGTAGCCTGTAGCCTCCTCAGCTCCCTAGACTTCAGCTGAAGCCTAGTGGAAGGTATCATGATCTAATTCCTCCCATGGGGCTTTTTCAGATCAGGAAGTGCTGGCAGCCAGGCTGCGATTAGGTAAGCTCAAAAACATCACTAAAATAAATTCAAAGTAAATTATAGACTGTCCTGAGAATGAGGCAGAACAATGGAAGCCCCTTTCATGGGGGAAGAAAACTTGCTAGAAATTGGACAACAGATTTTGGCGAAGCACTAACTCCATCTCATCCCTGGAGCTGGACACAGCACTGTCCCCCCACTTCACACCTGCACTGTGGTGGAAGCAGACCTGGGGCAGCCTGCCAAGACAGTTGATGCTGTTGCAGCACAACCCCCCCAAAAAAACCTTTACCAAAAAAGAAAGAAGCTGTGCTACAAGCCCTGCCAGTGGGGAGACATACCTGGGAGAAACTGTTGAGAATTTCTCCTTCCCCTGGAGAAATTTGGTGAAATTAGGTCCCAAATTTCTCTGCCCACAAACAAGGTAGAGAATTTGGAGAGGCCATCTGTGCACAGCTCTAGCTGTATTTCTGTGGTGGGTGGGGCCAAAGGCAAAGGGGTGGGGTCAGAAATACAAAAAAATACCAGCATATTGTAGCTTAAAGCTCTTACTGCCAGAAATTAAACCTCAGGAGAAGCATGTCAACCTTTTAGAATGGGGACAAAAGACAGGAAAGCACCACATGATTGGTGGTTGGGGGGGGGAAGGGTGTGGCTGTCTGGGAAGATTTCTTAATATTAAACCACCTGACTGAAGCTCCTGCAGTCTTCCCATAAAACCTGAAGAAAATTTCGGGCTTCTTCATATCAGGTTTTTTATCCTGCAAGTTTACTGGGACTTCTGCTTCTGGATTCTTTGCAGGATTAAGTCTCCTTCACACTCACATGTGTCCCAACCCCCAGGGTTGGCTTTATCTGCATGTTCTATATGTTTCATTATACTCCCACTAGATGGTGCTGTTGTTATAGCGCCACTTCCTCTTTACATGGACAAATTCAAACAGCTTCAAGCTGCTTGTTTTTATTAGCTCCTTATTTCTGTTTCAAATAAAGCCACGGAAATGATCATAAAGCCTGGGAGAGGCGCTGGAGGTTGGCGACAACATGTAAAGGACCCACAAACTGCTGTGAGTAACTAATCTCAGTCATGGGATAAAAGCCCCATGTGGAGAAGCCCTTCATCATTCCCCTTCGGCTATTCATTTCACTGGGCTGCGTGCATTTGCTGATAAGCAACCCAAATCTGCTACCATACCCACCAGTAAACAACGTTCCTCTATACAAGTCAGTTTCAAATTTCCTCACTTCAGGGAAGTCTTTTGTCAGAACAGCCACAAACCTGGCATGGAACCCCAGTTTGTTGCTAAGGATTCTGGGACATGTTTTATCCAACACCGTTCATGCTAGAAAACTGCCAGGCCTGTTGGGCCACACTTTCACCATGGCTAAACTAGGAGTCCATCGTCATCCCTGCAGCTGTGCATTACAGAAGAAGATAGAAGTCCTTTCAGTGAGCTTGTCCTCTCTGAATGATATTAATGAGAAACCCTTGATAAGCTTTGGAGGAACCCTAGGATTACCTAGACCATTTTTTTGAAAGCCATTAGTGCAGGCTTCTCCAACCTGAAACCCTCCAGGTGTGTTAGACTACATCTCCTAGAATCCTCCAGCCAGCTAATCCTTCATTTACCCCCAGCCAGGTTGGGGAAGGTTGCCTAGCTAAGGATCCTCACTTCTCTCAGAACTATTGTCACATGTCACATGTTACCATCATTTGATAATTCCTGAAGACGTTATGCATATCAGATGAGACCTGTCCTGGTCCAAATCCAGTATGGCTGTAGTCCTATACCCACCTACCTGGACATAAACCTCATTGAAATCAGTGGGATTTACTTTTCTGAGTAGGTGTGTGTATAGGAGTGCACTAGGTATCCCTACTGTGTAAGGAAAATTAAATTCTGTACAACGTTGCTAACTCTTTTTGAGCTGTAGTATTCTACATTCACCTCAGGACCTTTCAAAGCAGATAATGCAGATTATTCAAGTTGCTTGAAAAAATGTTTGTTACATTTTAAAGACAAAAACCCATTCACCTTTTAAGTATTAGTAACAAGATTTCCCATTGATATTATTTCAGAATATCTGCAATGGAACATTAGACTGGCATACTGTCAGGATCATGATCAGACTGGGGTTTCTGGTCACAGCTTTTATTTATGTTTTAATTTGCTGGGGATGTGCTCTCTTTGCATTCTTAACTACAACAAACCAGATATTTCTCTATAAATGTATATGTTGCTTCTTGGCCCTAAAAAAGCAGCTTACATAAAAAAACACAGGGGGGAAAGAACAGGGTGACGGCTTTGGTTTCTTTCCTGAAGTACATTATTTTCCCCCCTCCTTGTTCATCATGCCTAGAGCTTTTGCACAGCACTTTATTGTTTATGCAACTTTAGAGAAACGGTTTACATCATGACAACATTGACGTATATTGCATCTGCTTTATATATTATCTTAAATTTTGCAATATGTTACAAAATCTTTTTGGTATACCTCTACAAGTTGTTTGGCAACAGGGTCACATTCCATACGACGTACCTTTAAAAGTGGTATCATCATACGGTCACTCACATATAGATCGAGATTCATTGTAACTTCCAGCTCTTTCCAAATGGTTCTAAAACTTATCTAGTTTGCTTCCATCTTTGAGTGTGTGTGTACATACATATACCCATCTGTGTAAATGTGTATGTGGATATAAGTGCAGTTCCTTCATTCTTCTGGCTTTATTTAATTGCGTTTTGTTTCATAAGTCCAGTATTCCAGTTTATCCAAAGCCCCAATTCTATCAGCAACTGTGTCACTGTTCTAGTGAATCTAAAAGCCCCAATTTATTACCCTTTATTAGGTATTTTGAGTTCTCCAGCTTACTCACAACTTTGTGACACGTTGCTTTTTTTCTAATGGACCAACATGGCTACCTATGTCCTTTGTTTGATGTGAACCAAAACTAAATAAGGGAGAAAACTGGGTTCAAATCCTTATGAAACATACAAGGCTACCTTATGCTATTTTGCACTTCAAAAAAACCTACACCAGAGATTAGGGATAGTGACTTCCTCCTAATCAACTCTTAAACACCCAACCTCTCTGATTACCCCTTTAGTTTATTACCTTTGGTTTGAGTTTCTGACAACAGCACATTTTACCTGTGCCTAGCACAAAAGCTACTGGGCCAAACTGGCTGACATTTTGTAAATAGAATCAGCTCCATGGGGGCTGCCTGGTCCCCTGATTTCATGTACTTATAATAAAAAATGAAAAAGTTATGTCCGTTTCTGTTTTCCAATGCAAGTCAATGGGAAAACGTAAAATGTGAATAATTCAGATATCAGAATCTCACTTTGGGTCCCAATCTGAAGTCAATTGGATTGGGGCCAAATTGGTCTGAAGTGAAGTGGGGCTGATTCAGAAGGTCCGAATTGGCATCCTAAGCAAATCGGCAATGGGTGGTGGTGGTCTGTGCACAACCCTAAGTTAGACCATGGATCCAGCTGGCTAGGTGCGATCTGCTTTGGCAGCAGCTTTCCAGAGTCTGAAGGTCCAAAAACACAATATATTAAATACATAGTGTGCCACTGACCCTCTGTTTCTTACTTACTCTAAAGTAAGTGCACAGGAGCTGATCTGGATCAGGACTGCAACATATAGGTAGGAGAGGTTTAAACCTCCCCGCATCCACTTGTTTTCTGAAATTTGCACCCTCACAAGGGCTAAAAAAAGAAAAGACTCAATTGATGTCAACAGAGGATTTCTCTAGGGATTTTCGAGCTTGCCTAAATTCTAAAAAAATCACTTCGAAGCTTGTTTAGGCTTGGTCCTATTTTCATTTACAACATGTGGTTTGCACAGTTTCCCCCCACTGAGTACATGTGAAAATCCTATTTTTTTTTAAAAATGTGCATTTTGAAGTGTGCATTTTTTGAAATGCACTTTTCAAATGCGATTTGGGAATTTGCCGACATTTCTCAGGAAAAATGCTCCTCACGTTCATGTTCGGGTTTATGAACAGGACATGTTTGCATGATTTGCAAACAGAGCAGAATTCTTGTACATCCCTACTTTTCTCCTCCTCCTTCTCCTCCTCCTCCTCCTCCTCCTCCTCTTCTCTGTCTTCTTTTTAGCGCTGGGGTGTGTGTGTAAATTTCAGAAAATTCCTGAGTAGGGAATAGGGAAAGTAGGTTCAATTTTCCACTCAGGTTCAAGTCTCTACTCAGCCATGAAGCTTCCTGGGAGACTTTAGGCCAATCTTGTCCAACCTGGTGCCCCCCAAACGTTTTGGACTTCAACTCCCATCAGCCCCAGCCACCACAGCAATGGTCAGGAATTCTGGGAGTTGTAGTCTGGAGGGCACCAGGCTGGTGAGGGGTGCCTTAGGCTAATCGCCATCTCTAATCCTAATTTACCTCATCGGCTTATTTGTCAGGATAAAAATGGGGAGTAGGTAAGAACTATGCGTATGTCCTTAGCTCCTTGGAGAAAGGGTGGAATTGAAATGTAATAAACAAAAAAGATTAGGCTCTTTAGGCCAGAAGATGCTACTGTCTCTTTATTCATCATTCTACCTTGATCTGTTACACACAGTTAGTTAAACAAGCCCTTCCCATTTCTCCACTGCCGACTACCACCCCCGGATTTACTGTTCACTTACAATTTCCTAAGCTCTTGTTCCACCACTTCTAGTTCTCCCCCTGTAGATTTGAAAGCTCTCTGAGCAGGGCCTTTATCATTCTTCTGCTCTGTACAGCACCCAGCATATTATTGGCACAAAATGAGGGTTACACAGTTGTAGATGTAGCAGAAGAACTTGATCACTAATCAAAATGGACTCCCTCTTCCTCTCCATCCCAAGCAAATTTCAATAGTAAACAGAAGTTACAAACTCCCTGCCTTTCTCTCTCTTTTTAAAGCAGGCATCTTGTTGCTTAGTAAACCCTTTGCTAACATCATAGCTACTCTGTGTAAATATGCTTATTTAGTGTAGCTGTGACTGGTGGCTTTGATCAAAGAAGTTGGCCCTGCCATGTCAGGCACATTCAAAATGGACAACAACAAAGAAAATGGTTCCCTGGGTGAAAAAGTCTGAAATATTGTTCTCTGAAACTAAACCCAATATGGCACCATGGAACCACGAAGGCATTCCCCCGTGTGAAACAAAAGGGGAGTTCTCCCAAATCTTGGGTACAGAACCTGAATTCAGAGCTAATTCCAAAAATACAATAATAACCTCATTCCCTGAGTATTGCATGCCCTTCTTTATTGAATAGTTTACATTCCTCATTCTGTAAAGTCCTGTTGAAGAAGTTTCCCTTCCCCCACCCTAAAAAACAACCCCCTTTCACTAAAAAACAACAACCCAGCCGCAATGCCTATCCAGCCTCCATATCATTTTATAATCTCAAGATCACCAGGAGTGGGGATCTCAATCTTGTTCAATGTTCCCATAGCACTTTTAAGCTGAGAAATGGGTGGACTGCAGTATAAGAGGCATTCAAGCTTAGCCAACATTGACTCCATAAATGCTACAGTTTCCTGGATGACATCACAGACAACTTCTATGCTGGATCAAAATGACAAAACATGGAGACATTACTCACAAGAGGCAGAGGCCAATGCATTAATATAACCCCAAAGTTAACCTGTAGAACAGACACCGACTCGTTCCAATGTATGACAACCAGCTAAACACATTCATGCTATGGTGAATTTGGAGGCCATGTATAAAAGCAGTACAGCCCTCTTCACAAGTTCCAATTCTGTCTTGAATTGAGACCCTTATTCTTCCCTTCATTGGCAATGCCCAATTCTCAGTAGGTGGTTTCTCTGGTGACTTGGCTGGAAAAAGTATGGTTGCTGGAGATGCTGTTGGACTTCCTGTTAAACTTGGTTCTCTTCTTCTTCTTCCTCCATGGCAGGCACATGAACATGAGCGTTGAGAGGAAGATTTGGCGGAAGTTAGCAGACACCAGGTTGTAGAGGACCGGGTTGATGGCTGAACTGACGTAGAAGAGGATGTTTGTCAGCATGTAGAAGTAGTGGTAGAAGTCATAAAGGAAGCTGATGGAAGAGAAGAAGAAGACGAGACACCCTAAACTAAGCAAGACAATATGAGGCAAGGAGAATGGCAGGAAACATCATCTAGGTGAGACAAATTCAGCAAGTGTACATCTTTTTCACCAGATTCTCAAGGATGGAACATCTGGTCATTAGGCAAGGATGTGATCCTAACAAAAAAAAAAAACACTGCATCAGAATGTTTGGGTGTTTTTCCTTCCCACTATCAGGGGCATTTTAATTCAGCATCAGCAGTAGGGTAAGAAGCCCAGCATAAGGCTCCCAGGAATGGGAGATTGTAAGGATATAGAGAAAAAAGAACCAGAGGCAAAGAAGTTCCTCTTTTTACCCTGGGAGCAACAAATTGAGGAGAGTATCTTTTACACTGGAAAGAGGCTATATTTCAAGTCACAGTACCAATAGGGATCAGAAAAAACAGCTGTAAGGCTGGAAACCAAAATAAAAAAAGGAACAGCTGCACCAGTTGAATTCCCAATACATTTTGACATGGGTCTTTATCAAAGGAATTACAAACGTTTAGATATTTTTCTGGAGGATTCCCTCTCCTTTACTTCCTTGAGTCATCTTTGGAAGAAGGGGAATCTTCCAAAAAAGTCTCTATGAGTTTTTCCCTTGATAAAGACCTGTGTTGAAATGCACTGGGAATTCAATTGGTGCAGCTGTTCCATTTTTGATTTTGCCATGTTTCAAATCCCAGTAAAAGTAAGAAGGAAGCCATCGGAATGTGGGTTTTGTGTTCCAATTGGTCATTTAGCACAGGGGTGGGTAACATGTAGCACTTGGGTGGGATGCCCCTCCCCTCCAGTGCAGTCCCTGCCACCCTTTGCTGCCCCCAAAATTATAAAACAATTTTAAACAAAAAAAATGGCATCCATAGCAGCTATAAAGCACCAAAGGGATTAAATTTAGCTTGGAAACAAGTTAAATTTAACCGGTTTTGCCCTCTACAGCACTATGGATTCATTTCCCCCTTTTTTCTTTTTTTTGGGGGCAACCCTGTGGACTGCATAGTGCCCTGTGGACTGCATGGCCCCCAGACCACTTTAAGTTGCCCACCCCTGATTTAGCAGCACCTCTTGTCCCAGCTTGGAGCTAAAGCTGAGACAATGTAGCACTGTAGCCTTGCAGTAGCCTGCACCTAAACAATAAAGGTGGGTCCACAGTTGGGGTGTCTGTATGAACATCAGAGGTCCCTAATTCAAGGACAGAACGTATTTGAGATTCACAAGACTTCTCCATGGAGATAGGATCGTATTGACTGGATTCCCAGTCAAAAAGTTTAACTCTACCCCTGTGAATCTTCAGTGGGATGGTTCCATTACTTTGATATTTGCAGTGTTATATTAATTGTGTTGGTTGCTAATTTATTGTCATTTAGGGTTTTGTTTTGTTTTAAAAACAATATTATTGTAACTACCGCAAGGGCATCTGGCATTTGGGTGGTATATAAATTTAACAAACAAACATAAATAACACTGAGCTGTGCATCAACCACAGCTTGATAACCATGGACAAAATCCTGAGCTACCAAGCTGTGCCTTGTAGCCAGTGGCTCACCTCATGGGGCAGCAGAACACCAATCCAAGGTTCTATTCCTAGTTCTAGCCCCCTGGGCTCCTGACATTGGGATCAGGGTCATTGCTCAGTGGTAGAAAGAACATACTTTGCATGCAGGTGGTTTGAGGTGCAATCTCTGATATCTCCAGGTAATGGATCTCTGGTAAGAGAGCTCAGGTAGGAGAGGGACAGCAACCTTGATATTCTGGGGAACAGCTGCCACTTAGAGGAGACAATACTGGGTAAAATGGCTCCAATTGTCTGAGTCCATATTAGGCAGCTTATTGTTCCTTTATTGGGTTCCTCCTGGAATCATTTTGTACAAGTGAACAAAAAAGATAGGCTTCTGCAGCCCTGGAATTTTGACGTCTCTTTTCCTGTTCTGGAAAAACTGGGAAATTTCAGGGAAAATTGGTGGGGGGGGGGAATGAGAAAACTTCTGAAGAAATATTGCCACTTTCAAAACCATCAGTGATGTTTTGTTAACTGCATGGTAGGGATTTAATTTGGATCTTCACCTCTGCCTGGTTTTGACAATGCACCTAGCTCTGGCCACTCTAGAACCTGATCCCCGCCTATTTTAGACCACATTTCTGCTTCTTGGACTGACCACCTTAGTCCTGGAATCCAATTACCTGGAGTGTGTCCACTGCTGAAACCTGACAAAAATACTCCAAAGCCAGTGGAGGCTGGTGGCTCTGATGTCAATGGGGCAGTGGTTCTGCTCTGGGTTTCAGTTAGAACCAGTCAGAACTCTAAATGAGTTATCGGCAGCACCTTGGATAGCTCCGTTAGAGTTCTGACTGGTTCTAACTGAAACCCGGAGCTGATTCACTACCCCGTGACATTGGAGCTACCAGTCTCCACTGTCCAAAGCATAGCTGAGCACTTATATCTCCAAGCAGAGACTAATGACAGAGTCAAGGGAAGTTGCAGAGAATTTAAAAGGAGAGAGATCTGGACTGAAGTCGTGCACTGTGGCCCTACTGAATGGCCTCCAAATGGGCCCTCTGCTTTCTCATGGGGACAGAACCCTAGGAGAACAAACAGCATGGGCGCATTCAGTTGCCTTGCCCAAGCCAAGCTTCAGGTTCAGGTTCGGGGCCTGGCACCTTGGTCTTACTTTTGGGACGTTCCAATTTGACCTGATGGATTCAGGGGCTATGATACCCCCTGGTCAAACTGCATAGTCAAACTATGGCATCCGCCAGAAGCGGGAGGGTGCAAATGCACTGATGTTTTGCTTGTGGGCTTCCCATTGGGGCATCTGGTTGGCCACTGTGAGAACAAAATGCTGGACTAGGTAGAACTTTGGTCTGTGTGGCTCTTCTTATGTTCTTGTGAACCTGGCTCAAGGCTCAACCAAATCTTCTACCCTTGAAGGAGGAAGGAAAGGGAGGGGTGCTGAGCCATTACCCAGCTAGAATATCCAGCCTTTTTCCTCATCCAATTGCTGTCATCTGCCAAGAGGTCAGGAGTTAGCTGCGGTTAGGAATGGGCAAATCTGTCAGTTTTGCTTTCTCCTGCCTTTGGTTTTATTTTTATTTTTTTAAATCTCAAGTTCTTTCTCTCCTGTACAATAACTTGGAGAGGACCATGACATACCTGATAGCCATATAGCTGTTAAAGATGAGGAGCTGGTCAGAAAAAAGAGATGGCAACCCTGATTCAGCACTAACATAGTTGAATGCACAGGGACTCAAATCCAGACTTTTAAGAGCAAAGCACTCAAAGCCCTGGGTCTGGGTGGATGAATCTGTCAGTTTTGATTTCTCCCACATCCAGTTTTTAAAAATCTTAAGTTCTTTTTATTCTGAATATGGAGAACCTTACAAAGTTTGGTAAATTCTTATTTTCTTTCTTTCTTTCGATACTGCACAATAGCCGAAGTTCTCTGGGCAGTTCACAAAAATTAAAACCACAAAGTACAGCATAAAAACAATATCAAATGTAAAAACTTAAAACTACAGTGTAGAAGTACAACCAGAATAAAATCTAGCCAGCAATGATTTATTGTATTATAATAAAGAGATTTAAAATACAGATTTAAAACAGCAGAGCTAAAAGACTAGAGTGCTAAAATGCAGAGAAAACAAAAAGGTCTTCACCTGGTGCCAAAAGGAGTACAACATAGGTGCCAGGCGAACCTCTCTAGGGAGCTCATTCCACAGCTGGGGTGCCACAGCAGAAAAGGTCCTCTTCCTAGTTGCCACCCACCTCACTTCCTTTGGTAGGGGCTCCCGGAGAAGGACTGCTGAAGATCCTTAATGAACTGAACTGCAATTCTAGCTGTGTGTGTGTGTGTGTGTGTGTGTGTATGTGACTGTGGCGATGGGGGCGGGCAGGGATAAGGCTGGGTGAGTGGCAATACAATTGGCTTAAAGCATTCAGCGATTAATGTTCAGAAATAAGTTACTCACTCTGACCACTGATTTTCTGGCACATAGCAATACATAAGTCGCCGTACATGATACGGAAGCCAGCAGACCACAAAGGCAATCACAACGGCTCCTGCAATGGACAAAATTACCAATTAGTCTCCGTACTCTTGTTGCATTGCAAGGCGAGTTGATGATTTGCATCCTGTGTTTTGTTAACCGGCATCACCATCGTACAACCAGTGTAAGAGCTAGTTCATTTTGCAGTCTGTTGTCATTGGTTGGATTCTTAGAAACGCAAGCTCATTTTAGTCTGTCTTGAATTTCTTCAGCATCCCTACTTGCTACTGTTTAACAATTCAGGCTTGGGAAAAGGGTGGGCGAAGCTGAATCCCTGTTTCCTAACTCTCAAGGGTGTCCTGTAAGGTCTGAAAGCCTCTGGCTCAGGCTGAGGTGGATGTAAATGGTGGCAGTAAACTACCTTGGCAATAGTTTGCCCCTGCCTACACTGCTGGGAATTAGAGTATGCCCTTCCACCCTTCACAGCCATGAATGATGGGCATTGTTGTCCAAAGCATCTGGAAGGCACTAGGTTGTGAAAGGCTAAGCTAAGTTCACCATTGGAAAGAGTGATGATAGGCAGCTGTTCATTTTGCATCCAGTTACTCTACCTACTGCATATATGTTGTTGTCATTCTGTGCATGTGTGTGTGTGTTTTAGCATCATTGGTTTTTCTGCCTCTGTTAGCACTTTATGCCTGAGGGTCATCTGTTCAACAGGAGTTCAGTCTATACCAGAAAAAAAACAACAACTCTCCTTGTCCAAACAGAAGATTGGACCATTCTTTTGGAAACCTATATTGTGTGACACAGGAGAAGACTTGGGTCTATTTCCAGTGAACAGACAAATCCATTTCAGAATCTGATCTTCTAATTTGTCAGTGCATTGGGAGCAAGGTTCTCATTTTGAGGCAGCAAGTTGTTTGAAATTCTGCAACACACTGAACAGGTTGGATGCATGAGAAGACACGGTCCTCAAATTTGAGTTAAGTCCTGGGTGCATTGATCAGAGACAGGCGATAAAGCAGTCTAGCCAAGCAATATTCCTTCATCATCACCATCAACAACAACAACAAACCCAGCTCCAAAAGTAAAACAGGAAAATCCGCAGTCCAAATTGAGTTGGCAACATGGAGAACTGGTTTCGTGTAGCGGCTAAGAGATTGTGCCATGAACTGTGAAATCTCCATTTCAAATAGTTGACAGCTGGCTGGACACTGTGTGAACAGAATGCTGGACTAGGTGGACCCTTGGTCTGATCCAGCAGGGCTCTTCTTATGCTCTTAAATCTCTCTTTTGCCTTGAGCACATGGTTTGGGACCAGGCTACCTAAAATCTCCCCTGTGAGCCTGCCTGGGTTTTATAATCTTTGGGTGACACCTTTCTTTCACTACCACTGCCTTCAGAACAGGGCTGGCCTTAGGGGTGGGTGAGCTGGGCGGTCACTTGCACTGAACTGAGGGGGGCGTCAAGCTGAGCTCAACAGCTGTGTTTTTTGAATGTACTGTCTGCAGTGAGCTACAGTGAGAAAAAGCGAGTGTATGTAACGTTTCTTTCAAGTTTCTACAGGTTCTTTGGGTTCTAACTACAAAAATATTAGCTTCAATTAGCTTTAGAGTATGTATCTTTTTCATTTTCCACTTTGATGCCATTTGTGCTAGGTAAAAATCAGTGGAACACAGCTTTACTTTCAGGCAATGTTACCGAGCGCGTAGCACTTCAAATACTGTAAACGTTACCAGCGCTATAGAAATAATAGTAAAACAAAGCCATAAGCTCTAGGAGGCCAGCTGGATCCTTTTTTTAAATTTATAACTTTTCTTTATTATGTGTAAAGATAAAAATAATGGATATTCTAAAATTAAGAATGCTTACCGAAAGATAGGACCTGCTACATGACGAAAAAGTATTGTAAGTAAAACCTGTGATAGTTCTGCTGTGTTGCATAGCGCACGGCCACTGCTCAGAATGTGGCTTTTTGAACTTGTGCAAACTGTAGCACAGTGGCTGAGAGATCAAGGCAACGAGAGCAATGTCATTCTTGATGGACATCACACGTGAACCAGGCCCCATAAATTGTCCGGATGGCCCTGCAAAACTGACTGGGGTGGGGTGGGGAAGGCACCGAAGGCACTATTTATCTTAGGGCCAGCCCTGCTTCAGAGGTGTATTTCATGGGGATATGAGAGACGGCCATTTCGCTGGCTGCTCCCAGATGGTGGAACTCCCTCCTGACAAAAGCTAGGTAGCCCCCACTCGGCTGTCCTTCCACCAGCAGGCAAAGACCTTTTTATTTAGCCTGGCCTTTGGCATCTAAGCAGGCGTTGCCTTTATTCTATTATTGCTGTGTTTTTCATTGTATTTTTAATGGATTTATTATTTCAATAAATAATGAAGTTTTTATTCATCTATGATTGTAAGCTGCCTTGAGTGCCATTTTCTTGGTAGAAAGGCGGGGTACAAATCAAATAAAAATAAATAAAGAAATAAATGGCTCTAGGCCCAGTCAAGGTTTCTCCAACCCAGTCCTCTCCAGATATTTTGGACTATAGCTTCCATTAGCCCCAGTCAGCATGGACAATGGGCAGGGATGATGGGAGTTGTAGTCTAAAACATCTGGAGGTTGCTGGTTTGGGGAAGGCTAGCTTAGGCCAGGGCCAGGGGTGGGCAGAAAGTAGATATCCAGACTTCAACACCAGAAGCCCCTGCTCACATGGCCAGTGTTCAGGGTTGTTGGGAACTGAAGTCCAAAATAAGTGAAGATCTACTTTCTGCCCATCCCTGGCTTAGACCAAATATGGATAACACTACTTACTCACCTACCTTACAGGCTTGGTGTGAGGACTATGACAAGATAATAGCTGTAAGTGCTTTGAATGAAGCATTAGGGATGTACATTTGTTTTTAAAATGAATGAAACATTATAACCATAGAATCATAGAATAGTAGGGTTGGAAGGGGCCTACAAGGCCATTGAGTCCAACCCCCTGCTCAATGCAGAAATCCAAGTCAGAGCATCCCTGACAGATGACTGTCCAGCCTCATCTTGAACGCCTCCAGTATGGGAGAGCCCACCACCTCCCTAGGTAATTGGTTCCATTGTCGTATCGCTCTAACAGTCAGGAAGTTTTTCCTGATGTTCAGCCAGGGTCTGGCTTCCTGTAACTTGAGCCCATGATTCCGTGTCCTGCACACTGGGATGATTGAGAAGAGATCCTGGCCTTCCTCTCTGTGACAACCTTTCAAGTACTTGAAGAGCGCTATCATATCTCCCCTCAGTCTTCTCTTCTCAAGGCTAAACCTGTCCAGTTCTTTCAGTCTCTCTTCATAGGGCTTTGTTTCCAGCCCCCTGATCATCTTTGTTGCCCTCCTCTGAACCCTCTCCAGTTTGTCTGCATCCTTCTTAAAGTGTGCTGGTGCACCTTCCACCGCCCCTGCTGCCGCCCCTTCCGCCGCGCCGCTGCTGCACTGCTGCCAAAGGTAAGCTTCGTCCCTGGGGGTTCCGCGGGGCAGGTGGGGGGGTAGGAGGCTATTCCGCCACAGATTCCGGGGGGCAGAATGCCAGTGCATTCGGCCTCACTGGAATCTGTGGTGGAATTCTCTGCCATCCCTAGTTCTGAGAGCTCTTCTGCCAGTTCCTTTATTCCTCTAGGATGCAGTTCATCTGGCCCTGGAGATCTGAACTTATTCAAAGTAATTAGGTGTTCCTTGACCATATGCCTATTGATCTCAAGCTGCAATCCTGCCCCTTCAGCCTGTACTTCGCCTTTGCCAGTGGGGTCATAGACCCTCTTTTGGGAGAAGACTAAGCCAAAGTAGGAATTCAACACCTCTGCCTTTTCTTTGTCATCTGTTATCGTTTTGCCATCCTTATTTAATAGCAGAACAACCATTTCTTTCCTCTGCCTTTTACTTAGGGATATCAGAAAATTCCACAACGGATCTCAGTGAGGCCGAATGCCAGTGCATTCGGCCCCCCGAAAACTGTCACAGAACGACGCCCCCGCCCCCCAACCCACGAAAGGCGCGCAGGACAAAGTGCCCGCTGCCCCTGCCTCATGAAAGGCGCGCAAAATGGAGCACTTACCTGCTCCTGTCCACGCTGCTGTGCGAATGGCGGCTGTCCTGTGGCCGCCATTCGCTTTCTCCTCCTTCAGCCGTGATAGGCTACGTAAATACTTACGTAGCGTATCACGGCTAACGTAGGGATGCCATTTGTGTCCCTGCGGAGGCCATGATAGGCTACATAAGTATTTAAGTAGCCTATCACGGTGGTGGGGGGGGAAACCCCAGCATATGCAAATGGCGGTAGCCGTTTTTTTCCTCCCTGCCATGATAGGCTACATAAATATTTACGTAGCCTATCACAGCAAGGGGAAAAAAAACCCAGCCTACACAAATGGCTGTGGCTACCGCCATTTGCGTATGCTGGGATTTCCCCCCTGCCGTGATAGGCTACGTAAATATTTATGTAGCCTATCACGGCTCACTACAGGGACGCAAATGATGGCGGCTACGACAGCTGCCATTTGCGTCCCTGCAGGGCTGCCCAGCGGCCGGATGTGTGGCTGCGGGTGGGCGGCCGGAGCTGGCCGGCGGCTCTGCGGCTTGGCTGCAGAGCGGAGCTGGCCAGCCAGGATTCCAGGGGGAGGCACAGAGTGCCTCCCCCCACCTGCGGAACCTGGCAGAGCCAGGTAAGCGGGGTTTCGTACACCCCTACTTTTACTATGCATGTAGCTGAAGAAAGCCTCTTTGTTGTTTTTAGCATCCCTCGCTAACCTTGGCTCGTTCTCAGCTTTAGCCTTCCTGACACCATCCCTGCAATTCT
Source organism: Heloderma suspectum (assembly GCF_057233095.1). Taxonomy (NCBI): domain Eukaryota; kingdom Metazoa; phylum Chordata; class Lepidosauria; order Squamata; family Helodermatidae; genus Heloderma; species Heloderma suspectum. Next base: position 303,589,736 of record NC_139461.1, on the reverse strand, counting down.
GTGCTACCTGTCTGTATTCTTCCTTTGTTACTTGGCCTTTGTTCCATTTCCTATATGTGTCCTTTTTTGTTTTCAGGTCATCCCTAAGCTTTTTGTGAAGCCACATTGGCTTCTTCTGTTGTCTTCCACCTTTTCTTCTTGTTGGAATTGTTTGTAATTCTGCCTTGAGAATTTCCTTTTTTAAAAGCTCCCACCCATCTTGGACTCCTTTTCTCGTTAGAGTCACTTGCCATGGGACCTTACTAATCATTGTTCTGAGTTTATTAGAAGCAGCTTTCCTAAAATCCAGGGAATGGGTTTGACTACACTCGGCTTTTGCTTCCTTTAGAACGAAGAACTCGAGTTGCTTTCCCCCAGAGTTCCTGTAACTGCTACTTTATCCACTAAGTCATCTCTGTTTGTTAGGATCACGTCAAGGATAGCCGATCCTCTAGTTCCTTCCTCTACTTTCTGTAGGAGGAAGTTATCTGCCACACAGGTCAGGAATTTTCTGGAGGGGCCATGTTTTGCAGAATTTGTCTCCCAACAAATATTGGGGAAATTGAAGTCCCCCATCACTACTACATCATGCTTCCTTGAAACATTGGCTATTCGCTTTTCAAAAGTTTCATCCTCATCTTCTCCTTGGTTGGGTGGCCGGTAGTAGACTCCGACCACCAGGTCCCTTTTATTCTTTGCTCCATTTATTTTGATCCAGATGCTCTCGATGGGGCTACCAAGCTCATCCTCCTGTATTTCTGTGCAGAGATACGTATTTTTCACATACAGTGCAACCCGTATGTGAAAAATATAAAAGCCGATTTTAGCTTTCTAAATTTTTAGCTTTGCTGTTTTAAATCTGTATTTTAAACTCCTGCACTGCTGCTAGGTTTTATTGTGGTTGCATTGTTATAGTGTGGTTTTAATGTTCTATATATTTTATATTGTTTTATTGTGTGCTGTTTGGTTTTAATTGTTGTGAACTGCCCAGAGAGCTTCGGCTATTGGGCGGTATAGAAATGAAATGAATGAATGAATGAATGAATGAATAAATAAATATTAGTTTCTCATTCATTTCAATCATCTGTCTTCAGATGAAAAAGTCTAAACAATCTGAAAGAGATTGTACAGGTCACCAAACTTCACCAAACTGCACAGTTCCATTTAGTTTAGGTAGCAGTTATTGGTATGTGCCTGTGTGCCTTATTAAATAGAAACAAGGACCCTTTCCCCCATCTGCCTGATATTTGGCAAATAAAATACATTGAAAGAGTACTAGAATATATGAAAAATGTTTGCCAGAGTTACAGGCAGGAGAAACAATAGAAGTCAAAAACCAATGAGAATAATGGAAATGAATTTATTTTATTTTAATTAATTAATCAATTAATTTCATTTCTATACCGCCCAATAGCTGAAGCTCTCTGGGTGGTTCACAAAAATTAAAACCAAACAGCACACAATAAAACAATTTAAAATATATAGAACATTAAAACCACAATATAACAATACAACCACAATAAAACCTAGCAGCAGTGCAGGAGTTTAAAATATAGATTTAAAACAGCAAAGCTAAAAATTTAGAAAGCTAAAATGCTAAAATGCCTGGGAAAATAAAAAGGTCTTCACCTGGCGCCGAAAGGAATACAATGTAGGCGCCAGGCGAACCTCACTAGGGAGCTCATTCCAGAGCCGGGGTGCCACAACAGAAAAAGCCCTCCTCCTAGTAGCCACCCACCTCACTTCCTTTGGCAGGGGCTCACGGAGAAGGGCCGCTGATGATGATCTTAAGGTCCGGGCAGGCACATATGGGAGGAGGCGATCCTTCAGGTAACCTGGCCCCAAGCCGTTAAGGGCTTTGAATGTTAACACCAGCACTTTGAATCGGGCCCGGAAATGGACTGGCAGCCAGTGCAGCTGGAAAAGTACTGGCGTAATATGAGCTCGCAGGCCAGTCCCTGTTAACAATCTTGCTGCCCTATTTTGGACCAGCTGAAGTTTCCGGACCATTTTCAAAGGCAGCCCCACGTATAACGCATTGCAGTAATCCAGACGAGAAGTTATCAGAGCATGGATAACTGTAGCAAGGCTATCTCTGTCCAGATAAGGGCGTAGTTGGTATACCAGCCTAAGCTGATAAAAAGTGCTCCATGCCACTGAGTTCACCTGTGCCTCAAGTGACAGTTCTGGATCCAAGAGCACCCCCAAACTATGAACCTGATCCTTTAGGGGGAGTGCAACCCCCTCCAGAACAGGTTGAATATCACCTAGCCGGGCAGACGAACCACCCACTAACAGTACCTCCATCTTGTCTGGATTGAGTTTCAGTTTATTGGCCCTCATTCAGTCCATTACCATGCCCAGGCACTGATTCAGAACAGCCACTGCCTCATCTGGTTTTGATGAGAAAGAAAGGTAGAGCTGGGTGTCATCCGCATATTGATGACACCTCAGCCCACACCTCCGGATAACCTCCCCTAGCAGTTTCATGTAGATGTTAAACAGCATGGGGGATAAAATAGAGCCCTGTGGAACCCCATGGCATAATTGCCATGGCACAGAGCAATAATCCCCCAGCACCACCTTCTGGAATTAGCCATCCAAGTAGGAGTGGAACCACTGTAGTGCAGTGCCTCCAACTCCCAACCTAGACAACCTATCCAGAAGGATACCATGGTCGATGGTATCGAAAGCCGCTGAGAGGTCCAGGAGAATCAACAGGGTCACACTCCCCCTGTCCCTCTCCCGGCAGAGGTCATCCCACAGGGTGACCAAGGCAGTTTCCATTCCAAAACCAGGCCTGAAGCCCGATTGAAATGGATCTAGATAATCCGTTTCATTCAACAGTGCCTGGAGCTGTCCTACAACCATCCGCTCAAGCACCTTGCCCAGGAAGGGGATGTTGGCCACTGGCCTATAATTGTTAACATCCTCTGGGTCCAGGTTAGGCTTTTTCAGGAGTAAATAATTTTTTATTTAAATTTATTAATTTATTTACCCTTTAGGGATCAGTTTACCCAAGATGATGAACAAAATGCAAGCATAAAAGTTTAAAAAATGCACTAGTATATTAAGCTTTCCAGTATAAAGCTGTGAAAATTTGAGGCCTACAGAGCCAAAGGGCAAAAAAGGGTCAGGTTTACAGGCCTAGGGTTTTTTGTTGGGAGGGGGTATCCCTCAGAGGAGTAGTTCATTTCCCCAGTTAAGTTAAAGTTTTATTTCCCCTGTTAAGTTTCATTTCTCCAGGTTCGAAACAGTACTTTTGGTTTTGAGGAAAGAGGGTATATAGACAGTGAGAGAGACAGTAAGAACAGAGTTAGGGAGACCAGAGCCTGAAGAGGGAGCAGGAAGAAGCAGCCCAGAGAAGTCCAAGTACAGCTAATAAAGGAACTTGCATTTTGCAACTTTTATTTTCTCTTAATGCCTTTTGTCTCACTCTGTTCTATTGTGTAAATACCTTTAGTGTGATTGCTTGCTTTAAATCTACTAGTAAACTGTTGTGGTTAAACCCTGTGTCTAGAGTGTCAATCACTCCACACCTACTGTCTAAACCCCAAGTTACTGGGAAGGGGAAGGTAAAAGAAGGAAGGTGGGACTCTTAAGGAGGCAAGAGGTCCTTAAGGAGTTGCTCAGGGGGTCCAAGTCAATGGCAGAGCCCTGACAAAAGCATATAAAAACCCAACACTACATCAAAATATAACTCAGGTGGTACAAAAACATCCCTAGAGCCACAGAAATAAAATACCAATAAAACAGCAGCATGATCAATAAAACCCCTTCATGGATCACTGCCTTGTTGTGGCAAAGGGGCTTGTGTAACTCAGTGAAGCCATAAGCTATATCATGCAGGGCCACCCAAGACGGACAGGTCATGGTGGAGAGTTCTGACAAAATGTGGTCTACTGGAGAAGGAAATGGCAACCCACTCCAGTATTCTTGCCAAGAAAACCCCATGGAACGTATCACAAGGCTAAAAGAGATGACGCCGGAAGATGAGCCCCTCAGGTCGGAAGGTGTCCAATATACTACTGGGGAAGAGCAGAGGGAATTCCCAAGTAGTGCCAGAAAGAGTGAAGCAGCTGGGCCAAAGCAGAAAGGACACTCAGCTGTGGATGTGTCTGGTGGTGAAAAGAAAGTCCGATGCTGTAAAGAACAATGTTGTTTAGGAACCTGGAATGTCAGATCAATGAATCAAGGTAAGCTGGAGGTGGTCAAACATGAGATGGCAAGATTGAACATCGACATCTTGGGAATCAGCGAACTAAAATGGACAGGCATGGGCGAACTTAATTCAGGTGACCATCATATCTACTACTGTGGGCAAGAATGCCTTAGAAGAAATGGAGTAGCACTCATAGTCAACAAAAGGGTGGGAAAAGCAGTAGTGGGGTACAATCTCAAAAAGGATAGAATGATCTCAGTAGAAATCCAAAGGCAAAACATTCAACATCACAGTAATTCAAGTCTATGCCCCAACCACTGAGGCCAAAGAAGCTGAGGTTGATAGGTTTTATGAAGACCTACAACACCTTCTAGAACTAACACCAAAAAAAGATGTCCTCTTCATCATAGGGGATTGGAATGCTAAAGTAGGAAGTCAAGAAATCACTGGGATAACAGGCAAGCATGGCCTTGGTGTACAAAATGAAGCAGGACAAAGGCTAATAGAGTTTTGCCAAGAGAACACGCTGATCATAGCAAACACTCTTTTCCAACAGCACAAGAGGCGACTCTACACATGGACATCACCAGATGGTCAATATCAAAATCAGATTGATTATGTCCTTTGCAGCTAAAGATGGAGAAGCTCTAGACAGTCAGTAAAAACAAGACCTGGAGCTGACTGTGGCTCAGATCACGAGCTTCTTATAGCAAAATTTTGGCTTAAATTGAAGGACGTAGGGAAAACAACTAAACCATTCAGGTATGACCTAAATCATATCCCTTATGAATATACAGTGGAGGTGAGGAATAGATTTCAGGGATTAGACCTGATAGACAGAGTGCCTGAGGAACTATGGACGGAGGTCCATAACATTGTTCAGGAGGCAGCAACTCAATCCATCCCAAAGAAAAAGGAATGCAAGAAAGCAAAGTGGCTGTCTGATGAGGCTTTACAAGTAGCTGAGGAAAGAAGGGAAGCGAAAAGCAAGGGAGAAAGGGGAAGATATATTCAACTGAATGCAGAGTTCCAGAGAATAGCAAGGAGAGACAAGAAGGCCTTCTTAAATGAACAATGCAAAGAAATCGAGGAAAACAATAGAATGGGAAAGACTAGAGATCTTTTCAAGCAAGAGAATTCCAGAAAAACGTCTATTTCTGCTTCATTGACTACGCTAAAGCCTTTGATTGTGTGGATCACAACAAACTGTGGCAAATTCTGAAAGAGATGGGAGTACCAGACCACCTTACCTGTCTCCTGAGAAACCTGTATGAGGGTCAAGAAGCAACAGTAAGAACCAGACATGGAACAACCGAGTGGTTCAAAATTGGGAAAGGAGTACGACAAGGCTGTATATTGTCGCCCTGCTAATTTAATTTATATGCAGAGTACATCATGAGAAATGCCGGGTTGGATGAATCACAGGTCGGAATTAAGATTGCCAGGAGAATTATCAACAACCTCAGATATGCAGACGATACCACCCTAATGGCAGAAAGCGAAGAGGATCTAAAGAGCCTCTTGTTGAGGGTGAAAGTAGAGAGTGCAAAAGCTGGTTTGAAACTCAACATTAAAAAAACTAAGATTATGGCATCTGGCCCCATCACTTCCTGGCATATAGAAGGGGAAGAAATGGAAGCAGTGACAGATTTTACTTTCTTGGGCTCCAAGATCACCGCAGACGGTGATTGTAGCCATGAAATTAAAAGACGCTTGCTCCTTGGGAGGAATGGCACACCTAGACAGCATAGTAAGAAGCAGAGACATCACCTTGCTGACAAAGGTCCGTCTAATCAAAGCTATGGTTTTCCCAGTAGTAATGTATGGCTGTGAGAGCTGGATTATAAGGAAGGCTGAGCGCCGAAGAATTGATGCTTTCGAACTGTGATGCTGGAGAAGACTTACGAGTGCCCTGGACTGCAAGGAGGTCAGATCAGTCAATCCTAAAGGAAATCAACCCTGAGTGCTCATTGGAAGGACAGATACTGAAACTGAAGCTCAAATATTTTGGCCACCTAATGTGAAGAGAAAACTCCCTGGAAAAGACCCTGATGCTGGGAAAGATTGAAGGCAAAAGGAGAAGGGGACAGCAGAGGATGAGATGGCTAGATAGCATCACCGATGCAATGAATATGAACTTGAGCACACTCCGGGAGAGAGCACAGGACAGGAAGGCCTGGCGTGCTATGGTCCATGGGGTCACGAAGAGTTGGACACAACTTAACGACTGAACAACAATGAGCAATAAAACACATCAGTTGAAAGCCATTTGAAACAGCTGGGTTTTTAAAGCCTTCTTAAATGCTGGAACTGAGGGGTCAACTACCCATCCCTCGGGGGGGGGGATTCCATAGAGTAGGGACCACTACTGAGCGGGCCCTGTCTCCAGAACACACCAATCTAACTGATCTTAAAGGCAGACCACCGAAGAGACCCTTTGACACTGATCTTAAAGCATGCTCAGGCTCATTAAAGGCCCAAACCAGCACTTCAGATAGTTCCAGAAACAAATTGGTAACCAGTGTAACTGGTACACACCCAGTATAATGTGTATAATCCAGTATAATCAGGAAGCCAGATTCTGGCTGAACATCAGGAAAAACTTCCTGACTGTTAGAGCAATACGACAATGGAACCAAGTACCTGGGGAGGTGGTGGGCTCTCCCACTGGAGGCATTCAAGACGAGGCTGGACAGCCATCTGTCAGGGATGCTCTGACTTAGATTCCTGCATTGAGCAGGGGGTCGGACTCGATGGCCTTGTAGGCCCCTTCCAACCCTACTATTCTATGATTCTATGATTCTGACCATTTAGCCCTAATAAGCACCCAACTGGCCACATTCTCCTTGTTAATTATTAATTATGCTTAATAATTTTGTCTTCAACTAGCAAATGGACCCCGCTTCACATGGGTTGGAACTGCCTTTCTTAGGCTGATACAGAGAAGCCTTCAAGCAAACCTACAGAGCTGTCACAGTTGGACACATGGTGTCCACCCTGCCTGAGTGAAGGCACGTAGGCTGGCACCTCTAGGCACAGACCCTGCCATGGTCTTCCCCTATAACCCCCTGAGGGAGGGCTCTGTCCACTCCATCCCCCTTACCTGGAGCTGCCCCACAGCAGATGGGAGGGGGCAGGCCTATTACTCGGCCTACTCATCTTCCCATGCTTCAAACTATGCTTGTTCTTACTGTGTCTTCTTTTCTCAATATTTGGGGCTTGGTTTCTTTTCAATGTCTAAAAAACATGAAAACCATGAATGTTGTATGGTTAAAATCTGCTCACTGCAGTGCTAAATTGTGATGGGAAGTTTGGGTGAAATGGAACAAATAGTATTAAACCAGTATATCTTAAAAAAAAAAATGATTTGCCACCTTTATGGTTCAAGATGTTGGTCAAAATTTTCACTATGCCTAAAACCATCCCCAATAGAAGTAGAACAAATCCAAAAAGTTGCATAACAATCAGATGTAATGTTTTGAGTCCACTGGGGACATACAAACAAATACTTCCATTTATGTATAAAGAAGAAGAAGAAGCAGCAGTAGCAGCAGCAGCAGCAGCAGCTTTATACTAATTTACCAGAACAGACGTTAAACTAACTGGCCTGTAATTTCCCAGATCCCTCCTGGATCACATTTTAAAAATTGGCATTACATCGGCCACACTCCATTCCTCTGGTTCAGAGGCTGATCTTAGGGACATGTTACAGATTTTTGTTAGAAGATCAGCAATTTCACATTTCAGTTCTTTAAGAACTCTTGGATGGATACCATCTGCTTTGGCCTAATCATTTGAACCTGTGGGGAGAGGGAGAGAGATGAAAAAGAATAGAATAGAAGAATGTACAGCCAGAAGAAGCTGACTGAGGAGAGGAAAGAGAAGAAATCAGAGGGAACAAAGCTATGTCTCCCTGCATTGGTACTCTTCTGCTGAGAGACCCACTGAATAGGTTCCCTGATTACCTGGCCCAGCTTGGGACTCCACCTTCATTTAATTCATGGCAAACATGACAGAAGGGGGAAGGGCAAACCCCACGATTGATAGCTGGTTGGGACGTACGAGATTTTTATTTCTGTTCACTAATCATCTGAACTTGCCCTGTTCACAACCCCAAATGTGAATGGGAGTGCATTTCTCAAAGAATGTTTGCACATTCCCGAATTTGCGATTGTGTTCAGAAAATGTGATGGTGTTTTGTTTTGTTTTAAAAGCACACTTTGAAATGTGCATTTTTTTTTTAAAAAATTCACATTCACATGCTCTAGTCAATGGGGGAGAAGTCCACAGTTTTGAAACATGTGCACAGAAATGTGTATGTGCACTTTTCCCATTTGAACAAATAGGAAAATATGCTGCAAACGAAAACAGGATAGAGCCAAAGCAAGCTTTGAAGTGAAATTCAAAGAATATCAGTGAGCTTGAACATCCCTGGTTCTCCCATCCCTAATAGCTGGTGACATAGCGTAATATTGCATTTGGTTATCTTTATCTGTTCATATCAAATATTATATATATAAGCCATACACAAAGAGATACACATTGTATATACGTGGGTTACTGAACTGTGTTTTTTTTCTGATTTAAGTTTTTAATAAATTACCTGCCCTGGTATTGGGGGTTTGGTTGTGTCCTCCATCGGTGAACCATGCCATTTTGTTTCCCTTCTCTTTTCTTTTGGAAGGGGGTATACTACATTTGCTGTTGAACTGAGGGGGGGGGAGTGACACACCTAATCCAGGTGCCAGAGAAGAAAGCGGTAACAAATGAATAAGCCATAACTCTGAATGCAATAAGTAAAAAGAGCTCAAACTTGAAGGGCCAAATACTCTGTGGTGTATCAATTAAGGGGTCCTTACTCATTTTCTGTTTTCTTTTCTTCATTCCCCAGGCTAATTAGGCAGATTGGATTCCAAAGAATGCACTGGCTTGTGCCAGTTTGTGAATTGAGCCCATCTGGCAATTCATTAAACATGTTAGCTTGTCTGTGATCAACATCCTTCAGCTCGGTTGCCAATACCAACTGAGTGGGGAAGTTGAAAGAGTGCTCCACAGGGTGGCATTGACTTTCTAAAAGCTTCTGAGCATGTCTAAGCCCTTTCTGCCTTGAAGGAGATGGCTGTTCCAATCTGTCTGAGCCCTGGAGAATAAGACTATTAACTATACCTTGACTAATTAGCCATCATGAACCTCCATGTTGACTAATCACTAATGAACAACAGAATTCTGCAAACTAAGGCCAGCAAGCCTATGCCCGCGAGGAGCTTACAATCTAGTTTCAGCAGGGAGAAGGACAATAGCTATGGGGGAGGAGGGGCAGGGGAGAGATAAAGGTAGTACAGGGAGCATGTGACTCACTTGCTACAACAATTCACTAGCTACAAGTTTGTTTCCAGGCACAATTGAATGTGCTGGTTATGTTCTATGAAGCCCTGAATGGCTGGGGACCAGGCTACCTGAAAAACTGTCTTAGAATCATAGAATCATGGAATAGTAGGGTCGGAAGGGGCCTATAAGACCATCGAGTCCAACCCCCTGCTCAATGCAGGAATCCAAGCCAAACCATCCCTGACAGGTGGCTGTCCAGCCTCATCTTGAACGCCTCCAGTGTGGGAGAGCCCACCATCTCCCTAGGTCATTGATTCCATTGTCATAATGCTCTAAGAGTCAGGAAGTGTTTCCTGATGTTCAGCTGGAATCTGGCTTCCTGTAGCTTGAGCCCATTATTCCGTGTCCTGCACACTGGGATGACTGAGAAGAGATCCTGGCCTTCCTCTCTGTGACAACCTTTCAAGTACCTGAAGACTAGAGCACGATCATATCTCAGTCTTCTCTTCTCGATGCTAAACATGCCCTGAGTCTTCTTCCTTATGAACCTGCCCAGGTTTTAAGATCTTTGGGGGAGGCCCTTTCCTTGGTGGTGCTGCCATCACAGGCACATCCAGTGGGTACGTGAGAGAGGGCTTTCTTGGTGGCCGTTCCCAGCCTTTAGAACATCCTGCCGAGGGAGGCTAGGTTGTCGCCTTCCCTGTTGTCCTTCCGCTGGCAGGAAAATATATTTTTATTCAGGCAGACCTTTGACATATAAACTGGACTGTTGCAGAAGGGGGGGGGGCTGTTGCAGCTCTCCAAGGTGCTCCTTTCTGAGACTGTTGCAGCTCTCCAAGGTGCTCCTTTCGAGTTCTAACTGGTACTGACTGAAACCTGGAGCAGATTCACCACTCCACTGGCATTGAAGCCACCAGCCTCCACTGAGTTCAAATATTCTAGATAAACAGCCCAGGGAGTCTGGTGGCAAAGAGTCGTTGATTTAGGACTCCCATGCAAGAGTTTGCTCAAGCTGTGGATCAAGATAAAGGTCCAGACTTCAAGGAACTAGTCATATAACTTGGATTATTATTTTTTTTAACCAGTAAACACCACTTGGCAGAGTTGTGTTCCACTTGCTTTTGCATTGTATTGCAAAGATGCTGAAACAGCAGGAGCTCCTGCAAAAAGTGTTAGCAGCTGTCCAATATGATAGAAAGCCATGTTTATTTTTTTTATTTTTTTTTAAATAACTCTATTTACAAGTACCAGAGCCATGGTGAGAACTCATTAGACAAGCAACTTTTCAAGTTGCTGTTGATAGATGCAAAAGGATAAAGTAGATTAAGATGACTACAACAGCAAGCCAGGGCACAAAAAAAAAAAAAAAAACAGAAACAAAAAATGGGGAAGAAATAGAGCAAGCAGGCATTTTAATATATATTCTGTATGCAAGAAAAAATAATTTAGGGCGCAGTCCTCTGCATGTTTAGACAGAGAAAAGGCCTACAATTCCCAGCATGCCCCAGCATTATAACCCTTAGTTATGCCATTCTATTTCATTATTAAAAGACTTGTTCAAGTCAGTGGTAACCCTGCTAACACTGCTGCCACACAAGGCTTGTGAGGAGAGTCATCCCCGTGCACCCCGTTTCCCAGTTGAACTGGGCACCTGTTTCACAAGCATCCTGCAGATCTTTCTGAGAATGTTTCTTGTGAAATGTTGCACATGAAAAATGTTTTCAAGTCTTCTTTTGGAAAGAATATGAGCTAACCCGCTCCCCCCCCCCCCCGTTTACCATCCTAAATGAGATTTGGGCATGGGGAGAACCCTGCAACTAATGTTCCGCGAACTGTGCATAACTGCATGGATTTTTTGCACAGTGCCGGTGACCGCAGCAGGAGTTCAAAGGCGTTCCAGAGAGCTTGCACTCATCCAACACTGCAGGCGTTCTGCTATGGGGCAAGAATGGTTAAGCCACCTAGCGATTGTGTCTAAGGAGTGTGAACTTGCCAGAGAAATTGAGCTTGGGAGATCATTCATGATTTTGCAATGAAAAGGGCCAGAACAATAGAGCATCACAGCGGTTGGTCTGTAGATAAAATTACTGCACCTGGACCAACGAAATAGGCAGCAAGCTCTGTAGACCTCAGGAGTGGGGCCATACCATGAAGCCCTGCCTCCTGACATCATCCACACCCCCATTTTGCCTTCATATTTATTGATTTATTACATTTTTATCCTACTTCTTTTATCTTGCAAAGAACCCAAAATGGCTTGCAAAGTCCTCCTCCTCCTCTCCATTTTTTCCTCACAACAACCCTGTGAGGTAGGTTATGCTGACAGTCAGTGACTGGCCCAAAGTCACCCAGTGAGCTTCATGGCCAACTGGGAACCAGAGCCAGTCCAGCACTGTAACCACTCTACCACACTTTCCTTCCTCCGTGCAGACTGGGTCATAGAGTCCTGTGCCTTTCTCTGCTTGGAGGAAGGGACTTGGCTCGTCCAGGTACCACCTGGGTCAGGCATCTCCTTTGTGCACTACACACTGTTCCTGTCAGGGTGGTGAATGGCACTGCAAACTCTTCGAGACTTTTCTAGAGGACTCCCTCTCCAGAGTCTCTTTTAGAGTCCTCTTTGGAAGAAGTAAGGGAGAGGGAATCTTACAGAAAAGTCTCAAAGAGATTGTAATTCCCTTGATAAAGACCCATGTCGAAACGCGTTGGGAATGCAACTGGTGTAGCTGTTCCTTTTTTAATTTTGATTTCCAGCCTTATAGCTGTTTTTTTCTGATCCCTGCTGCATTGGTGAATGGCATCCAAAGCCTTGGTTTGCTGATGCCTGGAGGAGGTCATTGCCCAGGTGCCAGCTGAGTAGGGCACCTCCTTCACTGGGCTTGTGCTGGACTTGGCTTGTAGGGATGGCGCCGGTGCCCGTTTCGGTCCCCTAAGCTGCTCTGCTGAGTCCTTATCCCTGCTCGAGTCCATCCCACTCTCAGCAAGCATCCCTGGGCTCGCCCACCTCTGCCACGACTGCCATAGACTTATACGCGAAAAGCACTGTGAATCTTGTGTATATGGGAGATTCACAGTGATTTTGCACATAAATCTATGGACACAGACTTCTGATCGCCATATTTTTTAAAAATATGGCAATCGCGGTGGAGGAAGATGGGCCCGAGTAAGTTGCAGGCTGCTCACCGAGCACAGGAGGGGCTTGAGCGTGGTCTGGGGACTGGCGAGTGTGGGCAGGGGCTGGGTGGGCACCCAAAGAACCCGGTTGGGGGAGCGCCTGTCCATCCCTATTGGCTTGTGATGGGAGGAGCAACTCCTCCAAGCTTCAGCTGTGTTGCTGGCTTCCTGTGCATAGCCAGATTCTGCTGTTATCTCTGACCTGTGACTAGTTGCGAGGGGGAGGGGCCACAGGGGAATTCCTGCCATCAGCTCCAATCCAAGGGGGCTCTCCGATCCAAGGAATGTTATTTCCAATCCAAGGAATCAAAGGGGGCTCTGTGAGCCAGATGGGAACCTCTGTGGGCCAGATTATGCCCAGGGACCAGAGGTTCCTCCATCCCTGTTCTACTGGCATGTTACAGTATAAATCAGTGGAGGCTGGTGGCTTTGATTTAGGTGGGGCTGTAAATCCATTCTGGGTTTCAGTCAGAACCAGCGAGAACTCTAAAGGAGCTACCCAACATACTGAACCTATTTTGGGGATAGGGCTCAGCACCTTTGATACCTCCTTTAGAGTTCTGGCTGGTTCTGACTGAAACCCGGAATGGATATAAAGCCCCACTGAAATTGGAGCCACCAGCCTCCACCAGTATAAATACAAACCAGGCATCCAGAAATGCAAGGAGCTGAAACAAGATTAAAAAAAATGCTAAAGGATATCAAATGATCTCCCACTTTTTCAAAATACACAATGTCTTTTGTAGTGGTGAGGGAGCGGGGGTGCTGTGTTTCAAGTTTGTACCTCTCAGATAAATAATTATTGGATGCTGAATAATTCCTAGAACCACTGCTTTTATTGAAATAGTCAGCAAGTTTCTAGCTCTCATTGTCATGCAGAGACAGATTTTAAAAAATGAAAGCCAAGGCAGAAGCTGATAAAATATTATACCCCTGTGATAATTTGTGTGTGCTGCAGCCAGTGACCTTTCTTCTACACACTTTAAAAATATTTCATTTGGAATTTGATTTCAGGGTATAACATTAACTTTGCTTGTTTTTTTTTTTTTTAGTTCAAGAATGGCTTGCTGATTTACTTAATTGCATACATGGTGCTAATCTTAGAAGATAAGAGGTGAATGCAAAGTAATTTGTATTCATCATCTAACCTGTAATTAACATTTTGGGTCACCTGAACCAGGCTTCCAAGGTAAGAAAAAATGGCTTGTATAAAATATTTTTGCTTAGCAGAAAAAGCCCCCCCCCCTTGCCCCCATGTTCCAAAATGTTCATTTCATGGATTATCCTTGTAGTTCCAGTATTGCTTTCAATGCATATGGGGCCAAGTCACATTTCTCAGTTTTGTGTGCTTGTAATAAACTATGCAGCAAAATCAGCAAAACCCATTTCAGGTATGTGGATGATGCTTGTGCATAGCAAACAGCTCAATGCGGGAGGCTCACAATCTCTCTGCTGGGGTCCAATCCATTTTGATCTCAAATTCAATTTGGACAGACAAAGCTGCTATTGTTGCAGGTGTGTGTGTGGCGGGGAAGGAGGGAAGAGGCTTTCTTTCCCTCAAAGGGAGCGTGGGCCAAGGTGTCTCTGAGTTGATAGCAAAATGAAGATTGCAGGTCAAGAGGGAGTCTGAGTTCAGATCCAGAATCCAATAAAGGCAAGCAAGCGGAGTGGGTGGGTATGAACAGAAAGAGGCAGCGGGGCTGGAAATACCAGGAAAGTTGAGGAAAAGGCTTTCTGGGTCAAGGGTGGCCAGATGTCCTACTTTATAGAGGATGGTCCTCTGTTTGAAGGCCTGTTCAGTCCAAATCTGGCTTAAAGATAAAGAATTGTGAGATGGGAGAGCCCAGGGGCCTTGAAATTGCCCAACAACATTTGTCAGCACCTCAACAGCAGAATGAGAAGGCACACAGGTCACCTGACCTCTCTCTTCCACATTGGTGAGATGTAATGTATTTCATTGACTACGCTAAAGCCTTTGATTGTGTGGATCACAACAAACTGTGGCAAATTCTTAAAGTGATGGGAGTACCAGACCACCTGACCTGTCTCCTGAGAAACCTGTACGAGGGTCAAGAAGCAACAGTAAGAACCAGACATGGAACAACCGAGTGGTTCAAAATTGGGAAAGGAGTACGACAAGGCTGCATATTGTCACCCTGCTTATTTAACTTATATGCAGAGTACATCATGAGAAATGCCGGGTTGGATGAATCAGAGGTCGGAATTAAGATTGCTGGGAGAATTATCAACAATCTCCGATATGCAGACGATACCACCCTAATGGCAGAAAGCGAAGAGGATCTCAAGAGCCTCTTGTTGAGGGTGAAAGAGGAGAGTGCAAAAGCTGGTTTGAAACTCAACATTAAAAAAACTAAGATCATGTCATCTGGCCCTATCACTTCCTGGCATATAGAAGGGGAAGAAATGGAAGCAGTGACAGATTTTCCTTTCTTGGGCTCCAAAATCACCGCAGACGGTGACTGTAGCCATGAAATTAAAAGACGCTTGCTCCTTGGGAGGAAAGCTATGGCAAACCTAGACAGCATAGTAAGAAGCAGAGACATCACCTTGCCGACAAAGGTCCGTCTAATCAAAGCTATGGTTTTCCCAGTAGTAATGTATGGCTGTGAGAGCTGGACTATAAGGAAGGCTGAGCGCCGAAGAATTGATGCTTTCGAACTGTGGTGCTGGAGAAGACTCTTACGAGTGCCCTGCACTGCAAGGAGGTCAAATCAGTCCATCCTAAAGGAAATCAACCCTGAGTGCTCATTGGAAGGACAGATAATGAAGCTGAAGCTCCAATATTTTGGCCACCTAATGCGAAGAGAAAACTCCCTGGAAAAGACCCTGATGCTGGGAAAGACTGAAGGCCAAAGGAGAAGGGGACGGCAGAGGATGAGATGGCTAGATAGCATCACCGATGCAATGAATATGAACTTGAGCACGCTCCGGGAGAGAGCGCAGGACAGGAAGGCCTGGCGTGCTATGGTCCATGGGGTCATGAAGAGTCGGACACGACTGAACGACTGAACAACAACAACAACAATGTATTTCTATTGAAATTACAGGGATTATTTCTCAGTTGACATCTATACATATATAACAGCATATGCAAATGTTATGCAAATCAATGTCCTCTTACGGCCTCTTTTTCGGTGATGCATTTCCTCTCTTTTTGGCAATGTGTAAGTGGCCTCCCTATCTGGGCCAAGAAGAGAAGCAGGAACAAGGGAGAGAGAAGGAAGAATGAGCGAGGCCTGCAAGTGGCTCTCCAGTGAGTAGATCATCACACAGACAAGCGATTCACAGAAAGGGGAAGTTGCTCGAGGGACAGGAAGTGGCAGGAACAGGGGCGACTGGTGGCTCCAGTTTCAGTGGTGTGGGGATTCCATTTTGGGTTTTAGTTACAACCAGCCAGAAACCTATAGGAGCTATCCAAGGTGCTTACCATATCCCCAAAATGGGCCCAGCAAAATGGGCCCATCCCCAAAATGGGCCCAGATAGGCCTTTTTTAGCCTATCACAGCTAAAAAAGGGAACGCAAATGGCGGCCACCATAGCCGCTGCCATTTGCATTCCCCCCCCTTTTTTTTTGCCATGATATGGTACATAAATATTTACATAGGCTATCACGGGTAAAGCGGGAACGCAAATGGCATAGGGGATGCCATTTGCATCCCTGCTTTAGCCGTGATCGGCTACATAAATATTTACATAGCCAATCACGGGCCGGCATAGGGATGCAAATGGCGTCCCCTACACAGGACGCCATTTGCGTCCGCACAAGCCCGGCAGCGGCTGGAGGCCCCACTGCGGGTTGGCCCAGCCGGCGGCTCTGTGGCCTGGCTGTGGAGCAGAGCCAGCCAGGCAGGATTCCGGGGGGGGAGGAACAGATTGCCTCCCCCCTCCGTCGAGGATTCTGGGAGGAGGAACGGATCACCTCCCTCACCTTCGGAACCTGGCGGAGCTGCTCTCTGCTCTCCCAAAGGGTTCTGTATAGCATTATGCGTGCACATTGATTTTGCGGGAGAAGGAATGTTGTAATTTGCTCCTGTAATAGCATGCCATACATAACAGAGCTTAGATTGATTGACCCTCTTTTGTGCATGACAGAAGAAAAAGAGAATTTTGTTATCCTCAAGACGTCAGTGTTCTGCTAAGGCTTTCACATTTGCAGTTACTTGAAAATATATAGGCAGCTATGGCAAAAAGAAAAGAGGAGGGAGGGAATAACCCCTAAGTCCTATGAGGTGATGGAAATAAGAGAATGAAATTTTAAAATTGCATTTGCTTCAGGGTGCTATAGCCATTGTAGGGCTCTGATCCAGCTAAAGTTAATTCTGCAGCTTGAGTCTATGCATGTTTACTTGGAAGTGAGTCCCATTATATTCACTTGGCCTTACTCACAGTAAGCAAAGGCCTGCAGCCTATGTTCCACTGAAAGCAGTGGAAGCAATGGAACAAGAAAGTAGCAATCTACGGTAGAGCACAATAGTCCCATGCACAATGGGACTTCTTTAAGCAGTGCAAACTATGGAATTCGCTTCCGCAAGAGGTAGTGATGGCCAGCACTTTGGATGGCTTTAAAAGGGGTTTGGAATTGGATGGATTCCTGGAGGAGAAGGCTATCAATGGCTACTAGTCCTGACTGCTATACCCTACCTCCAGTGTCAGAGGTAGTCTGCCTCTGTACACCAGTTGCTGGGGAACATGGGCGGGAGGGTGCTGTTGCACTCCTGCTTGTGGGTTTCCCATGGGCAACTGGGCGGCCACTGTGTGAACAGAATGCTGGACTAGATGGACCCTTAGTCTGATCCAGTATGGCTCTTATGTTCTTACAACAGGGCTTAGCCACAACTAAATTATCACCAGGACATTCCCCTCCCCATCATGTTCCACTTTTCTTTTCCAAATGTCATTCTCTGTTCCATGATTACTGAATATGCTCAGTCCTCATTAGGGGTGCGTGTGTGCGTGTGCGTGTGCGTGCGTGCACTTAAGTTAAAAAAAAAAGTATTTCTGCAAACTTCTGGGTTCTCCCAAGTATACAGATACCTCCCTCTTGTTCCTCAGTGGCCCAATTTTGTCACCAGTCCTGGTGGCACTCATCACCTGAGTTTGCTATTACAAGGCAAAATGGAGGAAATCCTACCCTTATTAAAGCTGACAAACCTTCTCAGTTTTAAGAATAGAAAAGTGAAGGTGGTGGTATCTGTGGTTTATGGGGGTGGGGAGACTCAGGGGAAAAATAGCTTTCACAGTTGTAATCACGCTGAAATATTAAATATAACATTAATAATATTGGCTGGTGAAACATGCTGGAATTCTATAAATTACAGCTTAAATGCAGCCTTATAAATAGAGGTGAACTGTATTTAAGTAGTGAATAGTGACCATGTTGAACAAGAGACCAACAGCTATATTATAATAATTTTGTAAAATGTAATAAAATATCAATTCAGTGTTTTACTTCAGAATACGTTTTGGACTGTTGCTCTGTTCAAACATTTGTTCCATTCATTTAGTGATCAACTATTTTAAAAGAAAGACCAGACGTGATAGTATTTCAATACTGGTAGGTCTGGAAGGATAATTAATGAATAATTCACATAATAGATTTGCAGGGTGCTTCCAGGTGAGACTCTTATGCTGCAGTTGCCCTGTCTCAAACAGGATTTTACAAGGGTGTGTGTGTCAAACATCTCCCACTTGTAAACCTTCTATACTTTCCTACCACTTCTTCCATTTTTCTGTCTTTTCCCCAAAAAGCTGTTAAGGAGAAAAGAAGGCCTTCACCAATGATGTAATGAACCCACTCTGGGTTCAGCACCTTGGATAGCTCAGCTCCTTTAGTGTTCTGACTGGTTCTGACTGAAATTGGGAGTGGATTCACTGCCACTAACATAGGAGGCACCAGCCTCCAATGGCCTTCACAAGGTCTCCCCCACCCCAATCTATATTTATTTTATTTTTTATAAGTGAAATAAACAATACCAACAACATAGTCAAAATCTTCAGTTTCCAGCATTACATTATTCTGGGGGCGGAGGGGGGGAGAAAAAAGGAGGAAAGCAAAAGAAGAAGAGAAAAAAAAGCAAGCAAGCAAGAAAGGGGGAAAAAAAAGATTATATCTAAGCTTCAATGAAAGCAAACAAATATCCAAATATAAGTCCAATTGCAAATAATACCTCTACAGCACTCTTCCAAACACTGCAGGTATTATTAAATCTTCACTCCGCTGCTCCATAAACTGCAAGCCTTGTCTTTCAATGTTATAACCTCAGTCTTATAGAAAATAAATGGGAGCAAACCATCCATTTCCATTAACCATATATTACTATTCCATTGACACATATTAGTAAACATTAAAAGTTTAACCAACAAGAAATAATAATAATACTAATCCCTTAATACTAATACTAATACTAATACTAATACTAATGATAATTAAGGGGGGAAGGAGAAAAAGAAGAAA
Organism: Heloderma suspectum; assembly: GCF_057233095.1. Taxonomy (NCBI): domain Eukaryota; kingdom Metazoa; phylum Chordata; class Lepidosauria; order Squamata; family Helodermatidae; genus Heloderma; species Heloderma suspectum. The sequence continues at coordinate 303,570,621 of NC_139461.1, read as the reverse complement.
TTTAAGAAAAGGATAAAAAATAAAAACAAACCATTTATTTATTTTAAGTAATATATCTAAAAATGTATTTCTATGTGTACACCCACATACACACATACAATATAACATAGAAAGGAGAAAGAAAACAAAAATAGTAAACATTTACTCTGGCAAACTTCCCAGACATCCTATCAGCTAAACCCAAAACAAGACTTCAGAGGAACAGTAAAAATGGCTAAATTCCAACTCAGGAGGCTGAGAAAGTTGGCTCCCTTGTTTTAATGTTAACACCAATGAGAAGTGATTTGGCCATGTCAGGATTCAAAAACTTTTTCATCTGGCCTTCAAAAAGAATGCAAAATGTAGCAGGATATTTAATATGATATTGCAGATTATTTTGCTTTGCCACACTTCTCGCTTTGGTGAATTGCCTTCGTCTGTCAGCAATTTCTTTGGTATAATCAGGAAAGATCATAATCTTGTCATTTGCTGGTCCCCACTGCAGCTCACCTCTTTCTCTTGCCAGACGCAGAAGATAATTTTTTGTAGAAACTTGTGAAAACTGAACGACAGTCCCAGAAGTCCCTTTAGTGCCACGTATTGAGCCAGGTATGAGATATGCCTGCTCAATATCCAGTAGAAAATCAGATGGCAAAACCAATAACTCATGCAAAAATTTATTCATAAATTCAGCCAAACATACATCAGCAGCCAAGTCTTTAATACCAAGAATACGAAGGTTCGCTCTGCATGTGAAAGCCTCCAATTGAGAGATTCGAGCAGACAAAGTATTGTGAGAAGCTTGCATAGCAGTTTCCTGAGTAATAACTTGATCTTCGAGCATATTAACCTTCGTTTCAATCTTTTGAAGAGATATATTAATTAAATCTACAGCCCCTTGAAGGGCAGTGATTACATCCTGGATTGTTTCATGCTTCTTTGACTGCACTGATAGCTGAGAAGACATATTTTTTATCAAAGCAAGCAGCTACTCTTCACCTCCAGCATTTCCAGAAACCTTTGCCAGGGGAGCAGTTGGGAGGGTAGGTGGCATTCTCAGACCTTTTGTTTTTCCCTTTGACACTGCCATCCTCCACTTCCAGAAGCACAACAAGCAAGTATAATTGCAGAAACAGAAAAAAACAAACATTTAATTAGATTTAAGTACCAATCCCTAGATATTGCTGGTAGTCTAAGTTCACAAATATTTTTTGGAACTCGTCAGTCTTGTAGTCTCTAATTGCTAGGAGTTTCAAACAGTGTTCAGTAGATGATACTCTGGCCACCAACCTTAGATTGCAGCCCTTCTGCTGCACCGCAAAAGCAGCTGTTCTTCCAGGATTTCAACTGGATGGTACTGTAAGATTCCCCTTATAATTCCAGGTTTCTCAACCTTTTCATAGCTGTTTGAGGTAAGCAACCTGTGGTGTTCCGCAGGTTGCTGCCAAGATGACATGGCTCCAGCCGGAAGTCGCCTTCACAAGGCCTTTTGAGTGGTAGCACCAAGAACCTTGTTTTTGTTGCACGCTGACTGTTCATTTTAGAGACCTCAGCAGAAGCTCAAATAGTGACATGAGTTAGGATGGACATCCTGGGTCACAGAGGCTACAGGCATTTGGCCTTACCTAAAACCCAGTATAATGTGTTCTGGGAGAGTATAGGAGATTTCAGCCATCACTCCTCTTACCAGGCATGTATAGGGAATACCAATGGGAAGGAGATGTACTGTGGACAACACTAGCAGAAGATCAGTACTGCTGGCCGGTCTTTCCATGAGATGGGGTGAATCCTTACCTCAGGCAGGGGATAGGGAGGAGTGGTGAATCACACCACACAGTGCCAGGTGATCATGGAATAGTATCATAGAATAGGAGGGTTGGAAATGGCCCACAAGACCATCGAGTCCAACCCCCAGTGAGGTCCCTCCCTCACTGCCTTCTGTCATCTCTCTGGAACGAAGCACCATGGCGGATGCTAAGGAGAACCCCACCAGCCCCACTTTCCTGTGGCAGCAAATGCTCAAAATGCCTCACTCTGAGGAATGACCCCTCAGAGTGAGACATTTAGGCTTCGCCAGCTCTCCAGAGAGTCAGGCTGGCTGCTTTCTGCAGCTGTTGTGGCTCTCCAGAGAGCCTGTCTGATGTCTTGCTCTGACGAGTCCTCATCAGGTGGCCCATGCTGGCATCAATGGGGGGCAATGGTGCATTTCCTCTTCCCTCAGGTGGCAGGACATCCTGCGCCGCTGCTGCAGTAATGTTATAGCCACAAAGGAAAACTGGCATTATAAAACCTTTGCTAAGCTGCCTCACTTGGAAGTGTTCACGTGAACAAGAGTTCAAATCAGAGACGTCCCTTATAATGACAGGAGGCAGTTGAGAGGCATTATACATCCCTCTAATACTGAACTCAAGTGGTGAGTACTGAAAGGACTGGATCCAAAATGGAGCCACTGAGGAACAGAAAGGGAGGTATTGGCATGTTTGGGGGAACCCTGAGGTTTGCTGGAGCACAAAAATGTATTTAAAAAAACACATAAAGGAGCAAGTACAATGAGAACCAAGCATATTCAGTAGTCAGAGAATATTGAGTATCGGTTAGAGAAAAAAAAAGAGGAAAACCAGTGGTAGTGGGCCCACTTGTGAAAGTATATTAGTGGACTGAAATGAAAGGGAAAGGAATAATTTCCCCATATAATTGCTTCATTATTCTCCTTGTCTTGCTTGGTAAGGATGAAGCACCTACCTTAGCAGTGCCCAGAAGCTATGGATGATAAGGGAGGGGCTCGACCAAGAGTTCTGAACTACTAATATTTTGGACAAATATTGGTCCACAAACATATCCCTGCACACATATTGCCTGTTATGATGACAGGCATTTTGCTAGCATAATGTAAACAGGAGTTGACATGCATAGTCATTGAGACTTGGCTGTTCTAGAAGTTCTTTTTCAGAAAATAATAATAAGACACTTCCAAGTCTGAAGCATGAGACCTCAGCAGGAAAAGCTGAACAAGATACAGAACACACGAACGGTGCTTAAAAATCAGAGGGGTACATACGTAGGACTCGAACGCCATGCTTCAGGGCTTGCACACGACCCGGTTCCATGGACATGCTGAGCATGGTTTGCGGCCCTCCGATAGTGCACACCTGGTTGTCTTGTGCGGCTTGCTTGAACATGACGATGAGGTGGTTGGCAATGATGGTGTTGAGGACTGAGATGACAGCCATTGGGAAAACAAAGGAGATGAAGGCGTTGACCTGGACGAGAAAGTGAGAGAGGGGATAAAGCTATCTTGTGAGCAGCCACACAAGAGGTAGGCAGTGCAATTCTGCTTCCTTTTGAATGAGCTGTGAGCTTTGGCATGGGAGGGACATAACCTGCTATGCATCAGTGATGCTTAATGTGCATTGATTTCAACAGGCCATGCAACAGGGCATGGAAGAAAGATCCTGCTTTCTTTTCTTGATCGATCCATTACTCAGTTTCTGAAGATTTGTATGCGGAATCACAATCTACATCTTCACAGTTAATAAAACACAAAGTCAAAGCAATAAAAACACTCAAATAAGCACAAGAGGTAGCACAAAGTTGGATAAAACTCTGCGATGAAATGGCGAATTGAAAGTCTGGGAAAATAAGAAGGGCTTTGTCTGGTGCCCCATCAGGGTCAGGAACAAGGCATCATTGGGCAGCTGCTGGTGCCCCAGGACCCTGGCCATTCCCACCACCCCATAGGCCCCCCTGTCTGGGCTGCTTGAAGCTGCCATTCCAATGCTGCAGAATGATGCTACATCGGGGTTGTTGTGGGAAATTAAAATGGTGGCTCCAAGCTGCCTGCCCCTGATTGCAATGCTGCTGCCTGCCACTGGGGAGTGAACCCACCGGGGGGGGGGGAATCAGCATAGGAAGGGGGCCACCAGAGGGCATTTTGCTGATGGTCTCCTGAAACCTTGAACCACATCTGATCGCTGTAGTCACAAGGCAAGCCTCCTCGGGGAGAGCATCGCACAGGCAGTGCATTATCAGTGAAAAAGAGCTCTCCTCTGTTGCCATCTACCTCACCTGGAGGAGGCCAGTCATTTCACTGTACGAGCAGGTTCATGTTTTCCACATGAACAGCAGCACCCAAATACAAAAAGCTGACCCCCTCGGTGACATTTGGTGGGTGACTTGAGAAAAGCCGCCTTCAGTGGGCATCGTCAACAAGAGGTGGTCCATGCAACCTGATAGTTCTCTAGCTGCTTCTCTCTCTCCGTCCCCCCCTCTCTCCCTCCATTTCATTTCTATACCACAAAATAGCCAAAGCTCTCTGGGCGGTTCACAAAAATTAAAACCTCAGAGTGCAGCATAAAACTACATAAAATATGAAAGCTGAAAACCACACTATAACAGTACAACCAGAATAAAACCTAGCAGCAATGCAGAGATTTAAAATGCAGATGTAAAACACCAGAGCTAAAAGATTAGGAAGCTAACATGCTAAAATACTGGGAGAATTACTTCTACCAAGTAAGGGTAACCAATTTAGGGCACAATCCTATGCATGTTTAGATGGAGAAAAGGCCTAGAACTCCCAGCATTCCCCAGCCAGCAAAGCTCTGTCTAAACATGCATAGGATCGTGCCCTATTGTGCCAAAACATCCTTCCCCAAGTGGATGTCCTCCAGTTGTGTTGGTCTTTATCGCCCATCAACCCCAGGCAGCATGGACAATAGGGGATGTACTCCAACAGATCTGGAGGACACTAGCTTGGGGAAGGCAGCTCAAAATGCTTTCACAGGCAGGAGTTTTTCATGCAAGACCAATGAAGTACGCCCTTCCCTGATGAAAAAGATGCCTCTTCATCAAGACCAGCATGAATTACTCTCTGGAATTTCAGAGCAGTGGCAAGAACGTTGATTGCAGAAAAACATGGTGTGATCCTCCCTCTCTTTCTTTAAAGGAATGGCAGATCAAAGTATGGAAAACAGCAGAAATGTCAAACTTCACAGTATTTACTCATCTAAGAGATAGCAGACGGTGCTTTGAGATGTCTTGGATTAACGGCTTCAGTTTTATTGTCTTCATAAAGAGGAAATATCACTTGAAGTTTGACTTGTATAAGAGCTTTTCTGTATTGTAAATACTCTTTTATATGTTTCTGTATTTCTGTCTATTTTCCTTATATGAAAACAAAGAAAGGAAAAAGAAAAGAAAAAGTCACCTCTGCTGAAGTAGATTTGTGTCTATGAAAACACAAAACTGTGTAGTTTTTAATTTTCCACATTGGTTTTGCTGCAAAAGACAGAGGGAGCAATCCTATGTCCCCTAGACAGTGTCTGGGGGACTCGTTTCCTGGCTCCACACTCGAAGACAGGGAGCTCGCGTGGTGTAGTGGTGAAAGTGTTGGACTGGGAGCTGGGAGATCCGGGTTCTAGTCCCCATTCGGCCATGGAAGCTCACTGGGTGACTTTGGGCCGGTCACAGACTCTCAGCCCAACTCACCTCACAGGGTTGTTGTTGTGAGGATAAAATGGAGAGGAGGATGATAATGTAAGCTGCCTTGGGTTCCTTGCAAGAGGGAAAAAGGCAGGATATAAATGCAATAAATAAATACATAAATAAATAAGACAGGGCTCTGAGCTCGGAGCCAGGAAACTGCGCTCCCCTCCCCCTCCTCCTCATAGCCGGTGTGGAGAGGACCACGCTGGCTGCTTCTCCATGTGCTGGAGGTATTCCTGGGGTCAAGGAGGTGTTCCTGGGTTTGGGGAGGGGGCCAGGGTGGCTGGCTTACACCTTTTCCTATCACTGCCCCAGCCTCCTTCCCTCCCTCTCCTCAAAGCCTCCGCTAGAGAGGTGAAATCACCCATCGAAGCTAAAATGCAGCATGGGAGGCACAAGGTGCCTCCCTCTATGCCTCGGATCCTTGTAAGCCTCCGAGCTCAAGGGCGTACAAGTACCCAGGGTGCAACCCATAGGATTGCGCCCCAACAGCGTGCTTCTATATTTGTCTACTCAGAAGTAAGCCTCATTGAATGCACACACCTAGCTGGGATTAAGCCCCACAACTCAGTGGGACTCACTTCTGAGTAGACATAGGATTGCATTGTTAGAAAAACACTCAGTAAGGGTCCCTACACAAAAATAACGAGCACAAACACGAACACAAGACCCAACTGATAAGGCCATATTTCACTCACAACCACCTAAACTTTACACATGTGCAAGCATTTACAATGGAACAGCAGTAGAACTGTATTTCATCTCTAGGTCTTTTTTTTTTTTGGAGTTCATTTGAAAGTAGTTTCTACTTCCTTGGGCTTCTCCAATTAGAGCTTCTCCACGATGTTTTTTTTTTTTTTCTAATTCAGGCATGATCTTCAAAGATTCGAAGTCACAACTTAGAATCTTCGAAGATCCTGCCTGAATTAGAAAAAAAAAACATCGCGGAGAAGCTCCGATTCTGCGAGGATAATGCCTTAATTTAAAAAAAAAAAACATCCGGAGTGGGGGATAGGAGGGGGTAAAACTTAGTCTCATTTGAAGGGATAGAACAACCCCCTGCTCAGTGCAAGAACCCTGATTCCCAGGTGGTCGCCCATCCAACTACTGACCGGGGCCGACCCCGCTTAGCTTCTGAGATCAGGCAAGCGTGCGCATATCCAGCCATTTGCTTGTTGCTGAGGACACAGGGGCTGTGCGATCAGTAGCTGGAAGAAGACATGGGGCCGTCAAGAGCTGTGATTGGACAGGAGGGAAATACAAACACCACCGTATATGGACAGGCGGGGGAGGGGACTATGACCGGATATGGTAGCGAAGGCAGAAAATCAGAGCACATTAAAGGGAAATACTGGGATATTAGGGTATTGAAAGCAGGAGCACGGAAGTGGGACATTCTGGTTCCAATTCAAGGCGGGTACTGCGTATTGTGAAAGGCAGGCAGTGAAACCTCATTGGAAGTGAAAAAAGGTGGTAAGTGTAGATCCAGCCCTAGTCACTGACTAATTTTAACTGGATTTAGTGTTCAATTGGACTTAGTCATGGTTAATTTTAGCTGAGTTCAGATTGCAAGTTACCAGAAGAAATGGGACTTACTGTCCCCCCCGCCCCTGTGCTTTCTGACCAAGTGCATAAAAGGTAAAAGCAAACCCCATTCCCAGTCCCCGCTCCTCAGCTATTTTTGGCTCATGTACATACAGGAAGCTGCCTTCTCCCAGGTCAGGCTATGTGTCCCACCTACCCCCAGTATGTCAGGGGTGTTTCTGAGCACAGGGAGTGCGATAGCAGTTCAGATTCTGAAGGAGAACCGTCAGACATGGGGGAAGTGTTTTCTCAGGCTGTTGCAGATATGCGTAGGCCTGCTTCTCAGGTTACAAAGGTACAGATGGCTGAGCTTGAGGGTCCCTCCTCACCCCCCCCCCCAGAGGCAGCGAACAGGAGGTTGACCTAATAGATGCCAGGTGCAGATGCACAGCAAAGAGAGAGAAGGCAGGGGAGGAACTTAGATGGTCTACTTCATTGGCCTTGTGTGAGAAGCTGAGCTTAGAGGCCTCAGGAGAAGAGAGGGACCTCCCCCCTTAAATTAGGCTAGTGAGACTGCCTCCCTCTTCAAACTGCGGACAACTCTAATAAATTCCATTTGGATCCCCTGAAGGCATTCCTTGTAGACAAGAGTTTCTATGAGAATTTGCACCTGTGAAGTAATGGATTAAAAGCTGTAGACTGAAGCCTCTCGTCTGTGTATGTTTGGGCATTGAAGTGAAGTGGGGGCTAAAGGAATCGTGACACAGTATTTCCTACTCTGGTTGGCAGTTGCTCTCATGATCTCAGGTTGTTAAGAATCTTTCTTGGCACCTCCTCCCTGATCTTTTTACCTGGAGATGCTTGGTTTTGAACTTGGGACCATTGATATACCAAGCACATGCTCTACCACTGAGCTACAATCCCTCTCTTGGGTGAAGAACCATCTTTTGTGCAGAGCTTGCCAAAAACCACTGGGCTGTGCTCTAGCTGCACCCACAGACCCACTCCTTACTTTACCCCAGACCCTTCCTAGGCAGTAATACAGATCTGTGATACACATGTTGGCAATGAATTGGGTATTCATTTGGGTATTCTATAACTGGGTATTCTATATGGGTGTAGCTGAATTGCAGCTATAGAATACCCATAGTAGGCAGTGCTGCCCTTCTCTGCCAGGCAGCAAGGCCAGGTCCAGAGTGTAGTAAGCTGGGCATTTCCTGGGGCCCCAAGTCAGGCAAGGAGACCACTGCCTGAACAGCATCACTGTTCTCAGTACATCATCCCTTTCTTCTCCAACAAGAGATAAACCTATGATGAAAATGGCAGAGTAGCAGGGAAGATGATATCTCCACCCATTCAAGCGGCAAAAACATGGATGCAGGATGGGACTTGATTGATCTTTCTCAAAAGTTTATGATCCCCTTCCCCCATCTCATGTCACTGTGGTTCCCACGTTAACTGAAACAACCCATTGATCTTGTTATCTAAATAGCCAGCAGGATGCTTTTTGATTTCCGTGGTGTAAGGGAACACTTTCCAACATCAATAATTTCTGATTCACAGTTCATGGTTCAATTATTATCATTATCATTATTGCCTGGGCTCTCCTTGAGCTCAGTTTTATTCCACCTCCCCTGGAAAGCTGTCTCTTTTGTGAAGATTTTAATGATAGTTCTCTGTAGCCCATGACCCAATTAGCCAATAACCTCTGCCCCAGAGAATCAGAATTGATTGCACTAGTCAATTCAAGGAGCAGTTGTAAAATCCAATATATATGTTTTCGACAAACCAAAAGGGGATGAAATTAACCTGTGCTTGAATTTAATAGAAGGCACTACAAACATCAAATGCAATCAAGATGATCTGTTGCATTTTGGCTGGTGTTTATCTATATCTGTCTGCATCAGAACTTTCGACTGCTTTGAGATCAGTTTAAATATCATTAGCATCCATCCTGGAAAGGGTAGGTTTGAGGGGTTGCTGAGATCCTTGATCTCAACCCACCCACCACCCCTCCAGAGAATTACAGCTCCAAAGTTCCCTATGTTGGGTGCTGCGACAGGTAAAATGGTTTGAAGCTGATTTAGATTTGTGGGGTGGACATGCTCCTAATGAAAGAGGCAGAATATGAGCAACAAATTCACACAAAATCAAACAACAAATATAAAATCGATTGACTTCATCGAAATGTTCATACAAATTATATTGATGCCTCCTGGTGATCTTTGCTCTTCTTCTATCGCCCCATGGCACCCTATAGTGTCCTGCAACCTTAACCCCCCCCCCCACACGGATGGTTTGTATGATGGCCATTGAATAACACCACAAAAATATTATTCCAACTGTGGGTTGGTGATGCCTCCAAAATGTCAGTGAGAGCTGCTTGCTGGCCCTTGCCTTGTCTGCCAAGTCTCTACTGCTTTTTAATTGCTGGTGACAGGGATAACACAAGTCCACATTGTAGCATAGTTGCAGCACAATTTTTGGTCCCCGGTTCAGACAAGGTGTGTACAAAGCACCCAAACACAGGCTACCAGACATGTATGGTGGCTGTCAGGGTGGAAACTGAGCCCATAGAACCCCAGAGCAGTTCTGATTCTGAGGAGGAGCAGCAATCCGTGGGAGAGCAGCCTGCTCATCCCTCACAGGCACAGCAGCTGGCAGAGATTCCTCCTGCCAGCATTCCTGAGATAGATAGTGACCCTGGCAGTGAGAAAGTGCAGGATGGGGGCTTGCTAGATGCTCGACGCAGATGCAGGGAGCGACGAGCGATGGAGGGCGCGGAAAGGAGGCGTAGCGCCCGTTTGGCACGCAAGCAACGGACGCTTCCCGTGGACCCAAGGGAAAGAGGGAGGAACTCTCCCTAGCCCATAAGTTCAGGGTCTGCAAGTGATTCTCCTTTAAATGGGGACCAACTGCCTAACCCGGAGCATAGGCTACTCTGCTGTTCATTGCTTAGTCGCTGGTGATTAGCATCTGAAAGAGTCATTAAGTTGTAAAAGGATTAAAGCCTTGAAAAGAATCCTTTTGTCTGTGTCTTGAGTTGGCTATTGGAGTAGACTGAAAGAGGCCGCTAGGGCACTCCTGACAGTGGCTAGGGATGGGTGAGAATTTTGTTTCAGTTTGGTTTTGATAAGAATTTACCAAAATTCCCAAGTGTCTTCATATTCAGGATAGAAAGAGCTTCAGATGTTTTTTTTTTTTTTTTAAGGAATGTGGCAGAAATCCAAACTTACAAATACATCCATCTAGGCCTAGGCTTTGAATAGTTGTGTAATCAAACATGTTAACTGATGGATTAGGGTTGTTACATCTTTTTTTCTGACATGCTTCTCATCTAAGAGGTATCCTGCCATCCAGGACTTGATCGCGGATGAGCATGCCGACCTGGCATGTATTACAGAGACCTGGTTGGATGAAGCTGGGGGTGTTAGTCTATCTCAGCTTTGTCCCCCAGGGTTTTCTGTAGTACAGCAGGCTAGACCTGGGGGGCGGGGGGGGCAGAGTTGCAGTGGTCTATCGTGATACTATCCCCCTCACCAGATGCTCTGGTCCACAGTCTACTGGGTTTGAGTGTGTTTACTTAAAAGTGGGTGCTCAGGATAGAATAGGGATTCTGTTGGTGTATCACCCACCCCGCTGCCCAACAGTCTCCCTTCCTGAGCTGGGCAGGGTGATCTCGGTGGTGATGATGGAGTCCCCTCGGCTTGTTCTGCTGGAAGACTTCAACATCCATGCTGAGGCTGCCCTGTCAGGAGTGGCTCAGGACTTCATGTCCTCCACGAAGACCTTGGGTCTGTCCCAAGTGATTTCTGCCCCCGCTCATACAGTAGGTCACACTCTAGACCTAGTTTTCTATGCTGAACAGGATGACGGTGGTCTGGGTGTGGAGGAACTTTCTGTTGTTCCATTGTCAAGGACAGATCACTACCTGGTGGGGTTTAGACTCACTGGAACTCAGTGCCTCTGCAGGGGTGGGGGACTGATTAAGTTGGTCCGCCCCAGGAGGCTGATGGATTCGGATGGTTTCCTGACAGCTCTCCGGGATTTTCCTGCTGCCTCGGCAGGTGATTCTGTCGAAGCCCTGGCTGATCTCTGGAATAGGAAATGGCTAGGGCAGTGGACACAATCGCTCCTGAGCATCCCCTCTCACGGAGTGGAGCCAAAACCAGCACCCTGGTTCTCTAGGGAACTACCGGTGATGAAGCGAATGAGACGGAGACTAGAGCAACGTTGGCGGAAAACTCGGAATGAGTCCAATCGAACATGGGCTAGAGCTTATTTGAAAGCCTACTCCGTGGCAGTGAGGGCAGAAAATAAGTCTTTCTTTTTTGCCACCATTGCATCTGCAGGGAGCTGGCCAGAGGAGCTGTTTCGTGTGGCCAGGGGCCTTTTACATCCTGGCCCATGTAATAAAAATTCTAACCACTCGACAGCCCTCTGTGAACAATTTGCTCAGCACTTTGCTGTTAAAATCGCTCAGATCTGTTCTGACTTGGATGCTGTAGTTGATGCCGATCCTGTGGATGTCACTTTGGCTCCTGCTTGTTCAGTGTTGATGGATTCTTTCCAATTTGTGCAGCCCGAGGATGTGGACAGGATCCTTGGAGCGGTGAGAGCCACCACATGTATGCTGGATCCTTTCCCTTCCTGGCTTATTAAAGAGGCCAGAGGAGGACTGGCTGAGTGGATAATGGGAGTGGTTAATGCCTCTTTGGAAGAAGGTATTGTTCCATTATGCTTAAAAGAGGTGGTTCTGAGACCTCTGTTGAAGAAGCCTTCCCTGAATTCCACCATACTAGATAACCATCGTCCAGTCTCTAACATACCATTTTGGGGCAAGGTATTAGAGCATGTGGTGACTTCCCAGCTCCAGGGGTTCCTGGATGAAATGGATTATATTGATCCATTTCAATCTGATTTCAGGCCTGGGTATGGGACGGAGACAGCTTTGGTCGCCTTGGTGGATGATGACCTACACTGGGAACTGGACAGGGGGAGTGTGTCCCTGTTAGTTCTGCTGGACCGCTCAGCGGCATTCGAAACCATCAACCATGATATTCTTCTGGGATGCCTCGCTGGGATGGGACTTGGGGGTACTGTTTTACAGTGGCTCCATTCCTTCCTAGCGGGGTGAACTCAGAAGGTGGTGTTGGGGGATGCCTGCTCGATTCCGCGGTCGTTAGCTTGTGGAGTCCATCAGGGTTCTGTTCTGTCCCCCATGCTATTTATTATCTACATGAAACTGCTGGGAGAGGTTGTCTGGAGTTTTGGAGTTCGGAGCCACCAATATGCTGATGACACCCAGCTCTACTACTCCTTTCCACCAGATTCCAAGGAAGCTGTTTCTGTGTTTGGCATCAGTAATGGACTGGATGAGGGAGAACAAACTGAAACTTAATCCAGACAAGACAGAGGTGCTCCTGGTCAGTCAAAAGGCAGATCAGGGAATAGGGACTCAGCCTGTGTTGGATAGGGTTATACTCCCCCTGAAGACTCAGGTTCGCAGTTTGGGGGTGCTCCTGGATTCAGCCCTAAGCCTAGATGTTCAGGTTTCAGTGGTGGCCAGGAGTGCTTTGCACAGTTAAAACTAGTGCGCCAACTGCGCCCATTCCTGGAGATGTCTGATCTGGCCACGGTGACACATGCCTTAGTTACATCCCATTTGGATTACTGCAACACACTCTACGTGGGGCTGCCTATGAAGAATGTTCGGAAACTGCAGCTGGTTCAAAAAGCTGCTGCCAGACTGTTGACTGGGGTTGGTTATGGGGAGCATACAACTCCCTTGTTAAAACAGCTTCACTGGCTTCCAGTCTGTTTCCAGGCATAATTCAAAGTGCAGGCTGTGACCTATAAAACCGGTCCAGGTTATCTGAAAGACCGTATCCTCCCTCATGAACCTGCCCGTGTCCTGAGATCTTCTGGGGAGGCCCTTCTCTCAGTCCCACCACTGTCACTGGCACATTTGGTGGGAACCCGGGAGAAGGTCTTCTCGGTGGCTGCCCCACAGCTGTGGAACACCCTTCCCAGGGAGGTTAGGATGGCTCCCTCCTTGATGTGTTTCCGGAGGCAGACTAAAACAGTCTTGTTCCAGTAGGCCTTTGAGACATAGTTGGAACCTGGGGGTAAGCTGCTAAAATGCTGTTTTAAAATGCTGTTTTAATGTTTTAATATAATTTTAATTATATTGTTGTTTAATTTATATTTTAACCTTTGTATATTTTCATATGTTTTAATTGCATATGTTTTAATTTTTGTAAGCTGCCTTATGTCCCAGTACTGGGAAAAGGGCGGGGTATAAATATAATAATAATAATAACAACAACAACAACAATAGGTACATGACGGACAGATATAACATGGTCCTCTCCATGCTTCGGCTATTGGGCGGCACAGAAATGACATAAATAACGAAAGAAATAACGCTAGGAAGAATGTGGCTGGTGCAAGTGGGTGAGAATTTTGCTTCAGTTCGGTTTTGATCAGAATTTACCCCCCCCCCCATCACAGATTGCTTCATATCTGGTATGGAAAGAACCATGTGATTTTAAAAAGATCATATGTGGGAGAAAGTGAAACTGACAGACTCATCCGTCTCTAAATTGGTGCCCTACCACAGGCTCCCCCCCGCCCGCCGGTTTCAGTTGCCTCCTTGAGATTGCAAAAGCGGAGGGAAGGGCTTGGTAAACAACTGCCAGACCATACTACATGGCTTGGTGGGTCTTCACCCACTTCTCTCACTTTCTCTCACCAATCCAAACTGGGATTGGCTGCCACAGAGGGAGAGGTGAGGATGCAACCCCCCACTCCACTGTCTTAGCTTGGAACGTCTGCCAGTTGTCTCCTCCTCTCCCAGGCTGGCCATGTGTCCTCTTTTACAAAGGACAGTCCTCTGTTTGAAAGGCTGCCAGAAGAGACTCATCTATTTTGAAGGTGTCCTCTGTTTGTACTGCCCACCAGCGAAAGTCCTTGGTGAAGAGAAAGAACCAACAGAGCTGGTCCTTGAAGCTGGCCATCAACAGCACCTGGACAACAGACTGAGCAAGGTACACACAACACTTGGTCAGTGTCTTCCACACTATGGTGAGATGTATTTCTATTTTAATGATGATGATGATGATGTTTCAATTTGCATCTATATACATACATCACCATATGCAAATGTTACGCAAATCAGTGTCCTTTTTGTCCTCTTCTTCGGGAGATGCATTTCCTTTTTTATGGCCATTCAGCAGGGGATCCCCTACCTTCATTTCTGTCTCTATTAGCAGAAAGACGGGGTACAAAGGCAGCAAATAAATCAGTAAACAAGTGGGACCAGGTGGATTTAGATCTCAGCTTTCCACTGATCTCATCTTATCAACATGTTTTCCATTCCTTCGCCTTGCATGCCTGCTAGTTTGAGAAGAAAATAGTGTTGGTTCCTGCTTACAGAACATGGCAGTAGGTGAACCACATTCTCTCTCAATGGAAATCATTCAGTGAAGGGCATTGGAGTGGTCATAAACAACAAGTGTGGGCCTGGAATTGTTTAGGGTCACCACAGAAATATGAGATGAATCGAAGCTTCACGGGAGAGGCACCCCCAAAGATTCATGGCCTTCTGAAGCACAAGCCTACCTGACACTGACGTTCCATGGTCTAAAAACCTCCCTGCCTCCCAAACTTATCCCTTTTTCTCTGTGGTAAGGAAAAGGCATTCTATCTGTACCCAGAGGTGTCCTTGTTATTATTTGTTCCAGATGTCACATTCAAAACATGTTCCAAAATTCAGGCCTGGGAAATATTAAACTCTGGGCAAAGTAGAAGACTGGACTCCTAGGCTGCTTTTACACTAAAGAAAACCCCTGCAGTCCTCCTGTTCTGGAGCCTTTCCACATTTATTGCAGGCTCCCAGACAGTGACCGCATGATTGCTGAGAGGGGAAGCTTTACATTTTGAACGTTCCATAGACCTCAATGAAACAGCGCCATCTAGTGGCTGTTTTTATCGTGTTATAGTCCGAGTTTAAAAAGTAGTTCATTAGTTCCGGATCTATTTGAGAAGGAAAAACCAGGAGATACCTCTGGATGTGCCCTGGAGGTTAACGACATCATGAAAAGGACTCACAAACTTCCGTGACTGAGCAATCTCAGTAGCAGGATAAAGGCTCCATGTGAAAGAGCCCCTAGACAACTGCATACCAGGATGGGAGAAAGCTAGCTCAGTGTGGTAGAACTCTGACAGCATTTCCACACAGCACCATTTTCTTGGAGTGGTGGCAAGGTAGTTTGTGCCTGGTGCTGTCACAGGAGGGATTGCATGATGGAGCTGCCATTGGCATGGAGAAAATATTGGCACTGTTCAAAAAGATACACATGCAGCAGATAAACCTTCCCAAGTACAAGTTCCATCACTGCATTGCAAGGTGTGGCTTAAAGCACTGGATCAATAAGGGCTAGAAGCTTGTTGAGGACTGGTGCATGCCTTGCTCAGATGGAGCCAATCCTGTGGATATATGAAGCTGTCCCAATTACTACAATATGGAGAGAGACTCTTGTACACCTTTTATGCAAGATCCCATGCAGGAGCCTGGATCAGGGACACTTTTACGAGTGACACCCTTAATTCTCTGCCTGAGGTTGACCTCACAGCTTCATCCCTAAATTTGCCTGCTCCCCATGCAGAGACTAAAGAAAGAAATTGGCAATTGTGCCAATGGAGGTTTTATCTTTCTTTAGCCCCATACAGGGGGAGATTTAGGGCAGGGGGAATGGCTGGGTGGGAAAGTTTAACCCTCTGCCCATGTGCAATGGTCCTGATCCAAATTGGGGCCCTGCATGTTTACATTAAAACTAAACAAAATAATATTAGGAACGTAGCATTTAATATAGTGTCTTTAGCCCTGAGTCTCTAGGTCTTTGCTTCAGATGACCTGGCAACCTTGTTTGTTTGTTTGTTCATTTATTTATTTATTTATTGCATTTATATTCTGCCTTTTTTCCTCCAAGTAACCCAAAGCAGTGTACATAATCCTCCTCTCCATTTTAGCCTCACAACAGCAACCCTGTGAGGTAGGTTGGACTAAGAGTCTGTGACTGGCCCAAAGCCACCCAGTGAGCTTCCATGGCCGAGTGGGGACTAGAACCCGGATCTCCCGGCTTCCAGCCCAGCACTCCAACCACTATACGACAGTGGCTCTCCTGGTTACCTTGTGAAGGACTATAGAAAATAGCCTTCTGCTCTTTTGCCATTAAGGGGGTAGAGGAGGTATTGATGGGTTCCTGCTCATTCCTCCTAAACCTGGAGCCAGCACTGCCGAAGGGCGTACTGGGTCAGCTGAGAAGCAGCCCTAGATGAGCACAGCAGTGAATCTACACAGACTAATGGAGTAATTTCGGCATTGTGAGATTTCAATCAGTCTCGGGCCCCTCTGTGCTAGAGGAAAGATTATACCTTTGCAGCAACAGCACTGGCTGAAACGTTTAGCAGAAGTGCACAGCAATAGATGGGGCTAATCCCTGCTTGGCTACTCTCTGATGTCAGCAGTACAGAGTGCTAAATTCCCCACTGGAAACAAGCCAACAGTGCCTTCTATTTGCTGCCAGCAAGACACAGCAAGCAAGGCGCTCTCTCACTTGCACCCTCCTATCATGCTGGTGATCGCCGGAGCTAAAAAGCAATCTGGTTGCCTCACCGTGAACGATTGTGAGATGCAATTATTTCCTCAGCACCGAAGTAATTCTCAGCCCTTATGAAATAGCTAACCAGTGAAATTTCATTCTGCTCCCCATCTGAACAAAGTTACCCTCCAGCTCCCATGTAGGATAAGTGGTCAGCATTTAACTTTTGGGGTAGGAAAGCCGCTGCCACCTTTTCTTCCATCCTAAGATACACAGAGAACTGATTTCCTCCATCTAAGTGACAATTACATGGCATAATGTAGTGGATTCCCCACCCCCCTTTTAGTTAAAGTTATGCTCAGGATTGTTCTTTTCTTTTAATGTTCATTATTTGATTTTGTTTGATTTATTTCAATAAATGACCCACTTTACCTTTCAGGTTAAAGGTGAATTTTATATCTATGTCTATATGTATATCTCCTAATCCTATCAACTTTGGGTGGAATGTGGAAAAAATGGTTTACATGATGAAGGGTGCAATCCTATGGGGATATTCGGCCGCCTCTGAACTTGGAGGCGACAGACTATCCAATGCAGAGTGGGTGAAATGCAGAGGGGATCTTCTCCTCTGCGGTCTGGCCGCCCTAGATGGCCCACTTCAGCAGTCTTGCCAGGGCGCCTTGGAACAGGGGTGTGTGTGGCCGGATGGTAAATAGGAAGTGTTGGAATGGCACTTCTGCGGTCCCCCCCCTGTCCCCAGGAACTCCCCATTTCTCCCCGCTCCACGCTGCTCTTCCGAGTGAGGAGTCAGGGACAAACCGCGTTGCCTAAGAGGTGGCAGGGGAAGGGGGCGGGGAGGCGGTTTTCTGGGAACCAACCTTGGAACGCTGGCTCTGAGCTCGGTTCCCAGAAAATGAAAAATCCTATGGCTGTCTAGCTGCTGTCTAGCGGCCATAGGATTGCGCCCTAAATTCCACTGAGGTAGGGCCAAAACAGACATTTCTTTCCATCTGTATCTAGCAGCTATGTCTTTCTTTCTGTTTTTATTCTAGTGTTGGTGCGGAGGCCTGAGCCAGGTCTTAAAAGCCCCCTACATCCCATGCTAGGGTCCTGATCCAGATCATAGCTTCTGCACCTATTCTAGAGTAAAAGTATTCTAGAGTTAAAAGGACATAGCTTTTTAGATAGGAAGTTTTAGATAGCAATTTTATGTAATGTCTGTTTTGGCCCTTAAATACACAGCTGAGTACCTCAAACACTGTGATTTCAATTAGGGATGGGAGGATTCTGCTGCATCTGTTGAGAAAATAATCAAGAAAAACTGGATTAATTTCCTGGACGTCTGCTGGACACCCAGAAAATTAATCTGGGTTCTGGATTAGTTGTGGATTTGGCCTCCAGTCCTTGGTTCATGGCAGTGTGATGTCAGTGCTATGCACCAGGACTGAAGCACCATTCTGTTCTTCTAGATAGGACTGTAGAGGAAATGTTACATGCGAGTAGGACCTTTCTTCCAAGGAAGTCTGCTCAGGCTCACCATTTTCAAACTCCACATTTCAGGGAGCATGAACATGCCAGGACAATCCACTCATTGTATTTATTCATTTAGGCTGCTTCTATACCACTTGACATTCCGGGGTTTCTAAGCGCTTCTAAGCAGTTTGCATAAAAACACATACAATAAAATATAAAAACCAATACAAAAACAGTATATGACCTTAAAAACATTACGAGAACTTCAGTAAAACAGGGCAGTGTCAGGAGTGATTATAAGTCAGGGAAAGTCTGAGTGAACAAATGCATTTTCAAGAGGTATTTGAAACTCACCACAGTTTCCTCCTCTCTGACCACACGTGAGAAAGTGTTCCAGAGGCTTGGTGCCACTACCGAGAAGGCCTGACCCTGTTGGTCATGGAATGACCATTAAGCCCTCCTTGGAAGATTTCAGGGGTCAATTTGGTGTATATAGGGGAAGGCGGTCAGCTAAGTATCCTGGCTTGTGTTGCACAGGGCTTTGAATGTCAACAACAAAATGTGTACAGGTGTTTGTGAGCAATTTTTTTTAAATGTGGAAACAGGACAGATCAAACTTGTACTTGAAAATGCAGAAGTTATAGAAAGTGAAGTTCATCCCTACACACTAGGCCTTATACAGAGGGGAAAGGGAAGATAATGAGTAAAAACATGGAAATGCAACAATTTGGAAGGATGTTTTATGGATTCTCTGGAATAAACAAGTAAATGAATAGGACCAAGACCCTTTAAAAAGGCTAATGTGGAATTACCAAGAGACTAGGTATCCATATAGTATATTTCTGGACCCAAAGCGATAAGAACAATCAAAAGAGCAAAGCTAGTAGAGAATAAGAGAAACATCTATTATATATGGATATGCCTGGAAAAGTGGAAAAATCCACTAAGAAATCTGTGCATTTGAAAGAAAAGAATGGAGTGGGGACATTTTACTGCAAATTTGTGTCATTGTTTAAGGTAATTGTAGAACTGTGGAAGACAGGGGTTCAGAGTCAGGAAGTGGGTGGGATACCAAGCGGGTGGGAAGTATTAAAATACTAGAAGCTACCCTTTGGGAAGCTTATCTCTCTCTTCCTCCTTTCTTCCCCATACACATGATGGATGGGTCTACAACTAATGTCAGCTTGAGGCCTCAGTTTTAATGCTGCTTACATCTTATATAAATCCAGTCCTAGACTAGCTGAATTATTTGGCTGTGCATCCTGCATGAAGAATGGATTTAAGCTGAGGAGGTCTGTGCAGTGTTTTTCCCTTTCTGTCCTCCAAACAGCTACTGCTGTAGATGCCCCAAGCACGGCAGCTGGCCTGATCCGGCTGCAGCATTGGTGATCAGAGTTACCTTCTTCTAGATGAGTTGCCTAACAAAGCTGGAGAGCCTAGCTTTGGTAGCCCATCATGGCAGCTCTAGGAAAAGACTGGGAAGATTAGTCATACCTAACCAGCATGTGATCATGTGGAGATCATACCTGAGGCATGTGATCCTGAGACTTTACCCACACAGGTCTGTGTCTAGTTTACCCACTGTCCATAGTGGACTTAGAAGAATAGAATTGGAGGGGTCCTCATAGGTTATCTAGTCCAATCTCTTCCTCCATGCAGGGAACCCAGAGCTAGAACATCTCCAACAGGTAGCTGTCCAGCATCTCCTTGAAGACCTCTACAGAAAGAGAGTCCACCACCTCTCTAGGTGAATGGTTCCCTTGTCAAATGGCTTTTATCATCAATAATTTTCTCCTAATGTTCAAGCTAAACCCACCCTGTAATTTATGGTCATTAGATCTAGTTCTGCCCTCTGGGGCAGTAGATAACAAGTCTTCTCCCTCTTTTATGTTGCAGCCTTATAGGTATTTGAAGAGTGTTATCACATCCCTCCTCATTTTTCTCTTCTCCAGGCTAAACATACCCAGTTCCATCCACCTTTCCTCATAGGACTTGCTTTCCATACCACTGACCATCTTTGTTGATCGCCACGGAACCTGTTCTAATGTGTCTACATCACGGATGGGCAACATATGGCTCATGGGCCACATGTGGCCTGCCATTTCCATTTGTGTGGCCCCCTCCTAGTCCCTGCTGGTGCTGCCATTGCTACTGCCATCCCTGAGATTCCAGTCATTCTGCCGGGAAATGAGGCCCACAGAGAGTTCATACCTTCTGGATCAAATACAGAGTGGGACACAGTCTGTGGTTGAACTCTTTATATTTCTGAGCTTGCAATGTGATTCGTGGAACCCCTCCCCGCTCCGATGTGTTTGACAGGGTGCGTACCTTTGGGAAATGCACATGAAAAAATGCGAAAAATGCGCACAAATACATTTTAATCAACGAGGGAAGGATGTGTACATTTCAAAGATGCACACAATTGATGTGTACATTTGGAAAGACATGAAAATACGCAAGGGTTTTCATGTGCAAAGGAAAAACAAAGCTCGCAACCTGATATGGACTCGAGTTGGAATGAGCTTCGAGATGGAATTGGGAGAACATTGGTGAGCTCCAGTTTTGCTGATTCACACATCCCTATTTCCCAGCAGGATGGGGCTCCTGACAGCCTGCCAAACAGCTGTCTATATACAAAAATGCAACTTTCCCTAAACTTCACATTCTATATATGCAATTTTTGAGCCGAGACCTTATCACAAAAACTGTGCAATCCAAAGGATAATGGTGTTCTGCCTGTTAATCAAGAATGTGCAAGTTAGGTCAGTTCACATGGAAATTCAGGCCAAATGAAATTGCTCTTATCCCAATTGGAAGAAAGGTGAGGAGGGGTCCAGGATGTGCTTAATAATTTCCTTTTTTCTGGACAAAATCACTACCATGCTGCTTCCATCCCCTGGCATGGAGTTCAGTACAAATGTTTACATAGACATCTAGAGTCCCACTGAAGTGAGGAGGGGAATTATAGCCCCTTGGGGGTGATTTGGGGCCAAACCAAATGTTTGTCACATGGTTAGCCCTAGCACACCAGATTTTTTTTTTAAAGTCAGCAGATTAGGACTGTGGCATGGAGGAAAAGGGCTCCAACCCTTTCCATCTGCCATAGTTCTAATTGCCCCCCTGCCTGCTATTTTGCAATGTACACATATGTGTGTATGGAAGGTAGTTGGTATTGGGTGGAGTCCAATCAGGGCCAGTGCAGGGGAAAAGGTTTAGAACAGGGGCACTGACCCTCAGGACCACAGGCCAAATCCAGCCTGCCTGCTCTCCCAATCCAGCCCTCCAGGGTTCCTCAGATAACCATACCCCCTTTCCTCTGACCACCCATCATCTGGTGGTTTTCCATCTTTTGTGCAGTTGTTTCCCCCATGCTAAAATGCCTCTCCTAAGACTTCGTTGCTGGCAGGAAGATATTTAAGCTACCATGTGCTGGTATGTTTGGTATTTCTGGGAAGTTTGGTCCCACTTCCTTTTGACTTCCGCCCTCCCCACCACTGGAATGTGGCCCCCAAGGGATTCTCCAAAATTGAATTCAGCTCTTGGGCTGAAAAAGGTTCAACATTCTGGGATTACAACCTCTCCACCCACTTGCTGCAGTTTAGTTTGGCCCGTTGTTGTTGTTCAGTCATTAAGTCGTGTCTGACTCTTCGTGACCCCATGGACCATAGCGTGCCAGGCCTTCCTGTCCTCTGCTCTCTCCTGGAGTTTGGCCCATAGATTGGGAAAATTGCCAGTGGGGAAAGGATTAAACATCTGTCTCCCTCATGCCTGCAAAATCCATCTCCCAAGGCTGCTTTTTGTTAAAAACCAAACTAAACCTTTTGTTATTTGTTTATTCATATTTGGGCATAATGTGTAATTTGCTCCTAGTTTGACAACAGAAGTTCTGTGCTGTAACTTAACATCCATGTTGACCCTGTGGAGCTCTTTTCCACCTATTGCTTTTTTTTTTTTTTTTAACCATGAACTGAACTTCACAGCACTTCACAAGTTTGCTAAATTATTATTACACTTCTTCATAAGAGTGAGTTGTCTGGAAGAGAAAGATTAATATTTGACTTTGATGAAGGTCATTTGGAGTTGAACAACCAAGCAGCACTAAAATAAACTCCACCACCCCATTCCCAGTTTTTAAAAACTTACTGTCCTCAAATTTGCTTCCAACATATTTTTATTGATGTCATTTATTTAGAACATTTATATACCACTCCACATAGATCATAGAATCATAGGGTTGGAAGGGGCCTACAAGACCATCGAGTCCAACCCCTTGCTCAGTGCAGGAAGCCTGATTCCCAGGCGGTCTCCCATCCAAGTTCTAATCAGGGCTGACCCTGCTTAGCTTCCAAGATCAGTACCCCCACACTCCGAACCTGATCTTTCAATGGGAGTGCAGCCCCATCCAGAACAGGTGATAAGCCCATCTTCTGGACTTGGGAACCACTCACCTACAGGGCTTCTGTCTTGCCAGGATTCAGCTTCAGTTTATTGGCCCTCATGCAGCCCATCGCTGAGTCTAGGCACTGATCCAAGACTTGCAAAGCCTCACCTGATTCAAATGTCACAGGGAGATAGAGCTGTGTGTCATCAGCATGTAGATGGCACTTGGCTCCAAATCTCCTAATGACCACTCCCAGCAGTTTCATATAGATGTCGGACAACACTGGGGACAAGATGGTACCCTGCGGAAACCCAAAGCTCAATTGCCAAGTGGCTAAGGAAGTCACCCAACGTTATTCTCTGAAATCAACCCTGCAGGTAAGACTGGAATCATAAGCATAGCTTTAACGTGCTGTTCCAGACCATTTTGGCAGCTGCAGAGCATCCTGGACCAGATGTGTAAAATAGCTGAATACAGTACAACCTTGGCATTCCTTTTTGTTGCATGCGTTTGTGCTGCCCTGCATTCTGCTCCTCTTAAGTTTAAATAGGATAATTTCTAAAATTAACTCCAGATTTAGCATATGTGCAGTTTGGAATGGGAAAATCAGTGGGTCTTGCACTCACAGAGGTCCTCCGCATCCCACCTGGAACCTTGGTCTGCCTCCTCCCCATTCTCGATTGCAAGATGTTGTTTTTGTTGTTATTAAAATGGGGCAAGTATGAATTTAGGTGTGCATTTTTTAAGAAGCATGCATGCAAATATGTATGTTTACCCCATTAACTAAAGCATAAAAATGATCCCCCCCAATGCACATTTTCTAAAATACACATTTTTCAAATGTGATTGCAAGCTCCGGAATAGGCAAGCTTTGCCTGGAAAATGCACTGCCGTTCACATTCAGGGGTGTGAATGGGGCAAGTTCTGCTCTTAAACAAAACCCTTCTACATCTCTATGTGCAGGTTGCTGCAACCCTAAGTGCCATCAGTAGGGATGTGTGAACACACTCCAGCTCGGGTTCTCCAGGCGTCCACTGAAGTGCTGCTCCCCTGTAGACCCGCGCTTGAGCCCCCCCGAGCACGGCAAGTTGCCTGCACTCACCATGACCCTGTCTGGCGAGTGCCTGCCATTTTGCCACCTTTTTTCTGCATTAAAAAAGGGAGTTTAAAAATGTGCATATCTAAATATGCACAGTTTGGGGGCTGGGAAAGCTTAATATGCACAATATTAGAGGCATTACGCAGAAAAAGGCAGCAAAATGGCATGCACTCACTGGACGGGGTTGTGGTGAGTCCCAGAGGGTGTGAGCAGGCATGAGTGAGGACAGGGGCTTGGCGGGTGCGGTTTGGGGGTTGTGGGCAGGGTGGGGCCCCCGAGGGAATCCCAGACCCAGTCAGGTGCCTGTGACATCCCTAGCCATCAGTTCACTTGCCTCTCCCCCACCACTACATTACTGATGTTCATGAGAGCAAAACTGCAAAAATACAAAAACAAAAAAACAACCAACAATAGAATATAATCTTAATGTGGTCGTCAGTGTACTTGCCTCAAGCTTCTCTTGGTGCAGTGTTTTACTGAGATGTACACGTGCTCCTGCACATTAGTCCAACATTGATAAAAAAGAAGCTCGATACAACTGTTGATACAATCACTTAAAGACGTCTTCTTTCTGTGCATTATTAAATATCAATGCACACATGAACAATGTTGATGCAGAGGAAGCAAAAATTAAGAGATTAATGGAAGAATCTGAAAGCTGTGGCAAACTGTACACATATGGAGGGATTGAACTAATCCAGCTCAAGACAATTTTTTTCCATCCTATTGTGTCAGTTTTGGAAAGAAGACTAGACAATTCAGAACTCCAGAATCAAGGGAGCAATTTGGATAATTGCAACCTATTCTTAATTTAATGGCCATGTGTTTATTCAACACTCCAAATGAACCAGAGATTTGAACAAAACCTACAGAACTCATTGAGATGCAGACAAGGTATCACCATGTGAAATATGGATGACAGACAAAGACCAGTGGTCAGAGATGCAAGTTGACTTGGAGAGAAACATGGCTGAGAGATAACTGAAAGCAAACAACTGGGAGATGGATGAGTACCGTGGAAACATAGAGCTCAGTGTGAACTCTATATTGGCAACAAAAAGTGGGGGTGAAGCCACATGATAGCAGCAAAGATCAAGAGTGAACATCTTCTTGAAACAAGATGTTTCATTATACCAAGGGACACTAGAGAGCACCCAGCCATATTTCATTTCTTCCCCCAGAAATGTCAAGAATGGTCTTGCGAGACCGCTGTCATGGCCCACCAAGACTCATGACAGAACATCAGATCAGGGCCAGAAATATAAATGGATGGATCTTATTGGTCTTGTTAGCATATGAAGCTATGGGAAGCTATGGGAAGGGGCTCATGGGCAGACAAGATAACCACATCTATGTCTAAGTTGGGCTTTTCACAATCATATTTGCTTGCGAGGGGCTATGATAGAGCTAGGGATGAGATTTCAAAGAGGTTACAAGATGTTGATATTCAAACAACAATGGCTGTTGCTGCTGAAAGTTGCTCTAACAAGATCTATAAAAGCATCATGACCACTCCGGGGAAGGTTCCCCCGTATTTGATTTCTATCACCTCACATAAATTGAGATGGCTCATGACTAGGTGCAGACTGAACTCACTCCAACTGATGGAGGTGAAGGCATATTATAATAGGACCCATCATGGCATGAGTGCAGATTGCCCAGCTGGTTGCCCCAAGGTTGAGTACATGGTACACTTTCTAGCAGAATGCCCATTGTACATCGATTTGAGGAAGCAATACCTTGAGCCCCTATTAGCTGTGCTTGAGGATACTTCCGGTGCAAGCATAACTCGATTATTATTAGCTGGAACAGATCATTATACATCATATAGGACTGCTAAGTTTGTCAGTTGAGCCCTGGAGAGGTGAAAGTCATTGACTGTTATAAAAAAAAACTAAATCTGTAAACATGGTGATAACATTCTGGCAAATATTGTTTTAGGATTTTAAAATGTTTTTAACTTGTTCATTATTTTATTAATAATTCGTACTTCGGTTTCCCTTTTGGTTGATGTGAGAATTCTATTTGTTTTGTGTGCAGGTGGCCTGATTGGCTAAAAAGCGATAAACTGTATGTATGTAATGGATGAAAGGCATCATAATCATCACTATTTAGAAGCAGTGGCTTTTCTCTCTTCTCTCTCCAGATGTCCAGACAATGTTTGAAAAAAGAACTTCAGAGAGTTTCGCAGAAGAAAAACCCAAAATGAAACTTCTAAAGAACGTATTTTTGATTGAGCTTGGGTGCATTTTCACTAGCAACAGTAATTCTGAGTTATTGTGTGTGCCTCCCTGAGATACTTGTGGTGAAAGCAGAATACAAAGATGGTAAGTAAGAAAGTGAGTAAATGCACAGCAAGAATGCGGAAGCTCTTGTCATAATACTGATACAGTGTGGCCACCGCGTCTGTAACTGTGATCAGATTCGTGCATGCGAACTTATGGGATCAGTAGGGTGGCCACGTATGCCCATCACCAGAAAAGGGGAAAGGCATCATAAAAAAAGAGGACTGAGATTTGCGTAAAATCTGCATATGCTAATTGATATACATAAATGCACATTTAGAATTAATTGCTGCATTTTAAATAGAAGTATCACACATTTCGACACACTGGAGAAGGCTATGATCAGGTGACCTGTGTGCCTGCTGTTCAGTCTGCTGTCCAGGTGCTGCTAACTGTGGACGGGCAACTTCAAGGCCGCTGCTGCTCTCCCTTTCGTGGTTGCAAAGAGTACAAGTCATGAAATTGGCTAAATGAAGACTGGTCCAGCCACACAGGAGAGTGGAATGACCTGCTTCAGGAGGCACCATAGAGCTGGGGGTAAATGTGTGTGTGTGGGGAGACAGATGAAGGTAGGAACTGGTGCAGTGGAGGCTGGTGGCTCCTATGTCAGTGGGGCGGTGAATCTGCTCCAGGTTTCTGTCAGAGCCAGTCAGAACTCTAAAGGAGCTCTCCAAGGTGCTTCGATGTCAGTGGAGTGGTGAATCCGCTCTGGGTTTCAGTCAGAACCAGTCAGAACTCTAAAGGAGCTCTCCAAGGTGCTTCGATGTCAGTGGAGTGGTGAATCCGCTCTGGGTTTCAGTCAGAACCAGTCAGAACTCTAAAGGAGCTCTCCAAGGTGCTTTGATGTCAGTGGGGTGGTGAATCCGCTCTGGGTTTCAGTCAGAACCAGTCAGAACTCTAAAGGAGCTCTCCAAGGTGCTTCGATGTCAGTGGAGTGGTGAATCCGCTCTGGGTTTCAGTCAGAACCAGTCAGAACTCTAAAGGAGCTCTCCAAGGTGCTTCGATGTCAGTGGGGTGGTGAATCCGCTCTGGGTTTCAGTCAGAACCAGTCAGAACTCTAAAGGAGCTCTCCAAGGTGCTTCGATGTCAGTGGAGTGGTGAATCCGCTCTGGGTTTCAGTCAGAACCAGTCAGAACTCTAAAGGAGCTCTCCAAGGTGCTTCGATGTCAGTGGAGTGGTGAATCTGCTCTGGGTTTCAGTCAGAACCAGTCAGAACTCTAAAGGAGCTCTCCAAGGTGCTTCGATGTCAGTGGGGTGGTGAATCCGCTCCAGGTTTCTGTCAGAGCCAGTCAGAACTCTAAAGGAGCTCTCCAAGGTGCTTCGATGTCAGTGGGGCGGTGAATCCGCTCCAGGTTTCTGTCAGAGCCAGTCAGAACTCTGAAGGAGCTCTCCAAGGTGCTTCGATGTCAGTGGGGCGGTGAATCCGCTCCGGGTTTCTGTCAGAGCCAGTCAGAACTCTAAAGGAGCTCTCCAAGGTGCTTCGATGTCAGTGGGGCGGTGAATCCGCTCCGGGTTTCTGTCAGAGCCAGTCAGAACTCTAAAGGAGCTCTCCAAGGTGCTTCGATGTCAGTGGGGCGGTGAATCCGCTCTGGGTTTCAGTCAGAACCAGTCAGAACTCTAAAGGAGCTCTCCAAGGTGCTTCGATGTCAGTGGGGCGGTGAATCCACTCCAGGTTTCTGTCAGAACCAGTCAGAACTCTAAAGGAGCTCTCCAAGGTGCTTTGATGTCAGTGGGGCGGTGAATCCGCTCCAGGTTTCAGTCAGAACCAGTGTTTAAACCTGAACAAATGGAGTGGGTGCAGTGGCACCATTAGGACAGGAATTTTGGGCTGGCAGCTGGGGCCCACTCAGCAGCACGAGCAGGAGGTCTCCCAAACACAGCAGGGCTGGCTTACCACATTTTGAAGCATGTGAAGTAATGCACATTGCCATCCAAAGAAAGAGGCCCCCTTAAGATCATTAACTCCAGAGTCTAAAACAGTTCAGCTGCACTACTGGAGGGGGACACCAAAGATGCCCCCCCTCCAGTTGCTCTGAGCCTGGGGTCTCTTTTTGCTTTTGACCAGCCCTTCCTGGTCTGTGACCTGAGAGTGTTTGACTTGCTGAGGTCAGGGAATGGATCTGAGATTGTCTGAATGCAAAGTGTATACTGTTCTACCCCTGAGATCTCCTCTGCCTCTCATTTTTCAACCCTAGGTATGGCTTTAAGACAGCCTTCCCCAACAAGGTGCACTCCTAATGGGCTTGGACTAGAACTCCCAGCATCCCTAGCCAGCATGGCCAATGGAATGG